>NC_051311.1:33404729-34654729 GCF_015220235.1 Choloepus didactylus | reverse complement strand
CATTTTTAAAGGACTGCAGTAAATGAATCAAGACCCAAGCTGAATGGGTGGGGCCACACCTCCATGGAAATAATCTAATCAAAGTTATTACCCACAGTCGGGTGGGTCACATCTCCATGGTAACAATCTAATCCAAAGTTTCAAACTTAATCAACACTAATACATCTACCTCCACAAGATTGCATTAAAGAACATGGCATTTTGGGGGGACATAATACATCCAAACTGGCACAATTCCCTTCCTTCTTCTCATTTTGGTTTTAGTTTGCTCTTCTTTTTCTAATTCTTCCAGTTTTGATGTTTGGTCCTTTTTGAAGAATTGAAGTCTCTTCTTTTTTCATGCAGGCATTCAGAGCAATAAACTTGCCTCTCAGCACTAACTTTGCTGCATCTCACCAGTTTTGGTATGTTGTATTTTCATATTCATTCACTTCAGATATCTCCTAATTTCCCTTGTGATGTCCTCTTTAATCTACTGGTTGTTTAAGAGTATGTTGTTTAGTTTCCACATAGTTATGAATTTTCCATTTCTCCCTCTCTTATTGATTTCTAGCTTTCTTGTGGTCAGAGAAGATACATAGTGTGATTTTAATATTTGTGAATTTATTGTGACTTGTTTTGTGACCTAAGATATCATCTATCCTGAAATATGATCCATGGGCACTTGAAAAGAATGTTATTCTGTTACTACTGGGTGAAGTGTTTTATACTTGTCTGTTGGGTGCAGCTGGTTTAGGGTACCATTCAAGTCTTCTAATTCCTTATTGATCTTCTGTCTAGGTGTTCTATCCATTATTGAATATGGTGTATTATAGTCCCCTGCAGTTAATGCAGAATCATCAATTTCGTCAAATCTGTCATTATTTGCTACATATAATTTGGGGGTCTACTGTTATGTCCATGTATTTATAATTGTTCTAACTTATTTTCCATTGACCTTTTCATCGGTATATAATGATTATCTTTGTCCCTCTAGCTGTTTTTGACTTAAGGTATATTTTACCTGATATAACTATAGCTACCCAGCTCTCTTTTGGTTACTCCTTGCGTGGTATATTTTATTTCACCCTTTCACTTTCAGCCTACTTATGTCTTTGAACTTAAGGTAAGTCTCTTGTAGACAGCATATAGTTGGGTCATGCCTTTTTACTCATTCTGCAGAACTCTGCCTTTTGACTAGAGATTTTAATCCATTTACATTTAAAGTCAATTCTGGAAATGCAGGACTTTCTTCTACAATTTTGATATTTAGCCTTTGTAAGTCTGATGCCTTTTTTGTTCCTCAGTTCTTCTTTTAATGCCTATTCTTAAATTTATTTGATTTTTTGTGTGTTGTACCATACTGAGTGCCTTCTCTTTTTTATCTGGATATATTTTACATATATTTTCCTTGCAATTATCATAGAGTTATAATTTACCAGTCTAAATATATAACAATCATATTTGGTTTGATGCCAACTTGACTTCAGTAGCATACACATATACTTTTCTTCTCTCCCTCCATACCCCTGCCTTTTTTTGTACTTGTTACCACTTACGTCTTTGTAAATTGTATGTCCAAACCCATAGATTTATCAATTCTTTTTATGCATTTGCATTTTAGTACTTGTAGCAAAAAGTGGAGTTACATACCAAATAATAAAATAATACTGGCATTTTAAATTATCCAAATGCTTACCTTTGCTGGAGGTCTTTATTTCTTTATGCTGCTTTGACACACCATTGACTATCCTTTCCTTTCAGTCTGAAGAACTCCCTTTAGCATTGTTTGTAAGGCAGGTCTAGTAGTGGTGAACTCCCTCGGCTTTTGTTTTCTGGGAATGTCCTAATCTCTCCTTCATTTTTGAAAGAATGTCTTGCTGGATATAAAATTCTTGGTTGACAGTTGTTTTTTCTTTTAGCACTTTAAGTATTTCAATCCACGCCTTCTGCCTCCTTGGTTTCTGATGACAATCAGCACTCAATCTACTTGGGACTCCCTTGTGTGTAACATTACTTTTCTCTTGCATCTCTCAGAACTTTCTTCTTGTCCTTTGCATTTGATATTGTGACCAGTATAGGACAGAGTGTTTTTTTTCTTTTTTTTCATACTTATCCCATTTGGTGTTCTCTTAGCTTCTTGGATGTGTATACTCATGTCTTTTGCTAAATTTGGGAAGTTTTCTGTCATTATTTCTTTGACTGTTTCTTCTGCACCTTTCTTTCTCTCTTCTCATTCTGGGACTCTCTCTTCTCATTTATTGGTACTCCTGATGGTGTCCCAGAATTCTCTTGGGCTATTTTTACTTTTTATAATTCTATTTTCTTTCTGTTCCTCAGGCTGATTTATGCCAATTTTCTTTTCTTCAACATTGCTGATTCTTTCTTCTGTCAGCTCGAATCTACTGTTGGAACTTTCCTGGGAATTTTTCATTTCAGCCACTCTGGTCTTCAACTCCAGTGGTTCTCTGTAGTTTCTTTTTAAAATTTCCATCTCTTTACTAAGGTTCTCATATTGCACATTCATTATTTTTTTATATCCTTTAGTTATTTCTCTATATTTTCCTTTGTTTCCTTAAGTAATTTTAAGATCATGTTATTAAAGTCTTTGTTTGGTATGTCCACACTCTGGTCTTCTTCATTGGTGGGTTCATCTGGATTTTTATGCTCTTCTGTTGAATGGGCCATCATTTCCTGTTTCTTTGTTTGTCTTGTACTCTTGTTGCACACTGTACATTTTAATATTTTAAGATGTTAACTCTGGGATTTATGTCCTGAGATGTCTGTTTCTTGATTTTATAAACAGCTGGTGATAAGACAGAGATTTTCTTGAACTTCAGTCCTCCTAAAAGGAAGATCTGTCCAAGGCAAATATAGTATCCAAGGTCCCTGTCTTTTCCAGGCTCGTAACTTGTCCTTAGTTGTTTTGCGGTTGCCCTGCTGATAGGAGCTTGAATGCTCCCTCTATTTTCCAGTAGACAGACCTCCTTCTCCCTAGTGTTTAAAGCAGGCATGCCTTTGCCTCAGACTGTCTGTCTGTAGTTTTTTTACACTCCTTTGGTTGTCTCAAACTGCTTTCGCCTGAAGGGTAAATTCTGGGAGTAGGGGACATGCTGAAGAGAAGTTTCCCAAGTTGGTCTTTTCTAGCCAAAATGGGGCCAAGGACCCATGAAGAAGGCTCAGACTAGTTCCAAAGTGCCCTGGAGAGGGCTTCTGGAAGAGTGTCAGTAGCTTCTTCCATGGCTTCTGAAAGCTGAGGTTTCTGGATCTCCCCAGCAAATGCAGCTCTCCAACTAACTGTCCCCACAGCCCTGAGGAAGCTTAGCATCTTTAAGTCTCCTCTCCACTGTCTTTGTCTGGGGCAAGTTAGAAAAATGGCTCCTCTAATAGCTGGGCCCACAGGGATCCAAAGTCACTAATCAAAAGCTGTGAGCAATGATCGGCCATGCCTACCCCTGGTCTCGGGTAGGGGATTTTTAAGTCCCTTTCTGTCACCAGCAAGTAGTCAGGGGCTGTAACACACAGTAGCCTGCTGCAAGATTGTGGGATGAGTGCCAGTAGCCATGCACACAGAGAGCAATTTACTGATCTTTACCATTATTTACCAGCTTTTTCCTCCTGATCTTCCCTGGATGTAGGCCTCCAGAGTTTCCATAATATAGCTGTTTCAGGCAGTTCCTTCCTGTTGAATTGTGGTTCTGGTAGAAGCGCTGAATCTTGGAGCTTCTGACTCCACCATCTTCCCACAATCCTCTATAAGTATTCTTTACAAAGGTAAAAATTTAAGTGAAAATTAGTGCTTCAAGATTTATATATCAAAATGGTGTTTCTTTCTCAGTGGTATAGAAAATAATGATTCAATATTTTAGGTTTGGTGAGATATAGTATATAAGTTCCTTATTTTCTTTGTATGATCTGTCTGGTTTATTATTATTAATGTATGCCTAGCACATAGTAAACCTCAGGAAGTCATAGCAGTTTTGTTGGGGCACAGAGGATGGATATGCAAATAATTCTTCCTGAGATAAGTTTTGAAGTAGTTGCAGAGTTTGTTTGGAATGCTTTTCTCCCCTTTCATCTAGCTGAGAAAAAAGCACATATTTGAGGTGCAGGAAGAATGAAGTGTTCCGTAACATGCAGATCATTTTTACGAGTGGAGGTTTAGTATGCTGGGCTTGGAAATGAGTACCCCCCCTTGCTTTGTTAATTTCCATCCATCTTGATAGAATCCTGCCCTGACCCCCTCTCTTTGCCCACTGTATTTGCCTTGTGAAAGCCTACAGATTCTTCATTCCCGACTCCAGGAGTACCTCTACCTTGGAATCTTCCTGGAATTCTCCTATCCAGACTTAATCTCTCTGTCCTCTATGAATTCTAAGCGCTTGCACCCCTGTAAATAAACATACAAATCATTTATTTGTTCATTGGTTTATTTCTTTGACAGATATTTATCATGTGCTTTCAATAGGTCAGCCACTGATTATAGCACTGGGAATACAGAATGAACAATGTAAATATGTGTACATTACTGACTTTACAGCTATATTATGAGTTCCTTGAAGTCAGAGATGAGATCTTTAATATTTTGCAAAATCCCTATATGATACCGTCCATGTAAGTAGTAACTTATAAAAGGATGATGACTTAACTGCCTTTATTAAATTCATATTTAATCATTTATGTAAAATTGTAGTAAACATAAAAATCAAAGTACCTTTAAATCCTCTTTCCTTTATAAAATGTGCTTTTTACTTCTGATCTCTATTGAACTTCTATGGGTTTTACCCTCCTGGGCCTTTAGGAATGAGCATTACTCTTTGTCATAGTGGCAGTATCTGGATGAGTAGAGATTAGCCTAATTTCAGAGTGGGAGTGGGGAAAAGCAGAGAGAAGATCGATAGAGACAGAAGAAAGTTTCCTTTGAATATGAGCAAATACTACCATGGTAATCTGATTTGCCAAAAATGCTGGGAATTAGACTTATGGTTATTAAATGTATTTAACAGAGGACCCCTGCAGCCTATATCCATTTACTAGAAATCTTTGTCAAATTGCAGAATCTTTTTTGTCCTATCCCAGTAAATAAACTTTGATAAGTCATATGAAACATTTAGAAAATTGAAAATTTTTTTAGAAGGTAGAATGGAGTAATGGTTTTTACCTTAAAAGACCACAGAAGTAGATTCAAAAGATTAGGAGATTTGACCAAATATGTATAGAATGCAAAGTAAAATATAAAAATAAAATGCCAGATTAAATACCCAAAATCAGCTTGCTTTCTGGAGATTTTCCTCTTTTCCCTGAAAGTTTAGAACAGAGGAAACATGACTTATTTGAGGTTTTAGCTGGGCTTAGGAGGAATGTATAAGATGAATTATTCCTTAAATGCTCAGAGACTGAACATGCGTTCTAATCTGAATGCTTCAGCTCAGTAGCAGGGGAAAGGAAAACTCATATGGAGACATTATTGTGTGCCAAAGCTAATTACCTTCTTTCCTGCGCACTTTTCATTTCCAAATGTCCATATTAATTCCTTCCATCACTCAGATCAGTCCTGTGGTTGAACAAAGTCTCTACCTGGAAATGTAGAGAAAGGATGAAGCATGAGAGAAAAATCTGTTATGCTGGATAGAGTAGTGTGCCAGTTTGGCTGTATTATGTCCCTCAAAATGCCATTATCTTTGATGCAATTTTGTGGGGGCAGATGCATTAGTGTTGATTAGGTTGGAATCTTTGATTGTTTCCATGGAGATGTGACTCAATCAACTGGATGAGACCTTTTGATTGGATAATTTCCTTGGAGGTGTTACCCTGCCCATTCAGGGTGGGTTGTTATTAAATCACTGGGGTCCTATAAAAATAGTTCACCGACAGAAGGCACTCAGAGCAACTGAGAGTGACATTTTGGAGAGAAGCTGCAGCTGAGAGACACATTTTGAAGACGGCTGTTGAAAGCTGACACTGACATTTTGGAGAACACCATTTTGAAATGCAACTTAGGAGCAAGTGAATGCCAGCCACATGCCTTCCCAGCTAACAGAGGTTTTCGGATGCCGTTGGCCATCCTTCAGTGAAGGTACCCTGTTGTTGACCCCTTACCTTGGACACTTTGTGGCCTTAAGACTGTAACTTGTAAGCAAATAAACCCCCTATATAACAGCCAATCCATTTCTGGTGTTTTGCAAAACAGCAGCATTAGCAAACTGGAACAAGTAGGGTGGACTGAAATCCAGCCCCCACTTAAGAAAGAAATTCCAACAGGTAATAATGTGCAGGAAGCAAAGACTCTTCTGAACACACACGCTCCTTCTTTCTTCCTCTGTTTTGATGTTACCTCTCTGCTTCCTAGGGGCTTGAAAGTCTCTATGGGCCCCCCCCCCCCCCCCCCAAAAAAAATTTCAGCTTTCATTAAGTTCTACATATGTCTATATATCCCAACAAACCAGTAAAGTACCTCGCATGGAGCAGATATTCAAGAAAGGATTGGTGAATGAATAAATAAGTGTGACAAAATGCTTGCCCTTGAATAGTTCATGATCTTGTAAACTCCTAGGGATGTTGCTTGTTCTACAATTCTTGCCCTTTATGCTCTTCTTCTACTGACTCACGCACAGAACGTTAGATTTGGAAGGCTCTTGCAGGCCCTCATTCGATGCAGGGATGGCTGGCTTTTCCCTGCCAGGAACTGTAGTTTCTGAAGATAATGTGATATGCTAACATAAGATGAAATATTGCTGGACAGTATTAGGCAGGTGAGAAGCATGGGGCAGCACCAGAAGGCCTGGGTTCTCGTCTTGGATCTGTTCCTTACAATGGATAAGACTTGGCAAGTCACTTAACCTCTCTCAAACGGATGTTTGATGATTCTTCTCTCCCTTCTCAGGGTTGTTGTAAGGATCAAAGGCACTAGCTGATGTGCAAGCTTTCAAATAAAGCTAGGCATTGTTTACACATTACAGATTGTTATTCATGTATTCCCTCCCAGGAAACATGTTTGCATCTTAATAGAAGCCTCCAGTTCCTGAAGGGAGTTTCCATTGGAAGGAATCCCAGGCACTGGGCAGAATAAGGAAGATGTTTTGGTGCCCTCATGGACCCTTGGCTCTTTTGTTTGACTACCTCATGCCCAAGTTTTAGCCAAAATTAACTGACTTCATACCATTAAAGGAAATATGGATGGAATTAGCTGGACAAGGGCCATGCTTGTCATCACAGCTATGAAGCCTTGTCTGCATTGCATTTTTATTTCAGCGAACAATGGAAATTACGAACAGTGTTTCAAAGCAGCTTTTTCTGGTGTTGAAAGATGATTCATAGGATTTTAGAGTTGGAAGAGGACTCTGCAATAGTAAGACTATAGGAGGTAAGGTTAACTAGCCCCTCAGTGAGCCATGACAGATTTAATAGACTGCATAAAATTCTAGACCAGGCTAAACCTATTTTTCTACATTTCTTTTTTATTTCAGCCTTAACACTGATGTACTTGTACTAATATGGATATAAATAGAGAAAAAAATTAAATACCCTAGCCAAAAGAAATATAACACCACTGGAGTAAGAAATGATGGGGAGGAAATAGTAGGAAAAATATATAAATACACATTTTAAATAGAACCTGGAAGAAGGTAAGGGCTTAACTAGTGCTTATCCTAGAAACAATAGACATCTAAATGGATGATCTGACTTTTTCTCAAGTATCCTTTTCCTCCTTCCTGTTTTCTCTCCTGCTTAACAAGAACAGTGGGACATCTGTCCTGTAGCACATTCTTTATACTTCCAGGTAAGATAATAAAGGCTTAAGGTCTAATCAATTTCCTTTTTCATTCCACTGAAAATTAATTTAGCAATAATGATAGAATGGTAAGAATTTGGCCTGATAGTCTGAGAAGAAATCATGAAATATTAATGTGCTGTAATATCTCTTGGGGATTAAATCGTGTCCCATACAAATACATGTTCCATCCCCTAGTCCTGTGGTGTGAACTCATTTGTAAATTGGATCTTCACATGTCTTATTAAGATGAGGGCAAACTGAATCAGGGTGGGTGTTAATCTAATATGACTGAATTCCTTATAAGTAAAGGAAATGTGGATATGGAAGTAGAAATAAGTAGGAGACAGAAGAAGAGAGATGGACGTTTGATGGAGGACTGCCAACAAGCCATCACCAGAATGCTGCAGACTTCAGAGAAAGCATGGGCTGCCAGTATCTTGATTTGGACTGCGAGCCTCCAAAACTGAGGCAATAAATTCCTGTTGTTAAGCTAACCAGTCTGTAGTATTTGTTATAGCAACCCTGGCAAACAAAGACAATATCCAAGATGACCTTTCGATGAACTATTCTTTTAGAATGTGGTTTAAGCACCTGTTAGCCTGTGCCTTAATCGGCACTGGAATTGAACACACAACTCTAAAGGGGCATCTTACTTAACTTGGCTTGGATTGTTATTCAGGATATGCTGTCTACTTTCTAGAAGGATAAAATAACCCAGAAGAAAAAATGTATATGGTTCCTGTTGATGAGTAAGGAATATTGGAAGGAATGATAAATAATTATTACAAGAAATAAAGCAGATTGCCAGTATCAGCTGACTTTACCCAATGACCATGTACGATGTTTGATTTCAGGGATGCTCAACACGTTGCTTCTCAATATGTGATATCCATTCAGAACAATTAAATCTTGCTAGGTTGAGTTTTGCCCTCTCCAAACATCCTATGTATAGTATAAATGTATTTGGGGTTTGGCATATGAAATGACCAGGAATGGATGAGAAAGTATATTATGGGGGCAGAGGCATGCTTCCCTGCATTAGAGAACACAGACTGCCCTAAAGGGACTGTATCCTAAGGGCAAAGAGAATACTGAGCAATGAGGAATGAGCAATGTGGGGAGAGGCAAGATACTTCCAAAAGTTGGAATTAGCTACTTCATGATTTTCTGCTTTGGGGGTGTAGGGGGTGGTGGTGGTGCTTGTTATTTCTTCAGGGACCTCCTGCTAGTAGAAAAAAAGCATTTTCATTATTTCTGGGAGGCAGTCTTTGAATAATGACGGAAAATGGGAACCATAGGATGTTTGAACTCTGAGAAACCTTTGAGATTATTTATTTGAATCCCTTATTTTAGAGGTGTATATACGAGAGACACTTTCTTAAGGTTACAAAACTCTAATGTATCTTTCTTGTTTTTTATTGAAATTTATAAAGGCCATTTCAATGCCTTGTAACTGCTTTGTTTTTGGTGGACCTTCCTCCGATACGCAACCTAAGATTCTTTACGTGAATTCTTGAATTTCACAGATGATGACAGTGTGTTTGCATCAGTCAGATATGGGATTTGTTTTGCTCATTTTTTGTTTTTGTTTTGAGCGAGCATGCTAACTACAGGAAATAGCTGACCCTCAGGAAGCAGTTGAAAACAGAGAGAGATTTAAGACGAAGTCAAGTGTAATAGGATGTTGCTTTTGTAGTATTTTTACTGCCCCAAATATACAGCCCTAATCTAAATGCCTTGATTTCACTTTCTTCCCTCTTTATCTTCCAGTGGACCCACTACAGTTAAGTATTCTCTCTCCCTCTCTCCCTTTCTCTCTCTCTCTCTCTCTCTCTCTCTCTCTCTCTCTCTCTCTCACACACACACACACACACACACAACTTTTTCTCCTATTCTGTTAAATGTTCATAAAAGAGCCGCTATCATATTGATTGCATTTGTCTTTCTGAAGGAAATTGTGTGGTTTATCCTGATCATCTCTCGTAATTGGCTTGGATTTTTCAGCCAAGTCAATTCCTCCTAGGGCTATAGTCACCTTTCATAAATTGGGCCAGGGAAGTAAGAGGAGCCTTAAAACACTCTGCCTATTTCAATGTTTGAGGTAATTTAAATAATATGCTATAGATTTGCTTGATGTTATTTTTGCACAATTTCCCTACTCAGCCAACTCTCAACACTCTTGAAATTCAGCAAGATTTTGGGCATTGTGCCTGGCACCTGTGGACTATATCCCAGTATCTGGATGCAGGTAAATTACTAACTCAGAGGAGCAGTTTCATGATAAGAGGGTCTTCTAAGTGTTCATTCAGTTGAGATGTAGTTACTCAGCTCTGAAAGAAATGAGAAGAGCCCCTCAAAAATTAATTTTCAGAAGTCACAAGTTATGACCCTATTATTCTTTACCTGCTGGATACAAAACCAAGAAGACTGACTCGACAGAGAGTGACTGAGGACAAGGCTGAGTGGACTAATAAGGGCTTAGGATTCTTGACCTTCATGTAAACATCAGAGAAGCATCACCCTCAATGAAGTAATTTACCCCAGAAATCCCTTGGTATCTGTGATCTCCATCTAGACCAAAAAATCACCCTATATTGTCAGCCTGCAGTGCATTTCAAGAAAGCCTTGTATATGTGGAAATATACTGTGATGAAAACCAGATTTAAAAAACCCAACAACAACAAAAGAAAAGAGAGAACCTGATTTGTGTCGCTAAATCAGTTAGTGATGGTGAAGACAAGTCATCAGAGGTTATAAAATGCCAGAATCTTAGTTCAGGATGCCTAATGATATGCCTTAAACAAAAATTGTTGCCACTGCCATAGTTAGACTTTCTGTCGTACGAATCCCAAAGCGTGTCAGTAACACTTAAGCAGAAGAGGCTGCATAAACATCCAAGAAGGTAATCTTCAGCCAGAGAAAGGAAAATGTGAAGTTACTTGTATAACTTCCCAAAAGTGAAGCAGAACTAGTTATAACTTCATTTAAACTTGCAAACCTGCCATCGCTATGCATTGTGAATTATATGTATTTCACTTCAAACCAGAGTTCATCTTCACAAATTGGTACTCTAAATTATTACTTGCATTCTACATATTTTATTCAAAGATATGTATGGAAATAAATTAATACATATTAAGAATACTACACATTGGTGGAATAAAAATCTGATTTCTTTTAAAGTTTTTAATTCCAGATAGATTAAAGAGCCAAATATAAAAATTGAAAAAAGAGATAATGTAAAACTAGGGAAAATGGGAGTTAATTATTACTTGTTATCTCAATAAAGAACAACATTCTCATAATAAAAGAAATAAAGTGTTCATAAAGTAAAAAATCCCTGTATTTTTACTGTCTAATAAGCAAATATATTATACACTTAAAATTTCAAACAGAAATAAAAGGAAAACAAAAATCTAGTGAAATTTTTGTAACAAAATCTATAAAAATCAAACAAAATCATCTGAAAAATTGGGCAGAATACATAGTCAAATGTCATAAAAAAATAGTAACCAGTTTGAATGCTCTAATAATTATTGCAGTGTTATTTATAATAATGAAAAATTGGAAATAACTATTTCCCTTATGGTTACGTATTGACAATGTGAGAATTATGATACATTTGTACAATATTTAAGGTCCTGCTTCAAGAGTATGTATAAAGCTTACATCATTGCCTCCCAGGTCCTCCCCAAAGCTATTAAAATAAGAGTAAAGGGTATAAACGTGTATAAAAGGGAATATGTCACTGAAATGAAAAGGGGGAGTCAGTGGAGATTTTGACAAGTTACCTTAAAATAGAAAGCAAAGGGGATCATGTTAACAAATATATCTAAGTAAAGGAAATCGTTACTCAGATGTACATTTAAGAGGTCACCAAATATGAGAGCCTGTCAGTAAGAATTAGCCATTCTCTACAACCCGTGGCACAGGAGGAGCAGCAGAGAAACAAAAGGATAATAAATAAGGTGAGCAATTTGTGGAATGGATACAAAGCAATCCTTAACAACACACTCTCCCTGTCCCCATTTGTAGAGCTGAGACTGTTGCCTTAGTCTAAGAAGGTGGCCTTTCAGACTAGTGGGAAAAGATTGAACTAGTCAACAAGTGATACTAAGTAGCTAGATCTGTGGCTTACTCATATGGGAAAAGAAAATGTCAGAAACTTTCCTCAGTTTACATACATAAATAAAGTCCAGGTGAACGAAAGATGTAAATGTGGAAAACAAAATGTTAAAATTTTTTGAAAATATATAAGTTAGCATCTTTGTGACCCCATCTGGGGGAAAAGGATTCTACAATCAAGACACAAATGTCACAAATACAAAATGATAAAAGTCACTATATTGCATTTAAAAATCAAGTAAAGGGAAAAAGGCATACTGGGAGAAGGTATTCCCAACCCATATAACCAAAAAGCTTTGCCCATCTAGAATATCTAAAGTGCCCCTACAAATCATTAAGTAAAAGACAAACCGCTGAATAAAAAAAAAAAAAATGAACAAAGGGTGTAAATTACAGTTCAAGAAGAGAAAATCCAAATGGCCAATAAATATATGTAAGTGACCTCAAAGTTTATTAGTAGTCAGGAAAAATGCAAATTAAAACTAAAGTGAGACATCATTTCACACTCATAATAATGGGAAACATGGAAACTTCTGACAAGATCAGCTTTTGATTATTTGAAATATTTAATAGTTCAAGAATAAAGAAAACAAAGGACAAAAAATAATCATAGAAATTAAAGGAGACTATTGCCCAGAGTTGAAGAGGAAACTGTTTTCAAATTCAAAACCAGTGACAAAATAGCACAAATGAAATAATATCCACATCTAATTATACTATTCATATTTAATATTAGAAAATTATATAAAGATATGAACTTAAAAGCCAGAGAGAGAGAGAAGGAGAAAGAGAGAAGAAAAAATATTCCACAAAGCAAATTACTTAAAAAGAGATTAAAATTATACTGTCTTCAGCCATCTCATAAGCAACAACAAGTGCCAAATGACAGTGGATGAATTTCTTCAAGGTTGTGAGGGAAACTGATTTGGAACTAAGGATAGTGTTTCTAATTAAATTCTCTTAGTGTGGAGATGATATAGAAACATTTCAGTCTTAAAAACTTGGAAGCTTTCTCATATGAACCATTTCAGGAAAAATAAATTAAGATTGTACTCCAGCAAAACAAAAAACGAAGTCAAAGAAACCAAGATATTTAATAAGAAAGAAACTAAACCTTGAAGGCAATAAAAAATAATCCAGGATAACAATCAGAATGACAGCTAGACATCCTCTAAAACAAATTACAGCTTTCAACAAATAGTAAAATTAAGAAATTACGTGTGTGTTCTTAGGAACATGGTGAAAAGACCTGTTTATTCCATTTAATAAAAATGGAAAGGCAAGTAGACCTCATCATTTATTCAGTCATGCTGAATTTTACTCTATTTCATTGACTCTGACACCATTAATTATAAGGTACACCCTTACTTTTAGGTATCCTAAGGAAGAAAAAAATGTTGCCAATTGCACTTAAGCCGAACAGTTTCATATCTCTTAGTACCTCAATTTATGTTTATTGAAAGAGATCATTTAGATTATTTAGAACCATGGAGCAATAAGAAGCATAATTACAAAGGAAGATGAAGTAAATTGTTTTAAGTATTTCTAAAATTCTATCACATTCAGAGTAATGTTTCAATATAGGGTCATTCATGTTTGTGTTTTCTATAAAATATCATCTTCTGAACCATAAAGCAGTATAAGTTATAGATGATGCAACATTTCTTAAAAGAATGTATTCTGGAATTTTTTCCAACCAGGTTGTGGCATTTTATCATCCAGAAGGTGTCAAGAGAAAAAATTCTGACAGTAACCAGTACTTGTATTCCTTCCTGAGATGGCCTTCCTGTAATGCAACTGAAACGACAGGCAGTTGTAGTTGAAAGGAAATGACAACCAAGTTTGCACTTGCGTACACAGCATGGCTGTTGCCCACCAGTAGAAATCATAAGATGCAGTCTTGTTTCAAAGTGACAAAACATGAAAAAATATTTATTTTAAAAATCAGTGAAATAAGGTAGTTTGATTCATATTTGTATCAAGAATATTTGTTTATCTTTTCTTAGTTTTGCTTTTGCTTTTTGATATTTTTGCTTTTCATTATATTTTTCTGTTTTCCTCTGTTATTGCTAAAAACACAGAATCTATTTGATCCTAAAGGTAGGCACATTTTTCTTCAAGTGGAGTAAGTGTAGTAATAAAGAATTATATCTTCCCTATGGCTTTCATCATAACACTACTCTATTACATTAACAATTCTTCATAATATTAAGTGGAAAAAAGCAGAACGCACAATTGTAAATTAAACTAATCTTTTATATAATAATGCATCTAGAAAAGTCTAGAAGGAAGCACTGTTATGTTTTAGTATATTTATATATAGTGAATTATTTTTGTGGTCTTCTCTACAATTATGTATCTAGAAAATTGAAATTGAGTACATTTCTTTCTTGAAAAGTATATGGGTCATGAAAGAAAATATAATAATTTAAGAAAACATAATTTAAAACCGAAGTAGTATTTAGGGTGCTTGGAACCATAGCTGGCTTTGAAGGATGGAATAATTATTAAAAATAAGAATCAGGAGTCCTAGGTTTTCATCTCAGATATGTTGCTAACTAAATGTGTTATCCCATGGAAATCACTTTATCAGGGCATAAGTTTTTCATCGCCAATTGACATTTATATTTGCATTTTTTATAACTAGATCATTTTAATGTAGCCACAATACTTGTTCTGCTGGATAATATAAAGCAGATTAAAGACCACCAAGTCCTATTGTAGGAAAGAAGTGTTTTCCCCAGCTCCAGTGAAGAGCCTCCTGTGAGATTAAAGTCGTATAACTCAACCAAAATCTAGCTTCCAGTGGCTTGTATCCATTGGTCCTAGTTATATAGCTTGTGGTCCTCCAAAACAAGTCTCTATAGGGGAACACTTCAGCCCTTTTCTTCTCTAGAAAAATATTTCCACTTCCTCGTCTGGCTGGTTTATGCCCCAGTTGTGGCACTGATACTACTCAATATCATTTGACCATCAAAACCCCATTCTTCCACTCTGTCATTTATCTGGATGAGCTAGTTTGTAGTGGAAAATGAGAAAAAAAAGAAAACAACTTTTTTTTTGTTAAGAAGTTTCAGATGGGAGATAATAATTTGCCCTTTATCCAAATCACAGGACAAACTTCAATTCTCCAATTTTAAGTAAAGTGGATACCAGATTTCCTACACACCAAGAAATGGTATGATTATTAAATGGTTAACAATTGGAAAGAATACTAGAAATAAAATCAGTATATAAATACCTGGTAAGATGAGGATGATTTAACTATCTACTTTGTTGAGCAAAAATATTTTTTATTTACTTGTTTGTAAGCATTTAGTTGATTTAACAAAAAGTGTGTTTGTAAAATCCCACCCAGGAATATTTCCAAGTAATAAAATATAAATTTTAGTACTCCTTTAAGATTACATCCTTTTTTCCTTCTTAACATTTCAAAGAAATTACCATTTATATATAATTTTAATATCATCAAGCTTTCTGAGGACCTTAATATAATCTTAGCAGTACTGAATTCCAATATATGTTCAGCACAATATTTTTTCTAATCTGTAGGAAAGCTTCATTTAAGTGCATTTTTAAAGGTTTTTGAGAATGAAATATTCTGAGAGGGCCTCATGTATGACTTTAATAATTCTTAGCAATTACACTGAAATTCATTCCCTTTGCAGTCAGCCTCCTTTCCTACTTCTCAAATATAACTACCTTCTTCCTCAAGCCTACTTGCCCCTTTTGCAAAAAATGACAACTTGGATTTTATTGAAAATGTATAGTTTAGTTTGCAAATTTTCTGGTCCTTGCTTTGCTCTGTGTGGTTCTTGATGAAGGCAAGAAGCCAAACTAGAGGCCTTGAAAAGTCTTGCTCAGTGTCTTTATTTCTGTTTCTTTAACTCACCCAGGTTCTACTCCCTCCTTACCCTCCATCAGGGCTTTCTTATCATTTGCCTTCTGGTTGAATTTATCTAACAGGAGCACTGTTGGATGATCAGAGGGTAGGAGATGAGAAAAGGCAGGGTGTTTATATCCAGACATATCACAGGTAGAAAGTGGCTGCATTTCTCTACCTAACGGCCCCACACATGCAGCCCTCTTCTGCAGCTACAGTTTCAGCTGCTTTCTAATAAGGCTTCTCTCCCTTGCATCTTCTGGTATAGGTCAATAGCCCTGGGATGTTTCACCCCCAAGTTTGTTTTCCTAATCCTTCTCACACTTTTCTAAGTAGTCATTTTTCATTAAACTCTTTTTCACTCTTGCTCCTGAGTGTGCCATCTATTTCTTTCTAGGACACTGATCTAGCAGTGTGTTCTTATAGGACATTTCGGTTGTTTTAAGTTTTTATTGTAAAAATGATGCTATAATGAATGAGTTTAAGGTAAATCTTTGTACATTTCTGAAAATTTCCTTCTACCAATTCCCCATATAGCATCTGGAACAATACATTAAGCAATAACTTTTAAAGTGCATCTTAAAATTCCTTTCCAGACAGTTTGTACTCAGTTTTGCTTCCAATGGAAGGGAGTCTTCCTGAACCATCAACAGCAGTGCATTTCAATCATATGTTTTTTAAAACTTTGCTTTATAATTTTTATCTCTTTCCTACTTAGCAAAATCTCTGATTTCATTTGTCCTTCCTTCTGAACAAGTTTAATGCTTGCTGTATGTCTGCCATTTGGATAGTCTTCCATTGTTCCCTGATGACAAGCACCTATTAGGATGGACTGTTCATGAGGCTGCAGAGACCTGCGACTACTGCAAGGGAGAACTGCAAAGACAGATCTCATTTTATGAAAATAGATATGTGTTGGGTGTTTGGAGTAGGAAGGAGGGAAACAAAACAAAGGAAGCAGAAGCAGCAATAAAAGATGTAATATGTGTTTTCTTTGGCTCAGTTACATGTTCTTCTAATTAAGCAGTTAGATACTTCTTAGCACATTCCACGAATAATGAATGAATGAAACATACATGTGCCGGTTTGGATATATTATGTCCCCCAAAAAGCCATGTTCTTTAATGCAATCTTGTGGGGCAGATTTATTAGTCTTTTAATTAGGGTGGAAACTTGTGATTGAATGTTTCCTTGGAGATGTGACTCGCTCACCTGTAGATGATACTTTTGATTAGATTATTTCCATAGAGGTGTGATCCCGCCCATTCAGGGTGGGCCTTGATTAGCTCACTGGAATATTTATGAGAGAAGCTAAAAGCCAACAGGAACGCAGATGTTTGGTGACTCTTAGAGACACGCGGAGATGCAGACAGAAGGATGTTTGGAGATGCTAAGCTAAGAGATGAAGCCCAGAGTTTGCTCCAGAGAAGCTAAGAGAAGACCTCCAGATGCTTAAAGAGAAACATTCTGGGAGAAAGAAGCAAGGACACAAAGTAGCTGAGAGTGAGGAGCAAAGATAGGAGCCCAGAGACATTTTGGAGAAAGCCATTTTGAATCACAAACAGGGAGCAAAGGACAAGAAGACGCCGGCCATGTGCCTTCCCAGCTGACAGAGGTGTTCTGGATGCCATCAGCCGTTCTTCAGTTAAGGTATCCTCTTGTTGATGCCTTAGTTTGGACACTTTTATGGCCTTAGAACTATAACTTTGTAACCTAATAAATTCCCTTTATAAAAGCCAATCCATTTCTGGTATTTTGCATAACAGCATCATTAGCAAACTGGAACAATGCATTTAAGCAAACCTTGAAGTAAACTTTACATTTCAGTGTAAAAAATGTTCCTATGAATATACAATCAGAAAGAAATGCTACTACATAATAATTTGAATAATATAATAGTATATAATAGTATAATAGCACAAAATAGAGGAATTCTTAAAGTATTTGAAATAAAACATTTGTGACTCAACTATTTCAGGACAAGGCAAGATACCATTGAGGTGAGAAGACAGGAAGGGAAATTCTGAGACATGTGAAGACTAAGAAAATACTCTATCAAAGTAATCCTTTGGAAAACTTAGAATTAAGTGTAAAATACTATTGTAAAATGGTAACTCAATTATAGTAAATATAATTATTAGAAAGAAGATAACATCGAATCATTTTGAATAACATAAAACAATTTAAAATGCAAATTGGATTGAGATAAAACAAAACCATAAGAGATGGGATGGAAGGAAGTAAAAGCATAATAAATGTCTCATTGCACATCAAGGTTAGTTAAATGTTATAATAATTTTTTTTGATGTTGATAAATTGTTGAATATAGGATCAAGTATGTTTGTAAATGCATAAGAGGAAATTTAATAGATATGAGAATATATTGCGTTAATTCTACATCACTACAAAATGAAAGCAAGAAGGCATTGTCTTTTTAACAGCTTAGTTGCAGTGTATTATTCACATACATCACAATTCATACAAAGTGTGCAACTCAGTGTTTTTTAGTATATTCACTGATATGTGCAACCATCACCATAGTCAACATTAGAACATTTCCATTACCTCAAAAAGAAACCCTTTTCCCTTTATCTTATCATTCCTCTATCTTCCCAGCCACCCCACCCCCAGCCCCAGCCCAACACAAACATTAATCCACTTTAGTCTCTGTAGATATCCCTATTTTGCACGTTTCATATGTATGGATTCAAATATACATGGTCTTTTGTTACTGACTTCTTTTACTTGTCATAGTGTTATTAAAGTTCATCCATTTTGTAACATGTATCTGTATTTCATTCCTTTTTATAGTTGAATAAACTCTCATTGTATGGATGTATCACATTTTGTTTATCCATTTGTCATTTGATGGCCATTTGGGTTGTTTTGTAACTTTTGGATTTTATTAATAATGCTGCTATTTACGTACAAGTTTTCATATGGACATAAATTTTCATTTCTCTTGGGTTATATACCTGGGATTAGAATTGCTAAGTCATGTGGTAACTCTATATTTAATCATTTGAGGAACTGCCAGATTGTTGTTTCCTAAAACATCTGCACCATTTCACATACCCTGTATGTGGGTTGTGACTTCTGCACATTTACACCAACACTTGTTATTATCTGTCTTTTGGATTACAGACATCTTAGTAGATGTGAAGTGGTAGCTCATTGTGGTTTCAATTTGCATTGTTCTTATGACTAATGCTGTTGAGCATCTTTACATGTTCTTATTGGGTATTTATATATCTTCAATATATGGTGCTGGAAAACTGGATTTCCACAAAAGAATGAAGGTGGACCCCTCCATCACACTATGTACAATTATCAACTCAAAATGTATCAAAGACCTAAATAAAAGAAACTATAAAACTCCTAGAAGAAACACATGAAGCATCTTCAGGCCTTGTGTTCAGCGATGGTTTCTTAGACTATATACCAAAAGCAAAAGCAGCAAAATAAATGGGGTTTCATCAAAACTAAAAACTTTTCTGCCTCAAAGGACTTCATAGTGAAAGTAAAAAGACAACCTAGACTAGAGGAGCTAAGATGGTGGCATAGAGAGGAGTGGAAGCTAGTTAGTCCCCCTGGAACAATTAATAAACAACAGAAACAACAAGTAAATAACCTGGAATAACTGTGGGGAGACAAATGTGACTGTCCGCTCATCATGCACCAACCTGAATTGGGAGGAATGCCCAAGATCACAGCATAAAATCCGTAAATAAAAACTGCGGACCCAAGCTGAGAGCCAAGAGTCCCTCCCTCATGGAAGCCTGGTGGTGCTAGAGAGCAGCACTCTCTAAACAAGCGAATATACCTCAGCCCAGCTCCAACTGGGATTTTAATGTTAACCACTCAATACAGACAGTGAGTCCCCAAAAAGCAGACAGAGACTTTTGGACACGACTGACCTTAGAGAGTCGGGGGAAGTATCAGTCTCAGGATGGGGAGCCCAAAGGATAGGGTACTATCTTTGGCTGACTGGTGAATCTGGGGACCAAAGATTGACCCTGAAAAGGGGCTTTCTGTCTCCTTCTCTCTCTGTCAACCTGTGCAGCTCAGTGGAGAAAGCATCAACCGTTTTCAGCTCACAGTGCTCTGCGGTAGACAAAGCCTCAGCCATTTTAAACATGCAGCACTCTGACCTAGACAAGGGTGGAGATAGCAGAGTCAGAGAAACAAAGAATCTATTTATATGCAAATGACCTCTCTCTAGGGAGCATAGCTTCCCAAGAGGAAAGAGGTGGGCTCCAGCTCTACTACCCACCTTGGATTCAGGACCAGACCCCAGAGCCTAGGAGAGGAGAGCCACGGGCCACACCTCCCTACACCAGTCTGGAGTGACAGGCTGACAGGTACCACCTGCTGGGAAGAAAAGCACAGGGTGTATCAATCCTCGAAGACACACTATCAGGGAAACCAGATACTGAATATTTCCTCCTTCTGGGACCTGAGCATGTTCTTATCTGGGAAAACCTGATTGGGGTGGCCTGGGAGGTCAGATGCCTAGAAACCAGAAAACTACAACCTACACTAAGAAAAACGAAGTTATGGCCCAGTCAAAGGAACAAATTTACACTTCAACTGAGATATAGGAATTTAAACAACTAATGCTGAATCAGTTCAAAAAGTCTAGAGAAGGTATGGCAAAAGAGATAAAGGCTATAAAGAAAATACTGGGGTATACATAAGGCAGAAATCAAAAGTTCAAAGAAACAATTGGAAGAATCTATGGAAATGAAAGGCACAACACAAGAGATGAAAGACACAATGAAGACATACAACAGCAGATCTCAAGAGGCAGAAGAAAACACTCAGGAACTGGAGAACAAGCCCACCCACCAAAGAACAGATAGAGAAAAGAATGGAAAAATATGAGCAACGTCTCTGGGAACTTAAGGACAAAACAAAATACAAGAATGTACTTATCATTAGTGTCCCAGAAGGAGAAGAGAAGGGAAAAGGGGCAGAAGCAATAATATAGGAAATAGTCAATGAAAATTTCTCATTTCTTTTGAAAGACATAGAATTACAGATCCAAGAAGCACAGCATACTCCAAACAGGATAGATCTGAATAGGCCTACGCTAAGATGCTTAATAATCAGATTATCAACCATCAAAGACAAAGAGAGAATCCTGAAAGCAGCAAGAGAAAAGCGATCCATCACATACAAAAGAAGCTTGATAAGACTAAGTGCGGATTTCTCAGCAGAAACCATGGAGGCAAGAAAGAAGTGGTGTGATATATTTAAGACACTGAAAGAGAAAAACTGCCAACCAAGAATCCTACATCCAGCAAAACTGTCCTTCAAATATGAGGGAGAGTTCAAAATATTCTCTGACAAACAGACAGTGAGAGAATTTGTGAACAAGATACCTGCCCTACAGGAAATACTAAAGGGAGCACTAGGAGTGATAGAACAAGACAGGAGTGAGAGGTTTGGAACACAATTTTGGGTGACGGTAGCTCAGCAATGTAAGTACACTGAACAAAGATAACTATGAATATAGTTGAAAGAGGAAGGTGAGGAGCATGTGGGACACCAGAAGAAAAGAGGAAAGATAAAGACTGGGGCTGTGTAACTCAGTGAAACCTAGAGTGTTCAACAATTGTGATAAAATGTACAAATATGTTTTTTCACAAGGGAGAACAAATGAATGTCAACCTTGCAAGGTGTTAAAAATAGGGAGATGGGGGAAAATACAGTCAATGTAAACTAGAGACTATAATTAACAGAATCATTGTATTATGCTTCTTTTAATGTAACAAAGGCATAGTGGAGGAGTGTGAGACTCTTGGCATTCGTGGTGTTGTCTGTTCATTCTACTTTGATCTAAGGTTATCTTTCCTTTTGCTGCTTCCTAGCTGTCATGTTTTTTGTTTGTATTTTTCTCTCTTTCTTTTTTCTTTTTCTTTTGGCTCTCTACCTTCTTTGACTCTTCCTCCTTCTTTGTGGAAGAAATGTAGATGTCCTTATATAGATAGTGGTGAGGGTGGTGAACACATAAATATGTGACTATACAGGGAACCATCAATTGTTTACTTAGAATGGAATGTATGGCATGTGAACAAAACCATCTCAAAAAAAAATGGGTTGATGATGAAACCTTGAGGGCAATATACTGAGTGAAATAAGCCAGACACATAAGGACAAATATTGCAGGCTCCCACTGATAGGAACTAATTATAATATGTTAACTCATAGACATGAAATATAAGTTACCAAGATATAGAATGAGGTTAAAGAATGGGGAGCAGTTGCTTAGTATGAGCAGAACATTCAACTAGGATGAACTTAAATATTTAGAAATGAACAGAGGTGATGGTAGCACATTGTGAGAATAACTAACAGTGCTGAATGGTGCATGAATGTGGTAGAAAGGGGAAGCTCAGAGTCATTTTTGTCGCCAGAAAGAAAGTTGGGGGTTGAAAGATAGGAACGTATAAAACAGTAAACCTTGTGGTGGGCAATGTCCAAGATTAACTGTACAAATATTAGAAATCTCCTTCATGAACCAGAACAAATGTATGACACTACAACTAGAAGTTATTAATAGAGGGATATATAGGAAAAAAATATATACCTATTGCAAGCTATATACTACAGTTAGTAGTACTTCAGCGTTCTTTCATAAACAGTAACAAATGTACTACACCAATACTATGAGTCAACAATGGAGGGGGGTTGGTTATGGATATGGGAGGATGTGGGTTTCCCTTTTTTTTTCTTCTTTGTCTTTATTTCTTTTCTGGAGTAATGAAAATATTCTAAAAATTGAACAAAAATTAATTGTGGTGATGGATGCACAGCTGTATGATAGTACTTAGGGCCATTGATTGTACAATTTGGATCTCAGGATAATTATATGGTATGTGAACAATCACAATAAAAAAATAATGAAAAAAAAGACAATCTAGAGAATGGGAGAAAATATTTAGAAATCGCATCATCAATAAGGGTAAATATCCATAATATATAAAGAATTCCTACAACTCAACAATAAAAAGACAAACAATCCAATTTAAAAATAGACAAAAGACTTGAATAGACATTTCTCCAAAAAAGTTATTCAAATGGTCAATAAGCACATCAAAAGTTGCACAATGTCATTAGACATTGGAGAAATGCAAATCAAAACCGCAATGAGATACCTTTTCACACCCACTAGAATAGCTACTATTTAAAAAAAATGAAGTAAGTGTTGGACAGGATGTAGAGAAATAGGGATACTTGTTCATTGTTTGCAGAAATGTAAAATAGCACAGCTGCTATAGAAGACAGTTTGGCAGTTCCCCAGAAGTTAAGTGTAGAATTACCATAGGACCTAGCAATCCCACTTCTGGGTATATACCCAAAAGGATTGAAAGCAGGGATTCAAAAAGATATTTACACACCAATGTTCATAGCAACATTATGCACAATTGCCAAAATATGGAAACAACCAATGAATGGATAAGCAGAATTGGTATGTGCAGTGGAATATTATCCAGCTGTAAAAAGGAATGGAGTTCTGGTACGTGTGACAACATGGATGAACCTTCAAGACATGTTGAATGAAATTAACCAGAGACAAAAGGACAAGTACTGTATGATCTCATTGAAATGAAATAATTAGAATAAACAGATTTATAGAGTCAGAAACTAGAATATAGCCTACCAGGGACCAGGGTTGGAGGTGGGGGGTAAGGAATGGGGACTTAATGCTTAAATTGGTACAGAGTTCTGTTTGGGATAGATGGAAAAGTGGTGATCATAGTATAACATTGTGAATGTAATTAACACTACAGAATTATACGTTTGAATGTGGTTAAATGGGGAATTTTAGGTTTCATATATGTTACTAGAATAAAAATTTTGAAAATTGTAGGACTATACAACACAGTGAACCCTAAAGTAAACTATAGACCATAGTTAATAGTACAATTATAATATTGTATCATCAATTGTAACAAAAACTAATGTGTATTTTCTGTATGATTTTTCTATAAACCTACAACTTCTCTATTAAAAACAAAATAATAAAAAAATCATTATGCTAACTGAAAAAAGCCAGACCCCGAAGAGTATATTCCCTGTAATTCCGTCTATATTACATTCTGGAAAAGGCAAACTATAAGAGTAGAAATCAAATCAATGGTTGCCGTGGAATGGACGTTGAAGGAGAGGATTGACTACAAAGGAATTTGAGGGAACTTTTGGAGGCCTGGCATGGAATGATGGGAATGCTTGATATCTTGATTGTGGAAGTTGTTATTTGGCTATATACAATTATCAAAACTTCTCAAAGAGTATACTTAACAAGAATTTTATTGTGTATAAATTATATCTTAATAAAACCATGTTAAAAAGATGAGAAATAAGTGATAATCATGTCTGCCATCGCTGCAATAAAATTCCCCTATGACAGTAGAAAGACTTTCAAATTGATACAGAACTAATTTTTATCTAAGACATGCAAAATTAAAATAGTTTAAAAGTTTAAAAATAAAATGTTGCTGAAATATATTTCACTATGTAAAAACAATGGAAAGGAATTATAGCAGTATTAATAAATAAATAGATTTCAATACAAAATTAAAGAATCCAAGAAGATTCTTCTGTATTACAACTTTATTGTGATTGTCATTAATATTTATACTCTAAATAACTTAATTTCTCTTTCCTTTGATTATGCAAGTAGATATTGAATAAAATGTTTTCAAGAAGGAACCCACGTGTCTATTGTTTTCCATGGTCTTTTGCTCCATCTCTAGGTGGTTTTTCCTTTTCCAGTTCCCTCCTTGGATATATATGAAGTAGGTGTTGGATTTATGCCTTCTTTGGTGAATGTATAGGTTTCACAGCTATGTAGATCTAAACACAGATTCCTACTCATTGAGTCTTTGTTTCATGGCTGAAGTGGTCAAAGGCTTGGGGTTTGTCAGTACAATTCCTCAAAAATTTATTAAACTGTTTCATTTGTTTCCCATCAATTCAGTATACAAATAACCATGCCCAAAGTGCTATCTTCTTCCTACTCCCAAGCCTGTCTCATTGCATTACTTTGTCACTCCTTTGCTTTCTCTCAATCTATGGCAACTGTCTTGAGACTATCTACAACAATAAATTGGAAAACAATGCCCTCAATCAGATCTTTGGCCTAAATCATGTTTTCTCAACGAGTAGCTTTATTAGGGCTTTGCCATGTGAAGTCTTTTAAAATTCACCATTTCTGTTTGGGGTTAAGAAGTAGCTTGCTCTTCCAACATTGAAGTCCCTGAATTTCTTGCTATTCTTATCTACCTTTCATTTTACTTGCATTGTCTGATACTTTCCTGCACTCACTGATCTCTTGTATCAGTTTACACTATTTTGTGGTGGAAAAATGGACCTGATATTTTATATTAGGGTCTGTTCATGAATTATGTCAAAAGGTCTACCATAGATATATAAATACCAATTACTTGCTCCATTCCTATTCCAGGCTGCATCCTCTATGACATATCCTCTAACATACTCAAATATGTTCAGGGTGCTATGGAAACACAGCTGATGAAATAATTAGTACAGTATTTGTACAGAGATATGCTACAGGTAATTATCAATTATCCTCCCTCTACCAGAAAATGCCCTTTAGGAACTCACACATTGTAACCTGCTCATTGTTCTAGCTCCTGTATTGAATTAACTGTCAGGTCCATAGTAGGCACTGATGATTTAAATTGTTTTCATTTGTTTAAAAAAACAACTTCACCAATATTTGTTAATTTTAAGTATGCATGCTGGTATGGTGGAAAATCCAAAACAGTTGTGTATAGTCTTCTGATGAAGATGTGCACATATAAATCCAGCAGATAGAAGACAGTAAAACATCAAGTACCACATTGTATGCATCAGACTGGAAATGGTAATATCACTGTGAAATTGAACTGTCAGGGCCATCTTCAGTGAAGAGCAGGACCTCTGAAAGTGTTTAGGTTTTGAATAGCTATAAAATTCTATATAGGGAATTTCAAGCTATAAGAAAAACAGAAAAGTCATAGCTTCAGGTATGAGTCCATAGTGTGGGAGATAATAAAGTAATCTGCCTAACCAAAGTGTACATGCATTTTGGGATAGAACTAAGGTTGCCTGAATTGTGGAATTTTCTTTGTATGCAAAATTAGGCTATCTTTTCTGTGATTCAACTCCAGTTGAAACTATATCCATGAAACATGTTCTCTTTATGTCCTGGGACCTCTATTATTTGATCAGTTTTGTCAACCTTTTTTAAAGGTTTGCAATTTCTTGTTACTTCATACAAATTTTGAAACACTGTACTGCTGTTAATGATTAGAAACCAAAGTTTTTTCTGCTAATATACTTCAACTACATTTAATCAATTTGTTTTCTTTATTTGTCTGGCAAGGTTCTTATTATTATCATCCTCATTAAAAATTCAGTTAAGAGCTTCTATGCTTTTCTATCCTGCATATAAAAATATCACTAGGACTTCCATATATCATATACAATGAGAGAGAAAAGTAGCTTAAGAAATCCAAGATGTTAACTGTAGTCATGCGGTTTTTTATCTATGTTTATAAAATTAGACAACATACTTTTGCATATATAAGCACATGCATGTAACATATATCTACTCTTATGGATTGAATTGTATCTCCCTAAAAGATATATTCAAGTCTTCGCCCCCAGGCACACAAGGACAAATACTGCATAATGTCACTTATATACCTAGAAATAGAAAGTTTTCAGAGACAGTAGATTAGAGGTTACCAGGGAATTGGGGAGGGAGAAGGGGTAGTTTTTGCTTGGTGGGTATAGGTAATTTGTGAAAAACAACTACAACAGAAAAGATATTTAACATCATTAATAATTAGGGAAATGCAAATTAAGATCCTTATGACATGATTACAAACCTATTAGACAAACTTAAATAAAGCAAAGTGGCAATATCAAATTCTGGTTTGTATGCAGAGAAACAGGACCACTCATAAATTTCTGGTGAGAATGTTAAGTAGTGCAGCACTCCTGGAATTTATCCTAGAGAAATGAAAACTTATGTCCATACAAACACCTGTGAACAATTGTTCATAGCAGCTTTATTTGTAATAGCCTCAAACTGGAAATAGCCAAAATGTCCTTCAATAGATGAACAGTTAAACAACTGTGACACATCCATACTGTGGAATACTACTCAGCAAAACCAAAACAAAGCAATAATAAACAGACAAAAAAAAAAAACCCACAAAAAAAAATGAGCTATGGTTACATGCAGCAACTTGGATGGTCTCAAGGGCATTATGCTGAGTTTTAAAAAGCCAGTATTGAAAGGTCTCATATTGAATGATTCCCTGTCTAACATCCCTAAAATGACACAATTATATAGATATATGGAAAACATTAGTGGTTGCCACTGATTAGGGATGGGTGCTTTTTTGAGGGTTTGGGAGGTGACTACGAAGTGGTAATGTGTTGATGGAAAAGTTCTGTATCTTAACTGTAGTGGCAGAGACCCAAAATGTCACTGTGGCCCACCAGTCAGAGTAGGGGCTTATGGAGTCAGGTGATCAATGGAGTTTTAGCTCAGTTTGGTCTCACAGTAGGTCTCCAGACCCATTTCTGTGGTTATTTCCACTGTTCTGGGATGCACAATTGGAATAGACATACTCAGACACTGGCAGAATCCCCACATTGGTTCCCTGAATTATAGAGTGAGACCTATTATGGAAGGAAAGGCCAAATGGAAGCCACTAAAACTGCCTCTACCTAGCAAAATAGTAAATCAAAAGCAATACTGCACTCCTGGAGGGGTTGCAGAGATTGGTGCCAGCATGAGAGACTCAAAGGATCCACACCTCCATTCAAACCTCCGATTTGGCCTGTGCAGGAAACAGATGGATCTTGGAGGATGAGAGTGGATTAATGCAAACTTAACCAGGTAATGATTTCAATTACAGCTGCTGTTACAGATGAGGTATAGTTGTTTGAGAAAATAAACACGTCCCCTGATACCTCATGTGTATCTATTGATCTGGCAAATTCCTTTCTCTCAATTTCTGTTAGTAAAGACCACAGAAACAGTTTGCTTCCAGCTGGCAAGGCCACCAATGCACCTTCACTGTCCTACCTCAGGGATATATTAACTCTCCAGCACAAGTCATAATCTAGTCCACAGGGAACTTGATTGTTTCTCCCTCCCACAAGACATCACACAGGTCCATCATGTTGATGATACCATGTTGATTGGTCCTAGTGAGCAAGAAGTGGTAACCACACTAGACTTATTAGTAAGGCATTCGTGAATCAGAGGATGGGAGATAAATCCAACAAAAATTCAGGGTCCTTACACCTCAGTGAACTTTCTAGGTATTCAGTGGTATGGGGCAGATTGAGATATCCCTTCTAAGTGAAGGATAAACTGTTGCATCTGGTCTCTCCTATGACCAAAAAAGACAAACAACATATAATTGGCCTCTCTGGATGTCAGAGACAATATATTCCTCATTTGGATGTGAGGAATATAAGACCCTTATGACATGATTACAAACCTATTCCAGCCCATTTACTCAGTGACCAAAAAAGCTGCTAATTTTGTGTGGGACCTGAAAAAAGAAGAGTCTCTGCAATAGATACAGGCTGCTTTGCAAGCTGCTCTGACACTTCAGCCATATGATTCAGCAGATCCAATGGTGCTAGAAGTGTTAGTAGCAAGCAGAGACGCTGTCTTGAGACTTTAGCAAGCCCCTCTAGGAGAGTCACAGCACAGACCATTTGGGTTTTGAAGCGAAGTTCTCCCATCCTCTGCAGATAACTTCTCTCCTTTTTTAATACATATTTATTGTGAAATTTAACATATATACATAACTGATAACTTTCAAAGTATGATTTAACAAGTAGTTAGCAATTTTCTAAGAATGTTATGGATTACAGTTCCATGATTTCAGTTATTTCCATATTGTAAAATATAACATATATACAGAAAGGTTATAACTTTCAAAGTACAATTTAACAAGTACTATATAGGTAATTTCAAAGAATGTTATGGGTTACAGTTCCACAGTTTCAGTTCTTTCTTTATTGTGAAATATAGGATATAAACAGAACAGTTATAACTTTAAAAGTACAATTTAATAAGTAACTATAGAGCAAATTTCAAAGAATGTTATGTGTTGCAGTTCTACCTTTTCAGTTATTTCCTTCTAGCTATTCTAATACCCTAGCATTCAAAAAAATATATAAAGATTCAGTATTTGTAATCCTTTGTTAAATCCTATCTTGTTTGTTGCTACACCTTCCTCTCGTTTAATCACTTTCTCAGTCTTCAGGGGTGTCTAGACAGTAACCACCCTAATTTGTTCATATTGAAAAGGAGTGTTAACATTATGGGGAAGGGGGCTGCATCTGACTGCTGTTCTTAAAGAGGCTATTGCCTCTGGGTTTCAGGCCTTGTCTGGCATAGGAATACTCTGGTGGATTTAAGTTTCTGAGAGATAAACTTAGTGAGTGAAACTTTTTTTATAGTGTCTCAAATAAGGACCTAGGTATTTGGGAACTACTATTGGTTAGGGCTTGGCATACTATGGCCATTTGAGATGTCTAGAGGGAGTTTGCATAAGAGTAACCTCCAGGGTAGCCTCTCAACTCTATTTGAAATCACTTAGCCACTGTAACCTTATTTTGTTAACTTTCTTTTCCCCCTTCTGGTCAAGAAGGCATTTTCAATCCCTCGTTGCCAAGGCCAGGCTCATTCCTGGGAGTCGTATCCCATGTCACCATGGAGATTCACTCCCCTAGGAGTCATGTCCCACGTAGTGGGGAGGTTAATGAATTTATTTGCCGATTTGGGCTTAGAGAGAGAAAGGCCACATCTGAACAACAACAAAGAAGTTCTCTGGAGATGCCTCTTAGGCCTAATTATAGGAAGGCTTAGCCTCCCCTGTATAGCCATAAATTTCACAAGAGCAAGCTTCAAGATCGAGGGCTTCACTTAAAAAGTAGGGGGTTCCTAATTTCACATGGCATATATTCTGTCCGCTATAAACAATCAGTATCTCACATTATCCTCACTTAGTTGTACAGTCATCATCATTCTCAATTTCAAGCAATTATCATAACAAAACATCCCAGAGCTCTTATCAGCTGCTAATTATTCATCCTAATTATTGTAGTGCTATTAAAATATTCCTATTAAATACAGTCTATAATATGTAATGGGTAGTTTTTCCATATACCACTTTGCTGTTAACTCTTCGTATCAGTGTCATACATTAGAAGTATATCATGCAAACATTTATTTGTATTTGTAGTGCTACCCTGTGGGTTATATGCTCTTAAACAACCACTTTCAATCATGTTCACCGTCAATGTGGCAATGATACTTATAATCCCATTAACGACCAGAATCACCCCCGTCCATTCCCATACATTTAAGTTCACCATCATTATCAGGTCTGTACATATTAGGTTATCATTCCCCCTTCGTTAGCTTCTGTCTATCTCTAGGTCTCCTGTATTCTACATTATAAGACGCTGATTTTACATTGTTCAGGGAGTTCACATTAGTGGTAACATACAATATCTCTCCTTTTGTGTCTGGTTGATTTCACTCAGCATTATGTCTTCAAGGTTCATCCATGTTGTCATATGTTTCAGGACCTCATTCCTTCTTACTGCTGCATGGTATTCCATCATATGTATATACCACATTTTGTTTATCCACTCATCTGTTGAAGGACATTTGGATTGTTTCCATCTCTTGGCAATTCTGAACAGTGCTGCTTTGAACATTGGTGGTCAAATGTCTGTTCGCGTCACTGCTTTCAGATCTTCTGGGTATATACCGAGAAGTGAAATTGCTGGATTGTAGGGTAACTCGATATCTAGTTTTCTGAGGAAATGCCAAACTTTCTTCTACAGCGGCTGTACCATTATACATTCCCACCAGCAATGAATAAGAGTTCCAGTTTCTCACATTCCTCTTCAGCATTTGTAGTTTCCTGTTTGCTTAATGGCAGCTATTCTTACTGATGTGAGCTTATATCTCATTGTGGTCTTGATTTGCATTTCCCTAATAGCTAGTGAATATGAACATTTTTCATGTTTTTTTTTTAGCCATTTGTATTTCCTCTTCGTTTTCATATGTTTTGCCCATTTTATAATTGGGCTGTTTGTGTTACTGTCATTGAGTTGTAGGATTTCTTTATATATGCAGGATATCAGTCTCTAATCTGATATATGGTTTCCAAATATTTTCTCCCATTGCTTTGCCTACTTCTTCACCTTTTGACAAATTCCTTTGTGATACAGAAGCTTTTGATTTTGAGAGAAAAAACAGAAGTTTTTCTTATGTTTCTTGTGCTTTGGGTATAAGGTCTAAGAATCTATCTCCTAATACTAGATCTTGAGGATGTTTCCTACATGAACTTCTAGGACATTTATGGTACTGTCTCTTATATTGAGGTCTTTGATCCACTTTGAGTTAATTTTGGTATAGGGTGTGAGGTAGTGATCCTCTTTCATTCCTTTGGATATGGAAATCCAGTTCTCCCAGCCCCATTTGTTGAAGAGACTGTTCTGTCCCAGCTCAGTGGGTTTGGAGCTTTATTAAAAATTAGTCAATCATAGATCTGGGGGTCCCACACCCTCAGTTTGATTCCACTGATAAATATGTCTACCTTTGTGTCAGTACCATGCTCTTTTGACAACTGTGACTTTATAGTAGGCTTCAAAGTAAGGAAGTATAAGTCCTCCCATGTTGTTCTTCTTTTTTATGTTTTTAGTAATTCAAGGCCCATTTCCCTTCCAAATAAATTTGATAACTAGCTTCTCCAAGTCTGCAAAGTATGTTCTTGGAATTTTGATTGGAATTGTATTGAATTTGTAATCAGTTTGGGTAGAATTGACATATTAATGATGTTTAGCCTTCCTATCCATGAACATGGACTAGCTTTCCACATATTTAGGTCCCCTTTTATGTCTTTTAGTAAAGTTATATAATTTTCTGTGCAGAGATCTTTTACATCCTTGATTAAGTTTATTCCTAGGTACTTGATTTTTTTAGTTGTTATTATGAATGGATTTTTTTTCTTGAGTGTCTCCTCAGTTAGGTCACTCCTAGTGTATGGAACATTACTGACTATTGCATATTAATCTTGTATCCCACCAATTTGCTGAATTTGTTTATTAGCTCAAGTAGCTGTGTCATTGATTTCTCAAGATTTTCCAAATATACTATCATGTCATCTACAAATAATGACAGTTTTGTTTCTTCCTTTCCAATTTGGATGCCTTTTATTTCTTTGTCTTGACAAATTGCTCTGATTAGAACATCTAGCACAACGTTGAATAATAGTTGTTACAGTGGGCAGCCTTAACTCATTCCTGATCGTAGGGGGAAGGCTTTCAGTTTCTCAACATTGAGTCCTATGCTAGCTGTAGGTTTTTCATACATGCCCTTTATCATTTTGAGGAAGTTTCCTTCAATTCTTACCTTTTGAACTGATTTTATCAAAAAAGGATGCTGAATTTTCTTGAATGCTTTTTCAGCATTTATTGGGATGATCATTCGATTTTTCCCTTTTGATTTTTCAATGTGTTATATTACCTTGGTTGATTTTCTTATGTTGAACCACCCTTGCATGCCTGTGACGAACACCACTTGGTTGTTGTGTGTGATTCTTTTAATGTGTCTTAGGATTCTATTTGTAAGTAAGTACTTTGTTGAGAGTTTTTTCATCTATATTCATTAGGGAGATTAGCCTGTAGTTTTCCTTTCTTGTAGCATCTTTATCTGGTTTTGGTATTAGATTGATGTTGGCTTCCTAAAATGAGTTAGGTAGTGTTCCATTTTCTTCAATTTTTTGAAAGAGTTTGAGCAGGAATGGTGTCAGTTCTCTTTGGAAAGTTTGTTTAAATTCCCCTGTGAACCCATCTGGCTCCGGCCTTTTATTTGTAGGAAGCTTTTTGTTGACCGATTATATCTCTTGTGATTGGTTTGTTGAGGTCTTCTATTTCTTCTTGGGTCGGTCTAGGCTGTTCACATGTTTACAGGAAATTATCCATTTCCTCTCAATAGCCTAGTTTGTTGGCTTACAAGTTGTTCATAGTATCCTCTTATGATTGTTAAAATTTCTTCAGGATCCACAATAATGTCCCCCTCTCATTTACAATTTTGGTTATTTGTCTTCTCTCTTTTTCACTTTGTCAGTCCAGCTAAGGGTTTGTCAATCTTGTTGATCTTCTTAAAGAACTAATTTTTGGTTTTATTTATTCTCTCTATTGTTTTATTGTTCTCTGTATCATTTATTTCAGCTTTAATCCTTGTTATTTCTTTTCTTCTACTTGCTTTAGGGTTAGTTTCCTGATCATTCTCTAGCTTCTTCAGTTGTTCCATTAGTTCTTTGATTTTAGCTCTTTCTTCCTTTTTAATGTATGCATTTAGAGCTATAAATTTCCCCCTCAGCACCACCTTTGCTGCATCCCATAGGTTTTGCTATGTTGTGTTCTTATTTTCATTCATCTCTAGATATTTAGCAATTTCTCCTTTCACCCACTGATTGTTTAAGAATGTGTTGTTTAACCTCAAGATATTTATGAATGTTGTGGTTCTTTGACAGTTATTGACTTCTAATTGCATTCCATTATGGTCAGAGAATGTGCTTTGAATAATTTCAATCTTTTTTAATTTGTTCAGGCTTGTTTTATGTCCCAGCATATGATCTATCCTGGAGAATGTTCCATGAGCAGTAGAGAAGAATGTATACCCTGGTAATTTGGGATGTAACATTCTGTATATGTCTATTAAGTCTAATTCATTTAGCACATTGTTTAGGTTCTCAATTTCCTTATTGGTCCTCTGTCTGGTTGTTCTCTATATAGAAGAGAGTGTTGTACTGAAGTCTCCCATGATTATTGTGGAAACATCTATTGCTTCCTTCAGTTTTGCCAATGTTTGTCCCATGTACTTTAGATCACCTTGATTGGGTGCATAAATATTTATTATTGTTATTTCCTCTTGGTGAATTGTCCCTTTTATTAGTATATTGTGTCCTTCTTTGTCTCTTATGACATCTTTGCATTTAAATTCTATTTTATCTGATATTAGTACAGGGGTACCTCAGTATTCAACTGCTTTAAAACTCATTGAATTTGGTACTCAATGCATTTTGATGTTTGGTACTCAAAGCACAAGTGTCTGTTGCCTCATGACTCACTACCCTTTCCAGCTGAAACAGAGGATCATGAGTTAGTCATGTAATAGCTTTTGCCCTGTGCACATCCTCTTGTGGTCTTATTTTAGCTTCTATGGTCATTTTGTGTATTTTTGTGCTTTTTTTTTCTCATAATAGGTCCTAAGAAAAGAGTAGTTCATAGCACTGAGCAGAAAAGAAAATTACTTTGCACCACCACCGTGCAAAAAAATATATATAACAGGCAAATATGAGAGTGGTATTCACATTACTGTTCTTGCTAGGGAGTATGGTATGCCTAGAACAAGAGTCTCCACCATCATTCTGAATAAAGAAGCGATTAAACTGCTGATGTTGAGGAGTTAGTGGAGGAACATCATGAAGAGATCATCACTGAGAAGCTGCAGGAACTACAGAAGGAGCAGCAACAAGAGGTGGCTGAAGAGATTTCTTCAGGTAAGGAGGAGATAAGGCAGAATGTCCCCAGTTCCTTGATAAAAGAAATGTGTGCAAAATGTGCAGAAGTTCAAAACTTTGTGGAGAAGTACCATCCAGACAAAGCTCTGACAAACAGAAATGTGAGTTTATTGAATGACCAAACAATTTCACATTTTTGAGGAATTCTGAAGAAAAGACAGAAGCAGCCCTTATTGGATAAGTTTTTAGTGAAGGTGACAAAGAGTGTGTCAGAGCCTGTGGTGCAAGTTGTAAAAAGGCAGAAAACAGAAAGAACTCCTAAAGTGCAAGTGCCCTGTGTTCTATTGGAGGGGTACTCTCCTTCCAAGCAACACTCCATGTAACCTCTTCTCCTCACCTCTCTCCTCTAACCATCCCAATATGCCATGGACTCTTCTCAGTACAGGTATAATGAAGTTTTTATTTTATTTAATCTAAGTATTTGTTAATTTTTAGATTTATTTCTCATGTAAAGTAATGATATACAGCCATATCTGTGCTGGTTTGGATGTATTGCATCCCTCAAAATGCCATGTTCTTTAATGCAATCTTGTAGGGCCAGATGTATTAGTGTTGATTAGGTTGGAATCCTCTGATTGAGTGTTTCCATGGAAATGTGACTCAATCACCTGTGGGTGAGAACTTTGATTAGATAATTTCCATGGGGGTGTTACCCCACCCATTCAGGGCGGGTCTTAATTGAATCACTGGAGTCCTGTAATACTGTTCATAGACAGAAGGAGGTGCTGCAGCCAAGAGAGACATATTGAAGAATGCACAGGACCTGAGAGTGGAGCTGGAACACAACCTAGGATCAGCAGACACCAGCCATGCCTTCCCAGCTGACAGAGGTTTTCCGGATGCCATTGGCCTTCCTTCAGTAAAGGTATATTTGTGTTGATGCCTTCATTTGGACATTTTCATGGCCTTCATACCGTGACTTTGTAACCAAATAAACCCCCTTTATAAAAGCCAATCCATTTCTGGTGTTTTACATAATGGCAACATTAGCAAATGGGAACAGATTTTGGTACCAGAGAAGTGGGGTGCTGCTGAGCTTGCAAATACCAATATGTTAGATTGGCTTTTTAAATGGATAAGGGGAAAATTCTGGAAGAATTGTGAGGAGCTTGATGGAAAAGGCCTAGATGGCTTGGAAAAGGCTATTGATAGAAATATGGACTGTAAAGATAGCTCTGATGAGGCCTTGAACAGAAATGATGAAAGTGTCATTGCAAACTGGAAGGAAGGTGATCCTTGTTTTAAAGTGGCAGAGAATTTGGCAAAATTGTGTCTTGGTATCAGATAGAAGGCAGAATTTGAAAGCGATGAGCTGGAATACTTAGCTGAGGAGATCTCCAGACTATGTGTGGAGGATGTAGCTTGTCTTCTCCTTGCAGCTTATAGTAAAATGTGACAGGACAGAGATAAGCTAAGAAATGAACTCTTGGGTACAAAGAAACCAGAAACTGATAGTTTGGAAAATTCCAGGCTTCCAGAAAGTGAGACTCCAGAAACTACAGCCACATATGAGGATTTAATCAAACATGGAAACCGACCACCATTTCAGTACAAGCCAGGATTGGAGATGAGTTATCCAGAAAGGATATGGAAAGTCTTGTTGTCTGAAGGTTTTGATGCCTGCAAACTTCATGCCAAGCCAACAAGATTTTTGTGAGATCTGTATAGATGGAGCCGCTGCCAGTCTGGACTAGAGGGGATAGAGAAGGAATAAATTGAAGAAAAAATTTCTTCAAAGACAGAGCCATGGAGATTGAGGTCTAGAGTCAAGAGGTCTCTGGCAGGAAGAGAGGATCATTCCACATGTGGAAAAGATAAGTTTGCCCTGGAGACAGAGTGCAGGACTTTCACCTTGATGACCAGGAAAAGTGCTGCCACCCCAGGGCTCAGAGAGAGTGGAACACATTCACGAGATATTGGGGAGAGTCTGGCCACCACCCCACTGTTTGTAGAGGGGAGAGTCTTTTCCCTGAAGAGACAGAGTCCAGGTGGCACCCGGATGTTTGAGGAGGGTGGGGCTGAGAAGGTGGTCTCCCCAACATATGGTTATGTTGGAGCACTCACCCTAGTGTTTGGAGAGAAAAGTGCTGACAAAGGCCCTTGGAAAGGGTTGGACTCCTGCTCTCTCAAGCCCAAAGGATAAAACATCATTCAGTAAATGACTCTCAGACTTTGAAATCTAATGGAGTTTGCCCTGTGGGTTTCAGGACTTGTTTTGGCCTGGTGAACCCTGTTTTCCTTTCAGTTTCTCCCTATGGCAATGGGAACATTTATCCTATGACTGGCCGTCCTTTGTGTATTGGCAGCAGATAATTTGCTCTAAGTTTCACAGGTACACAGCTGGAGGGGAATCTTGCTCTAGGACAGACCACGCCAATAACTGATTTTGATAGGATCTTATACTTAACTATTCTTACTGAAATGATTTAAGTCTCTGTGATATTGTGATGGGATGAATGCATTTTGTATTTGGAAAGATCATGACATTTTGGGGTCCAGAGGGTGGCATGTGCTGGTTTGGGTGTATTATGTCCCTCAAAATGTCATGTTCTTTAATGCAGTCTTATGAGGGCAAATTTATTAGTGTTGTTTAGCTTGGAATAATTTGATTGAGTGTTTCCATGGAGATATGATTCAGTCACCTGTGGGTGAGACATTTGATTGGATAATTTCCATGGTGGTGTTACCCCACCCATTCAGGGTAGGACTTAATTGAATAACTGGAGTCCTATAAAAGTGTTCACAGATAGAAGGAGGTGCTGCAGCCAAGAGAGGCACTTTGAAGATGCACAGGATCTGAGAGTGGATCTGAAACACAACCTAGGATCAGCAGACACCAGCCATGTGCCTTCCCAGCTAACAGAGGTTTTCTGGATGTCATTGGCCTTCCTTTAGTGAAGGTATATTTGTGTTGATGCCTTCATTTGGACATTTTCAGGGCCTTCAGACTGTAACCAAATAAACCCCCTGTATAAAAGCCAATCCATTTCTGGTATTTTGCAGTATTAGCAAACCGGAACAATATCTTTTTACATACTGCCTTAAAAATATCATTTTCTTTGGTTTGGGAACATATTACATTTATTTATGTTATTCACTTTGGGAAAAATTTGTTTGGCACTCATCATTTTTGGCACTCATCATACCTCCCAGAACCAGTTAATGATGAATACCCAGATACTACTATATTGCTACTCCTGCTTTCTTTTGGTTGTAGCTTGCATGAAATACTTTTTCCATCTTTTCACTTTCAATATCTTTTTGTTGCTGGGTCTAAGATGAGTCTCTTGTAAACAGGATATTGATGGTTCATATTTTTAGTCCATTCTGCCAATCTATGTATTTTAATTGGGAAGTTTAATTCATTCACATTCAATGTTATTGCTGTGAAGGCAATTCTTGAATCAACCATCTTATCCTTTGGTTTTTATTTGTCAGATCTGTTTTTCCCCCTCTCATCTTTTTTCCTTTAAGTTTCCCTTACTAATACTCTTCAGCTCTGTGCCCTTCTCTAGATATCTCTCATTTCTTTTTTTCTCAGCCAGTAGAACCCCCTTCAGTATTTCTTGCAAGGCAGGTCTCTTGTTAACAAATTCTCTCAGCATTTGTTTGTCTGTGAAAATTTTAAACTCACCCTCAATTTTGAAGGAGACCTTGGCTTGATAAAGAATTCTTTGTAGGAAGTTTTTCTTTTTCAGAATCTTAAATATGTCCTACCCTGCCTTCTTGCCTCCATGGTGCCACTAAGTAGTCAGTACTTACTTTTATGTGGTTTCTCTTGTATGTGTATATTGCTTCTCTCTTGCTGCTTTCAGAACTTTCTCCTTCTCTTCAACACTTGAAATTCTGATCAGTATATGTCTCGGAGTGTGTTTATTTGGATTTATTCTTTACTTGGAGTTTGTTAGGCATCTTTTATTTGCATATTTATGTCATTTAGAAGGGTTGGGAAGTTTTCCTCAACTATTTCTTCAAACACTCTTCCTATACCTTTACTCTTCTCCTTCTTGGACACCAATGATTCTTGTATTTGTGCACATGTTGTCCGTCATTCTCTGAGATCCATTTCAAAGTTTTTTTATTTTTTTCACCATTTATTCTTTTATGTGTTTGCATTCCATTGTCTGTCCTCTAGTTCACTGATGCTTTATTCTGCCTCTTCAAATCTGCTATTGTGTTTCTGTAGTATATTTTTAATTCAATCAACAGTATCTTTTATTTCCATAAGCTCTGCTATTTTTTTTTTTTTAATTTTCTCTTTCAAATTCTTCTTTATGCTCTTCTAGGGTCTTCTTGATGTCCTTTATGTCTTTAGCCATCTTATTGAAGTTGTTTTTGTTGTTTGTTTTGGAGATTTGTGTGTACTTCTTTAATTAATTGCTCTGAATTTTGTGTCTCTTCTGGCCTTTTATTTTGCTCATTTAGCTTGTTGGTATCTTGTTTTTTTCAGGTGCTTTATGATTTGCCATTGGCTTTGGGACACTTGCTTATCTTGGTAAGATTATTTGGGGAAATGCAGGATTATTTGAACATTTATATAATTTGGCAGAGCCACAGCTTGGTGGAGTGCATTTTCCCTGTCCTATCAGAAGAGGTGCTCTTGAGCCACTGCTTACCCTAAACCAGCTCTCCCCCAACTTTGTACACTGTACAGTGTCCAAACTGGGTGGAAATCCAATCAGCACACTAGTTTTCCATGTGCATTTGGGACTGCCAGCACTGTGGGATGGGGGCAGGCCCTGCACAATTTGGCAGGGAGTCTGCTCCAGGGCACAGTGGTTCCAGCAATTCCTGGGGCAGCAAGTGATCCATTCTGGGGCCGTGGAGCTGCATGTCTCACCTTCCAGTGCAGATGCACCGTAGTTCCTGTGCACTCCGTGCTCACAAATCCCTGTGGTTGGGAAGGGCACCTGGAGCTTCCATGAGGCACCCTAGCTTCTTGACTGTGCACACCATAGGCTTCCATGAAGGAAGAGTGAGTGCAGTCACAAGTCTGCTGAATCCTGAATTCCCTAACAGGAGCTCTTAGCAGCAGGGCTGTGAAAGGTTATCTCCCCAGCCAACTGCTGAGATGGGTGCATGGGGCATGGAAAACTTTTCTACTCTCATTGTCTGGCCCCAGCCACAAGTCACTGGCATGGGAGCTTTCAGCCGTGTAGCTGTGAAGGGTCATCTCCCCAGCAACTGCTGAGATAGGTGCACAGGGCTTGGAAAGCTGCTCACTCCATGCTCAACAGCCAGCTGTAGCTGCCAGTCCCCAGCACAGGACCTCTCGGCTTCATGGCTAGGAAGGGTTATTTCTCCAGCCAACTGCTGAGATAGATGCAGGGGCTTTGAAAGGTCCTTGCTCCATGCTTGGTGGCTGGATCTAACTGCCAGTCCCAGCATGGGAGCTCTCAGCTGTGGGGCTGTGAAGGGTTCCCCAGCCATCTACCAAGGTGGGTGCATGGGGCATGAAAAGCTGCTCCCTTCTACACTTGTCTACCAGCTCCAGCCACGAATCTCTGGCATGGGAGCCATCAGCCACAGGGCTATGAAGGTTTATCTCCCCAGCCAACTGCTGAAAAGGGTGCACAGGGCATGGAAGTCTTCTCCATCCCATGCTTATCAGCTGGCTCTAGCCACCCATCTCCAGCAGTGGTCTGGGCTGAACACACTCATCAGTCCTTACAAATGTAGTCTCTGCCTCTCCAGCTAGGTCCCCACTACATGGTGTAGAAGTTGCTGCACAGCCGGTGGCACCCTGAAACTGCTGTTCTGGAGCACTTTCTGCCCTTTGTCTAGTATTTTATATGGAGGAGAATTTTGCTCTGCCTCTCCTAATCTGCCATCTTCCCGGAAGTCACTCTTCTCCTTTTGAGAAAAGCTTTTGTCCTGCTACTGAGCCTTAAATAGAGGCTGAATGTTTAACCATGGGTCACCAAGTTACTGTGAGACCTGAGTTGCCCATCATGAACTGGTTTTTGTCTGACCCACCGAGTCATAAAGTTGGGTGTACACAGCAGCACTCCATCATCAGATGGAAGTAGTAGATGCAAGACGGGCCTTGAGTGGGCCATGAAGGCACAAGAAAATTGCATGAGGAGATGGCCCAAATGTCCACAGCCCTCACTTCTGCCATATGACTTTCTCTTTCCCAGCCCTCAGCAATGGCCTCTTGTGATGTTCCTTATGATCAATTCAATGAGGAAGAGAAAACTCAGGCCTGGTTTATAGATGGTTCTGCACAACATACAGATACCATCAAAAAGTGGACAGCTACAGCATTATTGCCCTTTTCTGGGACATTCTTTTTTTTTATATATATATATATATATTTTTTTTTAATCATCATTTTATTGAGATATATTCACATACCACGCAGTCATACAAAACAAATCGTACTTTCAATTGTTTACAGTACCATTACATAGTTGTACATTCATCACCTAAATCAATCCCTGACACCTTCATTAGCACACACACAAAAATAACACAAATAATAATTAGAGTGAAAAAGAGCAATTGAAGTAAAAAAGAACACTGGGTACCTTTGTCTGTTTGTTTCCTTCCCCTATTTTTCTACTCATCCATCCATAAACTAGACAAAGGGGAGTGTGGTCCTTATGGCTTTCCCAATCCCATTGTCACCCCTCATAAGCTACATTTTTATACAACTGTCTTCGAGATTCATGGGTTCTGGGTTGTAGTTTGATAGTTTCAGGTATCCACCACCAGCTACCCCAATTCTTTAGAACCTAAAAAGGGTTGTCTAAAGTGTGCGTAAGAGTGCCCACCAGAGTGACCTCTCGGCTCCTTTTGGAATCTCTCTGCCACTGAAGCTTATTTCATTTCCTTTCACATCCCCCTTTTGGTCAAGAAGATGTTCTCCGTCCCACGATGCCAGGTCTACATTCCTCCCCGGGAGTCGTATTCCACGTTGCCAGGGAGATTCACTCCCCTGGGTGTCTGATCCCACGTAGGGGGGAGGGCAGTGATTTCACCTTTCAAGTTGGCTTAGCCAGAGAGAGAGGGCCACATCTGAGCAACAAAGAGGCATTCCGGAGGAGACTCTTAGGCACAAATATAGGGAGGCCTAGCCTCTCCTTTGCAGCAACCGTCTTCCCAAGGGTAAAACCTGTGGTAGAGGGCTCAACCCATCAAACCACCAGTCCCTTATGTCTGTGGTCATGTTAGCAACCATGGAGGTGGGGTAGGCGAATACCCCTGCATTCTCCACAGGCTCCTCAAGGGGGCACTACATCTTTTTTTTTTTTTCCTTGTTTTTCTTTTTTTTTTTTTTTTTTAACTTTCCCTTCTTTTTTAAATCAACTGTATGAAAAAAAAACTTAAAAAGAAAACAAACATACAATAAAAGAACATTTCAAAGAGACCATAACAAGGGAATAAGAAAAAGAGAACTAACCTAAGATAACTGCTTAACTTCCAACATGTTCCTACTTTACCCCAAGAAAGTTACATAATATAGCAACATTTCTGTGAACTTGTTCCTACTATATCCATCGGAAATAAACAGACCATAGTCATTTCTGGGCATCCCCAGAACGCCAAACAGCCTATCCGTTCTTCTTGGATTATTGTTCCCCCTTCCTTAATTGCTCTCTACTGCTAGTTCCCCTACATTCTACATTATAAACCATTTGTTTTACATTTTTCAAAGTTCACATTAGTGGTAGCATATAATATTTCTCTTTTTGTGCCTGGCTTATTTCGCTCAGCATTATGTCTTCAAGGTTCATCCATGTTGTCATATGTTTCACGAGATCGTTCCTTCTTACTGCCGCGTAGTATTCCATCGTGTGTATATACCACATTTTATTTATCCACTCATCTGTTGAAGAACATTTGGGTTGTTTCCATCTCTTGGCAATTGTGAATAATGCTGCTATGAACATTGGCGTGCAGATATCTGTTCATGTCACTGCTTTCCTATCTTCCGGGTATATACCGAGAAGTGCAATCACTGGATCGAATGGTAACTCTATATCTAGTTTTCTAAGGAACTGCCAGACTGACTTCCAGAGTGGCTGAACCATTATACAGTCCCACAAACAATGAATAAGAGTTCCAATTTCTCCACATCCCCTCCAGCATTTGTAGTTTCCTGTTTGTTTAATGGCAGCCATTCTAACCGGTGTTAGATGGTATCTCATTGTGGTCTTCATTTGCATCTCTCTAATAGCTAGTGAAGCTGAACATTTTTTCATGTGTTTCTTGGCCATTTGTATTTCCTCTTCAGAGAACTGTCTTTTCATATCTTTTGCCCATTTTATAATTGGGCCGTCTGTACTATTGTCATTGAGTTGTAGGATTTCTTTGTATATGCAAGATATCATTCTTTTGTCAGATACATGGTTTCCAAAAATTTTTTCCCATTGAGTTGGCTGCCTCTTTACCTTTTTGAGAAATTCCTTTGAGGTGCAGAAACTTCTAAGCTTGAGGAGTTCCCATTTATCTATTTTCTCTTTTGTTGCTTGTGCTTTGGGTGTAAAGTCTAGGAAGTGGCCGCCTAATACAAGGTCTTGAGGATGTTTTCCTACATTATCTTCTAGGAGTTTTATGATACTTTCTTTTATATTGAGATCTTTGGTCCATTTTGAGTTAATTTTTGTGTAGGGGGTGAGGTAGGGGTCCTCTTTCATTCTTTTGGATATGGATATCCAACTCTCCCAGCCCCATTTGTTGAAAAGACCATTATGGCTCAGTTCAGTGACTTTGGGGGCCTTATCAAAGATCAGTCGGCCATAGATCTGAGGGTCTATCTCTGAATTCTCAATTCGATTCCATTGATCTATATGTCTATCTTTGTGCCAGTACCATGCTGTTTTGGCAACTGTGGCTTTATAATAAGCTTCAAAGTCAGGGAGTGTAAGTCCTCCCACTTCGTTTTTCTTTTTTAGAGTGTCTTTAACAATTCGAGGCATCTTCCCTTTCCAAATAAATTTGATAACTAGCTTTTCCAAGTCTGCAAAGTAGGTTGTTGGAATTTTGATTGGGATTGCATTGAATCTGTAGATGAGTTTGGGTAGAATTGACATCTTAATGACATTTAGCCTTCCTATCCATGAACATGGAATATTTTTCCATCTTTTAAGGTCCCCTTCTATTTCTTTTAGTAGAGTTATGTAGTTTTCTTTGTATAGGTCTTTTACATCTTTGGTTAAGTTGATTCCTAGGTACTTGATTTTTTAGTTGCTATTGAAAATGGTATCTTTTTCTTGAGTGTCTCTTCAGTTTGTTCATTTCTAGCATATAGAAACATTACTGACTTATGTGCATTAACCTTGTATCCCGCTACTTTGCTAAATTTGTTTATTAGCTCTAGTAGCTGTAACGTCGATTTCTCAGGGTTTTCTAGATATAAGATCATATCATCTGCAAACAATGACAGTTTTACTTCTTCTTTTCCAATTTGGATGCCTTTTATTTCTTTGTCTTGCTGGATTGCCCTGGCTAGCACTTCCAGCACAATGTTGAATAACAGTGGTGACAGCGGGCATCCTTGTCTTGTTCCTGATCTTAGAGGGAAGGCTTTCAGTCTCCCACCATTGAGTACTATGCTGGCTGTGGGTTTTTCATATATGCTCTTTATCATGTTGAGGAAGTTTCCTTCAATTCCTACCTTTTGAAGTGTTTTTATCAAAAAGGGATGTTGGATTTTGTCAAATGCTTTTTCAGCATCTATTGAGATGATCAATTGATTTTTCCCTTTCGAGTTTTTAATGTGTTGTAATACATTGATTGTTTTTCTTATGTTGAACCATCCTTGCATGCCTGGAATGAACCCCACTTCGTCATGGTGTATGATTTTTTTAATGTGTCTTTGGATTCGATTTGCAAGTATTTTGTTGAGGATTTTTGCATCTATATTCATTAGGGAGATTGGCCGGTAGTTTTCCTTTTTTGTAGCATCTTTGCCTGGTTTTGGTATTAGATTGATGTTAGCTTCATAAAATGAGTTAGGTAGTGTTCCATTTTTTTCAATGTTTTGAAAGAGTTTGAGTAAGATTGATGTCAGTTCTTTCTGGAAAGTTTGGTAGAATTCCCCTGTGAAGCCATCTGGCCCTGGGCATTTATTTGTGGGAAGATTTTTGATGACTGATTGGATCTCTTTGCTTGTGATGGGTTGGTTGAGGTCTTCTATTTCTTCTCTGGTCAGTCTAGGTTGTTCATATGTTTCCAGGAAATTGTCCATTTCTTCTACATTATCCAGTTTGTTGCCATACAGTTGTTCATAATATCTTCTTATAATTTTTTTAATTTCTTCAGGATCTGCAGTTATGTCACCTTTTTCATTCATTATTTTGTTGATATGGGTCTTCTCTCTTTTTGATTTTGTCAGTCTAGCTAGGGGCTTGTCAATCTTGTTGATCTTCTCAAAGAACCAACTTTTGGTGATATTTATCCTCTCTATTGTTTTTTTGTTCTCTATGTCATTTATTTCTGCTTTAATCCTTGTTATTTCTTTTCTTCTACTTGGTTTAGGATTGGTTTGCTGTTCATTTTCTAGCTTCTTCAGTTGATCCATTAGTTCTTTGATTTTGGCTCTTTCTTCCTTTTTAATATATGCGTTTAGTGCTATAAATTTCCCCCTTAGCACTGCTTTTGCTGCATCCCATAGGTTTTGGTATGTTGTGTTCTCATTTTCATTCGTCTCTATATATTTAGCAATTTCTCTTGCTATTTCTTCTTTAACCCACTGATTGTTTAGGAGTGTGTTGTTTAACCTCCAGGTATTTGTGAATTTTCTAAGTCTCTGATGGTTATTGACTTCTAATTGTATTCCATTGTGGTCAGAGAGTGTGCTTTGAATAATTTCAATCTTTTTAAATTTATTGAGGCTTGTTTTATGTCCCAGCATATGATCTATTCTGGAGAAAGTTCCGTGAGCACTAGAAAAGTATGTGTATCCTGGTGATTTGGGATGTAATGTCCTGTATATGTCTGTTAAATCTAATTCATTTATCAGATTGTTTAGCTTTTCAATTTCCTTATTGGTCTTCTGTCTGGTTGATCTATCTATAGAAGAGAGTGATGTGTTGAAGTCTCCCACAATTATTGTGGAAACATCAATTGCTTCCTTTAGTTTTGCCAGTGTTTCTCTCATGTATTTTGTGGCACCTTGGTTAGGTGCATAGACATTTACGATTGTTATTTCTTCTTGCTGAATTTCCCCTTGTATTAGTATGTAGTGGCCTTCTTTGTCTCTCAAAACATCCCTGCATTTGAAGTCTATTTTATCTGAGATTAATATTGCTACACCTGCTTTCTTTTGGCTGTAGCTGGCATGAAATATTTTTTTCCATCCTTTCACTTTCAGTTTCTTTGTGTCCCTGTGTCTAAGATGAGTCTCTTGTATGCAACATATTGATGGTTCATTTTTTTTTTTGATCCATTCTGCGAATCTATATCTTTTAATTGGGGAGGTTAATCCATTTACATTCAACATTATAACCGTGAAGGCATTTCTTGAATCGGCCATCTTATCCTTTGGTTTATGTTTGCCATATTTTTCCCTCTCTCTATTAATATCCTTTATTGTACCCATACCGAATCTCTTTAGTACTGAACCTTTCTCCAAGTCTCTCTGTCCTGTCTTTGTTTCTCTGTCTGTTGGGCTCCCTTTAGTATCTCCAGTAGGGCAGGTCTCTTGTTAGCAAATTCTCTCAGCATTTGTTTGTCTGTGAAAAATTTAAGCTCTCCCTCAAATTTGAAGGAGAGCTTTGCTGGATAAAGTATTCTTGGCTGGAAATTTTTCTCACTCAGAATTTTAAATATATCGTGCCACTGCCTTCTTGCCTCCATGGTGGCTGCTGAGTAGTCACTACTTAAACTTATGCTGTTTCCTTTGTATGTGGTGAATTGCTTTTCTCTTGCTGCTTTCAGAACTTGCTCCTTCTCTTCTGTGTTTGACAGTGTGATCAGTATATGTCTCGGAGTGGGTTTATTTGGATTTATTCTATTTGGAGTTCGCTGAGCATTTATGATTTGTGTATTTATGTTGTTTAGAAGATTTGGGAAGTTTTCCCCAACAATTTCTTTGAATACTCTTCCTAGACCTTTACCCTTTTCTTCCCCTTCTGGGAAACCAATGAGTCTTATATTTGGACGTTTCATATTATCTATCATATCCCTGAGGTCCATTTCGATTTTTTCAAATTTTTTCCCCATTCTTTCTTTTATGCTTTCATTTTCCATTCTGTCATCTTCCAGGTCACTGATTCGTTGTTCAACTTCCTCTAGTCTTGTACTATGAGTATCCAGAATCTTTTTAATTTGGTCAACAGTTTCTTTAATTTCCATAAGATCATCCATTTTTTTATTTAGTCTTGCAATGTCTTCTTTATGCTCTTCTAGGGTCTTCTTGATTTCCTTCATATCCCGTACTATGGTCTCATTGTTCATCTTTAGTTCTTTGAGTAGCTGCTCTAGGTGCTGTGTCTCTTCTGGTCTTTTGATTTGGGTGCTTGGGCTTGGGTTATCCATATCGTCTGGTTTTTTCATATGCTTTATAATTTTCTGTTGTTTTTGGCCTCGTGGCATTTGCTGAATTTGATAGGGTTCTTTTAGGGTTTGTAGACCTATTGAAGTCCTTATCTCTAATTTATCAGATCTACAGCTTCGTGGAGTACACTTTCTCTAACTAACCAGCAGGTGGCGTCCACGAGCCACCTGTTCTCCACAAGCCAGTTCTCCCCTGCTTAGCCTTTTTGGTGAGTGGGGGAGTGAGTCTTGTGGGGCCCAATTGGTGTATCAAGCTTGCGTGTGTAGTTGGTGTTGCCTGCCCTGTATGTGGGGCGTGTTTCTGGGCAGTCGGGGAGAGGGTGTGGCCCTAACAATCAAATCTCCATGATGATCCTAGAGTTTTAAAGCTGCTGCAATAGTCTAATCCTTCAGTTCAGTCCTGCCACAGTTTGTCTCTGCCACTGACCCACAAGTCCTTGGTATTGGCGTATGGCTCCTGAGACTTGCAAGTGGGCCCCTCTTCCAGGCTGTGCCCCCCGGGTCCTCTGTTGAGGGATGACTGTGCTATGTCACAGGTGAGTGCCGTCCCCCCAGGGCAGTTCTGGGCTGCTGGGCTGTGTAGGGAGGCTCCCAGTCTGCTGAAATGATGGCTGAATGGGGCTTTGTTAATTCACACTGCTCTACCTTCCCCACTCTGGGACAATCAGCTGAGGTTGCAGGGAAGGCTAATGTCCATGCCCAGTTTTGTGGTGTGTGCCTGTTATTTGAAGCACTTCCGTCACACTGGGTTGTCTGGGGCAGCTCTGGGCTATGGGGCTGGCGATGGGCAGGAGTTTTTCCTGTCCACCAGGATGGTGGCTGTGAGCGGACACCCCCCTTTTCTTGGGAAGTTGTGGTGTTTAGTGAATTTTCTCAGCCACTGGATTATTGCGTTTTGTCTCAGAGCTCTCTTAGTTCTGCTCTTGACTTGACGTGCCCAAATTGCAATTCTTTGAAGCTTTCTGTATTGGGCTTCTTAGAGTAATTGTTTTAGAAAAAGAAAAAAGGATTAGAAAAAAAAAAAAAAAAAAAGGGCCCTCCTCAGAGATCTAATGGATTATTGAAATGCTAAGAGACAAAGCAACCAGGGCCATTAAGGAAAGGTCCACAGGGCAGAGAGATCAGCTTTTCTTCGGGATTTGCATATGCGCCTCAAGGCCTGAGCTCCGCCCTTCCCCTTTCTGTGTTCACCAGAACTCCAAAAATCCTCTGCTTTTATTTTGGAGTTTTTCGTGTTGTTTTTTTTTTTCTATGCCTGTCTCCTCTCTGCTGGGCTGGCAGCTCTCAGATTCTCTGGTGTCTGGTCTCAGTCTATCTATGGTTGGAGTATGGATCAGTAGAATGAGTTTCCGATAAGGGCTGCCACTGCAGTTCTCCCTTCTCCTTCCCGGAGCTGGCAGCCCCTCCTCCCACGGGACTGAGCCTGGCAGGGAGGGGCGCGGGTCCCCTGGCCGCAAAAACTTACAGATTTCGCTGATCTCAGCAGTTCGACATTTTCATGAGTGTTGTATGAAGTATGCCCAAAGACAGATTGCTCTGTGGTGTCCATTCCACGCAGTTCCTGGCTTTCTACCTACTTTCCTGGAGGAGTAACTAAAACTTACAGCTCACCAGTCTGCCATCTTGCCCCGCCCCCCTTGGGACATTCTTGAAGGTTAGTGGTGAAAGGAAATCCTTCCAGTAGGCAGATCTTCAAGCAGTGTTCCCGGTTGGTTGTTTTGCCTGGAAGGAGAAATGGCCAGAGGTGCTTTTGTATACTGATTCATGGGCTGTTGTCAATGATTTGGCTGGATGGTCAGAAACTTGGAAGGAACATGATTGGCAAATTCGTGGCAAAGAAGTCTAGGGGGTGAGATATGTGTGTATATCTTTCTGAGTGGGCAACGAACATGAAAATATTTGCATCCCATGTGAATGCTCACCAGGGGGAGACTTCAGCAAAGATTTTATTAATCAAGTGGTTAAGATGATCCATTCTGTGGATACTTGTCAGCCTCTTTCCCTAACCAAAGTGACCATGGTGGTAGGGATGGAGGTTATCCATGGGCTTAGCAAAATGGACTTTTACTCACCAAGATCAGTCTGAATACAGTCACTGCTAAGTGCCCAATCTGCCAGCAGCAGAGACTAACACTCAGTCCCTGATATGGCACCATTCCTTGAGATGATCAGCCTGCTACCTTGTAGCAGGTTGATTACACTGGGCCACTGCTATCATGGAAGGGGCAGCGTTTTGTTCTAACCACAATAAACACATACTCCAGATATGGGTTTGCCTTCCCTGCATGCAAAGCTTCTGCCAAAACTACCATCCATGGGCTTAATGACTGTCTTATTCACCATCATGGTATTCCAACCCAGCAATACTTCCGATCATGGAACCCACTTTATGGCAAATGAAGTGTAGGAATGGGCACATGCCCATGGAAGTCACTGGTCTTACCATGTTCCACATCATCCTGAAGCAGCTGGATTGATACAATGATGGAATGGCCTTTTGAAGACAATTATGGTGCCAACTGGGTGGCAATACCTTCCAGGGCTAGGGCAGTGTTCTCTAGGAGGCTGTGTGTAGATTCATAGAAAATTGCAAAGTAGTACAGAAAGATCCAATGTAACCTTTAGCCAGTTTCCCCCTATTGTTACATCTTATATAATTATAGTACAGTATGAAAAACAGGAACTTAACAATGGTACAATGTGAGTGCATTGTTCTATGTAATTATAGTACATTGTGTTAGCTGAGTCTCTAGGGCATTCTTATGTGCAAACTTTAAACTATATACAGTGAAAACCACTTCTTGCAGCCTCATAGAATGCATGCTTCTTACCCAAAGCCATTAAATGCTGCTCCTCAATTCTGTGTACTTTCCATCAGGCAGCCACAAGCAGAGAAGAAGATATTTTAGCTGAGAAGGTAATTTGGGCACAGAACTGTATTTTGTAACTTGAATTCTATTTCATTATGTGTTTATAGGCAACCAAAATAGAATGGGGAAAATACATTCAGGCTCAATGATAATTCACTTGTCTCCTGATTATAGCTTTAATCATGTATTAAATTACCTAAATCCTTTTCAATTGTATTAATTTAACTCACCATTGATGACAATGGATTGATGTCAGGAACTTTGTCAGTTTTAGTTGTTAGCCAAGAACCCCAGTGAAGTCAAGAATTAGGAAGAAATATCAAACCCTACTCTCAAATGGGTTTCAAAGCTTCAGTCATTGGATTTTCAGTTATTCCATAAGGAAGCCTACTAAATGAACATATGATGCTAAATCATTATTGTCTGTCATAAAACTAATCTGTGTGCCTGACATTTTTGAAAAATGAAATGGTGATTGGCATGGACTTACACTAGACCTTGATCAATATTCTTGAGAATTCTGTAAATGTTTCTTGAATTTGAAAGAGCAATTTGACCTAAGTCAGACAGGTTTTGGTAGACTTTTTTGCTTTGGCCAAATCTTCCAACAGAGATCAAAGAAGAGCCAACTGAGATGAAGAATAAGGAGTGCAAATGTAGAGTTGAGTCTTGGCAGAAAGATTCCAGTGTGTCCAATTGACTTCCAAGCTGATTGCCATTTAGTTGTTATTGTGCTTATGCTTAGGAGCAACGGCTTCTGGGATTGAGAATGTGTTTTACTAAATGTGTCCATCATTGATAGCATTTTATCTCAGTCAGAATTTGTTTTACAACTCAAGAAATGGTCCTGCACAATACCTTGGGAGACAATAGCTTGGGATACAACTCACATGTTTTGGCTAGGGAGGATAAGAGAAAATAAAAGCCATTTTATTAAATACTGTTTTATAAAATAAAAGAATGATTGTTGTTTTCTAAGTAAGCTTCTATGCATTTATGTGATACACTTAGTGTCCATAAATAAAACCAATTTAGATTTAACTATTTTTTTTCAAACTCTTGCAGACCACATTAGAGAAAAGGAACATTTTCATAGTAGGAATTAACTTAACTAAAAGTTATCTGAGCACAGAAATATTAACAAAACCATTTTCTATGAATTTGCCATTACATGTACCAATTTTACTGTATATTACCTACTATGTAATCTTTGACTAATTTCATGCACTCATTTTTTCAAAAGATATTTATTGAGGACAAATTATGTGCCAAGCATCATGGAAGTGCCAGGAATACAGCAATAATAGTGAATTTATATTCTAATGGAGAAAAGAAATTTAAAATTAAATTTTTTTTTCTGTGAGCATATGATTGTTGTTTTAAAGATTAGATAGATAGATACATACACACACACACACACACACACACATATATATATACACTTTCATTTCTAAGAGTTGCATCATATCAGGGCAAAGGAGATAGTTCACTGTAGAAAGGTTATAATTCCAAAGCTCTTTTCTTTATATCTTTGGAGCCTCATGGTACATTTGGGATAGTGTTAGATATTTTCTTATTAAATATTTATAGTATTAATATTGTTGATTTTGTGAAATTAAATGCTATTAAATTAAATATTGTTATATATTATTAAATATTTGTTCATTTCTCAACGTGACACAACTAAAGAGCATTTCATTTCCCCTGCTTTCCATGGAAAGCTTAGAACTCATCTTCATAACATGGCAAGAAATTTGGGCTATCTGGTTTTCTGTTTGAGGTTTGGCATCTTTCAAGGCAATATGAAAATATTGATTTAAGATCTCCTAAAATATCCATCTCTGACAAGTGCTGCAGTGGAAATGTGTCTGTGTGGAGAAAAGGGATTCACCAGAATTCACCAGAGTTGTTGTTAGGAATAATCTCCTAATTGGACCCCTTGCCTTCATCAACCAAGTCTGCCCTTTCATAAACTCTTTCAAAATTAAACTTCATTTTCCATAGGCATGAGTTCATGATTGTAACTGAAATGCATCCATTAGGAAGTGGGGAGTCAAATTCACCAATCTGACTTTGGAATCTCTGCTTGCCACATACTTTGGGTATTATCTGTCTTATTGTACATACTATCTTACATAAATCTGCTACAAGGCTGAAATTCCCATTGAAATACCCAATCTCTTTGGAAGCTACCAGCAGCATTCCTGTCTCACATCTTGACTCATGTGGTTCCAATCAATTGGACCACAGGACATATTCTCCTCTTTCTTTTGCATCTTATAAGAGCCAGTTGATCTCTTCAGACCACACAAATTTCAAAGGCACATATTCAGTTATTTCCACATATTGTCTTAAAACATCTATTATTCTTTTGCCTCATGTTTTAAACTCCTGATTTGTTGGTTAATAATGTGAGCATGTCTTATCTTGTCAGAAATGTTATAAGAATATTGGGAAAGGTAACAGTAGATTAATTTATTTCTGTGAAGATAATTTTGATGATGCTGCAGATATTGGGCAATATGCTTAACTTTTCTGAGACTATTTCCTGAGCCAAAATGACCTGAGTTAGAGTAGAATAACCATTTTGCTTGATTATCCTGAAGATTAAATTGTATAGTAAATGAAGAGCCTAGCACCATGTCACTCACAAGGAATTAGGCAGTGTGGTTGCATATCGTCTGACAGTTTATGTAGACTTTCACTAATATTGTCTCATTTGATTCTTGAAACAATATGATGAGATGGCCAGAACAAGCATTCTTACTTCCATTTCTCAGCTGAGTAAACAGAGGTTCAGCATTATTAAGGACTGTTTTTAAGGTGACATGTTAGCAAGTGGCATGTACTAGAACTCCAGTATTTTGATTGTACTTTGGTACCCTTGTCTATTAAATAATTGTTGAATAAATGAACAACTGGGGGCAAGTAGAAAAAGTGTCTTTTTTGTAAACATAGAAAACTTAGTAAACAAACATAAATCCAGTTAAATTAAGTAGCTATATTTTAATGCTAAATCTCAGTTTTGACTATTTAGGTAAGTAAGTGTACAACATTTGTATTTTCAATTTACAATTACCATTAACAAATGCTCTACAGAATATCCTGGTAACCAGTACAGTGCAACAATCCATTTGTATAAGGAATGCCCATTTTGGGTAATGGCATAAAGATCAAGAGAGAAGCATGTGAAATTAATATAGCAAAGACTTCCTTCTCTTCCTTCTTAAAGTGATGCAAGGGTGCCCCCTCATTCTTATTATGTACACATTAAACACTGTAAATAGGTGTGATGTTAATGAATCCAGAGGTGAACTAATGGAAGAAAACTGAATTTATTTCTGTCTAACATATTGCTCCTTGTCAATTTCCTTCCTTTGTAATATAATTTGTAACAAAATGCCTGACAAGTAATTTAGTGATGGGTGTGATTAATGCTGATGTGGCTTTTAAGCAGTGGTGAACTCTTACAGGAAACATTGTTTTAAATATAAATGCTGTCTTCCTAGAGCAGTTCAAATACTTACAAAATTAAAAGACTAAGCTTGCCCCCTACTGGAATAAGGAATCACACCACTGGCAGTTTTATGGGTGCAGGGAAGAAAGAATCTCTCTACTTGTGCCTCACACATTAAAAATTCAAGTCTCATTTTACCAAATTGGTTAATCCACTTTAGAATCAATTCTAAATATAGATCAAAATGTATGAACCAAATGCTTTCAAGTTAGGATTTCTGTTCCAGTGGAGGATGGCTTTGAAGAGCAAATGATAGGTGGTCTGCAACGTAATCACATAAGTGATTTCTGCTCTCATTTATTTGGCAAAATTTGAGTAATGGACTATCACAATTAGGAACCATAATAGATTCAAATTGGTGTTCATTACAAATATAACCCCAGAACTGAAATCATTCCAGAATCAGAAGCATCATCAAAATAATGGCTTTGAGTACAGACCAGGGAGCTAAAAGAGAAAGATGTTGTTAGGGAAACAGAATATTAGTCACTAGACTTTTTAAAAAACTGCCCTCTCAATTCAGTGGCTCCAAGAATCACTAGTACAATAACCTAGGAGGTGGTATTATCGTGGTAACTACTCCTGGACAAATGCTAGTGAGGGTTATATGCTGATAGATTCCAGGGAAGGTAGTATTCAAAATGAGGTATCACAAATTGTCTGTTCCAACAGCTAGAAGATATGGTCCTGGAATTTGACTTTAGGCACAGGACAGTGTAGCCCTAACTTGTCCTCTCTTTCTAGATCAGCATTGCTTAGTCCTCCTTTTCTTTATGTGGTCTCCAACAACTACCACCTGTCTATATTTTGTTTTAACGAGAACATTCAAAACTGAATATTCAGTGGTGAACAGACTTCAGAACCTAGAAAATGGGAAGTTTGCCATGGTTGAGGTTAATACAAATCAACAAATAAAATCATTGCTTATATCCTCCTGGCTCAAGTCTTTTTCACATTTTATTGCATTTGGCTAAAGGTTTAAATAAAAAATAGATGCAACGTTATCTATCAAAGCTAGAATGAGCATTTGAGGAAAAAATAGAAAATCACATCGCAGACCTATACATAACCCTACCATTTAGACTTCAGTATCTAAAATAGCAGTCAGCTCTGATATGAAAGCATCTAGAGCAAAGTGTGTTTAAATGTTACATATGCCTCCACAAGGGACATTATATAACTTATCTTTCCTGTTTTGCTTTAATAATGGAAACAAGAGCCTACTCTCTGGACCAAGAAGTTCCAATGCAAAAATAGATTAATGACATTTTCCCCCAGTGTACAGAAAAATAATAAGTGCATTAAATTTTATAGATATTAAAGTTTTTCTTAATACTTTTTCATAAAACCTTGATGTTAGTCACTAGTTCAGTGCCTGTCACTGCGCATCTCAGAATGTAATATACAATAGTCTCTGAGGGGGCATGAAGCATGTGATGCATGTGTAGAGTCAGATATCTTAAGTTTAATATATCATGGTGTTTCACAGCAAGCTCATAAATTCTAGGACTCTGTCACATGCAAATCTTAGACTCATTCTAAATTGTAGTTAAAAGTACTCTCAAGGTTCAGATAAATTGGGAAAATAAAAGATGTTTGACTAGTATTCTACCTTGGTGCTACTGAGATAGAGGCTACTGGGTTAGAGAGGTCCAGCAGTATCCTGTCTCCTTCTTGGCTGTGGACATGTTATTTGACTGTACATCCAGGCAAAGAAATATAATGTGGTCCTTTGTGATTATTATTCTTTACCACCAAAAATGTATTTACTTATTAACAATGAGGTAGAAGAGTTTGTGGGGTTTATTTTTAGATCATAATCACTTTTCTAAACATTGGGAAATTAAACAGGAATCTACCTCAATGAAAATGAGATATTTGAGGTGTCTTCTTTCTGGAAATTTAGAAGCTGTCAGTTACATAGGTTGAAACATAATTTTATATATTTTTGTTTTAATCAAGGATATTCACAGTAATAGCTGTCAATTGCTGAATGACAGCTATGTGTCAAGTGTATTACAAAAATTAACTTTAGTATTGCTCCAAGCATGCAAGTTAGATATTGTTACTTCATATTTCAGGTGAAGAAATAGAGGCTCAAACAGTTTAAATAGTTTAACCAAATTCACCTATCTTATAAATAGTAGAGGCAGGATTTGAAATCAGATTTATCTAATACTCAAGCTCCCATTGTGCTAGGTTCTTTCTCTAGGAAAGCTATTCATTTAAAACCCTTTTTCTACTGGGATAAATAAATTTTGACACCAAAACAGAACCAGTTTTATACTGTTTTATTGAATACATAAAAGGTCTATGATAACCTTTCAAAATAACCATGCACTTTTATAGCTTTTGTAGTTCTCATAAGATTCCTCCCTCTACCTGTGCCCCAAGTGGGTAATTAATGAAGCCAGCTTTGGGAAGGGAGTTTCTTAGGTAAGGCAAGTGTCATCGTGGGGAGGTGAAATAAATTGGACCATTATAAAATTTCCCAAGAGGGTAGGGGGAACAGGTGTCTACAGGTTAAATTGCAATCCTCCTCCTAGGGATCATGGAGATGAATGTGGCTGTCTAGGCTGAAACAAAACCAGGAGTCTCATTAGGCAGTAGAATTCTATCAGATACCTCAATCCAAGTAGTCAAGTTAATTCTTGAATAGAATGGCTGGGAGATAAGACAGCCCATAATCACAGCAACCAGGCTAAGGCATTGGGGCTCTGTCCTCAAGAGAGGCAGTTTCCTGTCTGATCGGTGCTATACTTGTTACTATGTTTCAATAACTCTGGATCTACAAATGATTAAAATTAGCAAGCAATTACAAACCTGGAGATTAACTCTGCCCCTGATTGATTAGGGTAGAAAGAAAGGAGGCATGTTATTATATCATGATTGCTGAAAAAGGAGATAGGGATAAAATAAAAGCATCAGAGAACATAAGAGGAAGAAAACACAATGCTGAGCAACAAAGAATGTCTGTTAGGATCTGCTGAGAAGATGAACTGATTGAAATTACAGAAACTATATTAAAAATCTTATATAAGTGTAATACATCACTTTATTCCAGCTCAATTTCTTAGTATAAGAGGTGCAAAACTTTCCTGAAACTGCAACAGGAAAACAGTAAATGGTTTGGCACACTGGAGGTCAAGTTTTGCCTGTTGCCTGTAGTTGATTTAGCTGGCAGATGGCATTTGCTTTACCATAAACTGAAGTTAAAAAAAAATTAAAATTATTGCTGTGATTGTTTGTCTTACAAACGAAATTCACCCCCCATGTAAAAGTGGGAAACTTGCAGCCTTAGTATCTTTTGAATAAAATTCAATACTAGTCTCAAACATGCCATTAGAATCATCTGGAAAACTTATTTTCTGAATGTCTAATTCAGCAGATCTGGGATAGGGCCCAAGGATGTGTGTTTCTAAAGAGTACCCAGGTGAAGCTGATACAGCTGGTCCTGGGACCACACTTTGACAAACACAAATACCTTATAAGCCATGCCAAATTTGTCTTGCCATACAATATTACTCTCCTGTCCCCCCCCCCCCACTTTGGTGATGATAGACTAAGAGAAAAAAAACTGTGAATGCTTACACTGTTAACAGTCTATAAAAGTCATTAATCTGACAATTGTCTTTTTTTAATCCTGTAGCTTAAATAAAACATAAAGGTATAGTATCATTAGTCATCTCTTGAAGATATTAGGGATGTATATTTTTACTTGCCAAAGGTTTTGCAATGGAATGATGATGAAGTAAGATTTTGAGTTTGTTTGATAGACCTTGAAGACTGTAACAGAGAAGGCATATTTGCACACACCAGTGCTATGTGCCCTGTTCTAAACAGATTAGGCAAATCCCAGAAGATGATAACAGCAAGAAGAGTTTCCATTGGGGCAGACTCTTTATCCTTCCTCTAATCAGAGTTGAAAATACAGATTTCTCTTATAACTACCATCTGGGCTAGAAAAACACCCATTTTTATAGTGGATGTAAATAGAACCTTTCAAGTTAATTGCCTCCAGGAACCAAATAATTATATGAGATTGATCCATTGGTTCTGAAATTGCTTATTAGAACAGGTTGCTGGGCCCCAACCCAGAGTTTCTGATTCAGGAGGTAGGGATCGGGGAGCTGCTGAGAATTTACATTTCCATCAAGTTCCTGAGTTTGTTTCTGTTTTCTGAGGTCAATACTTTGAGAACCATGGGTCTATGTCAAAATTATATTTAAAAGATTCTACATTGAAAAAGTGAATATGAATCAAAACATCACAGATATGTGTCTTTGCTTTTGTCCAACAGTGGCAGTTTTACATAACTATCATTTAACCGTATGAAAAGTAAAGTTTCAGGAGATGATTCTGTACAAAGGGTAAAATTTACATAAGAGGCCAATTTTAATGACGGGCACCTCTAAAATTTAAGTATAATATTCCATCCCAGATTGCTTGACTTGTTGCAAACAGATGGGATTGCAGCAATTGCATTGCTCTCAATTACTAAAAATATCGGAGAAGAAAAACAAATACACACAGTCCAGCAAAACCCAGTCCATGAGAAAGTGGATTTATGAGTAAAGGAACTTCATATAATTTTAGGTTTATAATGTTAAATGGTAAGAAATTAAAGACTTGAACTTCAATTTATTTAATCACCTGTAAAGATTTTTACACTTTTCTTAACACAGCTAAAGCATTTTATCCTACAATTTGGTTGTGGTATTTATGGTACTTGTTCTAATATTCATATCATATAGTGTGCCAGTTTGGATATACTATGTCCTCCCAAAAGCCATATTCTTTAATGCAATCTTGTGAGGGCAGACATTAATCTTTTCATTGAGTGATTTCGTGGAGATGTGACTCAATCAACTGTGGGCTAGAACCTTGATTAAATTATCTCTGTAGAGATATGGGCCCTGCCCATTCAGAGTGGGTCTGGATTAAATCACTGGAGTCCTATAAGAGAAAAGCATGTTGGAAAAGGCCATTGAAAAGCTGATACTTGGAGATGTCGACATAAGATGTTTGGAGATGCTAAGCTGTGCCGGTTTGAGTGTATTGTGTCCCCCAAATGCCATTATCTTTGTGGTTTTGTGTGGGGCAGGCGTTTTGGTGATGGTTGGATTTGCTTGGAATGTGCCCCATCCAGCTGTGGTCAATGATTCTGATGAGATGTTCTCATGGAGGCGTGGCCCCACCCATTCGGGGTGGGCCTTGATCGGTGGAGTTACATAAATGAGCTGACTTGGGGGGAGGAAGAGAGTGCAGCTGGGAGTGATGTTTTGAAGAGGAGCAAGCTTGCTAGAGAGGAACGTCCTGGGAGAAAGCCGTTTTGAGGCCGGAGCTTTGGAGCAGATGCCAGCTGCCTTCCTAGCTAACAGAGGTTTTCCGGAGGCCATTGGCCATCCTCCGGTGAGGGTACCCGATTGCTGATGTGTTGCCTTGGACGCTTTCTGGCCTTAAGACTGTAACTGTGTAGCGAAATAAATCCCCGTTTTATAAAAGCCAATCCATCTCTGGTGTTTTGCATTCTGCAGCATTAGCAAACTAGGACAGATTTTGGTACCAGAGAAGTGGGGTGCTTTTGCTGCTGAGTTTGCAAATACCAAACATGTTGGAACGGCTTTTTAAATGGATAAGGGGGAATTTCTGGAAGAGTTGTGAGGAGCTTGACAGAAAAGGCCAAAACTGCTTTAAAGAGACTGTTTGTGGAAATATGGACTCTAAAGATACTTCTGATGAGGACTTGAACAGAAATGATGAATGTGTTGTAAACTGGAAGAAAGGTGATCCTTGTTTTAAAGTGGCAGAGAATTTGGCAAAATTGAGTCCTGGTGTCAGATGGAAGGAAGAATCTGGAAGCAACAACTTGGAATACTTAGCTGAGGAGATCTCCAGACTACGTGTGGAGGACGTATCCTGGCTTCTCCTTGCAGCTTATAGTAAAATGCGAGCAGAGAGAGAGAAACTTAGAACTGAACTCTTGGGTTCAAAGAAACCAGAAGTTGATGGCTTGGAAAATTACGGGCTTCCAGTGGGTAGAATCCCAGAAGCTACAGCCCAACCTGAGGACAAGCCAAGATTGGATAAGGAGTTAAGCAGAAAGGATTTGTGGAAACTCCTATTGTCTGATGGCTTTGACCCCTGCTTGCTTCATGCAAAGCCAACAGAATTTTTGCGAGATCTTTATAGACGGAGCCATTGCCGGTCTGGACTGGAGGAGACAGACAAGGAAAAAATTAAAGGAAAAATCTCTTCAAAGACAGAGCCATGGAGGTTGAGGTCTGGAGTTAAGAGGTTTAGGGCTGGGAGAGCAGAGCAGCCCACATGCATGGAAAGGGTGAGTTTGCCCTGGAGGTCGAGGGCGGGCTTTCCGCCTCGATGCTCTGGAAGAGTTTTGCCACCTCAGGTCCCAAAGAGGATGGAGCACATTTCCAGGGAATTGGGGAGAGCCTGGCTGCCACCACACTGTTCTGAAGGGGTTGAGCGTGTGACCCGGAGATGGAAGGGAATCCGGGAGCTGCCCCGATGTTTGAGGAGGGTGGGGCCGAGAAGGTGGTCTCCCCAATGTGTGGATATGTTGGAGCACTCACCTAAGTGTTTGGAGAGGAACGGGCTGCAGAAAAGGCCCTTGGGAAGGGTTAGGCTCCCACTCTCTCAAGCCCCAAGGATGCAACATTGTTCTGTAAATGACTCTCGGACTTTGAAATCTAATGGACTTTGTCCTGTGGGTTTTAGGAACTGTTTTGCTCCTGTTAACCCTGTTTTCCTTACTGTTTCTCCTTATGGCAATGGAAATGTTTATCCTATGAATGTCTCTCCTTTATATATTGGAAGCACATAACTTGTTCTAGGTTCACAGATCCACAGCTAGAGGGGAATTATGCCTTAGAACTGACCAAGCCTAAACTGATTTTGATGGGATTTTGTACTTAACTTTTGTTACTGAAATGATTTAAGTTTTTGTGATATTGTGATGGAATGAATATATTTTGTATTTGGAAAGATAATGTCATTTTGGGGTTCAGGGGGTGGAATGTGCCGGTTTGAGTGTATTGTGTCCCCCAAATGCCATTATCTTTGTGGTTTTGTGTGGGGCAGGCGTTTTGGTGATGGTTGGATTTGCTTGGAATGTGCCCCACCCAGCTGTGGTCAATGATTCTGATGAGATGTTCTCATGGAGGCGTGGCCCCACCCATTCGGGGTGGGCCTTGATCGGTGGAGTTACATAAATGAGCTGACTTGGGGGGAGGAAGAGAGTGCAGCTGGGAGTGATGTTTTGAAGAGGAGCAAGCTTGCTAGAGAGGAACGTCCTGGGAGAAAGCCGTTTTGAGGCCGGAGCTTTGGAGCAGATGCCAGCTGCCTTCCTAGCTAACAGAGGTTTTCCGGAGGCCATTGGCCATCCTCCGGTGAGGGTACCCGATTGCTGATGTGTTGCCTTGGACGCTTTGTGGCCTTAAGACTGTAACTGTGTAGCGAAATAAATCCCCGTTTTATAAAAGCCAATCCATCTCTGGTGTTTTGCATTCTGCAGCATTAGCAAACTAGGACATAAGCTAAGAGATGCTAGCCCAGAGTTTGCTCCAGAGAAACTAAGAGAGGACCCTCAGATGGTTAGATGCACAGGAGCTGAAGAGGCTAAAAGAGACAAGCCCAGAGACATTTTGGAGAAGGCCATTTTGAAACACAACCTGGGAACAGCAGATGCCAGCCATGTGCTTTCCTAGCTGACAGAGGTGTTCTGGACGCCATCAGCCATTCTTCAGTGAAGGTATCTTCTTGTTGATGAATTAGTCTGGACACTTTTATGGCCTTAGGACTATAAATTTGTAACCAAATAAACCCCTTTTGTAAGAGCCAATCCGTTTCTGGTATTTTGCATAACAGCAGCATTAGCAAACTGGAACATACAGGAAATTATCTAAGGTCAGGAAATTTTTTTTTAAAATTCTGCTCTCAATGCTTTTAACCAGTGCCTCAAACATAATAGGTAGTTAATACAGTTTCATTACATGAAAGTTTTAGTCCCTGCTTTTTATGTAAGAAAATGACTTGGAAAAGAACAATCAGAGCTACAAATGAAAGACTTACTTTGTGATGGCATGCACAAAAAACACCTAAAGCTGAGGATGGAGCCAACATTGAGAATGGCCTACTTGTAAATCATCCCCCATCCTAAACATAAGGTATTGCTAAAGAAATTTAATGCTTATGGTGTGCTAAGTATAGCCATAGCAACCAGAAATCTCAAACTCAGCCCAATGCTTGACCAGATAACTCAGCGCCCCATACTAAAAGTGTAAGAATGAAAAGCTGAATGCTTTACCTGGCATAAAGACTATTTTCAAAAGATGTGTGGATAATAAGTCAATAGTGGAGATAAAATGGCATCTTAAAAATGCTTAAGAAAAGGGAAATTAAAAATGAGGGGAAAAGAGCATATGAAAAGAATAGAAAACAAATACCGTTGGTAGATTTTAATTGAATCCTATAAAAATCACATTAAATAAGAACTTTCTGAACACCCCAAATAAAAGACAGAGGGTGTCAAGTGGATAAAAAAAGCAAGATACAACTATATGCTGTTGATAAGAAACCCACATTATGTATAAAGACATTGAGTAATTAAAAGTAAAAAAATGGAAAGAGATTTGACACATAAACACTAAAAAAAGAAAGATTGATAGCAATATTAGTATCAGAGTACACTTAAGAACGAGGAATATTATAAGAGGAAAAGAGGGACATTGTCTTATTTACATAGGCACAAAAATCCTCAACAAAATATTAACAAGTAGAATCCAACAAAATATAAAAAGGATAACATATCTTGACAGAGTGAAGTTAACTCCATGAAAGCAAGGCTGGATCAACATTTCAAAAACAGCCATAATTCAAGATATTAAAAGGCTGAAAAAATTCATATGCACTTCTCCATAGCTACAGAAAAATCATTAGATAAAATTAACTTCCTTTCATGATCAAAATTCACAGGAAACTAGGAATACGATGAACTTCCTTAAACTGAAGAATGGCTTGCACAAATAAACAAAAAAACCCTATAGCTAACATCATAACTTAATAATTAGAGAGTGAATGCTTTCTTTCTAAGATTGTGAACAAAGCAGGGATTGTCCTCTGTCACCACTCTTATTCAATATCGTACTGGAAATACTAGCCAGTGTCATAAAGTAATAGTGGAAAACAAAAAGGAAAGAGCTTACATTTTGGAAAGTTTACAGAAGACAAGCTTGTCTACATAGAAAGTCCTAAAGAATCTATAAAATATCTCCTAGAAAAGTAAGCAAGTATAATAAAGCTGTGGGTATAATAAGGTCAATATAAAAAAATAAGTTGTATTTCTATATACTTGAAATGACAATTTTGATTAGATTTTTTTAAAATTAGTACTATTTAAAATAACACCACAAATTTAAAAATGAAACATCTAGGTATGAATATAACGAAATGTGGGGCAGATCTTTGTTGAAAATTAAAAACACTGCTGAAAGAAATCAAAAAAGACTTAAGTAAATGGATAAATATACCTTATCCATGATTGCAATATTCAATAACTTTAAGAAGGCAGTTCTCCCTAAATTGATCTATGCATTAAAAGAAATCCAATGAAACTCTCAAGAAGCATTTTGTAGATACCTACAATGGATGCTTAAATTTATGGGGAAAGGCAAAGTACCTAAAACAGCAAAGACAATATCAAAAAAAAAGAACAAAGGTGAAGGATTCAAACTTCCCAATTTGTAGACTTATTCATAAAGATACAATAATCAAGACAATGTGGAATTGGGAAAGAATAGACCCATAGATCCATGGAACAATTAGAGAGACTAGAAATAGACCTTCACATATATATCCAATGAATCACTCGTAAAAGTGCAAAGACAATTCAAATGAAGAAAATGTAGTTTTTTTCCAACAGATACTGCTAGAACAATTGGAAGACCATATGAAAAATAAATTACCATATGAACCACGTCACACCTTATACAAAAATACCTCAAAATGGGTCATAAATCTAATTGTAAAATTTTCAAATATATAACTTCAAGGAGAAATATGGAAGTAAATCTTCTTGACCTTGGACTAGGCAAAGGGTTTTTATATACTACATCAAAATAAATTGAACTTTATCAGTTAAAACTTTTGTTTTGTGAAAGACAATTTTAGAGAATGAAAAGACAAGCCACAGAGTAAAAGGAAATATTTGCAAATCATATATCTGCCAATGATCTTATGAGATTATAGAAAATAATACTAAAAATTCAGCCATAAGAAGCAACCTAATTAAAAATGGGCTAAAGATCTGAATAGAGATTTCACCAGTAAAAATTTACAAATGACAAATAATAATATGAAAAGATGCTCAGCATTATTAATCATTAGGGAAATATAAATTAAACCCACAATGGTATATTGCTGTACAACTCTTAGATAAAACCCAAAAATCTGACAGTACCATGTGCTGAAAAGGATGCAGAGCAACTGGAATTCTTGTACACTGCTGGTGGAAACACAAAATGGTACAGTCACTTTGGAAAACAATTTAGTAATTTTTAGAAAGATAATTATATACATACCTTACAACTCATCAACCCAACTCCTGCTCAAGATAAATGAAAACACATGTTGACACAATAACCTCTATGCAAATGTTTATAGCAGCCTTATTCATAATTACCCTACACTATAAAAAACCCAGATGTTGTTGGCAAATGGTAAACATATTATTATACACCCATACAATGGAACACTATTCAGTGGCATGGATGAATTGTAAATGCATTTTGCTAAGTGAAGGAAGTCAGAATCAAGAGACTATGTATTGTATGATTCCATTTATATGATATTTTGGAAAGGTAAAAATATGTAGAGGAAAGAAAGATCAGTAGAGCAGTGGTTACCAGGGATTGGGAGTAGGGGAAAGGATGCTACAAAGGGCAACCTGAGGGAATTTGGGAGGCAATGGAGATGTTCTCTATCATGACTGTGGCGGTGAGTATATAACATATTTCTCAAAACTCATTGAACTATACTCCTTAAAGTGTCAGTTTTACTTTATGTAAATTAAAGAATAAGCATCTGCTTCATCTAAATTAGAAACTTTTTTGTATCAAAGAACATTATCGAGAAAGTGAAAAGAAAACCCACAGAATGGAAGAAAATATTTGGAATCCCTATGTCTCATAAGGGTTTAATATCCAGAATATAGAAAGAACTCCTACAACTCAACAACAAAATACAAACAACCCAATTTTAAAAAGGGCAAATGACTTGAATAGATACTTCTCCAAAGAAAATATATGGCCAATAAACACATGAAAAGATACTGAACATCATTAGCTATTAAGGGAAATGCAAACTGAAGCCACAATGAGGTACCTCCTCACACCAACTAGAATGCCTATAATTAAAAAAAAATAATAAAGTAAGATAAGAGTTGGCAAGGATGCAGAGATATTGTATATTGTTGGCGGGAATGTAAAATGGTGCAGCTGCTGTGTAAAACAGTTTGGCAGTTCCTAAAATGTTAAACATAGAACTACCATAAAACCCTTCAATCCCACTTGTAGGTATTCTCCATTTCACTAAAGAGGTGAAATAGAGAATCAAACAAATATCTGTACACCAATGTTCATAATAGCATTATTCACAATAGCTAAAATGTGGAAGCACTTAAGTGTCTATCAATGGATATACAGTAAACAAAATGTCTTATATATGTGCTGTGAGATTTTTTTTAGCCATAAAAAGGAATAAACTTCTAAAAATATGGCAACAATGGATGAACCTTGAAGATATCATGTTGAGTGAAATAAGCCAGAAACAAAAGGAAAAATATTGTTTGATCTCACTTATATGAAATAACTAGAATATGCAAATTCATAGAGACAGAAAGTAGAGTGCAGGTTACTAGGGTGAGAGGATGGGGAATGGGGAATTAATGTATAATGGGTATAGGGTTTCGGTTTGGGGTAATGGGAAAGTAATGGAGGTTGGTGAGGGTAGTACAACATTGTGAATGTGATTAATCCCACTGAATATGTTTGTGAGTGGTTGAGATGGGAAAGGTTATGTTGTATATATGTGTCCACAATTTTTTAAAAAATGACTAAAGGCCCAAAAGGCCATTTTTGGGATATATGAGAAAACTAGAATATAGGATGAACATGATAACTGTACTTAAAGAGGATACGTAAATGAGTATCTTTGTTCTGTAGAAGTGTACATGGAAATATTAAGTGTTCAAGGAGCATGATGTATATGATGTATACAACTTACTCTCAAATGTTTAGAAAATAGATAAATAGCAAAATAGCCAGACGAATGAATGGATGGATGGTTGGATGGATGGATGGATGGATGGGTAATTGATACATAGGTAAATAGATAAGAATAAATATAGGTGTTTTATGCATGCATATATTTATTAGCTTTGTCCTTTGAGAGGATTTAAGAGTGATAATACTGTTGTAGCAATGAGCACACCAATTGCACAGATCTAAGTTTCTAAATATCATTCTTCAATAAAATGTCAAAGGACACTTTGAAATAGTGATTGAGACCAGGGGTTGGTAAAGGAAAGCATAAGATGAACCTGGAACATTTTATCGTGCCATAAAGTAAGGAAATGCTAAAAAAAAATGCATGAAAAGCATGTCAAAATAGTATAGGAACCAACCTGAAAGAGCTCCTAATGTCCACAGCTAGAGAAAGTTGGGCACCAATTAAATAAAAATAATATTGGCTTATGAATCATAGAATAAAAATAAGTCCCGTGAATCCATTCTCATATAATTTAAATATTGAAGAAGTAAATCAATAAATAATAGGGGAGAAGGAATTGCTCCCTCTGATGACAGAAGAATTCGAGTAAATAAATGTAGAAGGAATGAAGCAAGCAGAAAAGCACAATTAGAACACCAAAGTAGGAATTTTTACAGCCAGAATCTACTGATGGAAGCTAAAATCAGGGAGCCAAACTTTCAGGAAAAACAAGATATTTGCATAGTGTAAAATTTTCTGCACCAGGATATTTATTACAAAGAGAGCAACTTTACTTTGGAGAAACCCAGCATATACCATCGTTGTGGTTAACATCTCCAGTCATGGCACAATGGGTTTGAGAACCTCCTGAAGTGAAGAACTGTGAAGACGTCATTACTTCTGTGGTATTCCTGTCAGCACTGCATAACTTCAGTCTAGTCAAGAGAAAACGTCAGACAAACCCAAATTGACATTTTGCAAAATAACTAACCAGTATCCTCCAAAAATATCAGGGTCATGAAAGACAAGGAAAGACTGGGAACTATCACAGACTGGAGGAGACAAGAGAAATGCCAATTAAAATGCAATGTGAGATCCTGGATTGCATCCTCAAACAGAAAAAGGACATTAGTGGAAAAAATGGTGACCTCCAAGTAATGTAAGATGTTTAGTTAACAGTATTGTAGCAATGTTAATTTCCCTATTTTGTTCTTTTTCCTATGATTAGGTAAGATGTTAAAAATAGGGGAAGCTGGGTAAAGGATATACAGAGTAATCTCTATCACATTCCTAATCTTTATCCTGGAATCTGCATATTAAGGTTCATTTTTCAGAGATATGCTTGAACTTTTAGACAGGTGCTGAATATTCATACTCAAATAATTAATGGAAAATGACACAGAAATTTCTGCCTAGGACTCCATAATGCTCAACAAAGTGGGGAGGGACAGTGAGGAGGCATTATATTTGCCTCCAGCAATACCAACTCTTTCAGTTTGCTAAAGCTGCCAAAATGCAATATACCAGAAATGGATTGGCTTTTATAAAAGGGGGTTTATTAGGTTACAAATAACCCAAGTTCTAAGGCCATAAAGTGTCAAAACTAAGGCATCAACAAGAGGATGTCTTTACTGAAGAAAGGCTGATGGCATGCGGAATATGTCTGTCAGTTGGGAAGACATGAGGCTGGTGTCTGCTGGTCCTTTGATCCTGGGTTGCATTGCTTTCCACTTCTGATTCCAGAGGCTTTCTCTTTAAGCTTCTATGGTTCTCACTTAGCTTCTCCAGGGCAAACTCTGGGCTTCATCTCGTACCTTAGCATCTCCAAACATCTTTCTATCTGCATCCCCAAGCATCTGGGTCTGTGTTGGCTCTGCCTGAGCTCTCTTAAGGACTCCAGTAAACTAATTAAGACCTACCTTGAATGGGCAGGGTCACATCTCCATGGAAATAATCCAATGAAATGGTCCCACCCACAATAGGTTTGCCCCCACAAGATTGGATTAAAAGAACATAGTTGGCCTTGCGTCACTTGTCACTCACTGCCCAGCCCATCTCCCCACTACGCTATTCCCACTGACCATTACCCACCACTGCCACCAAAATGTCTTCAGGGGGGTCTGCAGGTTCAAGTTCTGCCTCTGTTAGTAACTGAACACTTCAGCAGACACAAAATCAAGTGGATGAGGTTTTGGTGGACATTATGAGAGTCAATGTGGCTAAAGTGTTAGAGAGATATCAGGAGCTCTCAGAGTTTGGCAACCAGGCAGATACACTGCAGGCAGGAGCTTCCCAGTTTGAAACAAATGCTGCCAAGTTGAAGAGAAAACATTGGTGGAAGAATTACAAGATGTGGGCAACTGGAATTAGTATTGTGGTTAACAGCAGCAGCAGCAGCGTGTGGAGTTTTTCTTCATGAATAACCAGAGAATCTCAAGCCTGCTCTTCAAGGAACCCCTTCAAGTCTTTTGTCTCAGAACCTGCTATATTATCAAGCTTACCTACTGTTGTATCTAAAATGATTAATTTTTGTTAGTTAATGTAAAGTTTGATTTCTAGGAAATATGCCTTTGTTCTTTATTATGCACTCAAACTAGAAGTGTAGTTAGCTCAGCTCACGTTTTGCATAGTGCCTTTACAAATTCGCATATGGGCTGATGAAGACTTCTTAAGTTCCAGAGCTTTGTAATCTAGAATAATATTGTCACTGACTAATTGCCATTGATTCCAGTTGACGGAATTTGTTTCAAGTTAGTGGTCTTCTTCATGTGCAGAACCACATTTTAAACCTTTAGGTAATCATATTTTCAACCTGTGCCTTGCAGAAAGAACACTACTGCTTAGCACAAATCTGTAACAGTAACAGGCTGTGCCTTTTTTTTTATATTTTTCTGATTCCCTATAAGAGAACCTGCTACTGTTTGTAAGCAGTACTGACGGATTCACTGTGTGTAAGATAAGATGCTGGTAAAGACTTCTTGCTCTACTTTAAATATGAAGATGTTTACTTTGTTATTTTTATGTATAACTTCTAAAAATATTACTTTAATCAGACAAAATAACCTCTATAATATATTGTTTTTTTAATAGAACTATGGCTATAACCAAAGTTTCTATTTGCCAAAAAGTTAAATCCCAGAAAAATGTCCTTTAAGTGTATTACTGACAGATAAATTCATAAAAGTGCCAAATGGAGCCCAAGAGGCCCTTTGGAATTAAAATTGTAGCACTGCATGTGAACCTTCTACATCCTGGCAGGTCTTTCTTGCCTTTGAAATGCTATACTGGGTGCAGCTCCCTTTCCAATGCAACATTTTCCCCAGGGGTTAGAGAAGGTTTAAGCTAGACCCTGGCCATCTCATATCTATAGATAAAGAGTTTTGCCAGCAATTTGCAGATTATTGGCTGTGGACTCCAATATGTTTCTAATAATTATGTGAGAAACAATTTGTAGCCTTCAAGCAAGACCACTTGTGAATTTGATCATGATCTGGTCTGAACCTCATAGACTGTATCATTTTGGAGTGTGTTTCTTCTTTTTACTCCATTGTCCACTTCCCAAATCAGTCTTCTAAATTATGCTTCCAATTAGGCATTGGTCAGGGCTGGATGGCTCTTTTCACAGAGGATAGCTAACTGGAGACACTTGCTTTCTTTGATGTCACAAACTATATGCACAGGATGCTGCTTGGAAATAGCTGTCATCATCTGAGACTTGAGCATTGTGAGACTTTCAGCATCTGGTATGTAGCTTACAGACTAGAGTCCAGGTACAAATGGAAACAGGCAAGAGGACACTGAGGGAGAAACACAGAGGCCTTGCCACATCATTGCCCATTGTTACTGGAATGTTCTAAGATTCCCATTCACGTGCTATCACATGACTTACAAAGAAGAAACAGCTGAGATGCAACTGTTCCATTTCTTTAGTATCTGTTCCCCTAACTCACTGAAATGATTGCTGGAGCAATGCCTTGCATATGTCCAACTGTGCGAAAACAGTTGTCGGCATTGAGATATTAGCTCACACTCAGCCCAGGGTCTCTGGCCAGATCTGACCCTGAGATCCCTTGCTCTCTCCTTGGCCTCAGTGTTCAGTCCCATGTAACCTGCTGGCTCCCTCATTAACCCAGGAAGACCTCACTTGTGTCTGCATTAAACTGGAAATTTTCCCACAAGAATGGATGGAATAAAGAGTTTATAAACAGAAAAAAAGAGAAAATAGTCTTTTTTTGGGTACATAACAGATTTAAACCAACACATTCCACCTTCTGGACCCCAAAAAGACATGTTCTTTCCATATGCAAAATACATTCATTCCATCACAATATCACAAAGGCTTAAATCATTTCAGTAACAATAAATAAGTACAAAGTCTTATCAAAATCAGTTACAAGCATGGTTTGTCCTAAGGTAAATTCTCCTTTGGCTGTGGACCTGTTAAACCTTAGGACAAGTTATCTGCTTCCAATATACAAGGATGGACGGCCATAGGATAAACATTCCCATCATAGGGAGAAACTGGAAGGAAAACAGGGGTCACCGAACCCAAACAGTTCTGAAAACCCACAGGGAAAATTCCAGTAGATTTCAAAATCTGAGAGTCAAGTATAAAAATACATTTTTCCTCAGGGCTTGAGAGAGCAGGAGTCTCACCCTTTCTAAGGGCTTTTGTGACAACTCTGTTTTCTCCAAACACTGGAGTGATTGCCCCCAACATATCCAAGTATTGGGGAGACCACCTTTGTTCTCAGCTCCATGCTCCTCAAGCATGGGTCAGCACCCTGTCTTCTCTGGGGAACAGGCTCCCCTCTCCAGGCAATAGAGTGGTGGCCAGGCTCTCCCCAGTCCCCTGGAAATGTGTGCTGCCCTCTCTAGAGCCGAAGGCAGCAACATTCTTTCTGAACAATGGAGTGGCCAAGCTCCTCTTAATTCCCCAGGCATCTGAGAACACTAAGGTGGCAGCATTCTTAAACTCCAGGGAAAATTCACCCTATCCATGTGCATGGGTGGGTCTGCTCTCCTGGCCCAAGGTTTCTTAACTCCAGACCTCAGCTTCATGGATCTGTTTTTGAAGTAATTTTCCCTTCAGTCTATTCCTTTTCTGTCACTTTTAGTCCAGGCTGGCAGTGGTCTGGACTACAGATCCCACAAAAACATTTTTAGTTTCCCATGCAGCATACAGGGATCCCAATCATCAGACAATAGGACTTCCCAAAATTCTTTTCTGGATGATTCCATTTTGAATCCTGGCTTGTACTGAAATGGCTGACAGGTTCCATGTCTGGTTAAATCCTCACATGAGGCACTATCCTCTGGGGTCTCACTTTCTGGAAGCCCAGAATTTTCCAGACCATCAATTTCTGGTTTCTTTGTACACAAGAGTTCAGTTCTCAGCTTATCTCTTTCCTCTCACAATTGACTATAAGCTGCAAAGAGAAGCCAGGCTGTATTTTCCACACTGAGTTTGGAAATCTCTTCAGCTAAGTATCCCAGCTCATTGCTTTCAAATTCTGCCTTCCATTCAACATCAAGACTCAATTTTGCCAAATTCTCTGCCACTTTGAAATAAGGATCACCTTCCTTCCAGTTTGCAATGACACATTCATCATTTCTGTGTAAGCCTCATTGGAAGTATCTTTGGAGTCCATATTTCTACCAACAGTCTCTTCAAAGCAATTGAGGTGTTTTCTACCAAGCTCCTTACAATTTTTACCCTTATCCATTTATAAAGCTGTTCCAGCAGTTTTGGTATTTGTGAATTGCAGTATCCCACTTCTCTGGTACCAAATCTGTTTTGATTTGCTAAAACTGCCAAACATAATATATCAGAAATGGATTGGCTTTTATAAAAGGGATTTATTAGGATACAAATTTACAGTTCTAAGGCCATTTAAGTGTCCAAACTAAGGCCATTACAGTGTCCAAACTAAGGCATCAACAAGAGGATACCTTCACTGAAGAAGGCCAATGGCATCTGGAACACCTGTCAGCCAGGAAGGCACTGGCTGCATCTGCTGCTCCTTTGCTTCCAGGTGGTGTTGCTTCCAGCTTGTGATTCCAGTGGCTTTCTCTTTTAGCATCTGGGGGTTCTCACTTAGCTTCTCCAAGGCAAACTCTGAGCTTCATCCCTTAGCTTAGCATCTTCAAATGTCATTCTGTCTGCATCTCCAAGTGTCTGGGTCTCTGTTGGATCTGGGCTCTCTCTCTCTCCCTGAGCTCTCTTGAGGACTCCAGTAAACTAATTAAAACCCACCTTGAATGGGCAGGGTCACATCTCAATGGAAATAATCTAATCAAAATGTTCCCACCCACAATAGGTTTGCCCCCACAAGATTGTGTTAAAAGAACATAGTCTTTTTGGGGGTGCATAATAGATTCCAACCAGGACATCGACCCTGCCCATGAATTCTTATTTCATGGAACAAGGTGCTCAAGAGGATTTTTCTCATTTGAGCTAAGCCTGTGAAACAAGAGACAGGAAGGCATGCCTGGAGGAATTATAAACCTTAACAGAAAGGATGCCTGATGAGATATCAGATTAAAAACTCTTCCACATGTGAATGGAAACAAGCAAGGAAAAAGAGCAGAACCCCAACCCAGCACCTTCTCAGTGGGCTGGGTTTTGAGCCTCACAAAAAGCAGAAACCCCCTGCAATATAATGAAATAAAACACCAACCTAAATAACCATCAAATTACTAACTTAGTAAAATTTGCCTTAATAAATATTATTTAATGATGGAGATTATTTAATCAAGGTGCAAAATGTTTTGGAAACATGAATTCCTAGTCTTCAAATATTTTATATTACAAACAAAGATGCATTTTTCTTTTGAAAGTCAGAATATTACTTTTTATATGGAGACATTGTCACATAATTATACAGGTAACCTCCAGGAAGTTTCTCAATGAAAGTCTTAATTCACATGCAACAAATGTTCTGGCAAACTGAGGTAATCTGCTTCAGTAATTGAACCATTTTGCTTTGTTGGCTGCCTGTTCTGCTTTTCCATCCCCATTCTAAATGCTAAGTTCAAGCTGCTCAAATTCATTTTTCTTATGCTGAATAAGGCATTGAATTGAATTCTCTAAATACGAGTTAAAGAGTGTCTCTATATTACTAGGAAGATTTGTCTCTTGATAAACCATATGATGGTTTTAGTCTAATGATCTTGCAAGAACTACTCAAACCAAATTGGTTTTAAAATCTTTTCACATTTTGCTTATATATTCCACCCAACAGCATAAATCTTAAAGCAACTAGAGTCAGCTTAAAAAAGAATTGTTCTAAGCATTTAGTGTAAATAATAATATTTGATAGAGTAGGCCGAGGCAAATTGGGTAGACAACTGAAATGAGTAGCAGTTACTGATGAGCTAAGCCACTTTTACACACTTCAAGAAAAGACTAGCATTCACTTTGCATTGTGTTTTTTCTTTCTAGGTAATATAAGCATAGCTTGCTAAAGAAACTTCCCAATGCAGAGTATTTGGCACTTAATGTTTTTAACTGCATGTGTTCCTATATGATTCACTAATTTAATGTATCCATGTTTCTCTTGGCTTTTCACTGATGTCCCAATGGAAATGAAAACAAATCATACTGAGATAAAGAGAGTTGATTCACAAAATGTAAACAGATGAAGTAGATGAAAGCAAGGGTTTATCGTAGAAATATGTGGTTCCTACAAGTGGAAGTTATGGGCCAAATCCTCTTATTTAAAAATTTTGATTAACATCAAAATACAATTATTAATAATACAAATTATTGAGTATACATATATTAAGTATGCTTAATAATATTAATTTTAATTATTTTGATTAATAATGCAAATTTGCTCTCCAGAAAGGTCACACAAGTTTATCTTCCAAACATCAGTATATAGAAAAACCTCTAAACTTTAACCCGTGCCCAAACCATGCAGTATTTCTTTGAGAAATATCTCATCATTGGTTTAATTTGCATTTCTCTGAATTTTCATTGTATATTATCTAGTTGTAGTTCTTTTCTAATTTACTACTCTTTGTTCTTTGCCAATCATTTTGATTAAGATATTTGATCTATAATTAATACACTAGCTCTTATAATTCAATATTCCTTTGGTTAATATTCATACTATTTGCCTTTTAGTTTTACTTAAGATTCTGTTGTTTGTTTTTAGATACAGAAGTTTTTCATTTTTGTATTTTGCACCAATATTTTCTTTTAAGGTTTCTGCCTGTTTAATATTGAAAATATATAAATATTCATCTTAATTTTCTTATAGTCCTTCTATGACTTTATTTCTTACATCTTACATTTAGATCTTAAAATGTTGGGATTTAATTTTATAGTAATGACTGAGAAAGAGATGTACCTTATTTTTTCCTAAAATTATTAGCCAGTTGTTGCAAATTTTTTTGAAGTAATCCTTTCTTTCCTGATCTGAAATTTACTTTAGCATGTTGTGAATTATTATTTATATTTGTGGCTACGATTCAGAGATAAATTTAAATCCAGAAATAGACTCAAATATTTGAAGAAATTTTAGGACATATTAGATATCTTTGTAATATTCAAATCTCCTTTGAAAGTTCTTCACAAATATTAGAGTTTTTCTGAGACTTTCTCAGAAAGTTCCTTTCACTGAAGAAAAATCAACCTCCTCACAATTCTTACCCCTTATTATTCCAGGGGTTGGCAAACTTATACTGTGAATAGCCTAATAATAAATATTGTAAGATTTGTAGCTGTACAACTTCTATTGCAGCTACTCAACTCTGCCGATGTATCACGAAGGCAGCTATCAGTAATATGTAAATGAAGGAATGTGGCTCCATTCCAATCAATCTACATTTATGGACACTACAATTTGAATTTTGTATAAATAGGAAATAATATTCTTTTGAATTTAAAAAAATTATTTAAAAGTGTACAAACCATTCTTAGCATGTGCAAGAGGTGGGCCAGTTTCAGCTAATGTGCTGTAGTTTGCCCATCCCTCCTCTATATGATGGCACTTCAAATATTTGAAGACAGTAGACATTTTATAATTTCTAGTTTGTAAGAAATACACTTTTAAAATATAATGTGGTGTGTATAAATTGTTTGAAATGTCTTACTATAAAGTAACAACTGAACTCTAAAATATAATCCCACAGATATGGTAAAAATGAACAAAAAAGTTTAAGTGTTTGTTCCAGTTTGCTAATGCTGCCATTTTGCCAAATACAGAAATGGATTGGCTTTTATAAAGGGGGTTTATTTGGTTGCAAAGTTAGTCTTAAGGCCATAAAAGTGTCCAAGGTAAGGCATCAACAATAGGGTACCATCACTGGAGAAAGGCCATTAGCATCCAGAAAACCTCTGTTAGCTGGGAAGGCAGGTGGCCGGTGTCTGCTTACTCCCAGGTTGCATTTGAAAATGGTGTTCCCTAAAATGTCAGCATTAACTTTCAACTGCCATCTTCAAAATGTGTCTCTCAGCTGCAGCTTCTCCAAAATATCACTCTTAGTTGCTCTGAGCTCCTTCTCTCTGTGAACTCTTTTTATAGGACTCCAGTGATTTAATCAAAACCCACCCCTAATGGGTGGAGTAACACCTCCAGGGAAATTATCCAATCAAAGGTTCCACCCACATTTGATTGAGTCACATCTCCATGGAAACACTCAATCAAAGGATTTCATCCTAATCAATCAACACTAATACAGCTGCCCCCATAAGATAGCAACAAAGAACATGGTGTTTTGGAGGACATAATACATCAAAACCAGCACAGTGTTTATGTCACAGACATCATTGAATTGACAGATCATTAAATTTTGCTGTGAAGTTTCTGGCAGTCAAGGCATAAAGGAAAACATAATGAAGTGTTTATCTCTCATTCTTTAATTCAAAGAAGTGGCCATTATCGGAAAAGAGATAATTTAATACCAGAAAAAATTTAATAAGGATTTAGTTTAAACAACATGGATTCTCTTTTGGACATGTTTACCAATGTAATAGACAATGTTTTATGGAAAAAAAAAGAGTTTCTTAGTGTAACTAATTAATTTAATTAAATTTATTAATTTAAAACAAAAGATATAAAAATTTTATCTATACCAGTAAATGAATTAATGAAAGTCAGGTATGTGGTTTTATGACAAACTCATTTTATAAAAGATAATGCTTAGTCCAAAGGCCCTGCTGATAATTCATTCCACTGGATAAATCTTGTAATTTTACTAAAATATTAAGTATAAAAATAATTCATAATCACAGTAGAAATGTATAATCAGTGCAGAAATTCAGATACTACAGATTATCTTCTTGACCATTACCTCAATTTCAGTCCCCTCCCAAGTAGTTTGGCAGGTAACCCTTCTAGGCCATTTCTTAAGTGTATGTGTTATATATATACACACACACACACATAAATATATATGTGTGTGCACACCTGTGTGTGTGTGCATGTTTGTATGCAACTATATGAATTACATGCATAGCTTTGATAAAATAATATTCCGCTTTCATACAAATGCTATTATGAATTTTTGTTGCACAGTTTTCTGTTAAAAATGTATACTATAACGTATACCTAATTTTTTTAACTGCAATCCATAGTTGAGTAAGTGTTATAGTTTTACCATTACTATCAAGATGAACACATTTTAAGGTTTTTGGACTCAAGACTACAACATAATTCTTACCAGAATTTCCAGCCTGCTGGCCTGCCCTGTGGATTTGGGACTTGCCAGCCCCAACAATCGTGTGAGCCAGTACCTTGAAAGAAATCTCTTAATAAATATATAAATATAGCCTGTTGGTACTGTTTCTCTGGAGAACCCTAACTAATACAAGCCTCAAATTAGGTTTATTCAATTATTTTCTTTTGTCATTTCTTTTATATAAATCCATAGGGGTAGAATCCTTCCTCATAGGATAAGTGTATGTTTAACTGCACAAGAAACTACCTAACAGCTTTTCAGAGAAGTTGAACTTATATTTCATCCTGCCAATAAAGTAGGAGGGTTTCAGTTGCTCTACATTCTCATCAGCATTTCGTGTTTTCAGTTTTAATTTTAACCGTTTAATGGATTTTTAATTTTATTTTCCCTGATAGCTTATGATGTTGTGCTTGTGGTTTTCTTTTACTTTTTTTTTTTTTTTTCATGTGCTTATTGGCTGTTCAGATAAATTCTTTTCCATTCAAGTCCTTTTTTATTTAAATTGGGTGGTTTGCTTTTCACTATTGATATGCAGGTACAATTTCTTTATATTGTAAGTTGTGTCATAAGATACAAGTCTTTTTTTTTTTTTTTAATATATTTTTTTAATCATCATTTTATTGAGATATATTCACATACCACGCAGTCATACAAAACAAATTGTACTTTCGATTGTTTACAGTACCATTACATAGTTGTACATTCATCACCTAAATCAATCCCTGACACCTTCATTAGCACACACACAAAAATAACAAGAATAATAATTAGAGTGAAAAAGAGCAATTGAAGTAAAAAAGAACACTGGGTACCTTTGTCTGTTTGTTTCCTTCCCCTACTTTTCTACACATCCATCCATAAACTAGACAAAGGGGAGTGTGGTCCTTATGGCTTTCCCAATCCCATTGTCACCCCTCATAAGCTACATTTTTATACAACTGTCTTCGAGATTCATGGCTTCTGGGTTGTAGTTTAATAGTTTCAGGTATCCACCACCAGCTACCCCAATTCTTTAGAACCTAAAAAAGGTTGTCTAAAGTGTGCGTAAGAGTGCCCACCAGAGTGATCTCTCGGCTCGTTTTGGAATCTCTCTGCCACTGAAGCTTATTTCATTTCCTTTCACATCCCCCTTTTGGTCAAGAAGATGTTCTCCATCCCACGATGCCGGGTCTACATTCCTCCCCGGGAGTCATATTCCACGTTGCCAGGGAGATTCACTTCCCTGGGTGTCTGATCCCACGTAGGGGGGAGGGCAGTGATTTCACCTTTCAAGTTGGCTTAGCCAGAGAGAGAGGGCCACATCTGAGCAACAAAGAGGCATTCAGGAGAAGACTCTTAGGCACAAATACAGGGAGGCCTAGCCTCTCCTTTGCAGCAACCGTCTTCCCAAGGGTAAAACTTATGGTAGAGGGCTCAACCCATCAAACCACCAGTCCCCTATGTCTGTGGTCATGTTAGCAACCATGGAGGTGGGGTAGGCGAATACCCCTGCATTCTCCACAGGCTCCTCAAGGGGGCACTACAAGATACAAGTCTTTAATCAGGTACTTGCAAATGTATTCTCCAATCTACTCCTTGCCTTTCATGCTCTCAGTGATGCCTCTTGATGGCAAAATTTTTTAATATTGGTGAAGTCCAATGTGTTTTTTCTTTTCTTTTTAGTTCTTTATATATCTTTTCTGAGAAATTTTGCCACCCTAGGACTCAAAGTATTCTCCTCAGGTCCTTTTTCATAGAAATGTTATAGTTTTTAATTTTACTTATGAAAATTAATATCAAATTAGTTTTCATGTGTGGTGTGAAAAAGGGGAGCAACACTTTTTTCCCCAAGTGTTTATCAAGTTGACCAAACATCATTTGATAGAAATTATTATTTTTCACATTGAATTCCTTGGAGCCCTATGTAAAATAAGCTAAAATTATGTGTGTGAGCCTCTGGATTTGCTATTCTGTTTTATTAATCTATTTATCCTTATACCAATGGTACATTCTTTTGATTACTCTAACTTTATAAAACATCTTTAAATCAAGTCATATGAGTTATCCAAATGCCTTTGTTTCTAAAGTACTTTGGCTATTCTAGGACTTGCACTTTTCCATATAAATTGTAGAAATAATTTATTTCTGTTGAAAAAGTTTGGTATCTGATCCATGAATATAGTATATCTCTCCATTAATTTAGGTTCTCTTTCATTTTACTTAGCAATGCTTTTTATTTTTTTTTATTAGAGGGTAAATGACTTATGAATCTTTTATAAAATGTTTTGCTAAACATTTTAAGGTTTTTGAGATGATTGTTAATGGAAATAATTTGAAAACTGTATTTTCCAATTATTTGCCTACCGTATATGGAAATACAATTTACTATTGTTCTAAGGGTATTATACATAATCAATCATGTCAGCAGAGAAAACAAACTTTCTTCTTCCTTTTCAATATTTTCCATAATTCATGTCTTTCTCTTGCATTAATATACTGAATAAGACTTCCAGTAAATATTGAATTAGACATGATGATAGTGAATCCTTTTCTTGTTCCCAATTACCTATAGGTGCTATGTAGGTAACCATATTAGATTGAGAAATTTTCATTCTCTTCCTAGTTTTCTGAGATTAATTTTAAACATGGATAAGTGTTCATTTTGTCAAACGTTTTTTCTCTACCTATTGAGATGATGATATGACTTTAGCCTATATTCTCTTGATATGGTAAATTGCATGAATTTATTTTTCAATGTTAAACTAACTGCATTCCTGGAGTAAACACTACTTAGTAATTTTGTATTACCCTTTTATATTGTTGAATTCATTTAGAGAACTATTCCCATCCTCTCTATTTTTAAAAGTTTTTCTATAAGATTGGAAACATGATGTCTTCAAATGCTTGTTAGAATTAACCAGAAAACCCAGCAAGGGGCAGATTTTGCATGTGTGAAAAGTTTTGTTGATAATTAATTTAATTACTTATGTTGGTATAAGTGAGTCTCATTCTCTATTACTTCTTGCATCAGTTTAATAGACTGTGATTTTTTTCAAGGAACTCATTTATTATACTTAAGTTATCAAATTTATTGTCATAAAGTTCTTCATAATAGTTCTTTATTGTTCTTTACTTTTTGGTAGACCTGTAGTTATATCTTCTCATTTATTCCTAATATTGGGCATTTATTTGTTTTTATTTTCTTGATCAGTTTTTCTAGGGATAAATCAATTTTAACAATTTTTTTTCAAAGAATCAACTAGGCTTCATTAATTTTTTCTATTTTTGGTTCTGATTTCTATTTACTTTTTGCATAATTTCTTCATCTTTTTCTAGCTTCTAAAGGTAAAAAGTAGGTTATTTATTTTATACCTTTCTTTTCTAATACAAGTAGTTAAAGCTAAAATTGCCCACTACTTATTTCTTAACTGCATCCCTTAAATTTTTAACATATTTTGTTTCTATAGCATTTAGTTTAAAATATTTTCAAATTTTTCTTATGAATAATTTTGACTCAATTATTCTGACCCATGGATGATTTAAAAGTGTGTCTGTGTTGTTTAATTTTATTGGGGATTTTCTAAACATCTAATTACTATTGATTCTCAACTCCCTTGTGGTTAGAGAAAAGACTGTAAAATTCCAGTCTATTGAAATTTATTGAGACAATTTTATGATCCAACATACACTGTTAATGAATGTGTATTCCACCATTGTTTAGTACACTGTTTTACAAATGTCTATTAAATCATGTGTTTGAGTAGCATTGTTCAAAACTTTTGTATCCTTCCTAACTTTTGTATACTACTTCTATTATTTACTGGGAAAGAGTGTTAAAATCTCCAACTATGATCCTGAGTGTCTGTTTTGCTTTTAAGGTCTTGCAATTTTTGCTTCTTGTATGTTAAAGCATTGTTATTAGGTGCTTGCACACTTATGATAACTATGCTTTCCTAATGATTTTTAATTGTTCTTTTTCATCTCTGGTAATACTACCATTCTTAAAATGTAGTTTTTATATTAATATAAAAAGTGTACTTTTTATATTAATATCATCTTGGTTTGTTTTCCTTTCTGCCACTCATTTTAGTAACAAGTTGTTTGTATCTCTTCATTAATAACAGAGTATAGTTCAATCTTGTTTTTAATTCAATCAAATGATCTTTTCCTTTTAAATGAAGTCATTTGTCTATTTTCATTTAATGTAATTATTTATATCTTAGATATGTCTACTATTTTGCTATTCGCTATCTATTTGACTCATCTATTTTGTTGTTGTTGTTCCTTCCTTTTACTTTTGCTGCTGAATTTTGGGTTAATTAAATAATTTTTAGTATTATATTTGAGTCTTTTCTTATTTTGTAGCTAAGCCCTTTTGTATTATTTTGGAAAGTGCTATGGTAATTATAACATGAAACATTAACTTACTGTGCTCTTCATAGCATTTATATTGTACTACTTAATGTAAAATGTAAGAATCTTACAATAGTACAATATCAAACCACCCACTCCCATTCTTTGTGCTGTTGTTCATGTGCATTTTAATATCTAAATAGTTTATATCCCCACAATACAATATTGTGCTTTGTGCTTTGTTTCAATCTGCCTTTTTGTTTTTGTTTTTGTTTTTTTGTTGTTGTTTTTGTTTTTGTTTTTGTTTTTTTAATAGAAATTAAGAGAAGAAATATGTATACCATTCTGGTGCTTCTTTTTTGTTCCCACAGAATCAAGTTTCCATCTAGTGTCCTTTCTCTTCAGCTTAAAGAACTTTCAAAACATTTTTTATAGCTCAGGCCTGCTCATAAAAAATTCTCTTAATTTTCAAATTTTCATTTACTTCATATATATGTATTTCACTTTCGTTTTTTGAACATTATTTTCATTGGATATAGCAAAGTTGTCCCATTTCTTATGTCCTCTATGTTATCTGATGAGAGATTATCCATCATTTATATTGTTATTTCTCTAGCCACTTTCAAGATTTTTTCTTTATCTTCAGTTTTAACAATTTGACTATAATGTGCCTAAGTATGATAGTTTTCATGTTTATTTTGCTTAGGGTTCCAATAATTTTAGATCTGTAAATTCAGGTTTCTCTCTAAATTTGAGTACAATTTGGTCATTATTTCTTCAAGAAACTTTTCTTCCTCATTCTCTCTCTATTCTCCTTCTTAGACTCCAAGTATATACCACTTGTTATTGTCCCAGAGTTCACTGTAGCTCTGTTCTCTTTGCATAATCTTTTTTTCTTGTTGTTTCTCAGATTGGGCAATTGCTATTGATCCATCTTCAAATCCATGCACCATTTCTTCAGCCTTCTCCAGTCCAGTATTTTCCAGTTTTAAATTTCCATTTGTTTCATTTTTATAATGTCCTTTTCTCTGCTGGGTTAACCCATCTGTTCACTCATTATAACCATTTTTTCCTTTAAGATCTTGACCATTAATAAATTCAGCTATTTATAATAGCTTAAGTCATTGTCTGCTACTCCTAACAAGTTGTTGATCTCAAGAGCTGTTTCTATTGATTTTTTTTCACTTAACTATGGATCATACTATTTCTTCACATGCCCAGTAATTTTGTGTTATATACTAGACTGCAGGCATGATACATTGTGAAGACTCTAGCTTTTGTAATTTTCTTCTGAAGATTGGTGATTTTTGTTCTACTGGGCAGATATCTAGATATGGACCTTCCGGAATTTCAATTGACTCTACCTCGAAGTCTTTTCCAAGTCCCTCTAATTTGGAAAGAATTAAAGTCTAAACTCCATCTTCCCTCTGAAAATATTGAGCAAATGAATCTGCTCAATATTTTTAGCCTTTCTTTTGTTGCCTTATAGAGGTCTACTTGGTGTCTTTTGCATGCATCTGCAAATCTCAAGTCAGTTAAATATTTGTTGGTATTTTATATGCAGACTATTGCCCCTCCACACTGTGGCCCCATCATTCCTGAGATTTCCTAAGTCAATTTCCAGCCACTCTTGCAGCCTCAAACTCTCTTCTGTAGCATCTAAAGTCAACAAGCCTATGATCTTCTGCTTGCTTTGCATCCACCTGCATTACATATACTGGGGAGTACCATTAGGGGGAATCTGTATAAATGTGGATCTAACTTCATGCAGTTCTCTCGTTTAAAGGGGTCCAGTTTATCTCTACTTTACAGGACTCTATGGAACCATGAAATTCTTTTGTTTTTAATTTTTTCACAGTTTATACTTTTATCTATGGGAAGGTTGGTCTGATAAAAGGTTTTCTATGATTATTAGAACCACTAATATCCAAAAATATTTTAGTTCATGAATTTTCTCTTGATCTGTGTCATATATTGTTCAACCCATTCCTTAAACTTCTATTTTTGTTTTTTACATTTTTATTTCTGTAAATTCTATTTGGTTATTTTATAATTTTACTGGAAATTTTTGATAGTCTTTTATTCTATTGTAATACTTTCGATTACATTTTTTTTCTCTGAACACATTAAGCTTAGACATTATAACCAAATCTCATTTTTCTTCCAACTTTGGGGGTCTGGTCTGTACAGTTTTTTTGTTTCTTTTAGCTTTCATTTATGACAGATATTCCTTTCTGTTTGAGATTTTTTATTGTAAGATTTTTCCCCTCTTTGGAATTTTTTCTATAGGAATTTTTTCAGCAGGGATATTAATGTTCATTCCTATATGGAAAAATTTGTTGTGTTTGTGTCTACCAAAATATAGAAGATTTAGCCAAATTTTGATTGCTTTAAATTGAAGCTTGACTTGATGTTTTATAGGCCACATAATTAATGTGAATGCAAACCCCAAACCCACAGATAGTTAGAAATAATTAATGGGGATATTTTTGAGTACTCCATTAAGTGTTAAGGCTGAGTCAGGCAATTATGCCCTTAGGCATCCTCTGCAGAGATATGTTTTTCTACTTCACCCACTAAGGGTGTTATCCTTCCTGGGTTCTCATTCATACTCTAGTCCTTAATCTAACTTTCTCAATCATTTGGTATCAGGACTTGTCTCTTTTCCTGTTGCTCCATAAAACCCTAAATTAATATCTCACTTTGACTCCCATTAAGTCACATATTAAAAAATTTTAAAAAAAGGAAGAAAAAGAAGAAAAAGGAAAAAAATCTGTTTAACATTTTATCTATCATTTTTTGGAATGCCAGGAAGTCCGAGTTCTTCCTAAAGTTCTCTTTAGCAATTTTAGTGTTATTTATCCTCTCTATTTTTTTTTGTTCTCTATGTCATTTATTTCTGCTTTAATCCTTGTTATTTCTTTTCTTCTACTTGGTTTAGGATTGGTTTGCTGTTCATTTTCTAGCTTGTTTAGTTGATCCATTAGTTCTTTGATTTGGGCTCTTTCTTCCTTTTTAATATATGCATTTAGTGCTATAAATTTCCCCCTCAGTACCGCTTTTGCTGCATCCCATAGGTTTTGGTATGTTGTGTTCTCATTTTCATTCGTCTCTATATATTTAGCAATTTCTCTTGCTATTTCTTTGTTAACCCACTGACTGTTTAGGAGTGTGTTGTTTAACCTCCAGGTATTTGTGAATTTTCTAAGTCTCTGATGGTTATTGACTTCTAATTGTATTCCATTGTGGTCAGAGAATGTGCTTTGAATAATTTCATTTTTTTAAAAATTTATTGAGGCTTGTTTTATGTCCCAGCATGTGATCTATTCTGGAAAAAGTTCCATGAACACTAGAGAAGAATGTGTATCCTGGTGATTTGGGGTGTAACGTTCTATATAAGTCTGTTAAATCCAATTCATTTATCAGATTGTTTAAGTTTTCAATTTCCTTATTGGTCTTCTGTCTGGTTGATCTATCTATAGGAGAGAGTGATGTGTTGAAGTCTCCCACAATTATTGTGGAAACATCAATTGCTTCTTTTGGTTTTGCCAGTGTTTGTCTCATGTATTTCATGGCACCTTGATTGGGGCATAAACATTTATGATTGTTATTTCTTCTTGTTGAATTGCCCCTTTTATTAGTATGTAGTGGCCTTCTTTGTCTTTCATAACATCCTTGCATTTAAACTCTATTTTATCTGAGATTAATATTGCTACTCCTGCTTTCTTTTGGCTGTAACTGGCATGAAATATTTTTTTCCATCCTTTCACTTTCAATTTCTTTGTGTCCCTGTGTCTAAGATGAGTCTCTTGTATTCAACATATTGATGGTTCATTTTTTTTATCCATTCTTCCAATCTATATCTTTTAATTGGGGAGTTTAATCCATTTACATTCAATGTTATAACCGTGAAGGCATTTCTTGAATCAGCCATCTTATCCTTTGGTTTATGTTTGTCATGTATATTTTTTCCCTCTCTCTCTTAATGTCCTTTAATGTACCCATACTGAATCTCTTTAGTACTGAACCTTTCTCCATGTCTTTCTCTCTTTTCTTTGTTTCTCTGTTGGTAGGGCTCCCTTTAGTAACTCCAGTAGGGCAGGTCTCTTGTTAGCAAATTCTCTCAGCATTTCTTTGACTGTGAAAAATTTAAACTCTACCTCAAATTTGAAGGAGAGCTTTGCTGGATAAAGAATTCTTGGTTGGCAATTTTTCTCTCTCAGAATTTTAAATCTGTCATGCCACTGCCTTCTCGCCTCCATGGTGGCTGCTGAGTAGTCACTACTTACTCTTATGCTGTTTTCTTTGTGTGTGGTGAATTTCTTTTCTCTTGCTGCTTTCAGAACTTGCTCCTTCTCTTCTGTATTTGACAGTGTGATCAGAATATGTCTCAGAGTGGATTTATTTGGATTTATTCTATTTGGAGTTCACTGGGCATTTATGATTTGTGTATTTATGGTGTTTAGAAGATTTGGAAAGTTTTCCCCAACAATTTCTTTGAATACTCTTCCTAGACCTTTACCCTTCTCTTCCCCTTCTGGAACACCAATGAGTCTTATATTTGGATTTTTTTTATGCTCTTGGAGAATTCTTTTCATCACCAATATGATATACCCTTTCTTATGCATTACACTGCTGTTTCCTTTGTGTTCCACTTTATCTTATATAAATATTACTACACATGTCTTTTTTTTGTTAGCATTTGCTTGGTATTTTCTTTGTAAATCTTTATTTCCAGTCTGTTAGTTTCATTTTAAGTGTCTTTTATAATAACTGAAAATTCAAAGTTAATTTGTATTCTATTAACAAGAACACTTTTGTTATTTAATAGATGAGTTTGAACCCATTTGTAATTATGTGAATGTGAATATATCAGAAGTATTTCTGGTGTGTTATTTTGTATTTCTTCTTTTTATGCTTTCTAGTTGCTTATTTTTTCCTCCCTGTATTATTATCTATTGTTCTTTAATGATATTTACCATACTTCCTGGCTTAAAACAATGCTCAATTATTATCTTTCAGTTCTAGTAGGTTGGGAGTCAAGACATGTTTAGCTGGGTCCTCTGCTTCACAGCCTTATAAGGCTACCAGGACATCATCTCATCTGAGACTTTACTGTGGAAGGATCTGTTTCCAAGCTCATGCAGTCAAGGGCAGAATTCAGTTTTTTGCAGATTGTTGGAGTAGGAACTTAGTTTCTTGCTGGCTGTCAACTGGAGGCCACCTTCCCTGCCATGTGAGTCTTTCCATGTTATGCCTCACAACTTGGCAGCTTGCTTTTTCAAAGCCAGCAGAGGAGATGGTCTACTAGCAAGACTGATGTTACAGTCTTATGGAATGTAATCACAAACATGTAATCATATTCATCCCATCATTTTGCCATTTCTATTGGTTAAAGAAAGACATTCACTCCCGGGGATGAATGTGGACCCGGCATCATGGAACCGAGAGTATCTTCTTGACCAAAAGGGGAATGCAAAATGAGACGAAATAGTTTCAGTGGCTGAGAGATTTCAAATGGAGTCAAGAGGTCACTCTGGTGGACATTCTTATGCACTATATAGATAACATGTCTTAGGTTTTAATGCATTGGAATAGCTAGAAGTAAATACCTGAAACTACCAAACTCCAACCCAGCAGTCTGGACTCCTGAAGACAATTATATAATAATGTAGATTACAAGGGGTGATTGTGAAGACCTTGTGGATCACACCCCCTTTATCTAGTGTATGGATGAGTAGAGAAATGGAGATAAAAACTAAAGGACAAATGGGGTGGGATGGGGGGATGATTTGGGTGTTCTTTTTTCACTTTTATTTTTTATTCTTGCTCTGGTTCTTTCTGATGTAAGGAAAATGTTCAGAGATAGATTGTGGTGATGAACGCATAACTATGTTATCATACTGTGGACAGTGGATTGTATACCATGGATGATTGTATGGTGTGTGAATGTATTTCAATAAAACTGAATTTAATAATAATAATAAAAAAAGAAAGACATTCAAGGGGAGGCATTACCTAAGAGCATGAAACCAGGTGTGGGAATCCTGGGAACCACCTGAAAGTCTGTCCATCACTCTTCCCATGCCTTTTTTTCCTGATTGATATCTTTTTCTTTGTCACATTTTTTCAATGGTTTGAAGGTTATATATATTTTCACATTCCCAACAGTGATCAAAATTGGTCGGATTATCTATTGTTCCCTCCAAATATGCCAATAGCCTTAGGAGGTTCTCACCCAATCCCATATCCTCAGCCATTTACCTTTTGATTATCAAGAATTTTAACTTGAGAATTAATAAAAATGTAAAAATACAAATAACCAACAATTATTTGACTTAAAATTGCATCATACTGAATTGTTTGCTCACTTTTTTTCCTTGTGCTTCTCACTCCTTTTCTCTTGTGCTGAGTTTTATTCTTGCTAAGAGAGTTTCACTACATTTCTTTCAATAAGAATTTATGGGTTGAAAATTGAATTCAATTTTTGTATATTTGAAAATATCGTTGCTGCATTCTCACTCCTGAATTGTAGCCTAAATAGATATAGAGTTAATTATTCCTCAGAATTTTTTGGATATTGCTCCATTTTCTTTTTGTGTCTGACATTCTGTATGATACTTCCCCTGTTGATCTGACTTTGGTTCCTTTGTAGATTATCATAAACTTTTACTTTTTTAACTTTCAAGATTTTTCTCTTTACCTGTGGCTTTTTGAAATTTGACAATGAGTTATTTACATTTTGTTTTTATGTTACTTATTCCTTTGTCTCCTGTTCACCTACAGAGAATAGTTTCAATCTAAGTAGACATTTTCCCCGGTACTAGGAAAGCTTTTTTTTTAATTCTTCTTTGACTATTTCTCCCCTGTATTATCTGTATTCCCTTATTCTGGAAATAATGTTATACTAACATTGCAACTTCCTGATCTAACTTCTATGTTTCTTTTCTTTCATATTTTCTACATCCTTTCATTATTTGACTGAGTTATTGAGGAATTCCAAAGAGGAATTTCATAGCTCTGTACTTCACATTTTAGATGTGTTTAATAGCTGATATATTGAGTTTTTTATTTCAGTGATAAGTTTTAAAATACACGATCTCTTTGTACATGCAATATTCTCTGTCACATCTTTCCAATGATGTTAGTTATATTTTTATGTTGTGCTTATTTCCTTGATTTTAAGTTATTAAATTTTTAAAGTTTGTTATTTCATTGTGCTTTCTTTCTTTTGGTGCTAGGTGAATCTTGGTTGTACACTCAATGTTCTCTGTTAGACGGTCATATCTGAGCAACCTTCCTGGGAGGGGGACGGGTCAGATGTGGTAGTGTAGCTTATATTGTTTTGGGATATGAGCCACACTAAGACATACAATACATATTGTGGCCTAGTGCAAACAAGTATGTATGTTTGTGTGTGTGTGTATATATGTATATGTATATGTATGGAATAAACATTTTATCAACCAGTATTTATCCTTATGTGACATGAATCTGGAATTATATATTCTGTTCATTTTCACACAATAGCTGAGCACTTCATTGATTTCACAACACCAAAATATATATTAAACTAGTCTAACCCATCTCCACTAAGATGAAGGAAAATAGATGGATGTGTTATGAGGTAAGGTGTATCTGGAGCTTATTTTCAACACATGGGTGCCAGCTTTCTCCTGGTTGCCCTACCTCTCCATTCTAAGTGCCCAGGCTAATTTCATTTGATTATAAAGACACACACCTCTCTTGTTTCTTTTTATACAAAGAAGAGCAAGAGGAATGCAGAGGTGTAAATGCCTGGCTGCTCCTGCTCTAGTGTTTAACACTTTTCAGTTTACCCTTCACTCATCTTCTCACTGTCCTTCACATCAGGGTATGAAGCATTTTGGGCCTGCTCCCACCTTTTTTAGTTGTTCTATCCTTTATATGTTGGGAGTTATTATTTGCTCTTCAATCTTATTTTATTCACTTATCCTGTTTCAAGAATTACTGATAATTTATTTTTTGTCAATAATTCTTTTTATTTGACAGTGTTATACAAGATTTATTTAATTTTGTCTTTTATCCCACTTCAGAGATTTGAGGTAAGTGACTATAATGTGTTCAATTCACTATCTTGGAACTGGAGGTTCTAGGCTATCTTTTCCAAAAAGCATTGATGTCAGTCAGAGTTTTGCCAATTTGAAATTTAGTCTCCTAGTGGATGTCTGAAGTGTGGATGTTCTTTCGTGATGTAACAAAGGGAATCTTCTATCAAGGAAGTCTCTTCCTGCCTTGCACTCTGGTTTGGATGGAAGGCCATCACATCAGGGCTCAGAGGCAAGTTGTAGGACAGAATTCCTATAAATGCAGTCAAACTACTCCTCAGGAAGGGACTTGCTAATCTAACCAGGGTCCTCTGTAGACACAGGAAAATTCTGCATTAAAATTAAACTTAACAAGAAATGTTATTTACTAACTTAAAAGAAAATGTTTTTCAAGATTGTTTAGAGTATTCAGGTTCCTTGCATTTCCATATGAATGTTAGGATTAGCTTGTCAACATCTACACAAGGCAGCTGGGATTTTGGTAGAGATTACATTGGATCTTTAAACTGGTTTGTGTTGTGTTGGCATCTTAACAATACTAAGTCTTCTGTTATGTGAGCTTGGTGTCTGTCCATGTATTTAAATCTTCTTTAATTACTTTCACCAATGTTTTGTAATTTTCACTGTACGCATATTTCATTTCTTTTGTTAAATTTATTCCTACCTATTGTATACTGTATAAAATGTTCTTTTCAATGGATCTGTTTAGTTAATTTCATTTTCTTTTTTTTTTTTATTGGGATTGTTCAGATACCATACAATTATCCAAAGATCCAAAGTGCACAGTCAGTTGCCCCTGGTACCCTCATACAGCTGTGCATCTATCACCACACTTAATTTTTGTTCAATTTTTAGAACCTTTTCATTACTCCAGACAAGAAATAAAGTGAAAGATGGAAAAAAAAAAGAAAAAGAAAAAGAAAAGGAAACTTGAATCCTCCCATATCCCTAACCACCCCCCTCAATGGTTGACTCGTAGTGTTGGTATAGTACATTTGTTACTATTTATGAAAGAATGTTGAAATACTACAAACTATAGTGTATAGTTTGCAATAGGTATATATTTCTTCCCTATATGCCCCTCTATTATTAACTTCTAGTTGTATTGTCATGCATTTGTTCTGGTTCATGGAAGAGATTTCTAATATTTGTACAGTTAATCATGGACATTGCCCACCATAGGATTCAGTTTTACACATTCCCATCTTTTGACCTCCAACTTTCCTTCTGGTGACATATATGACTCTAAGCTTCCTGTTTCCACCTCATTCATGTGCCATTCAGCACTGTTAGTTATTCTCACATCATGCTACTGACACCTCCGTTCATTACCAAACATTTAAGTTCATCCTAGTTGAACATTCTGCTCATACTAAGCAACCACTCCCCATTCTTAAGCCTCATCCTGTATCTTGGTACCTTATATTTCATGTCTATGAGTTTACATATTATAGTTAGTTCTTATCAGTGAGACCCTGCAATATTTGTCCTTATGTGTCCAGCTTATTTCACTCAGTATATTGCCCTTGAGATTTTGACATATTGTTCATTGCTCTTGATAGAAATGTAATTGAATTTTATATAGTAATCCTGTATTTTGCAAACTTTTAAAATTTTTATATTAGCTCTATAGGTTTTTGCTAGATTCCTTAGGCTATTCTAGATACAGGAGTATGCCATCTGTAAATCGAGATAGTTTTATTTTTTCCAGTATGGATGCTTTTTGTTACTTTTTCTTGTCCAGTTGCTCTGGCTGCAACTTTCAGTACAGTGCTTCAGTGCAGTGCTGAATAGAAATGACAAGAGCAGACATCCTTGGTTTGTTCCTGTTTTTAGGGAGAAAGTTTTCAATCATTCACCATTAAACTGTGGGTTTTTCATAAATGCCATTTTTCTGCAGTAGAGGAAATTTCTTTCTATTCCTAGTTTGTTGAGTGTTTTTTCTTCTAACCACTAAATAGTGTTGGATATTGTCAAATACTTTTTCTGCATCAATTGAAATGTCCATTTGTATTTTTCCTTTGTTCTATTAATACAGTGTATTACATTGATTGATTTTCATATGCTGAACTAACCTTGCATTCTTGGAAGAAATCCCATTTGTGACTTCTCTGAACTAATTCTGTAAGTCTCTGTTCTTTGTCATGTGTGGTCACTGACATTCCACAAAGTTAGTTCAGTGGTCTGCTAATGATTGGACGGCAATTTCCTTAAATGCCTGGAACGAGTTACTCTCTCAGTCTTTTGCCAAAGTGTTTGGGGCACACTTTCAACCCTCAGCCAGGCAGAGGCTTAGCTTTTGATTCCTGCTTGGGCAGGAATAAGAGCTTATCGCCTTCTCAGGTCTCTACTGAGCACTCAACTGGGCCCTGCACAGGTGTTTAGCCTTCTAGGTTCCCAGGAATGTGTTGGAATTTTGGACATCTCATTTCCCAGTGTTTTCTATTAAGCTTTTTTGTTAACCTGTTGCTTCTCCCAACCGTTATGTAGTGCATCAGGTAACTACAAAGTTGAACAACTGCCTCTAACTGTTTTCAATAATCTTTCCCCCAGGGGATTTTTGCATAGAGTGAATTCTGAGTCATGCCAAATAAAGACAAGTTGCATGTGGGATCTTGCAGGGAACTACCAGATAGATCAAATAATGGCAATTTTCTGGGAATGGGCCTTTGAAGGAGAATCAACTCATTCTGCCTCCTCCAGTGGATGCTTGTTTTTATGCTAGCATAAGGTAGCATAAAAGGTAGAATAGAGGGTGGGGAGGGGAATGAGAATAGGGCAAGTTAAAGCACCACAAAACTTGCTTAATTTTGCTCTCCAGATTGCTGCCAGCCTTTGTTTACTTTCTACAGCTCTGGCAATTTGATTCTGACCATTTTATCAGGTTTATTTCGTTGATTTTGTGGGAGAGAAAATTTTTATAGGCTTTTACCCTGCCATTTTCATTGAGATCCTATTTTTTAAAAAATCATCGTACTATATATGAAAAAAAGTTAGTACAAATCTGGGGTATTGGATATGTTCAAGAAAAGAGCTGCCTTAAGGATAGTTATGATTTAAGAAGAATTCTTTATACTCATATCTGATCTTCCCCTGTGGAACAGTTGACTGGAAGTTTATTACTTACCTCTAAGCCCAGATATAAGCATGCCTACCCATGTCCCACTCTCAAGGGAACTCTGTTTCCTAACTTATCAGAATAATTAATTTAGGGTCAAGCATTAATGGTTAATAAGGGCATTTTATGTAATCATCCAAATCACATTCTTAAAATAACCAATGGCTTCCGGCTTTAATCCATGTGAGTGATTAATGTGAGGATTATTGGCACTTTAAGAGGATCAACTTAGTGTGCATAGAATAAACTCTCAGCAAGATGCTTAGCCATAGGCAAGTCAGGGTGATTTGTGGAGTTAGAACTTCTTTCAATGAAAATGCCATAACATAACTTTATTCTACACATCTAAACAATATTATATTTCCTATCAACTACTGCATTGCCTCTATTTATTTTGCAAGTATAGAAAATATTGATGAAAAATATCAGATACACGTTCAAATTATTTCTTTTCTCTGTCAAAGAGAAAGACTGCACCAGATGATGTTAAACAGGCAAGGATTACTTTATACAGAGGCTGCTATGGTAGCCTAGTTTCAAGGTAGTCAGGTCAGGGGAGGGAGCAGAGATGTGAGGAGTATGTCTGACAGCTTGATCTAGAGAAAGAAAGACAGTCTTGGTCATTGTTATAAAGAAGCCTTTTAAAATGTAAATAATTTGGGTTTTTTACAAAACTGCCATTTTAGGTTACAAACTAGAATAAAGCTTTCATCTAAAATATTTAAGCATTTCCATTTTCAAGCAGGCTAAACAAAATCCTAAATAGTTATTTAGAAAACATTGGACTTAATTCTAATTTGTGCTTATTAATATGTATGAACCTAGAACTCAGAATCTCTCTTTTTCTCTGTGTGAGAGTGTGTGGGCATATGTGGGTGTGTGTATGCGCCAGAGTCAATATTTAAAGTGCTAAGCTCAACACAGAATCTAAAATTCTGTCAGAACGGAGCTATTTCTACCACTTGAAAAATATCCTCTCTGCTCAGCCCCTGCTCACAGATTTCTGGCATGTGACTTTGGAACAAAGTCATGGTTCTACCAGAGAATGTTTGGGGATATACTTTGAATGTTAAGTCACTTGGGATGATTTTCTTTTAAATTTAATTCTAGCATTCACTGATCATACACTATTAAGACATCAGTAAAACTAAGCAGAATGTAAAATGGATTTTATATCTAGATTAGTTATGATGATTAGCATATGAACATATATCTAGAATACTTTTCAAAATAAAGATATGGCTATAGAGATTTTAGTAATGTTTGTTTTGGTTTGTCTGGTATAATTCAGATCAGATCTGCATAGTACTAAAACCCCATTAAGTTCAATAACACATATTTAAAATGTGTGATAATTTATATGTTGCCAGGGTAGGTTGCCCTTTGTATAAATGAAAAACAGATTCATGAAGTAAATTTATTGCATAAAAATTATTATAAATTGAGTCCTTTGTTGGCTCCAAGATTGTCTAGCTCTAAAGTTGTGATGATATATTTTTTCAAGTGCCATTTACATAGTGTTGTGCTTATTGCAATTGATTCTAATTATTCATTAACTTATATCTTCTAAGGACATTTTAGGAAACACTTTGTTAACCAGCTTGACCTGCTTGTTTTTGGCTTTTTCTCCTTTCCTTCCTTCCTTCATTTCTTCCTTCCTTCCTCCCTCCCTCCACCCCTCCCTTTTTTCCTTCCTTCCTTCCTTCCTTCCTTCCTTCCTTCCTTCCTTCCTTCCATTTTCACTTGGAAATTACCAGATATTTTTCCTTGAGAATAATTGAGAAAGAGAGTCTAGATTTGACTGATTAACTTAAATATGTGTTAACTATAATGAATTCCTGAAGAAGCCATGGCACAGATAAATGTTCCCACTGAGAACAACTTTCTTTGTTCCTGGAGTTTGGGACAGTTGCCCCAGGGGATTGGTCGTGCTGTAGCAAGGTAAGGGGGAACAGTTTTCAGTGTATCAAGGGAAAACAAAGATGCTGGTTTGTGGGAAAACATTTTTTTTTTTGGAAACTTGCTTTTGGTCCTCTCTCCTTCCCTTATGTTCTTCTATGATTCTCAGCCCAGTTATGATACTATCATCCCAAACCCTCTCTTCCCAGTATGTTACTCAAAAGGCTTAAAATCATGTGCAATTTATTTGTCAGGTGCTTCCAACAACTATTTGTTTCCCTTGAAAGTAGTCTCTGTGAGTACATTTTCAGCTTACTGTATGAGGAATTAAATCTCCCACTCTCCTTCACAATAATTCTCCACATACTGCTTTGTAGACTTTTTTTTCCCTTCAGCTTTAAACAGAGATGTTTAATAAAGATGAGATATTTATTTCCTTTTCCATATATAGTAGTTGCTGAATGTGAAGGGGAAGGATTGTGGCTTGAAATAGTGGAGTTAATGGAGGCAATATATAGTTATCATTATCTGCTACAATTAAGGCAGCATCAAGCTGTGTTGTGATGGTTTATTGTGGTATGTAGTGATACAGGAAAGTGATATTTATACCCCCATGACTGCTTTGTCATTCAGTAATTCATAACTATACAAATGCATTCTGTGGGTAGACCATATGTCTTCAACATTTCCTTATTAAGCTGAATTTTTAAATTGGGAATGTGGTCCCACAAAACGAGAATAAACCAGCAAAACATATCGGAGAATAAAAAGTTGTTCAACGAGTAACACAATCCCCTCATGCCATACGGTGTTAGAATCTATTGGTTCAGGGTTTGAGGCTGGCAGTGGGTGATGGACCAGAAACACAGAGGCAGAACTGAGAACAGATGGAGGGGAGCTGACTATAGAGGGCACAATTGGAGAAGAAGGGAATCTAATCCAAGGACTAATGCGATTTGAAGGAACTTCATCTCACTCGGATTCAGGGCACATATTCAAACATTCAATCAAAGCTAGAACCAGGCAGGAAGTTAGGAGACTCAAGTCCAAAGAGGAGAAGGTAGGGCTGATTGTTAAATGGCAATGACAAGTGGTGAAGGACCGAGTGCTCCATGGAAATGGCTGTTTAGGCCAAATCTTGTGGGCAGACTTGAGTGAAACTCGAGAACTGAAATTAGTATTCTGAGCTGAACAGGACAGAAATTTTAAGTCAAACATAGGAGATTTGTGTTCTGGCTCTGCCATTAATGAGCTCTGTGACTTTAATTCCTTTTTACCATCTGTATAATGGGGATATAATAGTACTTGCTGAAAAGGATGGTTGTAAAGGTTAAAGTGGTTTTTGTATATAAAGTGCAATGTCTGTTACATTGTTATCACCAAATAAAGGTTGCCATTATTACTGCCATTTTCATTATCAAAATTATTGTTCCAGGAGAGCCAATGATTTGTACCATATACACCAGCAGATTTAGATTTTTTTTTAAGTTAATCCACTGTTTCCAACTGAAGGGTTAAGAGTCAAATTTCAAGTACTTTTGCAGACACTCCACCACATTGGGTGATATGGGGGTAGACTAGGTACCTTTCTTTGTCCCTCTAGTTTCTTCTCTATTTCTCACCACTTTGCTCAGTGTCCTGCAGGGCTGACTTACATCAAAGACCTCCCTTGTCCTTTGACTTCTGATTGGGTTTGACCAATAGGAGTTACTGGCAGGGGTTGGATTCCTGAAGAAGAGTGAGGTCAGAGTATTTATTCTCCAACTCTGTACCCACCAATTCCCTCTACTGAAAGACTAGAATTTCTGTCATTTAGCCTCTGCATTTAGCTACCCTTCCTGAGCTCCAGTTCCTGCTCCAAAACTCTAGCTCCTTCAAGTCTAGGAGGGTGTGATGGTTTGAGGCTGTATGTACCCCAGAAAAGAACATCTTTTAATCCATTCCTAGGGTGTGGACCTATTTATTGTAGATGGGACCTTTTGATTAGGTTATTTCAATTGAGATGTGACCCACCTCAATCAAGGTGGGTCTTAGTCCTCTTACTGGAGTCCTTTATAAGGGGATGAAAGACAGAGAGAAGACACAGAACAAAGTCCCAGAGAAGCTAAGAGACAAGGACACACACACAAGCTCAGAGAGGAAAGCACTGAAGCCAGAAGTTGGAAGCAACAAAACCCAGGAGATAAGGGAGGCACCGGTAGATGTCACCATGTGCCTGGCCATGTGACAGAGGACCTGGGGGTGGACATAGCCAGTCTTCGGGGAGAAGGTATCATATTGTTAATGCTTTGATATGGACATTTTCACACCTCAGAACTGTAAACTTGTAAGTTAATAAACCCCTATTGTAAAAGCCAACCCATTTCTGGTATATTGCATTTTGTCAGCTTTAGCAAACTAAAACAGGGGTAATGGTTCTCTACGTACTAGCTCCAAGTTCTGAACTATCCTTGGTTGGTTTTCCCAAACCCTGCTCTTTCTGTTTTTAAAAATGTCCCTTCATTAAGTTTTCTTCAATTTTCCAGTATGAATGTGCCTTCTATTCCCTGCCAGCATGATGAGCACTTCCTCTTGTCCTTTAAATCATACACTTAAAATTATTTCTAGGCCTTCTATGCTCTTTTCAGTTAATTTTACTTCATTCCTTTCTGTTCTTATGAACCAGAATAGCTTATATTTTAATCTTTTGCATATAGACACACAAACACACACCTAAAATACAAACAAAGCAGGGGAGAGATAAATTAATATTCTGTGTCTGTACTTCCCTATTTGTTTTAATTATGTAGACTATGTAAATTTTTAAAAACATTACCAAGATGCTTAATAAAGTAGCAGGTGTTAGAAAATTGCATATTTATTATTCTTTCCCATATCACACATGGAAATTATGGTCTCTCCAGCTCTTTTTCTACTTGCTAAATATTCCTAATCATTTCTCACAGATATGCCTCTTTTAAAATTAGATTTAGACAATTAGAAAACTTTTAAGTTAATTAATTTTCCATTTTAGAAAAAAAGAGTTTATATATATATTCAAGGCAGTGAAATTAATGTTATTAGCAATAATAATTGTAAGAAGCCATGAACATACTTTTATTTTATATGTATAAAAATGGAGTCCCTGCTGTAAAATATTGAGAATTGTGGTTAACACACTTTAAAATCTCAAAATTAAAACTTTCTGCATAGCTCCACTTTGTAAGACATATCTGCCCATGGTTTAATATAAATAAAAGGTAACTGATTATTCATACACACCATTATTCTCTAATGCATCTAGTATGCCCAAAATATGCACGTTTCCCAAAATTTCACTGCCAAATTAGATAAAGAAGGAAGTTATGGTGAAGGGTAAATAGGAGTTGGAAATCTAAGAAGCTAGGAATTGAGTTTCCAGGAAAAACTTTATACAATGAGCTATGTATCCAACACAATTGAAGGGGAAAAAATTAAATGCACCGTATACATTATCCATAGGTAAAAATACACCACCTTATCAGATAAGGAAATCTCTTCCCAATGTTGAGACCAGAAAGAAGTTTACTCATAAAAAGAGGCATCATTAAACCAATTTCATAGGATTATTTTCTTTATTGAACCCTTCAATGTTGGGAAATGACATAATCCAAAGGACAATTTGGCATAACAATTCTTTGCAGAAAAGATCCAGAATGGTACAATTGAGGCAAAAATTCTGATGATGGCTTAATCACAGCTGTCAGTTAATTCATCTTCCCAATTTTTTGTTATGGTATCAGAGAACATGGCTTTCTCAGGAAAAGCCCAAAGACAAAAACTAATAATTTTTAAAATTTTACAATTGGAAAGGTGAGGAAAAGAAATGCCATATTTGCTTCCATGGTTTACCTTACTAATATCCCTCCCTCCAGAGCCTTTCACCAAATTAGATTTCATACTTAAGAAACAAATCTTTCAATTTGGACTTGAGAAATAAAGGAAAAGAGAAAGAGGAAGAGAAGAGGCAGAAAAACCTTAAAATCAGGATGGAGTTATAGGAGATGTAGTTGGAAGAGATAAAATAAATGAAAAATATTTAAAAAGGAACAAAGGCTGGAAGGAAAGAGGGAGGGAGGAAGGAAAAGGTAAAATGGAAGGCAAGGCGAACATCTATGCCTGATAATAACTGCTATCCCTTTGCTGCTGATTGATTGACTGATCAGCCAAAGCTCAGAGAATAGAAATGGCTGTAATCATTGGCAAACTGTCATTGGCCCGTCAAGATCAAAGTCAAGCCCAATAGAGAGTTCCATTCCAATGATCTCAACTCTGTATTTTAAAATTACCCAGCTCTCAACATTAGTCTTTAATAACAACACTTACTACATGTTAATTGACAGTCACCTTCATTTATTGAGAGTGGGTTAATATTACAAAACAGCCCACACCAATCCCTACCTAAACTCTTAGGTTTTGTTTCATTTTGTTTTTGTTGTACTTAAATAATGCCAAAAAAAATAAGTGGTATTTCTGTCATAATTCAAATTACAGCTACATACTCAAGTTTATGCTTTCACTTGCAGAGGGAAAATAAGCCAGATTTGGTTGTCTCAACAAACCATATTTTATACCTTGGATTTTTCAAGATATTGCAAGAAGTCAAATGTCAAGCTGAGTGTATTGATATTTGAGATATATTTATGAAATCATAAAGAAGTTCAGAAGTAAGCAACAAATGAGTAACACTTTACATAACACATATTAAGGCTAATAAAATGACAAGGGTCAACTTTCTTAACGCAAAAAAATCATACAAACCAATATGAGAAAAAAATAAGTAAACCAACAAGGAAAATTGACAAATATTATGAACAGACAATTTACAGGAAAAAAGATGATCAATTAATATGTAAATAGATGCATTTTTAAATTTTGAGGTTGATAAGTTTACCAATAAGATACAATGTACAAACCAATAATAGCTGATTAGTTTAAAAATTATTATATATCCAAATTATGGGGAAAATGTTTTAATTATGTGGTAAAAGTATATTCAGTGGGAAAAAACTTATTGCTGATTTAAATGTCAGCTTAAAATTGTGCTATATGATTCAATTTTGTGTACAAAATATATAACATACAAAATTTTCTTTCTGGTTAAGATTATGCTTTTAAAAGCTTTTCTCCTATAACCTTAATTTTTCTTAAATTTATATTTTAAGTATTAATTAAATTATATTTTGACTTAAATGTTTTTACTTAAACATATTTGTTAACTAATCTTCTGACATAATTGGCATTTCTTGTTCTCTTTATTGCATAACCACACCCATAATGCATTGCCTTTGATTTCCAATTATGGTTTCTTTAAAGTATGGAAAAAACTAAAATATCCTTCCAAGTGCAGAATCCTTCTAGGTTTTCCTTTTTTCCTTCACAGTCTTTTTTGTTTACAGGGTTATTGAGATATAATTTTCATAACATAAAGTTCACCTATTTAAAAGTATAATTCAATGATATTTAGTATGTTTACAGAGTTTTACAACTGTTGCTTTAATCTAATTTTAGGACATTTTCATCATTGCAAAAAGAAACTCTATACCCATTAGTGTCACTCCCCATCCAGCCAACCCTCATTCTCCTAACCCTCCAACCCACCCAGCCCTAGGCAACTACTATTTAGTCTCTATAGATTTCCCTATTATTGTCATTTAATATAAATGGGAACATGCAATGTGTGGTCTTCTGTGACTGGCTTCTTTCGCTTGGCAGCATATTTTTGATGTTCATTCATGTTGTAGCATGCAGTAGTACTTTATTCCTTTTTATAGCTGAAAAATATCCCATTGTATATATATATATATATACCACATTAAGTTTATCCATTTATCATTTTGGTTATTTCCACTTTTTACTTGTTACACATGGTTCTGCTGTGAATATTAGTGTGCAAGTTTCTGCATTGTCATTCTTTGGGGTGTATTACGTAGGAGTAGAATTGCTGGTTAAATGGTAGCTCTGTATATAACTTTTTAAGCAACTGCCAAACTTTTCCAAAGTGGCTATGCCATTTCAGTCCCACAGCAATGTGTGAAGATTCCAATTTCTCTATTATCACAATTGTTTTTTTATCTTTCTTTTTTATTATAGCCATCCTAGTGAGTGTGAAGTGGTATCTTGTAGTTTTGAGTCAACATTATTTTTATAGAAAAATAAAAGTCAAACATGTTTTTTAAAATAGATGCTTGAAGCATTTTAGTGTGGAAGAAATAATTGCATGGTGTCTGTTTCAAACATAGATATGCAATGGGACTTGCAAACACCCCCACCTCCACCCCCAACACCAAATGCAAGATTTTCTTTTCTTTTTTTTTTTTAATTAACCTATTGTAACAGAAATCAGAACTGCAGGGGACACCTCTGTGGGAGGGGGCTGCTGACGACAGACAGGTACAGGAATTGAATGGGGTGATGGTGTTTGCACCGATGCAGACATATATAAAAATTCATTGAGCTGTACATTTACGATTTGGGCATATTCCTTTATGTAAATTATGTCTCAATTTTAAAATGTGAAAAAGCAAAATCAAAAAATTGAAAACAAAGGAAAAAGTAATTGAGGAATACCAGCGAGTGAAAAAGTCAAGGTGCAGAATGCCACTGTATGTAAATAATAATTACAATAAAAATAAAGCGAACACATATATTTGCTTGTAGAGTTTATCTGCAAGGACAAATAAGAAACTAGCCACAATGGTTCCTATGAAGAGGAGGGACGGGGATAGGGAGGGAATTTATAATTAGAAAAAGAATCAAAGTAATGCATGTTACTTGCTTTAAAAATCCAACAAAAAGACAAAGGAAAAGGTGACAGTCACTGACACAAACTTCCCAACCCCCAGTCCATCTTCCTAGGAACTATCTGCATTTTTTAGGTATGATCAAGATTACAAAAGATTTGGGGAAAGCACATTTTTAAACAACGAGGAGGATTCTGCACTTAGATTGCTTTGGAAGTGTCTTTATGTTTTTACTCCACTTTAACAGTTAACAGTTCTCTTATTGATTTCTGAGGCTGATGAAACAGTTTACTGACTATTTTTCAGGTTTTCATTGCTCTCTTTCATATGATCTAAGTTCAGTGAAAAGATTCCTGGCTAGAAGTCAAGGCATCTCTATGTTTCCAGGTCTGTCACTAAACTGGCCAAAGGACTTTTAATTTCCCCAAACCTATCAAGAGAGAGAATGACTTGCCCCAATATTTTACAAAGGTGATGTGAAGATAAAGCAAAGAGATGAATATGAATAAACTATGAAAACTTTAGAGTACTCTACAAATATATCTAGCAATTGTATTATATTTTATATAGACACATACACACATATGCACACACAGATACGTGCATGCATATATAAAGGGCCGAAAAAATAAATAAAAGTCTTATTTTGTACAGGGAAACCACAGAGCTATTGAGACAACAGACACAACAGTGTTTTTTGGCAAATTTTAAAGAAAAAGACAACAGGAAATTAAAGTTCTTCATTCAGAGCAACAGCCAAGATACATATATTTATATATTTTTGGCCAGTTTCTAATGAAGGTGATTGATATTCTTCTTGGCAGGAGACAATGATGATCTTGACTTTCAGTGAAAGGGACACTAATTCCCCACCCTACCCCCCTTCCTTATAACAGAGTCCTACCTGAAAACTGCAGTCTAGGGGATGGCTAGAGTGTAAATAATTTAATGGATAAAATTTGGCCAGAATTAAATTCTCATCCTATAAATCATCAGTATCTGTTGTTTAACTTTATCTTCTTTGGCCAATATATAAAATGGCCAAAAAGAGATTATTAATCTATTTTAGACAAATTTCAGAATCAGTTTTATATGGTTCAGTTTTAATGAACTTTCTTATTATAATCTGCACCTTTTCATCATCGTAACTGCCACTCTGTTGTTACTGCATCAGGATCAGGGCTTCCATCTCTATAGCTAAAATCGCAATTAACATAGATTGGAGAGTGATAAAATCATTTCACAACTTTTATGCTTTCTGAATTTCTCTTACAAATCCATATTAAGGGTACTACTAGTCTTACAGTCTTCAAAACCCATGCTGTTTTATTTGTCTAACTTGCCCTTCATTCTCTTTTTTAAATATTCCATAATCTTCCCATCTGTGATATGTTGCCTTAAAGAGCACTTTTTCTCCAAGTGACTTCAAGAACCATTTTTTTCAACATCAACTGGAAAATACATTGTGTAGAATGCAGATTTGTAGGCCCAAAATTAGACCCACTGAATCAGAGCTTGGCATGGAAATCTGCTTTTTTTGCAAACAGCCAGGTAATTTGTATGCACACTTATATCTTGTACTTACTGCTGTGGAAGGTGCTTTGCTCTGCTTAATCAAACAAGCATGAAGTGAAATAAGCCTTGTAGCATGATAAATAATACTGTAGATTATGGCAGCAAGAACTGATTAGATTTTCTCTCTCTTGGCATGTATTACAGTGAGGGTGAGAATTAGCACGCATAATTATACTAACACTTTGCAAGTATTAGTATAAATGTTAAACGTGTCATTTTCATTGAATATGCCATTGATTGCCAGATTAACCTAATTCTCCCTGATTTAGCTAATCTAATGTTTATTTATAATTTAAAATGATAGATAATGTATATTGAGTGCTCCTAGGCAGTGTTCTTCGTAAGTTCCTTCATTTATATGAGCATTTTACATTTCCTCATTTAAAATCATGATGATCCCATATGATGGTAGTATAACCATCACCATTTTAGATGGGAAAACTGAGGCTCTGCGGCCTCAAACAGATAGTGAGTGGCAGAGCTGTGATTTGAAACTAGGTAATCTAACACCAAAGCTCCAGTGTTTAGCAATTATACATGTGCACTCTCTTTATTTGTAAAGAATACTTCTTTAAACTTTATGTTGAACAGGGTTCCAAATATCTATATACTGAATAACACACTATAATTGAATTTTTATCTTGCCTTATCAAACTATACAGTAAGATATCTGTGGAATTTAAACAAATGTATTCTTTTATTCAAAATTATTTCACGCATACCTAATTTAAAATGAAGAGCAAAAACAGACATTGATACTGCCCTTATAGAGTTTACAATTTAATTACAGAGACAAAGAATTCTAATAATTACAGAAATAAATATACATTTGCAACTGTGGCAAATGATACGAAGTAGAATTTTACAGAATTGTGAACTCTTTTAATAGGTGACTTTGTTCTAGATGGATAGAACACTTGAGTATGTGTGAGTATGTGTGAGTAGGTGTGCGAAAGGATGAGCAGGAGATAACTTGGTATGGGAGGAATGAGTAAGGAAAATGCCGAGGCCTGAAATGGCAGATTAACGTGTTGCAGATCAATTCTACTATCAAGAACAACAGAAAAGGTAGAAGTCTTTGGAGATCCTGAAAAGTAAGGACTTGGCGGTCAAGATCCAGAAAAAGGAAGTGCAGAAAGGGGAAAAAAAATTAGAACTGATATTTGTCGATTTTCCCATGGCAGCTGAAAGCTGTGAATCTACACAGAGTTCAGGGCCTAAAAATGATTAGAGGCCCTGGAAAACACCCCAGAGGTTAAGTTGGAATCCCCAAAGGATTATGCATTAGAAGAAAGGAAGAATGAGAGAGGGATTGTCCCTCAAGACTGAAGCTCAGACTCTTAAATCCTGAATCCCCGCTTGGGTTAAAGTTATGTGTCCCCTACTGCCTGCTAGAAGTAAAAGGGATACATTTTGGAGCCTCAGATATTTGAAAATATTCACCTTTCAGTTAAAAGTTACCAAAAGGGAAAACAAAAATAACTGAAAACAAAACAAAAATCAAACCACCTGCACACAAGCACATGCACACACACAAAATACAAACAGAAAAGCAGAAGAACCAGAACCAGAAAGAAATGATTAGATGTGGACTTTAATACACAAGTGATTAACATATTGAAGAAAATAAATGACAAAATATAGAATTATACTACAGACCTGGAAACTATAAAAAGTAGTCAAATGAAAGATTAGAACTGAAATACTTCTGACATAATATTAAGAAATTGAAATTAAGGAATAAAATTAAGAAATCAAGGGATGGGTTAAACAGTGGATAAATACAGAGAATACGTGAGAGACAAAGAGAACATAAGTGAGCTGAAAAGTAATTCAAATTGAAGCATAAACAGAAAGATGGTTAGAAAAATATAGAAAAGTGTATATAACAGATATAATATGTCAAACACATCTAACATAGTTTTAATTGAAATTCCAGAAGGACAGAAGGAAAAAATTGAAGAGAAACAATCTATGAAGAGATAATAGGTGAAAACTTCCCCAAAGTAAAAACAAAAACAAAAACAAAAACAAAACTGCAGATTTAAGAAGCGCTATGAACCTCAGGTTAAAAAAATAAGCAAAAAAAAAAAAAAACTAAAGATGTCATAATAAAATTTCTAAAAACTTGAAGAGAAGAGAAAATCTTAGAAGCAGACAGAGACAATGAACACATTACTTTCCAAGGACTTACAGCCATAGAACTCAGAAGAAAAATACATGATGTCAAAATGCTGAAAGAAAACAGTTGCCAAACTGGAAATCTATATCAACTAAAATTCTTCTTCAAAAACAAATGCAAAATAAACACGTTTTCTGGAAAACAAAAACTTAGAAAATTTATCACCAGGAAACATGCAGAAAAGGTAATACAAAGAAATTCTTCATGTCAAAGAAAAATAATTCAGATGGAAACAGAGAAGCAGAGATGTGGAGAATCAGGAACATTCATTCATTGTTGGTGGGAATGTAAAGCCCTGCAAGCCGCTATGAAAGACAGTTTGGTAGTTCCTCAGGAACCTAAGTATAGAATCACCATAAGACCCTGCAATCCCACTATCAGGTATATACCCAAAAGATTGAAAGCAGGGACTCAAACAAGTATTTGCACACCGATGTTGATTTGCAGCATTATCCACAATTGCCTAAAGATGGAAACAACCCAAGTGTCCATCAACTAATCAATGGATTCAAAAATGTGTTATGTGTAAACAATGTAATATTATTCAGCCAGAAATAGGAATAAAGTTCTGGTGCATGTGACAACATGGATGAACTTGAAGACATTGTATTGAGTGAAATATGCCAGAAACAAAAGGACAAAATTGTATGATCTCACTAATATGAAATAAATAGAATAAGACAAACTCAGTCAGAATCTACACTGTAGCTTACCAAAGGACAGAAGAGAGGTAGGAAAAGGGGAGTTAATGCTTAAATTATACAGAGTTTTTATTTGGGATGATGGAAAATCCATGGATATGGATTGCTGATATTGGTAGCACAATGTTGTGAATGTAATTAACAGCACTGAATTATATATTTGAATGTAGTTAAAAGGGGAAGTTTTAGGTTTGTATATGTTACTAGAATAACTATTAAAAAATCCATGGGACTGTACAATGCAAACAGTGACTAAGGTAAACCATGGACTATAGTTAATAGTACAATTATAATAATTTTTCATCAATTGTAGTAAGTATATTAAAGTGTGATGTTAATGGGAGCAGTAAAAGGGAAGTCTGTATTTTCTACATGCTGAGGGAGAGGGAGGGCAAGGATGGTAGTATGCTTAAAACCCCAGCTCAGAGTTTTCCTGATTCCAAAGCACCTTGAAAAAATCATATAAGCACGTTTCTCTCTTTTCCTTAATTTTTTTTTAAAATTAATAGCTTTTATTGCACAGTTAGGACCTTCTTGAATCCTAGCCTTGTATGGTGGTTTGAAACAGTATGTTCTCGTGTCTAATCCATCCCTGTGGGTGTAAATCTATGTAAGTAGGACCTTTTGATGAGGCAACTTCAGTTAAAGTGTGACCCACCTCATTCAGGATGGGTCATTGTGCCATTACTGGAGTTCTTTGTAAACGGGATGAAATTCAGACAGAGAAAAAAAGCCACAGAAGCAAGAGACTGAAATCAGTGAAACCTAGAAGAGAAGGGAAAGACCAGCAGACATTGCCATGTGCCTCGCCATGTGGCAGAGGAGCCAAGGATCACTGCAGCCAACACCGGAATGCCACTATCTTCAGAAAGAAAGCATTGCCTTGATGATGCCCTGATTTGGACATGTTCTTGGCCTCAAACTGTAAGCTTATAAATTCCCATTGTTTAAGCCAACCTGTTCCATGGTATTTGCTTTCAGCAGCCTAGGAAACTAAAACACCTAGTAACATTAATTCATGGGTTAATTGTTTTAATATGAGTTTCCTAGTCTTTCAAATTTTATTTATAATCTAATTTGAGGCAGGGTTTTATATATATTTATAGGGGTGGACCCAAGAGCCCTGACTCTAAGTGGAAGACAAATAGTAAATAAATTAAAAACATATTGCCTACTATTAACTTTTTAATCCTTCTTGAAAGAAATATTCAGAGGTTTCTGATTCATCGACTAATAATTGTGTTACCTTACAGGGAAATTAGCAGGGTATATTTATAAATGTGTTTCCAAAGCTTCCCTTATATGGTTACTCTACAAATATCTTTCCTTGAACTACTTATGTTCAAATATTATAATTTTAAGTTGTCCATAATATGAATTCTGTTATAAGTAAGTTTCATGATAAGCATATCAATAACTCTCTCTTTGCCTTCATACTTTTTCTTTGTCTAGAACTTTTTGTCCATATGTGTTTGGCCATTTCTCTTCTACAAATGATTCCATAGGAATCCTAAAAATCTGTATCCCTGTTCCATTGATTCTGTAAAACAGATATGTTATGTAGAGGAATTTCACATTGCCTAAAGATAACAGGATTCTCATATATTTACCTGCTTATGTTTTCTGGATAATCTGCATATTTACAAAGCTGATATACAGATATTCTTATGTATACAAGAACCTCATCAATAATTTCATACTACTTGCATGTTATTAAGAAAATATTTCATACCAATAGAATAATGGGAGAGGCAAGAGGTTGTAACTGACCAATTAGACCAAAAGAAGGCATGTTAGCCTAGTGTTGAATACCTTTGATTATGGCCTAGAATATTGAAGAGGTGTAGCATAACCTAGCGATATGAACCCCAGGATTTCCATGCCTTTGTTTTGTCACTTGTAAATTTTGTATGTAGTGAAAGGCACTCGCTAATGTTCAGAGACAAGTATGATGAGAGAAAAGAGAAGACATGGAGCCTGATCTCTGTTATTTACATGAAATAGAGGAACACTAGGGCCAACCTAATCTAAAGGATTTGGTCAACATTACCTCATTCATGTGGAGATTAGGATTTCAGGCATACCGGAGAAAGTAACCCCATTAAGTTGAGCAAGGCCAAAGATAGAAATGTATTTAAATAATTTTCTTGACTCTTGGTCCTCTCTTGGGAAGTTAAACATTGCCAAAGATAAAGGTCCTCTAATTAAATTCAGAGGGTTGTTTATGTAGACACTTGGGATTTCTCTGATATATTTTTCATCAGTGGGGCAATGTGCTTAAGGTTTAAAAACAGATATTTCTTGAAAATGTTTGCAATGTCAATTTTGGTTGAAAGTACAATGGAAGAGAGGCAGTGGTGCAAATGTCCCTTCATTCATTATTGCATTTGTTCAAAAGATGTGTTTTAGTCTGCTAGGCTGTGAAAATGCAGACACCATGAAATGGATCAGCTCTTAACAATGGGAATTTATTAACTTACAAACTTTCAGTTTTGAGGCAGAGAAAAATGTCCAAATTGAAGCATCATCAGATGATACCTTCTTCCTGAGGACCAGCTGCCAGTGATCCTGGACTCCTCTGTCACACGGCAAGGCATATGGTGGCCTCTGCGGCTCTCTCCCTCCTCTTCTGGGTTTCCTTGCTTTCAACTTCTTGCCTCTGTGGCTTTCTCTTTCAGCTTCTGTGGCTTTCTCTCTATCTCTCTGTTTTCATCCTGTTTATATAAAGGATTCAAGTAAGAGGATTAAGGCCCACCCTGGGCCATGCCTTAACTGAAATAACCTAATCAAAAGTTCCTACTTACAGTAGGTTTATACCCACAGGAATAGATTAGTTTTAAAAACCTGATTTTCTGGCATCCATACAACTTCAAACCATCATAACATGTATTGGACACTTACTATTTATCAAAGTTTAGGATCACAAGGATGCAAAGAAAGCTTGACAATGTATGCCTTCAGTTTAGTACAGGGAGACAGACATGTACATAAATATGTGTGATAAGTTTATAAGTCCTGTTCTGGCCATGAGAAAGATAATTATTTAAAAGGCTCAAATAGCAATTTTTATGTTATGCTATCACTGAGGTGATATTAAATTTAGTTTCCAGCTCTTGGTAATATACCAATGTATGGTTGTGAAGGAACAGTTGAGAACTGTGCCAGATGCAAGCTGAGGTGAAACTGGGCTAATTAGTTTTTCATGGATGATCATAAATGACTCTTCTTTAGACCCTACTACCTGTCACAATGTCCATGCTCTTGTCATTCCTACTCAAAATTACTGCAGGAGTTTCTTAATTGCTTACCTGACTCCCTGCCTCTTTGCCTTTAGAGTGTTGATTAGAAAGCATTTCTTTCTTAAAAGCAGATCTGACTCTGTCACTCCCTATTGGGGATACGCTAGGCTTCAGCACCCCATTTCCCAAAGAAAAGCATGGCTCACAGGGCTTTCACATCCTAGTCCCTGTGTGTCTTTCCATTCCCATCTCTGTTACTCATTTTTGCTTCTATGTTTTAGTGTTCTGATCAGCTCGTGAAATCCATCTACCTGGTACTCCCTTTCCCTGGCTCCATGTCCCTAATGGCTAAATTAATATTGGTCCTTTGAGATGTATTTCAACTGGTACTACTTCTAGCTTTCTCCAGTATCTGCCCAAATATGCTGCAAGCCCTATAACCTGTATTCCTGTATCATATTTGTACTATTATTATTGTTGTTGTTAATGTTGTCAATTTTGATGTTTCTTATTGGGTACTATGAAATCCTTAAGAACAGGGACAGTTTCCTATAATAAAATCTATCACATATTATTGTGCTTGGCATATCATTAGTGTCACTACAAGTTTTAAGTTAATTTGTTTAAGTCTTCTGCGGATAATTGAGAAAAGGTTAAAAACAATTTGTTATACTTTCTCCAAATCATAATTATCATACCTGTGCCTTTTGTAAAATTAATGCTGGCAGATCTCATTTTATTCCAAAAGATATTTTCCTGAAAATTTATGGGTAAATCATATTACATAGAATGAATGATGTTTTCAATGCAGTGGGGAAGCTCACATTTTCAAGAATGTCTCTGTGGAGACCCAGGGCCCAGGCTCCCCACTCCATATTGAGAGTAAGTCACTGCAGGTAGCCATCTACACGACTGGGACAGAAGATCAAGGTCAACAGACCTCCTCAAGAAGGAAAGAATATACACATGGCATCACAAACCACTTATCTTGTAAAGCATTGAAACTCCCTTCCCATGATCACTGTTGATAATAAATTTCCAGACCCCTGTGTCTTGAGACCCTGCTGAAAAACCTATGGGATGTCTTTGTCCTAAACCCTTATTAGCTGCCCTTTGCACTCCCACCTTTGTGGAGCACTGACTTCCCGAATGGCCGCCACTGGGAAACATCTTCTCCTGTTTGTAAGTCCTAATAAAAGTCATGTCTGACTCTGTGCCTGGCATTTTCTTTGGTCTTGGGGCTGCTCTGGCCCAAGCCCTTCAAAAGCTTGGTTGGAACTGTCAGTCATGAACTAATCTGTGAGTAAAAAACTAGTTTGTAATAAGAATAATCACTCTCTTTTCCTATACCATTGTGACTTTCATTTTTATAAATTGGGAATTTCACCTTTTGAGTTTCCCTACAGTGGAATTCATCTAGGTGGTATAGGTATTCGTTCAGTTAAACTTCTAGTAATACGTAACAAGAAAAGAACACTGATAAAGTAATGTGAAGAATCTCTTCTTGTGCCGTAAATATTACCTGATGTCAAATGTGAAACTGAACATTTTGCCAAAAGTCTCAACTTAAATCAAAGCTACTTTAATCAAAGCAGTTGCTAATGCCAACAGTACATAAATTAAAGATGGACAAAAAGGATGGTTAAAGGCAATGGCTGCATTATGACAGGTTTGGAGGGAGGTCTGCCAGAGTTAAGTAGATATCTGTGAATAAGTTCTCAGCAAAAGTAAATGGGACTTCAATGCTATGAAACATGGCAGATACTAAATGTTCAAATTAACAAATACTCTGGTGAAAAACTGGTAGATAAACATGCTCTTTTTGGAGATTAGAAAGAAAACAGGAAATACAACTGCAAAAACTGGAGAGAGAAGAACCAACACTTGTTGAAAATTATACATATCCATTTTTTCTCTTACAATAAATGCAGTAGCTCAGGGGTATAAAGCATTATGGGGATGAAGATAGGGAGAGAAGTTCTGATGGCCTTGCCATCCTCAAATAATTCCTAGTCTAAATTTCTCAGAAAATTAAATATCCATAATTAATAGTCAATCAACAATCTCCTAATTTAAGCGTTTTTTTCTTATACCCTTGCCTTCCATCTTTCTCCCTGAGACGCCTTTATTTTTCCTCATTATTTTCCTCCCCCAGTTTTCCACTATGTCAATGGCTACAAACAGGTGAGTCGCAAAGAGTGAATAGCTTCAAGAGTTACTTCACTTTATCATTCCATATAATGGCCCCTCTTTATGTCTGCTTTTTGGTCCTAGTTTACCTGTAGGCCTTTCCATTAGAGGCTGAGAAATAAGAGGATAACTGAGGTGCCTCAAATATTTTTGGCTGGTAGCAGTTTGGTGATGATTACTGTTGTTGGTTGTGGTGGGGGGCATTAAGTCCACCAACAGATTTATTTTTTTAACCTGAAGGTTTAATCCATATTCTCCCCCTTTCCCTCTCCAGGGGTAATGCAGTTATAAAAATGGCATGCTAAAAAAAGTTGTCCTATTTCCTTGATTTTCCCTCCTTACTCCATATGTGGTGATGGGATGAGAAAAAGGCAAGCTGTTGGGAAGAATCTCAAACCAACCCATTAATGGAGGGAAAAAGAGAAAGATCCAAAATGAACTTAATGTCACTTCAAAGAAAGAGGATAAAGAACCATCTAAATGCTGCTTAATACTGGAAGTTAGGTTGGCCATATTTAGTTTCTGTCCACTTTGGGCTAAGTTTAACTTAATGTTCAACAGTGCAATGATGGTCTGTGCTTAAGTGATTATTTCCAGAGAAAACTTCTAATTTCAAATCCTAACATAGAAGTAGAGTGTTTCTAGGACCTAAAATAGAGTCTTCTGTCTACCACTGTTTAGGCAAATCCTAATCCACACTCTTTTAAAAGCCACTTTTCAAACATCCTATTTGCAGCCCAAATCGTTAGTTTACAAGTAGTTTGCACCTGTACATCTCCACTTAACTGCCTGTGAATATACTTAGACACATATGTATCTATGTATATGTATGCATCTATGTGTGTACGTCAATGTGTACATGCATGTGTCTGTACTGTGGATAATTTACATACAATTACTGTTGCAATTGCTCCACAGTTTTATGCTTCTGTGTGGGTTCGGAAACTGGCCTCTTCCTTCTCCCGCCCCCATTCTCGGAGACTTTTTGCGAATGTAAATCTATGGAAACACTTTCAAAATCCCTCCCCGACTCTCTCTCTCGCCACTGCCCCCAGGCGAGAGCGCGCGCTTACACACACACACACACACACACACACACACGTGCGCGCACACAGGCGCACGCGCACACGCACTAGTTCAAGACTGATGCGCCGGTTGGTCGGTAGAAACAGCTCTGAATCCCGTTTTTTTGCTGCCGCCTGGGTCCCGGGAAGGGAAAATCCGCGTCAGGAGAAATCCTCTCACTCCACTTTCCGGTGTCCTGGGTCGGTTCTGCAAATGAATTTCATCACCCTCTGCGTGTGCGCATTCTCGGAAGCGCGCGTCCGTGTGTGGTCAGGAGAGCGTACCCGCAGTTCTGAAAGATTGATTAGAGGATCGCCCAGTGGTGGTGATAGAGGAATCCAAGGGGCGGTCACTGGGCAACACTCAGCTTAGGGTCAGGATGGGAAATCAGAGTTAGGATTAGGGCCCCGACGAATGCCAGGGGTGATTCCCGGGCCACGCAAAACCCTAGGCGCAGGGCTCGCAGCAGGAAAGTAGGTCTGATCGGATCCCAGAAGACAAGAGAAAGGGAGCAGAAGAAATAGACTCCCGAACAACCTGCAGGGATCCCCGAGCCAAGGCTGGGCGGAGGCGGGGAAAGGAAATGGAGAGTCTGAGCAGCCAGGTGTGTGCGGGAAGGCGGACGTTCCAGCCGTAGTCCTGGAGCTGGAAGCTGTTGGTCCCCAGGAAAGTGGGTCTGTGTTGTGTGGCTGCCGCGGCAGCCGATTCAGATGCAGACCCGGAGTGCAACCATGGAAACGCAACGTGTGTCCCATAGTAACCTGAAACAACGTTATTTATACGCTGCCATATCCACCCTCCCCCTCTACTTCCCCCATCCTCTTCCACTAGCTTGCAGCAGACGTGGCACACCCGCCTCTGGCTTTTTCCCGAGTCTCCCCTCCCATCTCTTTCCAGCGAAGCCGGGAGGTAGTTACAGCTGATAAATAGTTAACACGGGACCGGGAGGCGGTGGCTTCACCCGTGGAAATCATAGTTTGTAAAAGGAAAAGCGTGAGTGCACTGCGCGCGCACACACAACCCAACAGCGAAAAGACATTAACCCGCGGTGGGGGTGTTTGGGGAGGGGTTCTCCAACACTACCCAAACAATTTGAGTTCGCTTAACCTTGATGAGGTCTGAAGCTTCCTGGTCCATTTCAGTTTAAGACATACCACCGTCGCTGCCACCGCCATCGCCACCCCTGCGCGCACACACGCACAACCAACAGTCACGCAACACCCATACACACGCATACACACACACACACCACTACTCCAGCCCCCGTTGTTGTAGCCGCCTGGCCTGGCCCCCGCCCTTAGGGCCAAGTGCGGCGACTGCTCCACTCCACGTTGCCGGCGCGGTGGGGTCCAGTCGCAGGTTCGAGAGCCCCTTGAGCACCAGGAGCAGCGCCGCCGAGTATCCCTGAGTGTGCCCCGCGCGCGCGTGTGTGTAGCGCCCGCGTCTCGCTCGCAGTGTGTGTTTACAGCGATCTCACCGAACACGGACGCTATTAGAGCTGGCTCTTGCTTGCTCATACCTCAAGCAGCCTCTTTCCCCTTCTCCGGCCTTCCCAGGCTTTTTGTGTAAAGCAGCATCTCCCCCGCCCCTCGCCTTTTTTTACCTGGCGGCGACCAAAAAGAGTTGATTGCTTTTGTGATCCGTCAGGGAAAGGAGAGGGGAAGGGGCGGGTAGCGGTTGGGAAATCGAAGACCTAGGAGAATTTTTTTTTTTTTCTTTTCTTTTCTTTCTTTTTTTTTTTTTATTCTCAAAAAGCCTATCCTCGCCTCGCCATCGACAAGTCCAATATCTACTTTAATAATCACCGGACAATGGATTAAGTAACTCTTCCTTGGGCAAGAAGTCGTTTTCACACTTTGGGCAAAATGAAGGAAAAGGCGATGATTAAAACCGCTAAAATGCAGGGGAACGTAATGGTAAGTGCTTGCCCGGCTCTCACAGACTTGTGAGTATCCGGGGTGAGGGGCGTGCGGAGAGGGGTTTAGGGGAGAATTCCAGCAATGAAGAAAGAAGATGCGGGGGGTGGGGGGTGGGGGGTGGAGGGTCTGTGCTCGTTCGTTCGCGAACCTCAGGGTAATGACAGCAACCTTTGCTGCCTGCGCGCTGTGCGTTTCCAGCCAGTCCCGCCTGAACCCACCCGGCAGCCTCCCCCAGTGCTCAGCATCAGTAATTTATTTGCAAATCGCAACTTTGAGGATTCTCAGTCGCTCTCTTTTTGGTGTTTGGTTTTGTGTCTTTGGGCGCGGGGTGGAGGAGGTGTGGGAGGTGAGGAGGGGTAGGTAGAGGCGAGCCTTTCCGGGCAGCACAGGTCTGTCCGGTCCTTATGTCTGTCCGGTCCTTGTGTCTGTCCGGTCCTTGCTCGGAGTTGGGAGCATAGCCTAAGGGCTGTTGTAGGGCGAACGCTGAGAGAGGAGGGTCACTTCAGGACCCGAGAAAGGCAATAGGGGCTCTGGGCCCTTCCTTGATGCCTGCACATCCTCAGTGTTGCAAGTCCGCCCAGCTCGAGACCTGTTGGGGGTTCGCCGAGTGTTTGGTCCTTTGGGGCCAGAGCCAGTCACTCCTCTGTGGCTGCTGCTACAGCGTCCGCGGCTGCCCACCGGGCGGAGCCCTGTTCCCCGATCTGAGAAGATTGACTGGTGGAGAGGGCAACAATGGCAAATCATCTCCCAAGGATTACCGTGCACCAGAGAAATCTGTCTGGTCCCTGCGAGGCTCAGGATTGCAGGGGCAAAGGGCAAGCTTTGCTTTGACAACTTTGATAACTTATGGACCCCGGCGTTCCGCCCGCCCCACCAGTGCCGCCTCCTTTGCCCTTCTGCGTGTCAACCCTCGCGGCCTTTGAAGCGGTTGCTTGCCAGTTTTATTTAGTCCAGGGGTTGGAGCTGAGAGAGTTAGGATGTTGGGAATCTCCTGGAGAGGAAGGAGGAGGTTGCCATCTTGTTATGCTGAAATTGTGTGCTCCTGTGTATTTATTTGGGTGATGTGTCAACCCTTTAGGTGTTGGTGTAGGATTGTTTAGAGGGTCGCTGTTTTTATATTGCTCGCTAGTACTTTTTTGGGAGGGGAGGAATAACGAGACGGGGATTTCCATCTTACTTTTCATGTACAGCAGGGTATGTGGGAATTTTTTCAGGGACAAGATCTAGATTTGTTTACAAAGTGGCTTGGATGGGGAGGTGGGCTGTGGTGTATTTAAGAGTCCAGTGACTGGTCCATTTTGACGTTTCACTTTAAAGAAAAAGAGACAAGAAATAAAAAATTAATTTTAATTGAACAAATACCCAACCAGCTTAACCAAACCCACAGCAAGACACCTGTTGCCTGGCAGAGATGAGCACCATCTGTTTCAGAACTTGACTTCTGTCGGCTCAATTCAAGACAGCCCTTAGGAGCTCAGTAGCTGTATAAAGGTGGTTTCCTTTTCAGGGCCTGCCTCCCCTCTCCCTGATACCCTCAAAGAAGATAAGCCCCTCATTTAAGGGTCGCCTTTAGTCTGTGAGCTTCCCGGCTGACTTACCTAATTGCTTGTTTCCCTAATTTTTTCCACTCCCTTTTTAGCCATTATGTTGTTCAACAGCATTTCAAATACAAACAGAATAGAAACATGGATGGAGCAATGTTTTCCAATTACATTATCACCCACAGTCATAATTCCTCTTTTATATTATGCCATAATGTGCTAGTAAAGTCTACATATGTAGGACTGAGGCTTATAGATAAGGATTTGAATTACTTATATGGAAAGTGATACATTACTGATTCATTACGTAAATCGATTGTCAAATATGTATTTCTACTCAACTTAAAGGGTGTTTTCTGACTTAGCAACATCTTCATATTACATCTTTATCAAAAACTTTTAAAAGTCTTCCTTCCCACTATCCCATTCCATCTTTTTATTTAGAAAATAAAAAATGAAAGGCATGCTAATCACATTTCTCACTCATATTCTTAATAAGGATTTTCTATGTGATGCTCACTGTATATCCCCCTGTGTCTAACGTTAATAAGTATAATTAGAGCAAGTTGAACTAAGCCTAGACAGTTTTACTGCAACCAAAAATATTTTTAGAATCATCAGTTGGCCTAAGAGAAAAATGAGATGCAAACTTACTCAGTTTTTAAGTGTTCTAGCAGTTCTTAAATTGATTATTACTCTTCATTCTGGTTCCTAACTTATTTGAACTTTCATGTTCCAAATAAATCCATGCAACTTGACTCAAGTGATCCTTCTGCACTTACAGTGTTCATTTGGGACTTACTACTACCTAATTTTTCATCAGTTGCCTTGGAAGACTGTTGCTAATCACAGCCTCTCTTGGATGAGATGGCTGGCAAAATTTTTGCATTCCCAACTTGATTGGAATTCAGGTGATATTTTACATTTGAGATGAGGACTGGATAATTTATTCCTATTACTGATAGAATGTTTTATATTATACAGTATCAGTTCATCTATGGGGACACATAGACTAAATCCCTGTTCAGAGTGCTTAGAGCTCTTTCGGTTGTCTGTAGTCAGGTTTGCAGTTTTGATATTTACCAAAGAGAGAGACACAGACAGTCACTTGGTACTGCCCTATGATCACCAAATGTAAATACCAAATCCAGTTACAACCACGCATGAAAATCATTCTTGAATCCAGTCTCTTCTGATTTTCATAACATGGTATGACCACTGTGGACCAGGAACTGTGCTGTGACAATAGCTCCCTGGCTTCTCCTTATATCATATTGCTAAATTAGGAAATCTGTTCGAATAAAATCTTAATACACATTTAGTTCCTCAGACATCTCTTCAGAAATTTATTTCTGATTTTTGTTAGATGATTAAAAGAAGACAAATTTATTGGGCTACTATCTGATCTCCTGTTGTTAATAAATGAGTAAAAGAAGTAACATGGTAGAATCAGTTCACAATTTGCTTCTATTTCAATGCTTACGGGGGCTTTATTTCATAAACTTTACTTCTAATATTGTGAGAATTCCCAGACTAAGTTCCTCACATTTAGTCTGCCATTTAATACATGGGGAAAGAGAAGATCAAGATTTTCCACCTTCTCATAATAAAAAAATTTTTATGTAAAATAACTGTATTTTAGTAAAATTTACATTTGGAAATTCAAGGGGCGGGGGAGGTGTCTGGCTTGCATATTTTTTCAACCCAGTATTTCTTTCTTGTTAATGTGCTGAGGTCCTACTTATTTAGTATTTGCATTCATTAAGTTATTCTAAGAGGTATGTTCTCTTGCAATAAATAAGTTCAAGGGTCAATGGAAGATTTTATTATCCAAAGGATATTGCTTCATGCCAAATCCCCCTACTCTGTCCATATTAGCTATTCCCACAAGTTGAGCTGCTTAGTGGAGATTAAGTACAGATCGGCTAAAAAATTAAAGTTTGGGAGACTGCGGTGTGACTTGGAGTCTCCACTTCCTTTGTGTATATATTTGTGGCTCTACAAGAAGATGACGGGTAAATGAGGTGGGCAGATTCTGGTGATCAGAGCTGTCAGAGAGTAAGTTCAGAAATAGACACAGAGGATCAGAGGTCAGCCAGCTGCAGGGATGTTTGAGAACCCCATGGTTGGCTGGTGTATGCTTTAAGTGAAAGTTGTGGTCTGGGAATTCCCTGTAAAAGGAAAGCTCAAGTTTTTCCTTGTGGTCACTGGAACTGATTTCAGGTCTTTAGTCACTAACTGCCTATGCTTGTGATATTATAAGCATAGGATCTTTTCAGAACTACTGTTTCCCCTTTTCTGTGTCAAAGAAAAACCCTAGGTAAGAATTGCTCAAAGTAAAGGTTTTCATTTCGGCCATTTGAGTTCTTGGTTCATTCTGTTGCATAGTATGGGATGGCATTCCAATGATGAGGCTGCACTTGTAATAAACCCTTGTGAATAGAAGAGGTTCTTGGAGGGTTTTAGATGAGTTATCAGGGATTTGTTTGGGGCACAAAACTCCCATTAAATGGGTGAGCCCTCTTACATTTGTGAAATGATTTTTAGGGATGCAGCATTTAGTGATGCAACATTTTCCCTCTGTTTATAGGTAATTGGAAGCACTACTCCTACTTACCTGTCCTGATTAGTACTTTAGTTGTGCTTTTAAATGGGAGCAATTTAGCATACATATTTGGAGGAAATTAACTTTCTTGAAATGGGTTCCAAAATTACTTTGTGGGAAAGCAGGCTTATATATCACATTGCAGTCTGTTTGTAAGGTCACGGGTTTCTGAGAGTTACCACTGTGTGTTTCAGTGAAATATCAACATAGGTTGATAATTCTTTACTTTCTAGTTGTTCAACATCCCTTCATAAAATCATCAATCCTGTAACTAAATTATTCCTGAAATATTTATTCCTGTCACCTTTACAGGGTAAAAAAAAGGATGGACAAAGTCCATTTCACACCCAGCCCTTACAGGGCTTACTGGATTGGGAAGAATTAAAAAAATGTTAACTGCCAGTAAATGATATTCGAAATTGCTGAAATTCCCAGGAAGAAGTTCCCATAGCCAGAAATGAGCTATCAGCTCAGGATACTGTATAACATGTCTTAAAAGAAGAATTTGATGGAGAAGGCTCTTCTGTTTTTCCTTCAAAGCCCTGCCCAAGTTTTTAAATTCATAGTTCCCTTGGGTCTGAATGTTTGGACATGTAAGTATACTAATTGCCCTTTTCCTGTGCTGCATCTACTTCCCCTTTTCTGTGACAGTTATTGATTACTAATCACATTACTCCCAACTTTTTCATCATTTGACTTTGAACACCCTGGGCTATTACTTAAAGCTGTGGTACATTTTGAAATATTAACATCTATTATTTACCCCACGGGTAAGTGCTTTGCACAGGAAGCACTCCAACGGATGAATTTGTTAAATGAATGGATAGTTGTTCCTTTCCTGAAGACTGCTTAGCATAGAATGTGCATTTGTGAGAAAGGGCCATGATTTTAGTTGTACATTTCTTTTATTGCTTTAAGAAGAACTCCTTCAAGTTCTAATGCATCAGATAGCACAAGAGAAAATTCCATGCATAGAGTGTGTAGCATTACAACTGTAATAAAATTGAAGCTTATGGCCACTTTAGGAGTCAATAACTGCTGCCTAATACTCTTTATTTAGGGAGGTATATAAATTTATTCCAGACCAATTTTCTCATTTCCCTTCATTAATTTAAAATAAATTCAACAATATGGGAGAATTTTGTGACTTCTTTGGTTGTAGGAACCAATTTTATTTGATTACCAGGACTGCGTTTCATATGCCACAATCCTTCTAGGCCATTCACGTATACTGAGCTAAAACTACAGACCTAGGCATCACCAATCAGAATCTCCATTTTCACTTTGTGACTTCTTGTGAAGAAGGGTGAAAGGGTTCCATTCAAGAAGTGAAAATTCTAAGAATCCTTTAGGGTACTGGGTCTTAGCAGTGGCTGAACAATAGAGTCATCTGGGAAGTTTTGAAAAATATAGGTATGGCGGGTGATTGTGGGGATATCCCGAGTTGAGAAACATTGGTTGAAGGTAGAGGTTCTCAAACTTACTGAATATTTAAATCATCTGGAGAACTTTAGAAATTGATACTGGGAACTAGTTGTCCTGTGTTACGACCTGGACATTAATATGTTTACTAGTGGTTCTATTGTGCAGCTAAGATGGAGAACTACTGGATTAGAAGCATATTTTTAAAAAATAATTCAAGAAGACCTAAGGAAATAATCATACTATTAATAAGAAGGCCTTTTGGTTAGTGGATAAAGTACAATGAAGTCTGGTTTCATGGGATGTAGAAGAAGCAAAATATATGGAGCACAGAATAAGGAGAGAGATAAAATGAAACATGGAGGAAATGAGGAAAAAAAAATAGTTGTCACCAGGGGTGGGGGTGGGAGGAAGCAGAGGAAATATGTTCTGCTTTAATTTAAGTTTTCCACCTCAGTCACATTCTGGGGATGGGGCAAAACAAGAATATTTGAAGAAACTCAGTTGTCCTTCTCTCCTTTTTTCTTCACATCCAGAAAGGAATATCTCTTTTGACTGCAGGATATTTTATTATTTGGTCTGTGGGCCACCTGAAAATTTATTTCAAACCAAATGGAGCAAGTAGAAACAAGGAGGGAATGAGAGAGAATATGGTTAAGACAGCCCTGTTCCAGCAGAAGTTCTGGAGTTTGCAACCAGAGTTGACCTTCACAGGTAGCTCCCTGTATCTCTATTTCCTCATGTGTAAAAGAAGGGAATTTGAATGGATTGATTACTCCTAAATTCCCTCTCACCTCTCTCCATCAACGGTAGTATTATTATTATTGTTTCTTGAATATTAATTTCAGGACATGCTTTAAAAGGAACATTCCATGCCAGAACATATATTTTGTAGGCATGATGGTTTCTTCTGCAATGACTTGTGTGGCATCTCCCTGCTCACCAGTCTCTTTCAATATGTCACTGTTTGTAAGCCAAGGGGATAGATGGTATAGTCTTCATATTGATAAGTCACCAAATCTTAAGTGATCATTCCCTAAACCTTGTTAACCTCAGCAGAACTCTATGTGTGCATATAGGTATGTATGTACACATACACATATGATGCACACACACATCCAATGTAAAATGCTTGCGTCACTGTTCAGCACAGCTGCAGGTTTGTCAGATGAAAACTGCTGTGGACACAATCACTTTGATTATTTACCTTTTCTGCTGCTAAAAAAAAATAATAACCACACTATGATAAGACAATAGTGCCAGGGACATTCTGTTTTCCAATTTGGTGTTACTCACCTGTGGAAATAAAAAGGAATTGCTGGCCAGCCAAGTTGGCAGCCTAGGCTTGGTTGACAGTGCTCCAGCTGCTGGATGGGAATGTGATTGGACTGGGGCTCACCATAGGAAGAAACCTAGGTTTTATATTCACTGATATTGCCATTCCTTAATAGGAACCAAATTGTAAATCTCAATAAACCAGGCTAATTTGACTGACTTCTGAATCTTAATAAAATAAGCTCATATCATTTTAATACTTTAATCTAAAATGGAACTTCTAGGATATGTCCTCACCTCAGAACACATTCAACTCAATTTTCTATATCTTCTCATTCTATATTTTTGGGAAGTGAGAGTTAATAATCTTCAGCCTTAAGGTCAAAATTCTATCATCTAATATGATTCAATTATGGGCTAGATTCTTTATGATAAGGCAAAAAAGAGCACTAATACATTTTATAAATGTTATCTGTAGTTATCTCTAGTGTTCCAGAAATTTGTTTATCAAACCAAATCAAATCCTCAGCAAACTTTTAAGAAGAGGTATTTTATGTTGTTGTTTTGATTTTTACTGTTCTTCTGCCTGTGAGTCTGTAAATTGGGCATATATTTTTAAAATCCAAACCCTTTCATTTAAAACTTAAGTTAGAGTTGCATCATGCTTTTACAGCTTGTAAAGTAATTGCACACACACACAAGTTTATTATATTAGAACAACGCATTGTGTTGGCAAGAGAAGTATTATTTCCTATTTTATGGTTGAAAGAGGTAAGACTTAGAGAGATTATACAGCAGGAGTAAGTCAGGAGCCTAGATGCTGAGCCATTCCTAGGTCAAGTTCTTTGCAGTCTACTGCAGTCTTCAAAAACACACTTCTTCCTGATCAGAACTGGAAAGAAACAGTGCCGAAAAGATGGAAGGGAATGAGAGACCATCTAGAGCAATATCTCCTCTAATGCTAGATCCTTGTAAGATTTCTGGACTCTTCTGGAACATATCTGGGCACTGGAAACCTCTGTATTTGTTGACAATTCTATTTGTTTGAATTCATGTAACTCCACCCACAGTCCTAGCCTAAGCCTGTTAGCTACATAGAACAAATCTAATCCCTATTTCACATGACAACCTTTCAAATGACTTCAGATGGCTACTGTATGGCCCCTTCCTGGTCTCTTTTCCAGGGAAAATATCTCCATTTGTTCAAATTATTTAAAAGTTTTATCTGAATAACTGAATTTAACAATCAGAAACACCTTCTTTTTATCTAACTATTGCCATCTTTTTCAATTATTTAACTTCCCCAAATGTCTATTTTTGTTGTTGTTATTTAATTTTCGCCCATTAAGGACACCACAGCAAAGGTTTAAAACTTAGCTTAAAAAAGCTGTGATTAAATGTAAGGTATATGCACAACAGGCAGTATTTTCAGAATGCAGCATAATCTTTTGATATCCTCCAGAGAGGATAAGGCTGTCACTTATCAAGAGAAATATTATGGCCATTCAGCTGACTTTTCCCATGACTCACATAGATTTGCTTACAGAATAGATAGAAGCAATCCCTGCCAAACTTCACAACAATAATGAATCTTTTGCGAAGCAAATATTATTTCCATCTAGCTAATATACACTGTAACCTTCTAAAATTTGTCCCTTCCCCATATATATATTATGTAGTTCAACCTCACCTGGAAATAAGAAACACCAATTCCCTTGGTATTATAATTAGCCTTTTTTTTCCCCTTGAGAACTAGATCCTGACAAAATATTATCTATCCTAGGACCATTAGTAGGGAGGGAAAAAAAATCAGTCATTTAACATTAAATATCAGAAGATGAAAACCCACCTACACGTTTAACAGCCATCCAAGCCGTAGGAGTTTAGCCCTATTCTATTATTGTAATACTTAATCTAGACGTGTACTATCCAATAGGGTAGCCATTAACCCCTTGCAGCTATGAAAATTTAAATTTAAATTAATTTAAATTAAATATAATGAAAGATGTTCCTCAGTCACACAAGCTGTATTTCACATGTTTGACAGCCACATTGGCTAGTGGCTGCCATATTTGACAGAACAGATTTAGAATATTTCCATCATTGCAGAAATTTCTATTGGGCAGCACAGATCCAGATATCTGTGGAAAACAGGTAACTTTCCTAAGAATGCTAGAACAGAGGAATTAGTTTACTCCTCACTGCATCATCAACCTGATATAAACTTTCAAGCTACAGAGAAATGTTTTGGTGTGTGTGTTTGTGCCAATGGAATTTGACAAAAAGGCATTGAGAACCTCAATTACATTAATATAACCAGGGAAATGCAAATTAAAATCACAATGAGAAAACACTTAATAAAATAATTAAAAATGTTTAAAGATTTAGAATACTAAATTTTGGCAAAGATGTGAAACAATGAAAACTTATAAACAGGTGGTGGGAGATTAAATCTGTGGAAAACAATCTTTGGAAATCAATGTGACAATACCTGCTGAGACTGAAGATCTTCATATTCAACAATTTCACTCCTAGGTATGTTCCCAAAAAGAAATTCATGCTGATGTGTACCAGGAGACATGCACACAAATGCTTTTAGCAGAAGTATTTGTAATAGCCACAACCCAATTCTCCATCAGCAGTAGGATGAATAAATACATTGGTATATTTATACAATGGAATACTATACAGTAACAAAAACAAATGGCATAATACTGCATTTAAAACATGGAGATGTTCTCAAATATAATGTTGAACAAGAGAGGCCAGGCCTTAAAGGATACATACTGTATGATTACATTTATGTGAAGTTCAAAAATCAGGCAATACTAAATATTGTGTTAAGAGATACTGACATAGTATCCCTGACTGAGGTGATGCAATTTTTAGAAAAATTAAGGTAATTATGACCACATAAATCATGATAGTGGTTACCTGTAGTGGAAAGAAAGATATATGATCATTATTGAGAGGCACACATGGCCAGGGCAGGGGGGGCTTCTGGATTTTGGGGGAGGATTCTATTATTTCTTAACTTGAATGGTATTTATGAAAGTTGCTTCATAATAATTTGTTACATCTATACACTGAGGTTCCATGCACCTTTCTGCATGTGTGTTGCATTTCACAATGTTTAAAGGAAGATGTTACATCCTTCTGGCTGAAGGCACAGTGCCATGTGTACGTGGACATGTGTCACTTTTAGCTTTTGGAAGTAGAAGGGACCTTAATGTTCAGAGTGCTTTCATATATAAAGGCTTAGTGAGTTACTGTTTACAAGGAATTATAAATGCTGCTTTGTGATGAGCCACTCGTGAACTGACAGAAAACAGCAGTATAGAGGAAGAACGTGGATGGTCTCCAAAAGCTGGGCGGGCAAGGAGTAATGAAAGAAGGACAATGCCAAGGCAAGTAACTGAATGATGCGAAGCCAAGATCATTAGAAAAGAGAATGACTCTATCAAAGTTCAAACAGACTGGGAAATAGTAATAGAGCCTTTGGAAAATACTACTTGTTGGCCTTGGGAATAAAGACAGAGGCTGTCTCCAGTTGTAGGTATCGGAGGCCTTCCAAAATGAGCAGTGTTCATTGGCAAACAGGCTGTGAGGAAACACACGTGAAAGTCGTTCTAATTTCTCCTAGAGTCAAAGGTTGCGCCTGACTTATACTCCATCAGAGTTTGTATAGTTTACTCTAAAAATGTGACCGGATATCTTGTGCTACTTTGCTGACTTGTATATAAATTTTACTAAGAAATCCTTCACTCTAATGAAGTAGTTTCTTGCATTCTGAATAGTTGGCTTTATAAAATACTGCTAATGCACCATTATTGTACAAGAAGGGAGAGGGAGAGAAACAAAGGTACTTGGCTTCCATTAATATCTAGAATTATACCAGCACAGAAGATCAAAAATGAAAAAAGAAAATGCCTTTCTATAGTTTCTTTCCTTTTTTTTTTTTTAAATTTTAAACCTGATTCTCCTAAAGCAAGTTTATATTCTTGCCTGAGATTGTGAAATGCCCATCCCAGTTTTTACAATGGGAAGTCGCATGGCACAGCTTGAGAAAGCAGGGCCCAAGTTCCAGGGGCAAATTGACTACCTCCACACTTAATGTCCAGCCAAAGGATGTGATTCATTGGCTCTAAAGGGTGTCAGGGAATTGTCTGACTGAGAGTGTAATGAGTCTTCTCTCTTTCCATATTCTATTGTTTGTTTTTTTATTCCAGAAATATGTTTTCCCTAGAAAACACAAATTTGGTTTAAGGAAGCCTACTGATGAAGGAGTAACCAAAGAGTTCCTGGGAAGAAAAGAAGCCAGGTTGGTCAATTTGACCAGAATAGGTGGCAAATGCCATTTTTATATGACTTACTTGAAAAGCTGATCCCTCATAGTCTTGGATATTGAATATCATTAAAGTTCTCAAAGGAACTTTCCAATAGCTGCTTTGCAAAACACAACAGTTTAATATAATTTGATCTTTCACTGCTGCTTAACTCTTGAGAAATGTGTTGTACTTAAAGTGCACAAGCATTAATTAAGACTGAGGGTATTGGAATCATCAGAGCACACTGACTCTGCTTGAGTGACTATGTGAGAGAGTGTGTGCACAGATATGTGAAATATGTGCTCATATGTATAAAAATGCATAGATAAAGCTGAACTTTGCCTTCTTCGGCTTAGAATAGTCTAAGACCATCCATTATAGTCTGGCCTTGAAAATAATACATATTCTGCAATTAACCTGATGTTGTTGACTCCGAGTTTGGTTTCTGAAGATAAGCCAGAATCATCACTACCCTGCAATATATTCTATCTAGACACTGATTCTCAAGGTGTGGTGTGTGAATCAGCATTATCAGTATCACCCAAGAACTTGTCACAAATGCTAATTCTAATGTCCCACCCCAGGCCTACTAAATCAGACTCTCGGGATTGGGCCCAGCAGTCAGTGCTTTAACAAGCCCTCCAGATGATTCTGATTCTAAGTTTATGCAATACTTAGTTTGGAAAGGAACTGTGGTGAAAGAACAGTTTTGGCTCTTTTTTTTTTTCTGACTTTCCATTCAATCATGGATCGGTACTTTAAAAAATACAATAAAAATGACACAAAATAGAAACCAAAATTTGAATTATTAGGTCCAAAGACTAGATAAAATTACTCTGTCAAATTGCTATAAAAGTTTCTAAATGAGTACTCTCAGTTTCTGTATTTACTTCACAGAGAAGCACTGACAGTTTGCAGGCCTCCCCTGTGCTTGAGGGCCCTGGAAAGCCTCATTGAGTTGTTAGACTGTTATATGTGGAAATCCCCAAACTCTGAAAGTGGCAGGTTTCTGCTTTGTTTTGTTTTTTTGTTGTTGTTGTTGTTGTTTCTCTTTGCTGCCTTATCTGCAGTATGGTTTCTTGTAGCAAGATGTGTAAGCCATGACCCCCAAATAACTTACTTTCTTAGCATAACCATTTCATTTTAAATGTGATTCACTATAGTGTTTTAGTTTGCTAATGCTGCAGAATGCAAAACACCAGAGATGGATAGGCTTTTATAAAACGGGGCTTTATTTCACTACACAGTTACAGTCTTAAGGCCACAAAACATCCAAGGTAACACACCAGCAATTGGATACCTTCACCGGAGGACAGCCAATGGCATCCGGAAAACCTCTGCTAGCTAGGAAGGCAGCCGGTGTCCGCTCCAAAGCTCTGACCTCAAAATGGCTTTCTCCCAGGACGTTCCTCTCTAGCAGGCTTGATCCTCTTCAAAACATCACTCAGAGCTGCACTCACTGAGTTCCCTCTCTCTGAGTCAGCTCATTTATATGGCTCCACTGATCAAGGCCCACCCCGAATGGGCGGGGCCACATCTCCATGGGAACATCTCATCAAAATCATCACCCACAGCTGGGTGGGGCACATTCCAAGCAAATCTAACCAACACCAAAACATCTGCCCCACAAGACCACAAAGATAATGGCATTTGGGGGACACAATACATTCAAATCGACACAAGTAGCTAGCATGGGCAAGGTTAGGGTCCAAGAGCTGTCTTTCAATTTTGAGTTTTGTTATTAAAGAATTATGTATTTTGTCCACTTTTATCCAAAGTTTATTTTTAGCTATGATTGTTTAAAATGATTGCTTTTTTACACATCGAGGAAATGTTAATTGCTGCAGATACAGACTCCAGATTCTAAAGCAGACCACAAAGGCTTTTTCTTCTTCTTTTTCTTCAATACATATAAAGGAGATAATGTTAAAAGACTCTTATGCAAATTTTTTAATTCCCTGTTATATTAACAATGCTAATGACAGTTAATGTATTCCTAAAGCTTCTGCGTTATCCAAAATGTTCAGAGTACTTAGTAATGTTTCAGGACCACCCCACAAATATATGGGACCTGGGATTTTTCATGGAGATTAGTTCCTTTAAATTGGATTTAGTGTCCAATTTAAGAAATGAGGAGCTTGAAATTCAGTATAGTGTAATTCAGAGGTCTCTGCTGATAAAGTTGAAAAGCCTCTTTTCCCAAACGATTATAATGGAGTCAATACAGAATCTGAGATGAATGGTCATTGCAGTTCAGTTAGAAGAAGGAATTGCCCTTTATAAAAGCAAAGCAGAGGAAAGGGATATTACAATGATAGGTCAACTGATGATGACTGAAGAAATATAATCATGCTGTCAATGATGTCAAAACTTCTACCTGGACCATACTGAAATGACTACAGGAATACTATTATTATTTAGTAGGATTGTGTCTTCAGAATATATCAGGGAAGACAGACCCTGTTGTTTCTATGCTGATCTAGTGAATTCTTCCTGCAAAGCATTTAAAGAATAAAGATTCTGAATCTTTGCAGATTGCTTTATTCAGGTTAATTCAGGTTGCCACAGAGTCTTTGCACAAGCCCACCTTATTCAAGTAGTTTTATATTGATTACTCCAGCCTGTATTTCTTTATTTTTTTCTTCCTTGAGCAACTTAATATTAAACAAAAATGGCGGGAGGCAAGTGGAACTTGCACTACAGTTTAGTTGTAGCAAAAACACCATTTTGGTGTCTTCTGGAAATTCCCTTGTAGAATCTTTAGAGCAAAGCCAAAGCATTCAAATGAGTAAACTTTACAAAAGCTAGCAAAACCACAGGCACTCATCAAGAGGGGTTGGAGCATGTCCCAGGTTTATAGATGCTGAGTGCTTGAGATGTCAACACAATTTAGCCAAAATTGAGGATCAGGAAGCTGCCAAGGACACCAGTGTTTGATAAAACCATTCTCTAGTCCAAGAATTTAAGAAAAGCAAAGGAAAAAGCAAAAATACTTGGAACAGGAGCTTTCATGTCATGGACTAGGAGCATTAGGGAACTGTACTAAGGAGAGACTCTAGGAGCTCTGGGCAAAGGAAGCAATCAGATTCTCAGATCTTGCTATTCACAAGTAGTGTGTCAGCCAGCCTTACTTCTAAGAGCTATTATCTATTCAGTGCTTAACGTAGCAATCAATGAGGTAAGCACTTTACATGCTGTATCTCCTTAAGCCCCCATATCATCCCTAGATAAAGGTAACATTACCTCTGTTTTTCAAATGAGTCTCAAAGAAGTTCAATCAGAAAATTACCCAGGGTCACCCCTTTAGTAGGTAGAAAGCCAGTATCCAACCCAGACGTGTGCAACCCTATTCTGTTAAGAGAAGGGATCAAGCTTTGGATTTCTCATACAGAGATGACACTCTTCAATATTTTTAAAGGATAATCATTCAATAAAATCTTATTAACGCCATGTTTACTGAAACCACATGAAGGGCACTTAGAAGTTTATTCAATAATTCTATTTTTTTGGCTGTAATCATATCTTTACTTATCATTTTATCTTATTACCCTTTCACCTTTTGATTATTTACTTATTGGATTTATGTTCTTTGATTGAGGATTTGTGTTACTATTTTGCATTCAGTACCTGTAGTCTTTCTGTATCATAAGAGTTCAACCACTGTACTCTGTCTTCTACTTAAAGGGGGTGAGAACTTAGGCTAGCAGCACTTTTTGCTGTTTTCCGAAAGTGTCAATCACCGTATCTGTGCCGGGAAAAGGGTTTCCTGTATTCTGTGCTGCCTATTTAAACAAGCAGGCTGAGAAGTATTTTGCTAACCAGAAAAATGAAGTTAGATTATTCTTGGATTCTGAGTCTCTTCCACCGTCTTTCATTTCCTCACACTTGGGGTAATTTGCCTGTTCTTAGTACCCTTATCAATGTGGACTAGGGGAGGGGATGAAACTGAACTCCAATGATTTCACTAAATGATTTTACAAATAAGAAGGGATTTTGAAGCTAATATCTATGCGGAAGATATGCTAGATGAGAAAGGTTTCCCCCAAATTGTCAATCCATGGCAAAAACAAACAAACATGAGTCTTAATTAAGAATATTTATTAAAAAGAATCAAACCACTGTATACTGGAACTTTACTATTACAACAAGGAGTTTAAAAAGAGAAGAATTTAAGTGAAATCTGAAGTGCAGTTTGGGTATCTATAATTTGTGAATGGTTTGAGAGAAATATAAGATATTTTACTGAGGAAAGTCATAAGGATTCATTTGAATAGGCATAAAGATATGCTTATATGATGTTGGAAAACAGGAAGTATAAGGGGCAGCTAAAAGGAGCAACACTTGGGCAGAATGAGCTTTGAAAAAGGGAGATGGAATTGTGAATTTGATCCCGGGAACAAATACCAAAGAACTTAGAAAGAGCTAATAGTGGGGCAATAGAAAGAACACCAACAGTGAATTTGTGTGTTAAAACTAGGGAGACTATTAGAAGTGTTATTTTCTTTAAAAATGGAATATACTTTAAGAACACTCAGAGGGCACTCAAACCCAATTTTTATGAAGAAATCTATATCAAGGTAAAAGCAAAATATTGTAGGTTTCTAATAAATTATTATCAGAGCCCATTGGCTATTTCAAAAGCTAATTTTGAGAGGTAAATGTCCTGCTGTATTTTGTGCTCATCAAATCACAGCTGAATTTTTAGTTCTGGGTACCACATTTAAAAAGGAACATAGACAAACTAGCACACATTCAGATGAGAAACATCACAACCAGGAAAGATTAGAAATTGTGTTGGTAAGGGAAATTTGAAGCAGATAAAGATGTTTAACTTAGGAATGCAAAGATATGGGGTGGAAGATTTTCATAAAAATAGAATCAAATCTATTTTGAGTGAATTTTGAGGGATCAACAGCCCTGGATTGAAATTAGAAGCAGGCAATTTTTAGCTTAGTAGAGGGAAGACAATAAAAATCAATGCATCCATAAAAAATTTTAAAAAAATAAAATAAGAATGGGTTGGCATGTGAGACAGCACAATTCAAAAGATAGACCGCTTCATAAAGTTAGAAGATAATCAATCTCACAGGGTATTACAGATAGATTCAATGTGTCTGTAGAGAGTTAGATTTATAAAGAATTTTTAAAGTTCCTAGTCTAACAATTCATATTTCTGGAAACACACACTATGAAGAGCTGAGAAACATTTGTTTATTTGGAGAGGATGAAACAACAGTGTTGTTTTTAATAAAAATCTGAAGGTATAGTTACAGGTTTTAATTGGAAAAGTTCAGACTAGTAAGAGCAAAACTCAGGGACTAGTGACAGATCCTTAGTGTCTAGTTATTTTACTACTATTCACTTGTAGACATGGATGGGAAAATGCAGATCGTATAGCATCAATAAAAGACCTATCTGAAGTATAATGGAGTAGTAATCAGATGATTTCTAAGGTTACATAACCAAGTTATCACAGAGAGACCTCATTCTATACAGCTCTTCTCTTCTAAGAACATTGTGTATATTTTTTCTTTATCAAGTCAATGCATTTCAAATGAACTAAAAAAACTACCCATCTCCTAGGATTTCATTATGGAAAACTCTGTATAAACACTGTCCTAAATGAATATTTAACTCATCCAATTTTTTAGTGAGTGAAAATATGAGATGCTGACATAGTGAGTTTATTTTAAAAGGATTATAAATGTATTGATAAAAAGCCGCAAGAAATGCTCTATATTTTGTTGTTGTTTTAATCCATTTGGGACTGGTATTTGGTAGGAACATTGCTTTTTTTTCTCCCAAATGGATTACTTAGAGATCTTAGATGATCATGTTTAGAATGAACAGGACATGGTGTGGTCTTGCCTCTGGGCAGGTAGATAGATGCTAAATAACTTCTAATGACTACTGTGAAAATCAACCCTGTGCTATTGTACTCCTCTGTAATAAAGCAGGTGTTTTCCTTTTATAGTGGAGGAGGGACAGTGCACATCTCTTCAAAAGAACCCAACACTCCCTTTCTGCTGGATTATTTCCATCAGAGAGACAAACATACTCTTAGAAGTTTCTATCTTTAAAAAAAAAAGACTTAAAAATTCACAAAACAATTTCCGTTATGCCATGTAACGCTCCAGCTACCATTTCTTTTCCTTGCGTGACTTAATAGCAAAATGTCTATGTCTATACTTTCCAGCCAATCTTAAAATCTTCTCTAATCAGGCTTTGAAACTTACTTATCAAGGTCACCAGTGACATCCCTCCTGCTAAGTACAAAGTTCAGTTTTCACTTATGTTGACCTGTTGACAGCATTCCATACAATTGATTAATCCGTCTCCCTCTCCCTCTCCCTCCTCTTCCTCTCTCTCTCCCTCTCCCTCTACTTCTTGCTCTGGAAACACACACACACACACACACACACACACACACACAAAACTACTTTCTTTTCTTAGCTTCCAGGTCACCAATCCTTCCACTCAGTGACTGCTCATTTTCTGGCTCTACATCCTACCCTAGGGCTCAGTCATCATTCATCCACCTTTTCCTAGATGATTTCATTCTGTCTACTTGGCTTTAAACAGAATCAGTGTTCTAATGACTCCTAGATTTAGATTTCAACTCTTGCCTCTCCTCTGATCTCCAGACTTTTATACCCAATTCCCTACTGGACATTGCCTCTGTCATGTCTAATAGGCTTCTCAAAATCAGCATAGGCAGAATGGAATTGTTGATTCCATTAGGTTCCTTAGGTTCCCTGATTTCAGTTCATGTAATCATCCATTACAATACAGAAGCTTTAAAACTTGGAGTCATCCTTGATTCTTTTCTTTCTTTCACACCTCATAGCCAATAAGACAACTGTAGCTTCAAATGCATCCCAAATGTGACCATTGCTCACCTCGTATTTGACTTCTTTGCTTTCATTTTTTGTCTCTAGACCCTCACACTAAACCAATTTCCTAATTCCTGCTAATATCATGACCAAAGTCATCTCTAACTTTTACTTTTGTTGAATTGATATTATTTATTTCTTGTTTTTATTGACTATTACCTATCTCCTCAACTAGAACATAAGCTCCACTAGACAGGGATTGTGTTTGATGTTTCTGTATTCCCAGTGCCTGGTACACAGTAGGCCCACTAAAAATCTAGGTTTATCTCCCTCCTACCCTCCCTCCCTCTCTCCCTTCCTTCCTTCTTTTCTTCCTCTTTCCCTTGCTTGCTTTCCATCTTTTGTCAATTGTGAATAATGCCGCCATGAACATTGGAGTGTTAATATATGTTTGAGTTCCTGCTTTCAGTTATTTGGGGTATAAACCTAATAGTAGGATTGCCATGACATATGGTAATTCTATACTTAACTTTCTGAGGAATCACCAAACTGTCTTCCACAGCAGCTGCACCATTTTACATTCCACCAGTGGCAAATGAGTGCTCTTATTTCTCTACATGCTCTCCAAAACCTATTGTCCATTTTTGAAATAGTAGTCATTCTAGTGGGTATGAAATGGTATCTCATTGTGGTTTTTCTTTGCTTTTCCCTAATGGCTAATGATGACGAGCATTTTTTCATGTGCTTTTTGGCCATTTGTATGTCTTCTCTGGAGAAATTCATATCTTTTGCCCATTTTTAAATTGGGTTGTTTGACTTTTTGTTGTTGAATTGTAGGCTTTCTTTTATATATTTTAGATAGTAAACCCTTATCAGATATGCAATTTCCAAATATTTTATCCCATTCTTTAGGTTGTCATTTTAATTTCGTGATCAAGTCTTTTGATGCAAAAAGTTTTTCATTTTAAAGAAGTCCTATTTATATGTATTTTTTTCTTTTGTTGCTCATGCTTTTGGTGTAAAGTCTAAGAAATCATTGCCTAGTACAAGGTCCTGAAGATGATCCTGTATATTTTCTTCTAGAGTTTTATAGTTCTTGTACTTATATTCAGGTCTTTGATCCATTTTGAGTTGATTTTTGAATATGGTGTAAGGTAGGGGTCCACCTTCATTCTGTGGCATATGGATATCCAGTCTTCCCAGAACCATTTGTTGAATATTCTTTTGCCATCATATGGATTTGGCACCCTTGTCGGAAATTAATTGGCCATAGATGTGAGAGTTTATTTCTGAACTCTTAATTCTATTACATTGGCCTATATGTCTATCCTTGTGCTTTTACCATGCTCTTTTGATTGCCATGACTTTGCAATAAGTTTTTAGATCAGGGAGTGTGAGTTCTCCAACTTTGTTCTTCTTATTAAAGATGGCTTTGGCTATTCAGCCCCTTACTCTTCCAAATAAATTTGAAGATTGATTTTTCCATTTTTGCAAAGAAGAGTGTTGGAATTTTGATTGGGATTGCATTAAATCTGAAAATTTCTTGGAGTAGAATTGACATCTTAATATTTAATCTTCTAATCGATGGAATGTCCTTCCATTTACTTAGAACTTCTTTAATTTCTTTTAGCACTCTTTTGTAATTTTCTGTATATAAGTCCTTGATATCCAGGATTAAATTTATTCCTAGATATTTGATTCTTTTAGTTGTTATTGTAAGTTGATTTTTTTCCTTGATTTCCTCTTCAGATTGTTCACTATGAGTGTATATAAACATAACTGACTGTGCATATTGATCTTGTATCCTGCTGCTTGCTGAAGTTGTTTAGTAGCTCTGGTAACTTTATTATGGCTTTTTCAGGATTTTTTATATCTCAAATGCAAATAGGGAAAGTTTTATTTCTCCCTTTCCAGTTTGGATTCCTTTAACTTCTTTTTCTTACCACTGCTATCTTTAATTTCTTTTTCTTTCTTGATCTCACTTTTCAGTGACATTGGTAATAGTGTGCACCATTTTGTTGTTCCTAATCATAGAGGGAAAGTTTTCAGTCTTTCAACATTGAGTATGATGTTAACTGTTTTTGGCATATGTCCTGTATCATGTTGAAGAAGTTTCTTTCTATTCCTAGTTTTTTAATAATTGTTTTTTTAATGAGGTGCTACATTTTATCAAATGTCTTTTCACAGCAGTTAAGCTGATCATGTGATTTTTTTCCCTTTCATTCTATAAATGTGGTGTTTGGGTTTGCTAAAGCTGCCAGAATACAATATACCAGGAATGGATTGGCTTTTATAAAGGGGATTTATTAGGTTACAAATTTACAGTTCTAAGGCCACAAAAGTGTCCAAACTAAGGCATCAACAAGAGGATAAAGGGTCCAAACTAAGGCATTAGCAAGAGGATACCTTCACTCAAGAATGGCCAATGGCTGGGAAGGCACGTAGATAGTGTCTGCTGGTCCTTTGCTCCTGAGTTGCATTGCTATCAGCTTCTGATTCCAGTGTTTCTTTCTCTTTAAGTTTCTGTGGGTTCTCACTTAGCTTCAATGGGGCAAACTCTGGGCTTCATCTCTTAGCTCAGCATCTCTAAACATTTGGGTCTGTGTTGGCTCTGAGCTCTCTCTCTCTCCCTGAGCTCTCTTAAGGACTCCAATAAACTAAGACCCACCTTGAATGGGTGTGGTCACATCTCCATGGAAATAATCTAATCAAAAGTTCCCACCCACAATAGGTCTGCCCAAAAAGATTGGATTAAAATAATATAGCTTTTCTGGGGTACATAACAGACCCAAACTAGCACATGTGGTGTATTACATTAATTGATTTTCTTACATTGAATCCCATTTGATCATAGTATATAATTCTTTTAATGTACTGTTGGATTAAATTTGCTAATATTTTGTGGAGGACTTTTGCATCTATATTCTTAAGAAACATTGTGGTTTCTTTATCTGACTTTGGTATGAGGGAGATGTTGGCCTCATAGGAAGAATTAGGGAGTGCTCTGTCTTTAATATTTTGGAAGAATTTGAACGGAATTGGAGTTAAGTCTTCTTGGAGTGTTTTGTAATGTTCCTCCATGAAGCCAACTGGTCCTGGGCTTTTCTTTGTTGAGAGGTTTTTAATTACTGATCCAATCTCTTTTCTTATTATGGTCTGTTGAGATCTATTTCTTATGAAGTATATGTAGTTTGTGTGTTTCTAAGAATTGCCTAGTCCATCTACATTATCTAATTTGTTGATGTACAGTTGTTCACAGTAACTTCTTATAATCCTTTTTTGTTTCTATAGAGTCAGTATTAATGTCCCCACTTTCAATTCTTATTTGAATCATCTGGATCTTCTTTTCTTTCTTTTTCAGTATAGCTAAATGTCTGTATATTTTATTGATATTTTCAAGAACCAACTTTTGTTTTTGTTCATTCTCTCTATTGTTTTAATATTCTCATGTAAAAAGTGGTGTTACATACAAAAAATACAATGCAATAGTACTGGCAGGTATAATTATCTATAAAGTTACTTTTACTAGAGAGCTTTATTTCTTTAATCTACTTCCATCCACTCTCTAGTGTTCTTTCCTTTCAATCTGGAGAATACCTTTTAGCATTGTTTGTAGGACAAACCTAATGGTGACAAGCTCCCTCAGCTTTTATCTGGGGATGTCTTCATCTCTCCCTCATTTTTGAAAGAAAGTCTTGCTGGATATAAAATTGATTGGCAATTGGTTTCTTTCAGTACATTAAATATTTCTGCCCACTGCCTTTTGGCATCCATGGTTTCTAGTGAGAAATTAACACTTATCTTAATGGGACCTCATTGTACATAACACATTGCTTTTCTCTTGATGCTTTCAGAACTGCTTTCTTGTCCTAGACATTTGACAGTTTGATTGCTCTGTGTCTGTGTGTGGTTTTCTTCAAGTTTATCCTGTTTGGTGTTAGTTGGGCTTCTTGAATGTGCATATTCATGTCTTTCATTAAATTCGGGAATTTGGAATTATTCTCGTTATTTCTTTGAATATTCTGTCTGCCTCATTCTCTCTTCTCTTTCTGGGACTCCCACAATATGTATATTGGTATGCTTGATGATGTCCCACAGGTTTTTTAGGCTTTATTTACTTTTTTTATTATCCTTTTTTTTTTCTGCTACTCAGCCTGAATCATTTCAATTTTCATGTTGTACGATCACCAAGTCTTTCTTCTGTGAGCTCTAGTCTGCTGTTGAAACCCTCTTGGGAATGTTTTTCATTTCAGTTATTGTGGTCTTCAACTTCAGTATTTCTGTTTGGTTCCTTTTTAAAATTTCTATCTTTTTATTGAGATTCTCATGTTTATTATTTTCATAATATCCTTTAGTTCTTTCTCTGTGTTTTCCTTTATCTCTTTGAACATATTGAGGATAATATTTTTTAAAGACTTGTTCTGGTATCTCTTCTTCATTGACGGTTTCTGGGTTTTTGTCTTATTTTTTTGGGTGGGCCATCATTTCCTGTTTCTTCATTTGTCTTTTAATCTTCTGTTTCACACTGTATACTTTAATAATTTAAAGTGTTAACTCTGGGATTTAGTCTGAGAGCTGTCTGTTCTTTACATTTATATCCAGCTTATGATATGACAACAATTTCCTTGAGTTCCAGAAGCTAACAAAAACAAACAAACCAATGCAAACAAACAAAACACCTTTCACTGTCTTTGCAAATTGGTTCTGAGTTGACTGGTGCTCTCCTTCAGAGTTTAGTGCTCCTATCAAGATTAGCATGAGGCAAATTTTAAGTGCAGGGACCTTGCCATATTTTCTGAGCCTGCTTCTTGTCCTGATCTTGTGCTTGCTGGTGGCCTTAGGAATTTCCCCATATTCAGAAATTCCAATGCCCCCTCTATTCCCTATAAAATAGACTTTCTCCCCCTCTTGGGTACTCTATTTTATGATTTTAAGTAGGTAATCCTTTGCTCAAAGCCACTTTGACTTCATTGTTTCTTCCATTGCTTTAACCTTATGCAAGCTCTTCTGCCTACAGGGCAGGTTCTGGGAGACCAAACCAATTCCTATTTCACACTTTTAGGCTGTCATTGGTAAATTGGCACAGATGTAAAAGCACCGCAGGTTGTGCATAGAGGTTACTCTGCTTCCTCCAGAGCAGGGCCAGGGACTCACAATGGGCACACAAGCTGACTCCATATTAGTTTGCGTTGGTGTGGGGTGGGGAATCAACATATTCACCAAGAGGTTCTCCTACCATTTTTAAAGCTGCATTTTATTGATTTGGCACTTATTCAATTATTGCAACCCTCTGACTCTTTTCCAGAGTGCTGAATATAGTTCTTCTAGTTTTTGCTTGTTGTTCAAAGATTCTGTAGGGGAAAGTCACCCTGGAGCATCTTACATCAGCACCTTGATCGATTGCTATCAGTACTTTCATGTTTTGACACCTACTTTAAAATAATTTTCCTGTTGTTTCTTCTTTTTTTCTGAGGTACCACTTTTAGCGTATTCAGTGCATCAGGTATTCATTAAGCACTTATTAAGGTGATAATACTAATCCCAGTGCTTTATAGCCTATACTAGAACTAGTCCAGAATCACTTATCTGAAACCCTTGATCAAATGTGCTTAAGAATTCAGAGCTTTTCAGAATTTAAACAATAAACTCAGTATTGTTATTGTGTATTTGCTAAAATCCCTAGTACAGTCTGTGGCACTACCTCATTAACAGACACTTTAAAGTTTCTCTAAAAAGGAATAATATCAATTCTAAACAGGATAAATAAAAATTATCAATTGCCTCATATCTATTCCAGTCAGTTTTGCCACCAAATGAGTTCAGGTCAGATCTGGTTTTGTTTCTAGATGAATTGCAGAAGCCCATTTTGAAATTGTGGCCTGTGAGCTATGATCCCTGCTTTTCTGGTGTTGAAATCTTCACAAAGTTTATATATATTGAATGAATAGGGAGCTCCATGAAGAGGATGCAAGTAGGAAGTAGCATGACATCAGCTGAGAGGGGAGAGCAATGGGAACCAAAGGAGGGAAAGCTTCATGAAAGAGGTGCCACTTGAGTTGCACTTTAGTTGAAGGACCCCTCTGCAAAAAAGCTGGAAGCCTCCCCCTGCCTGGATCCAAACTCTCTTTCCTATTACATTTCAGCAGTTGAAATAGCTCTTTGAAATTGGTGCTTAGAAGGATTTAGAGATACTAAAAATTGCAACATTTCCTACAGAGCTGTTTGTAATAGGGAAGCAATGGAGGCAGAGAAGTGGGTTGTTGAGAATAATAGGTTGAACTTGAAAAAGGAAAAAACGAGGATTAAAATAAGGGCAATCTTCCTTATATTGAAATTTTTCAAACTCAGAATTCTCTAAAGAGTTTTCCTCTCATGTTTCTTAAGGGGGAGAAAATTAAACTTTTCAAATTACACATATATATGCATGTCTATCACAGGAATAGCTGAGCTTTAAGAGTTCCACTTAGAAGGTAATCTCTATGGCTTCCCCATTAAGACATTAATCAGCCCCTTTGCAATCATTCTAACTTGAGAAAAATAGTAAACCTATAAAATACCCTGAAATAGGATGCATGTAAATATCTTCAGTCTAACTTTTAAAGGTCATAGTGTCAATCGAAAGCCCTATTATGATGTTAGCAGGTAACTGGAGGTTTAAGTCTCTTCTCCAGTACTGTTTATATATTAAGGTTTTTCTATGAAGAACTGTGTTTGGGAGTCGTGGTTTGTTTTCCCATCATAAAATAATGGATTGCAATTAAACAATGTGGTTCTTTCCAGTTCTTAATATATAAATTATTTTATTTGATCTAGGATATACCAAAATAACTAATAACATAGATCTATTGTTTCTCCATTTTCTATAATGTACATTGAAGCATCATAGCTTCTCAAAATTGGAAAGCATCTTAACTAAAATTTATCTGACATTTCTTCCCCTTGTTTGCAAAAATATTTCAATTTCTGCTTCTCTGTAATGTCTACTCATTGGTCTTACAGCTGTACTTTGGACCAGCACCAATTATGTCTTACCTTCCTTCACCTGATATATAATCAGTATTTGAGGACACCAAACGTGTCTCCCTTAAGCATTCTTTTCACAAGGGAAAACACTTCTGAATCAAATGTTTTTAGATGCTAGAAGCATTAAAGTTTCCAAAGATGTCCTTTATTACTGCATGAGTGGGTGTGCTCCAGGCTGCAACCACAGTGAATGCTCCATATACATCTCTATCTGAGTGATGATGGGAAAAGGGTTCAGCTGGTTTGCGAAGACTTTTATTTGCAATGTATGGCTAAAATTTTCACATTTGAGAGTTATATACTAGAAATATGGAATTTCTTATGAATGCAAGAAGTTAGTATCTTGTATTGTTGTCCAAATAGCCAAAAATAAAACTTGCATTTGGTATTCTCTGAAAATTAATTTATTTGGCTAAACCGGTTTATTGAGTCAAGGAATTCCCCTTACTTATACTGCCAGCTGTATAATTATTAGAATCTTTTTCTTATGAGGGAGCCCCTTTAAATTTCATAAATGCCTTCTCCTGACCCCAGGCTATTAAATATATATCTTTATTGTTATAATTTACATAGCATATGTAAGTGTACAATTTTACATAGCATATACAAGTGTGCAATTTAATGAATTTCAGTATATTTAGAGAATTGTACCACCGTCACCACAATAATTTTAGAACATTTCCATCAACCCAAAAAGAAACCTTATCCTATTTCATAGTTTTTTTTAAAAATTCAATTTTATTGAGATATATTCACAAACCATACAATCATCCACTGTGTACAATCAATTGTTCACAGTACCATTATATAGTTGTGCATTCATCACCACTATCTATGTGAAGACATTTCCATTTCTTCCACAAAGAAAGAGGAAGAGGTTAAAAAAAGAAAGAAAGAAAAGAAAAAAGAAAATGAAAGAAAAAATGACAACTAAAAAGCAACAAATAAAATTAAAATGAAATACTATAAAAAAGTCAGACAACACCACCTACGCCAAGAATCCCATACCCCTTATATCCGCCTCTTATAGACATTTAGCTTTGGTATATTGCCTTTGTTACAATTAATGCAAGCATATTACAGTGTTACTCTTAACTATAGACTCTAGTTCGCCTTGATTGTGTTTTTCCCCAATACCACCCCATTTTTAACACTTTGCAAAGTTGACATTCATTTGTTCTCCCTCATGTAAAAACATTCTTGTATTTGTACATTTAACCACAGTCATTGACCACTCTAAGTTTCATTAAGTTATAGCTTCCCAATCTTTCTCTTCTATCTTTCCTTCTGGTGTCCTACATGCCCCTAACCTTCCTCTTTTAACCATACTCACAGTCATCTTTGTTCAGTGTATTTGTAGTATTGTGCTACTGTTACCCAATATTGTGTTATCCATTTCTGGATCTACAGAATTAATCCTGTTGAACATTCTGTACTCTCTCAGCATCAAAGGTCGTTAAGCTTTTTCTATCTCTTGATATTGTCATTTCTACACTCTTCTCCAAATCTCTCTCTCCCGTCTTTTTCTATCTGTAGCACTCCCTTTAGTACTTCTTGTAGAGGAGGTCTCCTGTTCATGAAGTCTCTCAGTGTCTGTTTATCTGTAAATATTTTAAACTCTCACTCATTTTTGAAGGACAGTTTTGCTGGATATAGGATTCTTGGTTGGCAGTTTTTCTCTTTCAGTATCTTAATATATCATACCACTGCCTTCTTGCCTCCATGGTTTCTACTGAGAAAGCCACATTTAGTCTTATTGAGCTTCCCTTGTATGTGATGGATTGCTTTTCTCTTGCTGCTTTCAGAATTTTCTCTTTGTCTTTGACATTTGATAATCTGATTAGTAAGTGTCTTGGAGTAGGTCTATTTGGATCAATTCTGTTTGGGATACACTGTGCTTCTTGGACCTGTAATTTTATGTCTTTCATAAGAGTTGGGAAGTTTTCATTGACTATTTCCTCTATTATTTCCTTTCTCTTCTCCTTCTGGGACACCTATAACACATATATTCATGTGTTTTATGTTGTCATTCAGTTCTCTGAGCCCCTGCTCATATGTTTCCATTCTTTTCCCTATCCTTTTGTGTGTAGGATTTAAGATGTCCTGTCCTCTAATTCATTAATCCTTTCTTCTGCCTCTCCAAGTCTGCTGTTGTATGTCTCCATTGTGTTTTTCATCTCTTCTATTGTGCCTTTCATTCCTATGAGTTCTGCATTTGTTCTCTCAAGCTTACAAATTCTTCCTTTGTTCACCCAGTATTTTCTTTATATCCTTCATCCCTTTTGTCACATTTTCTTTCAACTCATTGATTTGATTTAGAAGATTTGTTTGAACATCTTTAATTAGTTGTTTCAACTCTTGAATCTCAGTTGAGGTGTTAGTTTTTTCCTTTGACTGGCCATATCTTTGTGTTTCCTGGTGTGGCTTGTGGCTTTTTGCTGTCTAAGCATCTGATTTTCTTGATTAGTTTATTCTGGAGGTTTTCTCTCTTTTGCCTTGGGTTTTCTTTTTTATTTTCTTTGATCTATACATTTCTTTGTTTCTCCTGCTGGCCAGTTGTCAGATTGGCTCTGCCCCAAGTCTCCCTGCGCCCCCCCCCCCCAGTCAGGCACCCACCATGGCCTGCCACAGGGATGGAAGGTAGGCCCTGGGGCATCCCAGAAAATTCACTGTGTGTGGTGATATAGAGTTGCCAGCTTCCAGTGGTGCTCTGTTTTCCACCAGTCAGCAAGACCTGGGTTTGTTTTAGAGTGCTGTTTTGAAAGTTTGGTTGTCATATTTCTCAGCCAAAACTGGCCTGGGTTTCTGTGCAGGGTGTGTAGACCAGTTCCCATGGTCCTAATGAAGGGTCTGAGCATCGTTTTAAAAGGGATTCTATTCCCTTGCACCTTCTGGACTGCCCAGCAGATGGCATTGTGTGGTTAATTTAATCATCCTCAGAGTCTGCTTTGCCTCCAATCACAGGCTGCATCTACACAGGTGAGCTAAAACTGTGAGATGCCTATGCCTTCATTTTGCCAGCCAAAATCTGGCTCAATGTGGGGCTACACCTGTGGCAGAATACTCCCTCAGTTGACTAGTACTCCAGCCATCCCCCAGGCAAGGAAATGGTCACTGGCTGCTACTTCTCTCAAGTGTGGGGGAAGGGCTTTCAAACCCTTGCTGGAAATGTAGTCTCTGTACACATTTTCTCAGTCTCTTTGTCCCTCACTGACCTGGACCCTGAAATGTCCTCACCTGTCCCCCAGGTCTTCAAATAGTGGGGGGGATATCTCACTGCTGTGAGAGATTTTAAAATCATTGTCCCTGGTGGGAGGGGTCCCATCTGCTGATTCTGTGCCTTTCCTGTGCTGAGCCCAAGTGAGGAGGAGGGGAGAGGACTGGCTGGTCTGAGACAGAAGATTCCTACCTGATATTTCTTCTCTTTCTTCAGTTTGACATCTGCAGGGTCCTTCTCCAGTCTATATCCTCCTCCAGAGTTTTAAACAATTCAGAATTGTCCTTTTTTTCCATTGAATCCCTGGAGAGGAGTTTTCAGTAGCTGTTTATGTCCCATAGGTTGTTTTAAAAAACAGGTTGAATGTGGTATTTCTTGGGAAAGTTACTTATTCATTATCTATGAAGACATTAAAGTTCAGAGAGATTAAGACCACCTTTGTTCCTTATTTTCCTGGGTCACCATGTGCAACTCTTGAGAGAGCACTCTGATAGTGTATTGTAAACTATAAAACATTATACAAATAGGAAGTCGGTATTAGATATATTCTCTAGGCTGTGCCTCCTGTCTTCCCTCTCATCCAGACTTATCAATGAGTGGGACTGGACTCTTGCTTTTATTAGTTAAAATTTTAAATTCTTTTTCATATGAAAATACTTTCTTTTAGCTTTAATTAATCAAATGATTCAAACTTCAACAATTGAACATACTCTGTTTTGCATGTGTGTTCTCTGGAAGAGAATGCATTTGTTCTTATAAGCTGGCTGGTAAATGTATACAAGGGAAAGCACAAAATTTAGGCTCAGAGCTTAAGTTGGGATTGTATACTTTTAGTTCCATATAGTGCAGAGACACCGCCCCCAGCCCCCCAAAAAAGTAGTAGGAACATTTGAGATATACTGTAAGCTTGTACAAAGTGACTCCACTGTATGAGAGATTGGAAAAATTCAGTGTCAATTTTTTGATGCATTTTCTGTTATCTTTGGGGATGTCTAAGAATAAAGGGCTCAGTAATGACATCCCTGGCCCCCATTCCTGACACTGAGTTCATCTCTCACTGTTTTTTCTTTAAACACAATTTTATTGAGATAATTTCACACACCATATAATCTATCCAAAGTATACAATCAATGGCTCAGAGTATCATCATACAGTTGTGCATTTATTGTCATAGTCAATTTTAGAAAATTTTCATTACTCCAAAAAATAAAAATATAAAAGAACACAGAAAACGTCCTATACCCCTTAACTTATCCTATTATTTATGTATTTTTTGTCTTTATTTTATTACTCATATGCCCATATACTGGATAAAGGGAGTGTCAGTCACAAGGTTTTCACAATCACATGGTCACATGATAAAAGCTATATAGTTATACAGTCATCATCAAGAATCAAGCTGGATTAAAGTTAAACAGATTCAGATGTTTCCTTCTAGTTATGCAAATACACTTGAAACTAAAAAGCAGTATCTATATAATCCATAAGAATAACATCCACGATGATCTCTCAACTGTATTTGAGATCTCTTAGCTTCTTAAATTTTATTTTGTTTCATTTCTTTTCCCCCTTTTGGTCAAGAAGGCATTTTCAGTCCCACAATGCCAAGGCCAGGCTCATCCCCAAGAATCATGTCCCACATTGTCAGGGAGACTTATACCCCGGGAGTCATGTCACACAGTGGGGAGGGTAGTAAGTTTATTTGCAGAGTTGATTGAGAGAGAGAGGCCACATCTGAGCAACAATAGAAGCTCTCTGGGGTGACTCTTAGGCATAATTATAAGAAGGCTTAGCTTCTCCTTTGCAGGAATAAGTTTCATAAGGGCAAGCCCCAAGATCAAGGGCTTAACTTATTAAATTGGGAGTCCCTAATGCTTGCGAGAATATCAGTAATTCCCCAGATGGGGAAGTTTAATATTTCCACATTTTCCCCCAGTCCCTCAAGGGGACTTTGCAAATACCTTTTTATTTTCTGCCCAGAATGCTCTGGGATGTATCAGGGTATTAATTAACCTGTACAGACTAAAAAGAACTCATTCCCATTCTAGATTCCATGTAAATATGTTATTTAAATAAACTGACCATGCAAGTTAAATTAGATAGTGTGCTACAGAAAATATAAATTTTGTATCAAATAAACATCTCTTAAATAACAGTAAAAACTCAGGAATAATTGTGACTGCAGTAAGAGCTTACAATCTGTGAACCTTTACAATAAGCCTTATTGAACATTTTGTACTCCTTCATTGTCAATTGCCCAATCTCTTCTCACATTCTATCCCCTGATAAACTATGCTCTTGAATTCAATTCTCAACATTTGCTCATTATATTTAGTTTATATTAGTGAGGTCTTACAATATTTGTTCTTTCATTTCTGGCTTATTTCATTCAACATAAGGTCCTCAAAGTTCATTCACTTAGTTTCATGCCTCACAACTTCATTCCTTCTTGCAGCCAACCAATATTCCATCATATGTGTAACCACAGTTCACCCTTCTGTTCACCCATCAATGTACCCTTAGTCCACCTCTATCCATTGCACATTGTGAAAATTACCCCCATAAACACCATCTCACTGTCCTTATTTGTTTGAGTTCATCATAACTTCTGTCTCCTAGGAGTTATTTGATTATGCTGTGTTGGTTGTAGTTGGAATGAGTAATAGTTCTAACATCTTTTTAATAACAGTTTGCTTTGATTTAACACCAAACTCATATCGGTGGAAACTGAGAATATAATAATCAGTATTGAAGATAAAGATGACATAGTTTTGGAACTTTGTGCACTTTGAGGAGAACTGTTCCAACATGGTAAGACTTAAGTGTGTGGTAAAGACAAATAGAAGGTAGCACTGGTCACTGGTGTTGGGGATAGAGCTGCCAGGTGAAGGAAGGGCTCTAAGTGATGTGGAAAATTGTCTCCTGTATCTTTGACTTGTATGTCCTTTGCTGCCAACTCCCGTGCTGCCTGGGTATTAGGGATTCCAATTCTTCTTTTGCATTTTAGATGAAGAGACAGTAAATAATATTTAAAACATTAAGGCAATACCATCCTTAGACATGTCTTTAAAGAATTAATACTTCACAATTTGAGTAAGCACAATTAGTAAACCCAGATGACCCCCCTTACCTGTGCTGGAAGCCAATTCTCTAAGGTAATTGGTCCCTCTACCTTTGATTGAAAGCAACATGTTCTTGGAACAAACGGGGTCCAAACATCCTGCCACATTTTCCCCCCTTATATCCCTTTTCCTGTATTTGTATGTATTCATCAGGACTGGGAAGCAGTATTTGGCCCACATTGGCTTTTACTTTCAAAGCTATAGAAAGAAATTAATGTATTTCTTTACTTTTTATTTTCTAAGTTTATATATATTCACACACATACACACATGTGTTTTAAAGAAAACATTCTGGTTTATTTTTTGTTGATGTTCTTAGTTATATCTATTGCTGAATCCAATGAATTGTTACACATGATTATTGTCTAAAAGTAATTCATGGATAAGGCATCACTCACTATTCTTTCACAATTGTGCTAGGAGATAATATAGCACTGTTTCTCCAACTGAAATATACCTCTGGATCATCTAAAAATCTTGTTAAAAGGCAGATGCTGTTCAGTTGATCTGGGTTGGGGCCTGGTATTCTGCATTTCTTACAAACTCCAAGGTCATTTTGATGCTGTATTTGTCAACCAGCCTTTAAGTAGCAAGACCTTATAGGGCCTAGAGGGTGGTGAGCCAGACAGGGCCAATTAATACAAACTTCCCCAAGACTGACTCTTTCTGAGCCTCCGTTCACATGGATTAGGAGATCTTGTCATCAGAGGGAACACATTCTGGAAGGAAAGATCTGCTTGGAGAAAAGTTGTCCTCTTTCCTATATTTTACCAATTTTTAAATCACAGTTTGATTGTGCATACAGTAAGAAACGTGTATAACCTTGGATCTTTTACAGCTGGGAGGTTTGGTCAGGGCCATGTGGATGGTTGAATCCAATGTCACTACTCCTTCCTCCCTTAGCTATTGAGGATGCCTAGAGTCAGGTGGGTATGGAAGTTGTCAGGAAGTTGCTGCTACGTCTTTCTCCCACCCAGTCTTAGGGGTTTCATTGCCTTATCATTCCCTTTCAGTGGGCTAAAGGCTCTGGGAAGATAGAATTGAAGTACCTCCATTCAAAAAAAAAGTTTACTAAAACATCACAGATTCAAATACGTCATTTATTTTATATGACAATTCTAGTACGGTGTGGCTAAGAGTGGGTTAGGCCTCCTGCTTAAAAATAGCACTCTTGTTTTGACATTTAATATTTCTATCAGTTCACATTGCATCAGGCTTAAATCTCAGCAAAATAGGATTTGCTTTTATCTTTTCATTGATGGGAAAACAAAAGAAAAAAAAAACAAAGACCTCTCTAAAATGATTTGATCTTGTTAATTTTAACATAGTCTCACAATATGAAACTCACTGATTTCTTTAGGAGCATTTTCATTACTTACTAACTAAAGAGTTATTTAGCACTGTGCATGTATATCTGATATATTTGGTATTAGTTTTAGACAAATGTGAACACATTACATATGGCACACTATAACCTCAGGAACTGAACCATTATAATGACTACCACATTGTGCATTTATTTCCAAATTTATTGTATCAGATAACATTTAATGGAAATAGCATAAAATCATTAATTGTGATGTCTTATTGGTCTGAACAAGATGACCCTGGGGTACTTTGATTGCTTTAGAGACTGACACAAAATAGAATGAAACATATTTAAAACTGCCAGTTGAAGATTTCTTCATCATTTCCTTTTTATGAGCTGTAGAAATAAAGTATCAGTAAAGACTCCTTTCAGCTGAATCTCTTTTGCTGCCTTAAAATGATTGATGATATTAATCACTTTGACCATTTCTACCAAGGCAAAAGGAAGAGGAAAATAAAAAAAAAGAAACAAAATCATGACTAATGTCACCTCTATGATAGTCAAACAGACCCTCCATATGGCCAAAATTTTTGAGTGGTGAAATCAGAACTATTATGTGTCACTGGGGAAGGTTCCATGCTATTCTGTATTGTTGGACAGCTGACAGAGAATTCATGAATTGAAAATGATTCTAAACTACAGAAGGATTTCCTTGGTCTTACCCATGAACTGTTTGTAATTGGTGAACAAAATATGAGCCTAGCTGATGGAGAAGATGCAGCATAACTACACTGTGTCATTCAGGTGCTAAATGATCTGGTCTTAGGCTCCCTTTTCCATTAATAGAAAACTAGGTTAATGCTTTTCTATTAGCTGCTTTTTATGCAATCTGTCAGAGAACCAATTACATTCGTTTGCAGGATGACTGGCTCTTACCTACCATTTTCTGGGTATTTAATTCATAGTAAACTTTATCCCAGCTCTGACCAAGTTGTATAGTTACCGACTTTAGTGGGGGGAAAAAAAAATGGGCTTAATGCAAGGTTTCCTGATGCAGCAAATTTAAAGGACAATTTTCAGAGGATTAGAAAAATAAAATGAAATGTGCCTTAATCATAGAAACATAAACTCAGGTGAATGGAAGTGTAGAGGTTATCAATCCAAACTATCATATCTACAATGCCAAAGAAATTGAACAAGGTGCTCAAAGTCAAGCTAGTAAGTGCCCCCAATCTAGTCTTCTCACGGCACTGCATCAAAAACGAAAAGAAAAAAGGAAAACAAAACAAAACTTTATTAAGTGCCTACCTTGTGTGATGCCAGGTCTTAGGTGCTTCATGGGAATTTGAAATAGGACATAACTTTTTTTTCTGAAGGGGCAACCTTATTGTCTCCTTTAGAACTAAAATTGACATGTGAAGCAAGTAGAAAATGAGACAAGGCGGCATCTATGCAATATACCAGGCAACTGTGTACTTAACATTTCAGTGGTGCTGATCATAATTCAGACTTTTTCTGAAGATTCGGGGGATTGTTGGAACAGGTTGCAGCCAGCATTACAAAAATATGTTTTCAATTTACCAAAAATGTGCTTAAGTTCCCATTAATAGAACTTTTCTGCTTGACAGCATGCCAGTCAAACTGTAACTGTGTATCTTGTTGAAATGTCCTCAATATTTATACCTCAAGCCTTTATGGTTGTCTCAAGAGTTCTGAAACTCATATTGTGTATAAAATATTCCTAGGGACATGGTTTGTTTAAAGCATTCTTAAGAAATAGCTTTTGTGAAGTAAAGAATTACCTCTTAATTGATCTGCTTTATGAGCTTGTAGTGCACGTAGAAGGACGTAAGTGTAAAATGTTGTTCCAGAATATTTTTTTTTTAAATAAGAGCTTAGGCCTCCATTTTACTAATTGCCCAATGGAATTAATCTTTGAGATTTATGGGTTGTTGTTTCATACATTTTAAATCAGAGCACTCAAATAGGAGTAGTTGGTGTTATAATTGTCTTTATTAATGGGTTGCTTGTTTACTGAGGTTACCGTAAAATGGCCAGAGAGGGGGTAGACATTTTAAACCATAGATACAACTATCCAGAATATCACACCTCTGGCTTGCAGAGGTGACACTCATTAATAGTAATAGTATCTTGAGGTAACATGATCTCATTAATGAATTTTTACTGCTGCCTGAGGCCAAAATTTCCTACAGTAATGATGGCTCAAATATATCTCATGGGAAATCAAGTGAGATCACCAAAAGAGTATGAAATCTACATGCCTTGCTGCTGTTGCCGAGATCCTATTTCCCACCAGGTACAGCCAGAAACCTTTCCATTATCACTGATAATTAGCTTTTCTGAAAGAAGTTTAGAGGGATGAGTAGACTGTACATTGTCACTGGGTTAATAGTTTTTGAGTGTGTGTGTGTGTGTGTGTGTATGTGCTTAATTTCCTTTGAAGCAATTTCTTTCTTTCATAAGTCTGGGGCTTCACAGGATTGGTCGGGAGAACCAGGAAACAACCAGCTAAAGAATGTGTGAGTGCTCAAGAACGTTGCAATACTGTCTGGGAATAATCCTTTCATGTTTCGATCACTAATAGAACTGGTTTAAAAGGAAGAGACGAGAGAAGGGAGTGAGGGAGGAAAGAAGAGGAAGAAACAAAAGAAAACAAAGGAAAGGAGGAAAAAAGGGAGGGGAAAAAGAAAAGAAAATCCCTGTTCTCTGAAAATGGTGTGATATTCTAGAATAGACACAATTATGTCATAACTGGTGAATCCTTACTTAATTTCTTATTTAGGCAGTTGTCTTTGTTAGTCATGATTAATATTATTACAAACGGGAATTACCACTTTCAATAATAACAGCATGTTTACCGCTAGCATTATGAACTAATAAGGTCACTTTACAGGTATAGAAATGAGGCTTAGAAAACTAAAATAATGGCGTTTATCCACTCGGTCTCTAAGGACCCTGTGGTAGATTGTACTATCTTTCATACCGATTCAGTTCCCTCCTCTATAGATAGAAAATTTGGCTACAGAGCTTGTATTGAACAAAGAAATGTGAGAAAGTGTCATGCTCCCATGGAAGCAGAAGGTTTAAGAGTCTGCTTGTGTCCACAATGTGTCTCTTTTTCTTTTGTCTAGAGGTCAGCTGCTCTGTCCATCAGGGCCCCAGAGTGAAGAAAACATGGGGTAGAGCAATTGCCAACTCGCAGTGGATGGTGAGCATGAGCAAGAAGTAAAGCTTTGCTATTGTACGCCTCTGAGATTTTGGAGTTGATTGTTACCAGAGCATAACCCAGCCTTCCTTGACTGATAGCAGGCACTTTAAGTACTAACATTCTGTGATCCTAGACTTATGTTTATTAAAAATTCATATTGCCACATTGTTCCAAAACAAGATTAAATAGATTATGAAACACACACAACTCAGTGGAATTTATAAAATATGTGTAAATTACATAACATACACATATTTGAGGAAAAGAAACTGAGAGCAGAAAAGTAAATCGAGGCCGAACCTGGTACTATTTGACAGAGCACATGCTGTGGGGCCCCTACCCGGGATCACCAGTGATGCTGACTGGGGTGTTTCTGATGGCCATTATAAAGAGGAACACATTGTTCGTAACATAAATAAACCAATTGCTTTCATCTCACTGAGCTCTGCCCACAATGAATAATATCAGAGTGGGAATTAAAGTTTACTACCTTATTGGTCACTGAGGAGGTGCATAATGACCTCTGGAATAAAATGCTGGATAAGAGCCTATCAAATAGGTCTTCAGTCCACAGCAGGCACTCTGACCTCCTCCTGTTCCGTCTCAACCCCCAAATCGAAATCTTGATTCTGGCAGGCTTTGACCACACTTACACACTCAGCTGTATACTTAGAACTTGCAATAGCAAAGTCATAACTGGACTTGACTATACTCTCTGCTTACCACAGGGAAATGGGAAGCCTAGAAGAAGGGGTGGAGCTAATGGTTTTGCCTTTCAGGCAAAGCAACTCTATCCAGTGTTAATCCTGGTTCAATTAACATATTGACGTCCACTGAGAACACAGAGATAGGAATGCAATGTGCAGAGTCAGATCCATGGTAAGGTGGAAACACCTCATCCAAGTACCTTACCAAGTACAGGTCAATATGGGTTTGCTTTTCTTTGTTGAAAATAAAAGCAACAATCCCAACGACCTGTTTCTGGTTTAATACTCTGTTTCTTCAGGTTTATGATGCATACTATTTACAAATTTTTAGGTCTCTAATATCAGCATGTATCATATAAACAATGGCATGTCGTATTTTAATTGAAAGTAATTTTTCTTTATAAGTCATCCATAAATAATGGTGCATATTACAATCAATAGTGTCTTAGCTTTGTAGAAGTAGGATGGAAGGGCATGGCAGTAGCAGAAATACCACCCTGCATTGGAGAAGAAAGGGCTCCATCCTGAAGATTGTGTAAAGTTGGAGGAGGGGCCTCTGCAAGTCCTTACACTCTTGGTGTGTCCGGCATGCAGCCCTTGGAGTCCAACCAAGAAAGGGAAATCAAACATTGTTGCACTTTAGGTGAAGCAACAAAGAAATCTACAGTCTCTGATTCCAAATTGTCTGGGACTGTTTTATCATTTTTACTAAACTGAAAAGTTGCCACTCAAAATAGCCAAGGTGCTTACTCAGTTGTCTGTAGAAGCACGTGTTACAATTGGTCTTTCAGTCCCAGCAAGCAAGAAAGAGTGGTGAAGTCAGATGCTACCGGCTAGCCAGGAAAATCAGGGATTGGATGATCACTGGTATTTCAGGTGGCAAAGGGCCAAGAGGAATTAAGATTAACCAGATACGGAATATTTAGGGAACCGATAGCCCCTTCTTTTTTTTAATACTCCCAATATCTCTTTAAGTTGAAAATCATTCCATGTTAGAAAGACTAACTTACTAAGGTAAAGGGTAAGGTGAGCATTGAATTCTAAAACTTTAAAATGTCAGAATCTAAGTTTATTGCATGTGTGCAGACATTTTCGATCTTACATACTAACCATTTGAAATCATTTGAAGTATAACTTGCAGATGACCACACAAAGCTGAGGGTTAAGGTGACAGATTCTTAGGAAGTTAGGAAGCTGCCTCATCCTAGCATGAAGGGTGGTTGTGTTCCCACTCTTGCAATTCCAATTTAGTCATGGGTAAATCTCTTTAAGATTCCCCCAAATAGTGGGCATGGGATATGAAAGGATAACATTTGAAAATAAATGCTGAATTAACCATGCTATGGTTTAAATGTGACCAGGCACACAAGACTTAATAATTATTAAATCTGTGAATTGAGTTATACCCAGCTATTCACTAAATAACTTGGGCTTTTTATTCAATTTCTCTGTGCCTCATTTTCCTCATCTGTAACAAGGAATAACAATAGTGTTTACCATTTAGGTTTTTTAGGAAGTTTAAATGAATTAATGTATCTAAAGCACTTAAAAGAGGGTTTGACCTATGTAAGTGTTAGATGAAGATATTGACGATGATGATGATTAAAGTTGTTAGTAAGTCATCTCTCCTGCCATACGGCCAATTCTCTCTCCTTGGAGATCTTATCTTTTGATTCTTTAGTTTTCTGGATCCTTTTCAGTGCTTTCCTTCCCTGTTTATTTATGGATCTCAGAATCAGGCTGTGGCTCTGATTTCAGATCAATGTTTGGTGAACAACTGTTGGCACGACTGGCTAGTCTTGATGCTGGTGAACAATAGATCATCTGCTTGGTTGTCAGTCTGAGTCATCAGCAGCCAGATTCAAAGAGCAGAGGGGTCATGTGGCCAAAATTCTAGGATATTTTGGGTCACCATGAAGCCAAGCTGCTTGGAAAAGACAGAGGAGCATAGTTAATACCCTGTTAACTAAAAGAGCATCTGGGGATCCACTGAGAAGTCAGGATTCTGGGCATCAAAATTTGGCAGGAAAGCTTCCATAAGCTTGTGGTTGTGCAGTTAAGAAAAGATTCTGGACTTGAGGGTGCCTCTGTCATTTTGCCTGCATAGCTGCATTTGGTCTGATTGTCAACATTATACTTTAGAGGGCTATGGACAGGGCCAGGACAGAACCCTGTCAACTGATCCAAAGGATAGTTGATGGAACCTGTTGAGCAGCATTGAGGGTGGGGAAAAGAGGAGTCTGATAATTGGGAGCTCAGAGAAAACTGTTTCTCAATTCAATTCAGGTGCCTGTTGAATTAAATCCTAGGTTGTGAGTAAGGGTGGCAGTCCAGTATGGTGGAATCTAGACTAGCAGTGTGATCTTAGGCAGTTCCTTAATCTTTCTGAGCTTCATTCCCAGAACTCTAAAATGCTTACCCATTAGCAGTAGCTGTTAATATTTACATTTGCTATATAATGTGAGTTCCTGGTATATTTCCAATTGTAGCATAGGTATTAATATTCCTGAATGTGATAGCAATAGTGATGATGATGACATCCTTAGACAGCCCCTTGATGACCATAGCCTGTACTTGCAGTCACTGTGATTTCTCAGTGATAAATTCCTCACACATTATAAAGCAGTTTCCTACAGCATCTGCCTCCAAGTAGTCCCTCAGGGTAAACTCGGAAATTCATTCATTTGACAAAAATTTATAGAACACTAAGCACCAGCCACTCTTCTAGATTCTCCCATTCCATGTTTTTGACTTTCAGCATCCTGATAAATGGCTACATGGTCCTTACACAATCTGTTTTGCCTGTCACTGATCATGTACATGTTTCTGTCTTTGGGTTTCTTGGGCTCATATGTGTAAGTAAATCATATCAGGGTAGGAATTGCCTAATTAACTAGTAAAGTTCTCTTACTAATTGCTCAAAATCACATTCATATCATATGAAGATAGAAAAAGAGAAGAAAACAAAATACACCAATGCCCAACTTCTATGTAAGATAGTTGATTTTAAGTGATGGGAAAGTGTGCTGTGATTTTAGTTGCAGAAAAGAAAACGCCAATCCTGTATGCCTCCTATCACCAAGGGACCAGATTTTTCTCCACCTTGTTTATAGAGAGCATTTTTGGAGGTTTGGTGTGTTCAGCTTCGGTGTTTCAAGTGTTTGAACTGGGGAGGTTTGATGGGAGTTGATAGACAATTGTTACTTGATCGAAGGACAAATGAAGTATAAAAAAGTTATATACACATTTTACCTCCGCCATCTTCTCACTACCTACAATGTAAAGAAGCTGCAAATATGTTACAGAAACTGGTTGTTACATGGCCTGAGATTAGAGAAATGATTTAGAGTTTCTTCTTTTATAGAATTTAACCAAATAAACAAAGAGCTATTCCCAGGTCCGCCAGAAAATTCAAATTAAAAAAATATATATATTTGTTGTAAGAATGGTTTTGGATATGTGTTTTTATTGTGAAAAATGAATACACATACATACACACACACTCACTGTAAGAAATTCCAAAGTACAAATATTTGCCTGACATTCTGCAATGCTAAGATATTACCTTTGATATTTAATTCGTGTGTGTGTGTGTGTATGTGTGTGTATGTGTGTGTGTGTGTGTGTGTGTAGTTTTAGTTTCTTGGCTGCTAAAACAAATACCACAAATAAATACCACATAATGGGTTGGCTTAAAAAATGGAATTTATTGGCTTATGGTGTTGAGGCTAGGAGAAGTCCAAAATTAAGGTGTCAGTAATGCAATACTTTCTCCCCAAAGACAGTGGCATTCTGGGCTGGCTGCCTGTGCTCCTTGGGTCCCTGGCTTTTCTGTTACATGGAAATGCAAATGGAAGCATCTTCATCTTTCTCTGCTGCGTTCCATTGACTTTAGGCTTCTTTTTTCCTCCATGGCTTCTTTCTGGGTCCAGTTTCCTCTGCTTACAAGGACGTTAGCCAGAGTGGAATAGGGCTCACCCTCATTTGGTTTGGATGACCTGAACTAACAACACTTTCAAAGATCCTATTTACAAATAGCTTCACACCCACAGGACCAGGGGTTGGAACCTGAACATGCCTTTTGTGGGGAACATGACTCAGTTCCCAATACACACACACACACACACACACACACACACACACACACACAGTAGAATTTTGCATATCATAAATGAGATCAAGAATTCTACTTCAATTATACTCACTATATCATTTTGCTGTGTATCCAGGAGATGTTGTCAGCTATGTTACTGAGTTCATGAACAAGAAGTATACCATGCTATCTTTAAAATGATTATGTTCTTATACACATTTATTATGAACAAGTTATAAAATATAGAAAACCTATAGAGAAAATGTCACAAACTTTAATCACACCACCCAAGGTGGACTAACACTGATATCATACTATACTTTTTCCCAGTTTTTTTTTTTCTATTTCTATATTGAAAAGCTTAACTAGAATGGCATATCTGAGAGGCAAGATAGCCTAGTGGATAGGAGTCTAAGCAGAGAGAACAGCTGGAGCAAAGACCCTAAGGCAGGAAGGTGCCCAGTGTGTTAAGGGACATCAGGAAGGCCAATGTGGTTAGAGTGCAGGGAATGCAAGAGATGTGGGCAGAAGGGAGTCAGAGAGAGAATGAAGGGCCAGATCACGTAGGGCCTGAGAGCCATTGTGAAGACTTTGGCATTGACTGTCATGAGATGTGGGTAACTGAGAGGTGCTGAGCAGAGAAGTGATGTGATTTGAACTTTGTTTTGCAGAATCGCACTGTCTGCTGTGTTACAAAGTCACTAGAGATGGGGAAGGACCAAAGCAGGGAGACTTTTCATAGTGCTATTTCTGTAATTCAGGCAAGAAATGATTGATGATGCTTAAATTGGGGAAGTGGTGCTCAGGTAAGAAAAGTAGGATTTGAGGTCAGATTAGATAAGGGGAATGGGATGGGAAGAGGAGTCAAGGTTGACATCAAGATTAGGGCCTGAGCAACCGAGAGAATACAGTTGCTTTTTACTGAGATTGGATTTGCTGTGGGTAAAGCAGGATTTGGGCTGAAGTTTCCTGTTTTGTATGTGATAAGTTCAAAGAGCCTATTAGACTTCCAAAAGATGTTGGGTAGGAAATTGAATAATTGAGTCTGGAGTTTGAGAGCTGGCTAGAGACAGAAGCATTTAGGCAACATCAGCAAATAGATGATATTTACAGTCATAAGCTGGATTACTTGACAAAGGAAGTAAATATGGACAGAAGAGAAGTACCCTGTGGACAATATGAAGACTTGTAAGGTATTGAGAGCATATTGGCAAATAGCTTTGGAGAAAGCTGTCAGTGTACTTTCCTACCAGCAGCAGATGGGGCTGATTGTCTCACTACATCCTCATCTGTTCTCTGTATTGCTGATTCTTAATCATGGCCAACTTGAAAGACAAAAACATTTTTAAATTAATTACTGTTTGAATTGTAATTTATTTGATTGTCAGAAGAGTCAAGTTTTCATAAACGTATTAGCCATTTGCATTACTTAAGTGAAGTGAATTATCTGTTAATTTTCCAGAATTCTCAAAGAGATGATATTTTATTCTATAGACAGGGAAAACCATTGTGGATTTTTAAAGAGCACAACATGAAAAGGTGGATATTTGGAAATATTAATAGGAAAGTTCCTATCCTCTTATATCTCCTTGGTTAGTGATTCAGGCTCCAGAGTCTCAACTTCCTGAATAGTTTGGACAGAGTGGAAAGTGCTTTTGGATAACTGTTATTCAAGTGTGAATGAATTAACTGAATATTAATGGAATGAAAACCACTGCAATTCTTGTTGGCCACAATATGGAACGACTTGGGGTTACATGTCAGGCTTGAAGTCAAGACACAGAGTATACAGAAACTGACATCCCAGTCTCTTATTTGCCCTTTTCTTTAAATCCTATTATTCTCTGAATCCTCTATTCTACTCCTCCCTACAATAAAACAGGAAGTGATAGCATTATTCATACCCAACTTCTGCAATAGGCAGTCAAAGTAGTCATTTGTCTGTTCATAGACCTCAGGGAAGATGACATGATTTCCATGCTTCTCACCTACTATCCAAGGGTTGCAGTGGAATGAGGTCTCAAAAGATTTTCTAAAAGTATAGGACATTGCTTATGTATGTACCTGCTGGCTGTCATCAAATACTCTGACGTGATCAGTTAAAAACCAATAGGTAGACAGCTTAAGAAGGCTAAGATCAGCTTTTGGAATTGCCTTTAGAACCTGGGGTATACTCTAAGGGCATATTCTCTTGAATATCTTGACTTTGCAAAAAAATGAGGGTCAATTTGTGATGGCAACTGAGGTGAACTTGAGTTAGGAAACATTTACCAAACTTGGCTTCAAATAAGCTAGCAATTCCAACCATGCTTTGTATGCAAGGCTCGTTTTTAGAACAATGTGACTAATTTTCTTATGTGGCTCTGAAAGCAATTCTCAAAAAGGAGTTCCAAAAATATTTTGAACAGCAGCAGCATTATTAGGATTAACTTGTTTCATCCCAAGGTGACTCTTTTACAGGAAATGATGCACACTTGGATGCGAATATCTTAGTTGACCTTTTAAAAAGCAGTCTCAAAAGATTATAGTCAAAATCGTGTGCTCACAGCTTCTCCATTGATTTAAAAACGTTGATGAATTATCAGAAACTGAACATTTGAAATCCCCATGGATAAAAATCACCACAGAACCAGAGTTTCATATTACTACTTTCTATAAGAAATTATAATTCGGCACTTTAAATCAGAATGAAAGTGCTTAAAAAAGTTGCCATTTTAAGGAGGAAAAAAGTATCACATTCATAAAAGCATTTACCAAAGGAACGTAAGAACGCTAATCTAACCCACATCCTCCTGGAAGCTTTGACAGCCTGCCTACAATGGTAAATGAGACAAGTTTTGCCATCATTTCAGGCCTATTGCTATAAATGTAGCTTTTCCTTCTTCAGGTAAATGTCTTAGGAAGAAAAATATTGTTCTTTGCAGAACAAACTACTTAAAGTATTTCAGAGGGGGAGAAAACTATTTAAATTCATTATTCTGTCAGTTACGGCTGAGGCCCTCTGAGGCTGTCGTTAACAAACTTCTCTCCTAGCAGTTATTTCTTTCACACCCTGAGTACGCAAATTCTTTTTACAAATGATTTTTTCCTTAGACAGCAATTGGATTCTAATATGATTATCTGGAACTTGTGTTATGGCTAGTAGCCTAAGCATTGTATTTCAACACTCTCTTAAAAATGCTCATAAAGGATGTGGAAAATGAGGGCCATATGTCCAGTTGTTTTTCAGCTTTTCATGCCTTAATTAGCACCATCAGATCAGCTGATTGTCTGCAAGAGTATCTTCATTTCCTGGTTAATGTATAGCATTGCAGAATAGTTGATCTCTAAACATCTAGGAAGACAACTGTTCCCTCTCATTAGTTTTCTGATCAGAACTACAAAGGAACTCTGTTGATCATTTACAAATGACAGAAATGGGAGCTATAAAAAGCAAGAGTGAATCTTTCATTTCATTTTTTTCTACTTGCCTTTGATTTATCATTTTGTTTATGTAAATTTTAGGCCACCAACATCCACCAAGGGGAAATGTCTTCTGATTGATAGAGCTTTCTTTGCCTTTTCAAAAGAACATTAAGAGAAAAATAGCTGAAGGACAAGAGGCTGTTTTTTCTTCTCTCTTTCCAGCTTTGCCAAGAACCTAACAAACCTGAGAATTTGGTTGTGGTAGAGAAGCGTTTATTCTACTAGTAGGCATGTTTCAAACCTCAGGAAAAAGATGATCTCATCCATAAAAAAAATAGGGAAAACATAAAATCATCGTAGTTTAAGGAATATTGGACAGAAATTCCAGAAGCCTTGGTTCTAATCCAAGTCACTTTCTTTGTCTCCCTGCCCCCTCCACTATTATCTTAATCTAGGCAAGGCTTCAGTTTCCTCAACTGTAAATGATAGTTTATTTTGACCTGGTGATCTGCAAAGTCCAATTTAACTTTAATATTCTATGATTCCACAAAAATTGCTACTATTTGCCTTATGATCTATATACTCCAAGTTGTTTCTCAGAATGGAATAACAGAATGTTGTATGGGCACTTCCAAAAAGGTAAAGATGCCCTCCTCTTGCCCAGTCAAATGTAGATAAACCTTTGTCTGTGTTGAAAACATAATTAAGTTTATAATATCTAGAAAGAAAATTGCAAGAATATTCTCAGTGTCTTTATCAACACCATGAACACTTCTACTATCTTAAATAAGATAATTTCTTTCAATGCTTCCCTGAGCATCTGGCATTGCACCAGCTGCTCAATGGCACGTTAATAGACACAGAGGGTATAAGATTATGATCCTTTCACATTATGCACACAATTATCTGTCTCCACTATCCCATTTTTTATCTTTAGTTAAAATACTTTCATGTTCTCATTCTCCCTCAATTGCCCCTTTCCATCCACATTCCCACACGCCCATTCTCTTCTCTGTCTCTGACTCTCTCTCTCTCTCTCTCTCTCTCTCTCTCTCTCTCTCTCTCTCTCTCTCTCTCTCTCACACACACACACACACACACACACACACACACCTGCACATGTGCAGAAATATGCATCCCAGAATCAAACCTCTCTATCTTAGGTTCTTTTCCCTTTGGAGGCAGAGAGCTTTACTCTGTCCAAACATGTTGTATGCCTTGGTTGTTTCAGAGTCCTATAGAGCCAGGGTCAGCAAACTATATACTGCTGGCCTAGCCCACTGCTTTTGTCTTGGTTTACCCAGGCTACTGTAACACAGTACCACAGAGAGCTGATTTAAACAACAGGAACTTGTTGTCTCACAATTTTGAAGATAGAAATCTGAAATTAATATGCTAGCAAGGCCGTGCTTCCTCTGAAGTTTGCTGGGTTCTGCGGTGGCCCACCCACAGTCTCAGCCTCTGTCACATGGCTGCTGTTTGCATTTGTTCTGTCTCTCTCCCTCTTGTCTCTGCATCAGCCCTCTGTATCTCTGCCCAAATTTCCTCTGCTTACGAGGACCCTAGTCATACTGCATTAGAGCCCACTCTTATCCAGTTTGACCTCATCTTAACTAATAATATCTTCAAAGATCCTATTTACAAATGAGTTCACATTCACAAAACTGGGGGTTAGGACTTGAACTATCTTTTGGGAGGCCTCGATTCAATCCATAACAGCTTGTTTTTAATAAATCAAGTGTTTGGGCAACAACCGTGATCATTTGTTTAGGCCTGGTTTATGGCCGGTATAGCCAGAGTTGAGAGTCAGGACTGTATGTGACCTGCAAAGCCTAAACTCTTTACTATCTGGACCTTTAAAGAAAAGGATCGCAGACCCCTGCTACAGGGTGAGACTATCAGCAATAGGATGTCTTTTGTCATCTCTTATGGCTGCTTTAATGGGATTGTGCCATTCCTGGAATGCGGGGGCTGGGAACCTGGGGCTGTGCTGTGACTCAGAAAGACTGAGTGTGAGGTGAAAGAGGTGAGTGTGGTCGCTAGTGGCAGACAAGCTTTGAGGCTCTCATGCATAATAATTAATGCAGCTTGCCAGCAATATTTGCCTCCCTACTGCCACACACTTCCTTCAGAATGGATGTATATGGTAGAGTTTGGGGAAATCTCTTCCCTATCTTTGTTATTTTAATTTTTTTTCCATCAAGCCTTGTTCTTGGGGTTTTATTATGATCGGATTTCATCTGTATCGAAATATTAGTTTGGGGAAGGAAGATAGTTGAGATTATAAATGGGCAGTGTTTGAGATTCTCTTCCACATTTTGGGATGCCCCCATTACCCTACATTTAACCAGCTCTCTTTACTCCAACTCATTCTAAGTCTAGAATGAAGGGTGAATGTTTTATATAAGATATAGTGATATGCCCAAGGATATTCATTTTCTGAACCACCATTGTAGTCATGTGCATACACACACACACACACACACACACACTCAGACACGGTCCTGAATTTTCAGGGTTCTGCTGGTGGCCTGCCCACAGTCTCGGCCTCTGTCACACAGCTGGTGCTTGCATTTGTTCTGTCTCTCTCCCTCTTGTCTCTGCATCAGCCCCTGTATCTCTGCCCAGATTTCCTCTGCTTATGAAGACTCTAGTCATACTGGATTAGAGCCCACACAGATAGCAGTATAGACCTTTGGTATGATTTGGTACAAAATCCTTTGGTAATGAGGAAGCAGAATGCATCCCAGATTGCTTTACTGAGCCAGGGAAGCAAGAAACCTTCTGTGAGTCAGATTGGGTCAGGAAATTTTACCCTCCATCATGGACGTTGGTCAGCAGACCAGATGAACCAGACACCTGCTGGCCTTGTGGGGGCTGAAGGGGAGCAAGGAAGTGGCTTCCAGGTGACAGTGTCTCCCTGCACAGTTTCCAGCATATGTGGTTGCATATTAAAATAAGACTTAGGGACTGAGGTGATAGACAGCCCCCCATGACATCCAGCACCGCCATGGCTGAGGGACACGAGGCCATGTGGGGGCAAGGAGTGGGAGACTTGAATGAGTGCCGAGTCTTTACAAATGATTGAACCAGTCCCAGTGAGGGTAGCAGAAACATGATGGAAGGACTGACTCTGGAAATAGTGGCAACCAAATATACTCATCCCTTACTGACCTCTGCAGACAAGTGACAGGGGAGACAATGGAGGGAAGCCGCTGATCAGGAAAAGAGAGAGCCAGCTGCAGAGAGAGGGATAGGAATTCCAGGCCTGTGGAAATCAAAGCATAGGGTAAGGTCAGGACATGCTTGGTAGGAGAAAGGAGTGAATCAGAGACAAAGGGAGTGATGGGTGGGAGAAGTGCCCAGTATGGGGCAGCCCACTACAATGCCAAGCTACCCTTCCTTTATCAGAGCTTTAATCACAAGATTCCTCAGCTTAGAGTTATACCACTTCTTCTGATGCCAACATTGAACATCTCAGCACAAAGCCCTTCATACATTGGCTTAACTTCCCACCCAGTCTTCTCTCTCCACTCCACTCCACAGAATAGATCCTACACTTCAACTAGGCTGGCCTCCCTGTTCTCCCATATACCCTATTCATTCCCTTCTCTATTATAGTCTGAGCTCAGTGAACAGTACTTCAGAGCCAGGCATAGAACAGCAGTGGCTAGATGCTTGATCCACTTTATCTTATTTCTTACAGAATCCCTGGGAGTATGTGATATTAGGGCCATTACAGAAACAAGGAAGCTGAGACTCAGAGAGGTCTCACCCATTTGGTAACGTACAGATAGACCTTGCCACAATTCCTGGTTCTGACTCTAATCTATGGCCCTGACTGCCACACTGAGCTGCTATCCCATTCATATGACTTCCACTCAAGGTCCTGGTTTATGAAGACTTGGTAGAGTTCCCACCTTCCACCTACTCCCTCCTGGTATTTCATTGGCTGTCATCCTATGTGGGCCAGGGCCTGGCACTGGATTATATGTCATCTTATTCTGGTAATGCTTTCTTACCTACGTTACCTTATGTCACTCTGCAAGAACCAAGCACTGAGCTATGTGCATTGTAACCAATGTATATATGATGAGCTTCTACTAATTAGTAGACTGAAGTGTTATTTAGTTTGCTTTTATTTCCAAGAAATCTAATGCCACAGGAAGCCTTTAATTCATTACTAGGATAGGTAGACTAGCTCTTCAGGGGATAGCAAAGCTTCCAGTCAATAGTGCTTCTGAGCTCTAGCTTTTCTTAGAAAATATGTAGGTATCACAATAAGGTGCAATATGATAACAAAGTTTCCTATCCCAATAAGCTTAAAATTAGTTTGTGGAGACAGGCATAACATAAGAAGATAAGAGTATAGGTAAAACAGCAGTGCAGAAGAAGTCACATTGAAGTACATGAAATTGTTTAAATGAGGTCAGATGATACAGGTTATGAGCTGAAAAGAAATAAGCAATATAGGCTGGAATGTCCAGGGAGGCTTAGGATGGAATGTTATGACAAGGACTCCTAGCTGATCATTGTGCTTGCTTCTACTTCTTCTTGAGTGCATAGCTAGATGATGTTTCCCATCTCTTAACAGCTAGGCATAGCCCTTTGCCTGCATTACTCCCAATGAAATGAGAGAGGAAATGATGTATGACACTTCCATTCCTGGAACATAAAAACATCCCATGATTAATTTACATGCCCTTCCCCCATAGTTAGTATTCTTGGAAACCACATGTTGAACATGGTGGGCACATAAGATGTAGGATACTGGGTTCCTGAATGTCCACCTCTAGGAAAGCTGCCTGCCAATCAGATATATCTATTTGGATTTATAAGAGCATTAAATAAGCTTCCGTTGGTTAAGGCACTGAGATTTTCGGTCTATCTGTTATGGCATTAGCATATTTTTTGTAATACTGGCTCTAAGAATGGGTTGATTTTAAATAAGCAGAGAGCACAGGGCTAGAGAGCATAGGGGAGCAAGAGAGACAATGTGATTGAATAATACATATTTGGTGAAATATGTATGCCTATGGTAGTTTGGATGGTACAAAAATTTAAGTAGAGAGTACAGAAAAAAAGTCTGGAAACTATGGAAGAGAAGTTGTTTGGAGCCAACTGGAAGGTTAACACATGAAGGCACTGTGACAGAGATACTGTCACAAGTCTAGTCTTTTAAATGTATGTAGTATATAACATTATTTTTCCTTTCTTCAACCAAGGACAACTCGAGAGGGCTTAGTAAGCTACCAATTTAGGCATGGTTGAAAAACATGAAACAAAAGAGTCAAAACTACCTTTGGGGATATTACGATGCCATTCGAAAGTATTTAATTTTCTCTATCTGTGCCTGTGGACACCAAATTATTACCCCATGTGTTGGTTATTTAGTTTAATTTAGTATCTACCAGTCCCACCAAAAAGGCAATCTAATTCCTGAGGAGGCGAGAAACTCAAGGTCAAGACACCCAGCAATTTTGAGAATGGCATTGACTTGAGGTTTCCCCAGGTAGATTGTGGTTCATAGTAGATATGAAGAGTCAAGTGGAAGAGACTGTGAATCTGCTGGGACAGTGTGATCACATACAGTGAAAGCAGCTGTGTGGGTCTGTGGTGGCTGGGTTGAGCAGGCTCCTCTGCATAAATTCTAGAGCCAAACATAAGGTTGATAGAGGGGGATCTAGATGCTGCTGACCATCAAATAGTGAGAAGATGGAGGACATAAGATTCTGCTCTCCAATGGCTGCCACCAAAAGTGAAGTTTATTACATAAAACCAGCTCAAATTCCTTCTAATTATCACAAAAGCAAGGAGTTGTGCTGTCCAATTCTTTTAGGACACCTCCTTTCTTCAATTTGCTCTTTTGTATTTTCTTCTCCTTTCATGCCTGCACTTGATACCATTCTAATCTGGTTCAACATGGTGTAGGAGAGAGTGCACCACAGGAGATTTGCCCTGGGTTGACCCTAGGAAAGGTTCTTGAGTTGTCCCTCAGAGGTGCTGTATCAGGTGGGGCAAGAATGCATACGCTTTGGTTAAGGCCAATGAAATCACACATTCCAAATCCCATTCTCCTATGCAAGAGGATAACATATGTTCAAAAATATAGGCTAGGTGTTTCAAAGGCTCTCCTGGTTCTCATGTTGATAACGAGAGCCTGGGATTAGACAATGGACAGTTCTGCTTGCATATTTGGTGCTAACCAGGATAGCTTTCTCTCTCTCTTGGAAGAATATAATGAGTTCATTGCAAATTCTTATCTCTTCCCCAGTCATAATTATGGAGTGAATGGACCCTGAAAAACATGACATTTTTATTGTGTCTGTCATCTGATATGTTATCCTTTCATGTTTTTCTTTTTTATCTTCATTCTATTCATGCATGTCCTTCAAATGAACAGGTCAGCTTTTCAGATCTGGGGATTAGGAACTTCCCATTTTGTACCAAAGCCCTGTCATGGGGTTGGCTAAAAAGGTGAATCAAAGAAAATGTCATTTGATCTTTCAGAAAACCATGAAGATTCTCTGCCTGTAAGTGACTAGATATTGGAAAAAGCCAAGTTAGAAGACTTGAGGAAAAGCAGCATGAATCAAAATTGCTAATATGTTAATTACATGGATATATATGCTTTGCTTTATAAAATTATCACTGTTCAACCCCTGAGACAAAGTGCTGTCCTCGTTTAGCCTGACTTCTTCTACCTCTCCTTCTCCTTCCCTGCAACCTAATTTTTTCAGTTTCCTGTTCTCCAAGGATATCCCTTGAAGAAGGAAAGCAAAGAATAGTAAAAAGGAGCCTCACATAAACAGAAATGATTGTTCCTTAGAACAGAGGGCTTTACCAGGTCATCATGCATTGTCACATCACAGAATGCAGAGTGCCTAATTGAATCACATCAGTTTAATGGTAGTTATGTGCCCTCAATTTGCCCAGCCAAATCCCTTTCATTAAAAATGCTTAGGCTGTAGATACAAAAGTTCTTTATCTACATATATCAATGCCAGAATAAAAGTTTTTAATTCATTTGTGTGATCTTATGATACAAAGTTTTGTTTTTCCTTAATGAAATGCATTTTTCTGGGCTATCACTGTAACTCTCGACAATCAGAATAAAAAATTTCAGTAAGAGGTAGAATGATGTCATTTTTGATAGTATGCTGTTTCTATTTTTCAGTGCCTAGAGGAAGGTGCATTAAGAGTATCATCCATTAAGTTGGAAATGATGCCATTACTCACATACTTTATAAATAGTACAAACTCATTACCATTGCTTAATGTGGACCCAATGTTCACAATGTTCTACGTACTACACAGAGTCTATAAAGTAAAGCATTAAGTTATAGTCATGTGAAATTTCTCTTCTGACTGCCAAGAATTGTTCTCATTTTATTCAACCAGTATTTACTAAGTACCCTCCAAAGCTGTGAGCAAAACAGACATGGCCCTAGGGCTCATAGAAAATATAAGTTCACAGCCTCTCAATGAAAACCGATACTAAACAATCACCAAATTAGTCTTAAATTATAGTTGCAATGAGGGCCACAAAGGTGAATCTGGAGTATTGTGAGGAACATGATAAAGGGACCTAATTCAGGCTGAGTTTAGGGAAATCCTCCATGAAGACTGGCTTCTTTGAATGGCTTAATTCATTTGCTTGGCGTTTATTTGCATGTGTCAAGTCCTGTACTATATTCAGGGAGATACAAAGATGAATGATGAATAAGATACAATTCTGATCCTCAGGCAACTCCACACTCTAAGAAAGACAGACATAAAAACAAATTGCATAGACTGCTATTATATCACTTACTACACTGTGCTTTGAAAAGAAATATGCTAGAACTCCCTCCAAGAGAGAAGAACTGAGCTGGGTAAACTGAGTCTTGGAGGTTGAGTTGATAACATGGCAGTACAGCATAAAGGAGCATCATGAAAGTGAAGAAGTTTGGTCTGTGTTTTGACTGTGGTGATGATTTAGCTAGGATGATACATGATGTGGCTCTTTCCCACAAATAAAATCAGGGGAAAAATGAATTACTGGCCCTTTAGCTTCCTTCTACCTCTTTGACTTGCATTAAAGGGAACAGGTTTGTATAGGTCCTGCATGTAGAATTCAGAAAGCATTCAGAAGGAAAGGGGAATGTGGGTGGGTATTCAGTTACTCCACTTAAAAGCTGACACTGAAGAAAACCTAAGATGGCGGCTAGGTGAGACAGGGCAAAAAAACACCTCCGTGAAAATTACCAGATAAAAACCAGAAAGTGACCCAGAATACCACTTCCAGTGATGCACCATCTGGACAAGGTCTGCTAAAACCACAGGGACCGTGCACTTGGTGAAACCAGGAGTCTGCATTCTGAAACGAGTGAGTAAGCTGGCTGAAAGTCCCGCGGCCGTGCTGTGGTGTGGGGAAACTGCGGGTTGGCGTTTGGAGACAGACTAGTTCTTTTTAAAAAAAAAAAAAAAAAAAAAAAACCGGGAGCGGCTGCAGATACGGCAGTGAGAACCGTGCAGTGAAGCACTGCAGGAGCGGGCTGTAGCCAATGCCTCAGTGTCTGGCATGGAGAGTAGCCCTCCCCACACCTGCTGCTGATTGTCCCAAGGCCAGAGGGACAGAGGGGAGCCTAAAGGAGAAAGCAACCGCACCCCTTGCACCCGGCTTCCCGGCGTGCTGGCGACACCCCTGCCCAGGACCGGACTTGCAGCCCAGAGCTATGCCAGGAAATCCAGCCTGACGGGGAGTATATCCCATGGCACCTCACATACACCACAATATCAGCTGTGGACAGTGGCCTTGGGAGCAACCACAGCTAGTTATCCCGGAGCTGGGAAGGCAGAGCTGTGTGAAGGGGGTGATTGAGATGCCCCATTCAGCCATTCTTGCATCAGGCTGGGAGTGCCCCTGCATGGCCCAGCAGCCTGGGGCTTCCCTTGAGGGAAGGTGTGCACTTGTGACTAGCACAGCCTTCCCTCAGCAGAGGTCCTGGAAGATCACAGCTATCAAGCAAAGCAAATACCAAGAGGCCAAAAACAACAGAAAATCTTAAAGCATTTGCTAAAACCAGACGATATGGAGAAACCAATCCCAAACACCCAAATCAAATGAATGGAGGAGACACAGTACTTGGCGCAATTAATCAAAGGACTACAGTCAAAGAATGAGAGCATGGCACAGGATATAAAGGACAAGAAGAAGAACATGGCACAGGATATAAAGGATATAAAGAAGTCCCTAGACGAGCATAAAGAAGAAATTGCAAGAGTAAATAAAAAAATAGAAGATCTTATGGAAATAAAAGAAACTGTTGGCCAAATTAAAAAGACTCTGGATACTCATAATACAAGATTAGAGGAAGTTGAACAACAACTCAGCCTCCTCAAGGACCACAGAACAGAAAATGAAAGAACAAAAGAAAGAATGGGGAAAAAAATCGAAAAAATCGAAAAGGATTTCAGGGATATGATAGCTACAATAAAACATCCAAATTTAAGACTCATTGGTGTCCCAGAAAGGGAAGAGAAGGATAAAGGTCTAAAAAGAGTATTCAAAGAAATTTTTGGGGAAAACTTCCCAAACCTACACAACATAAATACACAAAGCATAAATGCCCAGCGAACTCCAAATACAATAAAACCAAATAAACCCACTCCAAGACATAGTCTGATCAGACTGTCAAATATTGAAGAGAAGGAGCAAGTTCTGAAAGCAGCAAGAGAAAAGCAATTTACCACATACAAAGGAAACAACATAAGACTAAATAGTGACTACTCAGTGGCCACCATGGAGGTGAGAAGGCAGTGGCATGACATATTTAAAATTCTGAGAGAGAAAAATTTCCAACCAAGAATAGTTCATCCAGCAAAACTCTCCTTCATATTTGAGGGAGAGCTTAAATTCTTCACAGGCAAACAAATGCTGAGAGATTTTGCCAATAAAAGACCTGCTCTACTTCAGATACTAAAGGGAGCCCTACCGACAGAAACAAAGAAAGGAGAGAGAGAGATAGAGAATTTTAACAGACATATATAGAACCTTACATCTCAAATCACCAGGACACACATTTTTCTCTAGTGATCAAGGAGCTTTCCCCAGAATAGACCATATTCTGGGACATAAAACAAGCCTCAATAAATTAAAAAACAAAACAAAACAATTGACTATATTCAAAGCACATTCTGACCACAATGGAATACAAATAGAAGTCAATAATTTTTGATTTGTAACTCCACTATTTACTTCCTACAGGATATAAAATACATAAACTCTAAAGACAAATCAGTAGTTTTGGACTCAATGTAAAATATGTAATTTTTGACAAGAACTATATAAAGGCAGGGGAATGGAAGAGTATAGGAACATCCCCACAGTAAACACAAAGAAATTATCAGAGAATATGACCATAGAGATGCAAAGTAGAGTATGGGTTATGAGAAGTGGGGGAAGGGGTAATGGGGAGTTAAGTAATGAGTGTAGGGTTGCTGTTTGAGGTGAAGGGAAATTTCTAGTAATGGATGGTGGGAAGGTGATAGCATTATAACATTCTAAATGTGATTAATCCCACTAATGGAATGCTAGGAAGGGGGTGGAATGGGAAGATTTAGGCTATATATATGTTTCCACAATTGAAAAAAAAAAAAGTCTAAATAGATGACAATTGAATGCCAAGGATGATCCTGGATGGGATCTGAGGATGGGAAACAGGAGGCTCAAAGGGACACACTTGGGACATAAGGAAAAAAAAAAGGAAATATAGAATGTAAGCTTTGTATCAATGTTGAATTTCTTAAACTTCTTAGCTGCGCTTAATGGGGTTGCATAAAAGAATGTTCTTGTTCATGGGAATTGAATATGTGAATTATATTGTTTGTTCAAGAATGTGTCAGCTTGCTCTCATACGTTCAGAAGACAGAGCAATAGATGATGGGTGATAGGGAGGGAGGGAGGGAGGGAAAGAAAGAAAGAAATGGCGATGTGACAGCATGTTAAAGCTGATGATAGGGGTATCGGGAGAGGGGGGTCAGGGTATGCTGTGTATGGGGTTTGTATTGTTTTTGCAACTGTTCCTGTAGCTTTGAATTTATTTCAAAATAAAATTTAAAAAAAAAATCTGACACTGACCCAGCCACTACATCCTTGCAAACTGGAGGATCAGTTTGAGTATTGGCAGAGGATCAAGAACGTGGAATTCCCTTCTCTGATAAAACCAAAACCCTCTGTTTTGGCTTTGGTGGGATTGATACAAACTATGAGCAGTACACAGGGCAGGAATTCAGGTGTCTAAGTCAAACAGATCATTGCTCTGCAGCAATATGGGCTCAATAATGGACTAAGGATTAATTGTGAGTGGTTTTGCACTGACATAGCCTTTATGGAAGTTTACTAGATGATCTCTCATTTAATAGCTGAGGAAACAAGATCCCTGAAAAGTGACATGATTTATTCCATATTTTGTTAAGTGTTGGTTAAAACAGAGACAGGGACCACAGCCTACTTATTGCAAATGTAGTGTCTATTACACTGTACCTATTTTCCATTTAATCCCCCAAACTGACTCTGCTGATGAGTGTTGACACATAAATAGATGTCATAGGTGAATGCTTCAGCTAAATTCCCAGCCCCAACCCTGTAGAGAAGAGAGCCTACTTTCTAGAAGTTACTAACCACACCAGCTCCACTTGGAACACTCTTCAATGCCCCTTTCTCCTCACCCCAAATACATGTAAGAAATAAAAGCCATGTGTTTGTTAGGTGTATGGTGCATCAAGACAATCCCCTGGTCTATTCTTTGAACCAGATTGTTGCTCCTAATTCCCCCCTGTAGTGACATTCTGGAACCTCCTTGGTCATTGTTGGTTGGGATCTCTGCCTATGAGAGAGATCAAGAAGGTGCTGGATGGATGAAGTCTGTTGTCCACACGTGACAGAATTTCCTGAAGAATTTCCTCACTGTAGACCATCAGGAGATTAACCAGGGGTGGACTAACTGTTCTGCACTGATTCTATATGGTGAGTTTTTAAAGTGAGATACTATCTCTAAAGAGAGAGTTTTGTGAAGCCTTAGAACTGTGCACAGTATAATAGGCTTCCTATGAAGATTAAATGAGATAATGCATATAAAAGTATGTAAAACTAAACAGTGGCTAGCACAAATATGAGCCTTTGAAATGTTAGATCAGGTTTTAATTATAAAACAGCTACCATTGGTGCCAGCTTCATCAGGTTGCTAAAGTTTCCTGTGACCCATGAATGCCAGGTGTACAAATTGTGACACCGATGTAGTTTTCTCTAAGGCAAGCACATAAACTCATTTGCTCCCTGATCATCAATGTCAGGGAGGCAGTTGGTGGGGTAGAATGAGTTCTGCAATAAAGTAGAGATTTCCAGGCTCCTCTGAGATTGCATAGCTGTGGAATGAAACACTGGCAGGGCACTACTGGACCAGAGAGAATCCCAAGGAGCTCCATCACTTGAGTGACATTTTTGTATAAAAGAAAGAAGAAAGGAGGAAATACACATTTACTACCTCCATCTACAACCACCTGAATACACTTCTTAGCCTCTGGTGTCCCTAAATGCAGCTCTGTGTGTTTTTTTTTCAGAAAGGTGAATTTAAAGGATAAAGTTTTTAAACTCCATTGACCATAGAGAGAAAGAAGCATCAGGCATACAGAGTAAGATAAGAAATTCAATCCTGATAAAAAAGATAGTTTTTTTTTTTTGTCACTGAAGCCTTGAATGAATAATCAGAGGAGTTTCCAGAATATGCCCACTAAGAAACAATCAATTGCGCTCTCTGTCCCCCTTTCTCTCCTTTCCTCCTTCCCTCCCTCTTTCTCTCTCTCTCTCTCCTACACACACACACAGTCTTTCTCTCTCTCTTCCTCTCTTTCCCTCGCTCGCTCTCTTTCTTTTTTCTTTGTCTTTCTCTCCCATCTATTATTCTCACTCCATCTGGGAAAGTTTAATTTCCACAAGCCCTTTTAGTTTAGTATTCCATGTATGGCTCCCATGTGGCTAAGCATACATGCAGAAGAGAAAGGGGGCAAGGCAACGGCCTCTAAAAAATATTCAGAATGGTGACTTAAATTCCTCTGGTGGAAAACACTAGACAGATTTCCAATGCCACATGGTGCCCGAGGAACTTGCAGTTCCCCCACCTTCATCCAGCTTGGTGATGCCCTTGTGCATGTTTCCATTAAAAAGAGAAATGAAACATTTATTCATTCAGTCAGTCCTCCAATATAACTTTAATATAACTTTATTAAGTGTCTTCTGTGTACCATGCAGTGTCTCATGTCCTAGCCATCCTTGAAACTTCAATTCTTGCGTATCCTATCTCTGTGACTTTTAGGAATTCTGTCTTCAAATATGTACCCAACCTGTTGGCTGATGCCCAAAAGTCTCTTAAAAGTTGACAGAGCCTTTTCATGACACAGTGTAATAAAACTTAAAATGCCAGTTCCCCAAGAGAACAAATGGATGTGGGTACTTGACCCTCAGAGGCTTTTGCTGACATTTGATTTTTTACTGAGAAGAGCATCTTTTAGGAATGGGCAGTAGAAGCGAGCATAAACCAACATAGTTGCCAGAAGGTAAACCAGGGTGATATGGTGGGAGTAAAGAGTGTAGGAAGGGACAATGTGTCTTCTACAATCAGCATGCCAACCAAAGTGATAGCATCAGGAGATGGCTTTAGTCCTCTCTAATATGCATCCTTGCAGATCTATGACCTTTCTAGATAGTACAGCTGTGTCTTGTGCTGTGGGCACCTGGAAGGTGGGCTTCCCATGTATCTGCCCCATGTTCAAGTTCGCGGGGGCTTAGTTACTAGATCTTCTGCTGTGCTTGCCTATGATTCTGTCTCTTCCTTACTGCCTCCAAAAGAACTTTTATGTTTTGTCCACTTATTGAAACCCCATCTCCTGTAATTACAGTGAATCTGATGGACAAGCCCTATGCTAAATGTTTGACAACCACTTTACTCAGAGCTGACCTTTATAAATTGTTGGCAAGGATGTAACTCAAAGGCAGGGCTGGCTTACTGCAAAATTTTGCACTAAGCTGAAACTTTGGCATTATTTTGCCGTCACCCCTTTCCTCATATTTGCCTTCCTACTGCCTTTTAGACCCCTCTGATTGTGGAAAAGCCTTGTTCTTCACTAAATATCAACACATCCCTAATAAACTTTTACAAAAAAGGGGCTCAAAAAGGGCTCAAAGATAATTATTTCATTGCTTAAGAAACTCCTAAAATACGAAAGTCTAAAGAGCCAAAGGAATGAATCTCTAATGGCTAATTCCTGACATTTTACATGACAGCTAGACAAAGAGACCTTTCTTTCTCTCTCGAACTATATAAATAAATGCCTGATGATTTTGACAGTATGAGCTGTCCAAAAGAGTGACTAATCATGGGCATTTCAGACATTAGATTGATTCAGTACTTTAGACCCTTTTCAGGGAGCCCTAAAGGTCTTCAAACCCAAACCACATCACATCATGTGGACTGCCTCCTCTTTTATTTATCCATTTACTGAGCTTTGTTTACTCCCAAGTAGGGAGGACCGGGCTTGTGAAACTTCATCAAGATTTCCTTTGGTGTACTGTGGTTTCAGATATTCATTTACTTTCCAATGACTCGCCTGTTTTCATTCCTTTTCTAGTGTCAATCTCAATTGCAAACACCCCCAGGAAGCCACACACTCAGATTCATTCAACTCCTGCCGTGTTGTGAATGAACAAGGAAGTGGGAAGTTTTTCATAGATTATTGCCAGAAAAATGTGTCTGCCAGCTTCAGTGTTTATAAAAAGCAATTTTGCTTCCCCATAAGGTAGCAGTGCTTATTAAACATGTAGTAGAGAATTTATGTTTAATATTTAAGCGTCTCTATACCCCTAGTCTGAGTGATGCTATGCTGCATTTTTTAAAGAAAGGGAATTTAAAAGAATGATGAGCTCCAACACCCAGCCTGAAACAAAGGCAGTTCCAATTGAGACTGCAGCATCTTGCTCTTTCCTCTCTTCTTTCTTCCCTCCTCAGCAGCTCCATGGTTTGCCTACTTAGGCAAATGAGCATCTGCTGTGTACATAGAAAATGGTCCAAGTAAAATAATAGAGGATGCTACTCCTGGCATGTGAATTAATCCCCCAAATTATCAATTGAAATAAGGTTGTATAATAAAGCCCTGTTATAATGAGCCTTGTTATTACGTCGATTCCAGTACACCCCAGGCTCTGATCTGTCTAGCCCTTCATTTGGAAACTAGCATGTGTTCCTTACCACTGTCAGCTAACTTGTATGCGTATGTGTGTGTGTGTTCTCACTCAACACTAGATTAAGATCTTTTTTCAACAATTTGTTTAAACACATATTCTAAGTTAAGACATGTGCTTGGAAATGTGGTTAGGAGGATGGAGAAGCTAGACACGCCCCTGCCTTCTTGTCTCTTTCTTCCCAGTTCATGTACCATTTAAACTGAGTTCTGAAGGACAAGTAGCTGGTATTTGTGTGAAGGCAAGTGAAAGAAAAAATTCCAGGTAGGGTGTATATTGGAAATCACTGTGGTAAGATCTTTAGGCACCTTAGAGAAACAGATGAAAGCCAGTCTCACTGTAACGTAGACGGAGGGCAGGAAGAGTGCACACTGGTGAAGTGGAAGGGCTGGGGAGACCTCAAATTGCAGAGGGTCTTGAGGGCCATAATTGGAGGGAAGCAATTAGCAAATTTTCAAAAGGATAACTCATTATGAGGCTCCCAGCACAGAAACACTTTTTTGTTGCCTGAACAAACCAAAGTGTTTCGTGCCTCAAACCCTTTGCACTTGCCATTCCTGCCACCTGGTAAACCACCCTTCCCCTGCTCTGTGCATAGTAGGTTCTTTCTTACAGGTATTAGTTTAAATATAAGCCATGAGAGATGTCTCTGATCAGAGGCTCTAGAGGACCACCCACCCCAACCTTGTGCACACTCACTGTTTATTCTCTCCTGATCACTCTACATCAACCATTCTATGTATTTCTTTCAGAATACTGCACAGTTTTAACTATCTTGTTTCTGTGTTTTTTTTATTTATTGTGGGTTCATCAGTTTCCTTCTCTTATTTTGTAATTTCTATGGGGAGACAGACTTGTCTCCTTGTTTATCCCTCTACCCGAGTACCTAGCCATACGTGGCACAAAGCATGCTACCAATACACATATGTCTAATGAATGAATGGGAGCCGAAAGCTAGGTATCAGTTTAGGAGGCTAGCGAAGAATCACAGAGACAAGAGACCATGGCTTGAAGAAGAATATGCATGTGTTTTGAGAGAAAATGGATGGCTTGAAAAATCAGGGAGTTAGAAAACAAGAATGATAGAGGAAGGGATCTCTAGAGATCACTCAGTTTAGGAATAAAAGGTACATAGTTGGTGGTGCTTTGTAGGCATGTACAGGGAACTCGACATTCTTTTTTTTTTTTTTTATTCATTGAAATTCCTCTCTGAGGATGTGGTTAAAGGCCTTATTCATGCAGACATATTTGCCAAACCAAATGTGAGTTTCTCTAAAGCAGTTTAACAAATCGGTAAGTTTGAGTTTGGATGGAAACAGCTGAAGTATTATTACGGTGCAAAACCTTGAAAGGTTCTTAGGGGAGAAACCTAAACTGATTTTGCGACCTTTTGATTTCCTTATGTTTCCATAACCTGCCTACAACATTGACTGAGTATTGAATTTTTCCCAGATTTTTTTTTTTAACTTGAGGTAAAAATTGTGATTTTTAATCAGTTAACCAGATTCCTTAATGAGGCGCCTTTGAATGTGTGAAGCCTGCTTTTGAGAACTCATGGGAAAGATATCAAAGAAATCCAAAACATTGTGAATATAATTAGCAGCACTGAAATATTTATATCTGAATATGGTTAAAGTGTTAGATTATATGTATATGATAGTAGAATAAATATCAAGAAAATAAAAACATTGAAATGCACTACACAGTGAACTATAAGTTAAACCATGGATTGTAGTTAATAGTACAATTATAAAAATGTGTTTTCATCAGTTGTAACAAGTGTTCCACACCAATGCAAGGTGCTAATAATAGGGTGCTTTTGGGAATCCTGTATTTTATGCATGATTATTCTGTAAACCCACAACTTCTCTAATAATATATATATGTGTGTGTATGTGTGTGTGTGTGTGTCTGTGTGTATATATATATAAGTTCGTGAGCAGGATTTTACCTTCCAAGAGGCTGCAGCCTTCCTTGGGAGAGGATACTGATGTGGACAAAAATAAACCAGAGCCATCAAAAACAGAATATAACATAGTGTTATGTATATCAGAGGAGTTTGAAGAAATGGGGGGTAATATATAAGGTCATGCCAGCTGGGGAGCCTTTCTGGAAAGAAGTGGCAAGTGAAGTGTGAATAAGATTTCAAAATGCAAGAAGAAGGGATGAAGAATTTTAAACAGACAATGGAAGCATTTTGGCAAAAATGTGGGAGAAGGGTTGAATGTGAAAGAGCTGTATTTTTCCTAATGTAAATTTCTAATTTCCAAAACAAATAAGCAGATAGCAATGCTGGCAAATCCCCACCCTGAACTAGTTATTGTTCCTTCCCTATTGATGGTGTGATATTCCTTAGGCAATCAAGAGTAATTCATATCGGAGAGACTTCAGGGGAGATGATGGAGCTCTGGACTTAGGCCTTCCACCAAAGCACCTATTGAACAGTCAGGGACTGTAGGAAACAAGTTTAATGTTCTGGGACTCTGAAGGCCAGAAGAACACTGTACAGCACCCAGGTAGGAGCAGGAGGAAGAGCCTAATGAACTATGGTTAAGAATACTGAATAGCTCTGTCCATGCAGTGGTTGCTGGTACTCGGCCTCCACTCTTTTGGTGGACCACCTTGCAATCCACTCCTTGGCAGGCTGATATTGTCAGAAAGGGACACATATCCTCTTACCCAATAAGAGGGGTGGGCACAGCCAAATGCTGATAACAGCTTTTGATTCATGAATTCAGATCTCTGGGTCCCAGCTCTGAGCTACTGTCTCAACCTGCTCCTGACAAAGGTGGTGGAACCCATTGTTTCAGTACCCCAGCAGGGGTCAAGGTAGTGGAAGTTTAAAGACATAGTACCTCCTTAGGGCTGAAAGGCACACTCTACTGAGCAGACCAGGAAAGTGCAGCTTTGGGGAGCCATCAAAGAGGCTTTTGGCATCCTTCCCAATCCCCTCCCCAAGATGCTTTGGAGATGTTCTGTGCTGCCTTCCTGGGTCCCTGGCACTGTTTTGGCTGGGAGATACTGACTACTGACATTCAGAGTAAATTCATCAAGATAATCAGATGCCTAGACATCAGCAAAAAATTACAAGCCATATTAAGAAACAGAAAGGTAAGGCCCAGTCAAGGGAACAAATAAAAATTCCAGAGGAGACACAGAATTTGGAACAATTAATCAAATATGTTCAACAAATCTCCTAAATCAACTCAAGGAGATGAAGGGAAATATGGCTAAAGAGATAAAGAATATTAAGAAGATATTGTGTGAACATAAGGAAGACTCTAAAGGTATAAAAAGAAACATAATAGAAATTATGAAAATGAAAGGCACAACAGAAGAGATTAAAAATACACTAGAGGCATAGAACAATAGATTTGAATAAGCAGAAGAAAGAATCAGTGAACTATAAGACAGGACAATCAAAATTTATGGACAGAAGAACAGGTAGGGAAAAAAATGGGGAAAAAAATGTGCAGAGTCTCAGGGATTTGAATGACAACACAAAGTGCACAAACATGCATGTCATTGGTGTCCCTGAAAGAGAATAGAAGGGAAAAGGGGCAGAAAGAGTATTAGAGGAAATAATGGCCCAAAATTTCCCAAATCTTAGGAAATACGTTAATGTACATGTCCAAAAAGTGTAAAATATCCCAAACAATAAATCCTAATAGACCTACTGTGAGACACATACTGATGAGAATGTCAAATGCCAAAAAGAGAATTCTGAAAACAGCAAGAGAAGTGATTCATCACATACAAGGGGCCAACAAGACTAAGTGCCAATTTCTCATCAGAAACCATGGAAGGGAGAAGGCAGTGGTGTGATATATTTAAGGTACTGAAAGAGAAAAACTGCAAGCTCCAAATTCTTTATCCAGGAGAATTGTCCTTCAAAAGTTAGGGAGAGTTTAAAATATTGACAGGTAAACAGAAACTGAGAGAGTTCGTAAACATGAGACCTGCCCTACGAGAAATAGTAAAGGGAGTTCTGGAGGCTGAAAGGAAAAGACAGGAGAGAAAAGCTTGGAGTTGAGAGAAGAAGTGAAGGTTATCAGTAAACATAACTAAGCGGGTAAAGAGAGAGACAGAAAAAAAGCTATGGCACTTAAAAACCAAAGGATAAAATTCCTGAAGTAAGTACTGCCTTTACAGTAATAACATTGAATATTAATGGATTCAATTCCCCAATCAAAATACATAGATTGGCAGAAGGGATAAAAAAGTATAATCCAACTATATGCTGTGTACAAGAGACTCACTTTAGACCTGAAGACACAGGTACATTGAATGTGAAAGTGTGGAAAAAGATATTCCATGCAAATAATAACCAAAAAAGAGCTGTGGTAGCTACACCAATATCGGACAAAATACACTTCAAATGCAAAATATTTATGAGACAAAGAAGGACACTATATTTCAATACATGGGACAACCAACCAAGAAGAAATAACAATCATAAATATTTATGCACCTAACCATGGTGCCCCCAAAATTCACAAGGCAATCACTGGAAAAACTGAAGGGAAAAATAGACATCTCTACAAAAGCAGTTGAGCCTTCAATTCTCCACTCTTATCAATAGAACATCTAGACAGAGTATCAATAAGGAAACAGAAGTACTTACGTAATATGATAAATGAGCTAGACCTACCAAACACGTACAAAACATTGTACCCGAAAACAGCAGTATATACATTTTTATCATGTGTGCATGGATCATTCTCCAGGATAGCCCATATGTTGGGTCACAAAACAAGTCTAAATTAATTTTAAAAGAATGAAATTTCATAAGGTACTTTCTCTGAATACAATGGAATGAAGCTGGAAATCAGTAACAGGTAGAGTACTGGAAAATTCTCCAATGTATAGATGTTAAACAACACATTCTTAAACAATCAGTTGATCATAGAAGAAATTGCAGGAGAAATCAGTAAATATCTTGAGATGAATGAAAACAAGAATACAGCATATCAAAACTTATGGGATGCAGTGAAGCCAGAGCTGAGAGGGAAATTTATAGCCCCAAATGCTTACATTATAAAAGAAACAGCTAAAATTTAGATCATTTTGCACATCTGTAGGAACTAGAGAAAGAACAGGAGAATAATCCCAAAGCAAGCAGAAGGAAAGAAATAACAAAGATTAGAGCAGAAATAAAGGAAATTGAGGATTAAAAAAAAAAAGCCAATAGAAAAAAATAACAAAGCCAAAGTTTGGTTCTTTGAGAAGATAAACAAAATTGACAAACTCTTAACTGGATTGACAAAGAAAATGAGAAAAGATGCAAATAAAATCAGAAGTGAGAGGGGATACATTACTACTGACTCCATAGAAATAAAAAAGGTCATAAGAGGATACCATGAATAACTGTATGCTAGCAAATTAGACAATTAGATGAAATGGGCATATTCCTAGAAAAACACAAACAACCTACACTGACTCTAGAAGAATTAGGAGACCTCAGCAGACCAGTTATAAATAAAGAGATTAAAGCAGTCATCAAAACCTTCCAACAACAAAAAGCCCAGGACCAGATTGATTCCCAGGAGAATTCTACTAATCGTTCCAGAAAGAATTAATATGAATCCTGCTAAACACCTCCAAAAATTGAAGAGGAAGGAACACTTTATATCTCATTCTATGAGACCAACATTGCCCTAATACCAAAGCCAGATAAAGATACTACAAGAAAAGAAAATTATAGACCAATTTCTCTTACGAATTTAGATGCAGAAATACTCAACAAAATACTTGCAAACCAAATCCAACAGCACATGAAAAGAATTATGCACCATGATCAAGTGGGTTTTATCCTAGGTTTGCAAGGGTGGTTCCAGACAAGAAAACCAATTAATGTAATACACCACATTTACAATACAAAGGGGGAAAATACATGATTATCTTGATTGATGTAGAAAAGGCATTTGATAAAATCCAACCTCCTTTCTTGATAAAATCACCTCAAAAAAACAGGAATAGAAGGAAACTTCCTCAACATGATAAAGGGCATAAATGAAAAACCCACGGCTAACATACTCAATGGTGAAAAACTGAAAGCTTTCTGTCTAAGATCAGGAACAAGACAGGGATGCCCACTGTCACCACTGTTATTCAACATTGTATTGTAAGTTCTAGCCAGATCAGTTAGGCAAGTAAAAGAAATAAAATGCATCTGAATTGGAAAGAAGTAAAACTTTCCCTATTTGCAGATGACATGATCCTATATATAGAAAGACCTGAAAAATCTACAACAAACCAATAGAGCTAATAAATGAGTTCAGCAAAGTTGGAAGATACAAGATCCACACACAAATATCACTAGAGTTTCTAGACACTGATAGTGAGCAATCTGTAGAGGAAATCAGGAAAAATTTCCACTTACAGTAGCAACTAAAAGAATCAAGTATCCTAGAATAAATTTAACCAAGGATGTAAAGGACTTGTACACAGAAAACTGCACAACATTGCTAAAGAAATAAATGAAAGGATATTCCATGTTCATTGTTTGCAAGCTTAAATATTGTTAAGATGTCAATTCTACCCAAATTGATTTACAGATTCAATGCAATCCCAATCAAAATTCCAAGAGCCTACTTTGCAGAAAGGAAAAGCCAATTATCTTTTTTTTTTTTTGAAGTACAAGGGATTTGAATAGTCAAAAACATCTTGAAAAAGAATGAAGTTGGACGACACTTCCTGACTTTAAAGAATATTAAAAAGTTACAGTGGTCAAAACAGCATGATACTGTCATAAGGATAGATATAGAAACCATTGGAATTGAATTGAGAATTCAGAAATAGACCCTCACATCTGTGGTCAGTTAAGTTTTGACAAGGCTGCAAGTCCATTCAAATGGGAAAGAATAGTCTCTGCAACAAATGGTGCTGGGAGAACTGGATTGCCATATGCAAAAGGATGAAAGAGGGCCCACCCTATCTCAATCCATATACAAAAAATAACTCCAAATGGATCGAAGACTTAAATTTAAGAATCATGGCTATAAAACTCCTAGAAGAAAATGTAGGGAGGAATCTTGAAGATCTTGTGGTAGGCTATGGTTTCTTAGACTTTACACCCAAAGCACAAACAATTAAAGAAAAAATAGATAAATGGGATCTCCTCAAAATTAAAAACTTTTGTGCATAAAAGGACTTTGTCAAGAAAATGAAAAGGCAACATATTCAATGGGAGAAAATATTTGGAAACCACATATCTGACAAGGGCTAAATATCCAGAATATATAAAGAAATCCTACAACTCAACATTAAAAAAACAAACAACCCAATTAAAAATGGAAATATATATGGCTAAAAGCATATGAATTGCAATCAAAGCACATGAAATGCAAATCAAAACCACAGATGAGATATCATTTCACTCCTACTATACTGGCCACTAATTAAAAAAAACAGAAAACTACAAGTGTTAGGATGTGGAGAAATAGGAATACTCATTCATTGCTGGTGGGAATGTAAAATGGTGCAGCCGCTGTAGAACACAGTTTGTCAGTTCTCTCAGGAGGTTAAGTATATAGTTAACATATGATCCGGCAATCCTGCTACTAGGTATATACACAGAAGAGCTGAAAGTGGGGACTCAAAGAGATAATTTGCACACCAATGTTCATAACAGCATTATTCACAATTGCCAAAAGATGGGTGCAACCCAAGTGTCCATCAACTGAAGAATGGATGAACAAAATGTGGTATATACATACAATAGAATATTATTCAGCTATAAAAAGGAATGAAGTCCTAATACATTAGACAACTTGGATGAACTTTGAGCGCATTATGTTGATTGAAATAAACCAGACACAAAAAGACAAATATTGTATTACTTCACTGCTATGCTATTCCTCATAGAGTTGGAATCTAGAATATAGGTTACTAGGAGATAGTTTGGTGTTAGAGAATAGGGAGTTGATGCTTAACTTGTACAGAATTTCTATTTAGGCTGAGAGTAAAGGTTTGGAATGGATGGTGGTGATGGTAACACATTATTGTGAGTGTAATCAACAGCACTGAACTGTATAGGTGAAATGTGGGTTAAAAGGAAACTTTAGGGCATATATATTACTAGAATAAAATTAGAAGATAAAACATAGGACTGTATAACACAGTGACCCCTATTGTAGATGATGGACTGTAGTTAATGGTGCAACTATAAGAATATTCTTTTATGAATTATAACAAATGTATGATATTAATACAAGGTAGTTATAATAGGGAGGTATATGGAAACCTAATGTAAATAATGGACAATAAATAGAACTGCTTAAATAATCTTTCATCAATTGTAACAATTATAACACAAGTAACTACTTTTAAAAGAAATAGTACAATTTATTAAAATGTGCTATCTTTCATAGTGACAAATGTTCCACACCAATCCAAGGTTTGGTGGTGGGATGGTGTATGGGAATCCTGTATTTTATGCAGGATTGTTTTATAAACTCACAACTTCTCTAATTTAAAAAAAAATGATTATACGCACACAAGTAATTGATATAGTGGGTAGAGATTCCCTTTCACAGAAGCATCTTTAAAAATAGAATTTTTCTTCAGCTTTTTTTTTAGCCAAAGAAATCCATACAAAGCCAGTGACACACTTTATTAGAAGTAGAAACATACCAATTTGTAGATTACGCCTGCCAAATTAATATCACTTACCATGTTTATTTGTTTTTTCCCCAAGTAAGCTTCTTTGTGCTTTGTAAGTATTTTAAAATGGGCTGTCAGTTGCAAGAAGTTTGTTATTTCTTATCTGTTATACTCACAGACTCTAGAGACAGATTCACAGCACACCTCACAAAGCCACATAGGGGAACACGTCTGGCTCAACCAGGCAGGTGGGGAGCCAAAGAAGAATATGTGGATCTGGGGACTATGCCCTTATAGCATTAGAGGGTGGGACTTTGGCAGTCTGTCATTCAGGCATATGACGGGGAAGTATTTCTTTGAATTTTGTGACTCCACAATCCCAGATAGGGACCCAGACTACATGGGAGGGGAGTCATGGGGTGCATTATCTGATGTGGATAGCTTGAGGATTCACTATTGGGAAAGGACTTCAGTAGCCCATGCGTGTGTGTCAAAGGGATGCAAGATGGCTGAGACATCACTGAGGAACCATGGGTATGAAAGAAGGGAGCCCACTCCGTCCTCTGTGTTCCTGCAAAAGAAAGTTTTATTCTACTCATTTCTACAGGTTTTTATAGCATACAAGGTAGTTTCATATGTGACTGTTTTCAGGTATTTCAGGGAGGGTACATTTTTTCTAAAGCCATAAGTTGTGTTTACATGTCTTTAATCTCAAGGGACAATTTTTGGGGGGCTAGACGGGAAACAGCAGGAGTGGGAGACAGGAGCACGGAAGGACCCCTTATCCAAATTGCTGTCTGCCTTCAGACATGCAAAGCTTTTGGCCTTTTCCCAGCTGGGAGCCTGCCTTCAGGCTTCCGAGGCTAGGAGCAGCCTCCCTGTATAAGTTATCCAGCCAGGGAAACTTCCGTGTCTCCACACATGGGCTCTTTTTGTTTCTCTTATTATACTCTGCATTTACTAAAAGAACATTACAGTCTAATTAACACTGTGGCTAAACTGTTGCCCATCACCAGAAAGTAGCATTTCTTTAGTCCAGGGATAACAAAGGAAGAAGATTAAGTCAAGAGCATTACCCTCGTTTTATTTGGAAACCAAAGTATTATTATGCATGGGTGCGTGTGTGAGAGACTGGAAGCTTGTGTGCGTGTGAACCCTGACTGAGTTTTGGAGATAATAGTCACTTCATGAAGATATTTGTCATGAATTCTGGACAAAGTACAAGAAAGCCAACAAGCTATCAGTGTTGTTCATATACATCAAGAACCACATAATTAGCTCTGTGGCTTTCAGAAAACTACTTCGAAATATAAATGTTAATATTGAGGTGGGTAATGTAGCCTGGAGAGATTTTCTACCATGCCTTCCTATAATCATCAAATGAAATAAAATATATGAACTTGTTTAAAAATATACAAAATTTAATGCAAGTGAAAGGAAATTCCCTCCTGACTGTCCTCTGTAATAAAGAACCCCCTTCCCTGTAACCGTTCCCTAAGAAAAGTAACTGTTGTCCTCTAGAAAAAAGAGAAACGTTATTTTACTCAAGACCCTCTAATGTGATATATTAAACAGGTGTTACGTAAATAGGCACAATTCAAAGCAAGGGAAGTTATTTTGACCCACACTGAGGGCAGGACATTATATCTGGCAGAGTTGGGAAAAGAAATGAAACAGGAAAAAATGTGTGGCCTGTACTCTTAAAAAGCTCACAATTAATTTTGCCACATTTTCAAATATAACTACAAAATTCACTTACATAAAACAATAATATCTGTTTGCATGTGTTCCAAAAGCATTAGTTGAAATTCATGTACAAAGTGCCCTGGAGACAGGGATGCTTTTTCCAAAGCATCTAGAATGGTTTTTAAGCAGACAGTGAATACATGTTTGCACAGGGACTGCTTGCACTGCAGTGTGTTCTGATGCTTTGCCACTCTTGCACACATTGTGGATTTTTTTTTTTTAATTTTGTTTTTTGAAATGTAGCTATTAAGTGGGGCACTCTAAGAACAAGGGCTCCTTTACTCTGGAGGCAGGGAGACTGTCTGTCATAAAGCCTTTAAGCATAGACTTCATGGTTTGTTTTCTCAGATGCTTCTACTTTAAAAGACGTAATTGAACCAAATCTTCATTTCCTTCAAATTTAATCATTTTTTTCTCTAGTCTCAGGGAATGCTGTTCTTACAATTCAATCTAGAGGCATGAATGTTATGTAGTACCAGTATTGGTTTCAAAATCCGCTTGACAAAGATGTTTCCTAAATCCTTCCGTTAGTGTATCATACTTCATATGATAGGCTGCATCTTAGTGAAGATATTTGTGGACTAAAAAAGTGTGGGAGGGGTTGAGGGTGGGACTCTGTCAAAGGGAATGATGAAGTTGGTTTGTGCCTGTTCCAAAAGTGAGCAAATGATTCTTAATTCACCTAAAGTTTATAGAATTCTCTTTTTGTATTAAGCCCTGGACTTTAACACTCTAAACTCTGTATTTGCGTTATAAGTTTTATTTTCACCTAATCATTTGGAAAAAGAATTCAATTTGCTCTATATAATACTAAGGGGGAAAATGGGCATCAGTTTGTTGAAGTTAGAAAATTCCTCCTTGTGCTAAGCTGAAAATTGCTTCTCTGTAACAACTAGAACTATATAAAAATGGAATGGACTGCTTGATAATAATATAGTGAGTATTATTTGAGAGATTTAAACCACGTCTGGAGGATGACTAGCTGGCTCAGTTTTAGAGAGAATCCCGGCATTGAATGGAAGTGCCTTGGCCAGCACTGAGCATAGCTTTCAAATCAAAAGGGAGCTTACAGTCTAGGGGGGTATGGGGGAAGTGGCAGATAGGGAAGTAATGATTACAATGAAGAGTGATAATTAGACTTAAGTTCAAGGTGAAACAGGTGTCTATGGGAAAAAGCATCCAAATTTACCCAGAGGCGATAGGGAGGGGGTCTGGTAAGGTTTCATAGGGGAGGGGGAGCATTTAAGAAATTAAAAGCTGAGGCTTATAGGTTGAATAGGAGTTTGTTAGGTTTTGGTAGGAACAACCTCCTACATGCTAGAGTGAAAACTGTAAATCTCGTAGAAGAAAACACAGGGGAGTATCTTCAGAATCTTGCATTCGGCAATGAAATTATAACTTTTACACCAAAAGAATGAACAACAAAACAGAAAAATAAATTGTACTTTATCAAAATTAAGTATTTTTGTGCCTCAAAGGACATTCTTTAAAAGGTGAAAAGACAACCTAAAGAAGGGGAGAAAATAATGGCAAATCATATATCTGATGAGGATTTAATATCCAGAATATATAAAGAGTTTCTCAACTCAACAACAAAAAGGACAACCCTATTTAAAAATGGGCAAAGGACTTAAATAGTATTTCTCCAGAGAAGATATACAAATGGCCAAGAGGCACATGAAAAGATGCTCAACATCATTAGCCGTTAAGGAAATGCAAATCAAACCACAAGATACCACTTCACACCCACTAGGATGGCTATTATTAAAAAAAAAAAAAAAAGGAAAATAAGCATTGGAAGGATGCAGAGAAATTGGAACTCTTGTACATTAAAGGTGGGAATGTAAAATTGTGTAGCTGCTATGGAAAAGAGTTTGGTATATTCTTCAAAGAGGTAAATATAGAATTATCATAAACATGGAAATTCCACTTCCAGATACATACCCAAAAGAAATGAAAGTGTGGGCTCAAACGGATATTTTTTTTCATAACACCATTACTCACAAAAGGCAAAAAGTGGGAGCAACCCAAGTGTCCATCAACAAATGGATGAATAAACAAAATGTGATATATTAATAATGGAATATTATTTGGCAATAAAAATAATTAAGTACTGATACGTGCTACAACAGGGATGAACCTTGAAAAATAATTAAGTACTGATACGTGCTACAACAGGGATGAACCTTGAAGTCATCATGTTGTGGGAAATAAGCCAGACACAAAAGGATTAATATGATATGATCACTGATTTGAAATAATTCAAATATTAAAATTTATCAAGGTCACCAAGGGCCACCAAGAGTTTCTGTTTGGGGTGATGAAAAGTTTTGGTAATGATGGTGGTGATGATAGTACAACATCTTTAGTGTAATCAATACCTACCACTGAATTGTATATTTGAAAGCAGTTAAAATGGAACATCTTATATTGTATATATTTTGCTACAATATAATATAAAAAAATCACTGCACTTTGTGTATGTTTATCTCAATAAAAAATAAAAATCAAATGTTAATCTTTTTAAAAATCTTCATAGGATTAGTGGTTTGACTACCTGACATTATACCTGGCATATAATAAATGGTGCTTAATAAAAAAAAAAAAATACAGGTAAAAAGACATGCCATAAATCTAAGGAGAAGCAATTTCTTTTCTGCTTTGTTTTATCTATCAGAGTTTTGCTCATCTTTTAAGGCTTACCTAATGTGACACCCATCTTTATCTTGACTGATCCAGGCCACAGGGAATCCTCTTTTTCCTCTAAGTCCCTTTCTTTGGCAGTTGTCACTGATGGTGATGTACTGTTGTCATTGAATTTTCACATAATTCATAAAACTTGCAATTCAAGAATCTACAGTAAAGTTGGTGAGATACATTTCATTTCACTTTGTTTTATTTCATTTGTGGATGATAGCCTTATACCCCTTCTAGCATCAAGCATAAGGATTTTTGAAATATTTTACCCCAGCAACAACATAATCAAGAAATTTGCCTAGTTTCCTGGATGAACAATTATGTTGTTGAGGGTTTGTCTTTATGGTTTGTAGTGGAATACACATCTCTTAAGGCCTTATTTCCTATATATTTTTTCTGTTGGGAATAACATTTTAACCTATTGTAAATGCTCAGTTAATGCTAAATAAAGTTTCTATCATTTGTGTTATTTCTATGTAGCTACCATTTATGTGAAATATATATTATCCCATTTTACAAAGGATTAAACTGAGGCCAAGAAAGACTAAGTAACTGTTTCAAAGTCATACTGGCTGTTGACATATTGCTGGGTGAGTCTTGTTGACATTCAAATCCAATATTTTAATTCCCTAAAGTCTGTAGAAATCAAATAAAATGTTTTATTAACTTTTTCCCTTGGGAGGATTACAGCAATAAGGACAATATGGTTTTGCTAAAAACAGACTATGAGGTGCATTGAGTTTATCATAAGTGAGTTCATTCCCAGAAGGTGAAGGAAATATAGTAAATCAATTGTTTGTGTGCATCTTAGGATGTAAATGTTGACTCCTTCTGTTGAAGAAAGGACATCTTTAAAGGCATATTAATTCTATTACTACACTCCATACTTGTTTTATTAACAGTTTATAAGTCTCAACTAAATCTCTAGGTTGTGATAAATCACATCCTTCATCAGGAAAACTTGAGAAGAAAGCAAGCATTCAGTTATAACAATTTATAGCAAATTCTTGAAATTGTACACACTGCAATCTTTCAAGGTCCTGTCAAGTGCAGAAGTCAGTCAGATACAATTTTAAAAGGCTTACTGTAGAAAGCTCTAAATCTTTGCATAGCCAAATATATCTTAAAACAGTAGAAAACTATTTTTGTAAATCTCTTCCTAGAAGAATTTTCATGTTCTCTTTCATAATCTTCTAATGTGGGAGAGAAAAGGAGATCAAAAACTCAGGTTTTCTCCAGCCTACAGCAGTGAAATGAAATTGTTCACGAGATATTCCTTGAACACCACTGAAAATAAATATAAACACTACCATTATCTTCTTTTATTTGGAAGTCTCACTCACTTCTTGAAACATTTTTTCATCTTTTAAATTTCCAGGATGCCCTCAAATCTATTTTTTAAACTTTATATTTTGAAATAATTTCAAACTTACAGGACAGTTGCAAAAATAATACAAACCCCAATGCAGAGAAGGCCAACGCGCCCGCTGAACAGTTTCCTGGGTGCTAAAACAAATACCATGCAATGGGTTGGCTTAAACAATGGGATTTATTGGCTCATGGTTTTGAGACCAGGAGAAGTCCAAAATCAAGGCATCATGAAGCAGAAGCTTTCTCCTAGAAGACTGTGGCATTCTTAGGCTGGCTGCCGGTGATCCGTGGTCCTAACCTTTTCTGCCACATGGCAATGCACATGGCAATGCTCATGGTAGCCTCTCCTGGCTTCTCTGGATCCCGCTGACTTACCAGTTCTTCCTGTGGCTTCCTCTCTGTGTCTGAATTTCATGCTGCTTATATAAAGGACTCCAGTAATAGGATGAAGACCCATCCTGATTCAGTGGGGCCCCACCTTAACTGAAGTCACCTTTTCAAAGGTCCTGTTTAAAATGGGTTCATGTTCACAGGAATGGATTAAGTTTAAGAACATGTTTTTCTGCAGTGCATAACTCTGAGTCAATAAACTCTCATCCCCCAGAAACCCAGATCCACCAATGTTAATATTTTTCCATCTTTGCCATATCACTGTATCATCTAGCTAGCTAGCTAGCTAGCTATTTTCTGAACATTTGAGAGCCTGTTACACATATCATACTCCTTGAACACATAATGTATCCATGTACATTTCCTATGAACAAGGTTATTCACTTACTTAATCACCTTAAGTGTAGTCATCAAGATAAAATGTAATTTTAATATAAAGCTTACATTCTATATTCCAATTTTTCCTATGTTCTAAAAGTGTTTTTTAGCCTCTTCTCCTCCTTTCTTAGATCCCATCTAGTGTCATGTATGGCATTTAATTGTCATTACCTTTTTAGTTTCTCTTTCTTTTTTTTTTAATTGTGGAAATATATGTACATTATAAATCGTCCCAGCCCAACCCCTCCCAAGCATACTGGTATTTCACTGGGATTTATCACATTCAGTATGTTGCTCTACCCTCACTGCCATCCCTTACTATAACCTTCCCTTCACCCCAAACAGAAACCCTACATTCATTTTTCTTTAACTCTCAATTGGCCCTGCCCCCAACCCTGGTAACCTGTACTTTACTTTCTGGTCCTATGAGTTCACAAATTCTCTTGATATTTTCTTTGTGGTTATCATGGGGCTTAAAGTTAACATCCAAAGTCTATAACATTTTCTTTTGATTTGATACCAACTTAATAACTTCAATAGCATACAAAACTATGTTCTTATACTCCTCTGTTCCCCCACCTTTATGTAGTTCCTGTCACAAATTACATTTTTATACATTATGAGCCCCAATCTATTGACTTATTATATTTGTGCATTTGTCTTTTAGACTCTATAGTATATTGTGATGGTTAGGTTCATGTGTCAGCTTGGCCAGGTGATAGTACCCAGCTGTCTGGTCAAGCAAGCACTGGCCTAACAATTGCTGCAAGGATGTTTGTGGCTGGTTAATAAACTAACAGGCTGGTTTATTAAATTATTAATTAATTAATTTATTTATTTAATTATTAAATTATTAGTCAATTGGCTGCAGCTGTGACTGATGACTCACCAAAGGGTGTTTCTTCCACAATGAGAAAATGCAGTTGGCTGGATTTAATCCAATTAATCAGTTGAAGATGTATAAGTGAAACAGATAGAGGACCTTCACTTCTTCTTTGGCTGACCAGTGAAGCATTTCTGAGGAGTTCGTCGAAGTTGCCAGTTCTTTTCCTGAGGAGGTCATTGGACATCTTTATTAGAGTTGACAGTTTGCTGACTGCCCTACAGAATTTGGACTCGCACATACCCACAGTTGCATGAGTCACTTTTATAAATCTTTTATTCATAGATACCTCTCATTGATTCGGTTTCCCTAGAGAGCCTAACTAATACATACGTAAAGACTGGAGATACAATTAAAAGTACATTGGTACTGGTATTTATATTTACCATGTTATTATCCTTTCTAGATAATATCTATTTCTTTATTTGGCTTCAGTCAACTGTCTAGTGTCACTCCCTTGCAATTTTCAGAACTCCATTTAACATTTCTTGTTGGGCCAGTACAGATGTGATGAAGTCCCTCAACTTTTTTCTATCTGTGACTGTCTTAATTCCTCCCTCAGTTTTGAAATATAGTTTTGCTGGATACAGAATTCTTGGTTGGCAATTTTTTGCTCTCAGCACTTTAAATATGTCTTCCCACTGCTTCCATGGTTTCCAATGAGAAATTGGCACTTAATCTTATTGAGTCTCCTTGCAAGACATGCTGTTTCTCTCTTGTGGCTTTCAGAATTCTCTCCTTATTTTTGGCATGCAGTAGTTTGATAATAACATTGTGTGGTGTGGGTCTATTTGGGTTTATCCTGTTTAGAGTTCATTGAGCATCTTGGATGGATATTCATGTCCTTCGTTAAATTTGGGAACTTGTTGGCCACAATTTCTTTAAATATTCTTTCTGCCCCTGTCTCTTTCTTTTCTTTCTGGGACTCCCACAATGCATATATTTGGATAATTGATGGTGTCCCACAGGTTTCTCAGGCTCTGTTCAAGTTTCCTCCTTCTTTCCTCTTTCTGCTCCTCAGACTGAATGATTTCAATTGTTTTATCTTCAGATTCTCTGACTCTTTATTCCACCAGCTCCAATCTGCTGTTGTACCTTCTAGGAAAATTTTAATTTCTGTTTCCATGGTTTTCAGCATGGTTTGGTTCCTTTTCATAATTTCAATCTCTGTGTTCATCTATCATTTTCCTGATTTCCTTTAGTTCTTGGTACATGTTGTCCTTTAGCTATTTGAGCCTACTTAGGACCATTTTTTAAAATGTCCTTGTCTGGAACATCCCCTGTCTGGTCCTCCACATCGATGGTTTCTAATGTTTCAATCTTTTCCTTTGCAAGGACCATTGCTTCCTGTAAGTTTTGTAATCTTTTGTTGAATCCTGGATATTTTGATATTTCAGTTTTATTGCTGGAATTTAGAATCTGAGGCATCTGTTCCTTAAGACTGCATCCAGCTAGTGTTATGACAGATCTTTCCTTGGATGCTAGGAGCAAGCAAAAAAAAAAAAGAAGGAAACAAAAAATACTTTTCCCAGTCTTTGAAGATTGACCAGTTCAAGTGGCTTCCTTCAGGGCTTATCTATACAATGACTTTGGAGGATAGTTCTAGTACGAAATGTAGAGACCTTCCTGATCGCTTCTGCACATGTCTCTTTTCTTGGGTATGCACATGTTGCTCTAGGAATTCCCACCTTCACAAAGGATACAAATGCCCCCTCTTCCCTAGGAAATAGTTTCCTCTTGGTCCTAGGCACTGTATTATATGTTCTAACATCAGCAATTCCTTGCTCCAGGCAGTACAACTTGACTGCTCTCCCACATCATTCTGTAGGAAAGCTCAGTGAGCTGTCTTCTACATGTATGGCAAGTTTGGAGACAGTGAGTATCTCAGCTCACTACCAGAAAGATTGGGCCAGATTTACATGCTCCCAGTATATGCACAAGAGCCACTGTGTTCCCTCCAAAACCAAAACAAGGGATCCACACAGGGACCACAGGCAGGCTCCATGCTGAGCCAGTAAGGAGTGGGGGGCAGGCCAGACAGCATGGTGCCACTATAGCCTACCACTTTTAAGTGGCCTCTTTCCTTATTTGGTGCTCACTCTTTTACTGCAACCCTTTGACCATTTTCTGGAGCTTTGAAGAGCTTTTGCCAGTTCTTGCTGGTTGTTAAAAGCTCTAGGTAGACGGAGACCTGAAGTGTCTCCCTCTGTCATCTTGAGCAGGATGGGCCTGAAATCTATTTTTTATTTCACCCTTAAAACATCAAAAATTAAATAAGAGTTGGTATTATCATTGCTATTTTACAGATAAGGTAACTAGAACCCACAAAGTGTGGGTAATTTGCCTAAAATCATACAGCTAATCAGAGATAGAACTATTCCATAGGTCTCCCAGCTTTTTTGTTTTTACTGTTGTTAAAATAAAAATGTCTATTCTCATCCCCACTGTGTGTGTGTTTTCAGTGAAGCTCATTCATGAATTGTTGTGATTCAAGATAAAGACCAGATGTCCAGGAAAGATCTAAACCTGCTTCTACAATTAACTTACTGTACAGACTTCAGCAAGTCTTCAATTTTTCACTGTGCCCCAATTTCCTTTTCTATAAATTGTTAGAGCTGGAAAAGAAACATTAAATATTGTTTGGTCATTTGGACTAAAGTTGGTATTTGTGATTTATGAATTTATAAATTTTATATAAATTTTATAAATTTATAAATCCTATAATTCTTTCCACAAAAGAGATATAAGTTCCCTTTAAAGTACTGAACAAAGAGGTTCAGTACTAAAGCGCTTCATTTCTTGGAAATCAAATTTCAGAACTAACCAATTTAAGTTTACAATAAATTTAGCAAGTATCTTCCCATGTCCATCTGCTAATTCTCATATTTCAATTTTAAGAACTCAGCCCATGCTTATTGCACAAATATTCATAATTTTTGATGGAGATTTTTCAGATTGATACATCATGGAAATAGTACCAAAGTCTGAAATCTTAGTGCCCACAGGGGTTAGGCAGGTAAGAAGATGAGTGAAAGGAGTCAGGAGTGGTAGTCAATGGGTACGCAGGGTAGAGACATGGTAGCCTGGAGTTCACTGGCTTTATCTAGAAAATCTAGCTAATGGCTGCAATGTGGGAATGGGGTCCCAGTGGGATCATATTTCCTAATTTCTTAAGATAGCTTTAAATATGGATTTTTATGTGAAGATTTAAATGTTGAAATTTTTTAAAAATTAAAACTTTATGCAATCTGCAGGCTACCAGCATGATCTCCTGGTAGATGTTATATTGCTAGATTTCAACAAGGTATTATCAAAGTCCTTCACTATATCCTTAGGGAAAAGGTGAAGGAAAATGTATTGAAAAATAAGACAATGGATTATGGATTAATGTCAATCTAGATGGAAAGCCCTGATGAGTTTCTAACTGCCTCCATTTTTCATCCTGTCCTATTTAACATTGATATAAATGGCTTTGATAGTGAAATAAAATCTTTTTGGAGGAAATAATAATAATAATAATAATAAACAATGGTAAATATGAGTGATTACTATGGGCTGTTTAGTACTTTTCATGCATTACCTTATTTAATCTTTATAAAAGTTCTTAGATAGGAGCCATTATTAATGTTATTAGTAGCATTTTAGAACGGAGAAAATGAGGCATAGAAGATAGTAAGTAACTTCTAAAAGGTCATATAAATAGTAAATGGAAGAGCTGGGATTTGAAAGTATGATTTTAGAGCTGACATTCTTAACTACCATGCACTCTTGGATACAATTAATGAAACTGAGGATACCATTAAAAAAGGAAGAAGTAGTGGTTATGTGAAATGACAACTTTGGCCCTTCATTCCATCCTGTGAAGAGTGTTTTAGATTGTGGTCCTAAGAAGGTGGCACATAGCAGACACAAAATCCTAACAGCGAAAGCATGGGATGGGGAAGACTTGACTAAGAGGGTTGCTACCAAACCAAGGGTGAGCTCAATATGATCTGGTGTAGGAGCCAAAGAAGTCAATGAAGCCTTAGCCTCTGTCATTAAAGAAGCAGAGATCTGGACCAGGGCTGGTGGTGGCCCTAATCTAGTCTGTGCTGGTCAAACCACTTTTGTAATAATGTCTAGAGATGGGACCACAGAGATGAGGCTGACCAACTGGAGACCAGTCAGAGGAAGGAGGTAAGGGAGGGAGAGGATTCAAAACAATATTCTTTGAGGAATGCCTGAAAGAAATAGAAATGTACACTCTGGAAAAGAGAAAGCAAAATTCAGGGTTAGGAACAGAAGATGGATGAGTAGGATGATGGCCATCTCAGCTGACAAGGCATATAAAACACAGGCAATGGATCTTCTTACATATGCAGCACTTTATGCTAGGAAGAGAAGCAAGTCAAGCACAGTGAGGGAGCAGTCACAGTCTCAAATAGCTTCCCCATTCTGTCTGTCTGTGCCCCAGGCTGTCTGACCCAGGGAATCCAGGCTGGTCAACCTGACATTTTCTTCAGCTGTACCCAAGAAAATTGGCTATCTTAAGCTGCTACTGAGCACCAGAGCCCTTTGTCTTTTGCAAAAATTTCATACTTTTCAGCCTGTCGTTGAGCAGATTTTTTTAAACACAATTCAATTGTGGAGCAACCTTTCTTCTGCATCTCAGCCAATCCCCACCTCAGCACATGATAGGATTTACAGGACATTGCAGTACTTTTCAATGATTTTGCATATGTATTTATATTTCGCTACTTCTATAAGCAACTTTATCATGTTGGCACCATTGCTGTCTGCCATTAGTTGGAATCAGTTCTAACTATCTTCTTAAAAATTTCCTTTGGTATAAAAGCTCTTAGGCTTTTTGCAGTGTTAAAAAAGTGTTTACAATCCTAGTTCTACTTTCTGACTAATAAAGAAGTTTTAAGAAAACGACTTTGGATAAAAACATTTATGATTTCTTCTGTATATTGTTCTAAGATGGAATGGGTTACCTGAGGAGGCAATGAGTTCCTTGTCACTATTGGCATTCAGAAAGGCAATGGTTCAAGGCAGAGATGGAAAACTGAACTGAATTAATCCAAGAATAAGAGGGAGAAAAATAAATGTCATGGTATTCAGGGTTAGGAGATGTCAGAAAAATCAGGGCAGAATTTGAGGGACTGTGTGTATGTGAGAATTCAAAGGACTTTACATACACGTTGCAGTATTGAATTCTCCTGGCTCACTACTAAGTCGACAGATTTGCTCTATTCGTACACAAACAGAAAGGTAGACACTATGATGCCCTTTTAATAAATGAGAGAACACTGCCTTGGAGACATAAAAGAGGCTTTCCCAGCCTCGCAGAGGGCCCTTCAGATCTAGTCTTTGTCTTTCAGAGTTTGGGGAAAAGTCCAAGTTAACCCTCTGCCCATTTGACCACATAGAACTTGGAAAGTTGTAGCAATCATCTGCTTTAAACTTCTTATTTTACAGATGATAAGAATGAGAGATTGAGGCTTAAAGAAGAGAAATGTCTTGGTTTGTTCCATTTAGCTACTGTATGGCAGCATAAGCCAACACTGAAAATTCGTGGCTGCTAACCCAGTGGGGTTATTCGTCTAAACTCTCCACCTTCTATATTCTCTGGTTTTTGGAAATGAAAATTTCAGAATTACCTAATTACAGTTCTCATTCTTCTTTCACCTTGGGAACTTTGTTAATTTGTTTTCTCAACAAGTTCACATGCCCTTTGGATAATAATTGTACACAGGATCTATGATTCACTTACCACAGTTAGGGTCAGCTAACTGCTGTAGCAAATAGATCCCTAAATACATCATGGCTCAGAAACAATAAATATCAATTTTTTTTTTTGCCCCTGCAATAAATTAGTCTGGTTAAGGGAGAGGAGCACTGTAAGCATGCTCTGCCATCTTCAATGTGTTCCTTCCAATATTATCCTGAAGGGTTGCTCCATTCTATCCACCCAGGAGGACAGTCTCTATGTGATAGGTTTTGATGGCCCTGGCCTGGAAGTAGTATGTTTCCACTTCTGTTGGACAGAATGCAGTCATGTGGCCATACCTAGCTGCAAGGCAGGCTGGGAAATATAGACTAGGAGGATGAACCAAGAAGAAAAACACTTGCAGGTTCAGCCAAGAGCCAAGGGTCTTGCATAGAGCTGGGTCCAGAGCAGGAGTTCAGTGCATTTATTTCTTTTTAGTCTGCTGCATGATTTCTTTTTTCATCCTAGAGTCACTAGATTAGGCTTATACCCTTGGAACAGTCACCTTTCTCCCTCCCATATACACAAAGCTCTTTTCTCTTTGCTTCATCACTGCTGCCCCCCACTTCCCCACCCCCCACCCCTGCTTTGGAGGTCAGGGGACAGCAGGAACAGTCACTGCAAGTATAATCAGCTCACTTGGCCCTTTTCCATGAAAGCCCATCAGCACTTCTCCCTGAACATCTGGCTCATTTCCTGGGGTGTGTTGAGAGAGGCCCTCTGTTCTTCAGGGCCTCGGCTCAGCACCTGTGAACAAGGACCAAAAAAATGCTTCCTAAGCACTTGGAACGCAATCTGCTTTGTGTGCACACTCCTACTCCCTCTGCTTGTAATAATAGTATTTACCTGCTTGGCAGAGAGAGTCGTTAAGGGAATACATGAGTTTCACCTGCTGAGATGAGTTCAGAGATTCTCTAATGAAAGGCATTTGGTGGCAAAAATTAATTATGGCATATTTCAAAGGCAGGCCAAGAACGTGGCCACCTCTACATTCTACTTAGGGACTACTGTCATGCTGATGGTCACTAAGGGTAGGAGAATGACAATAATAATGTTATGACATTATTTTTCTTTTTTTCTATAGTATAAATAGTAGGCAAGGCCGTGACCTCTGACTTCAGATCCATAGAATTTTATTGCAGTACTCTTTTTCCCCTGGCACAGAGCATGCTTGTTATTAAAGGCTCCTAAATGAATGTGAAGTTAGTGAGTGGCCTGGTGCACACTAGGAAGTATCAATAAACATGCTCAGCTTGTGCAGAGTCTCTCCTGGTATCATCAGATTTGGGGGGACTTGAATTGTTGCCTTTTTTTACAGCAGCATCCCAAAAAAGTATATGATTTGTTGAGACAGTAAAATAAACATATTACCTACAGACACACCAGGTGGAAAGCCAAATTGTTAACTTTTTCTGGTAATTAATTCCCAGTATGAAAGAATAAGAGCGCTCATTTTCAACTCAGTTTTTATTTCAAAAGAGCTGATTGCAGTGATGTCTATGCCAAGTTCCTTTACAAATTGTACTTCTGGGTATAATTACTATGCAATGTTATGCTTGTATCTTTAAGTTTTTTCACCATCCCCTGTTCTACGTCTCTCTCTCTAGCTTAATCCTCCCCTCCCCTTATGTTTAAGGTGTAAAATTGCTGTGTGTGCTCACCATTGGTGTTGCATGAGATATACAGATGCTTGACAGGAAGGTTGCAGAGGGGGCTCCAAATCAACTGGGATTGACTGGATCAGCTTCAAAGTCCCTTATGTGCCCAAAGCTGTGTGTGTCAGTGAGTGTGTGTGTATACATGAGTGTGTGTTGAAGAATAGAGATGTGGAAAATGGACTTCTAGGATATAGTCTTCTTTTTCTGAGTACTTTGTCCTGGAGTGGGCATTTGTTTTGGTTTGCTAAAGCTGCCAAAATGCAATATACCAGAAATGGACTGACTTTTAATAATGGAGATTTATTAGCGTACAATTTTAGAGTCCTAAGGCTGTGAAAATGTCATAATTAAGGCAACAGGATGATACCTTCTTTGAAGACTGACTACCAGAGAGCTTGGGCTCCTCTGTGAGATAGCAAGGTACATGGCAATGACATCTGGTCCTTCTGGGTTTCATTGCTTCCATCTTCTGGCTTCAGTGGCTTCATCTCTGAGTGTCTACATGTTTCTCTCTTTTAGTTTCTGTCTCTCTTGACTTCTTTGGGGCTTTCCTCTCTAAACTTCTCTGGGGCTTTTTCTGTCTTTTATCCTCTTATAAAGGACTCCAGTAAGAGGATTAAGACCCATCTTGAATGAGGTGGATCACATTGCAATTGAAATAACCTAATCAAAAGGGTCCCAACCACAATAGATCTACATGGATTAAAAGAACATGATCCTTTATGGGGTACATAACAGCTTAAAACTACCACAACATTAAATGTGTAAAACAAAGGCAATGATTAGTATAATCTTATTTCAATACCTTTTTGGTGGTTTGGAGCTATGTACCCCAGAAGAACATGTTCTTAAACTTAATCCATTCCAGTTAGTGTAAACCCATTGTTTGACCTTTTTGATAATGTTACTTCAGGTAAGGTGTACCCCACTCAGTCAGAATGTGTCTTAACCCTATTACTGGCGTCCTTTTATAAGCAGAATGAAATTCAGACAGATAGAGAGAAATGCAGGGGAGCTAAAAGCTGAAGGTCAAGGGAACCAAGAAGAGAAGAGAGAGGCCAGGAGAGGCTGCCACAAACATTGCATTTAACAGAGGAGTCCAGGACTAAGGACTGCAGGCAGCCAGCCAGCCCCAGAATGCCAGTCTTTGGAAGAAAGCATTGCCTTGATGACACATTGATTTGGACTTTTCCTCACCAATAAATTCCCATTGTTTAAGCTAACCCATTTCATGGTTCTTGCTTGAGAAGCCAAGGGAATTAAACATCCTCTTAGGAACCCATTATTTTAAGTATTCAAGAAATATATACATGCATTATCCTCATAATATATTAACAGATTAACCATAAGGCTTGAGTCCCTTTTTATCATTCCCACACCTGCTCCAATAATCACTGTTATTACCATGATACATAAATTTCTAGTTCTTTTCCTATCCATTTAAATAAATATATATATAAAACAAATAAATGTTTATATATGTGCACACACATATAAACACATGCATGCATAGGAAGATATATATTATTTTCTATAAATATGATTTTTTACATAAATAGCATTATACTGAAGTATTTTTTCTCAACTTAAGTATCACTCAATGGTATGTCCTGTTAACATTTCCATTTATTGACTTTGATTTAAACGTACTGACATATCTACACACACACACACACACACACACACACACACACACACACACAACTTTTCTTTTAAACTGCTACATAGTATTGTATAGGGTGCATATGCCATAGCCTATAAAAATCATTCCTCTAAATGTGGAAATATTAAACTTCCCCACCTGGGAAATTGCTGATATTCTCACAAGCTGATCTTGGGGCTTGCCTTACGGGCTTGTTGCTTCAAAGAAGATGCTAAGTGTACTTATAATTGTGCCTAAGAGTCACCACAAAGAACCTCTTTTGTTGCTTGGATGTGGCCTCTCTCTCTAAGCCAACTCAGCAGGTAAACTCACTGCCCTCCCCACTACATGGGATATGACTCCCAGGAGTGTAAATCTCCCTGGCAACATGGAACATGACTCCTGAGGATGAACCTGGATCCAGCATCATGGGATTGAGAAAGTCTTCTTGGCCAAAAGAGGGAAATCAAACAAAATAAAGTTTCAGTGGCCGAGAGATTTCAAATAGAGTTGAGGGGTCATTCTGTAGGTTATTCTTATGCTTTATATAGATATTCCTTTTTAGTTTTTAGTGTATTGGAATAGCTAGAAGGAAAGACTTGAAACTGTTGAACTGCAATCCAGTAGCCTTGATTTCTGAAGATGATTGTATAACTATGTAGCTTACATGGTGTGACTATGTGATTGTTAAACCCTTGTAGCTCACACTCCCTTTATCCAGTGTATGGACAGATAAGTAGATAAATGAGAACAAAAGGTAAATGAATAATAGGGGGGAGGTGGATAGGATGTTTTGGTTGTGCTTCTTTACTTGTATTTTTTTAATTCAATTTTATTGACATATATTCACATACCATACAGTCATCCAAAGTGTACAATCAGTTGTTCACAGTACCATCATATAGTTGTGCATTCATCACCCCAATCTATTTTTTGAACATTTTCCTTGTACCAGAAAAAGTAAAAATAAGAATGAAAAATAAAAGTAAAAAAGAACATTCAAATCATCCCCCTCCCTTCCACCTTATTTTTCTTTTAATTTTTTGTCCCCATTTTTCTACTCAAACATCCATATACTGGATAAAGGGAGTGTGATCCACAAGACTCACAATCACACTGTCACCCCTTGTAAGCTACATTGCTATACAATCGTCTTTAAGAGTCAAGGCTACTGGGTTGCAGTTTGATTGTTTCAGGCATTTACTTCTAGCTATTCCAATGCATTAAAACCTAAAAAGCATTATCTATATAGTGCATAAGAATGCCCACAACAGTGACCTCTCAACTCCATTTGGAATTTCCCAGCCACTGAAACTTTATTTTGTTTCATTTCACATCCCCCTTTTGGTCAAGAAGATGTTCTCAATCCCACAATGTTGGGTCCAGATTCATCCCCGGGAGTCATATCCTGCATTGCCAGGGAGATTTACACCCCTGGGAGTCAGATCCCACATAGGTGGGAGGGCAGCGAGTTCACCTGCCGAGTTGGCTTAGCTAGAGAAAGGAGGCCACTTCTGAGCAACAAAGAGGTACTCATAAGGGAGACTCTTGGGCACAATTATAAGCAGGTTTAGCCTCTCCTTTGCAGTAATGAGCCTCATAAGGACAAGTCCTGTGATAGAGGGCTCAGCACATCAAACTGCCAATCCTCAATGTTTGTGAGAACATCAGCAACAATCCAGGTGAGGAAGCCCAACACCTCTGCATTTTCCCCCAGCTCCTCAGGGGTCCCTGCATATATGTTTTTATTCTCTATCCAACTTTTTTGGGATGCGTCGCTATTTCATACTAACCTATGCAAACCTACCAGGTCTCACTTCCTATTCAAAGTTCCATGTAATTATGGTATTTCAACAAACTCTATGAGTTAAATTGTTTAGGAAATATAGATCTTGCACCAACTAAACATCTTCCCTTGATATCATGTGGAATTTGAAGTTTTAAAACACAGTCAGTATTGTCCTTTACCCTTTGGCCCTATTTGCCCTAGTTCTAACCATATCTCTAGTTGAAGTCTTGACTATTTTTCAGCTTTTTTAACAGTTGCCATATGTGCTAATACTGACATTCATATCTGCCAAGTTCTAGCTCTGAATTTCAGGTGTCACACAGATACCCAAAATTCCATGGATCAATCAGGTTATTCACAAAGGGATCAGCATCTCAGAATCTGGAGATAGGCATTACAATTCAGGAATAGATGTGACTGCTGTAAGAGCTTACAATCTAGGGACCGTTACAATAATTGTTCCCCTGATAAGCTGTGCTCTAAAGTTCAATTCTGAGTTTACACATTGTAGTTAGTCCATATTGGTGAGGCATTATAGTGTTTGCCTTTGTTTCTGGTGTAGTTCACTCAAAATGCTGTCTACAGGATCCGTTCACCTCATTGCGTGTCTCACAGCTTCACTCCTTCTCGCAGTTGCTCAATATTCCATTGTATACACACACAACAATTCATCATTCTGTTCCTCAGTTGATTCTACTTGTATTTTTATTCTTTTTTAATTGTTTTATTTTATTTTATTTTTTGGAGTAATGAAAAATGTTCAAAAATTGATTTTGGTGAAGAATGCACAACTATGTGATGGTACTGTGAACAGCTGATTGTACACTTGGTGATTGTAGGGTGTGTGAATATATCTCAATCAAACTGAATTAAAAAAAAAACAACAAAAAAAACCATTCCTCTATTGATGGAGATTCAGACAATTTCAAATTTTTGTTTTACAAACAATGCTACAATGATCATTTTTATACATTCTCACTTGTACATATGTGCCAGTGTTTCTCTAGCAGAGATACTGAGAAATGAAATTGCTAGGATATAGGTTATAAATATTTTACATTTAAATTAAAAATGACAAATCATATCTTAAAGTAGTAGCACCAGTTTATAGTCCCACCAGCAGTGTATGAAAATGCACATTTTCTGACACCTTTTCCAACAGAATATTTTTTAAAGCACTGGTGTGTTAAGGTAGAATCTGGGATGAGATGTCAGCACTTCTGATACCCATTCCAGTATTTTTTTTATGAGTCCCTATATACTCTTCTATAAAATCCCTAAGAGGTAAGAATGTAAAGTAATGAAATTGATTTTTTTCTATCAAAATTGCTATAAATAGTGATCCATCTGAGAACTGTTCCCCTTTGCATGTACATGGCCATTGTGTCAACAACTTTGTGTATCTTCTTTGGAATTATATGATAAATTATTATGAATTTCTTCAGAAATTGGGGCATATGTTGATCCCCTGAAAATAGATTTTGGTTTTTGAAAAGAATCAAACACCATTCGAAACCAAATCTAGCAAATGAGGTGTGTGATCAAACTCTAACCACTTAGATATCTGGTATCCTAAAGTAGTAAGATTGTATACACACAAACTCATAATTTGAAGGCATAGTTTTAGTTGGTTAAAAAAAAAAAGTTGATCACATCCTTCAGTGTCACACCCTATCCGAATCAGAAAAATTCTTATATGAAAAAGCTGTAGGAATTTGGTCTTCACATTATTGCAAAAGACAAGTGATGGTTGATATGTGGAAGAAAGAAGAAATCAGAAAATATGGGCAATATTGAACTTTATTTTGTCACAGAAAAAAATGCAATAGTCTCTTCACTGAGCTTAATAGTCATTTGTTGGTACTTTAAGCAGAATATCCCAGTCCTGCTCACATTCACTGGCCTGATTATTCAGCTATTGGAAAGAGTGTGTGTGTCTCCTTTATCCAGATGTCCCATTGCCATGTACGGGTAAGGGTACTCTTGCTTTGGTACTTACCTCCAATGTGTCATCACTGCCTGAGGACAAAAGTGTTTTTTCTTTTCATATCCCTTCAGGAAAAGTCCAGTGTTTCAGAGATGGGTTTTCAGAAGGTAAACCACAGTAAACCCTCCTAGGTGGTGTATTAGGGACGTCCGTTGCTCTTTCTGCTCCTCTCTTCTCAGGTATTCAGGACAGGGCAGCAGTGTTAACAGGGCAGAGGTAGCTGGAAAATCAGGCAGGGCTTTGAGTTTCCATAGACATGATTATTCCTAACACCCCCTTTTATGACTATGAGTCCTTGAATATTGCTTAGAGCTATTTTTAAGAAGTTTCAGAATAAAAAAGCAATTATCCAGGAAGGTGAAGAAGCCGATGCCCTACTGCTGCTAAGAACAATGATATTTGGCATTTATGGAGGCTCTTTTGTCTTCACGGTTCAGAAAGGAAGTCAACTTACCAGGCTAAGTGTGCGTCAGCAATCTGAAAGCTATCAGCTGAAACCTAATTTCAGCTCCTTATTTCTTCACCATGAGTTGGAATATGATTAATTTCCTTTTCTTCACTGTTTGCCTAACAGGGTTGGCCTTTTGTGTAAGCAGAGTAGACTATGCGACATACAGTAGAATTTGAGAATTATGAAGAATGCCCCCTTTCAAAAGTGTTTCCCTCACTATGGCCTATAAGTATATCCATTGCCTGGAGAGAACATGTATAGCCATTATTTGAATGTTATAGTCAATTAGTTTACTGTGTTGGCATCAATCATGCAAGAAGACTCTGAAGATGTTGGTCACGGAAGAGACCCTTGCATTCTGGGGCCGTATAAGACAGCAAGTTTGTGTCTTAATGACATTCTATTTTAACAGAGCCAGAATGGATGTCAAGTTCCCCAGAAGGAAAGAGCTGGAAAGGGCAGTGGTTGTGCTGAATTCAAATATCCTCCACATTATAATATTTTGAAGACTGGTCCTATGAAGTAATTTTTGTTTTTTATAATCCAGTGGCCTATTTTAAATCCTTATACTATTTAACCTTTTCTACAGAATTTTATATTAATGACTATTCCTGATGTTTTTAAGTTCAGTTCTCCCTTTTTTCCCATGATAATTTCCTCTCTTGCATTTTTCTCCAAACACTTTGAGTTCTCTCCTTTTGTGCTTATGTGTTTCTTTTCCCTTACCTGGAATTTATTGGTGTAGCTCAGCTTCCTGTGCCTAGCCCTGCTAATTACCTCATGTCATGTGCTCACTGTGTGATTTTATCTACTCCCTTGGCTTCATATAACATCACCATCAGGCCATATGCTGAGTCCCAGCTCCTTATGGAAATCCCCAATAAACATGTCAAAATAGAAGCCCCACAGAGAGCCATGTTCAACATGTCAGAGAGTAAACACATCATCTGCCCTTCTGAATTTTCTCCTCTGCATTTATTTCCTGTCTTGGTTAATATCCTGCACCCAAAGAGAACAGTCTAGAAACCTAAGAATCACCTTCGATCACCACCTCCCCAACCCACAAATACCCTACATTCTAGCAGTTTGAGGCTGCCAGCAATTTCTTGAATATGATCTGTAATTTCTCATTTCTATGTTTTGTTCATATTGGTATTTCTTCTGGGGATGTTCTTCCTCCATCTCAACACTTCAAAAACTGCTACTCATTTTTCAGGAGCCAGTGCAAATATGATTTCTATTTTGGCCACTTTTTGACTTCCCTCCCCGGACTGAATTAACTGCTTTTTCATTTGTATCCTCCGTGGGCTTTGTGCTATCTTCTATCACACGTATCACATTAAAGAATTAAAGACCCCTGGGCTAAGGAAAAAAACTCTCGTTTGCTGCCATTATTTTAAGGAATGTGTCATATTGCAAAACTGGAAAATGAGAGTAAAAGAGAAGGCAATGTGAGGTTAAGAAAGAATGAAGTAAAAAGGTAAAAAGGAAGAAAAACAAAAATGTGTAATGACTACAGAGATGTTGAATAATTTTAATAAAAGTGCCTCACAGCCCCTCAGCTTTTTCTGCATACCTTCCCAAGTGTAAGACACTGTGAAGGACTTAGAGCAGAATAGAAAATAGCTCCCTCCCTTAGGAGTTTTGTAAGAAGAGTTTCTGAAGAAGCCTTGAAGTGAAAGTCTGTAGAAGGTGCCCAGTTTTCCTGCATCTTGTTTAGCTAGAGAAAGCCTCCTGCTTCAAAAGGTTTCAAAGGCTGCTTTCTGAGAAGTGGCGCCCAGTTGCCCTTTTATAAATGGTCTTTTAAGGCATAAATAGTACAAGAGACCTTGCTCAAAACATAGGCTACTGATGAGAATACTGCTGAGGCTGCCTACTGCTTTGTGAACTTGTGCTAATTTTTGGATTTTCTAACAAAAATTGACCTGGTCTACAGTTTTAAAATGTAATTGTTCTATTTTTTCTGGAAAAATTTGTAATACTCACATTTCTGAAAAGACTTTTATTGTTTCTTAAGAAACAATACCATACGTTGTCCCCTAACAATACTTAACTACCCACCTGGGCAATGACTTCATAAAGGTGTGTTCATTGGGTACCAGTATTTCCACTCTGGGATTTAGGAGGACTGGCCCCAAATCCCAAGGCTGGCACCTGTGTGACTTTGGGGGCAAGGACAACCTCTCAGTGTCCTTAATTTCCTCGCATACACTGCAGGAACAGTGGACTGGGTAAGATTCTAGTGCCAGCATTTTGTATTCTCTTGATTATTAGAGGGTGTCATTTTTGTAAGGTTTCTGGCAAGAGTATTAAGCAGGTAGTGAGAGAGCAGTCTTTGTTTTGATATTCCTCATTCTTCTCAGTTACTTTCCTTTGTGCTTATTTTTCTGTAAGAAGAGGTGGGATTTTGGTTTAGTCTGACAAGCATATTAATTTCTGCTTTATTAGTTTCTCATATCCCAAGTTTTAATCTGCTGGCCAGAGTTTTCTGGGTCTGTAACTATGGATTTTATCCAAGGCATCTCAAAATATTTATGTTCTAAAATAATTGGAAGCATATACTTATTAATATTTTCATCAGTTCACATTTTTGAACCAGTTGTCAGTTTGTAATCTTAATAATATTATTGTGTCTCTGAGTCTAAGCTTCTCAGCTGCATTTACCTTTTAAATGTTTGGTTATTTCTTTAGCTTCACTTCATTAACCATTCTGAGCCCTCTCTAGTCCACAGTCCACACTATCACAAATAATTAAACCAAGTTTAGTAATACTTATATGGACAGAGATGTTAATTACTTAGTTTCATCAGTTTATTTAAAACTAGACTTGTGTTCTGGTTTGCTAGTGCTGCCATTATGCAAAATACCAGAAATGGATTGGCTTTGATAGAGGGGGTTCATTTGGTTACAAATTTAGAGTTCTAAGGCCATAAAAGTGTCCAAACTAAAGCATCAACAAGAGGAAACCTTTACTGAAGAACGGCCAATGGCATCTCCAAAATGTCTCTGAGTCTCTCTTAGTTTCTCTGGAGCAAACTCTGGGCTTCATCTATTAGCTTAGCATCTCTAAATGTCCTTCTGTCCGCAACTCCAGGCATCTCGAAGCATCTCTAAGTGTCAGCAAGCATTTGGCACTGTGTCGGCTCTTAGCTTCTCTCTTAAATACTCCAGTGCACTAATCAAGACCCACCCTGAATGGGTGGAGCCACACTTCCATGGAAATAATCTAATCAAAAGTATCACCCACAGTTGGTAAGTCCACGCTCCATCAATCGAAAGATTCCACCCTTATCAGAAGACTAATAAATCTGTCTCCACAAAATTGCATTAAAGAACATGGGTTTTGGGGGGACATAATATATGTAAACTGGCATAACTTTTATCCCCCATACTATTTCTGTATCTTTTATTACCATGGATGACTTCAGAAAGAACCTAGAGCTGTAGTATTAAACTAAAAATGTGTTTGCTTTGATGAAAATGATTACCCACTTTCAGACCGAGCAGGTGCTTATTTTTTTTTCTGATGGTACAAACTTGATGTTGGTTAAATTCCCCATAGATAAAATCATACCAGAATTGTTTTTTTTTTTTTTTTATTTTCAGAACCTTGGTGTTGGAGAGGAGTTTAAAGAAGAGGTAGATGTGAGAGATACTTTGTAAAAGGAAGTCCCTGACAGATAGGATGTGGAAGATGAATGAGGGAGATGACTCAAAGAACAATCATAAAAACATTTTCTCTGGTGACGTTGAAAAGCTTCTCAGTTATTGTAGAACTCTTTTGTGTTGTAAAGTGATTAGATTGAAAAATGCAGATTTCTGACATAACATTCAACTACATTAGCAACTGATTCATATGTGTACATGTGTGAGAGAGAGGTGGGAGAGGAAGAGAGAGAGAGATCTGGTGTTTATAAAATAGTACATTTTTCTACAAGATTTTTTAAAGGAAACATCCATCATCCCTCCTAGCCCTCCACTGGCTCTCTACTGGCAAAGAGCGTGAAGTCTGTCTTCATTGCCGTGCCTGACTGTACCTTCTCCTGTACCCCCTCCACACCACTCCCCCCCATTTCATCTCCCCCTCCCCAACCCGTGTTTGCTTTTACATTTTTACTGTCCTCCTCTTACAAAGTAGGAAAGTAATTAAACAGACTCTTCTGAATTGACATTAAGGATTTGAGGCTTTTAAAAAATACAGCAACTCTTAGAAGGGTACCAGACAAAATGAAGAGAGCCTCATTTATCCCAAAGAAATGAATCTCTAGCTTAAAAATAGAATTTAAGGAGATCAAATACTGAAATGTATTTTGGGGTGTAGTCAAGGTTCATTCTACATGCATTACTCTATCCATCCCATATATGCAAAAGGTGCTGGTGGCTTTGAGTTTATATTTGACACCCCAGGACTGATGCATTTTTCCAATCTCTGATATGCTCACTGGGTTTTGTTATTTTGCTCTGTTTCCCTTAAGTGGATTTCCCTGCATTTTGAGCTCCAGTGATTTCTAGCAATCACTGGGGAGAAGAGGCCAGATTTCTGACAAGGAACATTCTGATCTTGGCCTGACAGGCCAGCAGCTCAGTGTGGTGATTATAACAAAAACCCCATGAAATTACCTTGAGTTCCTTTGCAGTGATTTGGGCAGAATTGGTTTCACTGTCCAATCTTTCCTTGTGACTAGTCTGTTAGCTTTGCCATTGGAAACATTTCTTTGGTTCATGGAATACAGTGCTGTCCTTGGGATGTTAGATCACTCTTGTCCAACCCAATGTTCAGTGTCCTTCCCTGATTTCCCACTGGCTTAAGAGATGTCTGTGGTATGTTATTTTCAGTGCTTTGCGGATTTTTTTAGTGTGTGCTTGTGAGTTTTATTTCTCTCTTTAACAAACTGTAAATGGGCCCAAGTCAAGGATTGTTAAAACACAGGAATGAGAGAAGGAATAGTTAACTCAATTATAGAATTTTAAAATGCTGCAAAACTGATTGAGATACTGTTTTTATGAATGGGGCTCCCTAATGACTGAGATTAGATCTGTATTTGACTGCGAAGAAGGGAAGAGTGGTCAGTTTTGTCAGTGTTTCTGGACTTACCAATAATCTCCAGGAATATTCTAAAGATACTCCCAGATGTGAATTCTAGCCATTTTCTCACAGAACTTCCAAATGCTGAGCAGCGTCTATATGTCAACATGTGAATACGTGACATCTCTCCTCCCTTCTGCTCCAAAGTCTCTAGTAAGTGGAATGACCCTCGTTCTCCAACCTACCTCATATTCCACAGCTCCTTCACCTCTAGAATGCCTGTAGCACTCACCAACATATTTATGAAGATCTAAAATATAGTACAGAGCCCTACCCCTCATCCATCCACATGAAACTGCAGGAAGTATGGAGAGGAAACAAATCATTTCCAAAGTGATGTCACTTAAGATCTTTTCTTTTTCCTTTACTTTATTTTTTTAATATTTAAACATCATGTACAGAGATATGACTTAATAATGATTAGTTTGGGATGAGGTTCTTTTTTGTCCCCATGCTCTATTTTCACTTTTCTGCTACCCCAAGCAATCATTCTAGTATTTCTGAAGTGTGACCTCTTATTTAAATAAAATATTGTAAAATATATACTATTGCAATTATAGGTATGCTTTTCTTAATGACTGTTTTCTATTGAGATGTAATTCACACACTGTAAAATTGACATTTTGAAGTGTAATATTCACTGGGTTTTAGTATGTTCATAGATTTATGCAATCTACACCATGATCTAAGTTTGGAATATTTACATCACCTCAAAAAAGAAACCCCATACTCATTAGCAGTCATTCGCCATTTCTCCCATCCCCCAGTACCTGGAAACCAGAAATATTCTTTTTGTTTCTATAAATTTTCCTATTCTTGACATTTCATATCAATGTATTCATACAATATTTAGCCTTTTGTGTCTGACCTATAGTATAGTATTTTCAAAGTTCATATATTTGGAAGAATCCTTCAGTATTCCATTCCTTTTTTGGCTGGGATAATTCCAAAGTATGGATATAACACCATTGACCAATTGATAGACATTTGAGTTGTCTCCATTTTTTGGTTATTATGAATAATACTGCTATGAACATTCATGTACAAGGTTCTATGTGGACATACGTTTTCAGTTTTCTTGAGTCTATACCTAGGAGTGAAATTGCTGGGTTGTATGGTAAATTGTTGTTTAACTTTTTGAGGAACTACCAATATGTTTTCAGAAGCATTTTATATCGGCACTAGCAGTATATGAGGGTTCCAATTTCTTCACATCCTCAAAAATACTTCATGTTATCTGTCTTTTTCATTCTAGCCATCCTAGTAGGTGTGAAGTGGTATCTCGTTGTGGTTTTGAACTTGTATTTCCCTGATGACTAATGATGCTGAACATTTTTTCATGTGCTTATCGATCATTTGTATGTCCGTGTCTTCTTTGGAAAAATAGTGTGATGGCTTGGGGGTTTTATGGACCCTAGAAAAGATCATGTTTTTAAAGCTGATCCATTCCTGTGGGTGTAGACCTATTGTAGGTGGAACCTTTTGATTAGGTTATTTCAGGTGACGCCTGCCCCAGGTGGTCTTACTGGAGTCCTTTATAAGAGGATGAAAAACAGAAATACACAGAAGCTGGGAGAGAAAGCCACAGAAACAGAGAGGAAATCACTGAAGCCAGAAGCTGGAAGCAACAAAACCCAGAAAAGAAAGGGCAGATCAGCAGACACTGCCATGTTGCCTTGCCACATGACAGAGGAGTCTCAGATCACCAGCAGCCTGTCTTCAGGAGAAGGTATCATCTTGATGATGCCTAGATTTGGACATTTTCATGGCCTAGATTTGGACATTTTCATGGCCTCAGAATTATAAGCTTCTAAATTAATAAATTCCCATTATTAAAAGTCAGCCCATTTCTGGTATATTGCATTTTTTTTAGGATTTTTTTTTGTATATAGGATCATGCCATCTGCAAATAGGGAAAGTTTTCCTTCTTCCTTTCCAGTTTGGAAGCCTTTTATTTTTTTGTCTTGCTCAATTGCTCTGGCAAGAACTTCTAGTAAAATGTTGAATAACAGTGGTGGTAGTGGTTTGGTTTATTGCCACTCTAATCTTTGTTACTTCCTTCCTTTGGCTCACTTTGGATTTTGAGGTAAGGTCTCTGATTTGAAATGATTCTTTTTTTAATGTAAACATTTGGAGCTATAAATTTCCCCCCTCAGCACTGCCTTTGTTGCATCCCATAAGTTTTAGTATGTTTTGTTTTTGTTTTCATTGATCTCAAACTTTCCTAATTTCCCCTATGATTTCTCCTGTGACTCATAGGTTAAGAGTAAATTGTTTAATTTCCACATATTTATGAATTTTCCATATCTCCCTCTGTTATTGATTTCTAGATTCATTCCATTTTGTTCAGAGAAGATACATTGTATGATTTTACTTTATAAAAAATTATAAGAGAATTCAAATAGAGTCAAGAAACTGTCCTGGAGGTTACTCCTATGTAAGCTTCACCTAGATATGCCAAATGACCACAATACGATAAACCCAAGTCAACAGTAGTCCCGAAAACCTTATTGAATACCCGGATCCCTATCTGAGACTCTATAAAACTTTCACTCATTATATTCTTCAGAAACATAAATCCTTCAGAGAACTTCTTTGCCAGCTAAGTCCCAAAACCCAGAGGTAATAGCCTCTTCAAGAACATCAACCAGATGTGTCCCCTTTTCTTATAAAGTCAACACCCCTAAAAAATTTCTTGTGGTCCATTCTGGAAAATGATATATGTACACTAGAGAAGAATGTGTACTCTCCTGCTTTTCAGTGAAGTATTCTATATATTTTAGATCTAGCTAGTGTAGAATGTCATTCAAGTCTTCTATTTCCTTACTGATTTTCTGCTTACATATTCTACCCATTGTTGAAAGTGTTGAATTAAGGTCTCCTGTTATTAATGTAGAACTATCTATTTTTCCCTTGAAATCTGTTATATTTTGGGGCTCTGTTGTTAGATGCATATATATTTTTAATTTACTCCTTCTTGTTGAATTGACCCCTTCCTCAATATACAGTGTCCTCTTTGTCTCTCCTAACAGTTTTTGACTTAAAGTCTGTTTTATCTGATATTGGTATAACTATCCCAGCTCTCTTTGGTACTGTTTGCATGGTATATTTTTTTTCTAACCTTTCATTTTCAACCTACTTGTGTCTTTGAATTTAAAGTGAATCTCCAGTAAAGAGCATATAGTGGGGTCATGCCAATCTCTGCCTTTGGACTAGGGAGTTTAATCCATTTACAATTAAAGTAAGTACTGAAAATGCAGGATTTATTTAAGCATTTTGCTATTTTATGTTTGTAATCTTATACCTTTTTGGACCCTCAGTTCTTCCATTAATACCTACTTCCAATTTATTTGGCTTTTTGTATTGTACCATTTTGAGACTCTACTCATTTCTTCCTGAATGCATTTTTTTTCATGTATTTTCTTTATAGTTACCATGGGGTATGTTAAAACTTAACATCCTAAGTCTATACCAATCAATTGCTTTGATACTAATTTATCTTCAATAATATACAGTTACACTTATCATATATCCCTCCATTCCTCACCTTTTTTGTACTTGTTACCAATTATATCTTTGTGCTTTGTATGTCCAAAACCATCAATTTATCATACTTTTTATGCATTTGCATTTTATTACCTGTGTGAAGCAAGAAATGGAATTACATAATGAACAATAGAGTACAACAGTACTGACGTTTATAATTACCCATCTACTTACCTTTGCTGGGGGTATTTATTTCTTTTTCCTGCTTTCATCCACTGTCTTGTGTCCTTTTCTTTCAGTCTGAAGAACTTCCTTTAGCATTGCTTATAGGGTAGGTCCAATGTTAACAAATTCCCTCAGCTTTTGTTTATCTGGGAATGTCTTAATCTGTCCTTCATTTTTGAATGAATGTCTTGCTGAATATAAACCTCTTGGCTGACAATTTTTTCTTTAAGCACTTAAAAAATTTGTATCACTGCCTTCTTGCCTCTATGGTTTCTGATGAGAAATAAGTACTTATTGGCACATATAGCTTGTTGCTTTTCTCTTGATGCTTTCAGAACTCTCTCCTTGTCCTTAGGATTGGGAAATTTGATCACTATGTGTCTGGATGTGGTTCTTTTTGAATTTATCCTGTTTGGGGTTTATTGGGCTTCTTGAATATGCATATTCTAGTCCATTCTTAAATTTGGGAAGTTTTCTGCCATTATTTCTTCAAATATTCCTTCTGCCCCTTTCTTTCTTGTCCTTTTGGGATTTCCATAGGTCTCTTAGGCTCTGTTTATTCTTTTTCATTCTTTTATCTTTCTTGCCCTCAGCCTGAATCGTTTCAGTTGTCTTGTGTTCAAGTTCATCAATTCTTTCTTTTGCCACCACCAATGTCCTGTTGAAACCATCTAGGGTATTTTTGATTTCAGTTATTTGTTTCCTAACTCCAGTATTTCTCTGGAGATATTCCCAAATTATTCATTCATTGTTTTCCTCATATCCTTTAGTTCCTTCCTGGTGTTTTCCTTTATGTCCTTGAGTATATTGAGGATCCTTATTTTAATGTTTCTGTCCAGTAATTCCAAAGTCTGTTCTCTTCATTAATGGATTCTGGATTTTTATCTTGTTCCTTTGGATAGGCCATAATTTCCTGTTTCTTTGTTTTCTAATCATTTGTTGCACAGTGTACATTTTAGTACTTTAAAGTGTTAACTGTGGGGTTTAGTCCTTGGAAAGTCCCTTAAATTTGTTATCTAGCTAGTGATATGACAGAGATTTTCTTGAATGTGAGGAGCTAATCAAGACAAACAAAACTAGGCAGAAAGCAACTTCACTGTCTTTGTAAATTGGCTCTGCTTTGGCTGATGGTCTCCTTCAGAGCTTAGCCCTCCTATCAAGCAGATCTGCCTGAGGCAAATGGGAAGTAGAGGTTCTTCTCTGTCTCATATGAGCCTGTGTGGAGCTGGAGCTGGGGAGCCTGCTTCTTTTCCTGGGTCTGTGCTCCCTAAAGGCCCTAGGAATTCCAAAGGAGTTTGAGTACATGTACCCTTTACTCCCTTTGGAACAGAACTCCTCCCCTTCCTGGGTGCTCTATGGAGTGACTTAGTGCAGGTAGTTCTTTGCACTGGGCTGTTTTAAACTTAATCATTTCTCACACCATCCCAGCTGTCTGCATGGGGCTTCTTTGCCCTTGGGACAAACTTTGGGAATGCAAGCCTGAGACAGTTCTCTGGCTCAGTCTCTGGGAGACTTCCACCCCATCAGTTGACACTGACTTACATGACCCCCAGTATGCACACAGGGACCACTCTGCTGTCTGTGGAACAGGACCAGAAACCCACCAGGGGAGTTTATGCTGGCTCCACCATATGTTGTGGAGGGGAGAGGAGGGCAGAAAAGGTGCCAGGAGCTTCTTCTTTGGCTTTTCAAGCTGAGTTATCTTAATTCAGCCCTCCCCTGGTTAATGCAGCCCTTTAATTTTTTTCCATAGTTTTGAGGAAGGTTACTGTCTTTAAGAGCTCTCTGCCACCTTTGCCCCAGAGGAGTTTGGAACAATGGCTGCCCTCAAAGCCAACCCCCAGTGATCTGAAGTACCAGACCACACACATCCCTAGAGTTTGGAGGACTAATTCTTTATGTTCCAACCTGGCACCAGGAAGCTAAGCTGGAAGCTGGAGCTCCAGTCCCCACTGCTGTTACTGGCCATGAGTTTGGGGGTAGGGAGATGATAGCCACTGCAGGGAGTGTAAAACTCACAAGTCTATCAGAAAGTACCAGCCTCTTCCTCCTTCTCCTCCCTGGTTGCTGCACATTGTTCCCCTAGACTCCTGAGTTTCAAAGTGGTTGATTCAGATAGTTCTTGCTAGTTCAATAGTTGTTTTGGTGAAGAGACTGATTCTTCGGAGTTTCCTACTCCACTATCTTCCCACAATCAGGATACATGTATTTTAAATTTAATAAGTGTGCCAGTTTGAAACTGTTATGGACCCCAGGGAAGCCATGATCTTTTAATTCAATGCTGTTGGGTAGAAACCTTTGACTGGGTTGTTTCCATGGAGGTGTGGACCCTGCCCATTTTGGGTGGGTCTTAATTAGATCACTGGATTCTTTAAGAGAGCTCACGGACAGAGGGAGCAGACAGAGATGCTTAGAGATGCTTGGAAACACTTGGAGATGCAGACAGAAGGATGTTTAGAGATGCTAAGCTAAAAGATGAAGCACAGAGTTTAAGGTAAAAGATGAAGCACAGAGTTTGCCCCGGAGAAGCTAAGAGAGGACCCCCAGATGCTTAGAGACAAATGCTCTGGGAGAAAGAGCAAGGATGCACAGGAACTGAGAGGAAGGAGTGAAGACAGATGCCCAGAGACATTTTGGTGAAAGCCATTTTGAAACACAACCCAGGAGCAAAGGACCAGCAGACACCAGCCACATGCTGACAGAGGTGTTCCGGACGCCATTGGACTTTCTTCAGTGAAGGTATCCTCTTGTTGTTGCCTTAGTCGGGACACTTTTAAGGCCTTAGAACTGTAAATTTGTAACTGAATAAATCTGCTTTATAAAAGCCGATCCATTTCTGTTGTTTCGCACAACGGCAGCATTAGCAAACCAGAACAATAAGTGATTGTGTTAAAGCTCTCATCCTATTTCTTAATTTTCATTCATTATTCTGCTCGGTTAATGTTACTTCTTGAACTTTGCTTCTGATACATGGTATTCCAGAGATCAAGTATTTAAATTACATTGTCGTTCCCAAAACTTTCACAAACTTTCACAGTACCCCTACTTGGGCACTGTGGTTTCCATTGGGATTTCCATTGAGTTATTTTGCACACTAAGCTCATACTCTACTTTTCTGTTGTTCATTTTCCTTCCTTCATTTTTTTGTCATTGTTGTTAAGGTATAATTTACATTCATTAAAATTCCCCAAATTAAGAGCACAGTTTGATGAGTTTGAAAAATATGCAGTCTTATAACCACCACCACAGTCATAATATAACATATTTTTATCATCAAACCAGTTCCCTCTTGCCCCTTTACACTCAATTCCTTCCTCCCCATCCTGGCCATGAAAAGCACTGATCTGCTTTCAGTCACTATAGTTATGTCTTTTCTAGAGTTTAATTTAAATATAATCATTGAATATATTATTCTTTTGTGTCTTGCCTCTTTCTCTTACTATAATGCTTTTCAGATTCATCGATGTTGTTGCATGAATCAATTGTTCATTCCTTTTTATTGCTGAGAATTTTATTATGTGCACATAGAACAGTTTGTTTATCCATTCAGCAATTAATGGGCATTGATATTATTTCCTGTTTGGGGCTATTTTGAATAAAGCTATAAATATGCATATACAGGGAATTTTGTGAACATAAGTTCTCAGTTTTGTTGGGTAAATACCTAGAAGTAGAATTTTTGATGATATGATAAAGTGTATGTTTAACTTCATAGGAAACTGACAAATCGTGACTAATATCTTGAATATCTTTTTGTGTATTTATGCACCATCTGTAACTTCTTTGGCAAGGCAACTATGCAAAACATTTGCCAAATTATTATTGGGCTGTTTGCCTTCATATTATTGAATTGTAGGATTTCTAAATATAAATTCTTGAATGTTTTGCAAATAGTTTCTTCCAGTCCTGGTTTCATTTTCTCAATGGTCTTAAGAATGTATTTTGAAGAGAAGAGCCTTTTAATTGTGATGAAATATAATGTATCTTTTTTTTATTTTTTTGCTTTTCATATCCTATAAAGAAAATTTTGTCTCACTAAAGTCACTAAGGATTTTCCCGATGTTTGCTTCTAGAAGTTATTCTGTAGTTTAATTCTTACATTTAATTCTGTAATCCATTTCATGCTACATTTGTAAATGGTGTAAAGTTTAAGGATCTTTTTATTGGAAATGGATATACAATTGTTTCATCAAAGTAAGTTGAAAAGGTGATCATTTCCTCATCAAATTACCTTGGTTGTGCCTTTGTTAAAAATTAATTGGACATTTATGTATGGGCCTATTCCTAGAGTCTCTATTCTGTTTTGTTGATCTAATTGTCTCTCTTTACGCCATTGTCACTCTCGTTTATTACTTTAACTTTATAAAAATTCTTGAAGCCAGATAGTCTAAGCCCTCAGAGTTTGTTCCTCCACAAGATTGTTTTGGCTATTCTAGGTACTTTGCATTTCAATATAAATTTTGGTATGAACTTGTCATTTTCTACAGAAAAGCCAGCTGGGGTTTTGAATGGCATTGCCTGGAATTTATAGATCAATTTTGGGAAAATTGGCATGTTAGCAATGTTGAGTCTATTAATATATGAGTATGTCTATCTCTTCATTTAGTTAATTCTTCTTTAATCCCTCCCTACAATGTTTAGTAGCTTTCAGAGTACAAATATTGCATATTTTTTTTTAAATATCCCTTAGTTCATGTATTTGGTACATATATTTGTTCATATGTTTTTAATTTTTTTGTAAATTTTCAAAGATTTTGATTTCTAATTGTCTACTGTTAGTATATATTAATAATAATTTATTTTTCTGCATTTCACTTATATCCTACAACCCTGCAAACTGAATGATTAATATTAGTAGCTTTTCCATAGATACCATAAGATTTTCTAAATAGATATTAGCTGCAAACAAAGGTGGTTTTACTTAATACTTTCTAGTTTTTATGCCTTTTATTTCTTTTTCCTATGTAATTGCACTGACTAGGACCTACAGTGATGAATATATGTGTGAGAGATGAAATCCTTGCCTGGTTCATGATCTTAGAGAAAAGCGTTCAGTCTTTAACCATGAAGTATAATATTTCTTGAAGATTTTTTATCAAGTTGTATCTTTTATCAAGTTGTAGAAGTCCCTGTCTGTTTCTGGTTTGCTGAGAATTTTTGTAATGAGTGAATGTTGAATTTTGTCAGATGCTTTTTCTATATATATTTATGTGATCATATGGTTTTTCTTTTATGGTGTGTTAATATAGTGAATTTCATTGGTTTTTCTAATGTGAACCAACTTTACACTCCTGATTAATGCCTACTTAGTCATGGTCTGTCATATTTTTCTATATTGCTGGATTCAAATAGCTAAAATGTTGCTAAAGATTCTACATCTTTTTCATAAAGAGAATAAAGTCTTTTATGATATTTTCCTTTGGTTTTGGTATCAGGGTAAAGCTGGTTGCATAGAAAGAGCTTAGAAGCTTTTCCTCCTCTTCTATCTCTTGAAAGGATTTATTCACTATTTCTTTTTTATTTATTTGTTAAAATTCACCAGTGAAGCTTTCTGGGCTTTGAGTTTTCTTTTAGGGAAAACTTTTAACTACAAATTCAATTTCTTTAATAAATAGAGGGCTACAGAAATATTCATTTTTCCTTGAGTGAGCTTTGATAGTTTGCATCTTTTAAGTAATATTTCCATTTCATCTGTGTCATCCAGTGCATTGGCAAAAAATTGTTCATAATATTCTCTTTTTTATTATTTTGAAATAAATTCAAAGTTATAGGAACAGTTGCAAAAACAATACTAACCCCACACACAGAATTCATCATGCCCTGGCCCCTCTCCCCCAATAGCCCAATCCACCAACTTTAACATGCTGTCACATCGCTATTTCTTTCCCTCCCTCCCTCCGTCCCTCCCTATCTATCATCCATCATCTGTTGCTCTGTCTTCTGAATATATGAGAGCTAGCTGCACACATCCTTGAACATACACTATAACTCATGTATACACTTCCCATGAACAAGAACATTCTTTTATGCAATCCCATTAAGCATAGCTAAGAAGTACAAGAGATTCAACAATGATACAAAGCTTACATTCTATATTTCCTTTTCCTTATGTCTCAGCTGTGTCCCTTTGAGCCTCCTGTCCTCCATCCTCCAATCCCATTCCAGTTCATCCTTGGCATTCAATTGTCAACTATTGAGACTGTCTTTTTTTTTTTTTCAGTTGTGGAAACATATATACAGCCTAAATCTTCCCATTCCACCCCCTCCCTAGCCTTCCATTAATGGGATTAATCATATTTAGAATGTTGTAATGCTCTTTCCCACCATCCATTACTAGAAATTTCCCTTCACCTCAAACAGCAACCCTACACTCATTTCTTAACTCCCCATTGCCCCTTCCCCCATTTCTCTCTACCCATACTCTACTTTTCATCTCTATGGTTATATTCTCTGGTAATTTCTTTTTGTTTACTGTGGGGCTTAAAATTAACCCCTTAAATCCATAACAATCTTGGTTTTCTTTGATACCACCTTCACTTCCATAGGACACATAAACTATGTTCCTATACTCCTCCATTCCCCCACCTTTATATAGTTGTCTAAAATTACATATTTTCCACTGAGTTCAAAACCACTGATTTGTCATTAGAGTTTGTGTATTTTATATCATGTAGGAAGTAAATAGTGGAGTTACAGTTCAAAAATTAATGACTTCTATTTGTATTCCATTGTGATTGGAGAACATGCTTTCAATACATTCAAAATTTTTTTTTTTTAATTTCTTGAGGCTTGTTTTATGTCCCAGCTTATGGTCCCTTCTGGAGAAAGATCCGTGACCACTAAAGAAAAATGAGTGTCCTGGTGGTTTGGGATGTAAGGTACTATGTATGTCTGTTAAAATTCTCTATATCTCTTTCTCCTTTCTTTGTTTCTTTGTCCATAGAGCTCCCTTTAGTATCTGAAGTAGGACAGCTCTTTTATTGGCAAAGCCTCTCAGCATTTGTTTGTCTGTGAAAAATTTAAGCTCTCCCTCAAATTTGAAGGGGAGTTTTTCTGGATAAAGTATTCTTGGTTGGAAATTTTTCTTTCTCAGAATTTTAAATATGTCATGCCACTGCCTTCTCACCTCTGTGGTGGCCACTGAGTAGTCACTGCTTAGTATTATGTTGTTTCCTTTGTATGTGGTGAATTGCTTTTCTCTTGCTGCTTTCAGAACTTGCTCCTTCTCTTCAGTATTTGAGAATCTGATCAGAATATGTCTCGGAGTGGATTTATTTGGATTTATTCTATTTGGAGTTCGCTGGGCATTTATGCTTTGTGTATTTATATTGTGTATAAGGTTGGGGAAGTTTTCCCCAACAATTTTTTTGAATACTCTTTCTAGACCTTTACCCTTCTCTTCCCCTTCTGGGATACCAATGAGTCTTAAGTTTGGATGTTTTATTTTATCTATCATATCCCTGAGATCCATTTCGATTTTTTTGATTTTTTTCTCCATTCTTTCTTTTGTTCTTTCATTTTCTGTTCTGTGGACTTCTAGGACACTGAGACATTGTTCAGCTTCCTCTAATCTTGTATTGTGAATATCCAGAGTCTTTTTAATTTGGCCAACAGTTTCTTTTATTTCCATAAGATCTTCTATTTTTTATTTAATCTCGCATTGTCTTCTTTATGCTCTTCTAGGGTCTTCTTTATGTTGCTTATATCCTGGGCCATAGTCTTCTTGATGTCCTTTAAATCCTTTGCCATGTTTTCGTTGCTTGATTGTAGTTCTTTGATTAATTGTGCCAGGTACTGTGTCTCTTCTGATATCTTGATTTGTGTGTTTGGAGTTGGATTCTCCATATCATCTGGTTTTATCATATGCATTAAGATTTTCTGTTGTTTTTTGGCCTCTTGTCATTTGCTTTGCTTGATAGGGTTCTTTCAAGTTGTAAAAAAAAGATACCAGTCTAATTTTTCAGAAACACAGTTTGGTGGCATACACTTTAACTAACCAACAGATGGCATCTGTGAGTCACCTATACCCCTCAAGTCAGTTCTCCACCTTGTCCCCACGGTGTGTGGGGAAATGATTCTTGTGGGGTTCAGTTGGAGAACTCAGTTTGGGTGTGTTGCTGGAGTCGTCCACCCTGAATGTGGGGTGTGTGTACAGGTGGCCAGGGAGGAAGGGCAGCTTTAATATTCAAATCCCCCAGGTTCCCAGAGATTCAAGGCCACCGCAAGAGTCTAAGCCTTCATTTCGTTTCAGCCCCAGACCCTCTCTCTCACTGTCCCACAAACCACCAGACTTGGCGTAGTGTCCCTGGGTTTTCCAGGCAGGTCCCCCGCCCAGCTGTGATCCTCCAGGACCTCTGCTGAGGGAATGCCGTGCTATGTCACCAGTGCATGCCGTCCCTCAAGGGAAGCCCCGGCCCGCCAGGCTGTGCAGGGGCGCTCTCAGCCTGATGCAAAGATGGCCGAACAGGGCATCTCAACACCCCTGTCCTTGCACAGTTTCTCCTTCCCAGCTCTGGGACAACTGGCGGGGCTCTGGGCAGTGGGCACGGCCCTGGGCAGGAGTTTATCCAGCCCTGCAGGGAGCCAGCTGCTAGCTGTGGGGTTTCTTTCTGTTTCCAGCTCTCCCCTCCTTTCCCCCGGCCCTGAGGGTATTTGCAGCGGGCTATCTTGCTGTGTTTTACTGAGTGGTTCCCACTATCACAACTGCAGCCACTCCTGGGTTTTTCCCTTTTTTTTTTTTAAAGAGCCAGTCAGTCTCCAAATGCCAAGCCCTGGCTTCCCCAGACCGCCGCGCGACTGCAGGTCTTCCAACCAGCTTACTCACTTGTTTCAGAATGCAGACTCCCGGTTTCACCAAGTATACGGCCACTGTGGAACTAGCAGACCTCGTCCAGCTGGCGCATCACTGTAACTGGTATTCTGGGTCACTTTCTGGTTTTTATCTAGTGTTTTTCATGGAGGTGTTTTTTTACCCTGTCTCACCTAGCCGCCATCTTAGTTTCTTCCCATAATATTCTCTTATGGTTCTTTTAAAGTCTATAGGATCTGTAATGATGTCACCTTTCTCTTTTCTGGTAATGGCAATTTGTTCCTTCTCCCTTTTTCCTGATTAGTATGGATAGAAGACTATCAATTGACTAATTATCTTAAGGGACCAGCTTCATTTTCATTGACTTTCTTTATTGATTTTAGTTTTCTGTTTCATTAATTTCTGCTTCTATCTTCATCATTTCATTTCAGCTGCTTAATCTGGGTTTAATTTTCTCTTTTCCTCATAATTTCTTAGAGAGGGAGCTTAGGTCATTGATTTTAAGCCTTTCTTCTTTTCTAATATATACACTTAGTATCATAAATTTCCCCTTAGTACTCCTGTAACTGCATCCCAGCAATTTTGATATGTGGTGGTTTCATTTTCATTCAGTCCCTACTCACACTTCTATGCAGATAAGGATTAGGCTAAAAACTCAAGAAAACATTGCTCTATTATCTCCAGAGCTCCTTCTTTCTATGCAGCTCCCTCCTGCCCAGCACACTGCTCCAAAAATTGTAACTTCATTGACCTCCTTGAATTTTGGACTCTGTGCCCTCAACTAATGAGACTGCCAGGTTTTATGTGGGTCTCTCCTTACTATGCTGCAGCCTGGACGCTTTCTCCAGGAAGTGAGCTGGAAACTTTTAGGGTTCACTTTTTTTGTTTCCCATCTTGCAGGACTAACTTTCTTGTACAGCCTCTTTTCCACAGTCGAAAAGCCATTATTTAATATGTTTTTCTAATGTTACAGTTTTTTAAGAAGGCAGAGTGAATCCAGTCCCTGTTACCCCATTATGGCCATAAGCAGAAGTTTGCAAGTTTATTTTTTACACACTTGAAAACTGAATTTGATCTTGAGTCTGTCAGTTCAAGTAGGAAGCATGAGGAGGACAGAAACTTCCAAAGGTAGACTCTTAATAAAAAGAGTAAAGGTCAGAAGTGGCCTTTCTTGAAAATATATATCACTCTTATTTCAAATAGCTCATAGAAGAAATAATAAATTTATATTAAAAGGAAATTGGAAACATACAAGTAACAAATTATTGTTCTTAAAGAAAAAGCTGGAAAGAAAAAATATACAATAAGATGGATATGTTTTTCTCCTTTATAGTTATATGCATTTTATGTAAACATACATTATTTCTATTGTGCTGGATCTCCTTGGCTTTTCCCCATCACTCAAATAAAGAGCAACCTTAATCACATATAGAATCAAGTTCTGGTAGTTTGCTATGATATTTTGTGGTATGACGTGATATTTCTTCTATTTACAGCTCATGTACATTATAGAAAGATTAAGCCATTGCTCTAACCTGCATCAATCAATCATTTTTAGACATTCAATAAAATTCAGCCAAGTAGGCCTAATCTAAAATGAACTATATGGAGGTCCCATGGGCAAAATCACTCTGGAATCCCTGTGCAGCCTTGATGCATTTTCTGCTTCCCATCAACCTACAAAGAATTTAAGTCAACTAAAAGTTTAAGTAAACCTGGGCATCCATCCCTCATCATGGATTGAGCAATAAGGCTGAAAGTTTGGTAGGGAATATGGTACTTGCTCCAATGCACTCATGATAGCTCTAGTAAAAGGTAAGAGATGGGCCTTGACAACTGTTCCAGTTTGCTAATGCTGCCAATATGCAAAATATCAGAAATAGATTGGCTTTTGTAAAAGGGATTTATTCAGTTACAAAGTGTCCAAACTAAGGCATCAACAATATGATACCTTCACTGAAGAATGGCCGATGGCACCCAGAACACCTGTGTCAGCTGAGAAGTCATGTGGCTGGTGCCTGCTATTCCTTTGCTCCCAGGTTGCATTTCAAAATGGCCTTCTCCAGAATATCTCTGGGTCTTTCTTAGCTTCAGCTCCTGTGCATCTAAGCATCAGGGTCCTCTCTTAGCTCCAGAGGGGCTAGCAGCTCCAAACATTTCCAAGCATCTCCAAGTGTCAGCATCAGTGTCAGCTCTTAGCTTTTCTCCAAACTGTCCCTCTCACCAGCTCTGAGTTCCTTCTGTTTGTGAGTTCTTTTATAGGACTACAGTGATTAAATCAAGAACCACCCTGAATGGGTGGAGTCCATATCTCCATGGAAATAATTTGATCAATGGTTTGCCCACAGTTGACTGAGTCCTAATTCCATGAAAACACTCAATCAAAATATTTCCAACCTAATCAACACTAATACATCTACCCCCACAAGATTGCATTAAAGAATATGGCTTTTAGGGGAACATAATATATCCAAATTGGCACAGCAGCTAACAGGAATCATCCATGGAGGTCTCAGGGATAGAGGATGTGGTGGTGGTGGTGGTGGTGGTGGTGGTGGTGTGTGTGTGTTTGTAGAGTACAGTAGGTCAGCCTTTTCTATTATTTTTCCTAAGGGAATGCAATGGTTGTGCTGTGCAAGTAATCTGAGAATTCTTCCTGATTATTCATGACAGAGTACAAGCTACTAGAGAATGGACTGCAGAGCATTTATTGTGTCCATGGCCAAGGGTAGCTTTATTATTTGGCAATTCTAATTTTAAATTTGTAAGCTTTAAATCTGGACTTGATCTCCATTTTGTTCTATAGGAAAGGGGTTCTCAGTCAAGGCTGGCATATCTTCATTTTGGTGATTTTAACAGTTTTACCAGCTTAAGTTTCAGCCAGCCCACTTAACCCTGCATACAATTTATCAAGTAATAAAGTACTTGGAAGTTGGAATTATCTATGTAGGACCAATAATTTGTAAAGTACTGCCCACATTGGCATGTGCATTGGAAATTGATTTGCCTATTGAAATCTCAGAACACTGATAGTAACCTCAGAATACTGGTTCAGAAATCTGCCTTCCTTTAAGAAATGCCTTGGACTTTTTCTGTCTAGAGCAAAGCATGAACCCATGTTGGATACCATAGTGAAGGGCTGTAACTTTGACTGGGTTTCACAGGTAGGCCACTTGCACCTTTAATAACAGCCTTCCACATATACGATGGGTTAATTCAAGGGTGTAGCTGGTGGTAGGCAGGTGTCTTTCATTTTGCACTACAGTGGTGGCTCCATCTTGGGGCTTGGTATTTTCAGAAATCCACTTCCTAGAGAAGGAGTTATTTTTAATTTACCTGTTTCATCATCTGTGGCAAATAAAAGAAGGGTTTGGGTTACATGGCTTCTAAGGAACCTTTGTTTTCAGAGCCTATAATAAATTTCCTAGTTCAAAACCATAAATGTGTGACAATGCATAAACATGTGTTTCAGTTTGCCAGGGCTGCTGTAACAAAGAACCACAGACTAGTTATCTTAAACAACAGAAATTTATTGTCTTACTATTCTGGAGTCTAGAAATCTGAAATCAAGTGTCAGCAAGGTGAGGCTCCCTCCCAAAGGGGAGAATCTGTTCCATGCCTCTCCCCTGGCTCCTGGTTGTGGGCAATCAAAGGCGTTCCTTGGTTTATGGCTGAGAAACGCAATCTCTGCCTCCGTCACATGACCATTTTCTTTCTCTGTCTGTAACTCTCTTAGAGCATCCAAATTTCTTCTCTTTATAAGGACACTAGTTGTATTGGAATAGGACCCACTGTTATCTTGTTTGGCCTTAACTAATGACATCTTCTAAGATCCTATTTAAAATTAAGTTCACAATCATAGAATCAGGGTTTAGGACTTGAACAGGTCTTTGGGGGATGGGGCACAATTCAATCCATAACAATGAGTAAGAAGGAGAGAGGATGAGGAAAAAAAAAAAAAAAAAACACCACCACACAAATAAAATTCAAATAGACAAGAAAATATTCCCCAATTACTCCTTCCATTCAACGCTCTCTTATTGTCTCCAAGGTTGCTCACTCCATCTCCTCTGCTCTAAGTGTTGATTGCAAAGAGCCTGAACATTATGTTCTTGGTTTTACATCCATGCTCATTTCAGGGGCAATTTGTTGACACTTTGAAATCTTGGACACTGTGGTCAGAGAGACGATGGTCTAAAGTAGCTGGCTTTTTATTTTGGTGTACTCTCTGCTTCCATTTCAGCAAGAAAGAAGAATGGTGCTTAGCCCAACAAACCAGAACTGAGCCCTCTGCAGAATCCAACTAAGTTGTCACTCTTGAGTATTTTTAATGCCAGAAATGAGACGAATCTTTTCTAATGAGCTGGCCCCTTTGACTGTGTCTATGTGAAGATCCACATTTGGATTCATACTTTTGAATCCTATTTCAGGGTAATATATTCAATTTTAATCAATAATCCTCTTTATTTGGCAAACATTTAATACCCACTATGAGCCAGATTATAGTAGTAGGGGCTGGAAGTAATCATGAGGCACACAATTCAGGGACAAGGTGAGAATTTTAATTTTGCTAGAACTGGAGAATTCAAGTGGATATCCATATTAAGCAAATGTAGTGGGAGAAATATCAAATGTAAAAAAGTGAGGATTCTTAGCTTTACAAAAGAAATTTCTCACCTGTGAAAGGATGCTTCTGTGAGAACACCCTTAGGAACAAGCTTTGAGGATACATCATTGGAAATATGACAAAAAAAAAATTCCCCACAAAGTGCCTAAAATCTTCAGCCTATAGAGACTTTTTAGACTCTCTACTAGAGAAATTTTACCAAAAGGTTATTTTTCAGAAAAATGGAGAGCTTTTTACCCAGAGCCCTTGCAAGTTTCAGAGCAAAGTCTTGTTATGGGTCTGCAGGGAATTAAGGCAGCTTGAACTAAAAGAGAAAATAAGGTACATTTTCTAAAAAATACTGCAATGACAGTTCTATTTCTTTACTTGGCAAAGTAAGTCATACTTAAACTTTCCCTGTAAGGCCTTGGTCAAAATAAGAGTTTTGTTATTACTTTGGCTCAACATCAGAATGGTGAAAACATGAAATAGAAGTCAAAATGATAATTTTTCTTCAAATCTCCATTGCAAATTCTCTTTAGAAAACATTAAAAAGCATAGAAGTTAAGACTGGAAAATTTGAAGTCTTAATGCCTGAAATTAAATAATGGCTCTACCACTCACTAGTTGTGTGATCTTGGGCAATTTACTTAATCTCACTTAGCCTCAGTTTTCCTATAAAGAAGGACAATAACAGTATCTACTTTACAGGTTTGTTATATAAGAATTAGAGTTAATGCTTGCAATGAGTATCCAGCACATAGAAGATGGTGGGTCAATTTCAGTCTCTACCAGTCTTATTACTATACTGTTATTGCTATTATTATTATCACCTGCAATGTGCAAGGTATTGGGGTGTTCTTAGACATGGGAGTATAGAGCATTGGATGCTATAAATATGAACAAGCCAAGATCTTAAGTCAAGTGTTTTTGTGAAAGGAAAAGGAGCTAGAGATCTCAAGTTGGGGGAGAGAGTGTAGCATATGAAAGCCTGTAGAGCCCAGAGGGTTCTCCAGTCCCAAACATGGTATCTGGGCCTGCTTCAGTAACTCTTTTGGCAACCTTTTCTCTAAAAGTCAACAAGGAGGAAATCTGATCCAATTAACGCCAACAACATCAAAAATCAGTTGCATACCACTTTGCTAGTATTGAATTGTGGAATTAAACGGGGTTTCTTGTAGTGTTTAAATCTTTTTTCCCTATAGGAATTTAGAAGTAATCACAAGGTATTTTGGTAAAAGTATACTCATATATTTAAACACTAATCATGGGATAAATGTTTTGCTTAAAATAATAAGAACTTCAATTTTCAATAAACATATCTTAGACGTAATTTTATACTGAAAGCAAAAGATCTGATATTTGGTCAGGTTGGGGAACAAGAAATGGTTTTTATGACAAAGGGAAAAAAATGTTAACATTTTCAAAAGCTCAGCTGCCTGGAAATCATTATGAAGTACTAAGGAACATTATGCATGAAGGGAAGGAGTGTAATACAGTAATAGTATGTCCATGGGGAATTTGTTACTGGACATAGAAATAAAGGGCCATGCAAGGCAGGCTCATAAGCATTGTAAAGAGATGAGAAGGATTTCAATAGCCAAGAACCAGGTCCCTCCATTAGCATATCAGGCTCCTCTGGGAGAGCTCAGTCTCACGGGCAGATCCATAGGCTGTCAGTTTTCTTTCTTTTTTTCTTTCTGTTCCCTATTCTCCTCACTGCTCAAAGCCTAACATGGTAACATTTGCTTAATTAGGTCCTTAATACATGTGTGTGTGTTTAAATTGTATTTTAAATGGTGTGGACCTCTGATGTAATCAAACCCCCCCATTTTACAAAAATGACCACTGAGACTATGAAAAGGTCATTTGTCCAAGATGACAACTGCAAGAAGCCATCTAGTAGTTAAGAGTAAGATTTATGGGGTAAGATATTGCCACTTATAGCTGTATTTTTGTGAGCACATAATCTATCCTCTCTAAGCCTGTTTCCTCTTCTATAAATTTGTGATAATAGTATTTCAAACTACATTGAAAGATTGAAGTGAGAATTAAATCACTTAATGCACTGAAAGTGCTTAGCATTGATCCTGGTACACTGCAGACACAGAAAAACGCAGCTGACATTTATAAATACTGCTATTGTGATGAATATGTAAGATCAGAATAAGGTCCGAGCTTTGTGGGTCTCTAACCCTTCATCCAGTGGTTTTCTACCAAAGCAACTGTACAATCAGTTAAAGTACAAATTTGGCTACAGTCAAATCTTGGATATTTGTTTCTCTTTAACCACAATGCATGACCCCATCTGAAATAGATGATTATTATGTGATAAGCTAATATTTAGTATCTAAATATTTGGAATTATATTATAACCATATAGACAATTAAGTTTCTTCAGAAGCATGTAGCAGTGAGAATGTGGTATTTCATTCTGGAGGATTCCCCAAATTTATAGGATTTGAAAATTTGAAAACTTTTTCTTTGATTTTCCAAATCCTATTTTTAAAAATAGGGTAATTGGGTAAATTTTTATATATTTTATATCAACCCTTGATTTCAAGAGAATAATGTGGTTGCCATTGAAACCACATTTTCTGCTGTGGGAACATTAGCAGTGTATATTATTGGATGCCTCTGGCATTGTAAATCACATTGTTGTCTTCCCAGTACCTCACATAATAGATATCTAGCACCTGGTAAGAGTTCACAAAACCTTTGTTGAATGAATGAATGCTTTCCCCGTGAATATATGCATATGTAACATCCTGAAATAGTTTCATAAATACAAGCTTATTAGAACTGGAAAAGACCTTAACTGTCTATGGACAGGAGAGAAGAGTCAAAAGAATTGAATAAATGAACACTTATTGGGTACCAATTATGTATCCAGTAACTTTTGCTAGTGATAGTACAGCAGAATTTACTTGGTTATGTCCTAAGAATGTTGTGCAGTGCAGAAACAAAGGGTGATTAGAGGCTGCAAAAGAGGAATTTTTTAAATGGAGGGAGGATTCCTATCAACTCCCATGGCTAGTAGCTGCTGAATCACATATTTGGTCTGGTTCCATTCAGAAATGCGTGCCTGAAAGTTAATGCCACATCCAGGGCGCAGGGACCTGGATTGCATTGCAGGAATATGCTGTAAAGTGCCTTGCACAAAGGACAGAGCCAATGAAGAGAGCCAAAAATAAGATCAAAACATGTTACTCTTCAAGGATTCTTAATATTGAATTCAAAGCCATTCAGATGTTACCTGAAACTATTCTTTCTGTTACTCTTCAAAAATTACCTGATGCTTCAGCAACACCAAAAGTACTTTTCATCCCATTTTCTTTCAAATATTTGTATTTCTTCCTGCCATTCCTACTGTTTGGAAGCCTTTTACCTTTTTTAGTCAAGATTAGTATATTGGTTAGAATGATGTTATTGTATTAGAGTAATGTAATCAGCAGTGATAAATAAACCTCAAAATTTCAGCGACTCAACACAATATTAGTTTATATTTTGCTCATGTAACAGTTCAGTTTATGCTTGGCTTTCTGGTTCTTTCTTCCATGTGATGATTCCAGGCATAGACTCCTTCTGTGTTGAGGCTCTGTGATTTCCTCAGGCCAAAGAGTTCAGCTGATGAGGAAAAAGAGAATGGAGAAGCTCCACCAGTTCCTTAAAAGTCCTGACCTGGAAGTCACACACATCACTTTTATATTCATTGCTCTGGATAGAACTCAGTACCAGGCTGCACCATAATCACATCTGGATGCAAGGAGATGGGAAAACTTCCCTGGCTTGGAAGTTACTACGAAGCAACAAACACATAGGAAAGAGAAAGCACACATTTTTGGCTGACAGCCAGCCAGCTCAGCACAGTCAGCACCCCTGCCCTGCGTTTCAATGATCTTTCTGTATACCTCTATTATATCATATTTATTATCGTAGCTCCCACGTGTATCTGTCCCTAGGTTATCAGCTCCTTGAGATAGTGCTCTGACTTTTTTATCTTTGTTTTTCAGGTAATAGCATCACGTATTACACATGTCTTTTACTGTAGCAATATCACACACATATACAATTTACAGTTGAAATTTTGGCCAGGACATTAGATCTCTGAATATCATTCACGCAGCAAGTTTGTGGCTGTACCAGGATTGGAAATAAGGTCTCCTAATTCTTAAGTCAGAGTTCTTTGCCCTTATCTTTGTGGTTACTATTTGTTTTATACAGTCACTTAAGAATTGAAGAGATCTTTGTTGCAAAGAATTTCCTTCTGCATTTCATGGGAGAGCTTAGGAAAACTCTTCATAAAACCACATATCCAGACAATGCTATCAGAAATCAAACCCTTTATTAAGGAAGGTGGAAGCATGGCAAGGGCAGGGGAATTAACCTAAGCTTCATTGTTTCTGCCCTTGAAAATCCTGAGGTGCTAAGAAGCAGTCTAAACTCCTTGTGCATAAGGCTGCCTCTGAGCAGGTGGAACTGTAGGAGAATTATGCTCATCTTCTTTCTGCTGAAGCAAAATGAACATTAGGGAAATACAAACTCCTATTATACTGATTTTTGCATTTGCATATCCGAATTAGGAAAGGGACCAGTCAGCCAAAGTACACGTTACTTACGCCATTTTTCAATACTCAATTTGCTCTTTCTTCTTTCAGTTTGCTTCTTTTTTTTTTTAATTCAAGCTTTCTTAATGTAAATTGTTTGGTTGTAGAAAGTTATAATCTCAATTTTGGCTTCCATGACACTTCACCCTTAAAAGCAAAGTTATAATCTGTGGTGGGGAAATTTGAATGGTAAACTTCAAGTTACATCTCTGCCACTTACCTCAGTGGCTATGAGAAAAGAATGCTTGTACTATGAACATTCAGCTCAATAAGGAAAAAGAGGCCTATAGCCCTTCATTTTACAACTTAAAAATAGTCTTTCATTCATATTATCAACCTTTATTGAACACCCACTTGCTGTTAGTCGGTGTATTAGGTACAAAATACAGATAAAGATTAGGGAAAATGTATTTTTCAACAGGGCTGACATGAGCTGTATACCTATTTACCATGTAATATAGTTTTATATCTTCTAATGGGATTGGAAATCCCATATTCAAAGGCCACTTTACGTCCCAGGGTAGATCTCATGATTGGCCTTGGAAGAGAACAAAAAGAATCTGTGGGAGGAAATGTATTGTGAGGAACCATCTGAAGCTGTATCCACGATGGTGACATGTGACCACTTTAGGCTCAATCTTCACTTCCTCAGGCCCCACTCACATCTTAAGGAAAGAGTGAGGTGTCAGTCATAGCAATATCAACCTCTAGAGTTGGCCACATAGTGGGACTGATTTTTTCACACCAGGCAGGACTGTAACAAACACCTAGTTTTACAGTCGCAGCTCTCACAGTGGCCCAGGGTGTCCCCAAGCTGGACATGTAAACAGGGTTATCTATTTCTGCTGCTATTCCCAACCTCACAGGCTCCTACTCTTCCAAGTCAGAGAGCAAATGGTCTCTCCTTTTTGATCCTGATGCCAAAGGTAAGGGCTGAGGAAAGGAAGGTTTGGCTTTGTTATATTATGTGTAAATTTACTTTTGCTCTCAAGATTATATTGACAGGTAGGCATTAAATACAAAGGGGAAAACTGAACATTCAGTTTTCTAGTAGAGATTGAACAATTGAGCAGAATAGCAGAGAAAAAAGAATAAAAGAACAATATGTAATATTTTTAGAGAATAAATAAACTAAATTTCTGAAACATTGCATTTGAAAATTTGGGGTGGTGGTGGAAAGATGAATTTTTCGTATCTCTCTGAAAGTGGTGAAACAGGTTCTGGAAAATACATCGCAAGTATCTGACTATGAAAATGAGAATTGTTTATTTTAAAGTCCATAATTGTCTATTGAGGAACAATCTTTTGTGAAGAAAAATAAAATACTTTAACAGGCAATCCAATATACACAGCGATCCGAATAACCACAAAGGTAGAAAATGACTTCTCTTTTAGAAGAAAATAAACACCTGATAATTTTTTTTATAACTCTCCAAAAGAGAAAGAGGGAGAACAATTCCCTTTGTTCCACTGGTTGCACTCTGTGGTGTCTGACGTACATCCTTTCTGCTGAAATTTAAATCAAGCCCTTTTCTTTCCCAGTCCCCTCTGGAAACAGAAAATAGATATTCATTTTTCACTCTTTAATGATATCTTCATATTTAAAAAAAAAACTGCTTTTAAACTCATGCTGTATGATCCTGTTTTCCTCAGAAATTCCTAGGGCCTTTGGTCTATTTGTCTAAGTAGAGAAATAAGTTATCTTGCTAATACTTTATGACTTCCTCTGAACTCCTTCCAAGATCTGGTCATCTCACTGCTGTAGGCTCCACAGTGGACACAGTATTTTGAATTAAGGTATAATCCAGCCAGGTATTTGCTTAGACATTGCAGATCTGGAAAAAAAAAAATGCTCTTTAGACAAGATTGGGCAAATAGGAAGAATTTAACTTCCTTTTCTTAGTCCAAACTGGAAAGGATTCATTAGATGGGCAGCCAGAGCAGGGAGGAGGGGACCAGGAAAATGATACTTGAACTGAGTGTAATCTTTGTTGAGGTCAACGTGATGCTGCAACACAGAATTTTTAGGTCATGGGAAGAACTGTTGGTGAGTTTTCCCTATAAAATGCTGCAAGCTCTTAGTATTTCAAGTATAGATGAATTTATATGAGAAAAAAGTCAGAGATAATTCAGTTTAGCAAGCTATACCACTGACTTCTTTTGAGGAAATGTGGTCAATTGGTTTTTAAGTTCTTAAGGCAAAGGGCATTAATGTCTGATACTTCTTTTTATCTTATAGAAAACTTGTCAGAGAAATGGGCTTCTAAGTGGGTGACCACAAAGTTCAAGTTAAATCATTTAATTTGAATGAAGCTTTGGAAAAAATAAAGAAAAGAAAATGTACATTTATAAATTGAACATATAGTAAGGTCACACTGTCCAGAGTAGGGTTTGTTTGTTTTGAGTTGAGTTGTTTAATTTTTAGGCAGGCACAAGTTATTTAGAAAATAAGCCTATCTATTTGTTTAGATGTTGCTTATTTTGGGTAAGATTTTATATTTTTGAGTTTTGGAGCATCACCCCTGTTGATTCATTCATGACCAGGAAATAAAAGCTCTCAATAAGTAGGTGAACTTTTGTTTTTGTTTTTAAGAGTGTCCCATTTAGGTAGTGTTCCACCAAAAAAAAAGCTCCTGATACAGTTATTGTAAAATAAATGCCCTTTCATTCCACTGAATCACTATCAGACTTCCTTTGTGAATTGAGCAGGTTTTGAAAATCATCCCAAAGTATTCTTGTTTCATCTAGTATTAGAACAAAATTCTTCCTGAAAGCTTATCTCCCCCTTCTGGGGCAATTGGTGGTAGTTTCCCAATCTTCTCTGCAGATAAATATCTTCTTGATAATTATCATATATAATTAATAGACATGGGAAGGAACAAAGTCAGAACATCGTTTAATTTTCCCTCAGAAACTAAGATAAATGTCAGTCACATTCCATTTCTGATGAACTTTATTGCTTGATCTCCCAAATCCTAAAGCAGTGAAATAGTAGCAGGGCTAGGTAGGGGGGTATATGGTGATAAACAGTAATTTTACCCCAGGGCTCAGGAGGGTGTTGTGCAGCATTGCGCTCAGGGAGGACAATCAGGACTTTCTTGATCTGTTTCCCCTTGGTACCATTGATTTGTTGTCTGATTTAAATACAGAGTTCAATATGCAGGTGTGTAAGTGCAGCATAAATAAAATGGTATCCTTCTCCAGAGCCAAGGGACCTATGTCTAGGGAACGGATATAATTTATGAGGAGGGAGGCAGCAGCATAAATATGTGGGGTGCTTTGTCACCAGCTGGTATGAATTGGTTAGAGAGATGAGCTTGGAGGAGGGGAATAGTGGGAGAAGGAAGATGAGGTGCTGGACAGAGCTAAACTGGGGCACGGGACCTGCACCTGGGAAGCCAATCTCAAAGCACATCCAGAGCTGCTCGGCAAGTGCTTCCTAATTACCCTTTGTCCCCGGAGAATCCCAGAGAGTGAGGATGGGATTTTCTTAGTGAACTTAATCTTAGGTGGGTGTTTTATTTCTGCGCCCCCCGCATCTTTTTTCCCCTTGATGGAGGTGGGAGGGAGGGCATGGAAGGGTGATGCATCAAACTGAGGATGACAAGAAGCTGGCGGCTTTGCTCCACTCCCCGGCTGGGAGGGCTGACAGTGCTGGAGTGGGACAAGCCGGAGGAGCTTCTGGAGTCTGAATACTTGTGAGGTGTGTGGATGGGAATAGTCACAATGTCCCTCCTGATTGCAGCTCAGCAGAAAGTGGATACCACTGTGTCCTCTGGCTTCCCCAGCACGCTGGTAAGGGGTGTGTGTGTGTGTGTGTGTGTGTGTGTGTGTGTGTGTCTTTAGAGAAGAGAAGATGAGATTGATTTTCCTCTATTAACTTGGAATGAAGTTTCAGGTTTGCTCTTTTGTATTTTTTATATATCTATTCATTTATTTTTGTCTTCCAAGTTCTGATCCCATCCACTCTTTTCCAAATTTGAATTCCACACAGGATATGGAGGAGGCCAAGAAGGAGAGGGGTCAGAAAAGGAGATCTTTCCCAGTTCACCAGTCAAGGAGGGCACTGGGAATGTTTGCACTCAAGAAACCCAAAGCCATAGTGGAGCAGGGAGGAATTAGAGCTTGGAACTCAGTGTTCTGCCCTCTCACACTTGGGTTGGGCAAGTGTGGAGGACTCCAGTGCTTCTTAGAACAGTTGGAAGTGAGGAAATACAGAGACTTCAGCATAAATTGGAAGAATAAATGAGTCCCTGAAATGCAGTTACGATGGTCCCCAAAATGCAGTTTCCATGATGTCCGAATTACTATGGAGATTGCATTGCTTTCCCAAGACATAAAAACGAGGCGTCAGCTAAAGATATAGAGAGTATGATGTATGGAACTGAAGCTGGCGAGCGGTGAGGTAGAGAGTGGTGGGAGATGAATTACTCAATTCATTAAACGAGGATTTCTTTGCGCGGGAAAACCAAATCAGCGCTTTAATCTGGTGGGGGAATTGATGGGTGTTTCTTGAGATGTGCCCTTCCTTACCCTTTCACAAAAAAATGACAAACTAGAGTAATAAAGCCAGACTGGGTGGCGGCTAGTATTGTCCAAGTTAAGCCGAGTGAGGATGGGACGCTCTGTGTCAACATGGTGTGAGTGTGTTTGTGTGTGTGAGTGTGTGTGCGTGTGCGCGCGCGTTGTGGCTAGGGTTGGGATTTGAGGAGGTGAATTTCAGAAGTCCTCTGTCTATGCTGATCTTTCCTGGAGCAATTTGCAGGCTTCATAATCAAGCGTCGCTGCCCTCTCTTAAGTTTTCACCTTGCCTGAGGGCGCGCCCCCTTCCTCAGCCCAGAATCCCGGAGGGAGGGCAAGAGCCGAGGTCGTGGCGAGGGCAAGGCGAGCGCCCACATCTGGGATGTGAGTCCCCCGGGAGAAGCCCGGTAGGAAATGGCTTCACCTGTTTGCAGCTGAAGCGCGACTCCGAGCCGACTGGCCCTGGAGTGAGCCAGAGTTAGAAGAGTCTGGGGGTTCGGAAAATGTGGGGAACTAGTTAGCATGGGTGTAGTTGTGGAAAGTGAGAGTCCCCGCTGGGTGTTGGTGGGAGATGAAATTTGCCTAAGTGTGAGAAAGCGGAATGCGGCGGGGGGCGTGTTAGATGAGGGAGGGTGTGAATTATACAGAGCTGGGGGGTACCTGTGAGATGCTGTATGGGCGCAGCGCCTCTGCCAGCCCCAGACCCTCTATGAGCCGCTCAAGCCCCTGACCGTGCGGTGACCCCCACACCTCCAAGTTATGCCTCCTACACCAGAGGAGCCGCAGGAGCAAAGAACAATTTCAATTCTAAAAAGGATCGCTTGTTTTTTTGCTTTTTTTTTTTTTGCTCTTTTTTCCTTAACCCAAGGAATTGCGTTCAACTTCAATATGCAGTGAATAAAGCGGGAGGCATTTGGTGTGTGCTGATGTGTGTTACAGGAGAGGGCTCAGACGGGCATTAACTTTTTTTGTGTTTAGTACCAATTCTTTTTCGAAGGTGACAAAGCTGGCGTTTGGAAAACGTAGGGTGACTGCTAAGAATAGGACCATATTTTGCACCTGCCTTGGAGCCATCTCCTAAATTGCTCACATGCTCAAAGATGGGAAAATTCCTCTTGTTTTTAATTATGGTATTTTGAGCAGAGGATGGAGAATGGGGAGGCCCTTTCTCCAGTGAATGTCTCCAAGTATTGCCAATAGAATTCTAGAGGATAAGGGAGCCCAGTACATGACTCTCTGTATTTAATGCTTAATTTAAGGCTCATCGGAGAGGAGAAAAGGGAGGAAGGAAGGAATTCCAAGTTTATTAAGCTTAGAGAGAGAGTGACTGGATCTCCTTTAGGTTTCCCATTATTTGCTAAAAGTTGACTCAAATGTGTGTCGCTCTGGCATGGTCCTTACAGTGACAGGAAAAAAAAGGTTTCATAGAACACTGGAGATGGAGTGTGTTTTGAAAACCAAAAAATATAGAAGAAGAAAAGCCTGCTGCTCTTCTAATCACAAGGAGCTTGTGCTTAGTACCCCAGAAGATGTGAATGATAGGTGAGGGAAGAGAAGAGTATAATGAGACTTTGGAAGATGTTAGCTCACAGCTTTATTAGAAGGCCATTGTGATAGACCTTACCTGACTCTTCCATTAGGAAATCAAATATTTAAATATATGTATATATATATACACACATATGTATGTGTGTATATATATATTTCAAAGTGGTATTTTTGGTGTTGCTTTATTTTTTTAAGAAAAGAAATTTTTTTTGAAAAATCCTCCAGTTCCTACTTCAGTTTTCCTGAGTGAAATAATTTCCATTCTTAGAAGAAAATAAACATTCAAGCAAAGCTAAAAAAATTTTCTCTGTTAAATTTTTAGTAGCTATTTTAATTTAAAAAAGCTAAAAAAGGATTTAATTTACTTGTAGTTAAAAAAATGAAGTGTTAACAGAATAAGGGAGAATCAGTTTTATACAGCAGCAATATTTAGAATCTTCTTTCCTCAGGTTAAACTAATGTATGTTTACTTAACGCCACTGGACTCCGGCTGAACCTGTCCTTGCATCATTATTTCATGCGATCCTAAATGTGCTCATATAGAAGATGTTTTAGGGGCTTTTAGTTTGCCCTAAGCAGACATTTGGCATCTCACAGGTGAAATGTGATCCAATATCAGTTTTATTTATTTACTTCTATTCTTCCTTTTACCATAAAGGATTTTAAGTAGCGTCAAAAAGCATTATCCTTTAGAAAATACATTATCTTTCAAATTTATAAGTAAATAGTGGTAGGAATCAACCCAAAGAGAACATAGCAATCAGAAGGTAACAACTCAGGGTAAACACAGACAATGCAGAGCCAATGTTTCAGTGCAGCTCTTAGACATAAGATACAGGTTGAGCTCTAAGCTTTGCAATTGCCAAAGAAAGGAGGGAAACTTCCTTGTTGCTAGTCACAGAAGCCACCAGATAAAAGCAAATCAGCCATTCACTAGCCATTTCCTGCAAGTGAAACCCAGGGATGATTTTTCTCAAGGGTTTTTATAAGAAATAGGGAAGAAGGCAGATGCATTTTCATACTCTGATTTAGTGATCATCATGCTTGATAACATACCTCTTATTAGATAAAGTATATACAACTTTCTTTAGAATGTGCCATCAGCATATATTGACATATTAAATGGAGTTCACAAAAGGCAATTCTAAGAGAATAAAATCACCAGATGGGAGGTTTGGGTGTCTTCACCCCTGTCTAAGTCATACCTGCCTTCTGAGACCCAGACCAAGCATCAATTCCTCCAAGAAGCCTTCTTTGACTGACTCAGGCCACAGTGATCACTGCCTCTAAGGATTCCTTCCAAACCTCTGTGACACGCATTAACTGTGCCATCTATTTAACAACATAACAAAGGATTCACAAATGCCTTGAGGCCTGTATGTCTAAGCAGGCAATATTCCTCAAGGGATGGAGTTGTGTCATATGTTCTTGTAAATTCAATGTTTAGTTCATTTCCTATAATATAGTAGAACTCCAGTTTTGTTTGCCATTAACCAGTTAACACAGAGCCCTGACCTATGATGTCATTGAAGACGACCGACATCAGGTCAACGGCCAAGAGATACTCTGACTGTGATTACATGGCACCAAAAAATGAGGAAATAAATGCCATCTTGACTGTCTATTTTTATTTCACTTGGTGTTGACTCAAAAAGATAAAGTATTTATTCAGGATTAAAAAAGAGTGTTTTGTGTTTGGGTATTTTAAAAAAAGTATTATTTCTTAAATGTTTCATTAACTAACCAATTTCTCCAGTCTTAGAAAGATGTAAAGGTGGAGAAAGCAGGCAAACTTTTAGCCATCTTTCAAGGCTCCATCTCACAGTCTCTTTCTCAGGGAATAGCTTCTCTAGCCATCCCGATTCAGACAGATCTAGCTATCCTCAGTCTCCCGCAACACAACTTCTGCTACTCATTTGTCCTCAACCACTCAGGTTTAATTGGTATAAGCAATCTTCTTGTGTATAAATGTATTATAAAAACAGCCTATTATAAATGATTTGGGGTAAAAAAACAGATCAGAAAGATACAGCCCATAATGTATATTTTTCCCCTTCTAACTTATTACTTTGGTAGTCCTCTTGGGTAATTTCCTTCCAAGCCTTTTGAATAATTTGTAAATTTTCAAATGTTTAAATCACCTCCAAGGAATAATTTTTGCAAACAACCTGCAAACAACAAAATGTAATTTCAATGCCAAGAATAATAAATGAAGTAGGTATTCAAAATGGATATGATATGTTTGGTTTCACCAAAAAAAAAAAAAGTTCTAAAAGTAAGGAAACTGGTTGTGTGTATGTGCATTTTATAAATGTTGAGTCTCTTTTAGAATTACCTTCAGAGTGAGAGTGTCCTGAACCATGGCAGAGTCACTGAAATAAATGGCTGTTTTTTGTTAGGCAATATTTCCTTTGAATTAAAAAGATGTGTCCCTCTCTCCCTCGCCTAAAAGCATGGTAGATTGTCCATTTAACTAGACTGATGACTCATTGAGACTGAGGATTCCTGAATATTGTATTTCTTTTTGTATTACATTGCAATTCATGTGGCAATGAAACCCAGCAGCTCCCATAATAGAAACCATGGCTAGATCCTCCAAGGTTGGCGCTGAGGGCGGAACCTCTCCATGGAATGAAGCAATTGGGCAGTATATGGCAAATTCCATTCACTGAGTCACCTTCACCTTGAGAGCTCACTAATTACTGCTGCCCCACAAGGCTGGCTTCTGGGATTGTCACTCCTTTCTCATCTTTCCTGCCCAAGTGTCGACTCACAATATGCTTAGCTGAATTCCTCATAGCTGAGATCAAGTTGGGAACCATGGACAAGCTGCAGGTTACTCTTTTTTTAAAAAATCCATTTCTTATGATCTCTTTCCTTTATTAAAGTCTTTTTTATCTCATGAATGAGTAAATAATATGCAGTCTGTGTTGGTTTCATTGAACAAATGTTTTATTGAGCACATATTCTAAGGTAGGCAGTCACCTAGTGGTCATCTAAGGATTCTTTCCTTTCTCCCACCTAGAGGCCATTTTTTTCTCTTAGCCTGAATGTGCACATGTGCAAACATGCACATGCACACTCTCCCTGTTTTATATTCAAACAAGCCGATTATGCTCATTTACATTCAGACTTCCCGTTAACTTAGGCTCCACAAAATAAAGCAGCTGGCAATCAGATCAGGCAAATGTATTGAGCAAAATTCAACAAATAGTTACTGGACATCTCCTACATGCAGCTCTCTTCAGGTGCTGGGGTTATAGCAGCATACAAAAGAGACAAAATTTCTGCATTCACACCACTTGCATTTTAATGAGAGAACAAAATAAAGAACATTTGTGAAGTGGTGACAAGTGCTAAGGAGAAAAATAAAGGGAGAAACGGAATGATGAGGAAAGTGCTACTTCAGAAAGATGTCATGAAAGGCCTCTCCGATCAAGTGGCATGTGAGGGAGAACAGAGTGAAAAAAAGAACAGAGCCGTGAGCCAGTCCTGGTGAAGATAATGGTATTGTGCACCTGATTAAGTTCTACCAGAGATCCATCCTGACTTTGAGTCACAGGCTGTGAGAGTTGGAAGGAACATCAGCAGACATCTAATCTAACATCCTTCATTTTACAGTTTAGTAAAGTGAGGCCAAGAGAAGGAGAGGCACAGGCCCAAGGTCAGGTTCACAAAGACTTTTTTCTAGATGGGAGAAAAAAAGGAGAGAGAGAAAACATTAAAAGTTGACTACCTATAGAGAATCCACCAAAACATTTGACAAAATGAGTAATAAAGTTGCTGAAAAATAAATTCCTGAGTAGTCAATCAAATATTCCATATTTCATTTTATGCTATAAGAATCCAGTGATAGAATAAACATTTGTTCTCCTCAGCAACTACAGACATGAAATTATAAGTTTACGTAATGTATTGATCCACATCATATTCTTAGGTTGTAGAAAAATATGCTAGGGGAACTTTCCTCCCTAAGCATAAGGGACCAAAATGCTGAGAAATTTTGGGATGTCTGCTTCAAAACTAGACCTTAGTATCCATGGACAGCAAGACCATGGGCATGAGTCAAAGATAAAACAGGAGAGAGCATTACAGAAATAAACTAGCAAACTCACTCACTTGCCATGAGGCAGGAAGTGATTATATTATTATTCTTGGTAGTATTTACAGTTTTAAAGACCTTCTCCAGTTCATCCCACTGTAAGTTAAATGTCCCCACCGCCCCATATTCTTCTTTTAAGATTTTTATACCAGCTGGGTATTTGTAGAATTGTAGAGTTGTCTATCCTTTCTGTTAGACTGTTAGCTCCCTAAAGGTATGACTTCGCTTTTCATTATACTCCAATCTTTATTAAATGCTTATAAATATTTTTGAATAAATGGAATCCCACTCATAGAAAGTCAGTTATGCCTTTGCATTAACAGAATGTATCTGCTGTTCATTCATTTAGAAACTGTAGTGAGCTGTTTGGCAGAGTGGAAGCCAAGGGGCCTTTCTGAGATTCCCAAATCATTTAACATGGTAGATGACTGATTCCATCTATATAGAGATCTAAGCCCAATCCTTGCCAATGTAAAGCTACAGTGGGAGTAATAATATCTTCCAGATGCATTGTGAGGAAACCAGCCTTCCTCTGGAAAGAGGCTCAGGCATATTGAGTCTTATTTTTCTCAGGGTCAGAGCTGCATAATTTTGTGCCCATGCAGCAACCTTCTCAGACAGTGTCATCTCTTTTGGACCACAAGAGAAATAATGGAGTGCTACCCACATTAGGCTATTACTTAGTGAGTGCACAACACAAGCCCGAAAAGTGTTTGCACAGCTTCCAGATATGGGATTAACTCACTGAGATAATCTGCACTTTTGGAAATGGGATTCATCATGCAATCAGTTTAGAACCTGATTTCCCTCATTTACCAACTCATGAATATATGAATATATATAAACATGCAACATAAATATGTATACACCCTTATAAATATATATACATTTATGTATATCTTTCTTCACACACACATACGTATAGATATAGATAAAGATTACAAATAAAAAACGATGGACTACTCCATAAAATTATTTTCTATCTTATTCATTCACTACGCCTTTTCCCACCAAATCCGTTCGGCTAGTATCTCATGAGTGGCTTCATGGGCACTCAGTGACTTCTCCCTTCTCTGAATCCATGTAGCATTTACTGTTTAAATCTATTGATTCTTTAAATGACTATTTACTGAATGTCCACCGTGTTCCATGTAATGAGGATAGAATCATGATTAAGGGCAACTCCTTGAAGCTGGGGGCCATTTTTAAAGTTTAGTTCTACCCTGTTTAATATTATTCTTTAATTTCAGTTTGGTTGGAGAAGCACCATTAAAATATATGAAAAAGGTCCTCAAAGGTGGAAAATGTATATAAAATGGTTGGGAAAATAAGTCCAAGTAACTTGGCTTTGCAATGTTTACAATGTATCATGCATTTAACATTTATAACTTAAAGTGGAAGGGGAAGTGAATAGGTTCTGGGCGTGATATTTCTTTTGAGCACGAATACATTTTATGATTGTCAGACTCAGTGAGGAAAATTGCTAAAGAGCCTAAACAGTGTTTCACAGGCACAAAATATTTTGACGTTTTTACTTCAAATTTAGATGCTGGAGTAAAATTCTCCAAAGAGCTATAAAACTTAGAGAAGACACCAGCAAACACATGGAACTGTGCTTCCTCATTACCTTCATGCTTATTGTGAACCATGTGCACCTGAAATGGCTTTTCTTCTCTGCTAATAAAGTGATAGGATCAATGACTAATTGAAATCGCTCAAATTCTTGGTATACAATTGGTGATGCATAGATACTCTGGATAAGAGCCCAAGATGAAGCACCCGTGTTCTCTCAGGTAGGGAAAAGGAACAATTTCCTCTCTCATCTCCCCCTACGTCCACAGGGGCTTGGAACCTGGCTTTGACCTCTCACCAGCGAAGATTTAGTGCAAAGATTCCAGTCTTTCAAGGCAGAAGAGCTGAGTTTCCTGACCTTGAGCAGTTATTTTGGCTTCAGTGTTTCATCTTTACTAAGAGGAGTTTGGAATAGTAGCAGAAATATCAACAATAGCTACCATTCCTGAGTACTCCTAGGCTCTTTACATATTAATGCATTCAATCCAAACAATAACTCTGACTCGGTAATACTGAAGTCTCCTTTTATAGATGAAAAACTGAGTAATTTGCCCAAGGTCGTATAGCTAATAAATGATTAAACCAGGGATTGAGGCCAGGATGTCTGGCTCGGAACCACGGCTGCTGTGCTGTACTCATGCTCTCTATGGCATCAGGCCCCAGAATCAGGGATCCAATCCAAGGGAGATGAAGACAAAGGACAAGACTAGCAGAGTACAGAGTTGGGACAGCTTTAATAAAGGTTACATTTGCTGACCACCCTGCCTTCCCAGGATGTCTGAAAGTACTTCCCCTCTTCTTTCTAGCTCTGCCTTCTGCACCTTCTTACACATTGCTAGCGGATGAGCCCAGCACTGAGGCACAGCCCATTGTCTGACATCTGGAGAATCATTGTTAGAGCACTGACACAATGCCCTCTCCACCCTAGAGGCTCCCCTCTGTCAATGAGAACACTGTGACCCTTCTTAGAGAATCTTTCCTAGTATGCCTCAGAGGAAGGTGGGAATGGTGGAATGACTCTCAAGGGCTTTGCGTGCATTAATCCATAAACCTCAATTATAATCATACTAAATGTTGCTAAAATCCTGTGGAGAGAATTGGACTCTGTTGTTTTCAACCATTAAGCTAAAAGAAGTTCAATATATAAGCAAGGCTGCTTTGGCAGGATGGGGGTAAAGCCAGAGGTCTGCAGCTCCGTGGGTAAAGCCAGAGGTCTGCAGCTCTGTCCTCACTCTGCCTGCTTGGGGCACCTCCAGTGGGTCCAGGGGCTCCCTGGGGCTCCTCTGACAGGTCCAAGGGCTCCTCGAAAGACAGTTCACAAACCTTTCCAAATTTTTCAATGGGAGTCATTAGAGCATTAAAGGGCTCTGATCATTGAATTAAATGATCTCCAAGTCTTTTTTCCAGTTCTAAATAATGTTTTAGTCTTTTTTTTTTCCTGGAAGTGGACACACAGAATTTCCTACAGATTGGCTTTCATTTGAAATGTTACTGTAGACCATTTATAGGCAAAATCCTATATTTGATATTTTAAGATGCAATAAAATAAGGGAATCCATATGATGCACTCCCCTAGTAGAGTGAAAACAGATACTCAAGACTGTCCCACTTTCCAGGTAGCAACTGGGGACTGCTTGGTACCATGTAAGCTTTGCAGGTGTTGTCACTGGAGCACTTAAGTTTTTCTGAAATCCTCAGGGTTTGTCTGTGCTACTTATTTGGTACTTATCATTTACACATTTGCATTATATATTGTTTCACAGGCACAATACCTAGGAAATAGTACATATCTCACAACTATTGGAAAAGTTCTAATAATTTGATGCTTTAATCTTTTAGTGAGTGAGCTAGCTACTCTAACAGGAGAAGGATAGGGATGGATCCAGACAAATTAGAGTTGTCTCATGTGATAAGACTTAGCAATTTATGAGCACAGTGTTGGAAAGGATTCTGACAATGTATTTGTCATGGCCCACAGGATAGGGTGCTGAAGTCCACCTCGTCTGTCAGGCATATGTGAGGGAAGAGAGAAACCACATGTCTTTCAAATTTTGTCTCCCAGAAGGCAGGCCTAAGCCCAAAGTAAGGAGCATAAGAGGGTGGGCTGGACTGAAAAGGTTAGTAACAGACTTCCAAAGAGAAGTATGAAAGAGTAGAAAATTCTATCCCTGCCATGTCTCAGTTCTGACTGTATCTGTAACTCTTTCTCTTCTGGAAATGTCAGGTTAGCTTCCCTCAATGACATTTCAATGCCTTGAGTTCAGACTAAAACAGGACATTTAGAGGGCAAGAAAAAAAAGGAAAAGAAATAAAAAAGAATGAACTGTGCTTTTAGGTACAAGATTTTAAGAAAGGAGAAAAAGGATTTGCTTAATTTTTGAGACCTCCAAAATGTTAGGTTATAACTAAAGAGAAAGGTGAAGTTGATGGTGATTTTACATGAACTGCTTTGCTCAGCTCTCCTCTGAGAGCAAATGTCTTCATCAGTGTGGGTGAAACCAGAACCCCTTACTAAGCAGTCTAACAACAGTGGGATAGCATCCAAAATGCACTACTTAGAGCTTACAAGTATTCACTAATGTGTCTGTCCCAGATAACAAGATTGAAAGAAAAATGATTAAACCTGTGTAGATGCTTTGGATCTGTAAGTTTTGAATAATGAAGAATGCTTTGAGAGAGAAATCAGTATTACATTAGTTTAGCTATGCTCAAAATCAATAGTCATTTGATAAAAGCTGAGTTTCTCTGACCCTATCCTGACACGCAAAATCCTGTGATTCTTTTGGGATGTCTTTGTTTGGTATATCAGTTAGCTATTGCTGGGTAAGCCCCTGCAAAACTCAGTGTGCTTAAAACAACAATAATTTAATAATTAGAATCATGTATCTGGGCTTGGCTGGGCTCAACTATGCTCCAACCTGTGTCACTAGTTGGCTGGCTTCTCCTGCAAATTCTGTAGGCTCTATTCTAGACCCGGCTTGGCTGGGCATCTTAGTTGAAGCAGCCCTGCTCCAGGTGTTTCTTTTTCTCTTCCTCCTTGCAATAGCAGAAATGCAAGAAAGTCAGTGGACACATGCAAGTTCTCTTGAAGCCTAGGCTCAGAACAGGCACAATTGTCACTTCCACTTTATTATCCAATTGCCCAAGCAAGTTACATTGCCAAAGAACAGGAAATAGTCTCCACCACTTTTGTGGGAAGGAACTGCACTGTCACAGGACAGAGGGAGGATAAAGGGAGGGGTGAAGAATTGAAGCTGTTAATGCAATTTACCACACTTGGATTGGTCTTGAGATCTAGTTGATGCAATTAATGATCTTTCTACACTGAATATTTCCAGGGAGACATTAGGATGTGGCTGTAATAGGATCATGGATGGATGGATTGTCATGACCAGCTTTTACACTCACTTTCAATATTCTCTTTCATAGATTTGTTAAGGCTAAGATTCCTGGAATGACACAAAAGTATAGATCTAGGAATTATTTTCTGTCATCAGTTAATAAGTCATTCACTCTGCTGCATACTGGATTAATAGAGAGGTAGAGGTGAGGGGACTAACATGCCAGGAGCTGTGCTAAGGACTTTGTCAATTCTAAACTAAATGAGATACACATTTTCATTCATTGTTTTATTGTTAGTTATATATTCATGCATATAGCCAACATGTAAAGAGTTGTTGGAGCCATCTAGCTCCAAGGGAAAGGGACTCTAATTCCAGGGTTTGGGCTTGAATGCAGAAAATAAAAATTTGTAAATGCAAGTTTACTGTGGCTTTGGTGATGGCTGTATTTTTAATACGTAGAAAACAATGACAAATAGTAGTCCTCTGAACTCTGAATTGTTTTTTAAAGAATGTCTGCATGCACAATTTGAAGCCACAAAATTGCCTTCAGAGGAGAAGCCATTACCACCTCACCTCTGTAACATTATCTGGAATTTTGCCCACCAGCTTTGACGCACCTAAGTAATCGTAGTTTATATGAAGAATTTTGTACAACTTTTTGTCCATTTAAAATGCTATGATTTTTCCTTCTTATTGGATATACATATAGAACTCATGCATTAATAAGGTTCATTTCTCTTAATATATGCACTCCGTACTCTTGTCTCCTATAATAGTTTTTAATGGTTTTAGAGAAGGCCATTATGGTCTATTATATCAAAAAATGTCATTGCCTTCTGTCTTTTTCATTGTGTTTATGGTTTTCAAAATGAGGCCCCAGTAGGACCTGAAAAATGTAGCTTTATGTCATGTCCTACAAAAAGCAATGTTAAGCATGATGCAAACTGTTATTCTCCAAGTGTATATTTTCAAAACAAATGAAAGAAGCTGAGATCATCTGAAAAGTCCTGTTTGTCAGATTCCTTCATGGAGTTCTTTAATCACAATTCCTAACCCAAGAAAATAACTAGTTTGATTAGACTCTGGTATACTTATGGAATGGTATGAGTAGGGCTGCTTGGGGCAACTGAGGAGCAAGCCGGCTCCATCCTGGTGGTTTCAGCAATCTTCTTGGTTTCTCACGGGATGGCCTAACTCTAACTGATTCTACGTGCACTGATGGGAGCACAACAAATTAAAGGCAATATTTGGTGCTTCATCCTGTGTTCACACACTGGGATCCAACTTTTTGAGAATATTTCTCTGAAGATGAAATTGATTGCCTGGTAATAAAGCATGTAACACCATTAACATTAATTAACAGCTTATCAAGAATTAGATTTTCAGGCTAAGAGTTAATAGAAAAAAGGCCTGAGAAAATGGAATTTAGGAGAGAATGCTTGAGGGGGCTGTGGCAGGGGGGTGGCCCAGGAAGCAGCAGTTATTGCCCAGAGGCCATACTCTGGTAGGTTGCCAGGAAAGGATGGTTTGGGAGTAGGGAGGTTTGACCCACCATGTACCTGGGGGTAAGAATGAATGGAGAGAAATAAGTGAAGTTTTATTCTGACTCTCCACTTCAAGTTGAACAGGCTATACGTATGTGTTTTAGAGGAGCCTCTGAATTTACTCTTTACATTCCAGAATGTTGGCAACTGAAAATATGGTAGGCATCTTTATTCTACAATAATTCAATCAACACTTTCTAGGTATTGATGATCACCCAGCTGCTGCGCTCAATAAAAGACCCAATTCCTGCCTGTCTTGTCTCAATGGAATTGCGCAAATGTAGAGGCTCCAGGTCTCAAGTCAGAAACACAGAGGTAGAGTTGTTTCTGGATGGGGCATGAGCAGCTACCGGGCTGGGAGGAAGGCCAGATCGCAGGGAGATTCTGACAATTAAAGACTTGTCTGAGTGGTTAGTAGCAGGGGTCCTGGCAGGTGGGTGAAGCACAGTAATAGGAAACAGCACACAAAGTGAGAAGTGTCCACACCATCCCAGCCCTTTTAATAACACACATTGTTGAGAATAAATAAATGATAACTAACAGTATGCTTGCACCTCAGGTATTTTCCCTTGATGCTGGATGGACTGCAGAAGTTGGGGATCAACACTTGTATTATATCTAGTCAAGGTCAACATTGGTCCTATGTTCGGGCTTTAGAATGGCCTCAGTTGTAGCAAGAGATAGAATTAAGTGAGTGGGAGCAGAAATAGGTTTCACTCTGGTGTCTGTTACCCATGCATTCTTTCAACATCCTTTTTGCATGTCCGTAGGTGTGCTCATGTGCTAAATTCAGCAACCTTTGAAATCACGAAACAAGCTCAACACGTGATTGTCTCTTCCACCAGGAAAGCCAACAATTACGTAATTCAATCCTTGAAAAGCTGTTAATGGGGCAGACTCTGAAGGCAAATGGTCTGGGTTAAAATTCCAGTTCTACCACCAACAGCTAGATGTGACCTTGCCTAAGTTATCCTCTCTGGGCTTCAATGCCTCATCAGAAAATGGAGGAAATAATTGTACCTACATCATAGGATTACTGTGAAAATTAAAGAGTTAATATATGAAGAGCATTTAGAGTATCTGATATATGGAAGTCCTCAATTATTGCTATAATTATTAACATTGTCCCACATATAGGCAGGGGAGTCTTCAATTAGCCTTTTTGGCTTTACTGGATATTTGGCCCAGGAACAAAGATGTGTTGAAATTGTTTGACTCTTTCAGATAGGTGACTTCCTCCCCTTGAGAGGGAGCAGGGTTTTCAGTCCCATTCCAGCTGTTCACTTGAGAAGATATTCAGCTCTTCCTAAACTAGTAGAGAATTTAGGAAGTTGCTATAGGCAAAGTCCCATCATTCTGTGTGTCAACAAAGGGTAGGACCAATGCTTTGCAGCAGCCTTGGTGGTTCCATTTCTGTGCTCATTCCAGGTGAATTCTGTATGAGTGGCACCCCCTGGATTTGTGCCATGTGGTGACTTGGAGATGGAGCTAATGAGTCCGGAGGGAATACCATTTAACATTTGTCTAATCTCTCAAGCATTTTACTTTTCCACTCAAACTGATGTATACGTAGGATTCTTTTAAATAACCCCATAGTCACATCTAATTGTAAACACTGACACTTGTCCAAACTTTAAAGTGCTTTAATATTTATGATAGTGGTTTTTCACTCTTGCCGTGCTTCAAAATCACCCATGGAACATTTTAAAATATACACACTAGGGTCCCGCCCCTGGAGAAGGTGATTTTTAGGTCTTCAAGGGAAACTCAGCTGTCTACATTTGAAAAAAATTCCTCAGGTGATTCATACAAGCAGTCAGGTTTAATAACCTCTGATTTTCTTGATTTAACTCTCACAACAGCCCTGAGAGAGAATTGAACAAATATTATTGCCCCCATTTCATTGGTGAGAAAACAAGTACTTAGAGGTTAAGATTTGTCTGAGGCTACATAATTAGTTAATGTATTCTTCAGGGTAATTGCAGCTAGGTGCTTTAACATTTACAAAATCTCAGTGCTTAGCTCAGTGAGAGTTTATTTCTTACACTGCACTTCAGTGCCCATCATGTGGCTCCCCTAGGTTAGCCCCTCCAAGGTGTGTCTCAGGAATCTTTCATCCTCCCATCCAAGCCCCTTTAGTTCCAGGTGTATGGACAGGTGTATGGACAGAAGAGAGAGCACATGGCTGTGCTATGGCTGGGCCTGGAAGTTAAGGCCAGCACTTCCGCCCACATTCCATTGGCCAGGACTCAGACATGTGGCTCCACCAAGATGCAAAGGGGCCTGGGAGATGTAGCTTTCCTACATGGCGAAAAGAAAATGATCCAGATTGGTGAACACATGGAGTAGTTTCCGCCACAATGCATGTCTTAAGGTAATGAAATCTGAATATTGAAAACCTTCTTCATGAGAAGCATATGTTTACTATCACTGGCATTTTATTTAATCATCATAATAATCCAAGGAGGTTGTTCTAGAATTTAAATAGCTTGCAAAAGACCACACCCCTGAGAAATGGGAGAGTCAGGAGTCTGGCATTCATATCCCAGCTCTAAGTCCAGGGCAGTTTGAGCATAGCATTCTGGCTGACATAGAACTGAAAGCTAGAACAAAGGTGAGAACCAACTTCAGGTTTCTTGACTGCCATTTTAGTGTTATCTTTTCAGCTACAAGATATTTCTTATTTATTTTGAGCATTCTATAATACCTTCTGGACTGTGGTCTTAGGTTTAAGAAAGACTTCATTGACTGGAGGGGAAAGTAACTTTAGTAAAGATTGCTGAAAAGTCTTCCTGTTTGTTACCAAGTAGAAATACAGATGTTTTTTTCTGCTTACTTAAAGTCTGTTTATACCCCTCCTGAGGGCCTTCTCTCTGAAAGCCTCACAGAAGATTCCATCTTTCCCAGATTAGCATCTGCAGTAAGTACAGTAATTAGGAATATTATTCATACCTCACTAGAGAACTTCTGCATATCACTTACCTCCCAAGGAAAATATTTTCCACTGTTGTTATCTCTTCAATGTATACCAGGTATATTTCCAAACAGGTTTCTCCCCCAGTATAAATCAATGTGGGAAGTCAGTGGTCTGGGAAGAATTGGTATTATTCTTGCTTTAGCTGTCTCCTCCTGACAGTAATGTTTGTTCAAGTCCAGCCCAGTTGAAGCCAGTTCCTCTGGGAGCCAGTGCCCTGGCCCACCCAGGGAGCTACCACCTGTCAATAGCATATGGTCCGAGGGCAGCTCAGCATCTGGAGCCCGACCAGCCAGCCCAGGGCTTTGAACTGTGAGCTCATTCCTTCTTGGAAGACAAATGGGGGTTAGCCAATACTCACCTTGGCCTGGTGACCTTTGAAGACAGAGGCTCCAGGAGAGTCCCATGGCTTCCAGACCCCATGTGAGTCATCTCTGACCTATGGCCCTAGCTTCACGGGCAGGAACCTGGAGCCCTGCCTAGCTTGCTTCCTGCTGATATGATGAAAAGCAGGGGTCCTGACCATTCCATGAGATTCATGATGTTCTCCTTTCTTGCATCCCAGCCTCATCCACTTTCAATAATTACATACCAGCTCATTAATTCCTTCTGTTCTCTCAGATGCAAAAGGACGTTGCTTGTCTTTCTGCGATGTTAAGTTCTACTCTTACACAGAATGAAGTAGGTCTCCTACCTCACACCAGAGGGGGCTGCTCATCCTTGAAAAGATTTAAGGATGCAGCTAAATTATATAATCCAAGCATGAAAGCACCTAAAGTGTAAGCAGCCATGTTCTCAGACACTTGTAGTAAAGCAGAACTTTTTAATAGGCCATTTCATCCAACTTACCTATCTTACAAAAAGGAATTGAAACCTGGCAAAGTGCACTTACCCAAGGTTACATAAGTAATTAAAGGTCAATATAACTGGAACTAGAGTGCACTTTCCACTACTGCCAGCAACTGTGCTATAATGCCCAGCAAGTAGGGAGTTGGTAGACGAGGTATCATGTCTTTTTCCATTTAAGGTTGACTTTTTCTGCCCTCAGCCTGGCTTGCCTCTGAGGAGGCCAATCAAACTTAGCTTGAGCAACACTGGATTTTTGCCTTAAGTCAAAAGTCTCTGAATAAAGAATACAAATCAGCTTAACTTCTCCTCCCAAGTCTGGCTATGCTTCATACAGCTTTCAGAAACAATGCAGCAAACTACCTCAGCAAACAGGCACATGCGACTTGCATCTGAGCTATCAGGAAGGCAATTTATAGCCCCAACTGAAATTTCAGGTACAATTGAAACCCAGAAGGCATTGGCATGTAGCAAAATAAAAAAATCCAGAAAACTCACTCTCCCAGATCTACTATTCAGGTATCATCTGAACAGAAGTCTGAGCCAAACTCCTCAATTCAGCCAGAATCATTTATTCATCATAATACCTACCACCTGGTGTTACAAATGATTTCTTATTAATAATGAGTCCAACTCCTTGCATACGAATATTTTGTTTTATTTTAAAACAGAAAATAAGTCACAGGATTAGCTTTTGTTCTAAATGCCTATTTTTCTATTTTATTGATCCAGGTAGCAACTAAAGATTGAACCACAACATGGGTTATCTCTTTAGTTTATTTAAAGAACAGTCTTTTATTTTTATCAGTGATGAATGAAGGGAGCTTGGCTTGGGGAAATTTAGATTGAAGTCATGGAAGCGTCCCAGAGTTTGGAAATTTTAATAAAGCCCAACTGTGCAGTTGGATTGAAATTGTGCTAAGAACAAGCTTTCATTCCAGATTTGTGCTCAGTTCCCTTTGGTTCCTGGCAGAAAACCCTTGAAGAATGGTATTTGGTTTTGTTTATTTGGCATTTCAAATTCTGGTTCCTCTGGCTCCCATCCCAGTCAGAAATAGTCAAAACTGCAAATGGAAACTTCAGTGGCAGCACAGTGGAATCACTTGAGCATGGCAAAACCTATGATAGGACCCCAATATGCCATCTAGCATTCTGTTGAGTGCAAGACGACTTTTAACTCTGCACCTCTGGGTCCAGCCACATTGCCTTGCTGGCTGATAAAATAATTTTCCCTTGCACCACAAACAGCTGCCCTCTCTACCCAAAGGTGAAAGGCCTTACAAATAACTCCCTTGATCCAATTCTGTAACTCCAATCACCAGGACTTCCAAATTATATCCCAGAGTGTCCACTTTGGGGAGCAGAGTAATGGCGGGACCGATGCTGCCCTACTTTCCAACAGTGGAAAATGAAGGCAGAGCCTCACAGCCCGGTGCTAATGAGAATGCGTCTCTTTTTCATCAGGAGACACCACTGCTTGATTTGTAGTGTTTTGGACTGATTCTTAGTTCTTTCTTTGGATCATTCTATAATACAGTAGGCAGCAGAAATTTAAGTTTATCTCTATAAAAAAATTGTTTTTAAATGGGTGTGAGACCTAAAAAATAAACTTCCATTCATGAACTTTAAAAGCCCAGAAATGATAAAATTGTATTTGTCTTTTCACTAAAAAGATAATGTCCAAAGGCAAGGAATACCAATTTTGTATATTATTATTGCTACCCAAAGTCTTCTCACTTAAGGCAAATGTTTGTTTTTAGAAGCAGTAATTGGTACTAGTAGCCAAGCCTATCAAACCAAAAAGCAGGTTTTTAAACAAAATGTTATTCTCCAAGAGTAAATCTAACAAATATGCCAAATGCACTATTAAGAATAGTAATGGAAATTTTAGAGCTGGAAAGGTCACTGTTGATGATCTAATACACCCTTCATTTTACAGATGAGAAAACTGAGGTTCATAGAAACAAAATTTCCTCACATCACAGAACTAGTAAGATGGAAAGCTGGTTTTAACATCCATGACTAGTAATTCTCATGTTAATACTTTATGATAAAACTGGTCAAAATGATGGAAAGAGTTGTTAATCAAGGCAAAAGTGTCTACCACTTATAGAAAGTACAAAGGTACTTTCATGCAGCAAGATGACAAGATAGACATTATCATCTCCATTTTACATATGATAAAACTCAGGCTCCAAAACATGAAGTAACTTTCCTGAGGTTGCACAGTGGAAAGTGTTGGAGCCAAGTTTTATGCCTAGGCTGGTCTAACCAGAGAACCAATTTCTTTGTCTATTTTCTTTCTACTACATGAGAGTGCCTTTTTTTCTTTAATTAGGGAAGTTGTAGGTTTACAGAACAATCAAGCATAAAATGCCGGATTCCCATATACTACCCTAATTATTAAACCTTGCTTGGTGTGGAATATTGTTACAATTGAACATTTTTAATAATTGTACAATTAACCATAGTCCATGGTTTAATTTAGGATTCACTGTGGAATACAGTGCCATGGATCCTTTTTAAAAATTTTTATTCTGTTAACATATATACAACCTAACATTTCCTCTTTTAACCAGATTCAGATATATAGTGTTGTTATTTATGTTCACAATGTTGTGCTACCATCCCTACCATCCATTACCAAAACATTTCCATTGCTCCAAATAGAAACTCTGTACATTTTAAACCTTAACTCCCACTAAATGTAAGTGCCTTTTTGTTTGTCTGTTTTTTTTAAAGCAGAAACCTTTCTTCAATAGAAACTAATAATCAAAGACCTAAATGTATGACCTAAAACTATTACAGTCTTGGAAGAAAACATAGGCACAAATCTTTGTGTCCTTGGATTGGACAATGGTTTCTTAGGTGACACCAAAAACAAAGCAACAGAAGACATATAAATAAGTTAGATGTTATCAAAATTAAAAACTTTTGTACTTTAGAGGACACTAGCAAGAATGTGAAAAGACATCCCACAGAATGGGAGTATAGTTTTTGCAAATCATCTATCTGAACAGAGACTAGATTCTAGAATATATAAAATAACACTTATGACTCAATATTAAAAAGACAACCCAATTTAAAAAGTGGGCAAAGGATTTGAATAGACATTTCTCCAAAGAAGATATGCAATAAACCAATAAACACATGAAAACATGCTCAACATTATTAGCCGTCTAGGAAATGCAAATCAAAAGTCATGAGATACCATTACACACCCACTAGGATGACTAGAATCAAAAAGAAAGATAATAACAGGTGTGGAAGATGATGTGGAGACATTGCAATCCTCATACACGGCTGGAGGCAACGTAAATGCTGTGATCCATTTTGAAAACAGTCTGGCAGTTCCTCAAATAGTTAAATATATAGTTAATATGACCCAGCAATTCCACTGCTAGTAATTTACCCAAGATATATGAAAACATATAACCACACAAACACTTGCACACAGATGTTCATTGCAGCTTTTTTCATAATAGTCAAAAAGTGAAAACAACCCAAATATCTGTCAACTGATGAATGATAAACCAAATGTGGTATAGCCATACAGTGGACTATTATTCAGCAAAAAAAAGAAATGAAGTAATGATACCAGCTAAAACATAGATAAACCTTAAGAACATTATGCTAAGTGAAAAAGTCAGTCACAAAAGAAAGTCAGTGGCAATCATGTATTATATGAGTCTATTTATTTGAAATGTCCAGAATAGGCAAATCATAGAGAAAGAAAATAGATTCGTGGTTGCCTAGTAGATTAGCAGAGTAGGTCTGGGGAATTGGTAGGAAATGAGCTACTAGTGATAGTTACAGGATTTCTTGTTGAAGTGATGAAAAGATTCTAAAATTGATAGTGGTGATGGTTGTACAAGTCTGAATATACTAAAACCATTTAATTGTACACTTTAAATAGGTGAATTGTATGATATGTGAATTATATCTCGATAAAGCTGATATTAGAAAGAAAACAAACATAGAAGTCCAATACTTAGAAGATAAAAGTGGATAGAGCTGCTCTGATTGAAAGTTTCACTCTGAACAGTATTCCTTTCTCCAAAGTAGCATAAGAACTTTCCGTGCAGCACAATTCGGTCACATCACTTTACTTGATTCCTCTTTAGAAATTTCTGTGTACAGTTGATCTTTCAATTAACATATCTGTTCTGTTTCATAAAGGGTAAGGCAGGTTTTTATAGTTTCAATAATATCAATGATAAGATGTGTTCCTATGGAAACTTCTTGATAGGGTGAATTCAAAATTTTTGCCAAAAATGTAGTAAGACCATGGTCAAATCTAGAGCATTCTTGGCCTTTTAACTCTAAGCATTCCAGATCAGTGCTGCCATTTTTAAGATATTCTTGCCCAAGTATTAACCTTGTAGTTCAGCCAATCCACCCACTGAATCCACTACTAAAGCTATTTCTGGAAAACAGAAATTCCCAGTTTGCCTGGATATCTCAATTCTACCTTAATTCTTTTGGAATACGGCACTCCCTTCTCATCTGTTTTTTTTTTTTTTTTTTCCCCTTGTTTTTATTGATATTTAAATTAAATGGAGCAAAATTGAAGGGAAATGACATCCTCTGCCAGTAGCTAGGCTCGCCCTACACAGCAGTTACTTCTTTAAATTGACTATTTTTGTTTATTTTTCTCCACAGTGTTTTTAGCTGTGGTTTATATTCAATGAAATACACTGTTCAATGAGTTTTGACCAGTGGAAACACCTGTGCAGATCACACACTTATCAAGACATAGAACATTTCCATTACCCAGAAAGATTCTTTCTGCCCCCTCCCAATCAACTACTACTACTGTCCACTGAAAGCAACCACTGTTTTGATTTCTATCACCATATTCTGCCCATTCTAGAATTTTATATAATGGAATCATTCATACATTCACTCTTTCTTTCTACCTCTTTCATGCAACATGAAGTTTGTGAAATTCATCCAAATTGTCCTGTTTGTCAGTTCTTTTATTTTACTGTATAATATCTCATTGTATAAATATGCAATTTGTTTATTCATTCCCATGTTAATGGACAATTGAGTTTCCATTTTCTGTCTATTATAGAGATTCTATGAACTTTCATGTGCAAGCCTTAATATGGACATATATTTTCACCTTCTTGTTATATATCTAAAAATGGAATTGCTGGATCATAGGATGGGTATGTTTTAGCTTTAAGAGAAACTACAGAACAGTTTTTTGGAATATTTGTACTGTCATACACCCTCACTAACAATATATGGGAGTTCCAGTTGGTCAAGAATCTTAGCATTTGCTGTTGTCAGTATTTTTAATTTTAGCCATTCTGATGGATATGTAGTAGTATCTTCTTTGCATATTCCTGATGACTAACGATGTTGAACACTTTATCATGTGTTTATTATTAGACTTGTGTATCTTCTTTTGTGAAATTTTTGTTCAATTATTTTGCCAATTTTCAAAATATTGGATTGTGTCCTTTGTTGAGTTGTATATGTTTTTGTATATATTTTGTATATAAGGTCTTCATTATGTATAGGAGTTTGAATGTTTTCTGCCAGTCTTGGCTTAGCTGTTCATGTTTTTAACAGTGATTTGGAAAGACCAGAAAGTTTTAATTTGTTAAAGTTCAAAGTATATAGTCTTGTATTTTGGTGTTCTATCTAAGAAAATTTGACCCATTTTGCAATTTGTTTTCTAGTCAACCCCAGATTCTTTTTTTCTCCTTTAATGTTAAAAATTAACCGAGTATTTTTTAGTATTCCATGCTATCTCCTTTATAGTTAGTAGCTATGCTTCTTTGTTTTAATTTTTAGCTGATCTAGGGTTTACAATATGATTCTTTTAATTTATCCGAGTCATTCAAATTATCATTTCATACATGATGTATAAATTGGACCAAAGCACAATTCTATTTAATTTCTTCCATCCTTTTTGCTATAATTTTTGCCATATGTTTTACCTTTCCATGTTACAAATCCTTAGTGCATTGTTTTATTTTTTGTTAAAGAGTTTTCTTTGAAATAGTTTGAGAAATGACAGAATAAGTTATTTTACATATTTACCAAAATTTCTGGCACTCTTAATTCCTTCATGGAGTTTTCATTTGCCATCTAATAGGATTTTCCTTCAACCTAAAAAATAAAAAATCCCTTTAATATTTATTCTTGGTGGAGGCTAGCTGGTGACAATTCTCTCAGTTTATTTTTTAACAGAAAATGTCTTTAATTTGCCCTCATTTAATTTTTTTTTAAGGATTTTTCCACTGTCTATAGAATTCTAGGTTAAGGTTTTAATCAGCATTTTAATCATTCTTTTATATTGTTTTCTTGCTCAACATTATCTCTGATGAAAAATCAGTGATTATTTTTATTCTTATTCCCCTAAATGTAATGTGTCTTTCCTCTTCTGTCTGCTTTAAAGATTTTCTCTTTATTTTCAGTTTTCAGCAATTTGACGGGGATGTGCCTATGTGTGGTTTTATTTGGGTTTATTGTGATTGTGATTTGTTGAGCTTCTTGACTTTTGGGATTGTTATTTCTCATTAAATTTGGAAAATTTTTCCCATTATTTCTTCAATTATTTTTTCTACCCCAGTCTATCGGTCCTTCCTTTTTGGGATTCCAACTACAGGTATTCTTAACTACTTAATATTTTCCCAAATGTCAGTGAAGCTGTTTTTGTTTTTCTTTCCATCTTTTTTCTCTCTATGCTTCAGTTTAAATAATTGATTTGTCCTCTTTTTAAGATAAGTAATCTTTTATTCTGTGTTGCTCTATCTTCTGCTAGCCACATTTAAAGATATTTTCCTTGCAGACGAATTTTTCAGTTCTGGAATTTCCTTTTTTTAAATAACTTCCTGTTATCTGTTGGGTGACCCCCTATTTTCACTTACATCTTGTTTAAATCATGGAGCAATTGGAATAGCAATTCTAAAGTTCTTGCCTTCTTACATCCATCATCTTTCAGTCTATTTCTATGGAAGTATTTTCTCCAGGTTATGGGTCAGTTTCCTGGTCAGTTTCTAATAATTTTAATTGAATGTAGCATATTTTATATTTTATGTTGTTGAGAATCTGAATTTTTGGACTTCAGAGAATTTTGCATTTTGTTCTGGAAGGCAGTTACTTTACTGGCTGATTGGCACAATCCTGTTTTCTGTCTCTGTCAGAGTAGCTCTAGAGCAGAGATCTGGTCATTTGACCCCAAAAATCCTAGCTGCTTCAGCAGACTCAAATTCTATCTGTTCTTCCACTAACAAAACAACTGGTTTCTATTTGACCTCCACTTCTCTATGCTGCATGTTAAAAGTGACTCCAGGCAGAAACTAGTACAAATATGCATTCCCCTTCTCTCAAAGATCACAGCCATATCCTGTGATTATCCAATACTGAAAGCTGCTGCAATACACACACACACACACAAGTTTTATAGTTGTTTATAGCATAAGGGTATAATTACTCTATTGTTGGTATCATTACTCTCTTTTGACCTGAACCCAAGTCTCCCCTACTTCATTTTTAATCATTCTGTTTCAGAAATATTCAAGGGATTTCCAGTGTTTAAATTCTTTTATGGGGAGAACTTCAAGATTAATACTAAAAGTAACAAAATTTTTAATCTAGTCCTTAGAGAAACCTCAGGTTTATTTAAACAAATTTTGGTCTTTTTGTTTAGAAATTAAAAATTAGATAAAACCAAATATGGTCAAAACAAGGGAAATCTATTTGAATTAGCCTCACACCATTCAATTGAGTCAGATGTGGTGCTAAGAAAAATATTGTAAAATTCTTACTTTATGGGTGCAAAAATTTACAGGTCTTCTTGTACATGTAATAGGATTACATGTGAAGATAATTTAGAGCACCTTCTATTGTCTTTATCATTTCGTTTCTGGATTACTATTCTATATTCTTATCTCAATTTCCTGTCTTGATTGGAATGTAACTTAGCCTGCTCCCTCATGCCTCCATTCTTTTAGAAATTCACTAGAACTGTAAAAAGGACAGACTATAAACTCTCTTCCAAGTAATTTGCAAATAACCCTACTATCCTTTGGTTTTAAACAAAGGAAGCCTGAGCCTTATTATGGTTCTGGTCCAATGTGAGGTAGGAGACATTTAAGATCATCTAGCCACTCTATTCTTTATGAGCTCCACTTTGCCATCAATGTGTCTTCAACTTGTAGTCTCTCACCATCATTTTTCTCAGGCTCTCCCTGGCCTGGGCATCTCTCCCTCAGGTTCTGGAACTAATAAATAAGTTAATTTTGGTAAAGTGTTAATGACTGAAGCTGGCTTAGTATTTTGGAAACAGGTAAAATGTAGCTAAAATAAGGAAATCTAAAAGAGCTGAGGCCTTTCCCTTTTTCCCAAAGTGATGAGAATTGTTGAAATTCCTGGGCTAGCCCAAAAGATATCAGAGGAATGGGCACATCTTTTTCCAGTACCCACCCCACATTCCCCATTTATGTAATATTTCAAATGTATACTTGCCAACTTTGTCTATGGCTATTTATGAACTATTTCACTACTTCATTTTCCTGGTCAAAAGAAAGCTAGCTATTCTGCTTCCATTTTCCAACTCCCTGCATCCTCTTACTTTTATCTGTCAATATTTGGCATCTTGTATTCTACAGATGAAACCTCCTCAAAATTTCTATTGTGTCTTCTAAGGACAATGAGGCAGCAATTCAAATCCTGAAAGAATCAAGACGAAGTAATCACTAAGGATCCCATTAAAGGTTGAAATATACAATTCATAATTTCATGACTCCTACAGAACAATGACAGATATTTATTAAATTCATTCCTTATGGGGCTCAGAATATCCTTTTAGAATGATCTAAGTTCTCAAACATTGAACTTCATTAAATGAAATTTGGGCAAAAGTGTTTCCCATTGACATACTCCCTTAATGGAATGAGAAAGTGAGAAATGCCTAGTTTTTCTCAAACCCAATGCAATCAAGGGGGGCCATCTTTTATGCCTTCATCTTATTTTACTTTTCAGCAATAGTTGACATAGCTGTGCTCTCTTCTGTCCTGAAACATTCTTTTCATCTGATTTTTCCTCTTACTGCACTGACCACTCCCTTTTGGTATCCTTTACTGGTTCTGTCTCCTCCACTTGACCTCTTAATGTTGGAATGCCCCAGAGCCAGGTCTGGTCAGACTTCTTTTTATCTAAATACATTTTATTCCTGGAGAGCTCATCCAGGTCCATGGTTTTGTATAGTATCTATATAATAACTATGTTCAATTTCATGTCTCTAGCCTTATCCTCACAAGTGAACTACAAACTCAATTTTCAAAAAGACTATTTGACCACTCTACTTGGATGTCTGATACGTCCTTACTCAGCACAGGGCCAAAATAGAACTCCTCATCATCATGGCCTACCAAAATTGTTCCTCTGATGTAGTTTCCATCTCAGTAAATGGCACCACCAACCACCCAGTTGCTCAAACCAAAAACCTTGGAGATATAATTCATTCATCTTTTTCTTTACTCCCAATCAAATCCATTCAGCAAGTCCTGTCAATTAAATCCACCTTCAAAATATATCCCCAATCAATTGATTATACTCTACTTCCACAGCTATCGTAGTGCTAGGCATAGACAGCTCTCACCTGGATTACTGGAGTAGCTTTCCAAAAGGTCAAAAGGTCTCCCTCCTTCCACTCTTCCCTCCTGCAGTCCAGTCTCCATAAGGAAGCCAAGGTGATCCTGTTAAAATGGAAATCAGATCAGATCACTTCCCAGCTTTATTTGGCCTCCCATTACATGTTAATAGAATCAAGCTCTTTATGAAGTCTAAAGGTTGCACGCTTTGGCCTCTGCCTGTTTTTCTGGACTTTGTGGACCTCTCTTCCTTGCATACTACGTGCTCCAGCCATATTGTTCCACTTTCTATTTCTCAAACATGCCAAGTTTGTTTTGCACTAGGCCATTCTCCCTGCTGTTTCCTTTGCCTAGAAAGTTCTGTCATAGATCTTCATGTAACTGTCTCCTTCCTGGCATTTACATCAACTCAAATGCCACCTCCTCAGAGAGGCTTTTACCAACCACGCTACTGAAAATCTCCCCATTCCCCTAGTCACACTATCTCCTTTTTCTGTTTTTTTCTTTCTAAGTATGTATTATGATTAGGACATGACGCTAGGAAATAATTATAGATTATCATGTCAGATTCCCTATTAGAGTAGTGCTTTCCCTCTAATGTGTTCAATATATACAAATTATGAAAATGGAAGCATTCAGTTTTAAAAGTGGGTTTATTTCAGTGATACCAAGTAACTCATGTGCATAGTAATAAAATTTCTGAATTAAGATTTAGAAGACTTGAAACTTAGCCAAAACTCTGTCATTAGGCAGGGTGATCTTGAGCTGCTATTTCATCTATTACATAGCCATAATATCTTCCTTCTCTTCTTCAAATGATTATTGAGAAGATCAAATGAAATGAGGCATTTGCAAGTAGGTAGAGAGTCATAAAGCATTACATAAATGTGGAATAATATTTTTGTTTAGTTTACATTTACATCACCATTTGCAAAATTTTCTTTGGCATGTGTAGAACCAGATGGAATTCATGTGCACAGGCTGTTTTCAGGAAACGCCTGATCTCGGTGCCCCTAGCATTGTCATGCATGCCCACAGGAGCAGCAGGGCACTCTGTTGCAGATGGGAACAGAGCAGGATGGTTCTCAACATTTTGGTAGATCCTTCCACCTCCATGTCCATATCCACTAAGACAGCACCACCAGGATGTTCTCTCTCCACCTGTAGATGGCCTCAAATATCGTGTTCCATTAGAGTTCCCTTCTTTTTTGGCATTGGTCATTGTGCTACCCACAGAGCCTACCATACTGCCTAGCACATACTAGGTGCTCAGTGATTATAAACTCAATAAGAGAGAGGGAGAATGACTGCTGGCTTAAGAAATAGGAGAACGGCACTGAAAGGAAATGGAAGAGAACACCAGAAGCTGTTTTTTGCCCATTTGATAGTATTTCATCCATTCTACAACTAGTCTCTAAGTCCAAGCTTTTTCTTTTCTCCTGAATAAGCTGAAGCCAACTCTTTGTGGAGTCTAGGAACAGGCCACTGTCCCTGTGCTTGGAAAAGAAAGAACAGTTCATGAGTTTTCTACACTCACAACCCAGCTTGTCTGGGCTTTTCAATAGAGTGGTTGCCATGACATTACATAACTTGTGCTGGAGGAGAATCTTCCAGGCAGTTCCCATGCTAAGGGCACAGGGTGACTGTGATATTAAAAGAAGCATTTGTTGCTCTTTATACTCAGAGGAAATCAAGGTGAACTTAAACTCATTAAAAGCAGGGCTGAGCACATTTGCATGAGTGGAATGTGAATACCACGGCTTGTGGAAAATCAGCTTCACTCTTGCAGAAGAGGCAGAAAGCTTCTCCTGAGCCTGTTTGTTCTTAGTAAAGAGGAATCCTTTTGGGGTGAGGAAGGGGCTATAATGGCTTTTCTACCATTTCACAATTCTTCCAATATCACCTTCCCTAATATCTTTAATGCTGCAAGTACAGCCCTTAAAGCGAGTCTGAAGGAGAAAAAATGGCAAAATGCAAGACAAATACAACAAATAAAGAAAACAATTTATAAAGCTTCTACACACAGATGAATAAAGCAAACATTTATCATGTTTGTTATGCATGATATCTACATTTAATATTAATATTTTGCAAAGAAAAACAATGCTGTAACCATTTGCCAAGGTCTCAGTGCATTCTGGCTAAAAGTCTTAGATGAATGGCTGTTCCTAATATGCCTCATTTTATCAAGATTTTATCTTTTTTGAAATTTAATTTTATGAATAGTGTAATGTATTTAAGAGGAAAACAAATATCCTGGCTAAAGCTGGACTTTCCTCATTCCCTCCAACCTCTATCAAATATTTATCTGCCTCTACCATTTTTTTAAAAAACTTGCTTTTCAACACTGGGCTCTATGGTAAATACACATAGTGTAACTGGCTTCATAGCTGATCATTCTTTCTCCAGAGATGTTTTATTACAAAACTAGGAGTGCAGGTGTACCTTGTTTTATTGCACATCACTTTATTGTGCTTCTCAGATATTGCAATTTTTACAAATTGAAGGTTTGTGGTAACCCTGAATTGAGCAAGTCTGTTGGCACCATTTTTCCAAGAGCGTGTGCTCATTTCAGGTCTCTGTCTCATATTTTTGTAATTCTTGCAACATTTCAAATGTTTTCATTATCATTATATCTGTTACGGTGATCTGTGATAAGTGATCTTTGATGTTACCATTGTAATTGTTTGGGGGTGCCTCAAATTGTGCCCGTATAAGACTGCAAACTTAATCAATAAATGTGTGTGCTCTGACTGCTCCTTCGACCCGCTGCTCCGCCATCTCTTTCCGTCTCCTAGGGCCTCCCTATTCCCAGAAAAACAACAATATTGAAATTAGGCCAATTAATAACCCTACAATGGTCTCTAAGTGTTCAAGTGAAAGGAAGAGTCACGTGTCTTTCACATTAAATCAAAAGACAGAAATTATTAAGTTTAGTGAGGAAGCCTTGATGAAAGCTGGGATGGGCCAAAAGCAAGAACCTTTTGTCAGTTAGCCAGCTGGGAATGCAAAGGAAAAATTCTGGAAGGAAATTAAAAGTGCTACTCCAGTAAACACAGAAGTGATAAGAAAGTGCTGATATGGAGAAAGTTTTAGTGGTCTGGTTAGAAGATCAAACAAGCCACAACATTCCCTTAAGCCAAAACCTAATTCAGAGCAAGGCCCTAACTGTCTTCAATTCTTTGAAGGCTGAGAGAGGTGAGGAAGCTGCAGAAGAAAAGTTTAAAGCTAGCAGAGGTTGGTTCATGAGGTTTAAGGAAAGAGGCTTTCCCTCTATATAAAAGCTCAAGGTGAAGCAGCAAGTGCTCATATAGAAGCTGCAGCAAGTTATCCACAAGATCTAGCTAAGATAATTGATGAAGGTGGCTACACTAAACAACAGGTTTTCAGTGTAGATGAAACAGCATTCTATTGAAAGAAGATGCCGTCTAGGACTTCCATAGCTGGAGAGGAGAAGTCAATGCCTGGCTTCAAAGCTTTTAAGAGCAGGCTGACTTTCTTGTTATGGCTAACACAGCTGGTGACTTGAAGTTTAAGCCAGTGTTCATTTACCATTCTGAAAACCCTAGCACCCTTAATAATTATGCTAAATCTGCTCTGCCTGTGCTCTATAAGTGGCACAACAAAGTCTGAATGACAGCACATCTGTTTGCAACATGGTTTACTGAATATTTTAAGTCCACTATTGAGACCTACTGGTCAGAAAAAAGAGATTCCTTTCAAAATATGACTGCTCATTGACAATGCACCTGGTCTCCCAGGAGCTCTGATGTAGATGTTCGATGAGACAGATGTTGTTTTCATGCCTGCTAACATAACATCCATTCTGCAGGCCATGGAGCAAGGAGTAATTTTGTTTGTTTGTTTGTTTGTTTATTCAATTTTATTGAGATATATTCACATACCATATAATCATCCAAAGTGTACAATAATAGTTCACAGTACAATCATATAGCTGTGCATTCATCACCCCAATCTATTTTTTGAACATTTTCCTTGTACCAGAAAAAGTGAAAATAATAAAAAATGAAAGTAAAAAGGAACGCCCAAATCATCCCCCCCACCCTATTTTTCTTTTGGTTTTTTGTCCCCATTTTTCTCCTCATCCATCCATACACTGGATGAAGGGATGTGATCCACAAGGTTTTCACCATCACACTGTCACCCCTTGTAAGCTACATTGCTATACAATCATGTTCAAGAGTCAAGGCTACTGGGTTGCAGTTTGATAGTTTCAGGTATTTATTTCTAGCTGTTCCAATGCATTAAAACCTAAAAAGGGTTATCTGTATAGTGCATAAGATTGCCCACCACAGTGACCTCTCAAATCCATTTGGAATCTCTCAGCCACTGAAACTTTATCTCATTTCACATCCCTCTTTTGGCCAAGAAGATGTTCTCAATCCCATGATGTGGGGTTCAGATTCATCTCTGTGAGTCATATGCCACATTGCCAGGGAGATTTACACCCCTGGGAGTCAGATCCCATGTAGTGGCGAGGGCAGTGAGTTCACCCGTCAAGTTGGCCTAGCTAGAGAGAGGGCCACATCTGAGCAACAAAGAGGTACTCAGGGGGAGACTCTTAGGCACAATTATAAGCAGGTTTAGCCTCTCCTTTGCAGTAACAAGCTTCACAAGGGCAAAGTCCCATGATAAAGGGCTCAGCACATCAAACAGCCAGTCCTCAATGTTTGTGAGAGCATCAGCAACAATCCAGGTGAGGAAGCCCAACACCTCTGCATTTTCCCCCAGCTCCTCAGGGGGCCCTGCATATATATTTTTATTCTCTGTCCATTACTTTGGGATGTGTCACTATTTTAGACTAATCTATGCACACTTACCAGGTCTCACTTCCTATTAAAAGTTCCATGTAATTATGGTATTTGAACAAACTGTATGACTTAAATTGTTTACGAAATATAGATCAGAACAAGGAGTAGTTTTGACTTTCAAGTGTAATTATTTAAGAGCTACATTTTGTAAGGCTATAGCTGCTGCCATAGACAGTGATTCCTCTAATGGATCTGGGCAAAGTCAATTGAAAACCTTCTGGAAAGGATTCACCATTCTAGATATCATTAAGAACATTCATGGTTCATGGGAGGAGTTAAAAATATCAACATTAACAGAAATTTGGAAGAAGTTGATGCCAACTCTCCTGGATGACTTTGAGGGTTTCAAGACTTTAGTGGAGGAAAGAACCACAGATATGGTGGAAATAGCAAGGAAGTAGAATTAGAAGTGGAACCCGAAGATGTGACTGAATTGTTGCAGTCTCTTGATAAAACTTGAATAGATGAGGAGTTGCTCATTGGTTATTTGAGATGGAATCTATTCCTGGTGAAGATGCTGTGAATGTTGTTGAAATGACAACAAAGGATTTAGAATTTTACGTAAACTTATTTGATAAAGCAGCAGCAGGGTTTGAGAGGATAGACTTCAATTCTGAAAGAAGTTCAACTGTGGGTACAATGCTATCAAACAGCATTGCATGCCAGAGAGAAATCTTTGATGAAAAGAAGAATCAATTGATGTGGCAAACTTCATTGTTACCTTAAGAAATTGCCACAGCTACCCCAACGTTCAGCAACCACCACCCTGATCAGTCAGCAGCCATCAACATCAAGGCAAGACCCTCCACCAGCAAAAATATTATAACTCACTGAAGATTCAGATGTTGATTAGCATATTTTCAGCAATAAAATATTTTAATTAAGATATGTACATTGTTTTTCTAGACATAATGCTATTGCACAGATAACATTTTATATGCACTTGGAACCCTCTCAAAATTTGTATGACTTGTTTTATTGTGATATTTGCATTATTGCAGTGGTCTAGAACCAAACCCACAATATCTCCAAGGTATGCCTGTGCATACAAAACAGTTGCATTTTGTTTTGTTTTCAAATTTCCTCTTCAGTGAACATAGCTATTAATGAATTTTATCTAGAAGAAATACCATTTTAATATGGCTCTGCAAATTCTGAGAACAGTATTCTTATTCATTTAGAAATAGCTTAAAAAATAATGCTCCAAAATTAGTTCTTCTGTGCATAAGGGTTCCCCCTTTATAAAACCTTTATTGAGCAGCCTTGGCCAATAATAGTTGTAGATGAAACTCTATTAAATTCAGTCTTCCTATAGGTCATCATGCAAGTTTGAATCTGTTAATGTACCCCAGGAAAGCCATGTAGGGGCAGACCTATTGTGGGTGGGATCTTGTGATTAGGTTGTTTCCACAGAGATGTGACCCACCTAATTGTGGGTGGGACCTTTTGATTATATTATTTCCATGGAGATATGACCCTGCCCATTCAACGTGGGTCTTAATTAGTTTACTGGAGTCCTTAAGAGAGCTTAAAGCCAACACAGACCCAGACACTTGGAGAGAGGCTAAAAGAGACAGAAGCCCAGAGACATTTTGGAGAAAGCCATTTTGAAACCAAAACCAGGAGAAGAAGGACTAGCAGATGTCACCATGTGCCTTCCCATGTGACAGAGGAACCCTGGATGCCATTGGTCTTTCCTCAGAGAAAATATCTTCCTGTTGATGCCTTAATTTGAACATTTTAATGGCCTTAGGACTGTAAATTTGTAAATGAATAAACCGCCATTGTAAAAGCCAATGCATTTCTGGTATATTGCATTTCAGCAGCTTAGCAAACTGCAACAGTCATATAAAGTCTTTTTCAGGTTGCTCATAAAGAGTCCAGGTAGTCTTCATTTATTCTGGTTTCTGCAGAGACCACTTTTGTTATTGGGTCTGTGTGTTGATGTAGAATCCTGCACCAGCCATCTTTTTATCTTTTGCTCACTACACCCTTGGCATGAAGCTGAACCAACATCTCAGGTTTAAGATCAAACTTCATTTATTTTACATGCAAACACCTATATTCCTAAACACAAACAGCACACACTCACACACCCAGCTCCTTTGCTTGTTTTTGGTTTGTTCATTGACATTCTGAATTCTGTGTCTGTATGTTTTTAATTTTTTCTTCAGATGAAAATGAGGTAGAGCTTTTCCATAGAGAATTAATATAAAGATCTCCCACTAGTTAGTGTGGTACAGGGTTAAGGTACAGGCAAGGAGAAGGAAGGAAAAAAGGAAGGGGAAAGAGAGGTAGAAAGAAAAGAAAGTATAAATTGAGATGAAGAAATGACCAATAACTTTGAGTACCTTTAGATCCCAAAGTCTAAACCTACCATTTTGCAGGTGGTTTTCCAAAGTTAGCCCAGGGTCATTCAGCTATTTGGAGATTGAGAGTTGGCACCAGGTCTTCTCAGTTTCTATGTGGAGCTTTTCCTTCTATTGGACATTGCTCCCATTTCATTCATTTTGTTTTACAGCATTTCAGAAAGTGTCCATTTAGTGCTGATTTTTCTCCAGCATGGTGGTCAAGCATCTGAAAATTGCAAGAGGGTTTTTAATAATCTCTGACATCAATGAGCCCATATTCATAGCATGGAGATAATCTCCAGACCCCCAAACTGATCAAAGAACTACCACACAGTACATAAGGCAAGTGCAAGAGTGAACAGGGGAGGACACTTGGCGGCAAACACTGTGCAAACTGGACTTCTCTCGCTCACTCGCCTTGCTCGGCTTCCTCTACAACCACGTCTGACAAACCTGATATGGCTGAGATTGAGAAATTCAATAAGTGGAAATTGAAGAAGACATAAATGCAAAAGAAAAATCCACTGCCTTCCAAAGAAATGATCGAACAGGAGAAGCAAGCAGGCAAAGCATAATGAGGTGTGGCCGCCAGTAGGCACTGTTCATTCCACAAGCATTGCCTTCTTATTTTACTTCTTTTATCTATTAACTTGGTAAGATGTAGAGAGGTTGGATCAAGTTTAAATGACTGTGCTGCCTCTTTTCACATCAAAGAATCAAGAACTACTGACAATGAAGGTGGCGCCTGCCTCTTCCATCTGCCTTTCTGGCTGGCAGGGTAGGAAAGAACTTCCATGTTGGTAAAGGAAGAAACTGGGTGGGACAACAGTGAATCTAGAGTAAAAGCAAAGCTAGCCCAAGATGTCCTACAGGCTGTAAAATACAGTTTAATCAGAGTGCCATATTTTCTTTTTTTTTTTTTTTTATTTTATTTTATTTTTTTAATCATCATTTTATTGAGATATATTCACATACCACGCAGTCATACAAAACAAATCGTACTTTCAATTGTTTACAGTACCATTACATAGTTGTACATTCATCACCTAAATCAATCCCTGACACCTTCATTAGCACACACACAAAAATAACAAGAATAATAATTAGAGTGAAAAAGAACAATTGAAGTAAAAAAGAACACTGGGTACCTTTGTCTGTTTGTTTCCTTCCCCTATTTTTCTACTCATCCATCCATAAACTAGACAAAGTGGAGTGTGGTCCTTATGGCTTTCCCAATCCCATTGTTACCCCTCATAAGCTACATTTTTATACAACTGTCTTCGAGATTCATGGGTTCTGGGTTGTAGTTTGATAGTTTCAGGTATCCACCACCAGGTACCCCAATTCTTTAGAACCTAAAAAGGGTTGTCTAAAGTGTGCGTAAGAGTGCCCACCAGAGTGACCTCTCGGCTCATTTTGGAATCTCTCTGCCACTGAAGCTTATTTCATTTCCTTTCACATCCCCCTTTTGGTCAAGAAGATGTTCTCCGTCCCACGATGCCGGGTCTACATTCCTCCCCGGGAGTCATATTCTGCGTTGCCAAGGAGATTCACTCCCCTGGGTGTCTGATCCCATGTAGGGGGGAGGGCAGTGATTTCACCTTTCAAGTTGGCTTAGCCAGAGAGAGAGGGCCACATCTGAGCAACAAAGAGGCATTCAGGAGGAGACTCTTAGGCACAAATATAGGGAGGCCTAGCCTCTCCTTTGCAGCAACCGTCTTCCCAAGGGTAAAACTTATGGTAGAGGGCTCAACCCATCAAACCACCAGTCCCCTATGTCTGTGGTCATGTTAGCAACCATGGAGGTGGGGTAGGCGAATACCCCTGCATTCTCCACAGGCTCCTCAAGGGGGCACTACATCTTTTTTTTTTTTCCCTTGTTTTTCTTTCTTTTTTTTTTTTTTTTTAACTTTCCCTTCTTTTTTAAATCAACTGTATGAAAAAAAAAGTTAAAAAGAAAACAAACATACAATAAAAGAACATTTCAAAGAGACCATAACAAGGGAGTAAGAAAAAGACAACTAACCTAAGAGAACTGCTTAACTTCCAACATGTTCCTACTTTACCCCAAGAAAGTTACATAATATAGCAACATTTCTGTGAACTTGTTCCTACTATATCCATCAGAAATTAACAGACCATAGTCATTTCTGGGCATCCCCAGAATGTTAAATAGCTTATCTGTTCTTCTTGGATTATTGTTCCCCCTTCCGTAATTGCTCTCTACTGCTAGTTCCCCTACATTCTACATTATAAACCATTTGTTTTACATTTTTCAAAGTTCACATTAGTGGTAGCATATAATATTTCTCTTTTTGTGCCTGGCTTATTTCGCTCAGCATTATGTCTTCAAGGTTCATCCATGTTGTCATATGTTTCACAAGGTCGTTCCTTCTTATTGCCGTGTAGTATTCCATCGTGTGTATATACCACATTTTATTTATCCACTCATCTGTTGAAGGACATTTGGGTTGTTTCCATCTCTTGGCAATTGTGAATAATGCTGCTATGAACATTGGCGTGCAGATATCTGTTTGTGTCACTGCTTTCCGATCTTCCGGGTATATACCGAGAAGTGCAATCGCTGGATCGAATGGTAGCTCTATATCTAGTTTTCTAAGGAACTGCCAGACTGACTTCCAGAGTGGCTGAACCATTATACAGTCCCACCAACAATAAATAAGTGTTCCAATTTCTCCACATCCCCTCCAGCATTTGTAGTTTCCTGTTTCTTTAATGGCAGCCATTCTAACCGGTGTTAGATGGTATCTCATTGTGGTTTTAATTTGCATCTCTCTAATAGCTAGTGAAGCTGAACATTTTTTCATGTGTTTCTTGGCCATTTGTATTTCCTCTTCAGAGAACTGTCTTTTCATATCTTTTGCCCATTTTATGATTGGGCTGTCTGTACTATTGTCATTGAGTTGTAGGATTTCTTTGTATATGCAAGATATCAGTCTTTTGTCAGATACATGGTTTCCAAAAATTTTTTCCCATTGAGTTGGCTGCCTCTTTACCTTTTTGAGAAATTCCTTTGAGGTGCAGAAACTTCTAAGCTTGAGGAGTTCCCATTTATCTATTTTCTCTTTTGTTGCTTGTGCTTTGGGTGTAAAGTCTAGGAAGTGGCCACCTAATACAAGGTCTTGAAGATATTTTCCTACATTATCTTCTAGGAGTTTTATGGTACTCTCTTTTATATTGAGATCTTTGGTCCATTTTGAGTTAATTTTTGCGTAGGGTGAGGTAGGGGTCCTCTTTCATTCTTTTGGATATGGATATCCAACTCTCCCAGCCCCATTTGTTGAAAAGACCATTATGGCTCAGTTCAGTGACTTTGGGGGCCTTATCAAAGATCAGTCGGCCATAGATCTGAGGGTCTATCTCTGAATTCTCAATTCGATTCCATTGATCTATATGTCTATCTTTGTGCCAGTACCATGCTGTTTTGGCAACTGTGGCTTTATAATAAGCTTCAAAGTCAGGGAGTGTAAGTCCTCCCACTTCGTTTTTCTTTTTTAGAGTGTCTTTAGCAATTCGAGGCATCTTCCCTTTCCAAATAAATTTGATAATTAGCTTTTCCAAGTCTGCAAAGTAGGTTGTTGGAATTTTGATTGGGATTGCATTGAATCTGTAGATGAGTTTGGGTAGAATTGACATCTTAATGACATTTAGCCTTCCTATCCATGAACATGGAATATTTTTCCATCTTTTAAGGTCCCCTTCTATTTCTTTTAGTAGAGTTATGTAGTTTTCTTTGTATAGGTCTTTTACATCTTTGGTTAAGTTTATTCCTAGGTACTTGATTTTTTTAGTTGCTATTGAAAATGGTATCTTTTTCTTGAGTGTCTCTTCAGTTTGTTCATTCCTAGCATATAGAAACATTACTGACTTATGTGCATTTATCTTGTATCCCGCTACTTTGCTAAATTTGTTTATTAGCTCTAGTAGGTGTATCGTTGATTTCTCAGGGTTTTCTAGATATAAGATCATATCATCTGCAAACAATGACAGTTTTACTTCTTCTTTTCCAATTTGGATGCCTTTTATTTCTTTGTCTTGCCGGATTGCCCTGGCTAGCACTTCCAGCACAATGTTGAATAACAGTGGTGACAGCGGGCATCCTTGTCTTGTTCCTGATATTAGAGGGAAGGCTTTCAGTCTCTCACCATTGAGTACTATGCTGGCTGTGGGTTTTTCATATATGCTCTTTATCATGTTGAGGAAGTTTCCTTCAATTCCTACCTTTTGAAGTGTTTTTATCAAAAAGGGATGTTGGATTTTGTCAAATGCTTTTTCAGCATCTATTGAGATGATCAATTGATTTTTCCCTTTCGAGTTTTTAATGTGTTGTAATACATTGATTGTTTTTCTTATGTTGAACCATCCTTGCATGCCTGGAATGAACCCCACTTGGTCATGGTGTATGATTTTTTTAATGTGTCTTTGGATTCGATTTGCAAGTATTTTGTTGAGGATTTTTGCATCTATATTCATTAGGGAGATTGGCCGGTAGTTTTCCTTTTTTGTAGCATCTTTGCCTGGTTTTGGTATTAGATTGATGTTAGCTTCATAAAATGAGTTAGGTAGTGTTCCATTTTCTTCAATGTTTTGAAAGAGTTTGAGTAAGATTGATGTCAGTTCTTTCTGGAAAGTTTGGTAGAATTCCCCTGTGAAGCCATCTGGCCCTGGGCATTTATTTGTGGGAAGATTTTTGATGACTGATTGGATCTCTTTGCTTGTGATGGGTTGGTTGAGGTCTTCTGTTTCTTCTCTGGTCAGCCTAGGTTGTTCATATGTTTCCAGGAAATTGTCCATTTCTTCTACATTATCCAGTTTGTTGCCATACAGTTGTTCATAATATCCTCTTATAATTTTTTTAATTTCTTCAGGATCTGCAGTTATGTCACCTTTTTCATTCATTATTTTGTTTATATGGGTCTTCTCTCTTTTTGATTTTGTCAGTCTAGCTAGGGGCTTGTGAATCTTGTTGATCTTCTCAAAGAACCAACTTTTGGTGATATTTATCCTCTCTATTGTTTTTTTGTTCTCTATGTCATTTATTTCTGCTTTAATCCTTGTTATTTCTTTTCTTGTACTTGGTTTAGGATTGGTTTGCTGTTCATTTTCTAGCTTCTTCAGTTGATCCATTAGTTCTTTGATTTTGGCTCTTTCTTCCTTTTTAATATATGCGTTTAGTCCTATAAATTTCCCCCTTAGCACTGCTTTTGCTGCATCCCATAGGTTTTGGTATGTTGTGTTCTCATTTTCATTCGTCTCTATATATTTAGCAATTTTTCTTGTTGTTCAAATGACTTTAATTATTAGAAGGTACAATTTTTAAAATATGCAAATAAAGTTTTAAAACCTGACCAAAAAAAAAAAAAAAAAAGAGTGAACAGGGAAGTATGTGAGGCTCCCGTGGAATGTCTGAGGAGAAGAGGAATGAGAAGGAAGAGGGGGTGTTCTAGTTTGCTAATGCTGCCGAAACGCAAAACACCAGAGATGGATTGGCTTTTATAAAAGGGGGTTTATTTGGTTACACAGTTACAGTCTTAAAGCCATAAAGTGTCCAAGGTAACATATCAGTAATCGGGTACCTTCACTGGAGGATGGCCAATGGTGTCCGGAAAACCTCTGTTAGCTGGGAAGGCATGTGGCTGGCGTCTGCTCCAAAGTTCTGGTTTCAAAATGGCTTTCTCCAAGGACGTTCCTCTCTAGGCTGCAATTCTTCAAATACGTCACTCTTAGTTGCACTTGGGATATTTGCCCTCTCTCAGCTTCTCTAGAGCAAGAGTCTGCTTTCAATGGCCATCTTCAAACTGTCTCTCATCTGCAGATCCTGTGCTTTCTTCAAACTGTCCCTCTTGGCAGTAGCTCTTCTTCAAAATGTCACTCACAGCTACACTGATTTCCTTCTGTTATGTCAGCTCATTTATATGGCTTCACTGATCAACTTAGACCCACCCCAAATGGGCAGAGCAACACCTTCATGGAAATTATCCAATCAGAGTCATCACCCATATCTGAGTGGGGCACATTCCAAAGAAACCCTCAAAGAATTACAATCTAATCAACACTCATAACGTCTGCCCACACAAGATTACATCAAAGATAATGGCATTTGGGGGACACATTATATTCAAACTGGCACAGGGGGTAAGGCAAAGATTGAAGTGGAAAAGGGAAAGAAAGGCTCCATGGCTAACCAAATAAGCAGAGATATGACAAATTGCATCTCAAAACTACGAGGGATATAAAATGAATAGAGCTATGAAGCCCTCTCACCTAGGAGCTTATGATCCACACAGAAGAGGACTGGGACTTGTAGGAAGGCACCAGACAGAAAGGCAGATAGACAGCCTGCCAGAATGGCATCATTTCACTACCTGAGGACCTTGGGGATTTGTATAAGAACCCCCACACAGGTTGATACCACCATTACTGCTCCTACTCAATCACCTACAATAATAAAACTTATTTCATAGAGCTTTTTCACTCAGGTGAAGTGTTTAGCATTCAATGAATATTTGTTATTCTTTATTATTTAGAATAATATTATTGAGCCTCACAACAGCCCTGTGAGGTAGATTGGTCACCATTTTCTCCATTTAATGTATGAAGACATTAAGTCACAGAATAGGCCCAAGATCTTTGCATGTGCGGAGTCATACAGGCATAAATAGGGTTCCCATGAAGTTTCCTTTGATTCGGTTGCCACTAATGTCATCACCAAGTGTTGACACTGGGATTCAGGAGAGCATTCACAAGTGCTACACTCCTCCAGAGCCCAGCCTCTCCCCAGAGTGGGTGACCCCAAGGGGAAGACTATGCCAAGTTATTTTACAGCAGCACCTCCAGTGTTGTTTTCCTCTTCCCTCCTCAGAACTTTCAAGAGAAACAAGACCAGGACTCCAGGGACGAGATTGAGAATTCCAAACTCCCATCCTTGCCTATGTCCATATTCCCATTAAATTAGGAATAGTTGAGGTAGGAGAAACCAGATGTCCTCAAAGCAGGACATCTGTTTATGTGGGGCTGAGGGTACACGATACTCTGATATAACTGTTCCCTCCTTTCCAGTGGTTTGAAGAGAGGTTGGATGTGAACCTGCTCCATGGACTCCCCCATTTTTAATACAGAAAATTAAATTTATGAATATTTATATGCACAATCAGCTTAAAGATTCTCTGCCCTTCCAGATTGTTGACCCTAAGCCTTTCTGTTTCAGTTATTTATTTCTGCATACCAAGCTTCTGCAAACATCATGGTTTTAAAGAGCTGTTTTACTATTTCTCATAATTTTGTGGGTGAGTATTTTATTCAGATCTCAACTGGGCAGTTCTGCTCAGCATGGCATCCCCTAAGTTTCCTTGGTGATGCTGGTCTGTAGGGTCCCAAAATATCTTCACTCACATATCTGGATGGTACCTTGGCGGGGATGGCTCAAGGCTGGGCTTAGCGCAGTCTGTTGATCAGTGTGCTCATGTGGGCCCTCAAGAGTTCATAACTATGGCTCAGGGCCCTCTACAAGAGTCTCAGGCAGAAGTTGTAGGACTTCCTCTGGTCCGGTCTTGGAAGTCACAGGATGCCATTTGCTGCATTCTGTTGGTCAAGCAAGTCACTAATACCAGCTCAGATTTAAGGGGAGGGAAATTAGACTCCATCTTTCAGTGGGAGGAATCCCAGAGCCATGAAAGTTTCCTGTCAAGATTCTTACCAAATGAGATTAGATAAGAATGATAATGTGATAATAAAGATAATGTAATTGGTACATTTAAACATGTTTGTAGAAGGTGATGGAAGATGTGGTTTTTGAATATATAGAATTGTGGAGCATGAAACTCTGTGCTGATGCTAATTCCACTTACAAGCTCTTTTGTTATGGAAACAAAAAAATAAGTTATTGAAGATGCAACCAGAACTTTTCTTAGTTAGAGAAGGCTCCTTTTTTAGGAAAATAATTTGAGAAGTTGCTTGAGATGGAAAGTGAGATGCTAAGACCCAATTAACACAGCAATGGTTATGCCACACTGAGTGGAAAGCAATAAACATTTGGATTTGCCTCTGAAAGGAAAGGAGAGGTGAGTAAATAGAGAGAAAAGAAGGGAATGGGCTACAGAAGAACAAAATAGTGAGCACAATGTGAAAATAAAGATCAGGAAAATAATCCTAGTGGTAAGGTAGAAATAAAATGTTTTAAAACAAGGCCTAATATACAATTCAAAGATATCTGTCTTACTCCCTGCAATGCAACTTCCACCTCAATTCGGTAGCCCTGTCTTCTAAACTAACAACTGCTGTTTTGGTTTTCTTGGCTGCTCAAGCAAATGAGCATTGTTTAGGGAATAGCTTAAACAATAGGAATGTAATGGATCACAATTCTGAGGATAAGAAAAAAGTACAAATCAAGTCATTGCCAAGGCGATGCTTTCTCCCTGAAGTATGTGACTTTCTGGGGCTGAATGGCAGATGATCCTTGGTTCTTACCTTGTCACATGGCAAGGCACATGGTGGAGTCTCCTGTGCTCTCCCTTCTCTTCCAGGTTCCACTGATATTCAGCTTCTGGCTGCTCCATCTGTGGCTTTCTCTTTTTCTGTCTGAATTTCATTCTGCTTATAAACGACTCCAGTAATAAGAGTAAGACCCATTCTGACTGAGATGGGCCATGCTTTAACTGAAGTAACCTCATCAAAAGGTCTTACTTACAATGGGCTCACAAGCACAGGAATGGATTAGGTTGAAGAACATGTTTTTCTGGAGTACACACACCTCCAAACCACCACAACTGCTTGTATGAGTGGGGTTCTTTTTTGGAGAAAATTGTAAAACTTTATTGAGAGAATTTTAAGAGTCATATTTCCACCAGAAGAACAGCCTGCATGGCTTCACCTTGTCTTCATTTAGACCTGTGGGTGCCCTTCACCTGCTTCTGGCATTTTAATGGGCTCTAGATTTGGAAGACTCTTCCCCTTGACATCAGGACCATCTCCACGCTCACCCCCAGGCCTTGGATAAGCCATTTCTTGTTGAAAAGCTTCCAGGTCAAGCCCTTGAACTGCAGATGCTCCTTCGTCTCTCTCTTGACCAGGGGAAATGTACTGACTTTGGGTTGGTGGTAGCTCTTTTTCAGGTTGTTCATCACGGGGCTGCTGGGATGTCTGAAGAGTAAAGCTCAAAAATAGCTGAGGTTCACATCTGACTCAATGTGACTTTTGTATCTCATTCAATATGATGGGAAAAGAGACAGGAGTAGAAAGAGGAAGTCACCAGCAAACATGGGCAGAGGAATGTATCTTCTCTGGGAATTGAAAGAAATCTTACTGAGAATTTTGAAATTACTCCAGGAATGAGAGAGATATTGTAGCTTGTCTTAATTAAACCTGAAAGGGCAGGGGAGATCCAACTACCATCTGGTTTACATGTTTGTAGTATGGACTGCTGTCTCCTTCTTACCTTCTAGCCCAAGGGTCAGAACAAGACAAATTTCTCTACTCTTCCAGGGGGTAGGAAACTTCTGAAGCTTAAGGCATATAATAATTTTCCAAGGTATAATCTACAATTACCTCTGGTTCCATCACCCGTATGCTAACATCTATATTTCATCCAATGCCCAGGACCCCATGAATGGACTTCTAGAGATTCCAGAATACCTAGTATGAATTGCAGAAATCCTGCCCCTGACATTGCAAAAGCACAGACTTATCCTTGGCATCATCGTACCTCCACCAAGGAGTTTACATGGAGTAGTGGTGAAAGTTTGGGCACTAGTTAGTTGTGTGATCTAATGCAAGGAGGACTAATATCACATATAGCAGGTACTAGAGAGGTTTCTGCACACACACACACATGAACATTCACAGACACATGCACACACATATTCACATTTCTTGAGTCTGCATTCCACAATAATAATGCGGCATACTTTTTTTCCCATAACTATCTGCAGCACGAAAGCTTATAGAGCGTGGTCATTTGGTTTAATAGAAGTGGTACATTTACAGATTTGTCTTTGCATTTTTTATACAGATTGTGATATTTCAAAGACCGACACTTCTCTAAAAAATATCTTAGATTTTAAAAATTTACTCAGAAATGGGGGAAATAATAATGAAATATTCGTGTCTCTGTTAAATATACATCTAGTCATTTATTAAAAGTTAGAGTTGTCAAAACACCTTACCTGTAGCAATTTTAAATTGGGTTCTATTACTTTTAAATGCTTACTATGACCTTGATGTTCTGATTATTCTGGTAGCTTCTCCCGCTTACATTCACTCAATCTGCCAAGAGGGGAAGTTATACTACCCAGCAGCATAATTTCCTTCTCAGCTGTAAAATATTTCTTTTAAAAAAACAGTGTGGGTGAGAAGGAACTATGGGAGCAAATATAGTATTTATCACTTGAATTAAAAGGCTAAACATGGCAAATAGTACAGCTATCAATCCATGAGCAGTGTCTGTTGTTAGGTGCTCAATTCAGAAATTTTGATGAGTTGATATATTTATATGTGAGCATCATAAGCATCAAAACCACTTTTATGTGTATTATTTTTCTTGTCATCTACAAATCATACGGCAAAAAGATTGATGATAATTGAATAAATTGCCATGTGTACTTAAAGACTGGGCTTGTTGGAGACAGGACAGATTTATTAGATGATCAATTTCCTTTTTCCAGTTATGCCAATGCTAATCAGAACACTTCTTTGCAAACTCAGGAGGGAGGAAAACAGGCTGAGGTTTCAAGTGATATATCAGAAAGGTGGTGTAGTGTTAGGGAAAACACTGGACTGGAAATCAGGCTTCCGTACACAGATCTCATTGATGGCATCTCCTGATTTGGATAGTCTCTAAAATCCCTTTAGCTTCTACATTTTATGATTTCACAATGCAATTCTTATATAGGAGTTTATTGGTTGATTCTTAGCTAAATAATTGCACTGCCTTATCAACAGGCAGGCTTCCATCCCTTAGAATGTAAGATCTGGATGCTGTCATATTTACTCTCTTATTTTCCTTGCCAAGTACCAAAGTCTGTAGAAGTTGCTACAAACTAATATTTTGTATATCAAAGTTTTAAACTTTAGATTATGTGGATATGAACTGGAGTCCTCAAGGATCAAATAATCAACCAAGGGCTCTTTATAGATGAAGTCATGTAATAGATCTGGAGGAGCCTTGCGTATAGCATATCATCCAAAACTGTCACTCACAGGCATGTCAGGGTCCAAAAGTAGTTATTTATTTTTTGTTTTAAAAGTGTTACCTCTAGGAGTCCTTTAAAATGTAGACACTCAGGAGCAGTAACTACTGACTTAGTACTTAACACTTTGTGCTAATTAGGTCATCCAATTATTTTCCATCTTTATGAATTTTGTCTGTGCAAACAAAAGTCTTGAGGTGTGGAATAAATTTAGCTTCAGAAGACACCGTCTTTGGGAGTGTGAGTGTGTGTTGGATTGGAGAGAAGAAATGGGAGGTGGAGAAGAAAGATCATCAGGAGAGTACGGGGAGGCACTGAGAGGAAGTGTTTGGAGGGCACCAGAGAAAATGTCTTTTGCTAAATTTTGACCACTGTAGTCTGAGTTTACACAGTTTAGCTAGAATCTCCCTTTGCCCAGTCATGCCGTTGTGTTTAGCCATCCAATATTTGCTCTGTCAGCTGACACAATTAATGATCCAAAGTCCAACACATTTATGAAAGTGGATGCCCTCTCTTGTAATCATGATTCTAAGCTCCTTAGCACTTTAAACTTTTCAACTCTTTTGCACATTCATTTTCTCATACTGTAGGTTGTGGCACCTCAGAAGGTTATGAAATTAATTTGATGGGTCATGATCAGTTTGAAAAAGTAAAATGCATTAGAAAAATACCCAAGCATTGTAGCTAGTAGAATGAAGTATTGGGTTGTGGAATTCTGTTTGTTATATTTGTATTTGGTAAGTTTTTATCATGTTATATATAAATTACATTTCTTATGGTAGGCTATAGTCACCATAAACATTGAAAACCTAGTTTTGGAAAGGAAGAAGTGTGAAGAGATAGGAACTGAGACCTGGAGAAATTAAGGGGCTTTCATGACCACACAAACCAAGTTTGAGCCTGGACTATGGCTAGAACAAGGGGGATTGAACTGCAATGGAAGGTCCACACAAAATGAGTTCTTTATTGGTGAGGTGGAGGGAAAGCCATTGGCCTTTTCCCCAGTTATGACGATAGTGATCCCTGGACACTACTTGTTCAAGGGTGACTCTATGGGTTTCACTGCATTAGAGAACTAGAAATTAAATATTCTATTCATATCTCAGTCTACCCTCAAGGGACTTGATGACATGCAATTGTAGAAATGAACAGAGCTTATTATGATCTTTATCTCCAAATGTAGTTTTAACTTTTCTGAGATCTTTCAGCTTGGCCTATTGTTCTATCTATTGACTAATCAGTTCAGTAATATTTCATTTTTTAAATTATTTTTAATTATGAAATATAAACAATTGAGATGTCCCTTTAGAGTCCACGTAAATGAAAATCAACATAAAATTAGAATCTAAGTCATCGAAAGAAGATTTAGCAAATTCAGCCCTCCATTTTCCTCTTCCTTTTTCCTCTCTCCACTTCAGAGTAGTGTTTGCTCTTGTCTATCCTTGTTTTGCTTGGGAAAATATTACAAAGAGATTTACAGTAAAAGCTTTGAAATTTAATTATGATGAGGAAGTTCTAAAGGAAATTAAGACATAGTTTGTTCATTTTAAAAAAAATACAAATGTAAAACAGGATTTTTGCAAATAATTTTTCCCATACCCTGAGTTTACATCCCTTCAGGAGGTAGAAAAAAAATTTGAGAACTCTTATTAACTAAAAATAGTGTCCAGATTTTTATGACACTTTTTACTTTTTCTGAACATTTTCACATATTGTCAATTCATTTTATTCTCCCAGGTTTTATTTATTATAGCAATCATTTAACATATATAGCTTGAAAATTACTTTACTACTCCAATACCTGTATTTTCGGAACCCTAGGTTTGGAATGGAAGGTGGTGAGCTGAGAGGGAAGTGAGGATAAGAGGGGGAAGAGACAGTGAGTGGTTGAGACTGTGGTCCTCTTCATTCCTGCGCCAGCCAAAGTAGCCACAAGATTCCATAATAAAAATATTGGAAACGACTTGCCTGGGTAAGAGAGTCCTAAAATGGACAACAAGGGGCCTTAAGACTCCAAAGGATACTCCCTGCTACTGGAAGACTCTATCTCGCTCGTAAAAAAGGCTTTGGCTTTTCTCTTTATCACCATATCTTGCACTCGTTTCTATACAAACAGAAATTTTCTCATCTTCCACATCATGCCAAATTTCTCAGATTTTGATAAATTAAATTTGGCTATTATCATAGCATGATCCCAAAAGACAATGCCTTTCTTTTTTGCCCATTTTTTAGAGATTGTTCACATACTATACAATTATCCAAAGATCCAAAGTGTACAATCAATTGCCCACGGTACCATCATACAGCTGTGCATCCATCACCACAATTAATTTTTTTCCAATTTTTATAGCATTTTCATTACTCCAGAAAAAAAATAAAGATAACAAAAGGAAACTCAAATACTCCCATACCCATAACCACCCCCCTCCATTATTGACTCCTAGTATTGCTATAGTACGTTTGTTACTGTTGATGAAAGAATGTTAAAATACTACTAACCATATGTATAGTTTGCAAGAGGTATATTTTTTCTCTATACCCCTCATTATTAGCTTCTAGTTATAGTGTCATACATTTGTTAAGGCTCATTAAAGTGATTTCTAATATTTGTACAGTTAATCACGGACATTGCCCACCACAAGATTCACTGTTTTATACATTCCCATCTTTTAACCTCCAACTTTGCTTCTAGTGACATACATGACTCTGAGCTTCCCCTTTCCACCACATTCACACACCATTCAGCACTGTTAATTATTCTCACAACATGCTGCTGTCATCTCTGTTCATTTCCAAACATTAAGTTCAATCTAGTTGAACATTCTGCTCATAATAAGCAACCACTCCCCATACTTTAGCTTTGTTCTATATCCTGGTAACCTATATATCATATCTATGAGTTTACATATTATAATCAGTTCATATCAGTGAGACCCTGCAATATTTTTCTTATGTGTCTGACTTATTTCACTCAATATAGTGTCCTCAAAGTTTCTTCATCAACTCATTTTTTTAAAAGATGGTTTTGTTCACACACTATACATTCCGTCCTAAGTAAACAATCAGTGGTTCCCTGTATAGTCACGTATTTATGTATTCACCACCATCACCACTATCTATATAAGGACATCTCCATTTCTTCCACAAAGAAGGAGGAAGAGTCAAAGAAGGTAGAGAAACAAAAGAAAAAAGGAAAAAGAAAGAGAAAAAAAATGACAGTTAGGAAGCAACAAAAGGAAAGACAGCATTAAACTGAAGTAGAATAGTCAGACAACATCACCAATGCCAAGGGTCCCATACCCCGCTCCCTTATGTCCCTTTCATATATGCATTTAGTGTTGGTTTATTGCCTTTGTTATATTAATGGACGCATAATACAATGTTTCTGTTAATTATAGTCTCTAGTTTGCAATGATTGTATTTTTTCCCCAATACCAACCTATTTTTAACACCTTGCAATGCTGACATTCATTTGTTCTCCCTCATGAAAAAACATATTTGTACATTTTATCACACTTGTTGAGCCCTCCAGGTTTCACTGAGTTATATAGTCCCAGTTTTTATTTTTCCTCTTTCCTTCTGGTGTCCCATGCTTCTAACCTTCCTCTTTCAACCATACACACAGTCCTCTTTCCTCAGTGTACTTACATTGCTGTGCTAGCATCACCCAAAACTGTGTTCCAAACCTCTCACTCCTGTCTTTTCCTATCTGTCTGTAGTGCTTCCTTTAGTATTTCCTCTTGAGCAGGTATCTTGACAAACTCTGTCCTTGTCTGTTTGTCAGAGAATATTTTGAACTCTCCCCCATATTTGAAGGACAGCTTTTCTGGATATAGGATTCCTGGCTGGCAGTTTTTCTCTTTCAGTATCTTAAATATATCACCCCACTTCCTTCTTGCCTCCATGTTTTCTACTGAGAAATCCGCAAATAGTCTTATCAAGCTTCCTTGATTTGATAATCTGATTATTAAGTGTCTTGGCGTAGGCCTATTCAGGTCTGTTCTGTTTGGGGTACACTGTACTTCTTGGATCTGTAATTCATGTCCTTCATAAGAGATGGAAATTTTTCACTGATTATTTCCTCTATTATTGCTTCTGCCCCTTTTCCCTTCTCTTCTCCTCCTGGAATACCCATGACACATACATTCAGATATTTCGTGTTGTTATTCAATTCTCTGAGACGTTGCTCATGTTTTTCCATTCTTTTCCCTATCTGTTCTTTTGTGTGTAGGATTTCAGGTCTATGGTTCTCCAGTTCCTGAGTGTTTTCTTCTGCCTCTTGAGATCTGATGTTGTATGTCTCCATTGTGTCTTTCATCTCTTGTGTTGTGCCTTCCATTTCCATAAATTCTACCAGTTGTTTTTTCAAACTTTCAATTTCTACCTTATGTATGCCGAGTGTTTTCCTTATATGCTTCATCTCTTTTGTCATATATTCCCTAAACTTTCTGAATTTATTTAGCATTAGTTGTTTCAATTCCTGTATCTCAGTTGAAGTATAAGTTTTTTCCTTTGACTGGGCCGTAACTTCATTTTTCTTAGTGTAGGTTGTAGTTTTCTGTGATCTAGGCATCTGGTTTCCTTGGTTACCACAATCAGGTTTTCCCAGACCAGAACAGGTTCAGGTCCCAGAAGGGGGGAATATTCAGTATCAGGTTGTCCTTAGGGTGTGTCTTAGAAGATTGACACACCCTGTGAGGCCTCAAGCAGCTGTGCTTTTCCTAACTTGCCCAGCAGGTGGTGCCTATCAGCCTGTAGCTCCTGACTGGTATAAGGAGTTGTGGCCTGCTTAGTTTCTGTTTTTGGCTGTTTTCCCCCAGGCTCTGGGGTCTGGTCCTGAATGGAAGGTGGGGGGTAGAGTTGGGCACTACCTCCTTCCTATTAGGGAAGATACACCCCCCTAGGGAGTTTTCATCTGCATTTAAATAGGTTCTTTGTCTCTGACTCTGCTATTTCCACCCTTGTCTGGGTCAGAATGCTGCAAACTGAAAATGGCTGAGGCTTTCTCCACTGAGCCACTCAGGTTGAGAGGCCCTTTCAGGGCCAGACCACAGCCCCCAGTTTCACCTGTCAGCCAGAGATAGCACCTGGTCCTCTGGGCTCCCCCTCCCAGGACGGAGAAGTCCCCTTGCTCTTCAAGGTCAGTCATCACTAAAAGCCTCTGTCTGCTTGTTGGGGATTTGTACCTTGCATTGAGCAGTCCACATTTGCCAATTAAAACCCCAGTTGGAGCTGGACTGAGGTATATTCACTTGTTCAGAAAGTGCTGCTCTCTATCACAGTGAGGCTTTTCAGTTTGGGCTGCCATAGTGGGGAGGGGGGTCCCGGCTCGGGTCTGCAGTTTCTACTCACAGATTCCATGCTGCGATCTCAGGCATTCCTTCCAATCCAGGTTGGTGCACTGTGTGTGGACAGTCATGGTTGTCCCCCAGCAGTTATTCCAGATCATTTACTAGTTGTTCCTGGTTGTTTATTAGGTGACTAACTTCCACTCCTCTCTATGCTGCCATCTTCTTCCATCTCAATGCCTTTCTTTTTACACCCCCAACCTCTATTCTTTTTTGACAACAAATCTGGTGAAATCTCCTTGCCCACTTCCCCCTTTAAATATACATTTGACTCATTTTACTTTTGAATCTAAACAAGCATTTCTTAATCCTGCATTCTTATAAGCAATAAGGAATCTAAATATTTGGTTCTCCAGGTTACTTCTTCTCCACACTTGACCCTTCACTTTTCCTGAAACCCAATTGAATTTCTTTCCTAATACAACCCTTATTACAAAGGCTCTAAATTTTAAATGATTTTATCCCTTGCCTAAGATTTCTAAGGCTACAGTGACAAACTATCACAAATTGGATGACTTGAAACAACAGAATATTATTGTCTCACAGTTCTAGAGGCCAAAAGTCCAAGATACTTGCCTCTTTCTATCAACAAATGGTTTGCAGTCATCCCTGGGCTTCAGTCTCTGCCTCGGTGGTCACGTGGCATTTTCCCCTGTGTCTTTCTGTCTGTCTACATTCAGATCTCCCCTTCTTAATAGGATACTAGTCATATTGGATTGGGGCTCACCATAATCTGGTTTGACCTCATTGTAACTAATAACATCTTCAAAGACCCTATTAAGATCACATTTATAGGACAGGGGCTTAGGATTTGAACAAGCTTCTTTGAAAGAACACAAGTCAACCCTTAGTGTCTCTTCTCCATTTATTTAGAATGCAAATATTTTTATACATCAAATCTTTCACCCTCCCAATCATATAACTTTCTATTTAAGGACAAATACTTCTAAACTTCTATATCTCATTTATTAAATATTAATCCTATCCATGCTGGCACTGTTTTCCTCTGTAAAGTGCCAGAATTCTCAGACTCACGACTTTTATACATGGTGTGAACCTTTTTCTTAGTCAGTCTTGTCTCTTGCTCAAAGATTACATCAGGTCTTTGTTTTCACTAGACTGTGGTCTGCTACACTTTTTAGCCCCCTGTGTTTTGTGCCATTCAAATCTGTGTTTCTAATTTCATTGGTGCTTTCCCAATTTCTGTGGCATTATTTCGTCCTTCAAGGGCTTCTTTTGAAGTCTCTTCCCTTTTTCCCACTCGAGTCTTTCTGCTCCCTCCATTCCCTTCTCTCAGGCCCTATGCTTCTCCCTGCTGTAGCCCTTCCTCCTTCTGGGACTTGTATTCCCTCTAAAGTGAGCCTGTTAGTCTCCTTTTCTTTAGTTTTGGCATACATTAATTTCCCAGATTGCTCTTTCTCTCCTACTCTTCCCTTTTCTTCACTATGGCCTTCAGTGAACAGACTTCTGGAATCATTTCTCTGTCTTATTATCTCACTTACCATGGGTAGGTCATCTCTTTGATTTTCTCTTCTTTCTCTTTTCAAAATGACAAATCTATCTTCATTCCTCCTCTCCTCTTGCAGAAACTTCCCCTCTCAACTTCCCTCTCTTAGAAGCTTTAGCAAATAGGTCTGCATCTATTGAACTAATAATACAAGCCCAAAATGTATCTTCATGGTTAATCTGGACTCCAGAGACAAGGGTATTTAGGTCTGTTTCCCTTATGTTATTTTACACTCCCGGCAGTTTGTAACTTTTGATTTTATAAAATAGGAAATAGCTGTGTAATCAGTAGACTGCGGTAAAGTGCCTCCTTCTCTGTATTCAGGTGTTTTTCTGGATCATGCTGACCAAAGAGTCCGGAAGCTGTCCCTTGTGGCAGTCGTAGCTTTTTTTTTCCTTACTATGTTAAATGAGAAGTTCCCAATATGTTGTTGTTAACCCCATTCTCTCTGATCCAATTTAATTTTAACCAAAATTCCCCAAGACAAACCCTAATCTCCTTTCTTTATTTGCTGAAACTAAATGGATAATTTTACTTTCTCAACAAGGTCAATGTTTTATTAGCTGTTTTTCTCCAGAATAGGTGGAACCATTTTACTCTTGGCCTGCTGGGTGGGAAGTCTACCAGATTCTACCAGAGGTAACAGTTCTTTTTCAGCTCATGCTTTCTCCAAAGTAAATCCACTGTGACTCATATTAAACCCTTCATTTCCTGGGATTTTAATAAATTTTCCCTTTTATTCACCTCAATTAAATTAATGATCAGGGTCCTCACCATATATGCCTATCTTTGTATAAGGATTCTCATGACAAACCTTCCCCTCCTTATGAAAACTGCATGGAATTTTTGCATTGACTTTTGCTTCTTTCTGATTTCTCCGTTAAGGAAGAACATAAAGACAACAGATAGTGTTGCCAGTGGGTCTATTCTTAATCCATTATTTGACTTCTGTTCTCCACTTGCCTACCAATTTTTTTGTCTTATTTCTTTGTTAACTTTCCATCCACTGCTAATCTAACTAGAGGTACCATGCACTGCCCAAAGTCAGAGGAAACTATTTACCTGAGTTCAGTATATCCAAAACCACAAACACTGGCCTTCAGGAGAAGGCACTAATCACTTCTCCTCCTTCTCCTGGCTCTGAGCACAGCTTCTACCCACACCATCCTCATACTAGCTTCCCTCTCTGCTTCTCAGCCTCAGCCCTAGAGCCTGCCACATGCCCCATGAAGAGTCTGGCCCTGGGAAGAGTTAACAGGTGGACACAGTCGGCACCCGTACTGACCGAGCGAGTTTCTTTCTGAAAACTCCCCCGAAATTGATTTTCTCCCATATTTTCTAATTTTAATTTAAGTGAGAGACATAACAATTTTAACTCGACTCCATGCCCGTGTCTTCCTAGAGTCAGTGCAGTGGCAAATTAGAATTTGCCTTAGGTTGAAAAATAGTAATTTTGGCCACTGGCTATTTCTCTGCCCTGACTCATATTTTTCTGAAATGTTATTGACATCTTCCCAATTGAATCAATCGAAAGATCAGAAACTACTTATTACTTTTCCTTTGTATACACAGGGCAATGGTAGACATGATAGGGGACTGCTCTGGTGTAGCAGAAGCATCCAACTGTGAATCAGGAGACCTGAGATCTGGCCCTTCATCTGTAACTTCATTATGCTGCCAGCTGGGAGTCACTCTCAGAAACATCTATAGGTTCACACCACCTCAAGGATAAGATTGAAGGCCTAGGGCAGTTCCAAAATTTCAAAAGATTCTTGCTGCTGCTCAAAGGTGTAAATAACATATTGTCTCCAAAAACACTGTAGGCTAGGTGAGAGAATCCCAGCTTCCCATACAATGCTACAGAACTTGATGTCAATTCTTGGGAAGTTGCTCAGGTTCCTTTTCTAGGTTTCCTGCTGGATCTAACCTTCTCTCAAGACGCAGCTTTACCTGAAGGCCTGGAAATTTGTGCATTGCTGCTTTAACATAAGAATTTCCCCACGCCCGGTCTGGAAATTTGTGCATTGCTGCTTTAACATAAGAATTTCCCCACACCCGGTCACTGGCCTCCTATTATTGACTGTGGTCACTCCTCCTGGGAAAACTTCCCTCCAGAAATCTCTAGTGACCAGAGCCTGATCTTTTACCAACATTTTGCCCTCCTGGCACCAGTTTGACACTGTTTCCAGCTTGCCAGCTCTGAAATATTTCAGGTGTCAGAATTTCTCCAAGCCTTTAACATACAAACAAAATAATTCAAGCCCTCTCCCCTTGACCTTCCCAATGTTTCTGAGGATATTTGCTGAATGCATCCATCTGGTCAGATCAGCCCACCACAATCTCTCACGCCTTAGCAATGCTTCAGCAGTGCTCCTCATAGCTATTCCAGCCCTCTCCTTTCTGGTATGCTCCCAAAGTGAAAATAATTCCTTCTTCTTCATACCCAAAGCACAGTTAACACAACACTAATGTGTGTAACATGTTTCACCAGCTGAAGTTTTGAAGAAAAATAAATTTAATAGGAAAACCCTAAATGTGAATACCAGACTTCTCTGTTCCTGAAGTTTCTGACTCTTCCTCATTGCGTTGGAGTCCCTTACTTATACCTTAGGCCCAGACCTCTCCTTCTCATCTCCGACTCTAAAGCAAGGGTTCTTAACCTGAGAATTTGGATGGAAGGAAAAAAAGGGTCCTAATTAACTTTACTAACATCTAACTAAAACATAGCTTTCCTGCAGGATGTTTGAGGTGATGAGCTACAGCAATTTTAGCAGTACCTGTGAGACAGGAATCACAGATATATTCATATCACAGTGACAATTATAGATATCTCAAAATATAGTTTACTAGTACCATTAATTGAAAATATTACTAGTTATTAGCCTGCCCTACTTCACAGGCTTTCTGACTATAGGCAGACATTTAAGCAAACAGAGTTGGTCAACCTTGGGTAATTCTATACTCCATAGCCAGTCATTCAGCCACTAACTTCATGTACTGTTCACTCACTATTGGAGTTTAACTGAAAAGGCTTTGGAGAATCTAGTGTTCCTTGAGACCAGGATATCTTCTCTTAGAAAGTAAGTTATGAAAACTTTCATTTCATTTGTAATAATATTTCTTTCCAAAACAAGAGTTCAATTCTTATAATCATCAACACAAAAGAGTCAAAATAAGAAATACAACTTGACAGACATGTTGCCTTGTAAAGACAACCCCACAGTTGAATGTTATTATTCTATTTAAGCAAAAACAAGCTTTGCTCTGATATATCTTGGAAATTATAATTTTACTTTAACTTGACTGTATTTTAAATGTATTGTGTTGTATTGCGAATCATTAATAAAGCAGCATAGTATTTTATTTTTGATATGTTTATAACTGTATTTAAAAAAAAAAAAAACAGTTTTCTTTGTAATCCAGTGTATTTTATTTTCTATATTTAAATACAAGATTCTGAGAAAAGGAATACAGGTTGACCTTGGTGTTCATTTTTTGTCTCATTTTTTTAAATTCAATTTTATTGAGATGTATTCACATACCATGCAGTCATACAAAGTGTACATTCAGTTGTTCACAGTGCCATTGTATAGTTGTACGTTCATCACCAAAATTAATTTTTGAACATTTTCATTACCACACACACAAAAATAATAAGAATAAAAATTAAAGTGAAAAATAACAATTAAAGTAAAAATTGGGTGTTTTTGTTTTGGTTTGGTTTGGTTTTTTTGCCCCCATTTTTCTATTCATCCATCCATACATTGGACAAAGGGGAGTGTGGTCCATATGGCTTTCCCAATCACGTTGTCACCCCTCATAAGCTACATTTTTATACAATTGTCTTCAAGATTCAAGGGTTCTGGGTCATAGTTTGATAGTTTCAAGTATCCACTGCTAGCTATTCCAATTCGTTAGAACCTAAAAAGTGTTATCTATATTGTGCGTAAGAGTGCCCACCAGAGTGACCTCTCAGCTCCTATTGGAATCTCTCTGCCACTGAAGCTTATTTCATTTCCTTTCACATCCCCCTTCTGGTCAAGAAGATGTTCTCCATCCCACAATGCTGGCCCTGGATTCCTTCCCAGGAGTCATATTCCATGTTGTTCGGGAGATTCACTCCCCTGGGTATCAGATCCCACACAGAGGGGAGGACAGTGATTTCACCTGCCAAGTTGGCTTAGCTAGAGAGGGAGGGCCACATCTGAGCAACAAAGAGGCATTCGGGAGGAGGCTCTTGGGCACAGTTATAAGCAGACCTAGCCTCTCCTTTGCAATAACAGTCTTGTCTGAGACAAAAAAAAAGTCTAGAATCCCTACTCTACTTAAACGTTTTCCTTAGCTTCTCTCGTCTCTATATCCTAGGTTCTCTCTGCCACCTCCCGAACCAGTTATTTTGCTCTGCAAAGCCTTCCTATGCTAACCAACAGTGGTGCTTATGCAACTAACTTTGTAGTGTTCCTGTGTAGTAACGGCTTTACCTTTATTATCTCATGAAGTTATCACAACCGTCATGAGTAGAAAGCTGAATTTCAGAGCAGTTATATAATGTTTAGATCCTACACATGTTGGAGCAGGATCTGAATCCAGGGCTCTAGGGCTTTTGATTTTAACTACTGTATTGTAGTTACAGGGTCACTAAAATATCTTTCTAAACAATGCACATATACTTGTCTTCCTTCTGCTTAGTCCCTAGAATGCATAAACATCTGCAATTAAGGAATAAAGAAAATGTTTGTTCTTTCTCCTTCCCTCCGTCTGCTTCCTTCCTTCCTTCCTACCTACCTTCCTTTCTTCCTTCTTTCCTTTCTTCCTCCCTCCCTCCCTCCCTAATTGTCTTTCATCACTGTGCATTGGGATTTGACTTTGGAGAGAAGTCTCTTGCATTCTGAGACTGTTTCCACATCTGTAAATGAAGAAAGCAAAATTGAATCATCTCCAGGGCCACCTCCAGCATCACCATTTTATTTGAACTCAATGTAAGATATGACCACTGCCTTAAACAACCTCATAACATGGTTGAGGGGTGAGCATTCTTTTACACTGACTGCTGTGTCATGGAATTTGTTGCAAGTCTCTATATCTTTTCCATAAAGCGATGACATTGTATTTACAGTCCCTTCATCTCCATATATCTTTGGTGCAGTTGAATTTGTTACCTTGAATGATTCCACCAGCTAAATCAATAGTTGCCAGTTTTCCTCAGCTGATTAATTATCTAGAAAAAGAGTCCCTTCATGATCCCAGTTCTTCCTTAAAGCTGAACAGTATCTTAACAAAAGTATCAAAAGTACTGGTATAAAATTCTTCCTACTTGGAGGCCACTCTTAAGCAAATAATAACAAGTGATATTTCTTTCAAACTATGGTTTCTTTAATTCACTAGTATATGGCATGGTTTCTAGACCCCTTTGCAATTTGAATGCAATTGATAAATTAGAGTTCATCTTTAGGCATCAAGCAGAGCCTTTTCATAGAGACCCTAAGCAGAATATTCCTACCATCGTGATATTGGTATAAAGGTCACTGAGATGATTACTATCAATGATGTGTACTTTACAATTCTAGTTACAGCGTTTAACAGCTATGCTAAATTATGGCTTCTTAAGTGCATGGTCAACCACATAACCCAGATTTTTCTACGTAAATGTAGTCAAGCCAAATTTGTTGCTTTCCAGAAACTGTATGATCTGTTATTTTTATCTAAAGATAGAAAGTTCCCTGGTCAAATCCTTTTCATAGCAGAAAAGGTGTTTCTGTTGCTAGTGGTATATTTAGTAAAGCATAGCACATGAAAGAACCTCAAGTATTCAGTTGTTCCAACTCTTTGAATTTATAGCTAAGGACACCAAAGTCCAGGGAACATAAGAGACTTGTTCAAAGTCCTACAGATGGAGGAAGCAGAGCCAATAGCACATTCGTAACTCCAGACTTTTACCACGCCCTGTGCCACCTCTGCACACCACAGCCAGTGTCATGACCCCCTTTTCTATAGCCATAGTGCGCCAAGCGAGTCTATGATACAAACTTTGTGTGTGTGTGTGTGTGTGTGTGTGTGTGTGTGTGTTTGTGTGTTTTGCCACTGAAATCAATGGTTTCTCTTTTAGTCTACTTTTGACTTAACTCAAGATATAGTTTGTTTGGAAGCTTGACATGATTGGCTCAGTTGGTGTAACTCATTCTTATCCTAATGATCAAGAAAAAATCATGCCACCTTCAAATGATCTAAAGTCATAAAACCAGCCAAGGCAAATAAGTTATCCTTACCAATGAGTGGGCATTGTCTGAGCCTCCATTCACTGCATCTTGGCACATACAATTTGTTGTAATTTCACTTTTGTTTCCATTTACCTTTCCCTGCCATATCTACTTACTCAAAAGTTTGTTTTTGTTTCATAGAGACTCTATTGGTAGAAATTGCGAAAGTTAGTCTATCAATTTATTTGGTCAATCCTACTAACTAGTTGAATTCAAACTCCCGTACCCTTCCAATCTAAATTGAGATAACTGACCTTTCTGGAGGTAAAACTTATACAAAGTGACCAAAGTCCACAGGTTCAACTTGATTGGTTTTAGATCTTGGTTTCCTGGTGGAGCATCCTTTCCAACTAATCCTGAGCCCCCCTGGATTCAGAAACCTCTTTGTGCTCAAGATTTCAAACTGTAAGGGTCTTTCCTGGGGTCTGCTTTTTTGTGGTGTGAAGTTCTTATCTTTCCTTTGTGGAGAAATTTCTCATTAGCAGACCTGCAGAATTTACTAGACAACATATCTTTATATGCCATCTGTGAATGAGAGAGTTAAAAGGCTCCATTAGGAAAAAAATATATGGTTCGGTTTTATCACGGATTCACTTTAGGACTTGAAAATAAATAAGCAAAGTGAAAAAGTTTCATTCTGGTCACTCTAGTATCACCTTTCATATATAGCAAGAATGTAATTATCACTTTGGCTTTCAGTGTTAAATTATGTGAATCATTTTGTTCCTTTTACTGGTAATGAACCCCACTAACACAAACCTGAAGTGATTCTTCCCTTATACCACTAAATTATTTTATTTTTCTCCTTTTCCACATCATAGTACAAAATTAAATTTTTTTCCTTGAAGGAATTACTTGTTTGGGTGTGGTAAAACTGGGTGATTAAGATATCCAACTTCTGAGGTACAAATTCCATCTGTAGGCGCTGGTAATCTTAGCATCATGGTTATATCCAGAGAGGCATTTATCAATTTAAACTCCTAGAAAGGCTATATGGAAGAAGTGAAAGCATTAAGAAGCTCAAAATCATAGTGGAGGCACAAATCTGATGTTTTTAATCTTGTCTCATCCACAAATATCCATAAGGATTATTTCCATAGACGATTATAGTACCGTTTTCCCTTTTTATGTCCTCTGGACACTATATTTATAAGCTACATTGATGAAAATAAGAGAGCAACTCTTCTTGATGTTAGAGACCTTTGTAAATATAAAGTATTTAAAGTATTAATAGACTGTCTTACAAATGTGAATTCATTGATTGGAATGAGTGAAAGTAGAGGTGTAGCACCAGAAAGATTGACAAATGGCAGATATAAGTGTATGTGCATGTATTAAAATACACATCTATATAATAGGTTTATTTGATCCTTTTAACAATCCTCTGAAGTAGGCATTTACTTTCTCCCATGAGAAAACTAAAACAAACAAACAAACAAACCAAAAAACTGAGCTTACAATACCTTGCCTACAGCAATTTTGTGGCCCTGATTTAGGGTTTTTATTCTGCCATTTATGAAGTAACCCAGTTGCTGGGCCCTATTATTCATGGGTAGCTGAAATGTAGAAAGAGCCCCAGCTCAGATGGTACACATGCAGATCATACCTTGGGTATCATTTTTATCCTTCTTGAGGAAATAGAACCAGAAATGGATAACTTACCTCTATTGCAAGTACTCTACCCATTAAGGCAAAAGTTATTTTTCCACTAGGAAATAGGATTTCTGAACAGAACTACTTCAGTAGTTACTTGCTGCATTTCAATGTCAACGGAAGTCTGAAGGACTGGGTGTCAGATATGTGCCAACTCCAAAGTGAATTTTGGCACTGCTCATCCACAATGCATGTTTTAATGAGGACATGAATTCCTTGGGAGTGAGAAACCCAGGAGGTGAATGTGCCCAGTCATCAGCCATCCTGATAGAAGCTCTATCCCAAAGAAAAAGGAAATCAAGGAGCAATTTATTCGAGAATGATATTTAAAACCATACCATTGTTTTCTTGCATTTTCTTAGTCTTCCTACTTAAAAATTGATTTGGGACCCATGAGTCTTGATGCAGACATTTGGAAATTCCTAGACAAAATGAAAAATCATGATAACTGTGAAGTCAGTGAACAAACTATATATATGGAGATTTGAACTCAGTAGCCAGACAGCCTTCCTAGGAGAGGAGAGAGGTAATTGGTCAGGGCCATCTTTGCCCTTGGCAGGTACCTCACAGGAAAGATTTCAGTCTGTTTATATTCTGCAAATGCACATTCCCTGCTAGGATTCTTAAGTGTTCATTGAAATAGAATCTTGTTTAGAAGCAATAGTAAAAGTCTCTCAGGAGGAGGACTAAGATGGCAGCACAGAGAGGAGTGGAAGCTAGTTAGTCCCCCTGGAACAACTAACAGACAACCAGGAACAACTAGTAAATAATTTGGAATAACTGCAGGGGGACAAACATGACTGTCCACACATCATACACCAACCTGGATTGGGAAGAATGCCCAAGATCGCAGCATAAATTCTGTAAGTAAAAACTGCGGACCCAAGCCAAGAGCCCCTCCCCCATGGAAGCCTGAACTGCAAAGCCTCACTGTGCTAGAGAGCAGCACTCTCTGAACAAGCGAATATACTTCAGCCCAGCTCCAACTGAGGTTTTAATTAACAAATGTTGACTACCCGATACAAGCTACAAATACCCAACAAGCAGACAGAGGCTTTTGGTGATGACTGACCTCGGAGAGCTAGAGGACTTCTCTGGGAGGGAGGGTGATCCCAGAGGACCAGCTGCTATCTCTGGCCAATGGGTGAAACTGAAGGTGGCCATGGGCTGGCCCGGAAGGGGAGCTTTCTGTCCCTTTCTTGGCTCAGTGGAGAAAGCCTCAGCTATTTTCAGTTCCCAGTGCTCTGACCTGGACAAGGGTGGAGATAGCAGAGTCAGAGAGACTATTCAAATGCAAATAATATCTCCCTAGGGGAACGTATCTTCCCTAAGAGGAAGGAGGTGGTGCCAAGCTCTCTACCTGCCTTCCATTCAGAACCAGACTCTAGAGCCTGGAGGAAAACAGCCATGGGCCACACCTCCTTACACCAGTATGGAGCTACAGGCTGACAAGCACCACCTGCTGGGTGGAAAAGCACAGTGGCTTGAGGCCACATAGGGTGTTTCAATCTTCTAAGACACACCCTCAGGGAAACCTGATACTATTGCCCCCTTCTGAGACCTGAGCCCATTCTAGTCTGGGAAAACCTGATTGGGGTAACCAAGGAAACCAGAAGCCAAGACAACAGAAAACTACAACCTACACTAAGAAAAATGAAGTTATGGCCCAGTCAAAGGAACAAACTTATGCTTCAACTGGGATACAGGAATTGAAAAAACTAATGCTAAATCAATTCAAAAAGTTTAGGGAAGATATGGCAAAAGAAATAAAGCAAATAATGAAAACACTGGGCACACGTAAGGTAGAAATCGAAAGTTTGAGAAAACAACTGGCAGGATCTATGGAAATGAAAGGCACAACACAAGAGATGAAAGACACAATGGAGACATACAATAGCAAATCTCAAGAGGCAGAAGAAAACACTTAGGAACTGGAGAACACAACACCTAAAAGGCTAACACAAAAGGACAGATAAAGAACAGAATGGAAAAATATGAGCAATGTCTCCGGGAATTGAATGACAACCAGAAATGTAGGTATGTAGGTGTCATGGGTGTCCCAGAAGAAGAAGAGAAGGGAAAAGGGGCAGAAGCAGTAATAGAGGAAATAATCAATGAAAATTTCCCATCTCTTATGAAAGACGTAAAATTACAGATCCAAGAAGCACAGCATACCCCAAACAGAATAGATCTGAATAGGCCTACACCAAGACACTTAATAATCAGATTATCAATTGTCAAAGATAAAGAGAGAATACTGAAAGCAGCAAGAGAAAAGCAATTGTTCTGGTTTGCTAATGCTGCCGAAATGCAAAACACCAGAGGTGGACTGGCTTTTATAAAAGTGGTTTATTTGGTTACAAAATTACAGTCTTAAGTCCATGAAGTATCCAAGGTAACGCATCAACAATTGAGTACCTTCACTGGAGGATGGCCAATGGTGTCCGAAAAGGCTGGGAAGGTATGTGGCTGGCATCTGCTCCAAGTTTTGGTTTCAAAATGGCTTCCTTCCAGGACTTTCCTCTCTAGCCTGCAGCTCCTCTTCAAAATGTCACTCTCAGTTGTTCTTGGAGCATTTGTCCTCTCTTAGCTTCTCCAGAGCAAGAGTCTGCTTTCAGTGGCTGTCTTCAAACTCTCTTTCATCTGCAGGACTTCTCTCAGCTCCTGGGTATTCTTCAGAGTGTCCCTCTTGGCTATAGCTCCTCTTCAAAATGTCACTCTCAGCTGCACTGAGTTCCTTCTGTCAGCTCATTTATGTGGCTCCAGTGATTTAATTTAGACCCACCCTGAAAGGGTGGGGTAACACCTCCATGGAAATTATCCAATCAGAGTCATCACCCTTAGTTGGGTGGGGCTCATCTCCACAGAAACACTCAAAGAATTACAATCTAATCAACACTGATACATCTTCCCACACAAGATTACATCAAAGATAATGGCTTTTGAGGGGACATATGCATTCAAAGTGGCATAGCGATCCATCACATACAAAGGAAGCTTGTTAAGACTATTTGCGGATTTCTCAGTAGAAACCATGGAGGCAAGAAGGAAGTGGGGTGATATGTTTAAGATACTGAAAGAGAAAAACCACCAACCAAGAATCCTATATCCAGCAAAACTGTCCTTTAAATATGAGGGAGAGTTTAAAATATTCTCTGACAAACAGACAATGACAGAGTTTGTGAACAAGATAATTGCCCTACAAGAAACACTAAAGGAAGCACTACAGACAGAAAGGAAAAGACAGGAGTGAGAGGTTTGGAACACAATTTTGGGAGATAGTAGCACAACAATGTAAGTACACTGAACAAAGAGGACTGTGAGTATGGTTGAAAGAGGAAGGTTAGGAGCATGTGGGACACCAGAACAAAAGAAGAAAGATAAAGAGTGGGGCTGTATAACTCAGTGAAACCTAGGGTGCTCAACGATTGTGATAAAAGGTACAAATGTGTTTTTACATGAGGGAGAACAAATGAATGTCAACATTGCAAGGTGTTAAAAATAGGTTGGTATTGGGGGAAAAATACAATCAATGCAAACTAGAGGCTAGAATTAACAAAAATGTTGTATCATGCTTCCTTTAATATAACAAAGGCAATATACCAAAGCTAAATGTATATGGGGGGGGGCATAGGGAAAGGGTATAGGACTTTTGGCATTGGTGATGTTGTCTGACTCTTTATTCTACGTTAGTTTAATGCTATCTTTCCTTTTGTTGTTTCCTAGCTGTTATGGGTTTTTTTTTCTTTCTTTTTTCTTTTTCTTTTTTCTCTCTACCTTCTTTGTCTCTTCCTCCTTCTTTGTGGAAGAAATGGAGATGTCCTTATATACATAATGGTGATGGTGGTGAATACATAAATATGTGACTATAAAGGGAACCATTGATTGTTTACTTAGGATGGAATGTATGGTGTGTGAACAAAACCATCTTTAAAAAAAAATAGATTGATGAAGAAATCTTAAAGGTACTATATTGAGTGAAATAAGACAGACACATAAGGACAAATATTGCTGGGTCTCACTATATGAACTAATTATAATATGTAAACTCATAGACATGAAATATAAGTTACCAGAATATAGAATGAGGCTGAAGAATGGGGAGTGGTTGCTTATTATGAGCAGAATGTTCAACTAGGGTGAACTTAAACATTTGGCAATGGACAGAGGTGATGGTAGCACATTGTGACAATAACTAACAGTGCTGAATGGTGTGTGAATGTGGTGGAAAGGGGAAGCTCAGAGTCACATATGTCACCAGAAGGAAAGTTGGAGGTTAAAAGATGGGAATGTATAAAACTGTGAATCTTGTGGTGGACAATGTCCGTGATTAACTGTACAAATATTAGAAATCTCTCATTCACTAGAACAAATGTATGACACTATAACTAGAAGTTAATAATAGAGGGGCATATAGGAAAAAATATATACCTATTGTAAACTATGTACTACAGTTAGTAATATTTTAACATTCTGTCATCAACAGTAACAAATGTACTATATCAATACTATGAATCAGTAATGGAGAGGGGTGGTTAGGGGTATGGGAGGATTTGAGTTTCCTTTTTTTGTGTTTATTTCTTTTCTGGAGTAATGAATATGTTCTAAAAATTGAAAAAAAATAATTGTAGTGATGGATGCACAGACGTTTGATCTTACCATGGGCAATTGATTGTATACTTTGGATCTTTGGAAAATTGTATAGTATGTGAGCAATCTCAATTAAAAAAAAAAGTCCCCCAAGAACTCACAGTAGGCATATCTAAGTCTCTAGCCTGGGGACCACATGTATTTTTCAGAGGTTTATAAGTAGTCCTTCAAGCAAATATTTATAGATTTACATTTAAAGAAGCACTGATGTTGTAAAGACAACACTTAGTCTTTAAAAATGGCTTCATAGATGAATTAATAATTGAATAAATAATGTAAACATTTAACACCACTAGTAAATATAAGAAATACAATTTCAAAATTGGAAGTGGTATTATGTTGGTTCCTTATCAATGGTATTAATTCTAATTTGGGTAGTTAAACCAAAATTGGGAGATGTTATTTCTATTTTAAGTGGCATTGTGCAATATTAATTTCTTTAGAATACATTTTTATTAGCCTTTTAATGGCCAAACTTTTACCATTAAAATAAAATTAAAATGAAATCCCAAATGAAAAGTCTTTCCCTATTGACCCTGTATGGAAGCTTACCCCGAATGGAAGATACATTCATCTCTGAAGGCTACTAGGAGGCAAAATCAAACACTGGCTGCACAGCATTAGCATATTGAATAACTTTCTTTAATAGATTATGATTGGTCAGTAGGGATCCTATAACAAAAACTAACTTGATAACACATATACTCAGATATTTTTCTTCATTGATATGAAATATATTTATCTTTCCCTGTTCATCTCAGAAACCTAGGATGTTATAAGCCAACAAATCCCCTCCACCTTCATGTAAAATATGTATGATAAATTCAGAGAAAGAGTGTCTAAACTGGCTTCATCAGGCCTTCCATATGATATAAACCCAATGTGTCTCCCATGATCTTGTTATTATTGTTGTTACAATCTCATTCACTTCTTTACAAATATTTATTGAGTGCTTCCAATGTTCTAGGCACTGTGATAGAAATGAGTTATGCAATTGTGAATGAGATGCAAGCAGTCCCTTCTCTCAAGGAGCTTTGACTCTGGTGCAGGAGACACAAGGGAAGCATCCAACAGGACAACCTGTCCTTCTGGGAAGAGCCCAACAATATGTATGCATGAGAAAATCACATGCAGTGTGGCAGATCTTCCCATTTTTTTCTTTAAAATTACAATCTAATTTAAAAAAAAAAAAAAAAAAAAAATGACCTCCCATTGGGTTATGGCCCATAGTTTTTTTGAAAGGTGAGCAATTTAGCATCTTCACATCACAGGCAGCTCAGTAGTCACCAATCATCTCCTAACAGATCCAAGATGGTATCTACCTACCATCAGATTGTCTCTGTGACCAGACTGACAGGATGCAGTTAAGGACAGTTTAACTGAAGTGTCTACTAATTTTAACATCTATTCTGTATACCACAGAGATATATATCTGATTAATCAGATATATATTTTCTTCTTAAGGAACTTATAATGAGGGAGATAAGACAGCAGTTGTAAATGCTCAATAATATGTGTTGCATGAATGAATGAATAAACGGCACAAGGTAAAAAGTGGTATGTTTTATAAGACAGGTACATATTGATGTCATGAGAATTCATCAAGACTAGTAGTGACTTCTAAAAAATCACTTCTAAAAATGGAGACCTCTTGAAAGGAGTGGATATTGAGCTGGGCTTTGAAATAAGGCTATGATTGTGCCATCTGGATATTTAATTTCACAACTTCCTGGGACATGCTTTAAGTGAATGACTCTTCAGAATGGCAGAAGTAAGTATCCAGAAGACCAATGAAGACAAGTGAAAATTATCCTATATAATCTAGCACTTGGACAGATCTAGGCTTGAATCCCTGCTCTATATGGGTGGCCTTGCATGGGTAACTGAGCTTCAGTTTCCTCATCGTAAATGGAAATAATATAATACCAGAACCAAAGGATTGTTAAAATAATTAAATAAGATGATGTACATAAGCATATGATTATATAAAGAACTCTCAAAATTGAATATATTATTAATCAGCAATAAAACTCTTCATGGGTTGAACAATTACAAATAAATGCAGCATTCATTTGGAGGTGTCCAATGGACCTATTGATTTCCTAGCTTTCTGGTTCCATTGCCAGTTTATATAAAAACAAGCATTTTTTTTTTATTTGAATGAAGATATGTTCAAAACTACATTTTCCAAATAATTCAATACCTCTTTAAAGATCAGAAGATTTCTATTCTCCAACAAGTTTGGTGCAGACATGACCATCATAAGGCTGCTCCCCAAGGCCTTCAGTTTATTTAATATTTCCTCAGAGAGGGTGTCAGCTATCACAGCACAGCCTCTTCTCTCTGGATTTCTTTTTATCCTGTAAGAAGAAAGTGATTAGTGAAATAAACAATCCAGGCCCAATAATGCTTTTTCTAATCTACTGCCATCAATCTGTCTCAGCAGGTCCCTTGCTGCTTTTCCTTCTTCATTGCCAGTTAAATAGCTCATCTGCCAAGGACCCAATGGATAAAAATGGTCAAAGGTGATCCAGAATTACTTCTGAAGACAGAATTCTTGGCACACAAACCCAACTATATGATAGAACTATCTTCTCTGACAACATGGAAATTAAACTCATTATCTGCCTGCACCCCTCCCCTAGGAATGTCTTTGACTCTTCATTGAATAAGAAGAGAGTTATGATTCATTTACTGACCTGACTTTAAAATTTCTGAGAATATTTAAAGCATTTATAGAGCAGCAGTCTCCCTCTTTATAGGAAACAAAAGTCTTCTGGAAAGCTATCTCGTTTCCTGTGTGATTAGTTGAATACAGAAACGGCGTGATCAGAATGAAGGGCTGCCCTTGTGTTTCCCAGCTCCCAGAGCACCCTCAAGTGGCGATGTCAAGCTCTGAGTTTGCTCTCGATGTGCTCAGTACCAGCACTTTCACAAGACTTTGTTTTGTTTTGTTTTGTTCTGGCTTTCCTGGTGTTTGTTTTGTTGCTTGTGTTTTTGCAGTTGATTGAACTCATCAAAGGGTAATCAAATGAAAAGCCGTAAGTGAATAGGATCTGCCAAATTGTTTTGCAATGAGAGGGCTGATGTTGGTTCGCTAGGGGACAGGAAAGAGAAGCAATAAGTAGAAACAAGAATAAAAAAAGAGGCCATGGGAAATGCATTTGTCTACTTCTTTCATGCTGTTTTCTTTGCCTGGATCAAGGCAAAGAACAAACGCAACACAGAATCATAGAATTAAAAATTTGCTGCAAAAGAAAGGAAAGCATTTTATGACCCTGCACTTCTTGGTTTCTTTTCCAACACCAAGTTCTGTATACTATCATCTGCAACTTAGGCTATATATGTTGAATGCTTAATTGCTGACCCCTGCCTTTGATAAACAAGGATGAAAAATATATAGTTAAGTGAACTTTTGGACAGTATACCTATACAAGCTGGATTAAGACTCAAAGACCCCAAACTGATCAAATCATGTTGCCCCACCCATATCCAATTCTAAAATGAAAATGCATTTTGTGAAATAATAAAAGTTTACCTGTGGTCTAAAAATAAGTTTCTACCCAGACATTCTGATTGCTAAATTCTATATATGTTCTTCAGAGCTGGAATGTTCTTTCTTTTATTTTTAATCCTTATTTTGATTAGCTTGCCTGTTGCACATCCCTGCACTGCCCCTCCTTGCCACTTCCTTGCTAGGTGGAGTCACACCTATCATCTCCCAGCTCATGGCGGCCTCCTAGAGCTGAGTTTCAAACTGGATCTTCTAACTCCAAGTCAAGTTTCATTTTTTAATGAGCCTCTTTGGGGCAGTGAGATTGCATATTTCAAAGCTCTGTAAGTATAAAGTGCTGATAAAAAGTAGTTGTTTTATTTTTAAATAACCTCGACGAAGCAGTGATTCTCCCTTTCGCCCTCCTCTTCTCTCTCCTGTTTTGGACTAACTTTACTCCTCTGTGTCTTTATCAGCCTTGGGGGTAGAAAACCTCACAGAATGTCTTCTCTTCACTTCACTTTTATGAGAAACTTCAAGAGTTGAAATTCATTCTCCTCCCAATATTTCAGTTGCAGAAATTTGTAAAAGTCATCAGGAATCCCTAAGACACTGGTATTTTTCAGCAGTGTTATTGTCAATAGCAAAAAAAGGAATCAAGTGGGAAAGCTTAATGATTTGGTTTTTATTATGAACTATAGGTAGCCATAATTTTTCAGATGATACATAAGTCTTGTTTTTTCCCCCTTGTGGTAACAATTTATTTGACCCTCTCAAGAGCACTGTGTCACAGGTAAAGCTGATGGCTTTAACATCCTCATGCTGGAGATGACAAAACTGGTACTTAGTGGGTTCTAGTGCAGAGATCCTGGGATCTGGTTCTGTCTGACAGGAACAGGTTTGGCTACCTAACTGAATTCGTGACTGAGAGAGGCTTAAGCAGGGGGGCCCTGTCTGAAGAAGCTGGTTTCTGGTTTTAGTTCAGCAGCTCCATGATGCTAATGTTCTGGGTTTGCATCAATGCAAATATTTACCCTTTTTTCTTATGGCCTCAAAAAGGCTATGGTACCTCTGAACATCAAATCATCACCCAACTGTCTTTAAAAGTTAAAAGATAGAAAACAGATGGGGATGGTGCTGATGGTGTGTGTGTGTGTTGAGGGGGAGGGAGCGTTAGGGAAAAGAGTCCCTCGTCTCACCACTCTCTTATATCAGGATAGGAAAAAAATATTAACCCCTCCCCACCCACCCACCCACTCAGTAAACTTGTTATATCTCTTTATCCAAATAAGCACCCTTAACTTGGTGGAAAATATTCTATATTGGTAGGTAAACAAGCAAGAAGGATGACGGGCATAACTTTTGGGTTAACTAACCAAAGATCACCACATTGGCAGTTCTTATCCCTAGGGAGTGAAGAATATGTAAACTATACTTACAGAAAAACATATTTTTCTCTGGGGGTGAAAAAAGCTTTGGCTTTCTTTAAAACACTAATTCAATGAATAATGCCCAGCCTTTTTTTCCAAGTGTGCAGTGCAGTACAATTCCAGGGTTATTTTTAAGTCATTGAATATTAAAAGATTCCTTTGTAGATCTCTATCATCATGCCCTGAGAAATTTATACCATTACTATATAGGAATTGATAAGAAGATGTGCTCCATGAGCTAAAACTCACCAAGAATCTGGAAATAGATGAGAGCTAGTTAATATATGGCTTCTCCAAACTGCCCTCCAAGTAAGATTTTTGAAAAAACAACAATTGTGTTAATCTTGGTGGTGATGATTTTTTTCTCCCAGTTAAGTGATGTCAAGGAAAGATGAAAAAGTTTGAGTTGCTTACTTTGTTGTCTCTTCCCCTAGCTGTACCAATTGGATAAAGAAAATTACTGTTTGTCTTAATTTGCCAGAGCTGCTATGACAAATACCATACAACTGGGTTGGCTAAAATAGCAAGCATTTATTGTCTCACAATTTTGAAGGCTAGAATTCTAAAATCAAGATGCCAGTACAGCCACGCTTTCTCCTGGGGTGGGTAGCATTCTGAAGATGGCAGTCCTCCATCATTTGTTGATGTCCTTGGTCTCTTCTTGTGGCTTTCGCTGACTCCTGGCTTCTACTTCTTCTGCTTTTCTCTGTGGATATCTCTTTATAAGGCCTTCAGTAGTACAAATTAAGGCTCACTGATAATACTGATTCTGTTTGGCCACACCTAAATAGGATCTTAGAAGAGCCTATTCACAAATGAGTCTACACCTTAACTGATGATCTTTCTTCAAAGGTTCCTATTTCCAAATGTGTTCACAACCACAGGAATGCAAATTCAGATTTAGACCATGTTTTTTGTTGGGGTGCATGACTGAATCTACCACACCATCATTCCTGTTTGTCCAGGAGTAGAAACCCATGGGTTGAGGGTGGCTTTACTAATTGAGATGCTCTACATTTATGATATGCTATAATTTCAAGTGAAAGGCATCTTTTCTTTTTCCTTTTCTGTTTTTCATCATGTGGACAAATCCAAGCAAGCTGCCTTCCCAGGAGATCAATAACTGCCTATGAAGTTTAGAGCCTGAAGTGCACATTTGTTGATTAGAGGATCTAATAAAATTCAAGTGTAATCAGTGGGCAAGATGTTAGACCAGTACATTTTCCAAAATTTCAATTAAAAGGCCCGTTATGGTATGAGTATGCAATCTGAAGGTCTATGTGTTTAACTCAATAATTTACTTGAACTTTTATGTTTTATCTTAGAACACTCATAAAATCTGTATTCTATCACAATAGATTTGCATTTAATACTTCTCTATTAAATTACTTTCTTCAAGCAAATTAAATGCTCGAGAAGATATTTATCCTATCGTGTGGTTTGAAGCTGTGTGTATACCAGTAAAACATGTTCTTTAAACTAATTCTTTCCCGTGAATAAGAACCCATTGTAAGTAGGAACTTTGGATGAGGTTACTTCAGTTAAGATGTGGCCCAGCCCAATCAGGATGGGTGTTAATCCTATTTATGGAGTCCTTTAAAAAAAGAGTAAAATTCAGACACAGAGAGAGAAAGCCACAGTGAAAAGCTGAAAATGAAACAGAATCCTGAAGAGAAGGGAGAGATCAGGAGATGTCACCATTTTCCTTGCCATGTGCCAAGCTAAGAACCGAGGATATCCAGCACCCAGCCTCAGAATGCCACAATCTTTGGAAAGAAAGCATTGCCCTAATGAGACCTTGACTTAGACTTTTTCCCAGCCTTAAACCATGATCAAATAAATTCCCATTGTTCAACCCAACCCATCTCATGGTAATTTGCTTGAGAAGCCCAGGAAACTAAAACACTGTGGATTTGAATATCCCAATTTGGAAACTCAGTGTTCATTTAGATCACAGTCATTTACATCTCATTTTGAGTTGAACTTGAGTTTGTGAATGTTATAGAGCCCTGAGAAAGAGAATTAAATGAAGAAAGGAATATACAAGGACAGATGCTAATATAGCCTTAAACTGCCTCTTTTTCTACCCAAAGATGGCTAAGAAATCCTTCAAAGTCCTTTAAAAGCATTGATTTATTCAAATTTTCATGTGAAGATTGAAAAGGTTCTATAAAAATGTTGCAATTTGTGGATTCTTAGGATTACAAAGAGATGTAATGGTGGTGATTATGGGTGCAGTGCAGAGGATTGAGGTAATGGGAATCATCAGGGACTCAAAGCGCAACCTAAGGAACAAATGGAATCCACCTTATCCTATTGAAAGTTGAAAATCAATTTTGTTGTTGCTGTGTGTGAGGGAAAAAAAAGGTTCAAATTGCAGGCTTATATGACTAATGGATTTATTTAGCCAACAGGCAATTTCTGTTTACCTGTCAAGCAAAAATATAAATACATGTAATTGTTAGGGGAATTACTTTTTTGAGTTCCAAATTACTATGTTTTGAAATGCAATTAGCAGTATAGACAAACCCATTTTCCCCCTTTATGAGAAGGAAATTGTTCAGAAATGGGTATAGTGTAGCTGATAGAATTGCAGCACACAGTGCATTGAATTACCCACAAGAAGCAAATGAGTAGCTCCATTTCAGTTTTACTGCTTCTAATAAAATCTGTTTTCATTAATAAGAACCCACTGTTTCTCATATCTGACTTATCCACTTACATGCATGAATCAGAGTTTTACACTGATAATTCTTGTATTTACTCTGAGGATGTAAAGGTAAAGTACATTCAGACTTTATTTGGAGTTTGTTTCCTTTCCCAACATACCCCACATTTAAGATAAATTGTGTATACGTTAATATTTACCAATAATATTGAATATATACCTGTGATCCGGAGAATGTGTTAAAATCTATAGTAGCGCAACTCATCTTTAAGTTCATAAGTGTGTTCCATGGAAATTTGGAAGAAATCTTAAATGATGGTGCAAAAATAAAATAAAATGGATTTATAGTGAATATAGATTCAGGAAATTTAAGTCCATAAAAGTTCATAAAAGTCAACTTAAATATATTTATTAACTTCATTGATTTTTAATTCAGGACAGGTTTTTCTTATTGCATTAAAAAAGTAATGAGTCTAAACCAAACACAGTGTGGATTTTTTAATGAAATCAGTTTTTGAAATTAAGGCTTACTTTTTCTTTGCGGTTCTGCAGAGCTCATCTGCCAATCTGCATATATTCTGGCAAGACAGAAGAGACTTTCTGTTAAAGTGCAAAATCAAAGTATCTCTGAGATAAGCACCAGCAGTCATGGTGTCTTAGCTTTGACAATGTCTTTTGGTATCTGCTTTGACAATTATCTTTTGGCTGCCACCTTCTTCCTAAGGTCAGCCTTAAACATCTCAATTCAAGGGCAAAACAGCATTCTAAAAATGCCCTGCAAAGACCAAATGTACTCCATTCTATTTTGACTCTGAATGAACTGCTAAGATAAATTTAATTTAAATGGAGAAAGGGCTTTCATTTTATAATCTGAAAAAATCCATGTTAAGTATGTTACACATCTAAGCCATTCCTGAGTATAAGCAAACATTTTCGGAATCTTTCAGGTCACCTTGGTGCCATTTAGAAGACTGCTCTAGGACTTTATTCCAGTATAGATTTTCTCAAACTTTAGCATGCATCAGAATCATTCCAAGGACTTGTTAAAATACAGTTGCTACGCCCCAGGCCCAGAGTTTCTTATTCAGTCTGGGGTGAAACCCAAGAATTTGCGTATCCAGCAAGTTCCTAGATGAAGCCTATGCTGGTCCAGGAACCACACTTTGACAGCCACAGCTTTAGTAGATTGAAAGTGCTACTTATGCTCCTACAATGAATAACTGCAGCAATGTTATGAATGAGTTTTGATCTAGTGGTTTCTAACATCTTTTTTTCCTAATAAAACTAGCAAGGCCATAAATGTACCAAAATGAGAAAGAAATTGAGAAAACTGCATCTATTTCCAAAAGGAAATCATTATCAGTCTGGCCATATAATTTATAGCATCAGTGCTGATTCACTGCGATTGATTGTAATCACTGTGTTGGTTATAATCTCTATGAAAGCAAGGATTATGTTCATTTCAATTCATCATTTCATTCCCAGAACATAGCACAGTGGCTGGCACATAAGAAGCATTCAAATATTTACTGAATAAGTGAACTGCTTGCAATAAGCATCGATATTAGCTATAACATTTCTCATGCTGCTGATCTAGTTTTTGTTTTAATGAGCTAATATAACAAGCATGTTGTATAACAAATCATCTCCAAACTCAGTGATTTAGAACACAAGCATTTATTCGAAGATCTACATTTCTCCAGTCAACTGCTTTATGCTCCCTGATTGCTGGGCTTAGCTCCCAGATGTGAGTGGAATTTGGGTGTGTATTTGTTCTGTAGACTAGGCCAAAGTGGCAGCAGCTAGCTGGAGAATGTTCATACATGGTAGATCACCTGAGTGCAAAACATCAGCCAGGCCATGCAAGTACATTTAACGCCCCTGCTTGCATTGTGCCCATTCACATTCCATCGACCAGTGCAAGTCACACAGCCAAGCTCAAAGTCAGTGAGTCAGGGCAGTATACTTCACTGAAAGGGATGGGGGTGGGTGGGGTGTGCATGACTATTTCCTGAATAATACTCCAATCTATCACAGTTTTGAATATGGTAATAATGGCTTATATCAAAGATGAATTATCAGGACCTAGAAACTCCTAGCTTGGAAATGTGGTTATGTGCCCAACTGTATTCTGCCTTTGGAAGAGTAGGCTATTACTTGGACGCGCCCATTGCAGACTTAAAAAGGTGATTTGTCTTCTCAGTGCTTGGACCATGCTTCCCAGCCATAGTCAAGGCTTGCTTATTTTCTGTTTTACTCAAGCCTTGGTTGTTTGCTAATTAATTTTTTCATTGATGCTCTTCCAGACAGTGCCTTAATTCAAGGGAATTGTTTTAATTCTGGGAATTTTTGACATGGGCTAAAATAGTAAGAGAGATGTTTCAAATTATAGAAAGCAAATGTCCAGGAAATAGGTAGCACTTCTCCCACCCTGGCCTCACAAATGGCTTCTGGCCCTGACTCTCTCTTTGACTTTTAAAGGAAGCCTTTTTTCCACTTTTCCCTTTGTCTTTCAAAACCGCTGTTTTGTAGGCAGAAAATATGTAAAAACTCACTGGAATATGTAGTGCTTGGAACTTGAAGCCAAGTCTATGGGCTTCTTTTACTTTCTTTTGCTATTTCTGACTAAGCAATCTTCTCTCTCTAGAGTGGATTAAATCAACCTTACACTCAGTGTCTCCAAATTTTAGTCCTGCCACACATTCTGTGAACACACCATGTTCCCTAAAGTGTTGTGTTTTTTTGTTTTTTGTCTTTTGTATTTTTTTGGTAACCACAGTAATTTTTAGTGGAGTTAGGTGTTCCATTTTCTGTAACCTTTTCCATTGACCTGCAGGTGACTACTAATTTACATGGCAGGATGAAATGAACCAGCATTAGCCATGACTCTGTTTTAAGGTGGAGAAAAAAAGACATTTGAATTACCCTATTTCAATCTGTCTACTTCTATTTCATTGTTGCTTTCAAACGAAAGCCTACGAATCCCTTTGGATGACGTAGGTTGCAAATGAACCAAAGTTATGACTTTGAGCTCTGTACCACCCAGACTGCTTCACAGTTTGTTCTATGGCCTGACCATAACTTAACCAAGATTTGATCCTTCAAAATATTTGCCACTGTTCACAAGAGATCAGATAAAAAGTTTTTTCTTTTTCTAGAACACAGCAATTGCTTTTTGTGGTTAAAAAATTCAATCACTAAAGTACAACTCATTTACATAATGAGTGACTTATTAAGATCACTTTATCATTATAGGGAAGGCTATTTTACTCAATTCACTGAACTCAGGGGAGTGTATGGTTTGATAAGGGCAGAGAGCTCTAAGGACACTTCAGAGCAGAAGTCATCTACTTTTTAATCTAAAGTATTCTATATGAATTAAGGCATATCATATAACTACATGATTATGGTCAATAACCACCAGGGATAAACAGAAACAACTGACTCTGTTCTATATCCTATGGTCTAAAAATCCTAACAGCCTGAAAAACATTGTCAAAGCTATTATTGTATAATCAGAAAATGGAAAAAGACAAGTTTTGCTGCTTCCTCTAGACTATTAAGTGATTTTTTTTTATATTTTTTGAAGCAATGTTGGGAGTAAAAAGTAAAGTTTTATAAGTATTCAGAGAACAGCAAAAATTTTTGGAGAAATGTATATGTAAGAGGAAGTGAGTTATGGTGAAATGTAGAAAGGGACAGGAGAAAAATGAGAGAGACTCCACAAAGAAAGAGAGCTAGGTTGTGACCAATCCTCCACAGGGCTAAAAATAAAATATTTTGACTAATTTGACACCAGCCATTTAGTTGAATCAATGTATTGGTAAGTTTAACGTACTTAAATTTTGCCACATGTGTTGGTTAACCACTTGTGATTGTCTACATGCCCCAGGGTAATTGTGCATATGTTTTGAACTGTATGTAAAAGCCAGGCAATTGCAAAATGGCAGTACTAAAATGCAGAGAAAAGTGCTACTGGGAGATTAAAATTTAACAATAAAGTTTTTAAAGTAAACCTGTTTATTCAGTTAAAAATAAAAGTTTGTTTTTTTAAATACTGATCTTTAAGTATCAATTGAAAAGCTCAAAATTAACTCAATACATACTACAAATACTAAATTTGTTTTTTGTTTTCTTTTTTAAAGTCTGGAAGAGCAATTCCTTTGTCCCCCATTAGCATTTCCTGTTTGTAAAGTTTGTAAAGAGTTCGTATTACCCATTTCCTAATTGGAAGTCATCTTGCAAAAAGAGAGAGAGATTTTCAGAGTTGAAATATGTTTTGTATTTATGAATTTATCCCTGTATTTTCTTGAGCTCCCTGAATATCTATTTTTTTTCCATTTATTTGAGAACAAGGCTAAATTGACCATTTCATTTCTCCAAATATTAGTGTTTGGAAAAGAATAAAATGTTAAATATTGTTCTGCCCTCCTCCCTCACTTCCCAAAGAAAGGGGAGGTAGACTGTAGGATATAATTCTCTTTTAGAAATAAGAAAACCTCTTAGCTATTAAAAATTGTGCTTAGGCTGCTGGACTCAATATAGCTCCTGGTATTCCTACAATGCTTAGCTTGCATATGGACCCCAAAAGTTCCTTTTAATGTCATTTAAAAAATGACTATCCACTATATTTTGTAGCATCTGTCTATTGCCAAGGACTTATCAAATGTGTTTTGTAAATCAGTTCCAGGGAAAATAAATGTACATTCATACCTTTGTTTCAAAAACCAGGAAGAAAGAATCATATAAAACTAGATAGAAAAATGCATTGGTGGGCATTTGCTTTTAAGCAGTATTAAGGAAGTGAAATCCTGACATGAAATAATCCACTAAATATTTTCCAAAACAATTTCCTGTACTTACTCAATAAGCCAGAGTGAAAATATGCTTTACTATAGGGTACTCACGATGTTCAAGGACAGGTTAAGTGGAGGGAGTTATTGACGTATTTCCTTCTGCTGAAATGCTACACCTATATTTAAATTTCCATTGGATAATTTTGTTACTCTTCAAAATATCCCTTTCCTTCTATTTTTGGGGGGGTGGGGGTGGGGGTGGGAGGTGGCTGCCTGAAAAGGTTAAAGGCAAGAAGTATATTATGTGTCATAAAAATAAAATGCCATAGCTTGCAATTATCTGAAAATGCATTAGTCACTCATCCCAAAATGTTAACCAGTGTACACTTTTTCATTATGAGACTTCCGAGTACTCACAGTCTCTAAAGATATACTATAATTTTGTATCAATGTTTAACAGAAATTGGGATAGGTGAATACACACATGCATGCCAACATGCAAGCATATATTCACACACAAAGTCTAAAACTTTCTTAAAACTGTTCCAGGGAGTTGTGTTCAATAGGTAAAGGTGAAAGAAAGGGGCCAAATTAATTAGTTAATGGGCCTCTTTGTGCTTATGTTGTTCTTTTTCTCCTTCAGAGTTTTTTAAAACGTCACCGTGTTTTGTTTCACTTCACACTTCCCTATGTGAGAGAGCTCTTGTTCTTTCCTGTCCATCTTTCCTCTACTTCATTTCTACTGGTTAATTTTCAGATTTTTTTCTCTCACCTCGACTTTTACCTCAGCTGTTCCTCCAATTTTTTATGAGTTTTGTGTTCTTTTCATTTTATAAATAATTTTAAATAAAAATTGGTTGTTTTATTGTCTGAATTATTTAATTAGGATTTTTAAGTTTAGCCGAATTATCATTTGAATGGGGAAGAGACCACAGGCTCACTTAATAATATAATTTTTTGAAGTGAGGGACATTTGTATCTTCTTTATTATGCTTTCAATCTATTATTGTTGGCATATGCACATCTATAAAGTAATATGTAGGTCGTATAGTCTCTTCTGTATAGATATTTTGTATAAAATGTATTAGTACAAAAGAAATGCTTATTCTTATCATGTGTGTAAAAATAAAATGTATATTTCATATATATATGTATACATACATAAATACATACATGAAGTATGTATAAGTAAGATCCTAAGAAGATCTATACAGGATCTATATTTAGTGAAATGTCAGCTCTAGATGCTAACTAGATGATCTCTTTACAAAGAATAGCATGAGAATTTCTTTCAAATCTGTGTTAGAAAAGGCAGCTTCCCTATCAAAAGCACAGTTGGGGGAGTGGGGTCGTCTATTTATCTAAATGTGATGACTTTTAAAGTTTACTTTTATGGCTCCTGTGTACAAAGTAAAGGGTGAAGGGTGAAGTGCTGTCCGAAACCCCCCCCTACCGCCCGACCTCTTGGTCCAAGACCTACCCAGGCAATATCCTTTCTTTCAGTGTGGCAAGCCTGGTGGATTAATGGAATAACTGTTTTACTTGTTTTTATATTTTCTATAAAGGAAAAGATTTTAAAACCATTTTGACAATTACAGTTTTCTTCTTAGTAGAGGTAAACTACAGAGGAACAGGGGATGAGTGTGGATAAATTTTGATTAAAACGGAAACTACCAACTGAACTGAGAGCTTTGGAATTGGAAGAATGTGGAACTGATTGACAAGTGATTCTTTCCCAGGATACTCTTATTCACCAGCATCCAGTTTCCCTCCTCCAAGTTAAGGTGACACAGGGGTTCTCTCTGGCATTTCTGGGCTTCAGGGCAGTAGTGTCAGGAGATTGACTTTGACTCCTACCCAGTATGCCCCAGTGAGCGTGGGTTGTGGTATGGCCTGCTGAGTAGAGACCTCACCTATTATTTTGAATTATTTAAGCTGTAAAAAACTGTTGCATTCTAGGAGGAGCACAAAGAACCACTTATTCCTGGAAGAACAGCTGGTGAAAAAATCCCCACCTTGAATTGGTTTGGAGGAGAGGAACAGTGACTGGGCACCTGTCTGTCCTCAGATGCAGTTTCCTAGTCCCTGGCACCAGTTCAGGACGGGTACAGATCCATCCCAGCCTGCAAGGCCTGCAAAGCAGAAGCCGGAAATGGGCAGGACAACGAGAATGTGAAGAGGAGACAAGAAGGAAGAGCTACGGATCCTCAAGAACGACTAGGGCAAGAATTCGAGAAGGAAGAGGAAAAGGATTCCCAAGACAAGGAGACAGGAAATCTACCAAAGAAAAAACAGGGAGGAAAAGAGGACAAAACAGCCGTGTTGGTCTGTAGCTAGAGACTTGGAACAAAGCACAGTTTGAGTTTATTTCCACACAGGGGCGCTGAAGCACGTTTTACTGCAGCAAAATGAATTCAAACGAACCTCTGAGATGTGCACATCATTTGGTGCCATTTCTCCAATTTCTCTTACTCTCGATTGGGGTGAGGAGGGGCTAGGCAGAGCAAGCTTTATAAAAGTTGCCGGCACCCCAGATTCCGCACCCTTCCCTGCGTGGTCTGATGGACCTGAAAATGGGAGTTCGCGATATACACAATTTGATTGGGATATGAGGGGAGGAACATTTAAATAATTGCTCTGAAGATATCCACTAGACCTGCTTGCCTTCAATAACCTTTCCTTTCTTTTACTTTTGAAGCCGAGTGACGGGAAATGAATCTGGTTTTTGTTTTTTTTTTTTTTTTTTTTCGGAAAAGGGCTTGGTTTTGGACGGAAAGAAAGCTCATCAGAAACCAGCGTCCCTGAGCTCCCTCCCTTACAAACCGGTCTTCCTTCAAGCCCTTCTTTTTTGCTCTAACTCAGCCCCATTCGGGCCCCCTAGCACTCAGGTGTCTCTGATGTTGTTTCACCTTAAGCAAGAAAAGCTAGAAGGAAAACACGAGGGGGAGCCCCTAGGAAGGAAGCAACAGCAGCCTCTGGGAGTGAATGCGAGCCAGGGAACGCCGGAGCGGAACACCGTGTTTTGAATGGGGCGCCCACAGGGGTCTGTTCACCACCTTTAGTCTTTCTCCTTTCGCTCCTCCACCTCGTTTGGGGCCTCTTTTCACGCCCTCGCCCTCCCTGCAGGTCCCTTTCCTCTCTCGCCTCTCCGAGCGCCTTTGGGATGTGACCCCAAAGCCACGACGGCGGGCTGGGGGCCTCAGCAGCCCAGAGCGCCCCTGAGCGCCGCCGCACACTGCCGCCTCCGGCACCCACACCCGCACCCCTCCGAGCGCGCCCCCCGCGCTTCCAGCGCCAGCACGCTCCCCTCGCTGCCAATCCCTACCACCCAGGCGCCATTATCAGGCCGCATGGAAGGGGGCTGGGGATGGAAAGGAGCAGAGCAAGGGCTCGGGAGTGGAAAGGGGATTGGGTGGGGATGGGGGTGGGAGCGACGGGAGTGAGATTCGCTCTGAATGTTTGCTGGTCCTTAGGTGGTGACAAATTTCTGGGGCCTGGGCATTTTCTCTCCCTTGACGTTTTTTTTCCCCCCGCTTCCTTCAGTCACTTTGATTAGGCTCTACGCGGCAAGGAATTTTTGTTTGTTTGTGTGTTTTCGTAAAGGAAGAGGGGGGAAAGAAAACACACTCCAGACCCTTGTTTAGCTGAGCTGCTGGGGGAGGGGGTTAAGTGGAGGAGAGAGACAGCGAGAGGGAGAGAGCGCCCAGTGGCGACTTGAGTGTGGCACGCTGGAGCAAGCAGCAGCAACTGTCAGGCTTTTCCTTCTTTATTTTCTTCTTCCTCCCTTTTTTTTTTTTTTTCCCCCTTCTTTTTTTCTCTTTTCTGGAGGGGGTTGGGGAGCCGGTACCAGAAAGGGAGAAAGCAAAATTAAAAAAAAAAAAAAAAAAAAAGCCCCAAGAAAGAGAGCGAGCGAGCGCGGTGACTGATGGCTTCGCTCTACCAGAGATTCACGGGCAAGATCAACACCTCCCGGTCCTTCCCGGTGCCCCCAGAGGCTAGCCACCTCCTGGGCGGCCAGGGGGCCGAGGAGGACGGCGGAGGCGCCGGGGGGAAGACCCTCCGACCCCGGGCGCCACCGGCGCCCCAGGAGCACCGAGGCGGCGGCGGCGGTGGCGCGGGTGGCCGACCCCGGTTCCAGTACCAGCCGCGGAGTGACTGTGAGGAGGAGGATGTAAGAGCATCTTTGTTGGTGGGTGGTGGCGCGGTGGTTTAGGGCTAAAGCTCGTTTGTGAAACGCTTTCTCTTGGAGAATCTCCTTGATGTTCTTTAATCTCCCTCCTCCTTCTCTTCCTCCCTCCTCCGTCCTCCCCGCCTCTACTCCGGGGATCGCCCACAAATAATATCCTTAGCGCCAAATCTCGGTCACCGCAGTCCTGCGAGCGGGTCTCTGCGGCTGCGACGGGCCAAGAGTTCGGGGCTTGAGAGAGAGGAGGGTTTGTTGTGCTGCGCCTGCTGGGGTCTGGAATTGGGGCTCTCACTTGATGTATGCATGCATGTTTTTAACCGCCTGTGTTCTGGATCCTATGGAGGGAATTAGATCGTCTGTGTTCAATAGTGCTTTTGTTTATTTTTTTATTTCCCCTGCTTTAAGATTCGGGAAAGATTAAGTTCCAAGCTCTTTTTCTTCCCCTTCCACCTGTCCCTGGACTCTGTCCATCTTCCATTGCTCTCCCCTCCTCTCCGTCCGTCCCCTTGATTCAAATGCCTCCACTTCCTTTTCTCACTTCTTCCAGATAGTTTTTTGGTGGTGGTAGTGGTGGCGGTTATTATCTTTTCCAGGAAAAAGAAAAAAGAAAAAAAAGCATCCCAGCACCAACACCAGGTCCCAGGTTTCAGTACAATTTTGTCGATACGTCTCTAGCTCCCACGCCTAGCCTTGAGCTGGGTAGCAGCTCTGCCTTAGACTGTGTTAAGTGAAAACTTCTCCGCGTGCACGTTTCCTACTCTTTGGGGTTGGAAGCCCTGGTTTCAAAAGGTTGGATTTGCATATCGCCTTAGTAACCAATGACTCACGCAGGGCGATAGCGGAGGGCGGGTCTGATGGATGGAAGAGTTAAATCCCCTTGTACTGATCCGGACTAGTGATTTAGAGGGGCGGGGAAGGAACTACAAGCAGGGAAACTGTCGTTTTTCTTGTATTCTGACGGAAAAGAAAAATCCCAAACAAGCTTTCAGACAGGCACGTCTCATTTGGCTGGTACAGGTCCTAGAAAACAGACAAGATGTGTTGGGTTATAGAACCCCTGTGTAGACCTTTTACCATTCGGAGGCACCTTTTAAGCAGTTCTGCTGCTTACCGGGTCCTCAGACAAGCCTCTCAGACGTATTTCTACGCTAACATACCCAGAGCAGTAAATTTCCTGTGGACTGAGCAGGAGGTTGTTGTCATTAACAATTTCCTGCCTTGAGTCACACTGCTTCAACATTTGCTCATCTATTTAATAGTGCGAGAGATGCTTGTGCATATGTGTGTGCAGGCATGCCTGATTGCTTTCACAGGGGCAGTTCTTAGTTGTCAGGTCTTACAAAGTCAGTCAGGTTCTGCTGTTTTTACTGTTGAGTTTTGTGTGTGTGTGTTTGTTTTGAGTGTGTGATGTGAAGACTTATGTAGAGATGACAAAAGTTTGTGGGAGATGTGGTATGCATGTATGCATACAAAGCCCTGCATCAGACCTTGCATGAAATTTTCTTATTTTCTTTTGGATCTTTTTCCAACTCTGCTGGGGTAGGCAGAGAGAGAGAGAGATTCCTCATTTGGGCAGGCCAAGTCCTGAGGGAAGTGGACGAATTCTTAAGTCATCTGATTCAAGAGACTGGAAGTCTTTGCAGAGAGGTTTCATGGGTGGTGGGGAAGAATTCTAGAGGATTAAAGATACTGAGACTCTTGAGGAAGGCCACCAAGCTTCAGTGGGTCTGAAAAGATTTGGGGTTTTTTTTGTTGTTGTTGTTGTTTGTTTGTTGCCTTGAAAATATTTACAACTGACAAATTATATTGCCACAGCCCTAGTGTGTACTGCTTGGAGTGAAATGAATATGCAGTTTCATCTCAATAGGCTCTAGGTGTCGCTAGGAGAAAGGAAAGGCAAGAGTTTCTGAATTTTGTTTAAGATGATTTCTGTCCATCTTTTTGTTTATTTATTTTGATCTTAGCTCTTTATTTAAAAAAAAATCTTAGCTTGGATCTTATACTTCCTTCTTTTCAGTTTGACATATATCTAGAACTGTTTTTCAGGTAAGTAAAAGTGTTGAACTGAAAAACAAATCTGGGAATTTAACATTTGCAAGTGATTTCTGCTGATATTGTTCTGGACAGCTTCTGTAACTTAGATTCATTATATTTGACATCAGTATATTTTACCTTAAAAATACAGCTGTATGTGTGTGTGTGCAAATGCATGGGTATAGGGGTAGTGTGTGCATAGAGTATCCTTATTCCTGTAAAGGAATTTACATATTCCTATAAAGGTGTCTGTGTCTGTGTGTGTGTGTGTGTGTGTGTGTATACACACTTCTTATCTGAATATATTTAAGTGGTTATAATCAGTAAATAGCTGCAAAAAAAAGCACATGGCACATATTCCTTTTGAATTTAAAACATTATTAAACCAATGACAGCTACATGTAGCATCAATAACTTGAAAAGTTTTATGTGTTTTCTCAAAACAAGTTGTTCAAAATTGATAAAGTTATGTCCAAAAATTTATTTAAAACACAGGTGGACATACTAAATAAACCATTTTCCCTCCAGGAACAAAGGCCTCAATTTGCTAAAGACAAGAGGTGCTATGTTTTAAAAGACATTATATATATAAACTGGTTTTCATATGCTAGCCCTGTCAAGATTGAAGACTCTTGAGTGATCACTTTGCTACCAAATTTAAAGCTGAATATATTCAACCATTTAGGGGCCACAGGGCCTATTACGTGTTATCTTGCCGGTGCAGACGAACTTAACAGGTGCGTTCATTTGAAACACCTACTTAAGCAGTTTGGGAGCTCAGCTACTTCGGTGGGAACTGTCTCAGGTGCTGAAGTGTTCTCCACATTAGCGTACAGGAAATCTCGATCTTTTTACCCCAAAGCTGATGGTGGCTTCATTGCTCTTCTGAGGCTTGTCAGTCAGGGAAAGCTGAGATGCAGAAACAGCTTCCCTGCCTTGGTCACTGAGATGATGGTAATAGGAAAATTATTAAAGTCAAGCAGGCTTTGTGCACCCCTATCCTTCCATCCAGGAAGAAAAAAAAAAAAAAATGCAGTTATTGACATCTGTTCATGCCTGCACATGCTTCAGAATGCATAATTCACAAAGAAAAATAAAAGGCAAGGTAGTCACAAGTCTAGGTAAGATAAATCAAACGCAGAGGGTTCATAGTGGATAATTAATTAGTAATGCATTGCCTGTATGCAAAAACTACATTTGTAACAAAGGGACTGCCCACTTGGGTAGTTCCACAGCGAAGCCTATCTTAGATGCATCAGTTCTACTATATAGTTTGACTTTCTAAGTTTGACTTTGAAATAAAAATAAAGCCAAATTTTCTTTCTATCACAGTTGCCTCATCCATATTAGATTTATTTAAATATAAAGTCAATTACTTGAGCAACTCCTCTGAGGAATCAATAGCTATTTTGATTTAAAATTCATTGTGTAGGTTTAAAAATAAGTTGACTCTTAAAAGAAATGTTGGTGGAAATGACTTTTAATGTAATTTAATAACTTTCAAATGGAATTAACTGTGACTAATTTTAAAATACTGAACTTTGTCACACCTCTGCCTGAGCACTTCTTTTTAATTCCTTAAAGAACTTTGAAGGGGTTATGAACTGTCAGGGCAGTAGTTTTGTTAAAAGCTACCTCCATTTGTTCCTGTATTCCTCATTTTTGGTGACACATGATTTCCTAACAATACAAAAGTGATGCCAACAGGATTTAAAATAGCAAATTTTCAAACAGGAATTGAACAACGAATCATTGCTCATGGTGACTGTCAAACTGAAAGGACTAATTTCACCGTCCTGTATGTCTTTAGCCACTACTCCATCTTCTTTCTTCCCACCTTGCTCTATTCACTGGAATTGTGTCAACATCCTGTTTGCTTGTCCCTGGGATTTATCTACTCTATGATTTTAAGTAGATATGTTTATATACTCTATTTCCCCCCTCTGCTTCAATTTAAATTTTTTTACAATTTAATTTCACATTATTTTCCTTATATATCAGAAAAATGTTAAAACTTCTAACTCTCTACTTGATCCCATCACTAATTTGACAGTGCTTAGTGTAGTCCCCTATAAAAAGGCTATGAGATATCACAGGGGTGCTTGGGGCTTTAAATGAGCTGGCAGGTAAAGTTGTAGTCTCACATACACCTCATAACTACAGTACCTGAAAAGGAGGTGGTATTATGTGTGAGACCCTAGGAATTGCTCAATGAATACAGACTACTCTTATTGTAAATAAGTTACCCCTTAGTCTCTTCTCCAGCAGCTCTTTCTTCTCTTCCTGTAAACAAAAACGGAAACAATTTTCACTGGTCCCTAACACCTGCTCCAGCTTTTGTCCTGTTTTTCTCTTATTATCCGACTTCTTGAATAAGTCTACTACTGATTCCACTTTCTTCATACCAACCATCTCCCCTTCCTCTGCTAGCCTTGTTGCAAACTTATATTCTACACTCTCTTCACTACAGAAACTACACCCAAAAGGTCATCAATATCCTCTTAATTACTTGATATAATGGCCTTTCTGATTCCTCTGCAGTCTTCATGTTGTGAACAGCTTTTCTCTTGTTAACCATGAGCCTGCTCTTGAAACTTCTGTGTCATACTTTTCACAATGTTATGTCAATTTATGCTCTCTCACCTATCCCCTCTCCTTTACTCTTGAGTTCTTTGGTAGATCATTTCTTCCTCCCACATCTTAATGTAGGTAACTTCCAAGGTTTTGGTCTCCAATATTTTATTCTTTGCCTTCCATACTTTCTTCTTTAGGTACTTCCATACTTTCTTCTTCTTTTATAAAAGGGGGGCTGTGTATATTGTGCAGCTTCTATATTAGAAGATGACTGAATTAGCTATATTACCTTTATATACATGTCCTAACATTTCTTTTGAAGGTAATTTACTTTTCTATTTTACAGAGTTGGGTAATTCCATAATTGGAAGGACCTTATGGCTCACCAACTTGGTTTCTCTTCCAAGCTTCTGTATCACATGTCAGGCAGCCTACTAGATCATTTTTTTGGTATTGATAAGATATTCACATTGAGTGTGTCCAAACTGAGTTTGCCATTCCCCTTCTCTTTACAACTGCTTATTGAAATTTTTTTCTTCCATACTCCTTATTTCTACTACTACTATTATTATTCCATCCACCTCTTCGCATTCCTTCCACCTCTTTCATGGTATACAATGTATGTAAATTGGACAAATTCTGTCTTTTCGATAACTCAGTTTCTGTCTTGTAAAATGAAGTATCATACTAGGTAATCTTTGAGATCCCTTTCTAGGTATAATGCCCTCTAACCCTTCATCGTAGCACTGTGCCGTATACAATAATTGTCCACCTGAAAAGTTTAGTTTGTGTACTTTAGAACATATTTTAAACATATGTGAGGCATTTACTACTTAAAACAGCTTCACAGTGAATGCTTTGGCAAAGTGAATAATCACCATTTAACTTTTAAATATAATTCTATGTTTTCATAATTAAGCATAAATAATTTTTTGAAATAATAATATATCTTTAGTGAAATGCAAAATTCTGCTTACTATCTAGTAAACAGAATGTAATCATAATTAAGAAGTTGTCTCTGTTACATCGTAAAAGAGGCAGGGTTAGCTGAATGATGGCTGAATCTAAATACAGTATCCAAAATACTTTATGTCTGCATTGTACCCTGTAGTTTTTAAAGTATCACTACCTATGTCTCGTTTCACCTTCATGGTTACTTTCACTAAGGAGGGAAACCATAACACAGAGCTAATATTCTGGCTTCAAAAATTAATAAGAATAAGCCTAATTTCTTTTCATTTTGGATAGGTCAATTGCCAACTGTGAATTATAGCTAACAAATTTCAATGTGTTAACAAGCTTTTGCTCTGTGAAGCTACTCAAAAACGTATGTGTTTGCTTAAAGCCAAATTTACATATGAAAAATCAACATATATTTGCAGTAGATTTGAGTTCTGTAACACCAGTTAGGCATTTTGAAGTGGACATAGAACTCTACTTTACATGGCATGCTTTTTTTTTTAATTGCTGCCAGTGTCTACTTTTAAATAATTTACTTGTATATGTTGCCTACAGATTTAAGGAAAACTGGGGCATTAGAACAATATAATATTAATTCATACATTTAACAATGGAATCAACTCAATTGCCCACATAAGATTAATAGTCTAGTATCACTAAGTAACTAGGAATTTTTCTAGATGTTGACTTGCAACATTTTTTCTTCATAAACTATAGAGTTTTAAAATTTTTCTTACCTAAAGCTTTTTCTCCTTCAGAATCAGAGTGATTAATGAGTTTAATTTTTGCCAACAACTGGCAGGAGTTGCTGAGTAAGATGTGCATGCTGACTGTATATAACCCTGTTCCTTTTAATTACTCTGATATAACAATGCATTAATCAAGTGCGTGAGAAATGCTTCTCTGCAATATACAATATTGATCCCTTTCATAGAGTACTGCCTATAAAATAATAATAACAGTAATCCTTTTAAAATTATATTCTGGTTAATTAATTTTGTCTTAAGGGCATTGAGTATCCATGTGCCATGTTATGATTTGCTTCCATTTCAGGCATACAGGTTTGATTTTATATGTGTTTAGAAAGTAATTCAGCCTTTCAAGTTAACAACTTTTGGAACACTTACAGTTAAATTACTTAAAATAGAAAATTTTAAAAATTGATAACATCTAATTTTACAAATGAGAAGACTACAAGAAATTATGTGAATGATATTATGCAAGTCATTTATGTTCTCTAAACCTCAGAGAACCTCAGTCTTCTACTCTCTCACCTGTGTATAAAAAGTATGAACATTATAAAATCTAAGTTTAAAACTATTTTCTTTCCAAATGGATGCACCAATTGCCAAAAGGAACAAAAACAATTTTGCAGCCAGACTATAAAATTTTGCCCTGACTTAGTTTTCCCAATAATTTTATCCTGCATATATTTTCTTTCTGTATTTTCCTAGCATCATCTATATCAATTTTCAAGCACAGTAAATGTTCTAGTTGTGCCCCATGCTTAAGGAATAGATAGGATTTTAAACAGAAAACTACAAGCCAATAAGTCCTGTAAGTTCCAATCAGGTGGTAGAAATCCAGATGGAGGAAGCCCTGTTGTAACATTTTAGTTGACAGTGGTTGAACATGTAGCAGGCATTGGAGAGAGGCACCTGGAGATGAGAGCAAGGCACAAATTGCAACGCTGTAGGGATGTAGGAAAGAGGAAGAAACTTGTAGCAACACTTAGAATGGTCCTCGGGTACTGAAACAAAGTCTTTATCTTTAAAAAGCAAACAAACAAGAACAACTTGCTCTTGGGCCACCCTGCATATGTGGATAAACAACTTGATATTTAGGATGCATTAAAATCATCCTAGCAGTGTTTTCAGTGAAAATGAGAAAGAGGAAACACACACATACACGTTTTTAATTAAAAAGAAATTTCAGGATTTTCCAGGGCATCAAAGTCATAGTAAATAACAATTTTCAATTTTGTATGGTATATAGATTTAATATTGGTATCATGTTTTGCCTTAGTTAAGTTTGGGTCAATTTTAACATAATACATTTTAAAAAGTGGAATGGAGACTCTAGGCATCTTTCCAAATTTATCATTGAGTTAACCAGTTAATCCTTTCTATCTCTTATTGTTTACTTTATCATGGGAAGATATTTTAGAAACAGAACTACTGGAATTAATAGAGGACCTCTCATATAGCAATAGGCTCTTTGTTATATTACCCATAATATAGCCAATATATATTATATCCACAATATATTTTAGGTGAATATCCACCAAAAGGAGAATAGGTATGCAATAAGGGAGAGTTGCAAAAATGCAGAATTAAAGAAGTTGTATAAGGGAGGTAGTAGGTATGATGAAGTGGAAATTGAAAATGGAGTAAAATCAGAGAGAATTGCTGGCCTCCAGTCTCCTTACCATTTTCTCCAAAAAAAAAAAAAAAATCAGCTTTCTAAACTGTATTCAAACCCTTGATATGCCTCATTCAAAACCCCATCAAATAATTTTTTAAAAATTAAAAACAAATGCAAATTTATAAACCTCTATGAAATTCCTGAGGGGTGTTATCTCTTTTTGGAAACTAATTTTAGAGTTGTGGAACATTTACAACCTCATAAAGGAGCCCAACCCAAATGCAAATTGTTCTACTTATTAGAGAGTCATTTCTTATTCTGCACTTCTCTGTAACATCTGATCATTGATCCTAGTTATCTTCATAGTTTCTGAGGAAGGAGAGCTGCCTTCACACATCTGAGGTAAACAAAGTCAGGTAGTCCCATATCATCCCTTCCTGTTTTCTTCATGCTTCCTCAAGGATATGGAAAGAATTTCCTTATTACCTTTATAAGTCTCCTCAGGACTTTGAGGTTATGTTCATTTGGGAATTAATATAATTTACTGGAACACTTGGACTAAATTATAGAATACCTGGCTACTGTAAATAACACCTTTCCCATGTGAGATTTTAATTCTTCTTATTCATACTCATTCTAGCTTTTCCAACTTGAAAATGTAAGTCCTCAATAGCCGTGTTTACGTAAAATAGACTGCACATGCACAGCCCAGTCCGAGTTGAATCCATTTTTAGAATATCCACATCCTTGTTTCCTCATACCCCAGTGCACAGTCCGCTGTAACGTCTCTTCAGAAGGAATATATGTTCAGCTAAAACTCATATGTGGATGTTTAGGTGGAGAGATGGACAGGAGATGTCAATGGGTAGGAAGTGGAGGAAAGAATGAGAGAAGGCAAGTGTGGTTCAGCTTTTTCCAACTCAAACTCAAGCTAAGCATTTTGAGAGGAATGGTTTCTCATATGGGTAGGTGTTCCAGTTTGCTAATGCTGCCAGAATGCAAAACACCAGAGACGGATTGGCTTTTATAAAAGGGGGTTTATTTGGTTACACAGTTACAGTCTTAAGGCCATAAAGTGTCCAAGGTAACACATCAGCAATCGGGTATCTTCACTGGAGGATGTCCAATGGTGTCCGGAAAACCTCTGTTAGCTGGGAAGGTACATGGCTAGTGTCTGCTCCAAAGTTCTGGTTTCAAAATGGCTTTCTCCCAGGACTTCCTTTCTAGGCTGCAGTTCCTCAAAAATGTCACTCTTAGTTGCACTTGGGATATCTTTCCTCTCTCAGCTGCTCTGGAGCACAAGTCTGCTTTCAATGGCCATCTTCAAACTGTCTCTCATCTGCAGCTCCTGTGCTTTCTTCAAAGTGTCCCTCTTGGCTGTAGCTCCTCTTCAAAACATCACTCAGCTGCACTGAGTTCCCTCTGCCGGTCAGCTCATTTATATAGCTCCACTGATCAAGGCCTACCCTGAATGGGTGGGGCCATGCCTCCATGGAAATATCTAATCAGAGTCATCACCCACAGCTGGATGGGGCATATCTCCAAAGAAACACTCAAAGAAATCTAATCAACACTGATAATGTCTGCCCACACAAGATTACATCAAAGATAATGGCATTTGGGGGACATAATACATTCAAACTGGCACAGTAGGTATGATAGCCAGTAGTGCTGCTCAGCAAATATTTCCAGATCTTGTGTGCATAGGGTAGGATTGCAGTCCTCTGCCCTCTCAGATATGATGTGGCTGTGGGAATTATTTTGGCTGATGACATGGGAGTGGAAGTGAGTAGAAGCTTTAAAAGCCAGTGTATGATTTGCTGTTCTCTCTCTTTCCTTCTGTCATGGAAATCAGCAATTTTCCAGATAATGGGTGTTCTATGAGAAAGATATAAACTTTTGTTTGCAAATCACTGAGATTACATTACTACAGCATAACATAGCCTATCCTGACAGAGAGAGTAGGATAAATGTTAATGTGGACAATTCATCCCTGTCTTGGGGCCTCTAATGCATCATCAACTATGAGTACAGTAAGTACTCTCTAATGTACCTTTCAGTTCTAACTTCACATATCTAACTTAAAATTTCTCATTTCTCAAAGAGATCAAAATGGAAATTTCCCTGATGAAAGCAACAGAACTTGGAGTACATGAGTCTTACCAGTTTTATTGGTTCCATTCTTTTCTGGGAGCATGATTTTTGGGTGACAGAGGAACAAAACAGCTTCCTGAAAGTGGATTTGTTCCTGGGATGTGTTCAAAGGGAACAGAAACAATTTGATAGCAATACTACAAGATTTTGCCCTGACATAGTTTCCCCTTTGTTTTACTTTTGTCCTGCATATATTTTCTTTCATTTCATAAGTTTTCTTTCATTGCCTTCCCCTGTCAGAATATTAGCTGAACCAGTATAGAGATTGGGGAAGCAGGCAGTAAGGGAAGGAATGAATAGACAGGTTGTTAGATACTAATACTGAAAGCAAATATGGCCATCTTCAGAATTGTTATAAGGGTCAGCCTTAGAAATGAGGCTTCTAGGCCTTTCACTTGAGACCCTTCAAATGAGAAAAGTAGAGAATTGCATAGAGATGTTTTCCAACATTGAAACATCACTGTGTGGAGAAAAATCTAAATGTTCTTGTCTGTATCCTGGGTGTACGCTGTGCTCTTGCATGGTCTCACCTTTTAAAGATGGATTCAGATCAATGTTGTTAACAATTTAGAAATTGCAGGTTACATATCTGTTTCAATTTGCTAAAGCTGCCGTAATTCAGAATACCAGAAATGGATTGGCTTTTACAATGGGGATTTATTAGGTTGCAAACTTACACTTGTAAGGCCGTGAAAGTGTACAAGTTAAGGCATCAAGAGGTAGATACTCTCTCTGATGAAAGGCCGATGGTCTCCAAGTTTCCTCTGTCAAATGGGAAGGCACACAGCTGGCTCTGCTGAACCTTCTCTCCCAGGTTTAGCTTCTGGTTTCAGTAGTTTTCTCCAAAATGTCTGCGGGCTCCTAGCTTCTCTCTTAGCTTCTCCCAGGGGCCAATGCTAGATTACATATTTTCGCTTCCCAGAGCTCTCTCTCTCTGTGAGCTCTCTTAAAGGACTCCAGTAAATGATTAAGCCCCACCTTCATGGGCGGGGTCACATCTCCATGGCAACAACCTAATCAAAAGGTCCCACCCACAATAGGTCTGCTCCCACAAGATTGGATTAAAAGAATCTGACTTTTCTGGGGTACGTAATAGATTCAAACCAGCACAATATCTTAATCAAAACAGTATAAAATGTTAACAGAAACATTTACCTTGAGTTCAGTAGTGTTTCTCCCATTATTAGTGTCCTGCCTGTTAACATTTAGTGTCATGTCCAGGATGTCATGGATTTCTCTCATTCTTTCTGGATTTTTAGAGCCTCTGAATGGGTAGGAAATTCAGCCTCTAAATGACTGTTTATCTATGAAAGGGAAAGAGGAATGCCATAAAAAAAAGGGGTATTGTTCCTCTGGAAACAGGAGCTAGCTGTGATGAGCAGGGCCTCTGGTTCCCCTTGCTGGGTGCCTGGCCTTACTGATTGCTAAATCATAGATACACTTCCTCATTGTCGTCCTCTGGCTCCTATGAGATCATATCAATCAGCAAGGCTTTTGTTTCTCCAGGTACAAGGAGAGCACCTGAGCAGAATCCTAATGTTCCCACACTTGTCTCCCAGTGATCTTTCTAATCTTGCTGCTTCTGCTCCAACAACAGCTTTTTTATTTCACCATTACCATGGTGGAGCCGAGTGGGGGAGGGGGCAAACAATCTTGCTCTTACTGCCTTTTATTGCTAATGGGGTAATCAAAGTGTCTCTGAAGCAGGATAGGACCTTGAGAGTTCCTTTCTGATCATCTGTATCATTTTCCTGCTTTAACAGACACTCAAAAAAATACTTCTCATCATTGTCCAAGAGATGCTTCCTTTTGCCCAAATCCAATCCAACATGTTGCAATTCAAGTCCATTTCCTTGTATTTTGACATTAGTGACAATTGCTCTTTATAATGCCCCCACCAAAGATGGCATCTGCCCATGTCACCCCACTGCTCGGAACCAGTGCAAGCACTCCTCAGTTCACTCAGAATAAAAGCCAGTGTTCTTACCGTGACCTATAGGCCCTCTCTTATCTGCTCCCTCTTGCCTTTTGGACCACATCTGCCACTACTCTGCTCCAGCCCCATGGCCCTCTTGTCCCCTGATCATAACAGGCTCAGGCTCACTCTTCCCAAGGGCCTTTACACTGGCTCTTCCATCTGCGTGAAGATACTTCTGGCAGGTGTCAGTTGGGCTCCTTTATGCCCTTCAAATCTTTGCTGAAACATCAGTTTCTCAATGAAATCTACTCTGCCCACACTATTTAAAATTACAAGTCATGCCCACCCATCACTCCAGATACTTCCTATTCTGCATTACTTTTTTCTTTTACCATAACATTTGTTACCTTTGAATATATTATGTAATTTACTTATTCCGCTTATTTTTATTTTTGTCTTCCCTGTCAGAATACTAGCTGAAATTGTATAGGGATATTTGATTATTTGTTCTCTGATATATTCCAGAGCCTAGTACAGTGTCTGATAATACTGAAGATGCTCAATATTTGTCCAGTGAATGAATGGATGGTTTCCTTTCTGAAAAAAATCTCTAGTAGCTTCTTTGAATAATCACAGTTTCTTTAGCCCTATTTTCCAACATTTATTTGAAATTGTTCTCAAATGAGGCCTTTGAACCTTGCAGGTGGTTGCTTGTAAGTATCTGTAAATAGATTCTCCTCTTTTCAGGATTTCATTGTTGTTTGATTCTAAAAAGGCTCTTCCTGATTATGTGACTCAAGACTACGGTTGAGTAGACAAAGTAGTTATTAGTTAGGGAAGCAGTAGAATTAATTTTTGTAGGTCCTGCTTAAATTGTAATATTTTGCATTTGTAATATTTTGTATTTATTCCTGAATACTTTTAAAGTATGACTTAAACACAATTTTTCTATGTATAATTGATTACTTTATTGACTTTTTTTGTTGTTATCAGAGAAAGTGGTAGAAAGAAGGTCCCATTAGGGAAAAAAATCTTTGAGAAGAGATTCCTATAAATATAGCACTGCAATAAGTTTTTTTTAATTAGAAATTTGCATTGCTTAATTTGCAATTTAAATGAAATAAAAATGATCATAGCTCCTTTTTTCCACAATACTTTGATCATTTATTTAAATGGCAAAAAAAAAGTAAAATCAGAAGTATATTTGAACTGTACATCATTAGAGGAAAGCTGAAGTTCCCAGACCAAAACGCAGTTTCTGCCAGAAAAAAAAATGTTTCTGGATTCTGTAATCTGTTTGAAACTTGCCTGAGGCTTTTTAGCTACCTACAGCACACATTTTTATGATAATCAAAAATGGAACTAGCTGGCATTTAGGATAGGATGGCGCTAGAACAGGGGACTAAAATCGTCGCATTTGATACTTGCTTATCTGTGTTCTGCCCATCTGCAAAATGACCTAGAGATACTCACCTCCTGAAGCTGTCTCAAGGCTGCAGTAACACATTTTTATTCATGTCTCCTTAAATAAAATACGCAAAATGGAAACAAACAAAACAATTTTTGTTTTCTGTTCCCAGCAAGGGTTAGAATGCAAATATATGTTTGGGGAGCTCTTATATGTACACCAAACTGAACTGCTTAACAATCTTGGAGTTGTAGAACAAAATCTTCCCGTTTGAATACAGGATGACGGGGCAGCATGTTGAACATGTAAACACTGAGACTTCAAGTGTTTATCTAAAGAAATGCAAATAAGTATGTGTAGTTCTGAAGTTGTGAATGGTGCCAAAATGCATGCAATGAGATAATGCAGCAGATAATAGGGAGATGCATATCTGTGGATGACCAGTTCTCTACCACTGGATTTAAGTGCCTCAAAACACTTAAAACCAAAAGACCTACAACTGCACATTTTCTGCTAAAATTGTGTCAAGAATAGGAATATAAGTTAGTGTATCAAAGTTTCAATGCACAGCTGGGGATGGCTAAGCATCCCGTTCAAGTCCAATGAAAAGAAGTGTGATGGTTAAGTTTGTGTGTCAACTTGACTAGGTTATGGTATCCAGTTGTTTGGTTCAACACTGGCCTAAGTGTTGCTGTGGAAATATTTTGCAGATGGGATTTGCATCTACAATCAGTTAACTTTAAGTAAAGGAGATTATCCTTTATAAATGTAGATAGGCCTCTGCTTAATCAATTGAAGAATTTAAATGTGAAGAACTGAGTGTTAAAGGATTAGAAGGAATTCAGCCTCAAGATACACCCTCCATTCCTTCCTGAGTTTGCAGCCTATGGAATTCAGACTCACTTCACTCAACTTCACTCTTACTGAGATTTCCAACCTCTGGCCTGCCCAGCAGAATTTGAAGTTGCCAAACCCCACAATTGCCTAAGCCAATTCCTTAGAATAAACTCTGTGTGTGTGTGTGTGTGTGTGTGTGTGTGTGTGCGTGTGCGTGTATGTGCAGGTACAGGTGCAAGCATATACACATATATCCTGTTGGTTTTTATCCACTGGGAAATCCTAACTGATACAGATGCCAGCAGTGCATGGGAAAAGCCACCCCCCACAAAAAGTGGCTGTGATATTTAGGCTTGCTTTTAACATTGGAGAGGACTTGGTGAGCCAGGCAGGGAGTCCACAGAGCTGATCATCAGCTATTCCAGACTTCATGACTCTCAGGGACCAGAAAGGCCCCATCAGAAAGGGCCTAGCGTAAGGTAGTCAACATGGTATGGTCTCAGTGGCACTGGGATGGCCTGGTTTCATCACCCTCAGCCCCTCAAGTCTGAATCACAGTCATGTGGGGAAAAGACAGATGAACTGAAAGGAGATTTTGATGGGGGGTAGGAGCCCAAGATGAGGAATGAGAACGCTATGTATTGGGAATAGGGATCTCAAGCAGGAAAACTCAAAGGAGACAGCAGGACTTCTCCCAGCAAGTAAAAATGGGTAGAGGTAAACTTGGTGACGAAATAGAATTCAGCAATATTACAATTTTTCCTGGGGCAGGAAATAACAAATTAAAAAAAAAAAAAAAAAACACCTTCTGTATATGAGAACCGATTACAGATTCTTTCAGTGCTATGTAAGCCAGTGAGTGGTCTGTTTCAATTGGCTTATAATAGCTAGATCCCTAGGCCTTGATTTGAAGTTATTTTCAAACTGTGCTGCTCAGTGTCATGTGGTTGCTGTCAGGAAGAAGGAAAGGGAGACAGAGCCAATGGAGCTGTGGCCTCCTTCTTAAGACAATTGTATTTTTAAATATTTTACTTGTATATACAATTTTAAATGAAAAAAGGGATTCTGGTGTTAAACGAGCTCTTCTTGAGTAACAGCCAAATTACTCAATAAATTTGCAGATATCCAGCTGGGTTGCCTAATCAGATATTCTTGTTACAATTTATAAAAACAGTATACATAGAATTCAATCAAGTATATACCTAATGTCATTATTACAGTAAATAGGATTGGATTATTGTTTGATGATGGACTCAAAGCCGTTCAGAAGCGTCCCATGTGGGAGGACAGGATAGCTCTGTGATTAGGTTTGCTGAATATTGAGTAAGATTGTGTGAGCTTGAACACAGTAATAGAGTCCTATCACTTACTAATAGTTTAAGCTTAAAAAGTTTCTTAAAACTTTGGGGGCTTCAGTTTGCTAAATAGAAAAAGCTAATTTTAATATTTTTTCATAATTTACCTTGAAGATTAAGCAAGTTAATACATATGAAACACTTAAAACAGTGTCTGGCATGCAGTAGGTAAATGTAATGTTATCAGAGTCTTTACTACAAAACGAATTGTTCTTGCATGATAGGGTGAAAGGATATATGACAATGAAAATCTGTGGTGTACCCTTAGAACACAGCTGATTTAGGGCCAGGACATTTAGTGAGGAGGGAAATGAGATAACTGCCCAATGATCATTTATATGCTATAACTTGACTGTAATCCTGTGCATTTATAACTTAAATCGTAATCCCAGTGTGACTGGTTTGGTTATGAGAAAACTCATGGATTGATGGATAAAATGGTTGTAGGAGAAACCAACAATGCCAAAGTTGGTAAAGGTCTCCTTTGGCATGATTTTATAACTAATAACCACCCCTTTCCAAATATTTATAGAGAAAACATAAAGAGGTTCAAAACAACAGGTCATCAATCAAGTTTTCTTCCTGAGAGAACAAATGAGGAAACTTGGTGTTATCCCAAGGTCAGTTCCTAGGAACCTGTTAAGGAAGGACAGGAACACACTCCCCAAGGTTGTTCGGGAGCTCTTTCTAAGCCTGAAGCCTTAAAATTAAACCAGAAAACTGCTATTTAAAAATAGGACTTCTTTTTGGGGGCATTTAATGATTGAGAATCTGAAATACCATACACAGTAAGAGCTCGATAAATAGTTTTTCCCCAGCACTGGTCAGAACAGGTCTTTTAGTTCCAACTAAAAGACAATGATGATATTACTAAGTAGCTTACTGCTAGGTGAAGAGAAAAGCAAATAACATGAGATTCACCTTGAGAATTTATTATAACAGGACCTATTAACAAGCACAGACTTATAAGATACACTGTGAGAAAAAGTGTGGACTCGATGGAGCTATTTACGAAAAAAGAATGGAAGATTGGCCAGATATGGCTGTGACTACTCTCTTAATTTGCCAGGGCTGCTATGACAAATGCCGCCAATTGATTGGCTTACACAACAGGAATTTATTGTCTCTTAGTTCTCGAGGCTAGAAGTCCCGCACCAAGGTATTGGCAGGCCATGTTTCCTCTGAAGTCTAGTTAGTGTTCTGGTGGTGATTCAGTCTCTGCCTCCGTAACATGGAGAGCTCTCCTCCTCTGGCTTCTACTTAACTTCTGGATTCTGGCTTCTATCAGCTGACTGTGTCCAGATTTCCTCTGCTTATAAGAGCTCCAGTCATATAGGCTATGGCCCAGACTGATTTAATTTGACTTCATCTAAAAAGGATCTTCAAAGATCCTATTCAAAACGAGCCCACATTTTAACTAATAATAACATCTTGAAAGGTCCTATTTTAAATGGGTTCACACTCAGAGGACATGGGATTAGGAGTTTAAAATGTCTTTGGTGGGGGCCTGGTTCATCCCCAATACTACTGTAGTTTTTTTTTGTTTTGTTTTGTTTTTTAGGGTGCTCTAAGTCTAAATTAAAATCTTGAATCTACTTCTCATTATGTTTCTCATAAAACCCATCCATTAGCAATTACATTGGCACCTTTTCTTTCTGTTAAAACATTTTAGAAGGCTCTTCTCTCAGGCTCCAGAAACCTGGGAGATGGAGAATTGGGTGTATCATCAGAATCCTCAGTGATGCTAATATATATTTAAAGGGGTTTCTGTAGCTTTATCATCTTAGGGAATGCTCAATCTCTTCACTCAAACTGAGCAAGGGAGTGTGTCATGACTTATCAGTACTTGAGAGCAGATGAAAAAAATGCAGAAAGGCATTTAGAGATTGAAGAAAGTCAGAGAGAGAGAGAAGTAAAGCTGTCCCAAAATGAAAAAAAAAAAAAAAAACATTTATTAAAGGGGTTCTTGTAAGAGTTTTCTTTAAATTCAAAACTCTTCAGGATCAAAATATTATGAAATTGACTTAAGAGGTCAGCTAAATCCTTGGAAAAGTATCATGTATTGTGAAACATTGGATATCCAATGCCTCTTGCCTAAAAAATCCTGGGGTCCATCTGGATGTGTCAATTGCCTTTCACAAAATCCAACAGGTGTAACTAGGAAACTAGTGTTCTGAGAAAACCTGTTAACATCTATGAGCATGGCCTGGCCCACCTGAATCCCTATCAGAGTCAATTTTACAGCTCAAGCCATCAAAACCAGCACTAACATTTACAAAGAAAAGGCGTTCCCAAAAAGCATGCTTCAAAACACATTATGAGCAGAAGCACATTTAGGGAAGTACTGAAAAAAAAAAAAAATCTTCCCTTATCAGTTCTGCTCCATGAAGCCAAATTGAGCTTCTGGACTGACTGTGTCCACATTTCCTCTGCTTATAAGAGCTCCAGTCATATAGACTAAGGCCCAGACTGATTTAATTTGACTTCATCTAAAAAGGATCTTCAAAGATCCTATTCAAAATGAGCCCACATTTTAACTAATAATAACATCTTGAAAGGTCCCATTTAAAATGGGTTCACACCCATTTAAAAGGTCAGGATGACAAGGGGAAAATGTGTGCCTTTTTTTTTTTTTTACAGGATACACAAGAGGGCATTCATTATTTTTTAAAATTATGATTTTCATGTCTAGATTATTAATACATTCAGAGAGTTCACATTTCATTTGAAAAGTCCCCAATAGTGTTGATAGCCTTGCTTTTAGTTATCAGCATTTCTCGTATTTCTTTTCATGACACTCCTCTAGTTCAACATTGAAAAGACGAACACATCTGACTGTTCTGAATAATCAGCAGCTCCTGGCATTTTTCCTAGTCTCCATGGCTCCAGAGCTGGCCAACTCTCACATTCATAGAGTTCACATAAAATCTTTTGACTAGGAGAATAAAAAAAAAATTTGCTTGAAAATACAATTATGAGGAACTTAATCTCATTCTTTTAACATCAGTAATGTGTGTATATATTTAACTGTCAGCTTTACAGTTCTTTCAAAAATAGGACTGGGTGCCTGCTAACACGGAGAGCTTAGGAGAAACTGTGCAGCAGCATTTTCTGAGCTGTCCTCTTTAAATCTCTACTTTGTCAAAAGGATTCATGGCCCAAAGTTTGGAAAACATTGAATTCTTAAAGGTCTTCTTATTGACTTTAAATCAAACTCTCACAAAGAATATTAGCATATTAAGGAGATTTATTTATGGTGAGATTTCTCACTTATTTGTGTCAATTTGTGGGAATGATAGTATTTTGGGGACAGATAGCTTGCTCCCCATTTCAGCAGAGAAAGTAAATCTTCACTTCTTCCACAGTCTATTTTGGATACTTTTCATCACATCCAGGTTAAAAAGTCAGGTTATCTGACTCCCATTGTTCTCAAAGGTTATTTAAAGCCATTGTGGGAGGTTACTGCCTGTTTTTGTGGAATTTTAATGAATGATCCAGTTTTCACTAAATTTGACTCCTATCTCTGTGTGGTGGGTGAACTATTCAATCATTATTGCTGTTTTATTGTTGCTTTCTGTTCTTGAAGACTTTCCAGATCCTTTGGGGAATGCAACTGGGGAAAGAAGACAAGAAACTGATTTTGATACAAATAATTAGAACAACCAAAATGATTACGATAAAGTATTTGTGTATTATGCTTTGGCAGATTTACAATCTAGTAGAAATACATCACAGTTGGATGAATTAAACAGGAAAGGGGATTGTCACAAAGTTGGGTAGCGTCTCAGGACTCCAGAGGACACCAGTGAAAGTTTCCGAACACAGAGGTGTCTAAACCATTCTCTCATTTGTAGATGCCTATTTCATTGTGTAAAGAATTCTGATCCATTTTATTCTAAAATGCCGGCTGCTAGTCTAGGAACCAAGGTGAGCTAATTGCCTGACAGTGAAACCCTGGTACATACACACCTGTTCCTATCATCCTATTGTTCTGAACACTGGTAAGGAAGCCTCTGGCAGGGTCACTCTTGGCAGAGGAAGCACGGCTTTGTACACATTTCTTATTTCTTTTTCCCTGCCCAAAACAGATTGCAGACATGAGCAATGAGGAATTTAGAAAATGAATTAAAATAAAAGTAGACAGCTGTCAGACTGCAAACAGAAACCTGCGTCTATTCTTTGTTGACACAACACGAAGGTATCTGGAAACAGGTTCTCGGAAGGTATCCAAATAACATCATATTAATGCTTAAAACCACTGTTGGCATCCTCCACAGGCCAAGTTGTTAACTTCATTATTTCTCCCACTTCCTCTAAGGAGTGGGACATGGGCTCTGGGACAGGGGAAGGTAGGAGAAAGGTGTATCATTGCCACAATTTTCATGGGTGGGTGGAGGGTCACAGAAAGTCAGCCCCAGCCTGCCTAGTCCAAACTCATTTTCTGAGGAGTGGCTGGGGTGGCGTCAATTAGCACTCCTAATTTTAGGCTTGATCAAGTGTTGAAGCACAGGAGAACTTAGGTGAGAAACAATGGTGAGGAGAGGTTGTTGGAATTGTAGGGAGACTCTTTACCTTCTCCCCACTAGTGCCTTCCCTGCCTCTCTCTCTCTCTCTGGATCTGGCTACATGTTATTTTTGTCCCCATGCTAGCAATCGCCAGCCCTTGACTAGAGTTCCTCTGACAGTTTGTGAAAACCGAAAATACATGGCTATGAATATTTGTTGAACAAGACTTTCCCCTCTCCCCTTGCATTCTGAGTTACAGTTTAGACTCTACCATTTTGGTGCAAACTTTTATGGAATGAACCTCATTTTGTGGCGCCCTCCTCCTGAAAGCTGCCATCATAACCTAATCTGGGTTTGATGTCATGCTGACATGCCCCTGGAAAGCCTGTGTGTGTATACCACCGTGGAAGAGCTTATCACACTGTGGTGGAAATTGTCTGTTTCTTCTTTCTTTTTTTTCCATTAGATTCTGAGCTTCTGGAGGGCAGTGGCTGTACCCTGCCCCAGGTGTCTCCAGGATCCAGCTCTGTGCCTGCTGGATGGTCATAATTCAGAATTTGTGCTGCCAACCTCCGCTTATCATGCTATGTATCCATTAGTTCGCCTAACACACATTCAAAGATGGGAAACAAGGATATAAATGATAAATTTCCCAGGCCAAAAATGAAGAGGAAGAAGTGAGAAAGCATGCACTGCCTTCTCAAAGGGCACCCACGATGTCGCTGGCATTTTTCCATTATTCATTATTTCCTTTCCAGACACCTCATTTCCTGCTGTGTCCAATTTAAAATAAATGAGGTTATTTTTAAGATATGTCCTTTCAAAAAGCAACAGCTACCTCTCTCTCGGGGTTTCTAGTTACTTCCTTGGCGGCAGATAAAATTTGTGCTTGGGGATGAACAATAAATGGTGGGGGTTTAGCTGGGAAAGGAAGAAATGTAAAATGTCACAAGCCATTAAAAGCAGCATTGTCTTTGCTGCTTTTTTTGTACAATTTGTCAAGGGACTAAGTGGACACTTCCAGGGACTTTCTGCTGCCACACGTTAGCTTTCCAGAATGGCCCATATCTACCTGAGGTCGGGCCTGACATTTTGCCCTTATGGCCTGGCATGTGGCAGGCGCTTTACAGACTCAGGCTTTTCTTCTGCAATCTTTCTGTGCACCCTGCACCGTGATTGCACCAGCTACTCAGCCTTCCCTCTAGCAGCCCATGTTTTTCTTTTGCCTTCATACCGTTGTACACATGGTTTCCTACTATCACTTTGCTCCATTCCATTTCTAAAAATGCCTAATCATCCTTCAAGCCCCAGCACAAGTGTCCCATACTCTGTGAAGTCAGATTTGAAAGTGGGGATAGGAAGAATCAGTGGCCTTCTCCTCTATGTTCCTAGGGCAACATGTCATGTATCAACTATCATAAGTAATATATCAGTAATATATTATTAAGCTGTAAGTACGCTTCTATACAAAAAGAAAATGCACTGTGATTATTCCTTTACACAACCAGCATTCCTTCTAGGTCATGAGCTGTTTAAAAATAAAAAATTCATTTTGGAACCCCTAATGCTTGCAACAGAACAATATAACAAATTATGGTTTGTGAGTATGTGGAACAGTTATGTGAATTGGTGAAAGCCATACATTTCTTTTGGTTATTTCTAAAATCTGTACACCTCTCTGCTTTATGAATTAGGAAACTACTAGTAAAAGTAGTAGTGATATAGCTAAAACTGACTTCCAGATGGCTGGTCTAGTCCAAGGTTTGACAAATCTTTTTTGGGAAGAACCAGCTAGTAAATATTTTTGGCTTTCCAGGCCATATGGTTTCTGTTGCAGTTACTAAACTCTATGTTTGTAGCACAAAAGCAGCCATAAACCGCATGTACATGAGTGGGCATGGTTGTGTTCCAGTAAAACTTTAATTTCGAAAGCAGGCATTGGGCCAGATTCAACCCCAGAGCAGTGGTTTGTAGACTCCTGAGTTAGAAGAATGAGTGCTGTGAAAATGTAGAGAGAATCAACAGAAAAGTGGAGTGACAGTTATCTACAGGCCAAAGAGGAATCAAAACACATGTGCATTCGGAAGAAGTCCAGAAAGCTTGGAGTGGCCCTTGGGTAAAAACTGGTGGCCCAGAAAGTAAAGGAACCAACAGCTGATGCCGAATCAGCCCTTGGATGCTAGTTTACTGGGGAGCTGCCAAAATTTGCAGTTTTGGTTCTTATGTCATAAGGGAAGGAAGTAAATGTAAAATACTAATAAAGGAGACAGTGATGGAAAGTCAGGTCAGGAATAATAAGCCAACTAATTTAAGGACACCTCCAGGGACTGAATACAGAGCCAGTGTCCAAGAGCAATGAAAATCATGACAGAAAATAGAAGTCCAAAAAAGAGGTACTTCGTTTAAGAAGAAAAAGGCTCAAGAGTTTTAATAATCCAATGAAGAGACAAGGCCATGAACTGGAGTGGGGAATCATGGTCTGAAAAAATGGGAATAAATTGGATTCAGTTTACACTTGAGTTCAATTTTGGAGAAATCGGATTTTTGTTTTATTTCTGTCATTAACACAAGGCAACAACTTTAAGATACAGAGAGATTTGCCATTTAAGATATTATTTTCACAAGGGTATATTAACGCAGAGCTAAAAAGGCAATTATAAAGTATCTTTAAATAATGAAGCAAAAATGTTCCCATTTGGCTTCGTTAAAGAGCTCTGTGAAAATAGGGACTCAGAGATAACTTGCATACCAGTGTTCATAGCAGCATTAGTCACAATAGTCAAAAGGTGGCAACAACCCAAGTGTCCATCAACAGATAAATGGATTTTTAAAATATGGTATATGCACACAATGGAATATAATTCAATCACAAAAAGAAATGAAGTTTTGATGCATACAACATGGGTGAACCTTGAAAACATTATGCTAAGTGAAATAAGCCAGACACATGATTCCATTTATGTGGAATATCTAGAATAAGCAGATTTATAGAGGCAGAGAATTGATTAGAGATTATCAGTGGTTGGGGGAAGAGGAGAACAGGGACTTACTGTTTAATGGGTACAGAGTTTCTGGAACGATGACAAGTATTTGGTGATGGATGGTGCTAGCACAACATAGTAACTGTAGTTAATGCCACTGAATTGTATGTTTAAAACTGATTAAAATAGCAAATTTAAGTTATGTATATGTTAAAAGCACTATGAAGGCAAACAGACTTAGCTAGGCTTTCCCTGATCTCTCTTGGCCTCACTTGGATAAGATCCAAATAGACCTTATCCATCAACAAGTTGGATAGAATAAAGTTTCCTGTTGGCATAAGTCCCATACCTTCCCGCCTCTTGGCATTTGCTCTTTGCTGATATCGTTACCATTGGTTTTGTACTGGTGGTCAGTTCTCTTTCAGTTGCAAGGATAGAAACACATTCCAAAGTGATTAGCATGAAACAATATCTAAAGACCAGGGATAGTGTGACTTCAGTCCTACCTGGAGCAAGGTACTTGATTGATGTTCTCAGAGTTCTGTCTCCCCAGCACACAGCTTTGCTTTCCTCTGCGTTAATTTCCATCTGTCAGGTGAAAAAGATTGTTGCTGCTCTATCCAGGCTTATGTGGTAATTACATCCTCTTTTTAAATATATGCATATAAAATCTCATTCAGGGTGTTTGACTGATCTAGCATTGGTCACATGTCCCAGAAACTGGAAATCAGTCACTGTTGTCAGGTTTGAGTTGCCATGATTGGCCAGGCCTGCATCATGGACCCATCCACATAGATGGAGATAGACTGGCTGGATATTGACGGTTTCATCAGAACAAAATGGTTCTCCAGAACATATACCCCTCATTCCCTTGATGGCCAATTTCTTACATATCTTCCCATCAAAATCTAACAATCTTTTCAGTTCCTGTTCTTATGCCACCAGTTTCATAAAGAAAATCTCATTTCCGTGTTGCCCCCAAAAAGGATGTAATTGCTCCTGCATTTGAATTCCCATAGCTCTATTATGACACAATCACTCTTGTCATTCTTACCATTTTGTCTTCAATCATAGCTACTTATCGTGAACAGCAGCTATGAGGCAGACTCACTGCAAGTTAGCAACAAACTCCAATGAGATAAAAATAAATTAGAATAGAAGAAAGGAGAAAGGCTTTCAGGGGCATTGGAAAAAGGGGGGAGGGTTGCCTCCCATCAATGGTAACTCTACAGAATGAATAAAAATGCAATCTGAGTTCCTAGAATACCATTCTCATTATATGCCCTGAGTAAGAAAAAACAGGAAAGTCTCAAGGAAAACATCATCAGTAGTAAAATGGGGCTCCTCTTGGCCTTTTCCCCTCTCCTCACTGACCTGGGAACCACAGGGCAGAGCCCCAATTTATGTTGCTAACCAAGTAATTTTTATGCCCTTGGCCCTGTTACCCTCTTAGCAACAGTATTTGTAAGTAAATTAATTCTCAGGGCATGATAAGAAAGAGCACAAATTAAGACGAGGCCAATAGCGTAAATTAGCCTACCTGTTCCAACCCCACCCTCAGAACCCCTCAGAGAACCAGGAGCCCTGCTGCTCCCACGGTCATCAGAGGGGCTGAGGCCCTGAATCATGCCGAGTTCTGCCCAGGAGTGTCAAGAACCCAGGAGGCTTAGGTCCGCTGCCCTGACTGCATGACTGCTTGAGAAGACAAACCATGTTTTTGTATTTGTTTTTGTTTTTTAATTAGAGAAGTTATGGGTTTACACAACAGTCATGCATAAAATACAAGATTCTCATGTTCCACCCCACCACCAACACCTTGTATTATTGTGGAACGTTTGTTACAATTGATAAAATCACATTTTTATAATTGTACTCTTAACTATAGTCCATGGTTTAACTTAGGGTTCACTGTTTGTGAGTATAGTTCCATGGATTTTTAAAAATTTTTATTCTGTTACCATGTGTACAATCTAACATTTCCCCTAATTCTATTAAGATATATATATATTTCAGTGCTGTTAATTGTGTTCACCATATTGTGCTACCATCACGACCATCCATTACCAAAACATATCCATCATTCCAAATCAGAACCCTGTACATTTTAAGCCTTAACTTCCCATTCCCTATCACCATACCGTCCCCTGGTAACCTATATTCTAGATTCTGATTCTATGAGTTTGCTTATTCTAATTGTTTCAAAACAGTAAGATCAAACAGTATTTGTCCTTTTGTCTCTGGCTTATTTCACCCCACATGATGTCTTCAAGGTTCATCCATGTTGTCACATGTATTGGAACTTCATTTCTTTTTACAGCTGAATAATATTCCACTGTGTGTGTGTGGTGTGTGTGTGTGTGTGTGTGTGTGTGTGTGTGTGTGTCACATTTTATTTGTCCATTTATCAGTTGATTGGAACACTTGGGTTGCTTCCATCTTTTACAATTGTGAATAATGCTACTATGAACTTCGGTGTGCAAATATCTGTTCAAGTCCCTGCTCAATCCTTTTGGGTATATACCTAGTAGTGGGATTACCAGGTGATATGGTAGTTCTATACTTGGCTTTCTGAGAACTGCCAAACTGTCTTCCATAGCAGCTGCATCATTTTACATTCCCACCAGTAATGAATGAGTGTTCCTATTTCTCTGCATCCTCTCCAACACTCATTTTCCATTTTTTAAATAGCAGCCATTCTAATGGGTGTGAAATGGCATCTCCTTGTGGTTTTGATTTGCATTTCCCTGATGGCTAATGATGTACAGCATCTTTTCATGTGCTTTCTGGCCATTTGTCTATCTTCTTTGGAGACGTGTATGTTCACATATTTTGCCCATTTTTAAACAGGTTGTTTATCTTTTTGTTGTTAAGTTAAAGGAGTTCTTTATATATTCTGGATATTAATCCTTTATTGGATATGTGGTTTCCAAATATTTTCTCTCATTGTGTAGGTGGTTGTTTTACTTTCATGATAAAGTCCTTTGAAATGCAAAAGTTTCTAATTTTGATGAGGTCCCATTTATCTATTTATTCTTTTGTTGCTTATGTGGCAAATTGTGTTTTTTTTTTTTTAATCTTCATTTTATTGAGATATATTCACATACCACGCAGTCATACAAAACAAATCATACTTTTCATTGTTTACAGTACCATTACATAGTGGTACATTCATCACCCAAATCAATCCCTGACACCTTCATTAGCACACACACAAAAATAACAAGAATAATAATTAGAGTGAAAAAGAGCAATTGAAGTAAAAAAGAACACTGGGTACCTTTGTCTGTTTGTTTCCTTCCCCTATTTTTCTACTCATCCATCCATAAACTAGACAAAGTGGAGTGTGGTCCTTATGGCTTTCCCAATCCCATTGTCACCCCTCATAAGCTACATTTTTATACAACTGTCTTCGAGATTCATGGGTTCTGGGTTGTAGTTTGATAGTTTCAGGTATCCACCACCAGCTACCCCAATTCTTTAGAACCTAAAAAGGGTTGTCTAAAGTGTGCATAAGAGTGCCCACCAGAGTGACCTCTCGGCTCCTTTTGGAATCTCTCTGCCACTGAAGCTTATTTCATTTCCTTTCACATCCCCCTTTTGGTCAAGAAGATGTTCTCCGTCCCACGATGCCAGGTCTACATTCCTCCCCGGGAGTCATATTCCATGTTGCCAGGGAGATTCACTCCCCTGGGTGTCTGATCCCACGTAGGGGTAGGGCAGTGATTTCACCTTTCAAGTTGGCTTAGCTAGAGAGACAGGGCCACATCTGAGCAACAAAGAGGCATTCGGGAGGAGGCTCTTAGGCACAACCGTAGGGAGGCCTAGCCTCTCCTTTGCAGCAACCGTCTTCCCAAGGGTAAAACCTGTGGTAGAGGGCTCAACCCATCAAACCACCAGTCCCCTATGTCTGTGGTCATGTTAGCAACCATGGAGGTGGGGTAGGCGAATACCCCTGCATTCTCCACAGGCTCCTCAAGGGGGCACTACATCTTTTTTTTTCCCTTGTTTTTCTTTTTTTTTTTTTTTTAACTTTCCCTTCTTTTTTAAATCAACTGTATGAAAAAAAAGTTAAAAAGAAAACAAACATACAATAAAAGAACATTTCAAAGAGACCATAACAAGGGAGTAAGAAAAAGACAACTAACCTAAGATAACTGCTTAACTTCCAACATGTTCCTACTTTACCCCAAGAAAGTTACCTAATATAGCAACATTTCTGTGAACTTGATCCTACGATATCCATCAGAAATTAACAGACCATAGTCATTCCTGGGCATCCCCAGAACGTTAAATAGCTTATCTGTTCTTCTTGGATTATTGTTCCCCCTTCCTTAATTGCTCTCTATTGCTAGTTCCCCTACATTCTACATTATAACCCATTTGTTTTACATTTTTCAAAGTTCATATTAGTGGTAGCATATAATATTTCTCTTTCTGTGCCTGGCTTATTTCGCTCAGCATTATGTCTTCAAGGTTCATCCATGTTGTCATATGTTTCACGAGATCGTTCCTTCTTACTGCCGCGTAGTATTCCATCGTGTATATACCACATTTTATTTATCCACTCATCTGTTGAAGGACATTTGGGTTGTTTCCATCTCTTGGCAATTGTGAATAATGCTGCTATGAACATTGGCATGCAGATATCTGTTCGTGTCACTGCTTTCCGATCTTCCGGGTATATACCGAGAAGTGCAATCGCTGGGTCGAATGGTAACTCTATATCTAGTTTTCTAAGGAACTGCCAGACTGACTTCCAGAGTGGCTGAACCATTATACAGTCCCACCAACAATGAATAAGAGTTCCAATTTCTCCACATCCCCTCCAGCATTTGTAGTTTCCTGTTTGTTTAATGGCAGCCATTCTAACCGGTGTTAGATGGTATCTCATTGTGGTCTTAATTTGCATCTCTCTAATAGCTAGTGAAGCTGAACATTTTTTCATGTGTTTCTTGGCCATTTGTATTTCCACTTCAGAGAACTGTCTTTTCATATCTTTTGCCCATTTTATAATTGGGCCGACTGTACTATTGTCATTGAGTTGTAGGATTTCTTTATATATGCAAGATATCAGTCTTTTGTCAGATACATGGTTTCCAAAAATTTTTTCCCATTGAGTTGGCTGCCTCTTTACCTTTTTGAGAAATTCCTTTGAGGTGCAGAAACTTCTAAGCTTGAGGAGTTCCCATTTATCTATTTCCTCTTTTGTTGCTTGTGCTTTGAGTATAAAGTCTAGGAAGTGGCCGCCTAATAAAGGTTTTGAAGATGTTTTCCTACATTATCTTCTAGGAGTTTTATGGTACTTTCTTTTATATTGAGATCTTTGGTCCATTTTGAGTTAATTTTTGTGTAGGGGGTGAGGTAGGGGTCCTCTTTCATTCTTTTGGATATGGATATCCAACTCTCCCAGCCCCATTTGTTGAAAAGACCATTATGACTCAGTTCAGTGACTTTGGGGGCCTTATCAAAGATCAGTCGGCCATAGATCTGAGGGTCTATCTCGGAATTCTCAATTCGATTCCATTGATCTGTATGTCTATCTTTGTGCCAGTACCATGCTGTTTTGGCAACTGTGGCTTTATAATAAGCTTCAAAGTCAGGGAGTGTAAGTCCTCCCACTTCGTTTTTCTTTTTTAGAGTGTCTTTAGCAATTCGAGGCATCTTCCCTTTCCAAATAAATTTGATAAATAGCTTTTCCAAGTCTGCAAAGTAGGTTGTTGGAATTTTGATTGGGATTGCATTGAATCTGTAGATGAGTTTGGGTAGAATTGACATCTTAATGATATTTAGTCTTCCTATCCATGAACATGGAATATTTTTCCATCTTTTAAGGTCCCCTTCTATTTCTTTTAGTAGAGTTATGTAGTTTTCTTTGTATAGGTCTTTTACATCTTTGGTTAAGTTTATTCCTAGGTACTTGATTTTTTTAGTTGCTATTGAAAATGGTATCTTTTTCTTGAGTGTCTCTTCAGTTTGTTCATTTCTAGCATATAGAAACATTACTGACTTATGTGCATTAACCTTGTATCCCGCTACTTTGCTAAATTTGTTTATTAGCTCTAGTAGCTGTATCGTCGATTTCTCAGGGTTTTCTAGATATAAGATCATATCATCTGCAAACAATGACAGTTTTACTTCTTCTTTTCCAATTTGGATGCCTTTTATTTCTTTGTCTTGCCGGATTGCCCTGGCTAGCACTTCCAGCACAATGTTGAATAACAGTGGTGACAGCGGGCATCCTTGTCTTGTTCCTGATCTTAGAGGGAAGGCTTTCAGTCTCTCACCATTGAGTACTATGCTGGCTGTGGGTTTTTCATATATGCTCTTTATCATTTTGAGGAAGTTTCCTTCAATTCCTACCTTTTGAAGTGTTTTTATCAAAAAGGGATGTTGGATTTTGTCAAATGCTTTTTCAGCATCTATTGAGATGATCAATTGATTTTTCCCTTTTGACTTGTTAATGTGTTGTAATACATTGATTGATTTTCTTATGTTGAACCATCCTTGCATGCCTGGAATGAACCCCACTTGGTCATGGTGTATGATTTTTTTAATGTGTCTTTGGATTCGATTTGCAAGTATTTTGTTGAGGATTTTTGCATCTATATTCATTAGGGAGATTGGCCGGTAGTTTTCCTTTTTTGTAGCATCTTTGCCTGGTTTTGGTATTAGATTGATGTTAGCTTCATAAAATGAGTTAGGTAGTGTTCCATTTTCTTCAATGTTTTGAAAGAGTTTGAGTAAGATTGGTGTCAGTTCTTTCTGGAAAGTTTGGTAGAATTCCCCTGTGAAGCCATCTGGCCCTGGGCATTTATTTGTGGGAAGATTTTTGATGACTGATTGGATCTCTTTGCTTGTGATGGGTTGGTTGAGGTCTTCTATTTCTTCTCTGGTCAGTCTAGGTTGTTCATATGTTTCCAGGAAATTGTCCATTTCCTCTACATTATCCAGTTTGTTGCCATACAGTTGTTCTTAGTATCCTCTTATAATTTTTTTAATTTCTTCAGGATCTGCAGTTATGTCACCTTTTTCATTCATTATTTTGTTTATATGGGTCTTCTCTCTTTTTGATTTTGTCAGTCTAGCTAGGGGCTTGTCAATCTTGTTGATCTTCTCAAAGAACCAACTTTTCGTGATATTTATCCTCTCTATTGTTTTTTTGTTCTCTATGTCATTTATTTCTGCTTTAATCATTGTTATTTCTTTTCTTCTACTTGGTTTAGGATAGGTTTGCTGTTCATTTTCTAGCTTCTTCAGTTGATCCATTAGTTCTTTGATTTTGGCTCTTTCTTCCTTTTTAATATATGCATTTAGTGCTATAAATTTCCCCCTTAGCACTGCTTTTGCTGCATCCCATAGGTTTTGGTATGTTGTGTTCACATTTTCATTCGTCTCTATATATTTAGCAATTTCTCTTGCTATTTCTTCTTTAACCCACTGATTGTTTAGGAGTGTGTTGTTTAACCTCCAGGTATTTGTGAATTTTCTAAGTCTCTGATGGTTATTGACTTCTAATTGTATTTCATTGTGGTCAGAGAATGTGCTTTGAATAATTTCAATCTTTTTAAATTTATTGAGGCTTGTTTTATGTCCCAGCATATGATCTATTCTGGAGAAAGTTCCATGAGCACTAGAAAAGTATGTGTATCCTGGTGATTTGGGATGTAATGTCCTGTATATGTCTGTTAAATCTAATTCATTTATCAGATTGTTTAGGTTTTCAATTTCCTTATTGGTCTTCTGTCTGGTTGATCTATCTATAGGAGAGAGTGCTGTGTTGAAGTCTCCCACAATTATTGTGGAAACATCAATTGCTTCCTTTAGTTTTGCCAGTGTTTCTCTCATGTATTTTGTGGCACCTTGATTGGGTGCATAGACATTTACGATTGTTATTTCTTCTTGCTGAATTGCCCCTTTTATTAGTTTGTAGTGGCCTTCTTTGTCTCTCAAAACATCCCTGCATTTGAAGTCTATTTTATCTGAGATTAATATTGCTACACCTGCTTTCTTTTGGCTGTAGCTTGCATGAAATATTTTTTTCCATCCTTTCACTTTCAGTTTCTTTGTGTCCCTGTGTCTAACATGAGTCTCTTGTATGCAACATATTGATGGTTCATTTTTTTTGATCCATTCTGCGAATCTATATCTTTTAATTGGGGAGTTTAATCCATTTACATTCAACGTTATAACCATGAAGGCATTTCTTGAATCAGCCATCTTATCCTTTGGTTTATGTTTGTCATATTTTTCCCCTCTGTCTATTAATATCCTTTATTGTACCCATACCGAATCTCTTTAGTACTGAACCTTTCTCCAAGTCTCTCTGTCCTTTCTTTGTTTCTCTGTCTGTAGGGCTCCCTTGAGTATCTCCAGTAGGGCAGGTCTCTTGTTAGCAAATTCTCTCAGCATTTGTTTGTCTGTGAAAAATTTAAGCTCTCCCTCAAATTTGAAGGAGAGCTTTGCTGGATAAAGTATTCTTGGCTGGAAATTTTTCTCACTCATAATTTTAAATATATCGTGCCACTGCCTTCTTGCCTCCATGGTGGCTGCTGAGTAGTCACTACTTAGTCTTATGCTGTTTCCTTTGTATGTGGTGAATTGCTTTTCTCTTGCTGCTTTCAGAACTTGCTCCTTCTCTTCTGTGTTTGACAGTGTGATCAGTACATGTCTCAGAGTGGGTTTATTTGGATTTATTCTATTTGGGGTTCACTGAGCATTTATGATTTGTGTATTTATGTTGTTTAGAAGATTTGGGAAGTTTTCCCCAACAATTTCTTTGAATACTCTTCCTAGACCTTTACCCTTTTCTTCCCCTTCTGGGACACCAATGAGTCTTATATTTGGACGTTTCATATTATCTATCATATCCCTGAGGTACATTTAGATTTTTTCAATTTTTTCCCCATTCTTTCTTTTATGCTTTCATTTTCCATTCTGGCATCTTCGAGGTCACTGATTCATTGTTCAACTTCCTCTAGTCTTGTACTATGAGTGTCCAGAATCTTTTTAATTTGGTCAACAGTTTCTTTAATTTCCATAAGATCATCCATTTTTTTATTTAGTCTTGTAATGTCTTCTTTATGCTCTTCTAGGGTCTTCTTGATTTCCTTTGTCTCCCATACTATGGTCTCATTGTTCATCTTTAGTTCTTTGAGTAGCTGCTCTAGGTGTGTCTCTTCTGGTCTTTTGATTTGGGTGCTTGGGCTTGGGTTATCCATATCGTCTGGTTTTTTCATATGCTTTATAATTTTCTGTTGTTTTTGGCCTCTTGGCATTTGCTGAACTTGATAGGGTTCTTTTAGGATTTGTAGACCAATTGAAGTCCTTATCTCTAATTTATCAGATCTACAGCTTCGTGGAGTACACTTTCTCTAACTAACCAGCAGGTGGCATCCACGAGCCACCTGTTCTCCACAAGCCAGTTCTCCCCTGCTTAGCCTTTTTGGTGAGTGGGGGAGTGAGTCTTGTGGGGTCCAATTGGTATACCAAGCTTGCGTGTGTAGTTGGTGTTGCCTGCCCTGTATATGGGGCGTGTTTCTGGGCAGTCAGGGAGGGGGGGGTGGCTCTAACAATCAAATCTCCCTGATGATCCTAGAGTTTTAAAGCTGCTGCAATAGTCTAATCCTTCAATTCAGTCCTACCACAGTTTGTCTCTGCCAGTGACTCACAAGTCCTTGGTATTGGCGTATGGCTCCTGAGACTTGCAAGTGGGCCCCTCTTCCAGGCCGTGCACCCTGGGTCCTCTGTTGAGGGATGACTGTGCTATGTCACAGGTGAGTGCCGTCCCCCCAGGGCAGTTCTGGGCTGCTGGGCTGTGTAGGGAGGCTCCCAGTCTGCTGAAATGATGGCTGAATGGGGCTTTGTTAATTCACACTGCTCCACCTTCCCAACTCTGGGACAATCAGCTGAGATTGCAGGGAAGGCTAATGTCCACGCCCAGTTTTGTGGTGTGTGCCTGTTATTTGAAGCACTTCCGTCACACTGGGTTGTCTGGGGCAGTTCTGGGCTATGGGGCTGGCGATGGGCAGGAGTGTTTCCTGTCCACCAGGATGATGGCTGTGAGCGGACACCCCCCTTTTCTTGGGAAGTCGTGGTGTTTAGTGAATTTTGTCAGCCACTGGATTATTGCATTTTGTCTCAGAGCTCTCCTAGTTCTGCTGTTGACTTGACCTGCCCAAATTGCAAGTCTTTGAAGCTTTCTGTATTGGGCTTCTTAGAGTAATTGTTTTAGAAAAAGAAAAAAGGGTTAAAAAAAAAAAAAAAAAAAAAGGGCCCTCCTCAGAGATCTAATGGGTTATTGAAATGCAAGAGACAAAGCAACCAGGGCCATTAAGGAAAAGTCCACAGGGCAGAGAGATCAGCTTTTCTTTGGGATTTGCATATGCGCCTCAGGGCCTGAGCTCGGGCCTGAGCTCTGCCCTTCCCCTTTCTATGTTCACCAGAACTCCAAAAATCCTCCGCTTTTATTTTGGAGTTTTTCGTGTTGTTTTTTTTCTATGCCTGTCTCCTCTCTGCTGGGCTGGCTGCTCTCAGATTCTCTGATGTCTGGTCTCAGTCTATCTATGGTTGGAGTTTGGATCAGCAGAATGAGTTTCCGATAAGGGCTGCCACTGCAGTTCTCCCTTCTCCTTCCCGAACTGACAGCCCCTCCTCCCACAGGACTGAGCCTGGCAGGGAGGGGCATGGGTCCCCTGGCCGCAAAAACTTACAGATTTCGCTGATCTCAGCAGTTTGACGTTTTCATGAGTGTTGTATGAAGTATGCCCAAAGTCAGATTGCTCAGTGGTGTCCAGTCCACGCAGTTCCTGGCTTTCTACCTACTTTCCTGGAGGAGTAACTAAAACATACAGCTCACCAGTCTGCCATCTTGCCCCGCCTCCCCAAATTGTGTTTTATACTATGCAGCCCTGTCAGCATCCAACTGGGCTTCAGCATCCCCCCAAAATCCATATGTTTAATTTTGGCAGCACCCCCTTGTTTCTAAGCCTCACATTAGCATTTCCATCGTTACAGAAATAAATATCAGTCATAGCTCTGTCCCAGTGTCCTTGTAATCACATCACAGTGTAAAATAAATGGACTTGTTCCTACAGGACACAGCCTGCTGCTGGTCAGCTCTAGAGCCAGGCTGACATGTTTGTGCTCAGTGCTGTGGAAGAATACCAACCAAGCTGAAGGAGATGCTTGGCTGTAAAACCTACACACCTTCAAATGAGAGATTGCCATTATGAAAGGAGGAGGCGTTAAGGAGCTCAAAGAGAAAGTGTGCATTTGCCCTGCACCTCAAAGGTTGGTAGAGTTTGGATCCATAGAGGCAAGAGTAGAAGCAAAGAAAATGAGCATCACATGTGTGTTGGTGAAGACATCAATATGACCAGGACAGATAATACATAGTGGAGAATGCACAAGATAAGTTTTGTTTATTCATATAATAAACCTTTACTGTATGCCAACTGTTTCAGTTTGCTAAAGCTGCCAGAATGCAATATACCAGAAATGGGTTGGATTTTTTGATGAGGTTTCCTTAGGTTACAAATTTAAAGTTCTAAGGCCATGAAAATGTCCAAATTAAGGTATCAAGAGGACGATACCTTCTCTGAGGAAAGGTCGATGGTATCTAGGGTTCCTCTGTCACATGGGAAGGCACATGGCGATGTCTGCTGGTCCTTCTCTCCTGGGTTTTGGTTTCAATGGCTTTCTTTCTCAGCTTCTGTGGGTTATTTCTCCCAGGTTGTTTCTTCTTTCTCTGCTTTCTCTCCAAATGTCTCTCTGCCTTTTATCCTTTCATGAGGGATTCCAGTGAAGGATGAAGACACACCTTGAATTGAGTGGGTCACATCTCAATTGAAACAACCTAACCAAAGGTCCCACCCCCAGTAGGTCTGCACCCACAAAGATGGATTAAAAGAACATGGCATTTTCTGGGGTACATAACAGTTCCAAACTAGAACCTCCACTATGTACCCAATGCAAGGTTGCTGCTGTGGGATGCAGAAATGCTTGACAGTCTCAGTCTGGTGAGCAAGAGAGAGGCATGGAAATACGTAGAGGAGTTTAGTATGTCATATGAAGAGTCTAGAGCACGACTGTCCAATAGCACATTCCAAGAGCACTTGACATATGGCTCCTGTGACTGAGGAACTGGATTTTTAATTGCATTGAATTGAATTGAAATCTAATTTAATTTGATTTAAATTTAAATAGCCACATGCAGCTAGTGGCTACCATATTGGACAGCATGGGTCTAGAGAATCAGGATAAGAAAGTTTTTTTAGGTAAATAATAGGAAGAAATGCTAATTCTGTATTTGTTCAAAACGGCTATATTAATCTCTTTACAAGTACTGGGGATTTAGTATATGGAACTCCATGAATAAAACAGTTCTTGCCTTCAAGTCAAATGCATCAACTTCTCTTATTATTACCTGATAGTGTATGCAAAGAGCCTTATGGAGCAAGGAGAGACACTTAATTTATTCTCAAGGGTGTCAGAAAGAGTTTCTTGGGAGAGTTGAGTGTTTATGCTGATTCTTGAAGGATTAATAGAAGATAACCATGCAAAGAAGGAAAAGGATACTTCAGGCTGAATTAACAGTCCCTTTAAAAGCACGGAGACATAAAAGACAGCTCAAGAATTCAAGTAATTTGGTGGACCTGGAACAAAGTGATTGCAAACAAGCCCAAGGAGATAGGTAGGGTGTCATGGGGGGTCTCACATGAAGTTCAGACCCTAGATGATCATTTCAAAGTGATGGGAAGTCAGGAAGTCACTGAAAAATTTGAAGCAGACACATGACAAGGTCTTCTTTAGGTTTTAGAAAAATCATTTTGTTTCTGGAGAATGGACTAGAGGTGACTTGGTTTGGGGAGAGGAGAAGTCTGGGGAGATTAAAGGCCAAGAGACCTTGCTGAGATGGCTACAATTGCCTCCTAATGAAAGCAATGAAGTAGAACAGCAACTGGAAAAAATCATACAAAATATAAATAGAGGTTACTGCTGTGTGTGAAACTGGTGAATTTTCTATTTCCATTTCCATCTCAGCATTTTCCAAATAGCAGCAAGAGGGCTAGAAAGGAGGGGGGAAAAGTGTAAGAGATTTTTAAGAGGTTCAGTGGAACTGACAGAATTCAGTGATGGATGAGGTGTGAAAAAGATGATGTTGGCCAGGAGAAAGGAGACCTCCAGAGAACCTCCAGGGAGGGATACTGGCACGCATGTGTTGGAAAAAAGTGTTCATGGAAGGAAGAATAAGTTGGGAGAGAAAAGAGGAAATAATTTTAGACATACTGAGCCTGTTGTGCTTTGAAAAACATTGGGCTGGATGTGTTGATATTTTGCTGCCATTACTAGGATGGCGATATTTGAAGCCACAGGAGTTGAGGAGATTACCCAAGAAAAATGGATAGCTAATGAGAGAAGACAGCTTGATTGGAAAAAAACTCAGGATAACACACCTCTGTTTAAAGGTGTTAGGCAGAGGGGAATATGCCTGAAAAGGAAAATAAGGAGAGTCCGCCATGGAATCCAAGGAAAAAAGTGGCATTTTAAAAAGTAGGGATCTACATACAAGACAAGTAATATAAAAGCAGAAAAGTGCCCCTGTGAATTTGAGTAAACTGGTATCAAAGCTTAGCAAAGATTAGCTAGGTTGCCATGATTTGAATAAGGGGGAGCCATCACTAATTGAAAAATAAAGATTAATACAAAACTGAGGCATAGGGTGAATCATAACTGGAAGAAATAGAAACATACTTAAGACTTTCTTAAAATATTCTAGAAGGAATCTCTTTTTCCACATCTGGCATTTCCTGATTAGAACAGGATTTGGGAAGTAAAAAAAGGCGGAAAAGGAAGATACCATTAAATAAATGAAAGAACAAAATCAACCATGTTGTGTAGAGAAATTCCTTGATCAAAATGGGGCATTTTGAGACTAGCATGTTGACAGTTGGGAATTTAGTAAATTATGTTGTCAGAGGGTTAATCTATTACCTTACAATCTCTTAATTGGAAATTAACCAATAGCATAACAACTAAGGATTTTTGATCTTCCCTGCATTTATACAAACACATACACACGTGCCTAACACACATACAATTTTTAGGAGACAGAAAATTGATCAGTCAAGAAATATGTCAACTCTAAACATCTTATCAATCTGCCCTGTAAGTAAGGCACTATGCTATGGTCCATGTATTAGGGTCAAAGAATTAGACTGTAAAATAGTTAAGGGGAGGGGGTGCTTCTAGGAGATAGTCCCTGTGCCAGTTTGAATGTATTATGTCCCCCCAAATGCCATTATCTTTGATGTAATCTTGTGTGGGCAGACCTATCAGTGTTAATTAGATTGTAATTCTTTGAATGTTTCCATGGATATGTGCCCCACCAAACTGTGGGTGATGACTCTGATTGGATAATTTCCATGGAGGTGTTGGCCCACCCATTTAGGGTGGGTCTAAATTAAATCACTGGAGCCATATAAATGAGCTGACAACCAGAAGGAACTCAGTGCAACTGAGAGTGACAGTTTGAAGAGGAGCTACAGCCAAGAGGGATATTTTGAAGAATGCACTGGAACTGAGAGAGGAGCTTCAGCTTACAGAGACATTTTGGAGATGGCCTTTGAAAGCCAACTTTTGCTCTGGAGAAGCTAAGAGAGGACAAACACCCCAAGAGCGACTGAGAGTGAAATTTTGGAGAGAAGCTGAAGCCTAGAGAGGAAAGTCCTGGGAGAAAGCCATTTTGAAATGAGAACTCTGGAGCAGACACCAGCTACATGCCTTCCCAGCTAACAGGTTTTCCGGATGCCATTGGCCATCCTCCAGTGAAGGTACCTGATTGTTGATGCATTACCTTGGACACTTTATGGCCTTAAGACTGTAACTGTGTAACCAAATAAACCCCCTTTCATAAAAACCAATCCATTTCTGGTGTTTTGCATTCTGGCAGCATTAGCAAACTAGAACAGTCCCCTAAAATCAAATTCCCAATTATTTCTGTATTCCACCTTGAAAATATGCACAATCATTGTTTTTTAAAAATATAAAACCATAAATACAGAAATGCAATGAAAAGTACTCACTTATTTAGGTTTTCCTCATGCGTTATGTCACTTTTTATGGATTAGTATCTGGACCATAGAATCTGACAAAAAAGTACACATTTTAGAAATGTTCATACATTAATTATGAAAATATTTGGCCATATTTTATATTTTTATACTTATTTGGAATTCTGTGTAGTTTTTTTTTTTTTCAAAAATTTAAACCTGGTTGAGAATTGGGTTGTCACAAGACCATTGACTAATTTTTTTTTCCATTAAAAATACTTTAGTTATTTAATGATAAATAAATGTTCCTCTGTTTGATAGAGGTGGATGAATTAATCAACTCTGATTTTGCATTTACTTTATTCCTCCTTGAAGTGGCATTTTCTTTATAAAAGAAACCTAACTTTGCAAATGCCCAATTATTTGGAGGACTTTTAAAAAAATCTGATTTTCTAAAATACAATGTATGTTAGGTGCTACAAGAGAACTTCAACCAAGCAGATATCAGAAATTTATGTAAGATAGCAAAAAAAAAATCCACCAATCACATACCAAGGGATCATGTGATTGCTCTGACCCACTGTCAGTCATCAGTGGTACTTTTCATAGTGCATACAAGGCTGGCGCGAGTGTGACATGGCAGGAGGAGAACTAGTTTGCTAGCCAGACCATCTGGATTTGAATTCTGGCTCGATCACAAATTAATTATATGGAATGAATTCTATAAGCTTCAGTTTTCTCCGTTATAAAATGGTACAAATAAATACATTAAATCCTCAGAGGACTGCTGAGTTGTATCTATTAATTTATAAAATTTCTATTAGTTTCTGAAAATGTCCTAGAAAATTTTTAGGTGTTTTATGACATGCTAGTAAATAGCTTGCATCTAACATATATGTCTGATTTTCCTCCAACTTCTACATCTACTTCTTCAAGATTTATTTTTCCTGAATTACATAACCAATTATTGAGATCATGATAGATTCTTAAAGAAAATAACCAAGTCAGTTTTCATCACTTAAATCCATTTTAAACAAGAATGGTTTTTTGTTTAACCCTTAGTTTAGCAGAAAGTTATAATTAGTTACATAGAACATTCTTCAAATATTTAGGTTAATTGAGGAGACAGGAGACTGTATTTGTAGTTTTCACCCATACTACTCCTAATGAAGAAGATTATCCATGGACCAGACTCTGGAAATTGATGAAGAACTGTGTTACATATAGGTAGTACTGTGGTGTTAATGGCAGTTATTCTATCCTATTGCCTTTAAACCACCTTTTCTGATATGAGGGAGACTGGAGATATGTGTGATATTGAAAAAGAATGCTTTAATGTAAAAAATAACCACAAATAATATGTATATTATAAAATATTAGCTTATCATATATGTGCATGCGTGTTATTTTTTCTGATACAAGTTCATTGAAGGTATGATGAATTTCTGCTTGAAAGGGGGAAATAGAACAAACTGAGCTGTCAGCTGGATTTGCAGTGGTGATCCATAACAAGTGAATTAGTTATACTAGTTTTATTTACTAACCATTGACATTTATCTGGTGGTTGATGGAAAAAGAAGAAAGGAAAGATGCATTTGCCTTTTGTGGATCAGGCATTTTAATATATTATCTTATTTTATCTCCATAGCAGCCCTGTGTAGTAGACTTTATTATTCTCATTTTACAAATATGGAAACTGACCAAGACTAAGAGAGATGATGTGACCTGCCCAAGTCCTCAAAGTTAGCAAGTGGTAAAAGCAGGAGGAGAACCCAGATCTTTCTGATTTCAAAACCTCTGTTTGTGCCCCTTCCCTGTTTCATACATTTGAATGTCACATCCTTATCCTTCAGCTGTAGTTATTTAGTCTTCATGAAACTAGGATGGGGAGGAACTAAATTTATGGAAATTTTCAAACATATAAAAATAGAGGGAATTATGTAATGAATCATTATATCCATTACCCAGCTTCATAATTATCGAAACTTGGCCAATCTTGCTGCATTTATTTCATTTCCACTTGTTTTAGTTTCCCAGCTATGATCACCAATACCACAAAATGCATTGCCTTGAACAATGGGGCTTGGAGAAGCCCAAGATTGAGGCATCAGTAAGGTGATGCTTTCTCCCTGAAGACTGTGGTGTTCTGGGGCTGGCTGCTGGTGATCCCTGGGTCCTTGGCTTTTCTGTCGCATGGCAATGCACATGGTGGCATCTTCTTTTCTCCTTTCTCTCCTGGGTTTCCTTGACTTCCAGCTTCTTCTCCTCCCTGATGACTTCCTCCCTATGGCCTTCTCTATAAGGCCTCCAGTAATTAAGACCCTTCCTGATTCAGGTGGCCACATCTTAACTAAAATTAACATCTTCAAAAGGTCCTATTTACAATGGGTTCACACCCAAAGGAATGGATTAAGATTAAGCACACACACACCCCATCAGGTACAACCTACCTACCACTGTTATCTTGAAGCAATTCCCAGCTATGCTATAGTTTCTTATAGTTTCCACTGAAAACATTTTGTTACATTGTGTAAAAGTGCTGCTTGTATCCTTATATATGCTAAGATTTCACATACCTATGGTCTAGGTTGTCTTTACATGAGAATGTAGGAGGGTATCTCAGTCCTGTTAAAGAAAAGCAGATTATTGGGGAAAAGAGAGGGAGTTTCCTATTTTCCTGAACTCCCCTATATATTGCAAGGAAAAAATCTAGCTAAAGTAAAATTTGTGTAAACATCTGAAACCTTGAAAACAGAAAAATCAACAGTTTTAAGCAAACTAGTATCTCCTTGGTAGCTAAATTTCCATCCAGGTGTCTGATGTGCATGCTAATGTTAAATTGGTTGAAGGGAAAATAGGATCATGCACTTTTTAAGTATGGACAGCAGAGGGCAGAGTTTACTGATTAGATACTGTTTTCTGGGCCTTGAGACAGTGTAATGAGGCTTGGGGAGGAAAAGCGGCGGCTTAAGAAAAAATGTTCCTTATGTCAATAGAGAATGAAATCATTAAGAAAGGGAAAATTGGCAAGTTGGAAGGTCTTATATATCCATTAGCATTTCTTTTAGTTCCCCATAAATTCCTTCCATCCTATCAGGACTTTTATGACAGGGGCCCTTCTGGGGAGACCCAAATGAGTCTCAATGATGTTTGTTTATTTCATGAAAAATTAAAAACCCTTTCCCAAGGCCTCCTGATCACCCTAACAGCATGCTGCTGAGCTGGACATACAACCGAGTTGAGAGAGGTGTTTTGAGAAACTCCCTGCTTTCACTGCAAACCTAAAGGAATACTCATGAATAACAGGCAGGATTTGACTCCTTTAAATCATGGAAAAACTTCCTGACTGTGCATTTGTAATGCACGGATCTGCCTTAACGCTTAATTGCAGCGTCGGGTCATTATTTCCAATATCATTCTTCCAACAGAACAATAAACATTAAAATATGGCAGGTGGTTGCTTACCCTGATATTATTGGCCATTGATAGGCTCTTGTTTGCAGTGATTTTTTTTTCCGTTGTGCACCAAGAGTTTGTTAGATTGTACTGAGTCAGAAGTAAATAAAAATAGCCTGCAACCTATCCTTACTGAATTAGACTTGTTAGAGCGCTGCACTAATGAGCTTAAGGGCATGGGTTTTACTCCTCTGGTGGTCTAATCAGTACTGCATGGAGGAAAAATCAGTTCGGAAGCTACAAACGAGACTCTGACTTTAGTTGGTGCTATGGCGGAGTGCTGTCCCCACAAGGTCATTGACGGGATGTGGGGATAGAGCCATGGGAACTCACGCCCACGCACAAGTCCTATCAGTAGCCGTGAAATATAGTGATCACGAAGGTGATGGAGAATACAATTGCCTGCCCGTTCTGCCTGGTCCTCATGCCTCCAATTTGCTTCCATCTCTGGTTTGTATCTGCAGACCCACAGATCTTGAGGTAGATGTACTTCAGCTTAATATCCTTGGTTGTCCCTCAAATGCCTAAATGAAAAGGTTTAAATATAAAATTGCTAATTTGGCAAGCACTTTCTTCTGTTATAACTTATGGCTTTGTATTGTCAATTATTTGCTTAAATATCGGCCATGCTCACCAGCCCATGAGAATCTCAAGGATGACAACTACTTCAAATTTCTTTGTGTACAAAATAGTTACTCAATAATATTGTGATTAATAAATGAATAGACTTCAATTAAATAATTCCAATATGTAAAGGCCAGTATTAGGAAAGTTTTCTTAGTTTTAAATTTCTTAGCTTTAAATTTCCCAACATCCATTAGTTTTAAATGGATAAGGATTCTAAAAATCAACTGATATTCATGGATGGGAAAACAAGTTTTTTAAAAATTATATTAGTTCTATGTCAAATATTTGATAAAGTCAAGTTTTTCCAATTGAAATCCCAATCATCTCTATAGATTAGCTTCTCCTAAAAATAAAAAGTAGCAAATCACAGAACAATAAGGATAATATAAGAAATGTATATATTTATATATGCTTATACTTTGATATAAATATCTAGAAAGAGACCTGGAAGATACACACACACACACACGCCTGGAAGATACATATCTCCAACAGGTGACAGTGTGGTAACATTTGTGGAAATAGGGTGGGAAGGATGAAGATTATATTCATATGTACATGCATATATGTGTATGTATATGTATGTATGTACGGTATGAATTGTGAATGTATTCATAAATTAATCAAATAAAGTACAAACAAATGATATGAAAGCATAAAAGACCAAGACTAACCAAGACAATAATGGAGAAGAAGCATTTCTGTGTAACTAGATATCAAGGCTAATATAAGGCTTTAGTAAATTTGATTACTGTACCTTGCAGTGGTATGAGGGTAGATTAAATGGAACAATGGATAAAGCAGAAATAGCAGCAACAACAATTAACATTTAAACAGCTTTTACTATGTGCCAGGCCACTATCATAAACAATACTCATAAAATTCATTTAATCCTTATTACCACATAAAGTAGGATTTACAGTCTTCATTTAATACTTAGAAAAACCAAGAAAAGAAAGATCAAATTACTTAAAAGACCAAATTATGTAAGAGACATTGAAATAAAAGAGGCATGGTATCACAAAAATCAGTGGGGAAAACTGCTATTTAATACATAGAAATTATTTATCCATATAGAAAAAATATAAAATTGTTTCCTTCCTTACACAACAGCAACAACAACAAAACAACAAAACAGTTGGTTTAGAGACTAAAACTTTTTAAATTTAGGAGAAAATATAAAAGACATTTATGGCATCAGGGTATGGAAGGATTTCTTAAATCACAAAAAAAAGTACGCGTTATAAAGGGAATAGATGAATAGTTTTCTGTGTGACAGAAGAGGGAAAAGACACCACAAACCAGATGAATATATAGCCTGCACATATAATTGATACAGAATTAGTGTCCAGAATATATACATTTCTAGAAATCAATAAATAATAGACAAACACTCTAATAGTAAAAGAGGAAAGGCTATCAGTGGACACGTCCCAGATGAGGAAATCAGAATGGCCAATAAGCTTATGAAGAGTCTCGACTGAACCGGTAATCAGAAAATTACAAATAAATAAAATGAGTTGCACAACAGATTAAAAGATTTAGAGTATAAAATGTTTTCATCATTGGAGAAAGACTACCTACACATATTATTGGTGGTAGAATAAGTTGGTACAACCACTCTTGAATCAACTTTAGAAGTATCCAGTAAAGTTGAACTACACTCAGCAATTCTCTTTCCCTGCATATTCTCTAAAGAATATCTCATATGCACAAATAAGAATGAATGTATGGCAATATTTATTTGTAATAACAGAAAACTAGAAAATTTAATGTTTTAAATGGAGGAATGGGTAAATACATAGTAATATATTCAGAAATTTAGCCACTATGCAACAATTAAATGAATGAAATGGATCTTTTGAGTCACTGTAGGTAAATCTCAAAAAACATCCCTTTGCATTTTTCAGTCAACTTTATATATACAGTATGATACCATCTAAGTAAAATTTTAAGTCACACAAAATAAATTGTTATTGTTTATTGATGCTTACCTATGAAGGTAAAGTATAAAAGCGTAGAAGGGAAAGATGAACTTAAGGCTACAGCTTACTTCTGGAGACAGAGGGTGGGGATTGGGATGGTGGGGGATATTGGTCTTCAACTGTTTTATAAAGTGTTATTTCTTAAAATATATTATTGTAAACACAACCAAAACTTAGCCTGTTAAATCATAAGTATGTTATCTTATTTTCTGCATTTTAAAAATAATTTTGCTACTTTGCAATTTTTAAAAGGCAGAGGTGATCTTTTTTAAATAATTATAGTAATAGTCATGTCAGGTCATTCTTGCTTTTGTTACATGTATACGCTAATCTGATGCTTCCCACTTATTTCTCCCTCTCTTTGTTGCTGACCTTGTCGTATATGATGGCTGGAAGAGATAAGGGATAAAGATGATGTAGGAAAACAATAAAAATTTGAAGAAACTCATTCATGGGTCACTTCAGTTTGACACGGTCTTATGAATTGGTTAATACCTTTGGGTTTTTAGGAAACACTATGAAAATAAGGCAACACAATTAAACACTTTTTGTACTTTAATCATCAGATTAGTTAGTAGTCAAGTTGGAAAACAGTAAGCAGTCCCCTGAACTGCAGGGACAGATCGTACAGGCTGGAAATGGGAATGCAGATAGCGTTGATTTCAGCAGGAAGAGAGACGTGCCCAGAGCCCAGGTGAATGCTGGCATGGAGGGGACTGAGTGGAAAATGCAGGGACGAAGCCCTTGACCACCCAGGGGCCAGCATGAAGCAACTTTGTTGCTTGAGACACTGCCAGTGCCTTTCAATTTCCCATCCAATTTTCAAGTATGCCATTTCCCTTCTTCAGGTTATCTGTGAACAGCCTTGCTTTGTATGGCAGGGCACTCCCCATAGTGGCTGTTTCATGTACTTAAAATAAATCAAGACTGGGCGGGCAGAGCCAAGAACCGAGAACAGAGGACCTGGCTATTAGTTCCAGCTCAGCCTATGCATAGAGGACAACACTTGAACCAGTTACTCTGTTTGCTTGAAAAAGAAATGGAGACCAAAAGAAGTATGGGTTGGAATAGTAAATGATTCTCAACCCTAAATGAGCCTATACTCCTTCATTATAACAAAAGATTTCAATGCCCCCTTTACAAACCTAAATGAAATTCATAGATAATAAAATTTACATACATCATTTTTTAAAAATTCAGTCTATAGGAGAGAGAAACAAAAATTTTAATAATGAAGTAGTATGTAGCCTGACATATAAATGTTCAGGCCCTAAATGCCAGTGGTGTCCTATAAAAATTATAATGAAGAAGTAGAAGCTTTTAAAGAATAAGGCTGGACTTAAAAGATCAGACTTACAAGAAGATCAGAAATCATTCTGTAAGAAATAGGGGGAAAGGAAAGAGCAGATAATAGAGATAAGCTTTAGAGTAAAAAATGAGTGCTAGCATAAGTAATGATAGATTGATTAATTTGTATAGGAAAGGAAAAGTGGGACATACTTACTTAAAGTAGGGAGTGCGTACCAACACAGAATACAGATGGTCAGAGTGGAGACAGTGAGGAAGTGCAATATTATTAGAAACGAGTCAGCTCTTATTTTTAAGTGTGGTGTTGAACCAGTTTCCTCCCTATGGGACGGTCAGGCAGGGTTCCTGGGATCCCACTACCTCCCAAGGCATACATTCAGTCTCTGGCACCTAATAAATCCTTGGAGACCAAATCCTTTGAAATTCAATAGGGAATATAGTGGACTGGAAAAAGAAACACAAATGAGCAGTTTTAGAGAAATTAAACACAGTGTTAGAGAAAGACTGAGAAAACCAAAAGCCAATCCCTCCCCCAAATAATTTCAATCTTACAATTGAAATATACAGAGCTTTTACAAAATTTTGCAATGTAGATTTCTTATCATTGTGCTGTAATTTTTAAACATATGGAAAACACTATACAGTATTTTAAAACAACCTTTTAAATAAAATTTATTGAGATCCCTGTATTTCACTGAAATATATATATAACACTGAAAATAATGTTTGGTTCTAAATATGTGAATGCATAACTAAGGTGATTGCAAATTCCTTTGAACCATTTCATTATTTGTGTGGTAACTTCACGTCTGCACTGAAACCATTCTCAAGTCACTGTGTAGTTGGACATGCACTAAGACACTACTAGAAGAATGTAAAGATTGGGGAAGCCGGCTGCCATCTCCATAACTAGCTAGTTCTGAATCCATGGGCCTTTTATTTATCGTTTTGTAAATTTTTTCAGTATTATTATATACTAAGATACCACTGATTTATAATTTTGTGGGTTTAGTCCTGTGGGTCTTTTGAATACTGTGGGGATTGCCACATAATCTCAGTGCAGGTCCTGTGCATTGCAGGTTGTCTGGTATCCCTGGCCTCTGCCCCAAGCACCAGTAGTGCCTGCATTGACTGTGACGAGTGAAAGATACCTTCCATTTAAAAAATGCCTCTAGGAAGTAGTAGTTCCCCAATCGAGAACCCTAAATAGGCCATTGAGCTACTTCTTCAGTTAGTCTTTTTACAAAGCCCTGGCAGTAAAAGCACCTCTTCTGCACTGAGGTATTGCTGACAGTCACTGCTTACTTCCTTCATTTTCTCAACTCTTTCCATAATTTCTTGACTTTATTTTGTATATCATCTGTCTATATTATCTTGCGTTTTAATTTACCTTTTCCAACCAGATTTTAAGCTTTTCTTGAATCGTTCAGAAAATTGAGCACAATGCTGAGAATATGACAAACAGGAAAAAAAAAATGTGTGGAGGTAAAATAATTAAAGAATAAATCTTTCTCCTTAATTTATACTGCAGCTTCTCCAACTTCATGAGGTATGCACAAACACACACAAACACCATTGCTAACCTTCTTTAGATCTACATACATCTTCCACCCTGAGATGGAGCAAGATTCCAAAATGTCAGAAATTTTTAAAAGTCTCTTAGATTATTAACAAAAAGGGGAGAGGGCTGGAAGTCAAGCTACTGAATTCTTTCTCAAAGTTGTAGATGGGTAAGATTTTTTTAAAACTGCAGCAAAGTGCTTAGTTAAGGAATTGTGAAAATTAGAAACCACTGTAGGATATAAATTAAGACTACATGCAGGCTAGAAAGATTTAGGGATTTTTTTTTTTTTCAGTTAAAACTTCTAGCCAACTCCTGAAAAATAATGAGTGGTTGCCATGGCAACCCTGATTTCACATGACATACACAGAATAACATGAAAAGGATTAGAATCAAAGAAAGGCAACCTGGTTTCAGACTTTAATTTTTTTTTATAAGACATTTTATTTTGAGATAAATTCAAACGTACAGGAACAGTTGCAAAAATAGTACAAACCCCATACACAGAACTCCAGCATACTCTGACCCCCCTCCCCCAATACCCCATCCACCACCTTTAACATCCTGTCACACCACTATTTCTTTCTTTCTTTCCCTCCCTATCATCCATCTTCTATTCCTCTGTCTTCTGAAAATATGAGAGCAAGCTGCACATATCCTTGAAAAAACAATATAATTCACATATACATTTCCCATGAACAAGAACATTCTTTTCTGTAATTCCATTAAACGCAGCTAAGAAGTTCAAGAAATTCAACCTTGATACAAAGCTTACATTCTATCATTCTATATTTCCTTTTTTTTTTTCCCTTATGTCCCATCTGTGTCCCTTTGACCCTCCTCTCCTCCATCCTCAGATCCCATCCAGGATCATCCTTGGCATTTAATTGTCATCTATTTATACTGTCTTTTTTTTTTTTTTTTTTTTTACCAATTGTGGAAACATATATACAGCCTAAATCTTCCCATTGCACCCCCTCCCTAGCATTCCATTAGTGGGATTAATCACATTTAGAATGTTTCAGTGCTATCACCTTCCTACCGTCCCTTTCTAGAAGTTTCCCTTCACCCCAAACAGAAACCCTACACTCATTTCTTAACTCCCCATTGCCCCTTCCCGCACTTCTCGGAACCCCTACTCCACTTTTCATCTCTATGGTTATATTCTCTGATACTTTCTTTGTGTTTACTGTGGGGCTTAAATTTAACATCTTAAATCTGTAACAATCTTGTTTTTCTTTGATACCAACTTAACTTCAATAGGACACATAAACTATGTTCCTATACTCCCTCATTCCCCCACCTTTATGTAGTTCTTGTCAAAAATTACATATTTTACATTGAGTCCAAAACCACTGATTTATCATTACAGTTTATGTATTTTAGATCCTGTAGGAAGTAAATAGTGGAGTTACAAATCAAAAATACAGTAGTATTGGTATTTATATTTACCATGTGATCTTTAGCGGTACCCTTTATTTCTTCATGTAGTTTCAGTCAATTGTTTAGTGTCCCTTCCTTTCAGCCTGCTCAACTCCCTTTAGAATTTCTTATAGGACTGATCTACTGGTGGTGAAGTCCCTCAGCTTTTTTCTCGGTCAGTAGGGCTCCGTTTAGTATCTGAAGTAAGGCAGGTCTTTTATTAGCAAAATCTCTCAGCATTTGTTTGTGAAAAATTTAAGCTCTCCCTCAAATTTGAAGGAGAGTTTTGCTGGATAAAGTATTCTTGGTTGGAAATTTTTCTCTCTCAGAGTTTTAAATATGTCCTGCCACTGCCTTCTCGCCTCCATGGTGACCGCTGAGTAGTCACTACTTAGTCTTATGTTGTTTCCTTTGTATGTGGTGAATTGCTTTTCTCTTGCTGCTTTCAGAACTTGCTCCTTTTCTTCAGTATTTGACAGTCTAATCAGAATATGTCTTGGAGTGGGTTTATTTGGATTTATTCTATTTGGAGTTTGCTGGGCATTTATGCTTTGTGTATTTATATTGTGTAGAAGGTTTGGGAAGTTTTCCCCAACAATTTCTTTGAATACTCTTTCTAGACCTTCACCCTTCTCTTCCCCTTCTGGGACACAAATGAGTCTTAAATTTGGATGTTTTATTTTATCTATCATATCCCTGAGATCTATTTCGTTTTCGATGTTTTTCCCCATTATTTCTTTTATTCTTTCATTTTATGTTCTGTGGTCTGCGAGGAGGCTGAGTTTTTGTTCAACTGCCTCTAATCTTGTATTTAAGTATCCAGAGTCTTTTGAATTTGGCCTACAGTTTCTTTTATTTCCATAAGATCTTCTATTTTTTTATTTACTCTTGCAATTTCTTCTTTATGCTCTTCTAGGGTCTTCTTTAAGTCCCTTATATCCTGTGCCATGCTCTTCTTCATGTCCTTTATATCCTGAGCCATGCTCTTGTTGCCTGTCTGTAATTCTTTGATTAATTGCGCCAAGTACAGTGTGTCTTCTGATCTTTTGATTTGTGTGTTTTGGTGTGGATTCTCCATATCATCTGGTTTTATCATATGCTTTAAGATTTTCTGTTGTTTTTGGCCTCTTGGCATTTGTTTTACTTGATCCCTAATTTGACAGAACTGCAGCTTGGTGGCATACACTTTCTCTAACTAACCAGCAGATGGCATCCGTGAGTCACCTATTCTCCTCAAATAAGTTCTCCCTCACTTTGTCTTTGTGGTGTGTGGGGATGTGATTCTTGTGGGGTCCAACTGGTGCACCAAGTATGGGTATGTTGCTGGTGCTGTCCGCCCTGAATGTGGGGCGTGTGTCTGGGTGGTTAGGGAGGCAGGGAAGCTTTAATAATCAAATCTCCCAGGTGTCCCCAGAGATTTAAGGTTGTTGCAGGAGCCTAAGCCTTCATTTCAGACTTTCCACTGATTGTCTCTGCTGCTAACCGACAAGTCCTTGGTATTTGTGTAGGGTCCCTGGGATTTCTGAGCAGTTCCCCCTTCCCAGCTGTGCTCTTCCAGGACCTCTGCTGAGGGAGGGCTGCACCACGTCACTAGTGTGCACTGGCCCACCAGGGAAGCCCTGGGTCACTGGGCCATGCAGGGGCGCTCCCAGCCTGCTTCAAAGATGGTTGAATGGGACGCATTAACTTCCCGCTTTTCGCACAGCTCCACTCTCTGAGCTCCAGGACAATCAGCCATGGGTGTATTAAAGGCCACTGTCCACGGCCGATATTGTGGCTTGTGTGTAGTGCTGCGGGAAAGATTCCCCATCACACTGGGTTTCTTGGCGCGGCTCAGGGCTGTGGGTCTGGCCCCGGGCAGGAGCGTCCCCCGCCCGCTGGGGAGATGGCTGCAAGGAATGCGGTTTTTTTTCTCCTTTTGGCTCCCCTCTGCTCCCCTGGTCTCGAGACAATTAGCAGCAGGTGTGGGAAGGGGTATCCTCCACGCCAAACACTGAGGCGTTAGCCCAGCCCGCTCCCGCCATGCTTCACTGCGCGGCTCTCCCCGTGGTATCTGCAGCCACTCCCAGGCTTTTTTTTTTTTAAAGAACTAGTCTGTCTCCAAACGCCAGCTCACCATTTCCCCACACCACAGCATAGCCACGGGACTTTCAGCCAACTCACTCACTCACTTCAGAATGCAGGCTCCTGGTTTCACCAAACGCACATTCCCTGTGAATTTAGCAGACCTTGTCCGGCTGGTGCGTCACTGGCAGTGGTGTTCTGGGTCACTTTCTGATTTTTATCTAGCATTTTTCATGGAGGTGTTTTTTTGCCCTGTCTCACCTAGCCGCCATCTTAGGTTCTCCTTCAGACTTGAATTTTGAAGAAAGAAATTCACCCAAAATGATTTATGAAACAAATCCTATTTTATTCTCCTTCCAAACTGATAGTAGGGGGAAAAAAATGGTTTCCTTTTTTTAAAATTCGAGAGGAAATTCCAAAGGAAATGAAAACAGTTTCTTTCAATGTAGAAGAACTCTTGTGTCCTTCCTCAGGTCTCCATTTTCACCCCCATAAAATTGGTATTTAAGCTGTTTTAAGGGTAGCTGTCTGAGTCCATCAAATAACAACTTTTTATTAAGCACCTACTATCTGCTCAGCAGTTGTCTTTGATAGAGACACATCATGTGGCCTTTGCTCTGAAGGGATTACTGTCCAGTTGGCTAAATAAAAACAATCATTGGAAGGCCTTAGAGAATAATTAAATGTTAAAGTGTGTGGTGCTGAGCAAATAAACACTGAGAGTTACTGAAGGGAGAAAGGAGTATGGCTTGGATAGAAAGAAATAGGCTCGAAATCAGGGGCAAAGAGGAGCCCCATTGAAGGGAAGGGGAGTAGGGTGATCCCAGTGGAAGAAATAAGCATGGCCTGTGTGAGACGGGATAAGGAAACCTGCTTGGCCAGAGTAGGAAGTCTTTGCTGGGAAAAGTGAGCAGAGAAACTCAGTAAATAATGTAGAATTGGATTCAGTAAGTAATATTGGAACTTGGTTCATGGGTTTCAGGTTCAGGAGATGGATATGGGGAAATAAGTGACTAAGGAAGCCTTGTCTGACAATCTAGTTCGGAAGCTCCCTTTCCGTCTAAACTAGAACAATTCTGCCCCCTAATGCCCAGAATGATCCTGCAATACACCCACCCCTCCCCTGTGCTATCTATCCCACTCCCTCTTTAGTTTTATGCTCCTACACAATTAAGTCCAACATCTCATATGCAATTTGGTCTCTGAGAGTTAAAGATTGTTTAGTAAATACAAGACCTGGAGAAAGTGCCAAGTGAGGAGACTAATCTTCCAGTGACATAATGTATCAGTCAGGATCCTGGGTGAAACCTATAGTGCACCCAAATTAGGATGATTCAAAGGGAGTTTAATAAAGGCACCAAAGAAAGTTGGGAGTAGGGTCTAGGGAAGGCACAAGGGATAGTGCTATTATCCCCCCAGCACAAGGGAAGGAACTATTAGAAGAAGTCAGAAGGAGAAAGTGGTATAGAGAAAGCCACTTTGTACGGAAAAGGAACACAGGCAAGTTGAGGTAACCCCACGATGAAGGAGATGGGGCTGTGAATACCTTGGCTTCACTCTTACCTCCTTCTAGTACACTCCATTTTCTTAAGTCAAGTAAAAGCCAGAGAGCAAGGTGAGATGTTGATATTGTCCAAACAGGTCAGTCCAACCGGGCAGAGAGCAAGATGGAGCCGTGAACCTGTAGGAACAAATGGGAGATGGAGTGAGGCCCACGTGGTGAGGATAAATGGGGCCTGGCAGCAACTAAAAGGGTTCGAGACTCTCCTTCCTTACCTACTGCAACCAGTGCAGACAAATTTAGAAAAGTGCTTTTGCAGCACTCCCATAAACTGGTATCCATGGAGAGTGTGTGGAATGAATTATTTACTCCAATTTAGACAGGTACTTGGTCTTGATCCACATTCCTGTGGGTAAAAATCCATTGTAAATAGGATGCGTTGAAAATGTTATTTTAGTTCATATGTGGCCCAAATGAATGAGGGTGGGTCTGAATCTGAACACTGGAGTCTTGAATAAGCAGAAGAAATTCAGAGAAAATCAGAGAAAGCCACAGGGAGGAGCTAGAAGCCAAAAGTCAACTGCACCTGGAAGAAAAAAGCAGGCATCACCATGGGATGCAAGGCAGGGCTACCAGCCGCAGAACCCCAAGTATCCCCAGCAGCCAACACCAGAATGTTACAGACTTTGGGGCAAACGCTTCGCCTTGCTGATGCCTTGATTTTGGACTTCTCCTAGCCTCAGATCCTTGAGTCAACAAATTTCCGTTCTTTAAGCTGACCTATTGTGTGGTATTTGCCATAGCAGCTCAGGAAAACTGAGACAGGAACATATCCAGTCTGCCTAGGGTGATCATATAATTTGTCATCCTCACTGGGATACTTTTGAGAGTGCATGTGCTTTTAGTATAGTTATGCCAGCAACATGCATAAACCTAGACTGTTCCCAGCAAGCCAGGACATATGGTTACCCGCATTTCTGCCTCCCTTCTAGCCTCCCCCATGATCACAATGTTCCTGCCACCTGTGCCATTAGAAAGGAAAGGAGGGAGAGATCACTGTGGGGTGGGAGGGGGTGGCCAGGGAGGCTTCTAGAAAAGCTGAGTCTTGAGTCCTGATGAGCGGTGGGATTCAGTTAGGCAGGAGTGAAAATGAAGATATGTCAGGGGCAAAGTAATCTTTTACCATCAGAAGAAAGAAAGAAACAGATCTACTTGAAGCGTTATTTAGAAACATGCCAAAAACCTTCAGAAAGTGTCTTTCAATGCCAAATGCTAATTATAAGAGAGAACATATCTTTATGGAGTTCCAGTTTGTTGTAAAATGTGACAGCTCTTGATGTTAGCAAATAAGGTTGCATGTTATATATCCTGTGGCAATTTGGTATATAAATGGAAAATGGATGTTTACCTTTAAAGTCATTACTGAAGGTCACCCTTTTCTCATGCACTTCCCTCTGCTGGTTCTTATTAGAAATCAACAAGGCATGACCTTTCTCTGTCAAAACATCAGAGACTATGTGGTCTGCTTGGGAAAACTTAGCCCTTTTAGGACCTGTCCACATAGCAGAGACCTTATTCTGTATTTGAGAGCATATCAGTGCAGAATATAACTTATTTATTTATCTAGGAGAGAGGCTGCAAATCAGGGTTAGAACCCAGTTCTCCTAAAGAGTTATGTAGCCTTTGGCCCTCAGCTATCACTGAATGAATAAATGAATGAAAAGCACCTTATTAAATATACATTTAGCACTTGCCACTCAGGGTTAATAATGATGCACTTTCAATCGTAGAAATCTGCAAAAAGTTCTTTTCTATCTCTTCTACATTCACCTTCACAGCAGCTCTATTATGGGGATATTTTGATACTTTCAATATTTCCACATTTATAGAGGAGATACCCGAATTCCAAGAAGACTGGGAAATTTATCCAATGTGAAACATATGGGGGAAAAAGCATGGACTTTGGAGTAATACAGCTTGGATTCAAATCCCAATTATTCTAATGAGTAGTGACAAGAACCTCAAAGAATTGGAATAACACAATCATCTGTGGAAGGAAAAGAATAATACTCATGTGGGTTCTCTTAAATGACACGAAGTGCAGAAGGCACCTAGTTCACAGCAGGCATTCACTAACTGTTAACTGTCATTCCTTTTATACTTGACCACTACTCACCTACCTACATCCCTGACCTCTACTCTCAGAGACTGGGGTTCTATCCCAAGGCATCAGAATTAAGTCATGTTTGAAAATTGATTAAGTCAAGCTTGCTCATGACTAGTCCTGCAGTCATCTAAAACCCCCTTAATGAGATTTAGTATCCACAAACCTCAGGAACAAAAAATATTAAAGCAAAGAACAGAATTTTGCTGTGTGTGTATTTTAACCTGATCAGTTCAAACAGCTATGAGTTGGTTAGTTTTGGTACATGTCTCCCTGCCACTGGCTGCTGATCATCTCTTCACTCCTTGCTCTGACTGGGACCATAAGCACCCTCTGTGAAGAATCAGCCTCAGCCTCTTATCTAAGCAGGCTCTGCACAAAATACTCTGTCTTCTCTTCCTTCCATTTATTTCCCTTTTGGTGGCAGGAAAGATAGAGAGTAGCAGCATGAGAGAAGTCCTATAAACATGGAACTTTTGAGTGAGAATTACTTTCCCATCCCCTCTTCACAATTCTTTGTCTTTGGTTCCTACTCATCCAAGCTTCTGTCAGTCCCCCTTCCCCTCTCCTTTTTTGTTTTAGTTTCCATGCACTAAGCCACAGTTCAAAATCCTGAACACTGTTATCTTCAAGGTTTCTAAGATCTAGATATGGATGGATATGGAAACATCTTGAGAGATTTAGCATCAGAAGGCATAAATAAAGGAAGCAGAAGGGAAGAGAGACCTCATCTTTTCTCAGCTATGCAAGCCCAAGGCATCTTTCTGTTGTAGCCCAGAGGAGGGGATGGTCAGTCCCAGTTTCCATGCACCCCCTCCAGTCCTGTCCTGGGACCGCCCAGTTAACTACATCCATCAAGACTGGCTTGGACCTTTTTATGATATTCCTCAAAGTTAGCGAGGGAGGGTGGGGGGGAATGGGAGAAGAGCAAGCTTACATATTGCTGTTTGCCTAGACCTTGGAACTAGAATTGAGAATGATCTTTGTTCTGAGGAGTCCCATGAATAATAATGTAATTAATATGGTACTTTATAGTTCCTAATGTGCTTTTTTTGTACTTTGTGTAAGTACATCATCAGATTCTTTTCCATCTGAAACTGAGGGAATTGAATCTTATCATGCTGCTAGAAAAGATCTTAGAGCTGAGATTTTAACCTGGGCCTGATAATAAAGCTCAAGGCTCTTTGAAGTACTAGAAGATGCAAAAGGAGCAAGAGCTTGGTTTCTGCCCTTTGCCAAGAATGGAGAGGGATTCTGGTTTCCATTTAGGAGGAGGAGAATGGTAAAGATATCACTGAAAAGACAAAGTATATGCTATTTGTTTGACTTATCAGGGTTATCGACAACATTTATCTGAAAGTAGTAACTTCTAAGAAGGCTATGCATTTCTCCCAAGTTCTATTTTCATCATGTTATTCCCCTTCTCAAAAACATTTCTACAGTCCTAAAGTAAAAGAAACAATCTCCATCGGCTGGCTTCCAGCAGCCTCCCACTCTGTCTTTCTCCAGCCTCATCATTCAAAGACCCACCTTCCAGTGAGTCCACTCCAGTCATGGCCCCTCAGCACCGCTTTCCAGACTTGATTTCAGAGGTCAGGATTTTTTTTTAATGAGGACATGGGTAGGGGGAGATCTAACCTAATGCTGCCAACTTGTTTTTAAATGAGCTGACTTGAAAAAAAATACAAACTGCCATCTGCTCATACCATAATCTCATAAAAGAAAGGACATTTTAACATCAAAAAAGCAGAAAGAACATATTTTCAGAATAAACACCATGATTTACTGATCAGAAAAACTTATCTTTAAAAAAAAACCCTCACTATATAGCTTTTTTTTTTTTTTTCTCATTTTACTACAAATTTAGAGAAATGTCATCAAGGACTAGCAATCCACAGACAGGTATGTAGTAATCACTGACTTAGTTCATGCCTGGCTGATGCTGTTTCTCCATCTGGAATGTTCTTTTATCTCTCATTTTATTAAAATCCCAATGATCCTTCCAATCCCCAAAATACCCAAAGAAAATCTCTTCTTGTCTTTTCTGCCCAATTGGCCTTTGCCATTCACAATCTCACGACCTCTCTTCTCTAATGATTAATCTTTAATATGTGCACACCTTTTCTTCCAGGAAGACAGTAGGCATTTTATACCTCCTTTGAACTTCTTTTATACTTAGTATATATATATGACATTTAATAAATAATCTTTAAAAGTTTTCTAAACAAATAGATTAAGTTCTATGATGTAATTGTACTTCCTGTTATCTGGAACCCGTAATTGTTGTTTAACACTAGAGCTATATAGATTAAGGCAGAGAGGGATTGAGGAAGTGGCTTCCAAAATATATCATAATTAAAAAGCAAAAAATTAAAAAAAAATGCCATGACTTTATTCCAACTCTCATACCATGCTTAGATTTACTTTCTAAGACAAGTCAAAATATACACCTTTGATCAAAGCATCTGAGAACTAGTTATTTGGAGTAGATACATAAATTTTCTGTGATTTCTTTTCTCAGGGAACATGGAATCTAATTGATATGAGATGTATCAAGATGCAGTGAATATAAATATGAGAATCACATAGCTCATCAGAAGTTCAGAAAGACCAAGGATGAGTAGGGTTCAACAACTTGGAGAAACTTTCTGGACACAGAAGATTTTTAAACATAACTGAAGACGGAAGAAAATATGTTATAGTAAACAAAATGTGTAAAAAATTTGCAGATGTCCTTTTCCTTAGTTTTATTTCCATGTGAGCACTCTCACACATGATCAACTTCACACATAAGGGAAGTGGTAGCAGGCAGACAGTGGTAACCTTTGTGTGTTTTAGTGAGTCAACATAACATTTGGACAAAGCCTTTAGATATATCCCTTTTTAAATTCTATTATATCTGCTTGCAGCATGATTCCTGGGATGTTATATTTCAGGATTCATCTTTGAGTGTCTACTACTTGCCAGGAGCAATTCCAGGGATACAAAAATGAGTAGAAACACCAACAGGGCCTATTTTTAGACAGCTAAGGGGATAGTAAAGGAGATGGGCATCTTTTACCTAATCACACAAATATATGTAAAATTACATATCTGATAAGTGTTATTAAATGAAGGTGTGTGACCATAGGAGAACTGTAAGTGAGATCTGACCTCATCTGGGATGGGGTTGAGGGTTTGGATAGGGCAGCTTCCCTGAGAAAGGGACATAGAAGCTGGTATATACCATGTGAGTAGGTGTTCCCTAGGTGAAGGGGAAGGATTGGGAGACAGGGAAGAGTTATTCATGCAAAGGAACAGCATGTGCAAGACTCCAGGATAGGAGGCAGGGCTGAAAGAAGGATGCTGTGGTTGAAGCACAAAGATAGGGGGAAGGAGTGGGTGAGATGAAGCTGGGAGGCCCTGAAGCCTTGGAAAGTGGGTGCTACGTGGATGATTGTCTCTGGAGCAAGACACAGGGTGGCAAGCAGCAAAATAGCACAAAGAAACACAAAGGTGTCTGTGACCCAAAGCTACTTCGCGTGGGGATTACTAAATACACACACACACACACACACACACACACACACACACACACAGCTGCAACAGCTGGGAAGGTGGCAGCCCCGAGCACTCAGAACTTTGTAGAAAATGGTGAAGATTTGAGCATTTATTCTAAGAGTAACAGAAAGGTATTGATGAGTTTAAGCAAGGGAGTGACAAGATGTGAACTGTGTTTTTAGATTAATGTGACTACTCTCTATAGTGTGAAGAACAGCTACTTACAGATTGGAAGGAAGCAAAAGTGAGAGTAAGAGATATTTGGGAGTAAATATAGAGAGAAGCAGACAGAGTAGAGCCATTTAGGAGGCTGGGAACTTGAGGGAAGAATTCTTACTTTAAAAAAAAGAGGCATGTGGATGCGTCAACGTCTTCTTAAAAGTGAATGATCTGGGAGCCAGTGAAGGGGCTCTGCCATGCTAAGTGGATGGCTGTTTCAGACAATGGTGCTGGAGAAAGTTCTGTACCATAAGGGGCTTCTCATCACTCCAAAAGTATGATCAGGACAGGTCAAGGGGGCAGATTCCAACAAAGGACATGTATGATTCTGTCCTCCACCACAGCGTGCCCCAAATGACTACCAGAGGCAAAAGAACCATGCCATCCCAGATGAGGTCAGATCTCACTTACAGTTCTCCTATGGTCACACACCTTCATTTAATAACACTTATCAGATATGTAATTTTACATATATTTGTGTGATTAGGTAAAAGATGCCCGTCTCCTTTACTATCCCCTTAGCTGTCTAAAAATAGGCCCTGTTGGTGTTTCTACTCATTTTTGTAACCCTGGTCCCAAGTCAGACCATGAGAAATGGAGAACCCAAAGCTCCCTCATCATCTGCTGCCGTTTTGTGACTTTATAACCACATCTTTGTTCTCTGAGCATAAATTGTTGGCATTCAGTGGATTTTAGGGACACAGTGGCCAAGCACAAATGGAGTGTTGTGCAAAGATACACAAAGGTGTCTATGACCCAAAGCTACTTTACATAGGGATTACTAAATACACACACACACGCACACATACACACACACACATGCAACAGTATCACTGGAGTCACATCCCTTTCTGAGAACGGGAAACTTCTACCAATGTTGTGTTTCCATGAGGTATTTAGCACAGTGTTAGAAACTTAGCAGGCTTTACCGAATGCAGAGCTGCTGGGAAGCATGGTTCTTTTGCCTCTGGTAGTCATTTGGGGCATGCTGTGGTGGAGGACAGAATCATACATGTCCTTTGTTGGAATCTGCCCTCTTGACCTGTCCTGATCATACTTTTGGAGTGATGGGAAGCCCCTTATGGTACAGAACTTTCTCCAGCACCGTTGTCTGAAACAGCCATCCACTTAGCATGGCAGAGCCCCTTCACTGGCTCCCAGGATTTTGTTCTCAGAAGACCTATGTCCCCAGTCCGCCCAACACTTTCTGTCTGGCTTACTTGATATACGGCCTTAGGCTGCAGTAGCTGCATTCCATTCCTATCCAACACAGTGAAACTAGCCACGATTGACGTTATCTTCCCTGACATAGTATATGCCCTCTCTTTTGAGCTAATACTTGCTTTTTGAGAATTGCTGCTTGGTTATTGTTTAAAAACTAGTGTGACTTGTGGAAATCCCAATCACTGCTCACTGAGGTAAGTTTGCAAGTGTCAGTACAATTCAGGCAACTGTCCCCACCTGTACCAGGTGTTTCCTTCATTGAAGCCCTGTTTTGAAGCCCTGGGATGTTGTCTGTGGGGAGATAAGTAAGGATGGGAGATGTGACTTTATGGCAACAGATGTGTAAAAATCTTAGGCTTTAATGGATTTTAAGTGCAAGATAAGTCACCTGGGTAATATGGCCACTAGGAAAGTTAATGTGGCATCAGTCTACATTAACAGCACAGTGACTACCTATGTTCGGGTCCAAGAGTCACAGTTTTAAGAGAAATTTGTACTTTCCTTGGAAACTATAGTTTTGCTGTCCAATAAGGTAGCCACTAAACACATACGGCTATTTAAATTTTAACTAATTAAAATGAAATGAAATTAAAAACTTAGTTCCTCAGTCGCAATAGCTTCTTTTCAAATTCTTAATAGCTCCATGGAACTAGTGGCTAGGTTATTAGGCAGTGCAGATATAGAACATTTCCTGCACAGCAGAAAGAACTATTGCACAGTGGTGCTCTAGAGAGTGTCCAACCAGGGCGGCTAAAGACCTTGGAAACCTTGAGGAGTAAGGAATGATTGAAAAAACTTGAAACTTTTCACCCTGGAACATTGCTCTCAAACAATTCAAAGTCTATGTTATGGAAACAGAAATTGAGTATCTTTTACGTGAGTTAAGCTTAACTTGGACTAACTGAAGAAATATAAAAAGAGTTTGCTTTAGCTCAAAGAAAGCCCAACATTTCTATCAGTACCATTTAAAAGACAGAATGTGTTATTTCCAAGAATTGTACTTTTTATTTTATTTGAGATACCCAAATGGAGACTGACGTCCAATTCTTTGAGATGCTGTGGAGGGGATTCTGGCAACAGATAGAAGTAGCGCAGTGTCATGGAAAGAATATATATTTTAGAACCAGATAAACTGCCTCCACATCCTGGTTCTGTCACTTTCCAGGTATATGACTTTGGGCAAATCACTAAATCTGTCAAGATTCTCCTCAGTAAAATAGGAATAATAGTAAGAACTGTCTCATCATATCGTCTTGGGTATTAAATGAGCCAACAAATATAAAGTGCCAAGGACAGTGCCTAACCCATCGTAGGAGCTCAATGCATGCTAATTTCCTTCCTACCTTACTCTAATCAGTAAGTTCCAGCCAAATTGCTGCCCCCCACATAATTGACAGACAATATTTACATGAAAAATTCATTGTCATGCAATTTCACGTGCTCAGTGAAAGTCCACCCCATTCAAGAAATCAAATTGAAATGCAAAGAAATGAGAGTGAGTCTATTATAGGGATAAGCCTTAATCCTCTCTGATATATAATTTTAAATAAGTTGTTTACAGAGCAAGACTTTAATCATTACTAGTAGGAAATTACTTACAAGGCATTGCACTGTTAACAGGTGCCATAACTCCAGAGGTGAGAACCACTGTACTAGGTAGGTCCTAAGATCCTGTCCAAGCTCAAGGTTTTACAATTCTTTGGTGAAGGTTTAAGGCCATGTTTTTCATTCACCAGGGAATTTAACTGAGACCAGTGTGTAGTGGTAAATCCCCTAAGAAAGGCAACAACTTATCCCTCCCATTTACTTTTATGTCAATGAAGCTGCCGCACGGAGGCCTTTGCAATCTCTCTTCCTCCAGCTCGTTCAGGCCTAAGGCCCTGAAGCCTGGGGAAAGTAGGTACTGCAGGGATAGTTGTCCCTGGAGCAAGACACAGGACCGCAAGCAGTGAAGTAGCTTCTACCTCTCCCAATGAGCATTCTTCAAACTGCCAGAGCCCTCACTGTTGGTGAGGAGGAAGGGTGTCTGCCTCAGGCTGTGCTGACACTATTCCAAGAGCTACAAATTGAAATTAGTGAACCAACTGATATCCTCCTCCAAAGGGATATGATGTATATCTGTTGGTCTATCAACAAGGGCCAGAGGATCCATTTAACTTTTAGGATTCATTGCAAATTGTCTTGAAACATCTAAGTCCTCCTGCATTCAATTGAATATGAAATATGAAACGTATACATTGAAAAGTGTTATGAAATCTAAAATTTGTATCCTGATCCATATTAGCTGTGTAACGTGGGAAGAATTAAACTTTGAAAAATGTTTATTTTATATATAGATCCCTTGTGTATCAAAGAATATGTTTTTACATTAATTGAAAGAAAAACAACTGTCCTCATAACCTCCCACAGTGGTTGGACTATTGCTGCTGATATTTTAAAGTGAGATGCTCATCTTAAAGAGGTTAAGTGAGCTCTCCAGGCCACTGGAAAGCTCAGTGGAGCTGGCAATAAAAGCTAACTCTAATAACCTCACTTTTATGCATCTTCTCTTTAAATTAAGGTTTTTCAATATTAAATTGTAGTGCTAAATAAGTAAAACAGTTTGAGTGGCTTTTAAAATTCATTTCAGTGCAATTAGAAGGTATTTATTGGGAACCCCCTTGGTTCTAGGACGAACAAAGCCAATGCTTCAGGGACCCAAAAGAAATCGAGTCTATGATCAGTGGAAGCTCAGAGAGCACAGTAATCCTCCCCTGTTTAGAAAGCTTCAGGAATTCCCCACTGCTTACCAAATAAAATCACAGCCTGGTATTCAAGACCTTACATATTTCAGCTCCAGTCTAAAATTTTCTTTTTTATTATATTTCTCATAGCTTATTCTCTATGGTTTAGTTGAATGCACTTGCTTTTATTCTGACAGAAAGTTTTTCTATCAATCCTCCCCATAGGAAGAGAATGTGTTCTCTGATTTGCAGGCTGCAAAGAGTGTGTTGTATCGTGTCAGGTCAGAAGCATGTGTAGAAGCCACCTCTGAGCATTCCGACTGTCCATTTTACCTGAGGGCCAGGGAGAGGTGGAACTGAACCACGGGAAGGAGAGGGGACAAGCAGAGATCAGGCAGTTCACTAAAGGAAAGGCGAAGTACCCCCTGCTTGTCTCCATCATTTGCCTGCCCTCCCCTCCTCCAGCGCGTGGTGTCAGGAAGTAGGACAGTGTTACGGCCCCGTTCTTCTTGGCTAGGTGGGTCAAGTATGATTTCCCCTATTTGACAGATGAAAAAATTGAATCAACAAGAGGTGATTTCGACATCTATCCCTCAGTTTTCCTGACAGTTATGCAATTTTATAAATGGTCAGAAGCAAAGTTCAAAAAAGACAGGATTTTATAAAAATCTCAAATCAAGTTACACGTAAAATATGTAGATGTAATGGAGCTTAGAAAGACTCATCACTGTTGGTTCTCAACAATTTTCAGGGTTTTGTATTTGTCCAAAATACACCATAAAGGATAGGAGTTATGCTTTTGGGGAAGAGGGTTCTCCACAAATTCTGCCATCTGTCTAGCCCACACTTCTACCTTTGAATTGTAAGTTTTTATTTTGAAAGAACTTCAAATTTACAGAAAAGTTGCAAGAATAGTACAAGGAACTTCCTTATATACTTAACCCAGTTCACCAACTGTTTACATTTTGCCACATTTATTAATTATTCTGTGTCTATGTAATCGTTTTTCCTTAACAATTAAAGAGTAAGTTGTAGAAATCATGCCTCTTTACTGTTCATTTTGTTTTTACTAAGAAAAGGACATTTTCTTAAAGAGCCACAAAACTTATCAAAATCAGGATCTTTAACATTGATACAATTTTATTATCTAATGCAAATTTCAGTTGTTTCATTAGTGTATTGTTACTCCTGTTCCACAATCCAATCCAGAATCACCCATTATACTTGGCTGTTAAGTCTCTTTAATCTCTTATCACCTGGAACGTTTCTTCAGTCTTTGCCTTTCATGAACTTTGTGTTTTTGAGGAGTACAGGCCAGTTATTCTGTAAAATACCCATCACAATGATTTCTCTGATGTTTCCTCTTGATCAGATTTTTGGCAGGAATCCCACAGAAATGATATAATTGTGTCCTCGTCAATGCATCATATCAGGAGGCCCATGATGTTGATTTGTCCCACTGGGGATGTTAATTTTTGTATCTTGTTTAAGGTGGTGTCTGTCAGGTTTTTCCACTGTAATGTTGCTATTTTTCCTTTGAAATTAACCAGTAATTTGTGTGGACATTCTTTAAGACTATATTAATCTTTTTCTTCATCAAATTTTCACCTACAAGTTTTAGCATCCATTAATGATTCTTGGCTGAATTGATTATTATTATAATGGATGCCAAATGACCATTTTTCTAACTCCATTTACTCCTTCTTCATTAGTTGGTATTCTACAAAAATATGGAGCACTTCATGAATCTGTGTCACCCCTGTGCACAAGTGATGCAAATCTTTTCCCTGTCTTCCAATAATGTTAGTCTATGTGCTGTTGCAGCAAGCAGCACTCCAACCTTTAAATGCTACACACACAGAGAGAGACAGAGAGAGAGAGAGAGACATTATCAATACACACCAAAGACAGCCACCACACTTCTCTATCCAAACTAATTCCTTCAACCTCTGCCTGGTAATTTTCTCTTAAAAAGTTAGTAAATACAGAAGTGAGGCAGGTGAGATATTTTGATGTATCAATGGAAACTTTGGGACAAGCCAAATATTGTGACTGCACCAGCTGGGCAAACATACCATGAGAACTATATACACCAAAGCAGTATCAGTGTTGCCAGTGAAGATGTATCAGAGTTCTACGTACATCCTTCCAACTCTTCCAATCCAAGGCATGCCCCAGGAACATGTCCAATTCTGTACTGAATGGTCCTAAGTTGCTGAAAGTTATCCAAGGTCATCTGTGGGCCAGAGAACCCAGGGTATGGTGGAAAATGTAAGAATGGGGCTGTGGACCCACTGAGTTGTATATCAAGGGAATGCTAGTGCTTTCGTTTGCACTGAGCTCTCCCTTCTAGTTCAGCCCTACCCTTCTCTTCTCAATTTTATAACTACTAAATTCCTGCTGAAATCAAACAGTTAACAAGTTGGTTGGTCACTCTCTAAAGATGGGTGTGGTTTGTTCTCTCATGCTAACTTGGAGGCTGCTTCTCAACGTCCTTAAGAACTCTTCTTTGACCGCTATTCCTATAAGCACAGGTTAATTTCAGAGGAAATGCTCTTCTTTTCTTGTCTCTTTCAAACATGTTTTGTAGTATTTTCAAACTCCACACTCAGGCCCAGCAAAGAGGCAGATTGACTTTCTTCTGTGATTTGAGGAAATGACAAATCCTCTACTGTTAAAAAACAGAATAAAACAAAACAAAAGAACCTTCCTGTTAATAGTGCGTCAGATTCCACATTAGAGAATCACATATTCTATCTCTGTTTAGGCCTCTTTGAAAATGCAAGCATAGCTGGGAGGTGTAACATTTGACACCTTTGACATGATAATATGAAGGAGTTCAGCAGATAATTTTTTTCCCTATTCTGATTCTGCTTGGAACTTCCAGTAACTCCAAGACAAAGGGGTATTAACATAACAGAGAGTTAAAGTGAGTGGAAAAGGGGAAGTGGAGTATTGTCCTCACAATCTTCCCATGGAGTAACTTTTTCTTTTACTACACAAACAATATTTTTTACTTACTTCTATCTATACCAATCACATAATAGCTACTAGTATTATCATCATCATTATTTATTGCTTACTATGTTCCAGGGAATTAGATACCAATGTCCCCATTTTACAGATGGAGAAATTGAGGTACATGTGATAGTTTAACCTCCTTGTTTTATAGATGGGGAGATTGTAGCCCAAGCTTTTGCTATAACTTGCCAAAGTCCACACAGATACATAGTGTGAGACCCTCCTAACTCCTAGCCCATTTTTCCCCCATTTCCTTGTGTTTCATATTAAAGTACCCTTCATGTTTTGGCGAAGGGCATTTCCTTTAATTCCTCCTTACATAAAAGAATGAGATTTTCCTGAGCAATTTCAAGTCTGGAAAGGGAGATTCTGGGGATGAGAATGTTGAGTAGATAGTTCAAATCAGTAAAAGTAAAACCTAATTAAAATATATATGTAGTGTTCCCCTGGAGGACATCTCCTTGATGAATGGAACTTTTGCATCATAATGCAAGATCATTCTAAGGGCCTGTTAGTGGGCAAACTTTTCCAGGATGCTTTAGAATACAAATCCATAAACATTGATTTAAGAGGGAAACCATTTTTCCATCAATATACAATTCAGCCAGATTGTTCAAGGGAAATTTGTGCTGTGGCCATGCATGCAAGTTACTTATTATGGAAGAGAAGTCAGTCCTGGTAGAGTTCTCTGCCCATAAAAGATTTCTTCTGATTTGATGTGATGTATAGTCAGTGGTCTCAGTTCAGTTGTTAGAAAAGCTCCATGTTCCTGCTAATGTTATCTGGAAGTTAAGATTTGGGCTTTATGTCCTGAATTATTATTATAATTATCTAAAGGGTGTGGGTATAGGAGATGGCTGAGAGAAATGGTCAGAGAAGGAGAGGTTGCAAAATCCTGATTTCTCACCTCCCCAGGGAAGCAGTTTTGGGGCCTGACCCACTGTCATTGTGTCCCATTGAAGCATTCTGGGGTGTTGGCAGTGCTCCCACAACACCTGCCATAGGAGGTGCAATTCTCTGATGGTCCAACAGCTACCCTATCAGGCAGACAATGTAAATGTCATGTGAGCAATTAGTTCAGGCAATAAGACCTGATGGTTGAGAAGTAGTGATAGGACCCATGACTGTGCTATCCCTCACAAGAGTTTGCTCAGGAGAGGACTTCCTGATTTCAATAATTATTCCTAGAAACTTCCTTATTTCCATAATATATACTTTCTCTTTGAAAGAGGACTTGTCTCTTCTCCTTGCCTTCCTCTACACTCTTTACTTCTTATTGGTCTGTCTAAATCTTACTAGGACTTTGAGGCCCATTTCCTTCCTGAATCAATTCTATAAGCCATTTCACTTCCAGTCAACAGTGAGCTACATGTGCCACCATCCTGACACAGGCCATATACTGCCTAGGATTATTCGGTGTCTATCATTTCACTGCATATGGAGAGAACTAGCATTTAAGGTGTCGGGCATGACACTTGTAAATTATATACTAATTTACTCTTGCTGCAAGTCTGTGAGATAGCATCTGTGATCCAAATTTGCAGGACAGGAGACCAACACTCAGAAAGCTTAACTAATATATCCAAGATCAGAGTTAGTAATGGTGGAACCTATCTGGATTCAAGGTCCACACTTAAAAGCTTCTCAAGGCTATGGGATATATCTTAGATATTTGAGTATATGGCAGAAATTTGAGGGGTTTAGGTAACCATTTGACAGGAATGATGACAAAGTCTAAATTGAAAGAATATGTCCCAAATGAGGAGAGCTTGCTCAGCTCTTTTATGTTGGATCTCTCCACTTGGAGAATCTCTGCCTCTTTAGAATCAAAGCAAATAGGAATTGTCTTCTCCTTAAAGAGTATTACTTTTTCCTCGTGCAAACCTAGTTGTATATTAGAGTAGAAAAGAAGTGAAAAGGGGAATTCTCAGCACCTGGGTATTATCCTACTCTTCTAAATCCTCCAAGTCGACAAGGACTAAAGCAAGAGACACTATTTTGAGGGGGAAAAAAAATATGAATATTTCGCAAAATAATTTCAGTTTTTCTGCTTTTACCCAGAAGGCAGTATTCACATGACCCTGAGATTCCTCTGTTGATTAGCAGCAGCTCTGACTTTGCTATTTTTCTTGATCCACATCTGGCAATATCTGAAAGGGAACCCGTATTGGTAGGTCTGTGTTAAATAGCAGTGAAGGGAGATCAGTAGTGGAGGAGAGTCTGTCTAGGCAGATTTGCAAGGGAGATTGGGGCTACTGGCTTATAATTCCCAGTAGCAGTGTGCACAACCCTTTTGGGCTCTGAGAGCTGATTCCCAGATGAATGCAAACAGACGGATCATTGAGGAGAGAAAGAGACTGGTTTTAGCTCACCATTTAGAAGTCTCATAATTGGGAAACGAATGAGAGCTGATATAGGATGTGGCTCAGTAGCTGCCCTTATTGCTCAGATCATGGCTTGAATTGTACTGACTTTTGAGTGGTAACTGTTTAACCTTTAAAAAGATCTTTAATGACATATCAGTTGGAACAACAAGGCAGTTGGCTGTAGTAGAAAGTGAACATGATTTGGGTCAAGTCCTCACTCTGCCATTTTATGCATACAAAGATTTAGACCCCATGATAACAATTCATTGGTATGCATCTTAGTGAAAATTTGTAAATAATTCCATATCCCCCCTTTTAACAGATGAAAAATTCCCCAGAGATATTGAGTGATTTGATAAAGTTCTTCAATTTTCAAACCCACTAATTCCAGTTCCAGAAAATAAGAATTGAATATGAACAGTGCGTATTTATATAATAATAAATTGTGTCAAGCAAATTAGCAAAATGAAATCATTAAGATAGGTGAGATGCTATGAGACAATTAATTCTATTTATGCTTGTTGTATTATAAATTAAAATTCTGTAACCTGCTATTGGTATTTGTGATATGTCCATATAATAAAATGTTATGTCATCATTGAAATCATGTTTTGGAAGTATTTTGATTATATAAGAAAATCTCTTTACACAATATTACGTGGAAGAAGTAGGAAAATAAAATCTAAAACTAGATACAGAGTCTAAATATTATGAATAATAAATTAATAATACTAGGAAGAAAAATAGCATAGTGAACATACTATATTGGCTATCTCTGGATGTGGGATTATGATTAAATAATAATTTCTACTTTATTCTTTCTATATTCTTCCAGATATTCAAAACTAGCATTGATTATATTTATAACAAAAAAATCAACAAGCTTTATTTTTTTAAAAAAAGCATTAGAAATTATGGTGTGCTAGTTTGGAGCTGTTATGTGCCCCCAAAAAGCCTGTGTTCTTTTAATCCAATCTTGTTGGGACAGACCTATTGTGGGTGGACCTTTTGATTAGGTTGTTTCCATGGAGATGGGACCCTGCCCATTCAATGTGGGTCTTAATCCCCTTGCTGGAGTCCTCTGTGAGAGGATAAAAGGCAGAGACATTTTGGAGAGAACTCAGAGAAGCTAAGAGAGAAATGCCCAGAGGCATTTTGGAGAGAAAGAAAGAGCAATCCTATTTGAAACAAGAACCCAGGAGAAAAGGGCCGGCAGACCACACCATGTGCCTTCTCATGTGACAGAGGAATCCCAGATACCATTGGCCTTTCCTCAGAGAAGGTATCTACCTCTTGATGCCTTAATTTGGACATTTCATGGTCTTATAACTAAATCTGCCACCTAATAAATCCCCATTGAAAAAGCTAACCCATTTCTGGTATATTGCAGTCTGGCAGCTTTGGCAAACTGGAACATGTGGTTATATTGCAAGACTGGCTTGGAAAATAGGTCAAACACTGATAGGAGAGACCAGCTTTATGTTAGGTTTTTATAGTATGCTATCATCTTAAGGTTGAGGTGATGGGGTAGACCTAGAAGTTATTAGCTCAATCACAGCCGGGTGCCTCTACATTACATGGCTTGCTCTAAATAGCACAAAGTGTTCCTCTGCTGGCCTTTTAACAGTCTTGCTAATTTCCCATGCAATGTGAACCACTTCACTTCACTTGGCCAGTTCCAGGTCTATTCACTTTCATCTGGATATACCTGGATGCAGCCAATCACACTTGCGGCCAACCAGGTACTCAAACACCGACCAAATGTTGGAAAGTCTCCTGTCCCTTCAAGCATCCTCATAAGTAGGTTTATTTTGTTCTACCATCTGAGAGGAGGGGCTGTCTGACAACAACAACAAAAGCAGCATCAATAACTGCAATCATTTATTCAGAGATAACTATGTATAAGGCACATCTCCTCTCTTTACTATATGACAAGCTCTTGGCTGCCAGGGCCAGGTTTAATTTCACTTTGTTGCTCAGAGTGTCTAGCATGATGCTTTAGATAAAGGAAGTGTTTGGTATCTTTGAAATATAAAACTTTGATTAATAAATCAAATTCCTTTGTACTCAGGGTGATTTTGCTTAACAGAATCATGATGTATTTAAAATATAGCACTGTTCCCATTTAAAGATTAAATTAGATATCTATTACTATGTAACAAATTACTCCAAAACTTAGGTGCTTAAAACAGTAAATATTTATTATCTCTTGGTTTCTGTTAGACAGGAATTCAGAAGGGTCTCTCATGAGCTTACATTCTAGATGCTGGCTGGGGCTGCAGTCATCTGAAGGCTTGACTGGGGCTGCAGGATCCACTTCCAAGCTCACGCACATGGCTCTTAGCAGGAGGCCTCAGTTCCTAGCCATGTAGGCCTATCCTCATGATGTCCTTCTGGCTTCTTCCAGAGTAACTGATTAGAGAAAAAGAGAGATAGCGAGACCAACCAAAACAGAAGTTGCAGTGCCATTTTATTATCTAGGCTCCAAAGTTGCACTCCACCATTTCCACTTGATTCTGTTCATTAGAAGCAAGTCACAAAAGTCCAGCCCACACCAAGGCTCCACCTCTTGAAGGGAGAGGCATCAAAAATTCTTTAACAGGACTATTTGAGAGTCTTTGAGAAGTAAATGTAGACAAAGTGCTTGTTTATATCCTATATTCTGGAGACAGATCTGAGAACTTCTTCTGCCTCTTGTTTTTAACGTTTAGCTCCCTAGCGGTTTGCTCAGCTTGCCACGGATTGAAGAGCCTTCCCTGTTTGAAGTGCTGACAGTAGAAAGACAGTGAATGTCAATAGTTCACCTGCATTTCAGGATCCAGCTCAAGAAGAAGAATACCTCTAACATGGGAACCACCATTATTGTGCTTCATTTGGCAGTGATAGATAGTTCTTTAACCTTCCCTTGCAATGAATTGATAATAATACTTGCACTAGTAAATGTCCACTTTTAAACATCTATATAAATAAAACAAGAGTCTAAGCCCATCCTTGCCCCTTAAAGTTTCTACACTCGAAAAGTAAATCATGCCTGCTAAGCTGGTCATACAGGCAGAAACTGTAAACAGCCTTTAAATGTGTTTTTCCAACAATCATGTCAGTACATGTTCTCATATATTAATATAATTTGAATTTTAGAGAGATTGGCAAAAGCACAGATTTTGCACAGAGTAAAAGTGTAAATTTGGTGAAATATTGGGACATTTGCCTCATTTAAGGAAAGGGCCTCATTTGACTCAAAGAAGGATAGGGGTTTATTTATTACCCAGCCTTTATATCAATTTATATTAGAAATAAAATTAAAGATGTTCTTCATGGTCATTCATTCATTCAGTGAATATTGACTGAGCTCAAATCCCACACCAGCTGCCAGGCACTATTTTAAGCACTGTGGATAAAACATTGAACCAAAAGGACAAAATTCCTTGCCTTCTTGAGCATATATTCTAATAGGGGAGACAGAAAAAAAAAAAAAACAAAATACAATAAGATAAATCAGTAAAAAGCATTGTATGTTAGATGGTGATAAGTTGTAAGGAAAAAAAAGTGGGAATGGATGATGATGGCTTAAAATTAGTAAAATTGCGATTGGGGAAGCATTTGTACAAATAGCTAAATGAGGTGAGGGAGTGAGTCATGGACTAGCTGGGGGAAGAGCATTTCAAGTATCAAGAAAAGCTAGTGCAAAGGCCCTGAGGCAGGTGAGACCTAGTGTGTCTAAAGAACATCAGTGAAGCCGTTGTGACTGGAGAAGACATTAGGGGCACGAGGAGAAGTCTGATCATGTTCACGTCGTCAGCCATTTTTCGAGGACTTTGGCTTCAACTGTGAGTGAAGAGGGCAGCTGCTGGAGGGTTTGAGAAGAGTAATATGCTCTGACAAACATTGACAGGATCACTCTGGTGCACTGTGAGAAAGGGTGACTGATTAGAAAGCTACTGCTATGTACTAGGCACAAAATGTTGGTTGGTTGGACCAGGTGGTAGCAGTGGAAATATAGCGCGTTGCCAGATACTGATTGTATTTTTAAAGTAGCCTTGCCAAGATTTGCTGACAGACTAGATGTGGCATATAAGGGGAGATAAGAGTCAAAGATGATGGTAAAGTTTTTGGCTGAGCCCCTGAAGTACGGAATTTCCAGTTTGGGACTCTAAAGTTTGAGATACTATTGTATATTCAAGTGAATATGAGTATGAGTCTGGAGTTCAGGGAAACAGTTTATGCTAAATTAGATAAGATTAGACAGAAATTAATTTCCAGAAAAGAAGTAGAATTTTACTAGAATTGCCATTTTCTATCAATTCTGAGAGGAAAGTCTTGCCATAGAATCCGGGAAAGTCCCTTAGAATACTTACTGAAAAAGTCCCCCAGTTATGACTTACTAGATTATAAGGTCATTACATATAATTTAAGACAGTTTGCTTATCTGGCTTTTGCCTTGTTCCTATAATTATGTCCTTAACAACTCCCTGGTTTCTAAATAGCAAGTTTACTTTTCTCTCTGCCTCATGTAACACATTTCTCAAATGGACTGCTTCCCTTTCTTCATTATGCACGCTCCCTCCCCGCAATGCCATGCAGAAACCTCTGTTCTCTCTGAGTTTCCTGTCTCAGTGAATGGGGCCTCCCTCTTCCCTGGTACCCAGGACCCATTTCACCCTGACCTATTGCTCAGTTCTCCCTAATGCCTCTTACTCTCTTCACATCAAGTCTTTCTTTCTGCCAACCCTTTCCAGGGAATTGCAGTCAGAGCGTGACACTCTTTTTTGACACTCACAGCGGGTCCTCACTGCCCACAGAATAAACTTCACCCTCCTTGAGATAGTTGTCATAATCATTCTCTATCTTGTCCCAACACTCCTTTCCTGCCCCATCACTAACCACGCCCACCGGTTAACTCAAGAATCCACTCAGTAGAATTTCAATGTGGAGTGAAACAATCAATCCAAAACCTTTGTTTCTTTACTTACAATTATATGCTTTATATGAAATGGACATTCCCTTCACCTCCATCCACTGACTGACAAAAAACCTGCTGGGTCTTGAAGACACCTTGAATAATCTCTGTGGTGAAGCCTACCATGGTCCTTTCTATGTTCCCACCATTTGTCCTATCTTCTGTTCACTGCCTGTGAATGAATTCTCCCCTGCTCTGCACTATATTTTAATTCTTACTGCACTTTATTCAGACTTTTAATAGCATATCTGATTGTTCTAGTCAGTTGTGTGTTTATCTCTTCTGTCTTGCCAGACATTCAGCAGTCTCGTCTCTGGGTCTTTATACATACTGACGGCCTAGCTGAGCACTTCCCCCCATCCCAACACACATGCACACTGCCCATCCTTTAGATCTTAGTGTGGGTGTTATTGTCTGGAAAGCTTCCTCTGGTATTTGTGCTTGAATAGTATCCTGTGCTTATTTCTATCATAATGCAGAACACTGTATTTAGAATTGTCTGTGCGGTTTTCTGTATAGCCCAGTAAGATCCCAAAGAGAATGGGCCTCTCTTATTACTGTGTTATTACCTAGTTAAAACTCAGTGAATATTTATTTTTTCTCTTTCTCTCTTTTCTCCCTCCCTTTTTCCCTTCCTTCCTCCCTCCATTTTTTCCTTCCTTTTTCTTTCTTTCTATATAATCCCAAATAAGGGAAAGAGAAGAGCTAAACAAAGTAAATTTAGAAGGAACAATGTAAGTACAAAAAGAAGAAAGCACATCAGATAAGAGAGTGGTCAATAATCTTTAATGTTGTAACAAAGACAAGAAATGTGAGGTCAAAAATTCCTTTAGATTTAATAATTAGGGCATTGTTTGGGAGACTTATATGAAGAATTTTAATACTTTTTGCTCCTACCACTCTACTTACTCATTCATTTGTTCACTCACTCATTCAGGAAACATTTACTTCCTGTTTCCTGCCTCCTCCATATTTTTCTAAGCACCAGGACTTCAAAGATGACGCCACTTTCCTAATCCCAGTTGTTGATAATTTAAGGCTACCTACCTAAGCTTTAGGACCTGGCACAAGTTGCATGATTTCTGTGACACTTTGCAGATGTGTTGGCCGCACAGTTGAGGCCCCTCCTTTCATAAACTCCTGGGTTTTTATCAGCACCACTCATTCAGTCACAGCTTTGCCTATTTGCTGGAGACTTATTTTTTTCATGTGCATATGTTTTCTTTGCTCTCAAGTTGTCCCCTCAGCTTGAAAGTGAAAAAAAAAGTTCCATATTTTTTAGTATGTCCCTTAGGACAAAACTTCTATATGTGCATATACATATTTATCAAAAAATAACAAAAGAATTAATAACTATAATCCCTCCTTCTCCTCTTTCCCCTTATCTTTGCCTTGAGTTTCTTTTTTCTCTAATATTATAATTACTGGTATCCCTCTCTTAATGTTCACCACGCACACTATAAAATCAAACCATCTCTAAAATCATACCATTCCAAGCCAACCACAGAATTTTTATAAGGGACTCATTGGGGTCATGTTGGGACCAACATGGGATAAGATTATAAGAGCAATAAATCGGATTCAGTTTTGAGGACCTGGGGTAATACACCTATTCAAAATTAAAGAGGTCAGTCCCAAAGCACCAATTTGGTGATCTCATGAGGTTTGTCAAACCTGAGTTCACCAAACAGAAGTTTCATCTCTGTTCTTCTTAAGTCAACAGTGCCGTGTTGGTCCAAAGGGACTGTGGATGAGAATTACTAAAGAGACACTCCACCCTACTCAGCCAAAGGTGAATGTATCCTAATAAGGTTGTTTTCAAGAGATGTACAATCAACTCAAAAAAAACCCTTTCTTATTGCCATTCCTCATACAAGCTTAAATGTTACAGGAAAAATTTCCATTATGTTAACCATAGTTATGGTATTAGATTTCCCTAAAACACCTGAGTTTTCCTGTAGAAAGAAAATACTACAATAAATTTAGATATCCTTGGTCTCTGTTCCAGTTTGCTAATGCTGCCATTATGCAAAATACCAGAAATGGATTGGCTTTTATAAAAGGGGGTGTATTTGGCTACAAATTTACAGTTCTGAGGCCATAAAAGTGTCCAAACTAAGGCATCAACAAGAGGATACCTTTACTGAAGAAAGGCTGATGACGTCCAGAACACCTCTGTCAGCTGGGAAGGTACGTGGCTGGCATCTGCTTGTCCTGGGTTGTGTTTCAGCTCCTCTTTCAGCTCCTGTGTGTCCTTGGCTTAGCATCTTCAAGCATCCTTCTGTCTGCAAATCCAAGCATCTCTCCAAAAATCTCCCTCAGCTGCTCTTTGGGCATTTTGTCCTCTCTTAGCTTCTTCAGAGCAAACTCTAGGATAGTATCTCAAAGTGTCAGCAAGCATCTCTATTGGCCTCCAAGTGTCTTAACATATGTGGGTCCCAGCTTAGTATATCCTGGGATGTTTTCTTCTCTCTGCTCTCTGTGTGAGCTCCCTTTAAAGGATTCCAGTAAATTAATCAAGACCTACCCTGAATGGGCAGAGTCAAATCTCCATGGAAACATTCAATCAAGAGGTCACACCCTAATCAAAAAGATTAATAACTCTGCACCCACAAGATCGCATTAAAGAATATGGCTTTTGGCGGAATGTAATATGTCCGAACTGGCACAGTCTCCTAGGTGAGTATAGGGAAAAGCATTTATAATGCCAGGGATTTCAACATAGTGCACAGCCATTTCTTGGATTTGTAGAGCTCCCATTACCTGGGCTCCTTCCTCCCTTTCACTTTGTTGTCCATGATATGGACCCTTTTGTCTGTCCCTCCTTCCCTGCCTACACATCCACAAGGCCTCGCTGATCACTTACTGCCTTGCTCCTGGAATCACTTTCACTTCCTCAGCATGGAGATGCATCACTTGCAGCTGATAGATAATTGTTTGGAAATGCACCTGGCAGATAGGGTAAGTAGTCATGCTTTCCTGATATTTTTTGGCTAGACCTTGAAAAATTTTGCTTCTTGGACAATTTAGTCATATTTTATGAAGATCATTTGTCAGTGGCTAGAAAATTGGACACACATGATATATGGCTAGGGAGGACTAATGAGCTCTTCCTTCAATACTTTGTCAAAGTCAGGTGCAATGCCCACAGTAAACTTGCTTTAGTGATACCAGCCGAATGTGTTCTGAGGATTAAAAAGGCACAATATTCATATTTTATAAAACTCATGTGACTTCTCAAAACAGTCAAGTACCACGAATTTATTTGGTGGCATGGGTGTGGATTAACATGTGGGACTTTTCTCAGTGATAGTTTGCTTTCACAGATACTTCTGGGTCTTTGTTGTACATTTATCTGCTTATTTATCTTCTGTCTCTTAACATATGAATAATTCATTAAACATAACACCAGGAGTAGGGATAAACATTCCAAGTAAAATCAAATTCTATCCCATCCTTCTTCTCTCTGACAGATAATCTAAGATATCAGAAGTACTTATGCCAAAGAAGGCAAGTGGGAGGCAAGTTGATGAAGTCATTAACAAGAAATATGGCTAAAAATAAGAATCCAAAATAAAAAGTGAATTAATAAAATAACTAACCAAAGGAGCGTGTAACTCAAGGGTTCCCAGTTCTGACCAGTCTATCAATCGCTGAGCCTGATCCCTGGTTCTATGTGGCCAGAGGCTTGGCTCCAACCAGCACCCAGCACTACTTCATAACTTTCCAGAAAACACCCCACCACATCCAAGTGTGAGGTCCTTTAAACTCATAGTTTTAAAGAACTTAATATTCAGGATAGGTCCATATTGCTAACAGCAACACAGTAGGCCTTTCAGTTGTGTCTACTGAATCCCTTTCTAATTCTATCTTTTGCCACTTCCCCACATGTACCCTCAGGTCCAGCTGTCACCTATGGACTTACATAAATTCTATAAACATACAAGCTCCCCCAGATCCTGTGCCTTTGCACACTCCATTTCCATAGCCCCATGATGAAAACAGAAAAGAATGTCTTAGTTGTGCCTCCTCATCCTTTAAGACTTACTCAGGGATAACTTCTCCAGAAAACCTCTTGAGTTCCCCAGGCTCAATTAATTAATTGCTTCCTCCTTTGATACCACAGCATAATACCACTGAAATTGTTTCTATTATAAAAATTACATTGGTTTGTCTGTCTTCCCCATTAGGGATTCAGTTTCTTTTGACTAGGAAGAGAAAGACTAGATCTGTTGTCTCTTTATCTCCAGCCACTATTTCAGGCTCACAACTATGCCCTTGGTGTGTATTTCTTGAACATGATGCTAGACACTGAGTTTTCAGGGGTGAGCAGAGCAGATGTGGTTTGCATTCTGGTGAAAGAGTCCAGCAGACAAACTCACAATTTCATAATATATTAAAATTTGTAACAGTTGCCTCCAAGGAAAAAAAATACCCAGTGGTAAAAGAGAGCATAATGGGGGGATTTCATTGAGACCACGTCATCAGGATTAGAGGACATTTCAAATAGGACCCAAAGGGTAAACTGAAATTAGGCAGGCACAGTGTTCCAGGCTGACAGGCAGTATGGGTGAAGGCCTAGATGTATGGAGCAGGCTCATGTTTTCATGAAGTATAAGAAGACTACTGTGACTGGAATATAGTGACTTGTAAGACATGATATCAGAGGGGTTGGCAAAGGCCAGATTGTGCAGGGTCTTCGAGGCCATGATGGATTTTATCCAATAGGCAAAAGCTTTACCGATGGAGCTACTGAAGAACTTGAAGAGAAGTAGCACCATCTGATTTTTTTAAATCACAATGGTTGTTATGTTCCAAGTGATCTTGGGGAAGAGTGAGAGCAAAAGGACAGTTAGGGAGCCACTAAGGTAGGTGAGAGGTGATAGTGGCTTTATCTAAGGTGGTGTCAGTGAATATGAAGAAAAATGAATGGATGGAGGCCTCTGTTTGAATATAGAATTGCCAGGATTTGGAGATTATGGAATGAAGGAGGTTAGGAAAAGTGAGATGTCAAAAATAACTCATTGGTTCTGGCATGACTGAGTGTGTTGAGAAAGGGAAGCCTGGAAGCTAATCAATGTACAGTGTCTACAGATGCTGAGTAACTGGTCACTTGGGACACCTGCTTTTCAGACTTAGTCAAATGTATCCAAAGAAAGGTCTCTTGAAGTGCCCATCCCAGAGTCATAACAAGTTAGCATTCACCCATCACTCATGTCCTCAAACTCAAAATGCTAACTGGTCTAATAGAAATTAAATGTAATAGACTTGTGTCCTTTTGTCCCCCAATGCTTTGGAACGTTACAAGAAGCAACACAGTAGAGATAAAGCCCTGCTTTATTAAAGATGTTATAAATATGGAAGCCCAAAGCTGGAACTAAACTCAGGGACATTAGGACCCTGCAAATTGATGCACATCCCCACACACAACGTCAGTGGATATACCTTAGAGAAGCAAAGGTTGTAGTTTTCAAGTGTCTTTACAACAGTACTCTGGAAGACAGGATGAGTGATTGCACTTGCTTTTTGCTTTTATGTTCATGTCAAATTGGTACACTTTTATGCAATATAATGTTGGATTACAGGCCATGCAAATTGGATTAGATCCTCAGGAGTAAGCCATGAAATATAGAGAGATCAAACCAAATAAACGCCTATTCATTTCAAAAACCATTTCAGTGTTATAGATTTATTCTAGATCCTTAATTGATGAAATTAAAAAGGTTAATTTCTCTTTGAAGATTTTATATAAATTAAATTGAGATAATTTGATCCTTAATCTTCTGTATGGGTTAGAAGTGTGCAGGTGGGTTGAAATTTGCTTTAAGGATCAGCCAATTAGATCTTTGTTTAGCTTAGGTTTATTGAGTACCTATTAGGTACCCAGTAATATTCTAAGTGGTTTCCTAGCATTAATTCATTTAATCATCATATCAAATAGTATTAAATACTGTTATTATACCCATTTAACCTTTGAAGAAAGTGAGACACAGAGAGATTGAAGTAATGTCTAGACCACTCAACTGTTAAGTGTTGAAGCCAGGATTCATACTCAGGCAGTTTCTGGTTCCTCTTATTTACTACTCTGCAGCTACAACTGCCTCACAATGTGTGTACTCTGATTTAATGTTTTTCCTAGGAGTGCCATTAATTAACATCAGTAATTTTCAAGTAAAAGAATGATTGTATCATTGCAAGATAGCGGTTGCTTATAAGCCCCAGTGGTAGCCATAGGGGTCAGACAAGGTTTCACAGAAGGGGAGATATTAACTAGAAGTAGAAGTTTACTTGGAATGGCTATGATTGCCCTTCTGGCTGGTAGATAAGATATCCAGAGGAAGATATAAAGGCATGTCAAGAGTGTGTTGTATAGATATTTTGTGTTTGAACTGTCTTTTAGAATATCTGAGTGAAGATTTCTTATAAACAGCTGCATAATCAGTGTGTAATTCATGAGAAAAGTCTAGGCTACAGTTTGGGGAGTCGTTAGTTTATAAATAGTAGTAGAAGCCAAGCACAAGGGCATACTTATTCCAAAAGAACATAAGTAGTCAGAAGAGGACAGAACAGTGAGGAACCCAATATTTAAGTAATTAGTTCTCAAATCTGGCAGTACCCCCAAATGCTCTGGGAAACTAAAAAATATAGATGCCTAATTTAAACCCCAAATCCACTAAGTTGGAACCTTCAGAGTTGGAATTCCAGCATTCATGTTTTCTAAGCTCTCCATGCATGATGGGATTGCTCATCCAAGAATGAGAAGCCCCAACTTAACACTTTAGCAGAGGAAGACCTTCCACTGGCATCAGAGAATGGGTCTAAAATGAAAGAAGAAACTTGCGTCTGATAAGAGGCAAAAGTGTCAAGTGCTGCACAGAAGCCAAATAAGATAAGAGCTGAACTTTAATTGAATTTGGCAACTCAAAATCGATTGGTGACCTTAGTTAGAGCACTTTCACTGACAAGATGAGGAATAGACAAGATTTCAGTGGATTAAGGATTCAATGGGAGATCAAGAGATATCTAATATTTTATTTATTTTTTAATATATATCTTCCTTGCTTCTGTATCTCTTTATGACCTTCTCTTTCTTGTCTTCAAAACCAAATGCCTTTAAGGATAGGAGATATTTGGGCATGTTTATGGAGAGGGTGAGATTAAAGATACAGGATAAAGGAAATTGATGGATAAAGGTCTGAGTAGCTAGAGCAGAGATGGAAGGCTTATCCTTGGAGGCAAAGAGAAGTATCTCCTTTAGGGTTGGGAGGGAATCTGTTAAAAATGGAGAGCAAAAGGATGTTAGTGATGTGGGAAGCGAGGCCATTTTCAGAGGGGGATTGATAAGATACAGGTTGTGAAGAGAGTGGAAGAAGACTGGAAGAGCATTTGAGAGAGGCACTAACAAAGGAGACAATATTACCAAGTGATGCTAAGCACCTGGCTGCCGTGGAAACAACTTATTTGCAGATGGACCAGTCCACCTTGCTGTAGAATTTTAACCAGCACTGCTCTTTAGTGTAAGTGCAGGAACAAAGAAACACCCACCTGAATTGTTCTACAGATGGGGATTTGTAAAGTCCTGGGCTAAGTGAACAGCCTCCACTTGAGAGGGCTTGTATGGAAGTGCCTTCTCTTAGGAAACTCTGGCTTAACTGAAAATTCTTCAGGATGCCCACCACTGCCAGTTCACAAGTTGTTTGGGGTGGTTCATGGATAAATATTGTTGTATTTTAATATTACATATTCATTTTAATGTGCATTAGAAAAATGTAACTATGGTCATTTCATATATTATGTAATTTTCATATTATATACAATTGTATATTTTATATATAAATATAACTGATCATATATATGTGTGGCTGTATTTCTGTGTGTGAGTGTATTCGTATTCCAAGATTTCAGAGGTATATCTTTTTCTCAACCTAAGCATTGTATCTATAGAATGCAGATTTTGAAGAAATTATAAAGTAAATGGTAGTACAGGTAAGAGAAAATTTATGAAAATTTTGATTCTGAAATGTAGAGAAAGGAGATTTGGCAGACAGAAGATAAAAGTGCATGAGGTTAAGATTCAGAAACAGAAAATCTAGAGTTGAGTCCTGATTAAGTAGCTCAACCCTGAGCCTGCCACTCCCTCATCCATGAATGGGGAGGTCACTGACACCTTCCCAGCCACTTCATAGCATTTGTCATGAGGATCAAACTCTGACACCTTCCCAGCCACTTCATAGCATTTGTCATGAGGATCAAACTCTGGATGACACAAACTCAGTCACTAACACATAGAGTTTATACTTTGTAGAGCCCTTTCCCTTATCTTTTTGATTCCACTGATACTTATTGATAAATCCTGCTATGTTCCCAGTACTGGGCTAGATGCTGGAGATCCAGTAGTCATTCATTCAGCTTATATTTTAGTGAAGGTAAGAGGCAATAGATAAATGAGAAATAAATAATAATCAAATGGTTGTCACTTTTGTGGGAAATAGAGAAGATGCTCATGGAGAGTAACTATGGGGTGGGGAGAGCTCCTCGGTGAGGATGGTCAGGAAAGTTCTCTCTGACAGGGTGACACCCGAGCTGAGACTGAAGCGTGAAATGGTACCATCCTGCCATAGAGCCTTCCTGGTAGAGGTGAGGGAACATGCGAAGTCCCTGAAGTGGAAAAGGCTCTGGAAATGACATGAGTGGGGCCCATGAAGCTGGATGATGGGAGGTAGTGAGTGTTGGGGGAGGGTGTGAGCAGAGCCTGCAGAGGCTCCTGGTCAGAGAGAGCCTTGTGAGGGGGTCTGGGAGCAGACCGGAACTGGTTTTCACCTTTAAAAGGAAATGGAGTGACAGGGTGGACACTCAAGGCACCTTTGACAGTGTATGAGGTGGACACAGTGTAAGCTCTGCTCTCACTGTCACATCTTAGGCATGGAGATGGGAAGCATAAGGCATTGAGAAAAAAACGTTCTTGGCTCTAGTGCCAGGCTCTTCTGATTGCTCTGTGGTATAGATGCTGATCAAGGAACCTTCCATGCCTGTGACATCTCAGACTCAGGCTCAAGGAACCCTCTTTGGGGCCCTTCATAAAAGTGAGTCAAGTTCCAGGGCCACCTGGAGCTCATAGTGGAGATTTGATTTCATTTGAACTTCAGCAGTTTTCATTGCCTTTGAAATCTCATTCAGTTGAATTTAATAACAAATAAATAATTCATGAGGCCTGGGAAGTGAAAGGAAAAGAAAAACAAAGAAATGTCTTCACCCAAATGTATAGAAGAGCACCTTGAAACTCAGAGCTGTACCCAACCTTCCGTTTTCAGCAAGCCAACTTGCTTCTGAGAGGATTCAAGAGACCAAAAGGAAAGCGCATTAACTCTTTCTGAGCACTGAGGGTCTCAAATTATAGGACTTCTGTGGGCCAGGGATTGGGCAAGGGATGGGCAAGTGTCCCCACTCATGGCAGACTAGGCTACCTGCTGCCCATCCTATTCTCTCTGCCACCAGTTAGTTAAGGGGTTAAACAATGATCTCTGGGCTCCTGTTTCCTTGCACATAAAATGCAGGAGCTTTAATAAAATAATTGATTTAGGTAAATGGCATGACTGGATATTAAAACAATTAGATAAAAGATTAATCAGGGTATTCATGTGTTGCTAAAGTATTACCCCAGGGATCACTTGCTGGGCTGCCAGGGGAGACAATAAACCTGTAATGGTCAAATCAGACTATTGCCACTTTAACCCAGTTATCAATCATTGCATCCCTAACAATGGGACAAACAAACCTTCTATGATGCAATATGAAGTGCTCAGCATCACCTGTGAAGTAGTGCCAGAAATGCGTAAGCTGAATTTAATCAAGCCTTTAGGTCTAATTTCAGTTCGGGGGAAATTCAGGACATTGAGTATCAAGTTAATCGATACTGGGAGGAAACAACTAGAAAAATCCAGCAGGAAGGAAATTCCACAGGACAACTGGCCCATTCTTTGCAACAGACCAATGATATATATGGTGGGGCTGGGAGAGCTGTTAAGTTGGGGGACTATTCTAAATTAAGACATACATAACCACTAAGAGCAAAGTATGGGTGCTTATTAAATCCTCATCTATACAAACCAACTCAAAAAGACATTTTTGAATACTTAAAGAAATTATTAGATGAGAATTAGATGACATTTACCATACTACATTTGCTTTTTTCAGATGTGAACATTCTTAGTAGTTACATAGCTAAAAATCTAGAGCTTGGGTCTCCATTAAGAGTTGCTCACCAGCCAGGTTATTTTTTTTGAATACATATTCAATTGTTTAGAGATGAAATATCCTCATGTCTGTAACGTACTTCAAAATAATTTTTAAATAGATGTGAAATAAATGTGGAAAGTGACAACTATCAAAATTTGAACAATGGATATATGAAATTATTTATTCTCTATTATGCTGTCTGCTTTTCCATATGTTTGAAAAATCATAATTTTTTTTAAGTTGTCCACAAAGATTTCATTGGCGATATGTACATTTTATCCCTGTTAAACATTATTCTTCCGGAGAAGGGGGAATGACCTAAGAATGAGTTGCTCTGATTAACAATCTATTTACCACCCATTGTCACCCATGAGAGAAAAATGAGCCCCTGAGGAAGTAAAGCCCTAGGCAGGCATTTTTTTAATGGCAGAACAAGAAGAGGGGACACTTCAAAGCTCAGTGTCTAATTATGGAGGAGGGTAGCTTCTGCAAGTCTAGTAGCTTCAGATGCCTGGAGGGCTAAAACCAAGAGAAGGTGAGGGAGGCTGAACTGAAACCACCATGGGGAGGGAAGTGCCTTACAAGATGCAAAACACAAATCTTAATGCTTTGGCTGACTATTAATTGTTACTGTTGTTAATTAATCAGAGGGTTTCATATGGGTCTAGAGAGAAGTGTGGGTTATCGAACAACAAATCACAGCAGGAGGGATGGAAGCCAGTTTTTGCTGGGGCTTTCTAAGGCAGTGTGTTGAAAAAAAAACTGTGGTTTTCAGGCTGTGGGTGAGGTGGGGAGTTAGCAAAGAGAGGTGTGTTTGCGTTCTGTTGTTCTTAATGAGATTTCAGATGTAGAAATATTTAATTCAATGAGTTTGTTCAGTTCAACTCAATTCAGTGTGTGCTACTGGGTATCTACTGTGCTCAGTTCCGAAGTACACACAAGAGGCATGGAGATATGGAGACATATGCATCCCTTATTTTATTGAGGGGATGAGTCACCTGAAACAGAACACACTATGAGTGACTCAAAAGGATTATGATCACTCAACTCTACCTGGGAGTCAGGGAAGAATCTTTATCTCCCCTTGAACCTGGTGTTTACCACAAAGTAGATGCACAGTAACAACCAGAGTGGGTAAAATAGACAAGAAGGACAGAAAGAGAATAGAAAAATATGAAGATATATGAAGCCCAGTACTATAAATGTGCATACAATCTAGCAGAGTAGCAACCACGTACATGTATAACACCTGAGATGGAATGAAGTGTGGGTGGAAGCTTTCCACTGCTGAGTGTGTTGTCCCAGGAACAGCCAGGCTTGATGGATATATAGGGGCTTTTTAGAGTGTTCCACTTTGAATTCTCATCCCATCAAGAGGAAAAGGGTAGGAGTCCTCCATAGTCTGAAAGCAATAGAGCAGAACAGTCCATGGCCCTGGAATAGGATTTAGAAGTAGCTGTTCTGTCCAAAGTTAGAAATTTTCCAGAGTCTGTGGCATCAGATAGCCTGAATGGAGGAGTAGAAATGAGAGAAAATGAGAAGTTCTGGTGGGATGGTGGGCTTAGGGTAAGTAGTTTTAGGATAAAGGAGATTTAAGAGAAAAGTGGAGGGGGGTGGGCGGTGAGGACAAGGATGCATTTGAGGCATGAAAAATTAAAAAAACAAAATCTATTTGTGGACAAGAAGGAGGTCCATCTTGTTCAGAGTGGGGCTTCATGTTCTAACATATAGATAGATGTCTTTGGATGGGTACCGAAAGGAGAGTGGAACAAGTACTACACGCTAGGCTTGATTAGAAAGACAGGCAAATTCATTTGTTACTATTAGCAGTTCTGTCAATGGTGAGCAGCAGAGCATAATTTTGGGGGCAGGACTCTACTGTCAGACTGTAGGGTCCCAGTGAGCAGATAGTAAGCCTTCAATTGCACAAACTGAATTGAGTTCAATTAGATAGAACAAACTTGTCAGCTCAATTGCCTGATCTGCTGTGCCTCAGTATCATCAACTGTGAAACAGGGGTCATAAATGTACCTGTCACATAAGAATGTTGTGAGAAACAAATGAGAAAACTTATGTCAAGCTTTCTAAAAGTAACTGGCACAAAAGCACTCAATGAACATGGCAATATTGTTATCTCAGGTGTGTGCTTTGTTGGGGTATCTGTCAGAGTGAATCACGATTTATGCCAATGGCTAATGGAAAATATTTATTTCAGTTATTTTCCTGTCTGGATTGTGCCAGAGGGGATAATAAAAATATAAACAAGCAGGTATTTTTTTTCTTTATTTGCAAGCTTGATTTAGTTGATGAAATTAGATGTCTCTTCTCATCTATTCTCTCTTTATGGAACCATAAGATCCTATCTAAATATAACTGAAGGAAATCTACATGCAGTGTCTTGATGGGAGCATATGACTAACCCCAAGATTGACATTGTGTTGGCGGACAGGCAGATTCTATAATTGAGGTTAATTTTTTCACCTCATTAAAATATTTTTAGCCATATCTTTTTCCTTGACAGAAAAATGGTTGAAACACAAATTTCTAAAAAAAAAATTGTTTTTGTTATGATTTAAATTTTATTAATGTCAAAATGGACAGGGGTTGGGTAACAGAACCTGTGTCTTCTTCTTTACCCTCTCCTACTCCAAAAAATTCTCCTCACATATTGTCAATAATGCACCACAAAGACAAGGAGGGCTGCCCAAGGTAGAGTAATTGGAAACATCCAGTAACTTTGAAGTCAAATGAAGTCAGGCTTACTATGATATGGACAGTGGATATTATATCAAGTGCAATGATGAAATCATCACCAACATTTATGTCACAGTTCCCATCACACTTAAGTGGTGGTCTGTCAGAGAGAGAAAATACCTGGTGATTTTAGATCAAGTAATCCATTATCAACAGAGGAAGAATGAAGAAACTTGCAAAGCTTTGTAGCAAGGAATGTATTGACAATAGATAGAAAGGAATATTTCAATAATATTGAATAAGATGGAAAAAATGACTACAAACTTTCTTATCTTCTCAGAATGTTTTGCAAGAGTTGAGCTCCCAGAAGAGGAGCTCAGATCATTTCTTCCTTAGCCAGTGGCAAGGTCCTCTGCCCAGATCATCATTTAGCACAGCCCTGATCACCCGCCAGGTGCTCACCAAATGCCAGACAATTTCCAGTTCTATGGGAAACTCTCAGTTATCTATGGAAGATTATGGATTATCTTGGCTTTGCTATGTTCTGAGTAACCTTGAGCAAGTTACTTAAATTTTCTCAGTCTCAGTTTTGTTATCTGCAAAATGGGCATAACAGTGTCTAGGCCATAGGGATATTGTTATTATATAAGTTATATGAGATCATGTCAAGGAGTCTATCCAAGCCATGAGCCTGACACGTAATAATAAAAGCTAATTATTATTGAAGTGGAGAAGGAGGAAGAGCAGGACAAAAGCACAGAGGTTATTTCCCAGTGTATTTCAGAAATTCTCTAAGAGTTTCATCTTCCTAAGAGGGAGAGTTTTCAATGCACTGCTACACCCTTAACCAAACAGTCGGCGCGAGCTAAGGCACAGCCACCTCCACTGCCTGACTCCCAGGCCCTCACCAGCAGGTATGAAGAGTCTGGGGACAGCACAATCAATATGAATGTTACAATTAATCTTTCATCTCCATAAACCCATCTAATAGAATTCCCCTTTTCAAACCGTCTCCACCTGTGCCTGGGAGGATCCCTCAAGTTTTTTTTGTGTGTGTTTTTTTGCTACCAGAATGCCTGCCCTGATTTATACCAACTTTCAACAACATCTGTGTGTTTAAATACCTGCTGGGTGCTAGCCTGCAGACATGGGTCTGATTTTAATGCATGCTTGCCTGGAAGCACTGGAGCTGAGGTGAGAATAGTTGATGGAAAGAGAAGTAAGAAATTATTCATCCGTCATGGTCCTGAACTGCTGGCTGGCTCCCACCAGGCTCACTGGCATGCTGAAGCTACAATGTATGAGGCAGAAACCAGGATTTAGGTCTTGTCTTTTTCTCCAAGCAAATGTACTTCATGGAACACAGATAAAGAAAAAAAAAAACAAAAAACAAAACAACAACAACAAAAAACAAAGAACTGGCTTCATGGGGCAGCCCCTGTGATATAGCTTATTGGCGTCTGGGGAAATAATCAGCAGGTTCTCGGCAGCCCTTGGAGTGCTTCTGCAGTCATTAGATGGTATTAAAAACAAATACATCCTTTACCCCCAAAGGCAACCCACACATATGGAGGAGGGGTTGTCCACCCTCCTGTCACTCATCAACAAGAGCATAAATGGAGGCAACTTCTGCATTTAGTATGATATGGCCCTTGTATCTGGAAGCACTTACCATTATCAGTCCTAATTATAAGGTTCCACTTACAACCATCATAAACCCCAAAGCCAATCAGCAGGGGATTTTGACAAAGGACTCCTCCTGGCTTTATACAAAATAAATGGGATCTTAAACCATTAGAATGCATTTGAGTCTTTCATGGGCTTTGAGATGCTCATTCTAAATGACCCATTCAGAGAGGGTGACCCGGGATGATAATGTATGTGTCGATAACATAAAGAACCTGATGCTGCAATCTTAATTGTCAGTGGGTGGGGTATAACCCACTGAGGTCCTGTGATGGAGAGACTTCATACCCACTGTGAATTCTGCCATTTGTTATTGATGACACTTACTGAAAGAGCACTGGTTTTAGGGCCCATGTTACCTGGGTAGTTTGAGTTCTTCAAGTTTGATTGCTGGACTTGAACTAAGAGGCAACCTCTCCAAGCCTCAGCCTTTTCTTTTGTAAAGTGGGGATAATGCATATCTATGAAAGCTATCATGAATACACATCATCCAAATACTTATATTTGCATAGCCTATTACAGTTTACTTTCATGATTTTCAGTTGTAATAATAGACCAATCATCAATGATAAGCTTATTTGAGGGTTAAAGTTCTAACCAAAAAAATAGAGATTTCATTCCAGTTATGGATAACTGAAATATAAAGTCAAATCAAATATGGGATTATGTGACAAATGGCCAAATTCTTATCTTTTACAAAACTTCCAATAGTCATAAGTTTTTCACATGCCTACAGTTTATCTGTAGTATTTACATATGATTTGTTCATATATGTTAACTAAAACACCTTACATAGCACTCAAATAGAGAATATATTTCTTAATTTGGGGACTGTGTCTTTTGCTTCATTTAAATTTCTCATCCAAAGACATATTTAATAAAGATTAGTTGAATGAATCAAAGAATATTTATCTCTTGAATAAAACCTTTACATCTGACTTAATTTATTTTGCAAAGGAACAAGATATTTGATTCTAATTCCTTATGTTTGATCAGCCTTTACAAATTAAGATCCCTCCTTTGAATATACCGCACGCTGAAGGAAAGGAAGCATTTATATTCTGGCTTCCACTGCTCCACAAAGGCTTCTCAGGAAATTGGACCTGAAGCAATTCACTTATGATCAGATTTGCTGATTCTCCCAGAGAGTCATTGTACAAACAAACAACAAGTTTAACATATACTCTTCCCAATAAAACAAAACCTGAGACGTTTGTTCTTCAACAGATGCCCAAGAATTATTTTCTCAGTGTCTAAGATTCAAACATCCCTTCGTCTTAACCTCCCTTTAAATATTTGGCTAATGTACCTTTATAAAGTGGTAGCTTCTCCTTGTATTATTTCTGATCCGTCTCTCTTGACTTTTTCTTTGCTTATGCATTTATCTAGTCAAACCTTTGTTTAATCAGATACCTCAATTATTCAAGGTCTGTCTCTTTTTCTAAAAGGAGAACTTATAGAACAATTCTAAGAAAATCAGACAACACGGATTAGGAAAACAAACAAACAAAAAACCAAATACCAAGTTTTGACTGGGCCAAATTCCATGCATATTTTTAATCCTTCTTCGATTCCAGTCCTGTTCAGTGGAATGGCATCTTCATAATGATAACCTGAAGACTGCAAGATCCTCAGGCATCAAAAGCAGGACTCACTTCACCAGCCTTCACTTTATATAGCAGCAAATTAAGCACATGGAAATGAAAACATGACCAACCAAAAATATAAATTACAAGAATTTCTTGCTTAATCTACCAGAGACTTAATCAGAACCACTCATTTCCCAAGCATTTCAGTTACTAGATTGATTAAGACATCCTGTTACTGCATAAAAGATAACAAACTTGTAAATTTTACAACTTTCCATTATGGTCACAAATGTGTTGTTCAAAAATAATTTATTGAAGGGATCTATGTTCCAGGACACCTGCCTTTACCTTCAAAGCCTGTAGAGATAACGTTTGACATCTTTCTATTAGCCTAATCAGAATTTTTTTAAGGATGAAGTCTTTCGGCCCTTATCTTGTTTTTCTCATATTGTATATTGGCATATTGACATGCTCTTGGTGTCTTTGTCTCTCATCTAGGGTGAAGGGAATCTAGATTTTGGATCAACACATGACAGAAGTCATTCTTTCCACACTGCTAGTGTCTTTAATCAGAAACTTAAATCAGATGATGAGAGGCAAATTCCATTCTTTCCTTCCTCTCTTTTCTCCTGCAAGCCTTTATTTCATTGTTCAACATTACTTGAAACCTGCCAGCTCACTACAATGAAACATAATGGTTTTGCAAAATGAATGTCAAATGCCTTGAGCTTCAGAGAGATTCACGTTAGAAACTGCTGCTTAATGAGCTGAAATTAGCTGATCATTTGCTAAATCTGATCTGCCCACCAGGATGAATGGGAGAGCCCCGGATAAGGTGTAGAAGGTACAGATGATAGACATGCAGTGGAACCACATGCAGTGTTTCTGAGTGTTTCTGGTTCAGGACATTGCTGGGAACATAGGCAAGGACTTTTCCCTCATGGTAGAACCCAGCACTGGGACAGAGGCATGACAGTGACACCGGTATCTCCAACAGTGTGCTTTAGGGGTTAAGTCTGCTATGATGACTCCTCTTGAGAAAAATACCAATCTGGCTGAGACTGCATTTGCCAGAGATTACGGAACTAAAGAGGAGACTCGTGTATCTAAATGTCAGGGTGTTATATTAAAGCTGAAGGAGAGGAGGAAAAAAATCCTGTGTGTGATTATAAAGGCGAAGAGGATAGTGTCACCTGCATCACAGATATATGACTCTCCTTAGAGAGCTTGGTAAGTTCAGAATAAGCAACAAGGAGATACAGGTCTGTTTTTTCAAGCAACTATAAATCTCTTCCTCTTCAACTTCATATCTGAAACAGCAGGAAGACAAAAACACATTGGTTTTTAGGCACAATGGGGAGGTCTCAAGGTGTGCTGTGAAATCTGGATGTCACTTTTCAGAAAATCACTGGCATTTTTATAGATCATGAGTACCTTCCTGAAGAGTGATGTGATTGGAAGGAGCCACAGGTCTGCGGAGGTCATGAAGATTTTCTGGAGGGGATCATTTATGTTTTGACAATAGTCACCTGGTCCATGAATCCATGCCCTGGGTGAAGAAAAAGACCCCATGTTGGTGGTAAAATTTTAAAGATGGCAAAACTCTGCAAAGCATGTTCAATACATATTTTCCAGAAATTTCCCACAACACCAGGCTAGGAGGCTTTTGAGTAGAGTCAGGTCCCTGCTTTAGTCCCTCATCTAAACATACATCTTTGGTGATTCTCTATTTCTGCTCTTATAACACATCCATCAGAATGCACGCATCCTATTTCTTCTTCCTTATTATCTCTGATTTCACTTCTGTAAAATAAAAATTGACTGATCTACCAAACTAATAGTGAACAAAATTAATTTGAAATTTTATACTTTTGCATTATCTTATGTGAGAACAATGCTGTGAGGTAGGTAATACTACTTTACCCATTTTACAGATGAGGAAATGGAGACTGAGGTATCCAGTAGTTTAATGTGTGATGGATGGTACTATCATCAACTTGTGATGCTGGGAATTTCCCAGTATCCCCTTCCCTATATGGTTCTGAGTTACAGATGGCCAAAAGTAAGGTTGTGAGAGATTTAGGAGGTTGAAATGAAGCAACAACTATTATACTCTGAAGGTTATTATTGGTTAGAGATGGTGAGAACAGAGGTGGGACTTCCAAAGGGTCCCAGTTTGTCTTTATACTTCCCCACCCTTATCCAGCTTTCTTTCCTGATTGTTGGCCCTGATGACCAACAGTGACCCAGCCCACCAGATGCTTCACACCTCTTGACAGATACCACCTCAGGTCCACCACCAGATGCTTCAACTCTCCTTTACAGATCTTTATTTCCCCAGGTCCTCCCACTATTGTATAACGTCTAATTCCCGTAATAAATTCTTACTCTATAGTACGTGAAATTTTACTCCCATGTTTGAACTCTGACTAATGCGTTACCCATGGCTATCCAGTTGATAGATGCTGTTTCTAAACTGCAAAAAGCTTTATTTTTACCACTGTATCCCTGTATACTACTGTGTTGTTTTCTCATTTTTCCATCGCCGCTCTTAGTTTATACATGTTCATTTTTAGTTTTTTTCTAAAAGATAGTGCCCTAACCTAAAAATTAAAGAGTTGACTATAATGGTGGAAATTCATCATCTATAGAAAGCCCTATGTTTTTAAGAGCAACAGCAATACCTCCTTATAAAAGAACTGTCTAAAACACTAAAACACAGCTGATGAGAAACAACATACATACAGAACTCTGACTTGATAGAAGTTGTAGGACGTCATCTTGGAATTAAAAATTCATGTTGAAGAATTCATAATGGTCAGTCTAGCTAAAGGTTCATCAATTTTGTTCTTTTCAATGAACTAGCTTTTGATCGTGTTATCTCTTTTGTTTTTCTAGTCTCTATTCCATTTATTTCTGCTCTATTCTGTTTCCTTCCTTCTGCTTGCTTTAGGTTTAGTTTGCTCTACTCTTTCTAGTTTGGTAAGGTGCAAGGTTAGGTTATTGATCTGAGATCATTCTTTTTTAATATAGGTGTTTACAGCTGTAATTTTCCGTCTAAGCACTGCTTTTGCTGCATCCCATAAATTTTGGCATGCTATATTTTCATTTGCATTCAACTAAAAGTATTTTCTAATATCCCCTGTGATTTCTTATTTAAGCTATTGTTTATTTAGGAGTATCTTGTTTAATTTCCTTATATTTGTATATTTTCCCAATTTCCCTGTTATTGATTACTAATTTTATTCCATTATGGTCAGAGAACATACCTTGTATGATTTTAATTCTTTTACATTTACTGAGACTTTCTTATGACATAAAAAATGATCTATTTTGGAGAATGTTCATGTGCACTTGAGAAGAATGTGTATTCCACTGTTGTTGGGTAGACCATTCTATAGATGTCTGTAGTAATTCCCAATGGATCTGGGTTTCTAACACAAGTGTCCCAGCAAGAACTTGGCAGCAATGTCACCTCAAAACACACACACACACACACACACACACACACACACACACACACAAACCCCACAAAAAATTCAACTCTTCTTTTTCTGTCCTGTCCCTAAAGCTGCCTTGTATATTTCCAACTTCAAATATAAACATATTGCCTTAATTATCTGCTATTTAAAGTAAACCATACTCCTGTCCCACTCTTCATATTTCCCTTTCTTGACCCATCACCTCAGAGAATATATAACTCTTTTTCTTAAAATTCTAGTAATTACTGAAAATAAACACATGTAACGATTCTCTGCAACTGAAATGCCATTTTATCGTATTTTCCCATTTAATGCAATTTAGAAATTTTGCACATCGAGCTAAGGAAGGGCACAGCTTCAGCAAACAGTGGCCTCACTTCTCTCAGGGCCTGTGTGTGTGTTAGTTTTTAAGGCAATTACCTTACGGGAGCCCAAAGGTATAAAATAATGATTAGGAATGATTATTCCTATCACTAAACACTTCTCCACACAATCCCTGAAGGGTTGAGAGCTGTTAGTGCGTTTGAATGTTTGTTTACTGATCAGAGGCAGTGTGGCATAGAGGATAGGGGAGCAGCATGGAAACTTAGCATTCTGTTTCCATAGCTTATTAAAAAGCAAACTGGAAAAGAAACCAAATATAATCAAAGAAAAGGAGACATGGCCCACAAACACATGTTGTAATCTTGAAATAACTTAATTTAACAGATATGCATTCCTCTGCCATCTATTATATGAAATAAATATAGGTTATTGGAAAGAAATGTGGATTTAAATGATCTCTCACTTGCTAAAAGAAGAACTTTCTTTGGACATGTTTCTTAGCCTTTCTTTCTTTCTATGTGAAATGGGAGTAATGATACCCAGTTTAGCAATTTGCTGTAATACTTAGCAACAATACCATAACATACACTTGGTGTATAGTGGCCCCTTGGTTGATAGTAGTATTGTTGCTACTGTTAAGTGTTATGCTTTTAGGTTATGAGATTTTCTCCTGAACCTTGGGCTCTGACCATCACACCCACCTTGCTTTCTCACCCCAACAGCCATCAATGTGTCTTGACACAGCAGCCAACGGCAGCCAGGGACAGACCGGTGGGCACTGTTTTTCTACCTAAACAATCAGAACTGTAACAAAGGACCTGAGACCTGAGCTGATGAGACACACACACACACACATACACACACACACACACACACACACACACACACACATACACGGGTTATTTATAACAGGAAGTATGGAATCTCAAGGAGAACAACTTATAACAAAGAAGATCAACTCTAACTCACTAAATTGCCTTCAATGATCCCCAAAGACTTTTGTGTTTGACCTATATCAACTAATTACATCCGTAAAGAACAGCCTGCTCCTTGTACTTCTGTCCTCCCCTGGCCTGAAAGTCTCCTTCCTTCAAAATGAATTTCAGGGCTTTATTTTGAGGCAGTCCTGGGAACTTGTCATAAATAGTTTATATTCAATGAAAGCTCAATCTTAAAACTCTTCTTTAGGCATTTGATCAACGTTTGTATGAAGATATTTGCTCTTAAAATTGTTAGAGATATAGCTCATTGGTTGTGGGGGTGGGGATGTGCTACAACCACCCCTCTCCCCTTTCTGGTAGGAATGAATGACATGTTACAAACCAGGATGCATGGCTGAATTCTTCTTTACTTTCTGATCATTTTCTTCTCCTCAGAATCTCTATTCTTCTTTTACGGTGGCTGGATAGTACTGATGTAAGTGCTGGTTACATTGGGGTAGACTGAAGAATGGCCGGTGAAGAAGTGTGTATACCCTCAGCAAATATTGGCTGAGAGCCATCTGTGTCCCGATCATTGAGCTTGGCACCGGGGTACAGGAGACAGACATGGTGCCTGTCCTCACAGAGCTTACTGTCTCACTAATTTGCTTGTTTTGCTTGTTGATTATTTGTCTCATCCACTATTTTCAGTTTTTGGTATTATTACAAAGAAATATACATGGTGTTGTGATGTGGAGTAGAGAGTTGGGAATAAATGCTCTTTGACAGGCTAGTTAGAGAAAACCTCTCATGGGCTGACATTGATGCTGAGGTTTAAAGGATGAGAAGGAGCCAAACTTGTGAAGAGCTGGGGGACAGGGGAGGGGAACGAGAGTGAGACAATGAGAGTGAGACTGAGAGTCTTTGAGGAAAAGTGAACAGCATCCCAAAGGCCCTGAGATGGAAAATACATGGTTCATTATAGGGCACGTAAGAGGGCCAGTGTGGCTGAAGCAGAGGGCGTGACAGCAAACAGAGATGATCTGGGCATTGAAGAGGTAAACAGATTAAAACTAGGATAAGGACTTAATATTTTCTTCCAAATGCCATGGGAAGCCATTTAAGTGCTTTAAGGGCAGTGGTGGCAGTGCAGATAGAAAGGAGTAAATAGTAGTAAAATTTACAAAATTTGCTGATGGATTTGGATTTGCAGGCAGGATTAAGTAACAAAAGGAATTTAAGATGGCATCTGGGCTTTTTTACTTTTTGAACAACAGTTTAATATTGACACCATTTTCTGAAATTGAGAAGGCTGAGGGAAGAAGGAGAGCCTCGGTATAAATCAAGTTTTCAGTGTCTTTTAAGCTAGGGATACCTGTGAGATATCCAAGTAGCAATGTCAACTATATGGATATGGAGAACAGAGAGTAGAAATTAAACTTCCAGGTTGTTAGCACAGAGATAATATGTAAAGCCAAGAAATGAATAATCACACCTAGGGAGAAAATGCAGGGGAAAAAAAAAAAAGAGAGAGAGAGAGAGAGAAGGCCCTTAAGAATCCCAATAATGGAGACTGAAGAAGGTAAGTCTGGTGAGGAAGAGGAGAGCCAGAAGGAAGTTGTATGTTATGGAAGCTAAGATGACAGCAGGAAAGTACCCATTGCTTCTGTAAAGTGGAGGTCTTGCTAGGAGCACTTTACTGAACCTCCCTAGAGAAGTGAAACGGAAGCCAGTTAGAGTTCACTGATGGGTGAATGGGAGGTGAGGAAGTAGAGACAATATAATGTTTAGACAGCCCTGAGAAATCTTGATGTGACGAGAAGCTGAGAATGTAGCAGTCTGCTTTAACAGGAGACTAACTGGAGACAGAAATCTTATCCCCTTTTTGCTTCTCTATTTGCTTCTCTTTATATACTGCGAACACTTCTGAAAATTCTAGTGTCAAGCGGAAATGTATATATTGAAGTGTATGTTTATGTTCACTCCTATTAAATAATATATAGTCACATTAGGGAGAACCATATCTATGGTTCATTTCTGGTTTGACACAAGTCTTCACTGACTTTATGGGACTTGATTTTTTTTTCTTTTTTTAATTCAATTTTATTAATATATATTCACATTCCATAAAATCATTTAATTATTCATTTAATTTTTGTTCCCCTTTTTCCTACTCATCTGTCTATCCACTGGATGAAGGGACTATGTGTCACAAGGTTTTCACAGTTACACAGTCACACAGTGTGAGCTATGTAGTTATACAGTCATCTTCAAGAATCAAGGCTACTGGGATGCAGTTCAACAGTTTCAGGTATTTCCTTCTAACTATACTAATACACTAAAAACTAAATAGGAATATCTATATAACACATAAGAATAACCTCCAGAATGACCTCTGGACTCCATTTAATATCTCTCAGCCACTGAAACTTTATTTTGTTTCATTTCTCTTTCATGTTTGGTCAAGAAGGCTTTCTCAATCACACGTTGCTGGGTCCAGGCTCATCCCTGGGAGTCATGTCCCATGTTGCCAGGGAGTTTTAAACCCTTGGGAGTCATGTCTGTGGAACTTGATTTTTAGAGTCCTGTTAGTTATATGTTTGCTCCAGAAATTTAGTGAAACTTGCTGTCTGGAAGAACTAAATTTCAATTCTTACATGGGTAGAACTCAGACTTTCCAATTTTTTATTCCATTCATAAAGTGGTCACTGTAAGTACTAATACATCCTTGGAAAGCAAATCAGGAATATATTAGAGAAATGGGCATTTGTAATCTAAATACACACTTGGCAGGGGTTATTGAACTTGAAAGTAAGACCTTAAGTCTACCAGATAGAGACTTTGAAAACTGGAAATTCTTTTTGGTTCTGGGAGAGGTAAAATACTATCTAAAACTGTCAAATTTATAGACATATACGTAAACAGAATTTACATTTTAATTGATTGAATATATAACAGTGAAATAGAGCTAAGATTAATTAATATAAGCAGGGTGATCGTATAATTCATCGTACAAATGGTGCACATCAGAGATGAAATGGGGGAGCTATTAATATTTGTGTTAAGACAACAGACATAACCTGGGTCAGCCCTGGGAGAAATTGGGGTGGTTTGTCACTTTATTGGGATGTTTCATTTGCTAGGAAACATTTTGGTTGTAGTCTTACCTGACTTGAAAAAGGAGAGAGCAACAGACTTCCCTCTTGACAAAGCAGCTAAACACATCCTCGGGATTTCGTTTCCAAGATCAGTGCATGTATGGTTTTCAGGAGTTTCTATTGAACGTTGCAATTTCATAAACGAATTTTACTGATTCTGCTACCTTGTCATCCTTCTTGTTGCCACATGCTCCAGTCCCTACTTGAATTTACATTTGGAAAAGTGGTTGAAATACATCTGGTGCAGAACTATGAAATTTCAAACTTGGCAAAAAGATTTGATGATCTAAAAAAGAAGAAACTCCCTAGCTCATGTGGTCAATTCCAGTTTGCTTTCTAAACACATTAATTCTGCTATCCTTGAAGACTTTATCATTTGGGTAAAAATCCTTATTTTTATTATCTAATAATTCTGGTTTTCTTCCTTTCTAAACCCTGAAATGCCTTAAATGATTTTCCCAGTGTCTTCTGCTCTTCCCATGCCCACTTCCAGCTCCTTGGGAGATACTAAGGCTAAAATATGCAGATAGACTAAAATTAATTACCTTGAGACTAAAATTAATTACCTTGAGACTAAAATTAATTACCTTTAGTTAGTTAGTTATATCCCCTCTTCATATTTTATTTTGAAATTCCCACAACCTTTTTTTTAAGTTCCTTTCTGTATCATTGAACAATTACAAATAATGCTAAATTTATAATTGTATCAACCATAACGGATGTATTTTGAGCATTTGGTACTCAATTATGGTGTTTCAAAGCAGTTAAATTAATATCTAGAAACCAAAAATAAAAACAAAAGCAAATTTCAATGATCACCATGGACATTTTAAGAAAACACTTGCCAAGATAAAAAGAAGTATCAAGATATAGCAATTTTTTTCCTGTGTCAGGAATACATTACATTTATTTCAGGCAAGATAGAAAACAGAATTATATCTTTGATGAAGAAATTTAATCATAGAAAGGGCTTTTCTCACCCTGAAGAGAACATGTGGCGTGACACTGACTAGCTTGGCATGGAGCTCCTGTGATTGAAGTGTGGAAGCTCTATTTTCAAGAATTACTTTTTGCCATTGCTTCCTGCTTCTCTGGTTATGCTGAGGGCAAGGGGTGGTGGTAAGGGGAGAGAAGTGGGGACAAGGGTAGCATCACAAAATATACAGCTATTTCTGAGATTGAGAAGGAATAAGTCCTTCATTGGTTTAATTGTCTAACATGAATCAGATTGCAATCTATTTCTGTCCAGAATGAATACAGATATTCCACTTATATAGCTATTTTTTGTCGGTCCCAAACCTCATTTTACAAGATGTGTTCCAGCTTTGACCTCTGTGGCTCTCTAGAGCTGCAAGCTGTGCCACCGCAATGGCTATGGAAGGGCACCAGGTTGATCCAACCTTAAAGAAAGAAGCTGAAGTCATTGCCCCTGTTAACACAAGGATGATTGATGTGTGAATGGGAGAATGGGAGACAAACAGGGGAGGAGATACCGTGAAGCAAGGGAGCCAAAGAACTGCTCCATAGAGGGATCCACAACAACATATGAACAGGGCCATTCAACCAACTTTCCAGTGTGATTTGCCTGTTGTTTCCATTGGCACAGCTGCCAGTTATGCTCCAGGTAACAATCACTGCATCTCTGAAGTTTATGTAAAGTGCATAAACTTTTGCTCCTGAAAGAGTCTCTGGAGCTGTGTCCTGAGTGGTCACCCGTGATGTCTTGTGGATTGTGTGACAGCAGCCATGCCTTGGGATATTTAGCCAAACGGGCCCTAGCAGGGATTGAAATCAGATTTTTTATGCTTGGTTTTCTCTCTGAGCCTGGGGAGTATAACTGCAAAATCATTCATGCAGTGTTAAGTAATTTGCCAAATGATAATCTTTAAGAGTACCTGGCTTTTGCTTGGTAACCCAAAGTATAGAATATACTGTGCCTTTCTGGGCAGGAAAAGGAGTAATGAGCAGTGACAGTTGAGTTTTGTCTCTTCTCTACTTCCTTTAGGACATAGTATCTTTGTCATAAAGCCTTAAAAATCCATCATGCACACACACACATACACACACACACACAACCTTGGAAGCTCTTTCTACTCATTTGCATCTTTTGAGTTTTTACAACTTGGTGAGTGCAGGTCATCCAACCTTGGGAATGTCAAAAATAGATATACTATAGAAGCTATGAGGGAACTTAAACACCATTTCCTATGCATTTTCCCTTGCAGCATTACCCAAACTTACATGATCATAACATCTTTGTTTTCAAGAACTAGCCATTGAGACTGATGATGCACTAGACCATGCTGGGGAAAGATAATTGGAAGATCTGAAAAGCTTTTTCAACTCTGGTATTCTTTGGCTATGACTGCACTGAAGGAGCCAAAAATTAGCGTTTCATGCCAGAGGTCCCCATTGCTAAATCAAGTAAATTCTCAGTGTGATTAGTCAGGCCCATTTGGAAATAGGTTATCTCCTTCCAGCTGGTTCCTATCTTTTGTTCTGTAATTATAATGTGCATCAGGAAAGTTATCAAAATCCTATTTGGAGAATATTGGATTAGCAAAATTTTTGATTAAATCAATAATTGGAATAGTAAGGGACTTTTCTCTTACTAATTACATCGAGAAGAACTAATGCTGTCTGTAGGTATAAAATGTGACACTTCGTTCGTTATGTAAATGAAGATAAGCCTAAGGAAAAATATTTTGAAAAGGTGCCCTTTGGACTCTGGCTTATATATATATACTCAAGGAGAAAAGGATAAACAGTCTTATGAAACTTTATATAAATTCTAATTATAATAAAAATGAGTTCAATTCATAAAGTATGCGCTCCTCTGAAAAGCTAAATATTAGCCTGAAAGTATAAAAATAAATTGGATCTTACATTTTTACATATGCCATTCCCCCCAATATGTAAAATAATGTCCCTGAAGGAAAAATATGGCAGGTTGAAATGTCTTACAGATTAGGCTCAGGCTTCATTCTCTTCTTTCTAAATTTAACTTAAGTACTAGAAGTGTTTAGAGTTTCTATTTATTGAAGTCTAGGTCTTGACATTCTATTTGTTCACAATTTGTGTTGAGATAGAAATCGCTAAACTCAAATCTCCATCAACCCCCACCCTCCACCCCCCCTTATCAGAGAAACTTTGGCTGGGTGGCTGATTGATTTGCTGGTTTTACTGCTAGCTCATCATTGATCTGACCCAAAATTCCCCTTGTCTTGCTAAATATATTCTATATACATCAAGCAAGGTTATTGATGTCTCAAAAGGAAATGAGTAACTGATTACAGTTACTACCTCAGACCCAATACTCAAATTAGCATGACTACTGGGGAATTATAGTGGGTGAGTGGATTGTGTCACCATCCTCTCCTCTATTCAAACTTTTTGCATTTCTTAAGCCTCCCTCTCCACCCCCCACTCGCATATCTCTGCTCTGCAACTGCCATCAATCCTGCCTCTATATCTCTTTAATTCCTCTCCTCTTCCTCCTCATTTCCCACTGCCACTTTTATACGTCAGGTCCTCATTATATTTCAGTAGTTTTGAAAGTGGTCTCCCACACCCCTTTCCTCCATTATATTTTGTACTCTGCAGCAAAAATTATCTTTCATGTCTTTAATGGATTTTCATTTCCTAAGTGATAAAGCCTATACTAACTAGCATGAAAGAAAGAGGCTTTCGACATGTGGCCCCAACCAACCTCTCTGACCTCATCCCTCTCACCATGCCACCCTTATACTCACATGAACCACATGGCACAGCTCACTACTCCTGGTATATAATATTTTAGTTTCCTTTGCTTCTCAAGCAAATACCATGCAATGGGTCACCTTAAACAATGCTAATTTATCCCCTCATGGTTTTGAGGCTGGGACAAACTCCAAGTCAAGGCATCATCAAGGTGAAGTGCTCTTCCCAGAGACTGGCATTCTGGGGCTGGCTGCTGGTGATCCTTGGTCCTGGGCTCTTCTGTCACATGGCAGTACACATGGAGGCCTCTCCTAGAAGAGAAGTCTTCCAGGTTTCCATGATGTTCAGCTTCGGGTGCTCTCTCTGTGGCTTTCTATCTTTGTGCCTAAATTTCATTCTGTTATAAAAGACTCCAGCAGTAGGATTAAGACCCATCCTAATTGAGTTGGGCCACACCTTAACTGAAGTAACCTCATCAAAAGATCTTACTTACAATGAGTTTACACCCATAGGAATGGATTAAGTTTAAGAACATGTTTTTCTGGGGTACATACAGCTCCAAACCTCCACATACAGCTCCAAACCGCCACATACACAGATCATTATCATGTCTTTCCTCTTCTCCTCAGTTTTACTCTTTTTCCAGAAAGTCTTTCCCACACTTCTCTGCCAGCTGCAATGTTACTCATCATTTACGCCCCAGCTCATGTTAGCTCCTCTGTAAGGCTTTCCTGTTCTGTGTGAAGTGATTGCTCCCTCCTCCATATCCCATATATTGTTTATAGCACTGTTGTTACTCATACACCCGTCCTTCCTTGGTCTGGGAACTTCTTGGAGTTCAAAACAAAGCAAAACAAAAAAGTGATGATATTCATGGTAGTATTCACCCTCATTGTCACAAACCAAACAAACAAACAAACAAACAAAAAAACTAGGGACTAGAACAGTATTGACAATATCTAGTGCCTTAAAAATATTATCTTATTTCATCTTTAAAATATGTCATTTATCGTAACTCACAGATAAAGAGACAAGGGTTCATGGAGGTGAAATAAAATCCCCAAGGTCCCACAGCCACTCAGCAGCACAGCTGGGATTGAAACCCATGTTGCTGTGAGTTCAAACCTCTTGCTACTTCTCCAATCACGTGCATTTTCCCAGGGATTATCCATGTCCATAGTGGCTTAAAATGTTTCTGAGTAGAACTGAAGGGGTTTCCGTCATGAGCAAAGCCTTTTGTTAGGAGATGTAAAGATAGTCCAAGGAAGCAGAAGCTAGGATTCCTGTCCTCAAGCAGCTCACATGCAAGAGAGAGGAAATATGTGAGAAAGTTTTTTGAAAACAGACACGGGATGGCACCAGTAAAGCACACAGGGTATAATACTGCTGGGAGAACACAGTGAAGTTATTCTCCTTTAACTTCCTAATTTCCTGGTTTTTATATAATTTGAAGTTAATCAAAGAATAAAATGAGGGGAAAAAAAAAAAAAAACCTGAAAAATGATGGGGTTGGGCTTGTCTAAATCTGGGATGGCAGATTCCTGGCTGTATCTGGGGCACAGGGAATTATTTTCAGTGATGGTTTTTGACTGTATGGGCAGACTTGATCTTTCACTTCCATCAGCTCTAGTGAGTCATTCTCCCTACCTGGACTTGGCATCATCCCAGGGAGGCAGCCAAGCCAACTCAGTGGTCCCCACAGTGACCACAGGAGCCTTCCACACGTTCCATCAGGCCTCCTATTGTCTCTGCTAATTAGGTCACACCTCTGCTCAGCAGCCTGCTAATGTGACAAGACACACCCCAAGCTGGAAGAGCTTCCAAATCCAGAGTTTCTGTAAACGCATGCCTGAAAGTTCAAAGAGGCTAATTCAGTTTCACACTGGGTAGAATGTTGCAAGTCTTACAAATCATTTTATTTAGAAACATCTCCTCTCTCAGCAGGCAACTTGCCTGTGAATTGGTGAGGTAGATGGTTTCTGGCTATCACTCACGTGAACTCAAGGTGTGCTTGCACAAAGCGGGTCTTGTTCTTTCTTTGCTGTTTGTCCACTGGAGATTATTTCCCTCACTGGACTAAGACTAGTCTTTCTAGCATAGAAACTATGAGAGGAATCAGAATTTTAGTGCTAGAAGCCTCCAGAACTATAATCTGTGCTCACTCCCTCTGATCCCTTTACAGTGATTTTATCAGATCCTTTAAATAGATACACCCACAAGTAAGTGGTAGAGTGGGGAGAACATCAGCAATTGGTATAGAATTGTTCAAGAAGGAAGGAGATATGCAGAAAAGCTTCTTGATCTCCACTTTTGCTTGTTCCTGCTGGTTCTCTTCCACATGGCTGGTTATTACATGGATTCCATTCAATCCCAGATCACATCATGGCTCCTCAGTGTTAATAACTTCCTGTAGTCAGACATGTATAGAACCCAAGTGGTGTGTGAATCTAAGTTTAATTCTCTTCCTGAAACAGTCTTGTGTGATCTGGCCTCGGCCAGTATTTCTGGCTTCCCATTGCACACTCACTCTAGTCTCAGTGATCTTTTCAGTTCCTCAGATACACCAGTTTCCTTATCACCCCAGGACCTTAAAACAGATTGTTTTCTCTTTTACCTCTCTGGTATTCCCCCAATTCCAATTCATCCTTCAGATCTCTCCCTACATATCCTAGCTCTCCCGGTTACATTGTTTCATTGAGGCCTGTGGCCCTTCATGGGACTTATTTATAAGGATCATTATTTAATTACAGTAGATGTCTCCCCTGCCAGATGGTAAATTCCAAGACAGCAGGAACCAAGTCTGCCTTATTTTGCAAATAAATGGATTTATTATAGCTGGGATTTTTCTCCTTAGGAGATATAGTAAAATGTAAAAGTGCTTTCAGTATGCAGTTTTTACAAGTGAGCTTTGTGTAAACACACACAACATATTCATTTCTCTGCAATTTGACACACTGGGTAAAGTTATACACATTACAGAGTCTTTATTCCAGATTTTTGGAAAGGCAGGTACTAAGTTTTATTTAGAAAAGAAAGCAGTATTTTTGTAATCTTTCATCAACACATGGGCAGACATACATTGCTCTTTCATCTCCTAAAATCCTTTCAAAATGTTTTCATAAGCCCTAAAATAATCACTCTCTCTTGTTATTCAGAGACTTCAGACTTAAAGATCTGCTTTTGGAAATCTTGCTTCAAAATTTCCCAAAGACAGTTTTCTTGAGGAAGATGAAGCACTTTAAAATTACCAGAACCTCAGAATCTGAAAAGACCCAAGCCAAACCAATAATTTAAGGAGAAATCTAATATGTGCGTAAGTAGTAAATTTGCAAAAATGGCTGCAAATATAACATTGCTCAAACTGGACCATAAAAATCCATTCCCTAAAAGTGTAGCATACTTCATTCGTAGGCCTGTGTGACCAATTAAAATGCAATTTACCTGTAAGCATAGATGGTAGAATTGTCCTGTCCTATCATAGTGTAAGTCTACTCAAGACACTGCAGGAATCTAGGAAGGGAACCTTAGGAAGATGTGTTTATGGACCCCATATCCGTCCCCCCACCTTCCTGATATTTTCTTACAGTCCTCTAAATTGTCTATTGTAATGGAGAAATGACCAGAAAACTCCCTTGTTTCTACCCCATTGAGGTCTGCTTCTTAGGCTTTCTTTTACATCAACCCTCTGACCTCAGCTGCATCCCACTTTGGGGCTACCTTCCACTATCCAGCTGCATAACCCTGAGTGAGAGAAGTCACTGCTGGAAATAAGCCGTCTTCCCAGGCCAATCCATCCATCTTCCCAGGCCTAATCCATACCTAAACATGACTCTTCCATTCCAGTTTACTGCTCTAGACCCATCTCTACAAAGGCAGAATCACAGAAGCAAATCATCTTTGAATACGAAGAGGTCTTAAATACGTGGGGTCAATCACTGCTCCCCTACCACCACCCACTCCAGTGATGAAAAACAGTATTTCTGTACAGAACTGAAATCTGTGGAGGGCAGAATTAGTGAGAAATACATACATCGTGAATGCAGGGAAGAGCCAGTTGGCTTGTGTCAGATTCTTTGCCAAGGGTTGGTGGTGCTCCTGACACAGGGAAAGCAGTACTTAGGGAGGTGAGGCAGCAGGGGGAGGTAAGTGGTGGAATGTCATTATCTAAATTGGATAGGACCCAAGCCCCGTGGATTACCATACACCTTCCCTGTTGAAGAAAGTGCTCACGGGATGATAATGACTGCCAGCTGTCATGACCTCCGTTTCTCCTCTTACAAGGCTCTGATCCAACGTACATCATGTGGTAAATCGTTAGTGATTTAAATTCAAAATGACTGTGGTCTGCGGGGAGTGAACAATGTGACTTCTTCCTCCAGAAGGCTCGGACCATCCTCTCCTCCCTGCCCCAATTTAGAGGAAAATACTGATGATGTTCTGTTATCACCCCAGAGGCCTTAGCAGATGCAATTTCTGTGGTCTGACATTAGTCTATGCAAGCCCTGGGTCTCTCTCAGAGAAGGAGACCAATGTTCATGAACTCTCAACCTGACTTCTGCTCCCCTGTTTCCTTTGAAATCATACCTCTTCTTTGCAAATGAGGTGTTTTTATGACAAGAAAATATATGGACTTTACTGCTTCACTTATTCTCTCAGAAGTTCGTTAAAAGCTTACATACACACCAGTCAAGGCTTTTTATGAGACACAGCCAAGATGTTTCATGCATATGGTGCCAATAAACATACTTCTCCAGAAGGAACCAGTACTATTTATGTAAAGAAGACACTTAATTCAACTGAAAGGAAATAGCAAATCAGGGAATGCTTGATTATGGCACTGAAGATGCTTTCTGGAGTGAAGACGTTATTTGGAAAACTTCCAGATGCTCAAAGCTTGAGGAGGGCCTGGATCAGGGAGGTAGCTAACAGCTCAACAGGCTGGAACTTTCTGGATCCAGAGGAAAGGGGCCAAGCCAGCCCCTTTAACTTTATCAACAGTTGACAGAGATTATTGCATGAGCTTTTGAGTTGTAAGAATTGATACTGAGCCTCTCTATAGGCAAGAATATAACTGAATCCGTGATGAAACTGTCACAGTCTAGACCTATGATTGCACAGGTAAAATAACAAAGGTTGGAAGTGAAAAGTATAACCAGGAGTTTTGGGGGAGACTTCTGTGCCAGACAGTCAGTTTAAGCAACTGCTTTTCTCAGTTCTCTGGGTTTTTTTAGTTTTTTATGTTGTTGTTGTTTTTTAAATATTAATTGAACAAGGCAGCCATCGATGCAAATCCAGTTCAACACAGAGGACATTCAGATATGTCAGATGACTGAAGTGAATCTCTTGCTACTAATGGGAAATGAATGGACAACATCGCTTAGCATCTGCCTTATCAACACAGGCCTGACAAGGAAACATGTCAGTTACCAGAGACACACCTGGGCCCTTAACACTTCATGTCATAACAGTGGCAGCTCAAATTACTCTGAATTCCATTTATGTGGCTCCCTCTTTGTAAAGCATCACTTCCTTTCTCTTAAGAACAGAGGAAGAGGGTATGGTCAAACTCAAATTACTTTCTCAGGTGGTGGAGCAGGATGAAGGTGACTTAGTGTTTGCTTCCATGAGAGGGAAAACTATCCCCAACCCTCATGAGTGATTTCATGGGGATCCACAGCCTAAGGAGTCCAATGTATTGTATCTGACACATTGACTGTTTTCACCGCTGTAAATTGCACTAACCATCTGCCTGCTATTTCCCTGCGTTAACACCCTTTATTCCACCTATTGATAATTCTGGACCATAATCACTAATAAGTTTCTTTTGCATCCTCTTCATTCTTTCAACCATATATGGTCCTCAGCTCAGGTGGCCAGTTTCCATGAGAGAGAGAGAGATAATGGCTTAGCTCTTGGGCAAAGAAGAGGCAGGTAAAGATACTTTGTTCTCCAATCAACAAAATCTTTCAGCCACAGTGTTTGTCTCAGTGACCAGACCAAGTTCAGATGAATTATCTACTACTGTTTCCAGTTCCTCCTTCTGGTTTTAGTTGTTCTTGCCCACAGATTCCTTGACCCTTCCCTGAGTTCTGGAACTGAGCAGTGGCAAAGAACCCCAAGAAATTGAATGTGTCAAGGAGTACCACAGGAAGATATCCAACAGATTCCTCCAACAGATGGCTTAGATCCATGAGAGTAGCCTGATGATGACTGACTGGCCATGATATTTTGAAACTTGTGCTTTAACCCAGCTCTCTATACTACCCTTCTCTGTGATCATTAAAGGAACCCACATTTATACTTTATCTAACCCACCCAGAGATCACAGAATTTATATGCATTTTTAAGAAAAGGGCCAGAGCTGATTAAACAACGATGATTCTGTTTAGCCAACTTTGACCCCCAAATTATGAAAGAGATTCCAAATGTAATTACTTTTAGTCACACTGAGTTTGCTCTGTAGGATAAGATAAACACTTAAACACAGGTAACTGAGCATTATAGCAGAGTTCATGACATTTGACCTATACAAATCCAAGTTTCTGATTTTAAGAATCCTTTGAAATAGCAGGAGGATTCGGTTTATTAGCATTTCTTTCAAAATGCCAGCATACACACAAACCCGAACTACTTTACTAGCATGGTCTGAATCCATGGAGTTTTAGAAACATTCATAATTAAAAAAAAAAAAAAAAAAGAAAGAAAGAAAAAGTCTTGCTTCTAATAATAACTCTGATTAACCATAATGATCAGATAATTACCTCAAAAACTTTTAGGAAGTAGGGAGAATATAAATAAATCAGTTAATAAATAAAATGCTTCAAGCTTTGTGACCTTGTTTTTCAGTTTTATATATATCAAATTAGGAATCTACTCCACTAAATGATCTAAAGTATCTCCTGTCTAGAATTCTATGAATTTTCTGTCAATCCTAGATTAACTCAGAAGTTGTTTTGGCTTTTGTGTTTCCCAATAGTCATTGTGAAAGGTTGAGTCTTCTTTCCTGCACTTTTAGAAGGCAGAGTTCAATGAGCCAGAATGAATGTATCATGTCCCAACATTTTGAAAGGCCCTAATTTCACCTGCAGACAAATTGTCACATTTTTGGGAGTGTGGATGTTTGGGCTACTGTTGGCTGCAGCAACTGTGTACTGAGACAAAGATATTTTAAAAAGCCACATTTAATAGTTTCTTTTCTTCTATATTGAAGAAGCCAGCTTATTGCCTTCTGGCAAATTAGAATTTCACCAAACCTTCAGTTAGGAAAGTACAGCTTGTTATAAAAGCACAAAATGTATTTCTCGACTCTTCTTTCCCCTGCCCCTCCTCAGTAAGAATACAATAATTTATACATGGAAACATTCAGGACTATACTTTTGCTTACCCTGAGCTACCTGAAATATCAGAGTTTTAATTTTGTTTTGTTCACTGCTAAGTCCCCATCACCTAGCGCTGTGCTTGGCAGGCAGTAGCTGCTCTGCATATATTGTATGAATGACTGAAAGAAAGCCTCTGACGCCTTTTCCTAAAGTAATCTTGATCCCTGTATGTGCTTTGTGATACTTCTATTGCTGCTGTGTTTCTTAGAGGGACACCTTAAAAACATGTTCAGAGATACCCATGAGGCCCCTGTGGATAGTGCTACTGACCAGCGATGCTAGAGAAGTAATCACATTTGCACCTGATTAGTATTTCTTTCCAGGCCCAGTTAAGGTAAATGACTTTTACTTTATGCCAAAAAAAAAAAAGAAACCCACAGTAGCATGTTTCTAATATAGAAGTATCAGTGGCCCCAACAAAAAGACCCACATTCGTGGCGGTAATAAAATCAGTGTGATCAGGGACTAAAGGAAGTAAAGCTGCAGATAGGCAACGTGCCGGGGAAATTCATAAATATTTGATTCTAACTTATCATTTGGCTCATGTTGCAAATGGACTTGGATATAGTTTACTGCCAGGCAGTTAATGTCAATTGCTTGCTTGAAGCAGGGCAAATGAAAAAGAACTAAACCTAACAGCCCAGAAGGAGATACTAAGGTACCCTAACTAAAATTTATTCATTTAATTAAGCATCACCTATTCAGAATACACTTCTTATTTGTGGCTTGGAATGGAAAGATACCATACTCCCAGGAAAAATATAAAGGTTACCAGAAGATAATAAATTATCTCATCCTTAATAATAATAACCTCATCCTTAATTCATTCCCCAAATACTCAGTTAAGTAGCTTATGTAAGTGATAGAAGTAATTATGTACAAATTACATTAGTTGAATATTTTAATTTAAATAAGATTAACAAAATGTAGTAAATAATGGATAAGAAACTGGTGTTGTATCATTAGAGAATGTATTTTGTTTAAGAGAATTGAATATATAAATCAGTGGATAACTATGCAGCAAACACAAATATAAATACAGTCCCATGTTTATTGTTTCTATTAAGTTGCCCAAAATAGGTACTAAAGTGCAATATGAAAAAAAAAAAAAATAGACAATAACTTTCTATGTTATGCAGTGGAGGTGGCTCTGAGAGTTATAAAGTATTAAAAAAAAATCCCTCATTTATGTCTTACCTTTAAGATATAAAAGTCATCAATATATTTATAGTGTTTATTTACATTATTTAGTTTTGTTCTTTTTCTCCACAGATGAGCCTATAGTTGACTAACTTCACATGGACTTAATTGTGATACATTACTTATGCCTATTCATATAATAGAGACAATATGGAAATTAAGGTAATGTGATCTGTGTCCTTATCTTTGGAATCAGTATTTCCGTTTTTGCATTTTCCACTCATTTATTTTTCAAAAAATGAGCAAAATGTGAAAATTAAAATCACATAAACACCACTGAATGGAGAATAAAGCAGTGATGTTGCTGAAACCGATCTGCTTGTCACGCAGACTGCATCACAGCAAATATGCGTGTGTCAGGTAAGAATGAACTTTGGAATCTGGCACACACCAACAGTCTTCCATATGCTAGTGCATAGTGCCCAAAGTACAGATTGTTCCCAAGTCAAATGAACCCTCTAAAATGTAGCCTTTTTTAGTATCCTCTACTAAAGAGTAGTAAGATACCAAAGGGTGTTAGAAAACTGCAGGAAAGATGCCTAGGATTCAGTGAGCATCTGTAGTGTAATAATATCTGTGGGTTGTTGGTAATCACAGGTTGGTTTAACAACTCCTTCCTGTGTGCAGAGTTATATGCTGTGCCCTCTGAAAAGATGCAGAAGCAAAGAAGCAGAGTCTGTTCTACCCAGAAGTAAAACCCCACAGTGATCGGGGGTTGCCAGATAAATCTTTCCCAATTTGCCAATCACAATTCTTGGAAGTTCTAACATAGTAACTCTTTGGTGTTAAGGCTTTGAGAGAGTCTTAACACACTGAACAAATCACCAATTATAATGCTGTCAGTAGACCTGAAAGTCTTTGAGGGGATATAACTGGGGCATGTAAGCTTAGCTCTCACATAAGCTTCCAAAGTGTTTTAAGATTTTCCTTTTCAAAAAACAATGGATGTTTACTGGAGAAAAAATAGAAAAGGCAGATAGTCCAAAAAATTAAAAGCAAACAAATACAAAAGTTACACATAATCTAATCAACCAAAGATAATCACTATTAACAGTATAGCAAATATTCTTTCTGGAATTTTCTAGGCATCTGTAGTTCTATCTAGATCTACGTCTGTCTAAACTATATCTATTTATGCACATAAATGCTCTTTCTTACAAAAAATGGGGTCACTTTGCTCTCCAGTCTGCCTTTTTGAATAGAAATAAATTATGAACATGTTTTCATGTCACTAACTACACATTTATCATCATTTTTAATGATGTCTTAGCATTCATTTCTTGGAAAATACCTTGATATATGTAACCACTGGGGAGTTTCCAATTATAAGCAATGGTGCAACTAACATCCTTGTAGACATGTTTGCACATTTGTTAAATAATTTCCTGAGGATAAAATTTTCAGAAATAGAATTGCTATGTCAAATGTTATTTATGTTTTTAATACATTTCATATATATTGGAAAATTGCATTTCAGAAAAGTTCTGTCAATTTATATTCTCACTAGCTGTGCATGAAAGAACCTGTTCTACTTAGACATTCACCAACCCAAGACATTGCCATTCTCTTCAATGGTTACCAAGCTGATAGCTGATAGACTTTTCTAATTTTTGTTGATTATGGTAAGCTTGAATATTTTTTATGTTATTAACCACATTTTTCTTGCCTATTCATGTCCATTTAGCCTTGCCATTTGGTATGATTTCTCTTATTGCTCTGTAAGCGATTCATTCACTCATTCATTCATTCATCCACTTATTATGGTAGCAATTCTTTTTCCTATATGTTGCAATCCCATCCTGTCCCCAATTTATTATTATATCTTTTAGTTTTAGTTATAGTTTGTGACATACATAAATCTTTCATTTTTATGTATGCAAGTTTACCAATCAGTTCCATGATCAATTCTGACCTTAATCATTTAGGATCTCTGAACTGAGTTGTTCAGCAGCATACCCAAGCTAAAATCCAGCAGTGGGTTAGAAACTCCCTTTCTGAAAACCATTGAAATATCATTTGTAGTAAGAGTCAACAAAATGAGGTAGAGTCTTTCAGTGTTAAGAACAGAAACATTAAGAAGGAAGGTAGAGTTCAGAACCACATGCTGATGTGGTATTGGTTGTGTTGAGCAGACTTCCAAGGCAGCACACACAAGTCCCAGCCCCTGGTGTGCACACACGTTCTCCCAATTATTCAGGCAAACACTAATCTAGGTGCTCTGTGAAGGGATTTTTGCCAATGTAATTAAGGTTCCAAATCTGTTGACCTTAAAATAGCAACATTATCTGGGTGTGCCAACATGATCATGAGTTCTTTAAAAGCAGAGAGTTTCCTCTGACTGGTCACAGAAGGGGAAGTTAGAGAGAGTTGCTCTAGGTGGCCTGGAAAAAAGCAAACATCCTTTTGGGAACTGCGAATAGGGGCCATGAGGCAAGAAACTTTCCAACAGCTGGAAAGAAAATGAGGACCTCATTTCTAGACTGCAATAATGTGAATTATGCCAACAACCAGCGAGCTTTTAAGAGAGGTCTCCAAATCCCAGAAAGAAACACAGCCCAGTTGACACCTTTATTTCAGCCTTAGGAGACCCTTAGCAGTGGCTCCAACTTACCTGAGCCCTAACTTCTGACCCACCGAAACTAGGAGATAATAAATGTTTGTTGTTTAAGACACTAAGTTTATGGCAATTTGTCACAAAGAAATAGAAAATGAATTCCGCAATATCTGCTTCCCTGCAGAGCTCTGAGGGAGACAGGCTTTCCAGAAGTCCACTGTCCAGGTTACAGTGTCAATGATTTTCCAGCTCTGGTATTGTAGTTATAGGGGTTTGGCTAATGGTGTAACCATTCTTGGGCAATATTCCATCCTGTTCCTTGGGAAATACATATGAGTGGAAATTCCATACAGTGAAAATGACTGAAAAGTTCATTACAAGCAACATGTTAGGGGAACAGCAATTGACAGAGTCCTCCTCCTTCAAAAATACTGTCCTTTCATTGAAATGTTATATAACAATCAGGCCAGAGAAGTCAACTCAAGTCTACAGCCATTTTAGGGTCCCTACTAGGTGATAAGAGGGGCACAAGAAAAATGATCTCTGCCTTGAGTATTGACGTTGTTGGGGAGCCAAGATTTATAGCCAGGAAGCCACTAGAGAATATCACCAAGCACTATGTGTCTGAACTTCTGAATATAGTACTTTGAGCTTGCCACTGCTTGCAAAATAAAGTTAAGACTTCATAGAATGTTTAAATCCCTCCAGGCACCCATCCCAGACCTCTTTCCAGCCTTATGTCTTGCTACCCCTCTCCATTTCTTCTGGTGGCGGGGGTGGGAAGGCAGAACATGATTAGAGAGCAGTCTCCTGAGAGGAGGAGGAGGAGGGTGAGGTATCTGAGGGAAAAGTGAGGGGGTTACAGCTCTTTACCCTTTACCCCTGTGTGGCCTTATACGTATGATTTTTTCTAACTCCCTCTTGAAAATGGAGTTATAATACTAGCAACCTTTTGAGTTACTAAGAGAACTAAGTGAGTTTAAAACATTAGGAGCCCAGCATGTGCCAGATCTTCTGCTAAGATTGCACAGACATCACTAAGTCTATCACTGACAGTAATGTACAGTAATGGCTTTCCATTTTGAAGCAATGATATTTAATTTATTTTGAGTGGTCTAATGTCATTGAAGGAGCCATGCTATTTTTAGGATGTGGGTTTAAAAGAGTTTAGAAACACTCTTGACATTCTTCTAAAATATTCCACCCTCATTATCCTTATTGAAAACATGTAATAATTGTTTTCATCTCATTCACAAAAAGTCCTTCTACTGATTGACTCAGGGGCTAAAGGCAGTTCTGTTGGCTCCAGGACTGCATGAAGCAAAGATTTTTAACCATATAAGGAAATCAGTCATAGCTATGTAAGTAATTTCTTGAGTTCACAGTTATCCTAGTCTCTACGCATTTTTACATCCATTTCTTATTGTGAGGAAATAGATACTGACCGTAAGATGGAGGATTTAGCTAGAAAGCAAGATGCATTGCAAAAGTGAATTTGGAAAGTGGTATACCTTAAATATCAAGGTCTTTTCCACAGCCATTGCCCTCTAATTTATAAGCCTCCCTTCTCCCCCAGGGTAGCAGCACTGTACCGGCAGAATGTTTTCTTTACCTTTTGTAAGGCAACATGAATTCCAGCTGTCAGTTCTGTCTATAAATCTGCATATCCCAAAGCATCCTGCACACTCATTCACCCAGCCCATGTACAGAAGGCACAGCTGGACTCCCAAAGGCTGCTGCAGGGCCCGGAGCAGAAGTCTGGGAAGCAGCCTGGCTCAAGGCCTGATGTTTCAAGCCCGATCCTGCCTTCTGGCTGCTGGACAGGGAATTGCAGTGGGATGCCTTTCTTCCAAAGCGCCAGCTGGTGAAACATCTGGAGCTCATCCTCTAGCATGAGGAGAACATACGTGCAGTGATTAATGATATCTCAGAATTGTAATATTGGGAAGGGCTGACTTGTTTACAAACATGATTGCAAATTTTAAATAGCTCTGGGATTCTAAACTGCTCTTGTTGCTGAGCTCCCTGGAGAGAGCACTTTCAGGCCCATGCATAGCCGGATAATTAAAGGCTTATTAAATCTTGATAATTCTTTAGGTACTCAGAAGGAAATGGATAGATGGAGAAGAAATGGAAAAGATTATTAGAGAATAGGAAATGATTTCTTCTTTAATGGATGGGGCATAAACTCCTAGTGGGATAGGGAAAACTCTGGGAAGAAGAGAGGATTAGAATGGGGTGGAGCCTTCCACTAAATCAATGAGGTGCAGAAAGTGAGAGAGGTGCACGAGTTACCACTGCTCCCACCCCAGCTGTGCCAGCTCTGGTCCCCTCAAGGCAGATAAGCCTGCCTTCCCAACAAGAACAAGTTTTGGGGGAGACTTTCAATTTGTTCTATTGCTATTGTTAGCAATACAGAACCAAAAACATTTGAAAAAACCATACAGATCTTCTCTTGCATCTCTTGAATCTACAACAAAATTTCCAGTGAAGTTCTGGCAGTGAAGATCAACTATCTATTATAGCACAACCCCTGTATTGATGGTTTTGGGTGTGCCACATGGGCATTTAGACACTTCATCTTTGGTTTGGAAAATTTTCTTTTGAAAATATTTAGTCCATAAACAGAAAATAAACAGAACTTTTGACAGCTACTTTTCTCATTTGACAAGACCCATTTCTCTTGCCCTCTGTGCTTTGGCCACCACTGACCTTGAATTACAGAGGATGTTGTGCAAAGAAAGGAAACTGTGGAAGTAGTGAAGGATGCATGAAAATATTTCTGGGAATGCACAGGGACTCATCCACCAATCTTCTGACATCTGGGACCAAAGAATTGTCAAAACATGGCTTTTTCTTGGAGACTATCTGGAACAAAAAGAAAAATAGGAAAACATTTGTCATGTGAGACTGAAAAGTAAACCCTAAGCAAGTAAGATGTGGAGCATCTTAGAATTCATGTCTATTAAATCTTAAAAGAATGGCAATGCTCTGAACATTATGGCACCTTATTGTCTCAGCACTGGAAAGCAGAGAGAGGTTATTTAGTCTAATACATCTGAATGCCTGTAGCTACTTTACTGATGGTTCTTACAGCATTATACATGCAAACTTTTGAAATTTGCAGGTACACAGGTCATAGTGCTTGGTTCAAAGCAGGCCCTCTCTCAGATAACAGGAACAAGCTAAGTATTTTGTCTAGAATGGCTTCCAATGAGCCCCATCAATGTCCTGGAAACTCCCCCATTCCCAGGATCCAACAGTCTTTCAATAATCCTGGTTCCTGGATAGATGGACTTCTCCTGGAGCACTCACTGAAGTTGGTCTCTCCAAGGTGCTCACTGCATCAACTGTTCTTGATTGAGCAGTATTTTAATATCTACATATAAATTCATGCAAATAACATAATTTGAGGACAGGCATCAAAAACCTGTTGATTCAAATTGGGAGACTCTGTCAAAGTGCTTTCCCTCTCCCACTTACCTTTCTTTAATCCATTTTGCCTGCTCTTCTGCTGATAACCTTCTCTTAAAGGGAAAGAAGAGACTCAGGGAAGCTGAAGCCACCTCTCTCCTGGCTCTACAGTGCTCGCATAGGTGACCTGCTCTCCTTCAGGGATTTCATTACCTTATTCAGTCATGATCCAAAATCATTATCTCTGGCCCAGATTATCATCTAAAACCACATTTCCAACAGCTGACTGAGCATCTCTGCCACAAACCTGTCAAGCTTATATCTAAAACTTAACAACTATCTGCCACATCCTTTCCACAAACTGGATATGGTTTTCTGAGTGTGCTCTTTCAGTTGATGCTGTTACCATCTGTTCCATCTACCAGTATTAAATCTGGGACCCATCCTGGATTCCTTCTACCTTCTCACCACCATGTTCTAACTTATGTCTCTCTTTAAGTCGTCATCCCTCCATTGCTGTCAGGTGACTGGTCCAGGCCCCTCTCACCTCCTGCCTGGACCTTTGCAGCAGATTCTGCCTGGTTTGCTGGCTTCCTGATTTTCTGCCCCTGGTCTACTCTTCACCCTCTCATAAGGACTTCCTCAAAGCTATACTTATTTTGTCACCACGTAACTGCTTAAAAACCTCTGTGGATGTCCTTTTAATAGAAATGCTGTAACTTTTTTAAAAAAACATATCTTGGTCTTGACACTGTTCCCACTTGCATGGGCCACCTGCCATTAACTTCCCATTGCATACAATGGTGGGAGTAGGGATGAAGGACTCTAGCTGCTGCTGTTGGTGCCCCACCCAGGCTCCCTTTACTGGGCAGTTGCATGCATTATACACCCCCCAAGTACTCTGAATGTTAGGTACTAACAGCTCATAGCTGCTGTCCTTCCCTGGAGAATCAACCTAGGAAGGTTGGTGACCGAAGCACTGGGAAGTGACTCCATTCAACCACACCATATGACTAACTGACACGGGGCTATGAAAGGCTGGCCTCCCACTTCAAAGTGGGACCAGTTCTGAAGTACAGTCTGTGCTTCACAACTTCCGGTGGGATCACACCGAATCTAGTTTCCAGCTGAGACCACATCCCTGCTTGGCTCCTTTTCCCTGCTCTCTCCTGCCTTCCTTCCTCCCCTTCTTCAGAGAGCACACCCCAATAAGCACTTGGACAAAAATCCCCCCTCAGCCTCTGCTTCTAGGGCACCTGACCTAAGATAATAGCAAAATTTCACTGGGGCTGAGAAATGCAAGTGAGGTTTTCAAAAGCATTTCTGTCACTACTGAGACTCACCTGCTGATAGATTAGACCTAAATATTTTAGTTTGGCACAAAGCATCGCACAGTCTGGCTATCCCTTACACACTAGTTTCATCTTTTGCCTCTACCTCCTAGTGTGTCTGATCCTTCAGGATTCTCAAAAAAAACCAAGCTCTTTTACCATTTCTTGACTTTGTACATACTAGATACCATATTACTTTAATCTATAGAGATTTCTGTCATGTATACATGAGAGAATGAGATTGTCTGAGATGCTATTTACAGGGTGAGAGAGAAATAGAAATGGGGGAAAACACATCATGTAGAACAGTAAGATGGAAAGTAGAGACAGAGACATTATCTTTTCATAGGTACCTGAATGAATTAATCTTTGACAACTTACCCTCCATCTAACACAAGGAACAGGAGGGCAGGAAGAGAATAGCTGAAGACACGAATGATGGAGTGCAACCAGTCACTTACATATCCGGCGTGTCTTCACATCAAATGTTTATAATTGAGGACCATTGCTAGGCAAATGTAGAGCAAAGGGACGCTGTGGATCCTCCCATTTTTAAGTCTGATACGCCATAAGACTGGAAGCAACTTGAGACCAGTTGTCAGTCAGAAAGAGAGACACCTAAAGAGATGTCAGCTCACTCTAATTCTGGTGCCGCACCACCAGCAAAAGTACGACTCCCAGGTTCTGATGGAAAGACGTTTTACTCACATAGAGAAGAGACAGAGCGAGGTCTGCTTCACTAGTAGGCTTTGGTTCCCATAACCAGCGGGTCTCAATCCGTGGCCAACACAGGGAGATGTTCTACTCACAGCACCCCTCTCTTGTGTTCATGTGCTACTGCAGTAGAGGAGCCCCACTCCCTCCTGCCAGGGACAGATATACCATCAGGGTGTGAGCTGCCTATTATCAAATATGCCCAACCAGAGTCAGTGAATGTTTACACATGCTCGAAACAGTAGGGGAAGGAATGTATCAGCAGTCCCCTTATCTAATATGTGTTCTATCCTCCCAGGCTGACACACCTGGTCCTGAGCATAGGATGTGCCTTTGAGTCCTGGGGAAAGGTGGCCGGCCATGCCAGCACTGCCCCCTCCCACACCAGGCATTGCTCTATGTCCGCAGTCTTCTTGTGTACCGAGTAATGTACAGAGAATAATGTTCACTGTACAGAGTATAATTTTCACTGCAAGGCCGGATGAAGTGAAATGCTTGCTGCATGAGCACTACTTCTTGGGACTTCAGTGTACATGGCAATATGCTGATATTTCAGGGCAATCTGTTTCTGGGTCAGAAAGTTATCAGGAAATAACCTTACAGTTCATTTAGTTTAGCCCAAACCTCTTAACATCAGCTGCCTCATCGGTGAGAGTAAGGGATTTTTTTCTGATCACAAAGCTAATAAAACAGGACCAGAAATCAAGTCTCATGATGCCTGATCCACAGCTGGAGGACTAGGAGATTCTTTAGCTATAACATTACTCCAAACATATGAATAAGTCAGTAAGGAGCAGGCACTTGCTGAATTAGCTTTGGGATAAAACAACAACAAGCCTTTGATTTGCTTGACTTAAAAGTTTGCTTAGCACACACTTCAGCACATAGCAGGTGTTCACTTAGTGTCTCACTGAAGATATGAGAGAGGCCGCATGGGGAATCTTAAGGGCTGGTGCCTATTTGGAGCCTGCAGAGGAATCCCAGGGGGTCCATTTTTGGTTTTATTCTAATGAAGTCTGATTTTCTGCTGATAGAGCAAGGAGCTTCTAGGGGAAGCAGTGACCAGGGCTGTCCAATGAGCAGTGCTACAGGGAGGGATTATTTATAACTAAATTAACAACTGTATATTAGACAGACTGGTGGTGGTTGTCTCCCCTCTTATCTATGATGACACTCGGCCAACAACAGAGACTCTCTGGAAGGAAATAATTTCCATTTATAGAACCTTAGTTTGCTTTTATGTAGATGGGAAAGAAGGACTGAATTCATTTAATATTGCAGCAGTTTTTATTCTCCTGCCATCTCATTTCTTTTCAACCTGACCTGATTTCTTGAAGACCCAAGAATCATGCTTGTTTTAATCTTTAGACAAGTTTAACTTCTTTTTGTTTGTTTGTTTTCTATCTCTCTTTATGAGTTTTTTAAAAACGATCTGACTCCTTCAAACCTTGTCTGTCACAACTCCTCAATATGCTTCTTCTTAACCAATCAAATCAGTCTACTTGCTGAACATGCACATGTCTTTGCTGCTGCTTCTGAAAACTTGTTTTTCTTCCTTTTCATATACTCAACATCTCCTCTGCTACTAAGTTCAGTTCAGACATTGTCTTCTCCAGAAGGTCTTTCAGGACTTCCCTATTTTACTGGGCTCCCTCCCTTCTCTTGAATCCCCAAAGCTGCCCATCATAACCAGTAGTTTAGGCATTGTAGGCTGGTTTCTAGTAGTGGGTGTGTCTTTTCTCCCCAATTTAAATCTATTGTAGAATCACTGCAATCTCATTCTCTAATAGCTTCTTTCTGTTATTATTTGGCTAATGTTTCTCCCACAAAATACAGTAGGAGTAGGGTCTATGAATCAAAGAACAAATCTGTTTTGTGGTTCATTGTAGCCCTAGGGCACAGTACAGGGCCTGGCACATTTATGAAGTCATTCATGTCTGTTAAATGAAAGTATTTTGAGTAATTCATATCACTTTCTGTTTCATTTATCTATTGCTGCATAGTAAAAAAGAAAACAAACCCACAATTTAGTACCTTAAAACAACAACCATGCATTTGCTCATGATTCTGCAATCTGGGCTGGGCTCAACTGGGTATTTCCTTCATGAGGATGGAGGACCTTCATGCAGGTGGAGTCTCTGGAGGCTAAAATGGGGCTGGGAGTCCAAGATGGCGTCACTCGCAGATGTAGCATCTAAGCTGGAATGGCTGAAATGACCAAGTGCTAGCCAGGCCTCATTCTACCTCCAGACGTTCTCTCCCCCAGAGCAGCTGAACTTCTTTACATGTGCTCAGGGATCCAAGAGGGAGCATTCCAAAAGGGTAAGCCCCAATATGCCCCCTGGGCTTTTGACTTCACCTTTGGGGTCTTCCTTCTTTCTCCATTGGAAATAACCCATGTTTGTAGCCAAGTAGCTATCTTAGCCTGCTTCTTGCCCATGGAAATTGGGAGGATCAGAGGCCTTTTCATTTTGAACTCTCTCCCTTTTAGTCTAAGCAGGTCTCTGTTCCTTTTAGTCCAAGGTGGTTAAATGCCTCTAAAATCCAGGTGGGCTTTCTATATATCAAATTATCCACTCCATTAGACAAAATCTACATCCACAAATCTCTCCAGAAAGTCCCTACCCTATCTGGGGCTGTGAATAGGGGTGCTATGGGACAATTCCCTTTAAATGTTTCGGACTCCTTATGTCTAGCTGAGAGAATATATGAGATATCACCTTAAAATTTTCTGAGTTTTAACAAAGGGTCTTAGAGCAACCCTAAATATTTGATACTGACCCTGAGACCACATTTTACTGGTAGTGCCCTGGGTTTGATATTTACCCTGGGGTTATTTCTTATTTTTAGACCCTTTCCAGTAGGAGAGACTAGGAATTAGAAACTACTTTATTTTCCAGCCCAGTACATCCTGGGCTGGAGATATTCCCACCAAATTCTTCTTCAAAACTGAAAAGTTCCTGCTGTCTTTTCCCATATTTTACCACAGACTAAAATAAACCAATTAGCACTTTTAATATTCTGCCTGAGAATCTCCTCTTACATCTCCACTAGTTTATTAGGTACATTTTCATTCTTCCAAGTTACTACAGGAGGCCATTTTTTTTAGTTGTTATACCAGTGCATAAGATGGGATCCATTTTCCAAGTTCAAAAAGGAAATTTTGCATTGCTTTTCCAATTTACTGGCATCCTTTAGGCCTCTGTCTGCTACCTGGTCCAAAAGCCAATACAACATATTTTATATTTGAGTTACACAATATCCCCTAAATTATCTTTTGCTACCTAATCATCTCATAATATAATGATCGTCATCTATTTACTCACAATTCTGCAATGTTCTGCAAACTTAGTAACTGAGTTATTCGTTTACTGTTCTCATTTGTGGTCAGTCATGTGACTGCCATCATATAGAGACTCAATTGAGACTGGATTTCCAAGATAGTTTCACTTATATGTCTGTTATTTCAACTGGTAGGCTGCAAAAAGTGAGTGCTGTCCAGGCTTCTCTGACTCTCTCCATTGGTCTCTTCATAGAGTTGCCATACCTATTTGCGGCATGACAGCTGGGTTCCAAGAGGGAGCATTCCAAAAAGAAAGGTGCGTAATTGCCTGTCAACCCTTCCTTGCTTCACCCTTGCTTATATCCCATTGGTCAAAGTCAGTCATCTGGCCCCACCCAGAGTCAATGTTCAGGGAAGCTACTCCAGGGTGCAAACACCAAAAGGCAGGGTTCTCTGGGGGCCACTGATGTAGCAGTCTGCCACAATCCACCCTAAGTGACCCTAATTACAGTGGATGGAGAAAGTAAACAATTTGGCCAAGTGTATTTTGGGAGTTATTTCATCATTCAGAGGATTCCTGGCTATTTCCATTAAGCATCCATAGGTCCTCTTTCTTGCCTCCCTTCCCACTTCTCTCATTAAATTCTCAGGAAGAAGGAGCTTGCCCTTGGAGCCAGTTGTAAGATGCTCCCTCCCCCCATTAAGATACACTTCCCAAACTTAAGAGGCTCAGGCTTTTATTAACAGAGTAAATATTTAGAGGATAAACTTTGGGTCTTTGACCAACTATAAATATTTTGTTTGGTCACCTCACTCTTTTATAGCATTTTCCCCTAATATGTTTGAGCTCATTTGATTATTTTATATTATCCAATGGGCACAGTTTTTCTTATTTATCTCTAAAACATCATAGTGCTTTTTTGTGCCTTGGGTTGTGTCTTGGGTTGGGGTTCCCTGGGCACCTGATCCTGAGATGGTGACTTGTATGCAGGAATTCTGTTAGGGAGTGCCCTTGGATAAACACCTGTGGGGAACTGAATGCAGAAGGATGGGGTAGAGGAAAGTGTTGGGCTTCAATGCAAGGGCTAAAAAGGTCTCTGCTGATCCCATGGGGAGATCTGGAGCTGGGATGGTTCTTCAGAGTGGTCTTTCCTTGAGACAAGAAGTACAGGTCATTATAACCCCCAATCCCTTCCTCATTAACCTGTCATTGGATGTGGGGTATTCCTGGGAAGGTGGTGTGACATTGGACAAGAAGGCACTCCTCAGCTAGTAATTTCCAGAGAGGGTTTCAGTCAGTGGTATACTGGAAAATGCTTAAAACATGGCTCTCCAAGAAAAACAAGCCTGATGGTAGCAATTGCCAATATCTATCATCTAAATACTCAAACCATGGCCTTTCGCAAGCTACCAACTTAATGTCACCGAATGTGGAGCTAAGAAGATATAACAATTGGCTCTTGCAAGTTGGTACAGCTGTCTCCAGCACACCACTGGTTTCAGCCGTCAACTTTCACAAATGCTGGGAAAATAGTAGCCTCCACCCTGAAGGGGGAATCTCGGCAGCACACTAAAAGTATTCCCTGAAGTTGTTTCATAAATATATATTAGCGCTTATGCTTTCAAGAGTTAGGCTCTGAGGTAATACTGCATCTTTCGGGTCTATACCTTTGCATATCTCTCAGCCATTTCTCACTGTTATTTTATTCCATTCCTTTGTTTGCCTGGCTTTAGCACCTACCCATACGTTGACCCAAAGCCGTCATTTGATCTTAAGCAGACATACTTTCTATTGTAGACATAAGTTCCATGACTGGATGAGCTAAGATAATTTCTTGAGTGTGCATAAAAAATGCAAACAATAATGAAATGATCTGCCTAAACTCTGGCACAACATTAATGTCAAGGACTGCAATTGCATCTCTGTGGTCCTGATCTTAGTCTTTGAACCTTCCTCTTCCTTTTGGATCAAAGGACATTTTGCTGTTGTGGGATTCAGAAATAAAAATAAACAATTTCAACTCCCTCTCACTTAAACAGGAGAGTTATTACTTTTAAATCAGGCATTTTACATCCTTTCGTAAATACGAGTGCCTGGTTGAGGTGGCTCAGATGACTGCTAGTGATACACTAGTTGCCACCCTCTGCTTATCATTGCTTAACCATAGTCCTTAGCAGCCTCCTTGAGAGCAGAAGTTGCAATTTTTTTCTTAAAAGACCAAATAGTAAATATTTTAGGTGTTGTCGGTCATATAGTATCTCTATTACAACTATACAACTCTGCCCTTGTAGTGTGGAAGCAGCCCTAGACAACACATAAACAAATGAGTGTGGCCATATACCAATAAAACTTTATTTATAAAAACAGGCAGCAGGGCCATGGGCCATAGTTTGTGGACAGCTGCTCCAGAGCATAGCCCTGAAATGGAACTCAGAAACAGAGGCTCTGACAGGGGGTGGCATGTACTCGTAAACCCAGTGACACCAGCAATTTCTTTGGTTGAATCATTTAGAGTTTGGGCTATAATTCAGTTAGCACATGGCTATTTATTCATTGGCCAGTCCAAATATACGACATAATTGTTTTCCTTAATTGCTAATAAGCAAGGATGGGGTGGCAAAATCAGCTAGTAGCTGACTTCAGGTGGAAGGAAAAGTCTGAACTCAGCTACTGTATTACAGTGTGGTTTGGCATTATTAGTGGGGAAGGGTTAAAACACATGACCAAAGAGGAAAAGATCTTAGGAGAACCAATATTGTCCATATTTTGCTGAGAAATTTACTGTCCTTTTGAACTGATAACCAGGACCATTTTTCTGACTATAAAGACTTGGTAGAATGTATCAAATTAAGCATTTTATTTCTGGGTGCTAACCACTTATGTGTGTATGAATGATATTTGAGCTAAAGAAGTCTCTGGGAAATTAAATGATGATTAAATTGCCTGGGATCTTGATGAAGCCCATATACTCTTTTCCCATTTTCCCCAGGCCAGATCCTCCATAAAGCAAACTGATAATTTCAGTTAAATGTGACTGGCCCAATCCAAGAAACAGACAAAGACAATCCATCAAATTTACTCTCACTTTAATCACTAAAACCTTCTCACAGTTATGATCAGGTTATTTAAATTCCGAAAGCAAAACTATAAATGGACCCCAAGAATTCTTCTAGTCCAAACCCTTTATTTTAGAGCAGGAGTGACTGAGGACCATGGAGATGTGATTTGCCCATTTTCAAATGTCTTCTAAGAAATAAAAATAGGGTTATTAGATATCTTCTTAAGAGAAACTTTAACCCACAACACATACAAACATATTCAATAAGCACTCCAAAGCCCCGAGTTCAATTCTGCTCACAAGCACAGGACCCCATTTGATGGGGAAAGCAAGCTCACAGACAGAGAGAAACACATGGCTCGACTTCTTGGCTAGGGCCAGGGGCAGAGTGGTGGATGGGGCCAATTTAAACTGCACAGCTGCTTCCTTTTGAACTGCCAATAGCTGAGCCAAAATGCTGGGAGACAGGGCTTGGATGGACCTGGACTATTGGTGCAGTGTTCTTGGATATTCCTAGTCTCTTTGCCTTCCTACCCAGTTGACTGTCCATAGGCAAAGTTTTGTCCAAGTACCTAGGTCCCAATACCATCCTAACTCAAAGGGTCCCCTGAAGCAACAGCAGGAAGCAGGTAATGTATTGGGTGTCTTCCCATTTCCTCATCAGCACAGTTCCCCTCCTGTCCCTGGTGTTTTCTACCATATTTGGGATTTAATGCATGTCTCACTACTTTAGACTTTTGTGCTCACCTGTATATGATAGTCATAGGAAGGGTCAAGGTTAGCAGGTTACTAGATAGAGCCTTATGCCAGTTTGAATGTATTGTGTCCCCCAAACGCCATTATCTTTGATGTAATCATGTGTGGGCAGATGTTATCAGTTTTGATTAGATTTCTTTGAGTATTTCTTTGGAGATGCACCCCACCCAACTGTAGGTGATAACTCTGATGAGATAATTTCCATGGAGGCGTGGCCCCACCCATTTAGGGTGGGCCTTGATCAGTGGAGCCATATAAATGAGCTGATGGGCAGAGGGAACTCAGTGCAGCTGTGAGTGATGTTTGAAGAGGCGCTACAGCCAAGAGGGACACTTTGAAGAAAGCGCAGGAGCTGCAGATGAGAGACATTTTGAAGACGGCCATTGAAAGCAGACTTTTGCTCCAGAGAAGCTAAGAGAGGACAAATATCCCAAGTGCACCTAAGAGTGACATTTTTGAGGAGCTGCAGCCTAGAGAGGAACGTCCTGGGAGAAAGCCATTTTGAAACCAGAGCTTTGGAGCAGACACTAGCCACATGCCTTCCCAGCTAATGGAGGTTTTCCAGACACCATTGGCCATCCTCCAGTGAAGGTACCCAATTGCTGATGTGTTACCTTGGACACTTTATGGCCTTAAGACTGTAACTGTGTAATCAAACAAACCCCCTTTATAAAAGCCAGTCCATTTCTGGTGTTTTGCATTCCATCAGCATTAGCAAACTAGAACAAGCCTGTTAGAGGTTCTTCCTAAACTCTAGTATGTGGGGGTATCCTTCAGAGGAATAGTCAGAGATTAAAGTTTAAATGAGTACCACTTCCTGCAGATCTATGCATGTCAGAGGCTGAGCCGGTAAAATTAGGGTCAAGTATGGCAGAGATAAGGAATATCCTGCAACTCTAAACTGTTAATCTTCCCATGTTATACTCTATCCTGGGAGTGGGTAGCTCTGCGTTCTATGTTATAAATCACAAGCAGTAAGAGTTGATGGAAAGAAGTTAAGAAGATCTTAAAACTTTATGTTAGATGAGCACTCCCTATGGAGGTACTGGTCCTTATTCTCTAATGAAAATGTAATAATCACTGGGAGAAACTATAAGCTTAAATTTGTGTGATAAAAACTCATACATTTCAAAAGAATATATGATCTCTGGTGATACTTCTTTTCTCAGAAGACTGCTCCTGCCCCTAACATTACTGGGTTGTTCATAATTCATATATCTAATGAACTTCAGATTGCCACCTTTGAGCCTGTGTAAATATTAGGAGAATGATGTATTCACTGAGGACTTCTTGAGGATGGCCTTAGAAAATTAGGGACAAGGCCACCCTCATGTTCCAAGAGGCCCTGCACTGTGTTGTACCTTCCTCAAAAGTTCTGTCTCCAGTGCCTTGGACTGGCCAGGCCAGCAGAGCCATCTGGCAAGGGCCCCCCAAGCCAGACTGAGAGTCCACTGTTTTTCCAATGCCTGTTACTTCCCTTCCAGGTGTTCTCCAACCCTTTCCTCACCCTTACCATGCATGGAGCGACCAGATGCCCCAAGCAGCTCTGGGACATGCACCTGTGGGGTTGACCTGAAGTCCCATGGCCTGGCCTGGATTCCAGGAGGGCAGCCACTCCTGCTGGCCAGCATGATATTTCTTTTGCAAGGTCCCATGGTATTTCTTTTGCAGGATCCCAAAAGAGTCCTGATATGCTGATTTTGGGTGACTCAAGTTGTTCATATAAACAGAGGCCCCAGAAAAGAAAACATTTGCCCATGCCAGGAATACCAGATGCAGCCCTGACCAGGGAAACATTGATAAACCATCTCCCAAAATATTAATCTCTTTTGGACTATTACCAGCAATCCAAGGAATCAACATTAATGGTTAAGACCAGAGAGACTGTTAGATAAATGCGATTGATCTTTGTTGGATAGATTTGGCCCTCTTTGCTGGCAATTGATAAAGAGAGAAATTGAGACAACAGGCTAACATAACCCTTATAGAAAGTAAATTTCACTTACATACACATGCAAACTCACATACGATTTCTCCCTTGTTTAGTAAAATCTCCCTCCTGATCAATACCTCTTAATAAGTTGACAGAACTAGGCATATTTTGGTTGTGATCAGATTTAGAATTTGAATTTATTAGGGCTTATACATGCAGAATACCTGTGAATATCAAAGAATTCCATCTGTATCAAATTTAGCCATAAGAAAACCAGAGCAATATAATAAATTTGTTCCTATGGGAAAAGCACTTTAAAAGAAATATGCTCCATTGGAGGGTGAAGGAAATAGAAGATTGGAGCTTTTCTTTATATAGCTTCACATTGTTTCACCGGTGCAAAGAACATGCTGCCTTTGTAATTTTTGGAGAGGGATTTAATTAAAATATATATATATCCTCACCAAGATAATTAAATCTTGATGTTTGAGGTTCTTTGTATTTTTCTGGTAGAAGAAAATTTACTTGAGGCATTTGCATTCTGGTTATTCTGACCATTTTTATTTAATATATCACAGAGTCACAATACTTTAGGGTAGATATATATTTTTGCACCTAATACATGTGAAATACCTTCATCTAAAATTTCTGAGCTGAAAGAAAAGAAAAAATTAGATAATGCTAATTCAGTGATTTAACCTATCATATCTTCATAAAACTTTGTGAAAGAAATTCGGAAAATAGTTCATAAAGTTTGTATGTAAAATTAACTAGTACAACAAGGTGCACACTGATGAAAAGAATAGTCCTCTGCCCTAATCCTTCACTACCCCCAGGCTTGCTCCCCCAAAGCTAACATTTTCCATTCGTTTTTTTTTTTTTTCCTGGCATTTACTTTAAGATTTTTCAATAATATATTTTAAATATTTCTATTTATTCACTTAGACATTATATATTACTTTCATATTATAATAGATAACCCTAAAGGGGAACTACTTTGCATTCAATTTTAACTTCCCCCATATTCCCATATATTACAATTTTGGTTAATTCAATATGTGATTACATTATTGCTGACCAAGAGGTGTAATATTATTACATTCCCTTTTTCCTTTTTATATGAATTATACTTCCCCCCACCCCACCCCCACCCCCGCCACCAGAGTAGTAATATTCAAATAGCTCCATTTTCTCCTTGGAGTTCAATCATCCGGAGCATTCCATCCTCCAGTTCCAAATGAAGCAGCGCTCTGGAGGTCCAGTGTGCGTAGGTGTCATCTGGGGAAGCTTCCTCACCACCATCTTGGGGTTTCTTTTCTGCCTTTCTCCTGTGTTGGAGAAAGTTGCAGTCTTAACTCTTTCTTTGTTATAGCTTACATTTTGATGGAGTGTATCTAAAGTTCATCTTACGGAGTAAGGGTGCATGACATTTAATTTCAGTGAACTTGAATATATGAAATTGTTTTACCTTAACACTTGATTTCTAATATGTCTGAGTAAAGTATTCTGGATGGGGTGTAATGTTACCTCAAGATTGGAAGGCATTGCTCCACTGTCTCATGGCTCTCAATCTTGCTGTCATGCAGTGGAGTGCCGTTCAGATTTCTGAACTTCTGGGATGTAACCTGCTTGTTCTTTCTGGAAACTTTTACGTGAACTTTTTAATTTTGATATTATGGGCCATGGTGAGTGTCACTGAATGTGTCCTTCAATCTGGAGACTTGGACCCTTCAGTTTGGAGAAATACCTTATATTGTGTCTTAATAAATATGCCCCACACACACTTTTTTTTTCCCCTGGAGTTCTTGGAATTTAATCACCTAGATGGATATTCTAATTTTTAAAATATTTTGCTTCCATTTTTCCGTTTCTTAGTCTTCTTCTTAATTCTACTTTCTTCCACCACTTTGTTTTCCCATCTATCTGTTGACTTTTTATTTGGCACCATTTACTTAATTTCTAAGAACTCTTTCATGTACTCTCTTCCTTTATACAGCAACGTATTCTTAACTTACGAATGTTAAAAAATTGTCGTTTTCTGAGGCTATTGATAAAAATATATATCTTGTTCTTTTTCGATTTATTCTGCTCTCTGGATTGTCTCTGTTTCTCTATTATGCACTTTTAAATGTGTATTTATTTAGTCCATTTTTATGAGAGAACTCTCCTCAAAAGTCTGGTGATCTTTGTCAACTCATAGTTTTATTATAGCTGATCAAGCAGTGAGCTAAGTTTTTAACTGCAGAGGGACTTTTCTCTGAGCCCTGTCATATTCCCAGAGAAGAACCCCCCAACCTCTTGCACTCAGAGTATGACCCTAACTGCCTGTGTTTTGGGACCTGGGTGCGGAACCCGACTGGGAGGGGTGTCTCACTGTCAATGTGTAGACTCTCAAAGAATCCCCCACCTTCAGTCCAGCACCTCACCCCCCCTTCTCCACTGTCTAGTGACCCCAAGGCCTGAATTTCTTAGGTTCAATTTCTCCAGACAATAAATCTCACGTGTTTAGTGTGATTGGGAAGTCATTTTTGCCCAGTTGCCTGGAGTTAGTGAATTGATCAAACTGCACCTCATAGAGATGTTCGACCTTTTTCTATTTCATTTACTTCCATACCTCATTTCCACCCCTTCCTCAGCACCCAGTTCCTCCAATCCCCTAGCCTTTTCTTTGTGCTTCATGACATACTGCTTTATCTCTCATTGGTATTCATCCTCTGCAAGTATTTAGGTTTCCATTTTGTCAGTTCTACTAAATCAACCAACATTATTCCACCCATTTTCTATCATCTACAATATTTACTGAAATACTTGGTCTTAATCTGCTGTTCAGACCTCTCTCATTCTCTTTTTCATTGTTAATTTTTAGCCTTTTTTCCTTTATTGTTATTTTGTGAATTTTCAGAAATGAGAGGATATAAATATGTTAAATCCAAAAAAATCCAGAATTTTATGCAGAAGTTCTTGGTTCCCTCTGCTTTTTCTGATCAAATGAGTGAGATGACTTAAGTCAAAAGGCAATATTTATGAGATAACAAAGAGCTATCCCTCCACTCCTTACCTAACCCATCCTGCTTGCCAAACATGAACTTTGACATAAAAAAAAAAAGTCAGGAAGAGGGCTCAGGCATCACTAGTACTCAAATATCAGGCATCACTAGTACTCAAATAACTCTACATAGTACAAAGAATAAGTAAAGAGCTAAAACACCAAGCACTTTTGTATGGATTATTTATACTGATCTTAACAATGTGGTTAGTTGGTAGCATCTCTACTTTGCAGATTTTTTAAATATATTGAGAGGTAGAGAAGTTAAGTGACTGGCCCAATTCAGAGCAATAATTAGCAAAAATAGGATTTGAACCCAGGACTTCTAACTCTGGTCGGTGTTACTACAATTACTCCATCCTCAATCAATAGTCAAATTGTCATCTATAAAGGATGCCACAATCCTCCAGGCCATTACAGGCTATATAGAGTATTATTTAATTGTGCTAAAAAAATGTTATCTCAATAAAATCTGCAAAAAAAAAAAGGTGGCATATTTCTCCATGTGCTTCCCTAACTCAAGCTTCCTAAAGTCACAGTGAAGAGTTATTTACTTTTCCCTGACAAACTATCTTTGAAGAAGCAAGGAATGTCCATTAGTCTATGTTGTATACAACTCATGGAAAGATCGATTTAAGGAGTTCCTTGAGTCATGTGAAATACAATTGGCTAAGAAGGAGTTTGTCCCTTAGACACTCCATCCATCACTTGGTTGGCTATCGTTGATTGATGGTGATACAGAATGTGGGAAAATATATAGATGCCATCACCCAATTCCAGTTGCTTATGTACACTCACCTTTGGTTTCATTTGAGGCTCTTGGCATTTCTAACATGAATGTTAGAGTCATTTTCAGAAGGCAGTGAGAGATACATGAAAAATAACTTAAAGACTGAAAGTTAACTAATCCCAAACTTACCTCCCTCTATCATCTTGGCAATGAAATTCTAACACAATTCAATCAAGGGCTGGCTAATACTCTGCTTAGCCCTATGGGGAGAAATGCCAGAAGCATGTAGACAGCTGACCTCAAGGAGGTTCTATCCTTTAGGAAATGACTGTACGTAATTAAGTGGCTACAATTCCCAAAATTAAAATACTGCTTGCTTTAAAACCAGTGGAGAGAACTTCTGGTTTCACTCTGACATGTAAACCAATGGAGGCCAGTCTGCAGCAGTGAGCTCAAGAGCCACCTAAAAATCACTCTGCAGAACACTGCACCACACATCCCAATAAACGCACTATTCCCTTTTAGGTTCGCTTTGCTTTCTCTTTTTGAGATCAGAGCCATCTTGGGTGATCCTTAAACTCTAATTCTTTCTCTAAAGGCCTTGGTGTTTTTTTGCTCTTAATCAAGCCTGATCTTGGTTTTTAGAAAAGATGCTTTCTGATTACATACTAGATTCCAGAACCCAGTCCATACTCTCCACTTCTCTCAGGCTATTCTTGGTACATTTTAATCTGTATATATATATTGGAAGAGAAGATTAGGTTTGGATTTACCTTCTCTACTCCCTGGGATCCAAGGATGAATCACAGAGGGTAAAGTTCTCATGCGGTGGGAGCTAAGAGAAGAAACTGAGGCACACATATCCCAAAGCACAGAGGGACGTGCCTGTGGTAGTATCTGTACAAGGAAAGCTTCCCCCCGGGAGCACCCATGTCACTGATGATGGCAATTGCTCAACTATCCATCTTTTGCTCACTAAGCCAGAAACAAACAACATAACTTTTATAGCCCCATTTCTTTTTCTCTATATTTAAAACAGACAAAAAAAAAAAAAGACACAATTGCCCACAGGGTAGGTTTCCTGTGAGTTCCAAAGCACATGTTTTTATTAACCATAAAACAGAGTGCGTCTGATAGCTCCACTAGCAAAAAGACTGCATGAAAAATGTGCACACATCTTCCCTGAATGAGAATCTGTATGCCATTTGGATAGCATGTCAGAAGATCTGTGGTAAAGGAAACTGTGCGATTGCTGAACTCTAAATGATGCAGATATCAACTAGCCCTGACACTAACTAAAATGCCTATGTTCTTTCTTTTTGCTCTGAAATAAGTGGTTTTATTATAACAGACATATCCTAAAAATTCAGAGGAAATAGAAAACATTAGATACAGCCACATTCTTTGCTTCCATGTTGGTTACTAATGTTTAGATTAAATTATTGCTTCTGGTAAAAATGCAAGACATTTGTAGAGCAAGTTTAACTTTTCAAAGCACAGACATAAATCACAGCTCTGTGAGTTTGAAAAGAGAATTCTCCTCTCCCACCATGGGACTCTGGAGGAGATCTAGAGCCAGAAGTTTAAAGTCACACATTTTGCAAGTGGGAGAGGCAGAATTAGATGCCAAATCTTTGGACTTCAGACTTTTCATTTTTTTTTTTTTTAAAGAGAGGGGACATTTGACTTAATTTTCTGTGCCAAAGGCCAGGGCCTGAGTTGATATAAACCTTCCCTGACAAGTCATCTGAGAGGGAAGTAGCCTGTTCTTTTATTCAGTCACCTCTGAAAAGCCAAGGAATAAGGTATTATTTCTTCTCCGTGAGGTGAAAGAGGAGGGAACTGAACTGATCCATTTAAATTTCAATTGAATTAAACTATTCAAGTGATAAAATAATCTGAAAATTGAAAGTATGTAATTTTATTTCTAAACAATTATCCTGGGTATTATCAAGCATGCTTTGGTTAAAAAGATATCCTGAAGATTTCATTTAATTATAAATATGTATTTTTTTTTGTTCTCCACTTCTTCCAAAAAGAAATGGAGACAGCCAGGTAGAATGAAATAGAAAAATGCACACTGGGGTTGAAAATCTCAAAGCTCAGAGACAATGGGGTATAGGCCAAAGAGAATTAGTCTGAGAGAAAGGAGACCTGGGTGTTGGACCAAGAACACATGATAACCAATTTGTGTGACACGGACCTCTCCTGCATAAAATGACATTTTGCTCTATGGTCTCCGTCCCCAGTCTGCTTGTGGACTAGGAGCATCCCATGGTTGGGCAACAAACTAATCCTAATATTAGGTTCAACTCATGGCTTCTTATGGTGTAAATGACCTACAATCCCACAGGCAGTCTTTTTTTTTTTTCTTTATTTTGAAATAAATTCAAATTTACAGGAACAGTTGCTAAAATAATACAAACCCTATACACAGAACTCCAGCATACCCCAACCGCCCCCCACCAATACCCCTATCTACCAACTTTAATATTTTGTCACTTTACCATTTCTTTGTTTCCCTCCTTCCCTCCCTTATCTATCATCCATCATCTATTGCTCTGTCTTCTGAACATATGAGAGCAAGTTGCACACATCCTTGAACAAATAATATAATTCACATATACATTTCCTATGAACAAGAATATTCATTTTTGTAATCACATTAAGTATAGTTAAGAAGTTCAAGAAATTTAAAGCTTACATTCTATATTTCATTTTTTTCCTTATGTCCCAATTGTGTCCTTTTGAGCCTTTTCTCCTCTATTCTTAGATCTCGTTCAGGATCATCTATGGCATTTAATTGTCATTATCTAGTTAGACTGCCTTTTTTTTTTTTCAACTGTGGTAACATATCTACAGCATAAATCTTCTCATTCCAACCCCTCCAAAGCATTCCATTTAGTGGGATTAATCACATTCACAATGTTGCAATGCCATCACCTTCCCACCATCCATTACTAGAAATTTCCCTTCACCCCAAACAGAAGCCCTACACTCATTTCTTATTCACTCCCATTGCCCCTTTCCCCACTTCTTGTAACCCATGCTCTACTTATCATCTCTATGATCATATTCTCTGATACTTTCTTTGTGTTTACCATGGGGCTTAAATTTAATATCTTAAGTCCATAACAATCTTGTTTCTTTGATACCAATTTAACTTCAGTAGGACACATAAACCATGTCCCTATACTCCTCCATTCCCCCACCTTTATGTAGTTCTTTCAAAAATTACATATTTTACATTGAGTCTGAAACCACTGATTTATCATTACACTTTATGTATTTTAGATCCTGTAGGAAATAAATAGTGGAGTTACAAATCAAAAATACAGTAGTATTGATATTTATATGTCCCATGTGATCTTTACTGGAAATCTTTATTTCTTCATGTGGTTTCAGTCAATTGTTTAGTGTCCCTTCCTTTCAGCCTGCTCAACTTCCTTTAGCATTTCTTATAGGACTGATCTACTGGTGATGAAGTCCTTTAGCTTTTGATTATCCAGGAATGTTTTCATCTCCCCCTCATTTTTAACCTCCAGGTGTTTGTGAATTTTCTAAGTCTCTGATGGTTATTGACTTCTATTCGTATTTCACTGTGGTCAGAGAATGTGCTTTGAATAATTTCAATTTCTTTAAATTTATTGAGGCTTGTTTTATGTCCCAGCCTATGGTCTACTCTGGAGAAAGTTCTGTGATCACTAGAGAAGAATGTGTATCCTGGTGATTTGGGATGTAATGTTCTATATATGTCTGTTAAATTTCTCTGTATCTCTCTCTCCTTTCTTTGTTTCTCTGTCAGTAGGGCTCCCTTTAATATCTGAAGTAAGGCAGGTCTTTTATTAGCAAAATCTCTCAGCATTTGTTTGTGAAAAATTTAAGCTCTCCCTCCAGTTTGAAGGAGAGTTTTGCTGGATAAAATATTCTTGGTTGGAAATTTTTCTCTCTCAGAATTTTAAATATGTCATACCACTGCCTTCTTGCCTCCATGGTAGCTGCTGAGTAGTCACTACTTAGTCTTATGTTGTTTCCTTTGTATGTGGTGAATTGCTTTTCTCTTGCTGCTTTCAGAACTTGCGCCTTCTCTTCAGTATTTGACAGTCTGATCAGAATATGTCTTGCAGTGGGTTTATTTGGATTTATTCTATTTGGAGTTCTCTGGGCATTTATGCTTTGTGTATTTATATTGTGTAGAAGGTTTGGGAAGTTTTCCCCAACAATTTCTTTGAATACTCTTTCTAGAGCTTTACCCTTCTCTTCTCCTTCTGAGACACCAATGAGTCATATTTGGATGTTTTATTTTTTCTATTACATCCCTGAGATCCATTTTGATTTTGTCGATTTTTTTCTCCATTCTTTCTTTTGTTCTTTCATTTTCTGTTCTGTGGTTTTCGAGGTTGCTGAGTGATTGTTCAGCTTCCTGTAGTCTTGTACTGTGAGTATCCAGAATCTTTTTAATTTGGCCAACAGTTTCTTTTATTTCCATAAGATCTTCTATTTTTTTATTTACGCTTGCAGTTTCTTCTTTATGCTCTTCTAGGGTGTTCTTCATGTCCTTTATATCCTGTGCCATGCTATTCTTCATGTCCTTTATATCCTGTGCCATGGTCTCATTGTTTATCTTTAGTTCTTTGATTAATTGCTCAAGTACTGTGTCTCCTCTGATCTTTTGATTTGGGTATTTGGGTTTGGGTTATCCATATCATCTGGTTTCATCATATGCTTTAAAATTTTCTGTTGTTTTTGGCCTCTTGGCATTTGCTTTACTTGATAGTGTTCTTTTAGGATATCAAGAATTATTCAAACCCCAATCTCTAATTTGTCAGATCTACAGCTTGGTGGCATACATTTTCTCTAACCAGCAGATGGCGTCCGCGAGTCACCTATTCCCCTCAAGTCAGTTCTCCCAACTTTGTCTTTGTGGTCTGTGGGGGTCTGGTTCTTGTGGGGTCCACTTGGTGCACCAAGTTTGGGTGTGTTGTTGGTGCTGTCTGCCCTGAATGTGGAGTGTATGTCTGTGTGGTTAGGCAGGCAGGGCGGCTTTAATAATCAAACCTCCCAGGTGTTTCTGGAGATTTGAGGCTGTTGCAAGAGTCTAAACCTTCATTTCAGTCTCACCACAGACTGTCTCTACTGCTGACCCACAAGTCTTTGGTATTGGCATATGGTCCCTGGGATTCCTGGGTGGGTTCTGCTTCCCAGCTGTGCCCTTCCAGAGCCTCTGCTCAGGGAAGGTTGTGCTATGTCATAAGTGTGCAGCATCCCTCAAGGGAAGCCCTGGGTTGCTGGGCCATGCAGGGGCATTCTCAGCCTGCTGTAAAGATGGCTGAATGGGGCATGCTAACCTCCCCCTTTTCACACAGCTCCGCCTTCCCAGCTCCTGGACAACCAGTTGTGGCTGCGTGAAAGGCCACTGTCCATGCCCGATATTGTGGCATGTGCTCAGTGTTGCAGGAAACACTTCCCGTCATACTGGGTCCCTTGGTGCAGCTCTGGTCTGTGGCCCTGTTGCTGGACAGGAGCGTTCCCAGCCCGCCAGGAAGATGGCTGCAAGGGGCATGGTTTTTTCTCCTTTTGGCTCACCTCTGCCCTCCCCGCTCTGAGACAATTAGCAGTGAGTCCACAAGAGGCTATCTTCCACACCAGATAATGAGGCATTCACACAGCCTGTTCCCACCGTGCTTCGCTATGTGGTTCTTGCTGCCGTATCTGCAGCTGCTTTGGGATTTTTTTAAAAAAGAACTAGTCTGCCTCCAAACTCCAACCCATGGTTTCCCCACACCACAGCGTGGCTGCCAGACATTCAGCAGATTCACTCACTCGTTTCAGAATGCAGACTCCCAGTTTCACCAAGTGCACAGTCCCTGTGGATTTAGCAGACCTTGTCCAGCTGGTACATCACTGGAACTGGTGTTCTGGGTCACTTTCTGGCTTTTATCTAGTATTTTTCATGGAGGTGTTTTTTTTCCCTGTCTCTCCTAGCCACCATCTTAGGTTCTCCTCCACAGGCATTCTTTTATATACATATATTTAAGGGCTACTAATTATAAACATTCTGTTGGAGATAGAATCACGTACCCCACAAAAGACATGTTCTGAATCTTAATCCACATTCCTGTGAGTATGAACCCATTTGTAAATAGGACCTTTCAACGATGTTATTATTTGTAAAGGTATGGCCAAATTGAATCAGGGTAGGTCTTAATCCATACTACTGGAGCCCTTATAAAGAGAGGAAATTCAGATGCAGTCAGAGAAGCCAGAAGTTGTAGAGGTCAGAAGCCAGAGAAAGCTGCAGGAGAAGACCAAGGACATCTCCATGTGGAGGACTGCCATCACCAAAACACTGCTAACCACTGGAGGAAGCATGGCCTGGCTGACACTTTGATTTGGGATTTTTAACTTTAAAAACTGCAAGACAATGAATGCCTGTTGTTTAAGCCAACCCATTTTGTGATATTTGTTGTAGCAGCCCTGGCAAACTAATACATAGACTGAGTTATTAAAGGTTTTTGAACTCTTGAATGTATAAACAAAAATTATCATTTTGCTACAGTTTACTGAGCACTCCTTCAGGATTCTAGTAAGTCTGGCTACCACCAAGTACTTAGCAAAGTTGCAGAACTTTTGCTCTCCATATGACAATGCAGAGAGCTAGAACTCCACATTTGGAATAGTGTATCATCAGTGTTTTGAGTTAGTCATGGTTTTCAGTTGCAATTATTTTTGTTTTTCTTTTTGCAATTTTAAATTCCTCTTTAATTATCTTTGGCCTTTTCAGTTTCATTGACTTAACCAAATAATCTACAAGCATGTGTTAGAGATACATATTTGTCAAAAAATATTTTCACGTCAAATTTACCTGGATCTAATTTTGAAGATGTGTATGCATTGTAGTTCAAATGTAAATCATAAATATCCCGATTTATCCTCATTACTGAGGCAGATATATTAATATGATCTCCAAATTTGCTTATACAGTCATGGATGCTTCTTTGTATCAGTGAATTATTTTTTCCTCTGAGAATGGTGGGTAGATAGATAGGAGCTATGGTCAAAACGTTTGCCAGTCCCTGAAGAAGATCGGTGGATTTCAAACAGCTCCAAGGAGCTGCAGGAGTATGGGCAGAAACCACTGGGTGACTGGTAGAATAAGGAATGCAGGATTTCAGGGCCCAGCCTGCTTTGGCTGGAGTACTTCCCCAAGTATCCCTATTGGACTAGGGCTCACCTTCTTGCCAGTGATCCTCACAGATCCTGCCATCTGACACTCACATTTTGTGATATTTCTGGCCCTTCCAACTGGATTTCCAAGTGTGAATTGCCCCAACATTCCTCATTGGTTTTCTCCACCCACCTGCATGACTTGGCTGCCCCTTACTAAGCATCATATTCTGTCTGGCTGAGTTGAACATCTTCCAGGCCCTGCAGGCTGACTAGTGTCTGGTTCCAGGTCTAGACCATCTGTGTACTTCCTTTTCCAGTATAGGTTGTTCTGACCATATTCGAACACCAGACCTTTAAGCGTTGGGTTTTTTTCTCATGTCCTCTAGGAATTATTCCATCGCATGTCTGTGACTTTTCAAAAAGTTCCAGAAGAGCCAACAAATGACTATGCAATTATTTCTACACCCTTGTTTAAAACTTTGTGATTATGTTGGACTTAATATGGTACTTAATATTGACCATTAGATTTGTTTTACAACTTTATTGAGATATAGTTTACATACCATAAAATCTACCCTTGTAAAGTATACCATTCAGTGGTTTTTAATATACTCACAGATCTGTACAACCATCATCACCATCAATTTTAGAATATTTTCATAATCTCAAAAAGAAACCCCATACACATAAGCAGTCACTTCCCATTCACCTTCCTCTCAGTCTGTAACAACCGCTAATCTACTTTCTTTCTCTATAGATTTGCCTATTCTGGTCATGTCATATAAATGGCACCATGCAGTATGTGTTTGTGTGTGTGTGTGACTGGCTTCTTTCACTTAGGACAAAGATTTCAAGGTTCATCTATGTTGTAACATGTATCAGTACTTCATTATTTTTATTACTGAATAATGTTCCATTATATGACTATACCACATTTTGTTTATCCATCCATCAGTCTATGGACATTTAGGTTGTTTCCACTTTTTTGTTATTATGAATAACACTGCTATGAACATTTATGCTCAGATTTTTGTGTGGACATAACCATTAGACTTTATAAAGGTTTTCATTAGTTATTTTCATATTTTATAATGACATTGGATATTTTATTCCTCAGAGAGGGGAATTTTGAACTTCTAAAAGTAAGCTGTATTTGGAAATATTGGAGGGTCCTCCCCCTGGCATCACTCAGTTTGAAATAAGCAGTTTCAAGATACTTGGTTTTGCACCAACTAAGTCTTCTTCTGTAGTTCCTATAGATTTTCTTGGTCAGTGTCTGTTTTGTTTATTAAAATTTCTTCTCTAGTTGGCATCCCCAGAACAACATATTCTGCAATATTTTAAAGGAGCTTTGTTTTCTTTAAAAAGAAAAAGATTTGGTCCCTTCTTCCCTCTTTTAATTACAGTTCAAGTCTCTAAGCATTATCAAACTCCTCCAGTTTGAGAATTGCTTTCGTTCTAGGTTCCGGTGGTGTCAATCAAAGGATATCTATTGAGCAGCTACCATGTGCAAAGCCCCCTGCTAGATCCTGAGGGAAATGCAGAGCTATATCTTAGTCACTGACAATTCAGACCTCTCTTTGGACCTGAAATGTGCTTGGATATGGGAAAACCTTAGAGGGGCAACCCCTGGATCTCACCATAAGAGATGGGTTAGTATGGGGAAGCCAAGGGAGTAGAATCAGCACCCAGAAGCTGAGATGAAATATTCAGTTATCATAAATGTGAAAGGAGAAACAAGGAAAGATTGGCAAATGGCAGACAGTCAGGTATTGTCTACAGCAGTAATGTTCATCTGAGAAACTTTTGAGAATACAGACCTAGGCCCCATCCCAAATCTACTGAATCTGAAGCACCAGTAGTGGAGCACAGGTATGTGTGTTTATAAAAAAAAAAACAAACTTCATAGGTAATTCTAAAATGTCCAGGGTTGGGAACCACTTATCTTAAGAATCAGAGCTATTTAGGATTATGACCATGAGGGTTGGGCATCTGTTGATTTATGCAAGCCTTGGCACAACCCACCAGGCTTGAAGCCAAGATGAGACTTTAAGTCAAAAAGCAGAGATATTTTGCCAGTATGTACCTGGCCACATACAGTATACATCTTACTGGGGAAACATGGCACATACCAATAGAGATGTAAAATTGTACCTGTAGTACCAAAGGTCAACAGAGATATTCAGTTCTATAGGTAGGCAGTAGAAGGAGAAGGCAGTCTGGAGATCCAGAGGTCAGGAAGGCTTAGTGTCAGGGGTAGTCTCTGACCTTGCTTTTTTTAAAAAAAAAAAAATCAGTTTTATTGAGATATGTTCATATACCATACTATCATCCATGTTGTGCAATCAACTGCTCACAGTACCATCATATAGTTGTACATTCATCACCCCAATCTGTTTTTGAACATTTTCCTTACACCAGAAAGAATCAGAATAAGAATAAAAAATAAATATAAAAAAGAACACCCAAATCATTCCCTCCATCCCACCCTAGTTTTCATTTAGTTTTTGTCCCCATTTTTCTACTCATCCATCCATACACCAGATAAAGGGAGTACAATCCACAAGGTTTTCACAATCACACTGTCACCCCTTGTAATCCACATTGTTATACAATCATCTTCAAGAGTCAAGGCTACTGGGTTGGAGTTTGGTAGTTTCATGTATTTACTTCTAGCTATTCCAATACATTAAAACCTAAAAAGTATTATCTATATAGTGCATAGAATGTCCACCAGAGTGACCTCTCGACTCCATTTGAAATCTCTCAGCTACTGAAGCTTTATTTCATTTCATTTTGCATCCCCCTTTTGGTCAAGAAGATGTTCTCAATCCCACAATGCCAGGTCCAGATTCATCCCCAGGAGTCATATCCTGTGTTGCCAGGAAGATTTACACCCCTGGGAGTCAGGTCCCATGTAGCAGGGAGGGCAGTGGGTTCAAATGCCAAGGTGGCTTAGTTAGAGAGAGAGGGCCACATCTGAGCAACAAAGAGGCACAGGGGGAGACTCTTAGGCACAATTATAAGCAGGTTTAGCCTCTCATTTACAGTAACAAGCTTCATAGGGGCAAGCCCTAAGACAGAGGGCTCAGCATGTCAAACCGTCAGTCCCCAATGTTTGTGAGAACATCAGCAATGATCCAGGTGAGTAAGTCCAACACCTCCACATCATACCCCAGCTACACAGGGGGAGGCCTGAATATACATTCTTATTCTCTGCCCAAATTACTTTGGGATGTGTTGTTATTTCACTCTAACCTATACAGACCTACAATATCTCACTGCCTATTCAAAGTTCCATGTAATTGTGGTGTTTCAACAAACTGACTGTAGAAGTTATATTGTTAAGAAAATATAGATCCTACACCAAATAAACATTTCTTCCTTTGGTCTCACATGGAAGTTGAAGTTTTAACACACAAAGTTTTACCCTTTGGCCCAATTTGCCCTAGTCTTAACCAGATCTGCTTCATTCATATCTCTAATTCTGACCTTGCTTTGAAAGCATTGTTCTTCCGATTAAAGATCCTGTGTGCCATCCTATTTCTTCTTTTATATCTTATTTCTTCTTTTATATCTTATTTCTTCTTGTCCAATTTATTCATTCATTTTTTCTCTCAGCAAGAAGACATATATTGAGCATTAAATGTTTGCCAGTAACAGTAATAAGTCCCAGCAATACTTGATTTCTTCAAGGCTCACCCAGTCTAATGGGGGTATAGTCAAATGCATTTTACTTGTCATATGTACCTTACTATAACAGATGTCACAACATGGTGCTATGTGTGGATGGAGGTTCCTGAGGTAAGACTTCACAGCTGGCAGGCAGATTTGAGTGATGGATAAGGATTTTCCAGATCACCAGGGACCTTGTCTTTCTTATTTTTCCTTTCTCTTCATTCCCTTTTCTGTGGTGTAGTTTTCTTTAGTGCTCCCTTCCTGGTCCCTCAGTTCTTTCTCTGTGTAAACGCTTACCCATCCTATATGTCTGTCCTCTCTTCTTCACTGTTTCTCACTATAATTTTGAGTGGGACTAATAATGGATGACTTCAGTAGAAAGAATATAACCACAAAATAATCTATATGTCATTGTAATTGGGAAAAAAGAAAGCTGGAAGAAATCCACAGGCACATATTTAACTCTGGTCACATTAAAGAGAGTGAAATGGTTTCCAGTCTCCCAAAAAGGAGAAAAGCCTATCATTTATTGTCTGCATCACTTCTTGTCCTCCTAACAACCATTGAAACCTGAGATTCTATTTCCCACCTCTCTCTCTAACCAGGAGCATCATCCAGTTTATTTTGCCATAGGTCTTGACCCAGGCACCAAAAAGTGGAAGAATGTGTGGCTCCTAGATGAAGTATAGTTAATTTGATTCTAAGATACTTTTCAGGAGTCACTCCCACGGTGTCAGCTGGGCAGCACACACATGCAAATGCAAATACTTGAGAACTTTTTTCCACTCCTATGTCCCCAAATTTGCATATGATAAAAAGACCTTTATCAAATGCAAATGGTAACTTTCTCTATTGAATAATTGAAAGTAAGTGACCCACTTGTTTGTCCTTGAATCTAGCCTTGCCCATTCCCACTCTAGTTAGCAAGAATCTGTTAAGTATCTATACAAAATCTAACCCTGTTTTGGGCGTTTGGGGGCATAAAAGATAAGAGGAGGGCATTTTCTATCTGGGTTTACATTAAATGGTAAGCATATGCATGCATGTGTGAGAATTTTTGTGAGGGAAATCTCTTTCAGTCCACCCCTATGTTGATACAAGTGGGAGATCATCCTCTTGTTCACTGTTTATCTGAGTCTCAGGCCTGCCTTCATGTCAGATAATTAACAAACAGAAACCAATTAATCATTCAAAGGGAACTGGGATGGTAGGTAAGGCATTGAGAAGAGAGTGGGCAGTCCAATAAAAATCAAATACAGTAAAAGAAATCATCCTAGACTTTAGAGCTTAGCTCTAAAAAACTACATTTACTGGGGGGGGGGGGGGGTGTTTCTAGGAAGCTACTGCCAAAATTATGAATAAATCTTTGGGTGCCAGGTGAGCTTTGAACAAAGCCATGTTCAGAATATTTTAGGCAGACGTTTTCCTTCCTTCAAGGGAGCTTTCTTGCTGAGGTAATGCATTTTGCCCATGGCAAATGATCATTTGGATATGCTTTCATATTTTAAGCCAGATCTTGAGACTTGGGGAGCTAAGCTCTTTGCATCAGTATTTTACAGCTTCCAAATGTTACTTTCCTCCTGAGGGTTCTTACCAGCTACTCACACCTAGTGCTTCCCAGCACAGTTTTTTCTCTTGGTTGAGATCTGTTACCCTTTCTGGGACTGTAACCCTTTCTGGGACTGTAACAGTTTGCCACCTGTTTTCTAAGGACATTTGAGCCCTACACTCTGGTCCTACAACTTTAGCTAGGTATTGACTTGAACACATGAATCTAGATGTTTCAGGTAACGATGTCATTTTGCTAAATAGCACTTAATATTAACTTCTCAGCCCATTTAATGTTCTTTGATCCATGTCAAATGCCAACAAGGTCATTGTTATTATCCTTATTTTTCAGATGAGTAAACTGAGGCTCAATGGGGTTAAATGTGTTTTTCAAAGTCAGAGAGCCTGTAACTAAAGGAGCACAGATTCAAGCCATGTCTGTCTGATTCAAAGGCCCGTTGACTTCCCATCAAGCCTGTTTGCATGGAGCAGACACCTGCTTGTGCCTTACCCAGGACAGACTGGCCTGTCTCGCACCTGTCAGGAACTTTCCTCCTGACACTGTTTTCTGGGCCTTTATCCAATCTCATTTGGAACCTTTATCAGTGAGCAAATCTGTTTCTTTCTATTAGATTCAATAGAGGCAGAGGCAGACACTGGAGACAGGCAGGTAGCTGAAGATAACACCAGGGAAACCAGCCTCCGAGAAAGGAGCAGAACAACTGCAATTAAAACTTTCACTCTTCTGAGAGGTTGTGGAGTCAATAGAAAATCAGTTCAGGGTCCCAAGACTCTCAGTCCTTGGCAGCCCAGCCAGAAAGGAGAAAGGAACAGCCCAGAAGGCCTTTTTATTCCAGCTCTGGGAAGATACACAGCAATCAATGAACCAAATGAGCTGTTTTATCCAGGGCAACCACACTAATCCAGGTATGCTGAGACAGACAAACACATAAACACATTGATTATCCTGTTAGACCCTGATGGTCTGTACATCATGGAAAATGAGGGTGAAAAGAAGGAGAAGAAAATATGCTCCTGATGTTCTGGGCCACAGTTCTGACCACAGAAAGGAGTCACAGGATCCACTCACCTCCTTTCTGTTGAGGAAGGGCAGTAAATATTGGGATCTGTTCTTCAGAGCACAGGTAGACCCAGTGAAGGTAACAAAAGCTGTAGAGGTTACCAGCTAAACAGTGGATCTCAGGGGCTAAAGCTGGAGCATGATTTTCTAACAAAGATGCTTTATGTGGGTCTTTATGTGAATCTTTAAGGTCAACAGTCATTTAATCATTAGATGCTAACTTGGCCCACGTTCAGGTGACATCAGGGTGTTCAGGTGGTGAGGATTTATAGTGACTTGTCAGAGGGATGGGAAATGAATTTCACAAATGATAATGACACTAACAAGAGTTATCGTTCATTGAGCAGTCACCATGAATCAGACACTATACTAAGCACTCTATAAGTATTAGCTATTAAAAATCTCACCACCACCCAATGAAATAAATACTATCTCCATTTTTAGATGATGGAATTACGGTTTAGAGAGGTAGGTTGGTTGTGCTGTAGCAAATGATAAGACTCAACTTGAATTAACCATGGCAGGAAAAAGGGTACTTTATGGAATGGGTGAGAGTGTGGCTGGCCTTAAGGATGGCTGGAGCAGGGACTCAGTGATACCAAGAATTCTCCACTCCCCTCTTTCTCCCCTCTGCTGGCTTCACTCTCATTCACTGCTGGATAGGCATCTGGATAGGCTCCTCCACTTAGGGAATGAGAATAGATGACTACCAGCTGTTCTGGAGTCGCTTCCTCTGAACCCTGACCAATGAGGAGAGAAGTCTACTCTCTTCCAGCTCCAGTTTGAAGAATCTCAGGGGAAGAATCAGATTGACCCAGCCTAGATCATAGGTTCACTCCTTGACCCAATCCCTTTACCAGGTGGATGAGGCAGGTACCTAGATTAGTCCTGAGTCACAGGACCAGCCAATGGCAAGGCTGTATGTTGGGCAGGATCCATTACTAGAAGGTAGGACATAGAGCACATAGAAGCACCCAGGAAACTAGTATGAGTCAGTCAGTCACACTAGTTGGTCCCACTTCTACATCAGACAGTACTAGATAGTTGCTAAGCCACCTATAGAGTTGCTCAGGCCACCTGATTCAAGTCTCAAAGCCCATACTCACCAGCTATGTAACTTTAAGCAAGATTATTTTATCTCTCTGTGTTTCAATCTCATTAACTTTCAAATGGAGATAATATATCTAATACAAAGGATTATTGTGTGAGTTAAATGCATTAACACATTAGAATAAGGTCTACTACCTAGTAGATGCTCTATGAATGTTAGACCTATTACTACTACTATTACTAAGGAGCTGAGTATCTTGCCCAAAAGCTAGAAAGTAAAATTTAGAGCCAGGATTCTTCTGATCATTGTTAGAATGATTATGATTTCCTCCTTTTTGGAATGCCCAGGCCCTTGATTCCTATACTCCTTCCTTTCGTAGGTTGCACTGATTTCTTTAGTGAAAGCCACACTCAACAGCCATCTTAAAGTAGCTGGAAGCCAGGATTTTAGTCATCATAGGAGGTCACACATGTATAGAAATTTCCTATTCATTACAATTTGTTATCCTAGATAACCTGCCTGGGTATTTTAAATGACCTGAATGCCCTAGGCTGGCTTTTGCCCATCTGAAACTCATGATTGCCGCAATGAAATAAGACGGAAAGACAGTGACCATGTGGGAGCAAAGGGAGCCTAAATATGCAAATGAGAAAACTATGGCTGTAGAGCATACTGGAATTTTCCCTTCCAGACTGGGCTCTAGGATCAATTCATCCTTTATCATTTGGCTAATGCTTTTCTTTCTCAAAGGCTAAGTTTACATTGCCAAAAGCCACTTTCTAACTTGGGGGATTGATTTCACCAATATGCTTGGACTCATATCTTAATAATATTCCATCAATGCTTGATTTATGCTATGCATGAGTAGCAGCACATTTGTAATCACAGAACAGCTCTCTTGGCACCGCATACTCCCTCCTTTTCCTGCTGCTGACTGGCGTATGCTTAGAAAACCAAGATTATTTATTGGCTTAAAGCAAGAGCTGTACTCTCTAGTCTGTAAGTTAACTTCTAATTGACCTTTTGTTGTTATGACCTTGGGTTCTGTAACCTTAGGGAAGTTAACTGACTTCTTTGGGCTTCAGTTTCTCCTCTGTCAAATATAGGGTTGGGCCAGATGATCTTTTATAGCTCTAAGCATCCAATACTCTCCAAGTCGAATATTCTGCCAAATGCTTGATCCAACAACATGGAAATCATTTTTCTGATTTCCTGGTCTTGGAAACTCTGAGAGCAGGGACTGGGTTTATCCTGGTGCACTGCCATATCCCCATTGTCTAGCACAGTGACTGGCAGTCACTTAATAAAGATGCTTTGAGTGACTGTATAAGCATGTATAAGCTTTTTCACTCCCTGGGCTGAGATAATAGAGAAGAGGCTTTTTATGGTCATAGTCTGGAAAACCCACTGAGGGAATTTGTGGTTTTTTTTCAGTACATCTCAGTCCTGCTTCCTTAATAAGTCCCTACTTGATGGGTAGGGCGTTAATCAAGTTTGAGTTTCAAGAACTCATAAATAAATCAATTTCAAGAAGTCGTATATAAATCCAGCCTCTGTTAAAGCCTGTTACCATCCCTCAACTGCAACCCCAGGCCTAAGAGGGCCATGACATGCCCCAGAACAAAGCCTGGCATGAGCCTAGAGCTGCACCATTGCCCAGATAAAACAGGAGAGGCAGCTGGAACATTGCAGCCTCATTATTTATATTTAGAATCCTCAAAAAGGGTCCCCACCAAAACTTGTGACAACCTAATAACCTCCACCACTCACTAGTCCCTCAACCTCCTCCAAAATAAATATATATTTCATAATATTACATACAAAACTAATTATTCCTGATTACTTCGGATGCAGAGCCTCTGAGATAGCGTTATTTCTCTTGAACATATCTTGCATTAGTAAAATATATTTTTATTTTGCCTCATTAATATAATGAATGAGACAGGGCAAGGACTATTATTCTTATTTTATAAATGGGCACACTGAGATCCAGTAAGCTCCATGATTATGTGACCCAAAGATAGAACAAGACCCAAGACCAGAAGTCAAATCTCCTTTGGTTTCTGTCTCCAATTAAAAAGGATATGCCTCTCTCTAACTTAATCACATTCCAATATTTGTACAGACATCATACCAGTTCATTCGTTCATTCAATCATTCATGCCATGAGTATTTATGAGCACCAGCTGTATGCCATGGGTTGCACATTGTATTGGAAGTTCCTACTCTCATAGAGTTGACACTTCAGGAAGAAGGAAATAATAAATAAACAAATGCATAAACAAGAAAATATCAAGGATTTATGAGAAACATGAAAATCTAAAAAAAAGATAAAATAACCAGAAGGGAGCTGGCAAACGACTTAATGAGGGAAGTACTTATTGAGAAGGTGGTATTTGAACAGCTTACCATGAGAAGAAATAGATAAAGAACATTCCAGGTGGAAGAATCATTACTGTAAAAATCTTTGCATGTTGGCACCAGCCTCATATGATCTGCTCATTAAAATATTTAACAATTTTCACCTTTGACCTCCTTGACTTGGATAAGGGTCATTTCTAAGTCTGGAACCACAGCTTAGGGCAAATGGGATTGTCTGTCCCAAAGTTTTGACACCACTGTGATTGGAGGCTTTAACAGCAACATTATTTACAAGGGTGTCTTCATCAAGAAATCTGTTCCATTTGTTAAAAATCCATAATGTGAACGGAACTGTAGCAAACATCAGACTATTTTTGCTCTTAAAAACAATTTTAGAAATTAATGGATTTCCTGGTAAGTTATGTTAGAATGAACCTCTAATTCTAACTACTTTAATTTCTTTCAGAGGAATTTTGGCAAATAGAATTAATTTCTTGACCTAATTGGAGTCTTGATTAATTTATCCCAATAGCAATAACATTAGCAGTATTTGCGTAACAAAAATTGTTTCTCTCTGTGCCAACAGGGAATTGAAAGTCATCATAATTTGTTTTAAAGAATGCAGATTTAGAAGAATGAGTAAGAAAATTCTAAGTGAAATGTATGGGCAGAATTTTTGGTCTCAGAACTTTTCAGAAATAAACAGTTCCCTGTAAGCCCCAGCTCCTCTCTCAGATGTAGTTAGGATACTCGGACAGGCCTAGAAAATGAAGTTGGCACTTTTTTTTTTTTTGCTCCTTTAGTCATAGAAAGACCTTCCTCTCCTCCTCCAATGTCTGTCCTCTTTTTTCTCCATTCTTAAATTTCCTATGCTCCAGCTCTTTGGCCTTTCTCTCCCCTTACTCTTTCTTCTTTCTATCATCACCTCAATTTTCTTGCCGTGTCTTCCTTTCTCCTGCTAGCCATGTCCCCCTCCCTTCCTTTTTTCTCTCTTTTGTCACTTACAAGCTATGTATCCCTGAGCAACATATTAACTTCTCTAATCTTGAATAAATAAAATAAAAATTGAGTAAATAAAATCAGATAAAGATAATAAAATAATCTAGAAATTGAGTAAATAAAATAAAATAATCCTAAGTGCAACTATAAGCCATAGTTGCACCTGGAGTTGTTTTAAGGCTTAAGTGAGATAACATGTACAAATAACTTAGCATATGCCTGACCATACACAATAGCTGATAATATGAGTTTTCTTTTCCTCTTGGTTTTCTTTCCTCCTTTGTCTAATCAAGACCCTGTTACTTCTTGATCTGATACACATGGCCCAGGCCAGAATGTTATCATCAATACAGCTGAAGCCTTAGAATATTTACTTCGTTCCATTTTCCTGGAAAAGTTTTCCCAGAAATTCTTCAACCCTTTCTTTCCATAGCCCATTTCATCATTCTGTGATCTGATTCCGCCCCCCCCCATCTCTGATCTTAGTTCTGAAGCCATTTTGTCTAATTGATGGTATTAAGGCATAGGTTATTCATATTTTCCTGCCTTATTTGTAGTCTTCTGTTCCCAAACTGATGAGCTCGGCCATCTTTTTTCTGACTGACACATTGAAACCCAGTCCCTGAGCATGTCTCCTGGGATCAACGTGGGAGGCCTCCATAACTGACTGCACACTGACACACACCACAGCCAAGGTGAAAGGCCAGCAGAAATGTCATGCTAAGTCATATTTATAGCCTACCCAAGCCAGAATAAGGTCTCTGGTGATAGTGTTTTTGTTGTTGTTGTTGTTTTCAGGAAACCTTCTATGACAGAGATCCCTGACATTTCTTCTCAAATGAGGACTTATTTTGTTTTGTTTACCCCCACAGTGGGGTTTGGGGTGGGTGACTATTGTGAGCGGGAATCAGAGAGGACAGAAGAGATGGTTAGTTGCTCACAATGATTAGTGAGGGGTGTGTGTAAACCGACCACACTGGGAGTCATCCATCCTGAGCTACATTACCAAGCAGACTTCGGTTGTATGTTTGGTGAATTCCCAAGGTTCCCAGATGGGAAAGGTAGGGGAAGGGCTGCACCACATATAAACCATGTATCTGACATTCGGAATTTGTGTTATTCTTTTCTAAAGGCAGTGTGAGGACAGGTCTTATCCTGAGTAGGCTAATCCACTTACTAAGAATATGCTGCTCCCACAGGTGCTAGGAAAAAAGTGGGACTTTCTGAAGAGCCCCTTCTCCATTCTCTCTGGAGGTTCATAAGTGACCGCAACCCACAGATGATAAAGAAGTCAGCACTGACAAGGAAGCCATCATTATTGAAGGATACAGACACAGAATTCACATGATAGTGAATACAGACTTAACCCTACTTCCTTTTAGTACTTCCTTTTAGTTTTTCACTGTAAAATGGAAATAGTAATGACATCAACCTTACACGGTTGGGGAGATGAGATAATCTATTTACAGTGCCTGACATATTTTTCAATGGGAAGATCTATGCTGGAAACTAATCCTTGAGATTTACACATATAAAGGCACAGTCTCTTCACCATATATGAAACTAGAAGACCAAGGTGTGTTGGCATCTCAGAGTAACCCTGCCTATGCTCACAAACGTGCCTGGCAATGTTTTATTTTATTTAGAATTTTCTTTTATCACCATTTTTCATTATCGTAAACTTGGCTCTTTGCAGCTAAATCAATAGCCCCAAGGTTAAACAACTCATTTTTATGTATCTCACTGGAGACTTTTGATCTCTATTATAAATGCAAGTTGTTAATTTCCTGCTTGTCAAGTTCTGTCTTCTCCTCCCCATTCCTTACCTCCTTTCCTTCCCTCCCCTCCCCCTCTTTAGCTCATTAAAACATCTTTCCCCCACTTTCTCTCATGTATTTATTTTTCTTCTCTCTCCTCCCCTCTCCTTTCATCTCTTTTACAGTCCTTTCTTCAATCCATGCTCCATGTTTAATTCAGTGAGGTTGAAAATCATGATGTTTTGGCCAATTCAATGAGGTTGAAATTCATGATGTTTTGGCCAATCATACATACTTAGAACTTGAGTCTCAAATAACATAACTGAGCCATGAAAAGCCGAGGGGAAAGTGCTGCAGTGGTGGTTGAGGAGGGAAGTTACTTGATAGCTGAGGCTAGGGAATAAGTTTGTCCACAGCACTACATCTCTGAGCTTCCTTTTGGCAAAACTAACCATGGAAAAAAATTATTCAAGAAAATTTCAGACAATTCTTGCCAGCTCCCATGCTCTGAAATTATAACCAATCACTATATTTGAGTCATCCATTTGCCTGTGGAAAAACTCCTGGAAGTCTTGATACTCAATAGGGCAAAACTTCCTTAATGTAATATCTATTTATTTTTTAATTTCACATAATATGGAGTTATTTCCTACCTATAATGGTTTAAGCTTGAATTGTTCTTAAAATATCATCCTTCACACAAAAATGATGTTACTAACCTGTTGCAGTAGGCAGAATTTTGGCCCCTATGATGTTCACTCCTTGATATTATACCAGTGAATATGTTATATTACACAGCAAAGGGATTTTTAGGTGTATTAAGGCTACTAACTAGTGGATCTTAAAACTGGGAGATTATCTTGGATTATCTGGGTGGGTACAATGTAATCGCATGAGCCTTGAAAAGCAAAAGAGGGAGTTAAAGGGATTTGAAGCAAAAGAACATGAGGTGCAGTTGCTGGCTTAAAGACAATGGGACCAAGTGGAAGGTCTAAGAAGGAAGGGGATGTTGCCAACAGAATGAGGTTAGAAGAGGAGTCTTCCCAGAGCCTCTATAAGGAAACACAGCCCTGCCGACACTGTAATCTCAACTTTATCAGTCGCTGAACAGAGAATCCAGCCACACTGTGCCCAACTTCTGACCTACAGAGCTATGAGATAATAAATGGGAGTTGTTTTAAGCTGCTGAATTTGTGGTAATTTGTTATAGCAGCAACAGAACACTAATATACCCACTATTCACTGGTCAATCATTAGCTTATACCTGAGGCTGTTTTCATTAAGTAGGATGGACCAGTGTTGATCTCACCACAGCTTTTTGCCTCGGTACCTTTCTGACCACACTGTCTATGTGCAAGGTCGCTGACTAAGGTAGGTATTTATTCTGTACCCATAGAATAGAATAAGTTAAAAGACATTTCAGAAATATATGACTAGATTCCTTCTTAAAAATATGCCTTAACTAAGTAAATTGACTGAAAGTGCAGGTTCTGATTCAGTGTTTGTCCCAAAGGATTATTTAGCCATCAGTTGCACCCTCTGGGAAACAAATTAAAATTGCAGAATTCTGTGGGGCCCCTAATAGTCTGAATCAGAGTCTCGGAGGATGTGGGTAAAGAATGTACATTTTTGACAAGCACCTAGGCAATTCTTCGATGTACCAACATTTGAAAGCCACAGCCATACCCCAGTGTTTTCTAAATAGCTGGTTGAAATCCAATGGGTCATGAAATCAATGCAGTGAGAGCAGATTTTAAAAAATAGAAGTGAATAGAAAAGGAAAGTATCAGAAAGCCTTGCAAGAAGCAAGTATGTTAGGTGAAACTTTTGTTTCTGTGTGTGTGTGTGTGTGTGTGTGTGTGTGTGTGCCTGTGCAGGTTCAGCATGTAAAGGATGAAAAATATTTGAGAAATAGGGTTCTATCTGATCCTGTGAATCCCAAACTTTTGTCTGGTACTCTCCAATGCACTAGATTTTCTTTAACGAGCCTTTAATATTGTCCTGCCTGGCCTGCCTTGTTATAGGGATATCCTGTGAAGAATCTTACAGACAACGCATAGCTAGGGTTTTGTCATCCGCAGTGGAGGTTTTCAGTGATATGCTTCCTTTCATCCAAAGAACCTGCTAAATATGTCAATGGAAAGTATTTATTCTTCAGTGGGGAACAAAGTAATTTCCCAGAGAAATATCCGCCTTGATAATAGGAGGCAGGCTGGCCGCAAATCTATAAAAATGGATGTCTTCCATATAGGATAAGCTATAGTTTGATGCAGAGCAATGAAGTCATGTAGGTAAAGAAGAAGACCCATGACACATGAGAAGAAAGAAATATAAACAATGAAAATTAATCTGATATGTTATATTAAATGTAAGTTTCAGAGGAGGACAGTGATAAATGCAAAAATGCCTGTGTAAGTGAAAAAATGGAAGTAGTAATAAAGTAATAGGATGAAGCAACACTAAGGAAAGATAAAGAGGGACCATCTACAGTCTTAGATCTGCAGATTGTCTGCAGATTGTCTCCAGATATACCTAAGGCTCCTTACCAAGGTCCCCAGCACTCGAGTAAGCAAGCTTGGACTCATTAGAATAAGTAATACTAATGATTTCCCCCAGAAAAGCGACATTTGTCTATTTACAGACTTTTTAAAAGAATCATCTGGGATACGAATAGTTCAGATCTGTTTTGAAGTGAATAGTTCTCCCTATACTCAGCTGTGCCTGTGTTGGTAGGCTGTGATGCAGAGAGCAAGTCATCAAGTACTAGGAGAAGTAATAGTACTTTGCTATAATGGTAATTCACAGCATTAGTGCCAGGCTATGATGCAAGTAAAAATAAATGCTCAGTATAATCCATAAACAATACGGAAAATATTGCCTTTACCATTTGACAGGGGACAAAACTGAAGCTCAGAGCGGTCAGGCTAGCACACCCCAGTATTAATTGTCAGAGCTGAAGCAGGAGCATTGCTCCATGACTCCTGGTCCAGTGCACTTTCCACAAAACCAAGCTGCCTGTCACTGAGCAGCAAAATTCTCCCTTCACACCTCCACTCCTGCTTACCAGTCTTGGCGCTTCAAAGTGTACTGAGGGATAAACAAAAAACAAGTCCACATCCTGAGAGTAAATTTTAAATCTTGATGATATTTAATCCCTACAGAAGGTGGAATTTGCACATTTCTGTTCAATGAGCTTCGAAGAACAAAAGGTCACAGCTAATTTTGAAGCTAAAATCTTACAGAGACAACATCCTGCAATTACTACAGAGAAGTTAATATCCGCCATTTGATCAGGAAGCGAAGAAGTCACTGCTGAGCAAAGTCTGAAATATCTGAGGCCTCAAGGATTACCAAGCCTCTTTTAAAGTGCTTCATGCTGACCATCTTTTTTTATTTTGGCTCATATCTTCAGTCCCTGACCGCAAATCCAAATGCCACTGGAAGGCAGAAAAGTGAAATAAATGACCTTTCTCCACTCATCCCTAGCAGACATTTAATAGTTTTAATAAGCCATGGATAAGGAAAGCCATGGGTGAAAGGAAAACCCTGAAAAACACTCATTCTAGGTTAAGGTCTCTGTTTTAGTGCTCTACGAGAAAAACAGGAGTAGTAAAAAGCCATTCTGTTGATTACAGAACTTCAGACACAGATATCTGTATCTTTGAGGGTACTCACCAACTATAGATTTATCCTAATATGTAATGCTACTGTTTATATAGAATTTGGCATTTAAAGAGATTCCTTCTCATAAATTATTCTGTGTCATTCTCGGGGCAGCCCTTTGCATTTTATATCAGGGGTCCCAGATTTGGAGGAGGAGGCTGGAAAGTCTTTGAAAGCAACAACAGAAGAAATCATCCAAGACTGGAAGGGAAGAGAAGGAGACATGGCCCCAGTAGCAGGGATTTGTATACTATTCCAAGGTAGAACCTAAGGAAAGCGGCAAGACTTCAAGGAGAAGACTGGATAGTGCTTTTGGGGAGGCTAAATTCTAGGCTCCTTGGCTCTCAGCCCCTCCAAAGAGTTCTATATTCTAAGCTGGCTGGCACAGAAGCAGGAGGGCTTCCAAAACGAAAGGATTAATGCACGCTGAAATAATGCCCAATGATCAGTAATGACCACCCCCAAGGGTGGTCAGAAGATGCCCTCCTCCAAGCTTTGTACCACATACCCCACAGAGGAATGGAGCAACCCTTGGAGAGGATGCCCCAAACGTGACTAAGATTGAGTTTTCTGCCAGCCTTGTAAACTAGAACATTGAATTCAAATTCTGGTTGCTCTATAATAAATAAGGAAATGTGGTATTTCTTGCACACTTGAATTTGTAGATTAGGATTCATAAAACTGCATAACAAACAGAGGCCAAAACAAGAGCCCAAGATGGTAGTACAGAATGTTTATGTTAAAGTTTAGCAATGGAGAATAAAGAGTTACTTAAGTGGCCCTGGGAGTCAGTTTAGAAAGTATGGGTCTCGACACAGTTATTTGCATTTAAAAAAAAACAACTAGAAAATAACAAGTGTTGGAGGGGGTGGAGAGAAATAAGAACACTCATCCATTGCTGGTGGCAATATAAAATGGTGCAGCTGCTGCGGAAGGCACTTTGGCGGTTCCTCAGAAAGCCAAGTGTAGAATGACCATATGACTCGGCAATTGTGCTATTAGATGTATACCCAAAAGAATTGAAAGCAAGGACTCAAACAGTTGCACACCAATGTTCATAGCAGAATTATTGATAATTGCCCAAATATGGAAGCAACCCTAGTGTCCATCAACCAATGAATGGATAAATCAAATGTGGTATATACATGCAGTCAAATACTACTTAGCCATAAAAAGGAAAGAAGACCTGATACATGAGATAACATGGATGAGCTGGGAAGACATTGTAAGCCAGGCACAAAAAGGGCAAATATTGCATGATCTCACTGATTTGAAATAATCAGAATAACCAAACTCGTAGAGTCAGAAACTAGCATATAGATTACCAAGGGGTGGGGTGAGGATAGGGAATGGGAAGTTAAGATTAAAATATACAGGACTATAGTTAATAGTACAATTATAAAAATGTGCTATCAATTTTAACAAATGTTCCATACCAATGCAAGGTATTAATGATAGGGTGATATATGGGAATTTTGTATTTAATGCATGGTTGTTCTGTAAACCCACCATTTCTCTAATAAAGAAAAAAAGCCTTTGGACTGGATATTGATATTCTAGAGCTAAATTCTTGATAACCAAAAACCCAGCCATATAAACACAGTCATGGTTATATCATTAATGTTGTCCCCCGAAAAGCAAAAATTAACAATCACTAACTTGCTGTGGGAGTTGACCTGATTTTACACCACTTTCATCTTTTTAAAGTGTAACAACTATATTCATCATTGTTGACTTTCAGTGTAATCTCCTTTTCCATGATATTTCATGCTACTTTGTGATAATCTTCAGCATATACAGTTTCTACCATTTTAATAAACCCAAATTAAATAAGGACAGTTTCATTCATTTATTTAAAAATTAATATATCATTGATGTTATTTTTAATATAACTTAAACAAATCTTAAAAATCATTAAAATCTTGGTTTGCCAACAACCTTATAAAGATTTGGACTCTTAAAAGCAGAATCTGGCTTAAAATGTTGAAAAAATCCTTTTTGGATAGAGATGTAAGAAACTGCAGGATACATTTAAAAATATGGCTAATGAACAAAATGTTTATGTTAATTTTGCTTAAACTTCAAAAGTTTCCTCCTTCTCCCAAATGCTAAGGTCCATGAATATCCCATTTTTTTGGAAGTGGCATGAATTACTACAATACATGTGACTTGGAAAAAATATTATAAAAATGACAGGGTTTGTGGGTTTTTTTAGTGTTTTTTTTTTAAAAGACTTGCATAATGAAAAAGTGTCAGAAACCTACATCTTGTTACTCACATTTTCCAGTGATTGAAAGTTTTTCTGAAGCTAAAGTTCTCCACATCTGTTCCCAGGGTTACAAATCCTTCATGCCTACCTTTCCAAAATCATATAAATTCAAGTTCACATTATTTTTATCAGCCATCAATTAAATATTAATCAGCTTTTCTTGATCTTTAGCCCATAGGTCTTACTTACAAGACACTTTTAAGGGGAAACACTGGAAGCACTGCCAGTTCAAATCTCTTGGCTGGAATAATACTATCAGCAGTAGCAATTCCTGTAGCTATCTACGTTGCTTAACTTGCGACTTCTCTTAAGTGGAAAGTTGAAGAGCCCTGAGAGTTTAAACTTACTCTGTTTCCATATTGACATGATCAATAGACTACATATGGATCTGATGCATTTCGATTCCCAAATATAAGAACAGACCTCTTCAAAACTGCTTGTGAGAGATTCTAAATTCCAGTAAGCCTTTAAGCTCATAAGATTAGGACCATCTCTTTGTCTTTGCTTTCCATTCAAATAAAATAATGCACTGTCTTTCTGATGAGACGGTAATGCTTCTGATCAGACAGCAGTGACATGGCATAATTTAAGTCACTTAAAGGGCTCCCCATTCCACCATGGTACTTCCTTGCATTGACCTCCTCTGGTGCCGGAAATTTCATAGTGTTTTGTGGGTTTGGAATAGGCATCACTGTCTCCAGTGATTGGCTGGCCTAAATAGAGATAGCCTATCAGTGAGGTTCTTAAATAAAGATTCTGGGTCTCCTGTCTTCATTCAGCTGCGGAGGAGCCTAGCTTATGGAACCTAAACTTTTCATTTACACTAATGGAGGAAGATGGATAGCCTTCTCTATAAAAGTAATTAACACATCAAGTGCTATAATATCAGTTTAAAAATACTCATTTATGCCACTTGCCTCTCTGTATGGATTTAAATTGTCTTTTATCATTTTAAAAACTTTTGAGATGGGGAGATTTTATGAACTTGTGTCCTTTTACGATCTTTAGAACTCAGCCACTGAGCTATCAGTCTGGACGGTGAAGGTGTGATCCTGCCTGGGTTCAAGAGGAAGGACAAGCTGATCTTCTCACCCAGGAAACTGCAAAATACCATCACACCTGGAAACTCTGTAAATTCATTTGAGACTAAATATTGATTGCTTAGAAAGAAGACAAATTAAGGAAATAACTTCACAAGTTGTAATAGCCAAGATAGGCTAGGTTATGCCCCAATAGCAAACAAGTCCAAGAGCTCAGAGGCTTAAAGAAGAAAGCTGTGTTTCTCAGCCATGCCACATGGCCATTGCTGGTCCTCAAGGAGGCTGTGCTCTACACCTCCTTACCCCAGCACGATGTCATAGTGAGAGCAAGCTCTGGAGAGTTTTACGATAATTACATGTGCCAACTCTGAAGTGACATGTCACAACTCATTGACCAGTACTAGTCACATAATTGCATCCAACCACAAGGGGCTAGGAAATGGTCGTATACCATGGCAACCAGCACTACTTACACCATACAAGGAATAATGGTATAATTTCCACAAGAAAGACAAGGCAGCAGTCCACTTCCTGAAATGAGACACACTTGGTATTATTTGATTATAGAGAGGTTTTACACTATGTCTCTTAGTGTACTCTGTGATCCAGTGAATTGTCCTATAACAAAATTCTGCTTCCACATGAAGAGAAAAATCATAGCTATCCATTTGGGGGTTAAAGAAGATCAATCAGCATATACCCAGGGGGCTGCATAGTTTAACACGTCCTCATAGCCTGGTCCTTTCTATATTCTCTCAGAAAAAGTTTCGGCCCTCATTCTTCATTTCCTGGAATCATGTTTGCTTACCTCTCTTTCCTTTCAGTGTCTTAGAGGGCCATCCTCTAATTCGAAGGTATTGTTCTTCCTGGTGATTTCTTTTTCTGAGCAGCAGCAATGAGGCTGGGCTAAAACACTAATGTAACCAATTACTGGATTCACATCTGTATTAGTTAGGGTTCTCTAGGGAAACAGAATCAATGAGAGGTGTCTATGACTATAAAATTTATAAAAGTGACTCACGCAACTGTGGGTATGCACAAGTCCAAATTCTGTAGAGCAGTCAGCAAACTGTCAACTCCAAGGAAGATGTCCGATGAACTCCTCGGGAAACGAACTGGCAACTTCGACGGACTCCTCAGGAAATAAACTGGGATCTTCGACGAACAGGAGAACGAACCGGTAACTTCGATGAACTCCTCAGGAAATGCTTCACTGGGCAGCCGAAGAAGAAGTGAAGGTCCTCTATCTGTCTCGCTTATAAGTCTTCAACTGATGAATTGGATTAAATCCAGCCAATTGCATTCTCTCATTGTGGAAGACACGCCCTTCAGTGAGTCGTCAGTCACAGCTACAGCCAACTGACTGATGATTTAACAAAGCAACCTGTTGGTTTATTAACCAGCCACAAACATCTTCACAGCAATTGTTAGGCCAGTGTTTGCTTGACCAGACAGCTGGGTACTATCACCTGGCCAAGTTGACACATGAACCTAACCATCACAAGATCACAAGCACAGAGAAACTGCCCCACTCTTAATAGTTGTGTTAACATTTGGCTGTTTGCTCATACGAATCCTCAACCTCCTAGCTCTCCTGGACTTTATCACTTCTATTTTCTGTTCTATTCCTCCTCCTCGATTGCTCCTTTTGGTTTAGTCAAACTGTTTTTCCCAAGCCATTTGGTTCAATCATTTTACTTTGCATCTGAACCACCTGTGGAAGTACATTACTTTCAATATAGTAAATTATCCTGTAACAAGAAAATCCCAAATGGCCTGTGTCTGTTCAGTGTTTCTATATGATAATCAGAAATTTTCTCACTACTAACATCCTATTATGAATTATGTTTCAACATAAAATCAAGGGTGTGTGGAAATAACTGGTAGGATGAGAGTCTTATTCTTGTAAAGTGTGTGGATGTGAATTATCAGATGTGGTCAGTCCTTTCTGCTAAATTTCTGTAGAGCAAAGAAAAATCTCATACCAAAAAAAGAGAGAATTGACTCTTCCACCTTGATGGTGGGAACAGCTGAAGCACCACAGGACAGACTCAGGATTCATCACTGTCTATGTTCATTTCTCTCCTCCTTCCTTCCTTCTACAACTACTGAGAACATTGCACAGGGTGCTGGGTCAAATGCTAAGAAGAGTATAGCATGGCCTCTGCCTTGGAAGCTCTCTAATGGGGAAAACAACAGAAAATTAAGTCATTACAATGCTGGACTGTACACTCCACAAAGGCAGATTCAGTGCCTCTTTGGTTGACACTTGTATATCCAGAACCTACCATAGTGCCTGGCATTGAGTCATTATTCAAAAATATTTATCAAATGAATCTATGCATACAGTAGCTCTAACAGATGTAAATGTGATGCTCTTATCCATCTGCATGTTTGTTTTTTCCTCTGACAGGGGCACTGAGATAGTTGAGGAGTCATCTGGAGATTTACTCCTAAATATTCAATACTGCTCTGAAATACCTATCTATTCTCCTAGCATAAGATTAAGTGGATAATGGCCCAATCTCCATTTCTCTGAGTAGATGCAGCCAAATTTAGCCATCAGTATTTAGCCTTTATCAGGAACCCTGGATAGAAAGCCCAGCCCCCCTGGATGCCAGCCCCCATCTGCTCGTGGGGGGAACCCAACACGAGAAGCAAAAACAAGTCCTGGCAGGCTGACCATTTTGATCTGAGACAAATACGAATGCCTGTCTTTTTCAGAGCAGACTGTGATCTGCAGTGTAAGGTTTAAAGCCCATCTGAAGGGGGAAGAGAAGTATAGGGCCATTTAGAAAATGCCCGTTTTTCTCTTGGAGACTGCTTTGGGGGCCACCGTCTGACGCCAGCTCTTCCGTCTGACCTACATCAGATTGCAGTAGGGCATCTCCGCTCCCCTCTGATCCCCAGAGGCTCAGGATGTCATGTTCAGCTATTGGTTCTTTATGCTGAGCTGCAAACTCTGTGGTTGTTGGTAAGCAGCATTAAAAGCCAGGGAGTGTCTCTGTAAGAATCCCTGGGCATTGCACTTAGACATCCGCCTGTGAGAGTCCCACAGACATCCTGGCCGCTGCAAAGGATACACTTCTGACCTGCGACAAACAGGGATGAATGCTTCCAAACTGCCTGGAGTGAACAGACTAAAACAATTGTGGAGGGTGAGTAAAAGGATACAAATCAACTTACCAAAAAGAAAAAAAAAAAAAAAAAGTTTACTTTCTGGAGGAAAAAAAAAAAACCTAGATAATCTGCTCTAGGAGATGTGCCGGGAGTTACTTACATTATCTTACAAAACTCCTGTTGGGAGATTCAGTGGTGTATATTTGATGCCTTGCCAAAGGTTTGGAATTTAATTTTAACTAATATGCTGCAGATGTAATCAGAAGCCAGTTCAGCTTCGGGCATTTACTCAGAGCAAAGTTTTCTGGAAAAAGCAGTTTAGCATCTAAGCCACAGGATGACAGTTAACTCTATTTATTGCCATCCATATATCAAACAGCATATTCTGATCTTAGCCTCTAAGAGCAGATTTAAGTACTGAATGTGAGGACTAATAGACAGAATCCTGAAAATAACGTGTAGATGTATTTCCTTTCACATTACATCTATCAGAAGCCCTATCTGACTAGAAAGAGAAAAGCTAAGAAAATCTCAAGCTTTATATGGCCCTTTTATTAAAGTATTAGGAAGTATGAAGGTGATTGTAATCGCAAACCATTCAAATTTGTGGTATACTTTGCAGACTATTACAATAATCCTGTGTAATGAGCAGGTCAACACCAAGCTAGCCTAAAAGCAGACAGCTTCTGAAATTTCGATTTTTGTTTCTCCTCACAGAATGATTAAAAGAACCTATGGAAATCATTACTTATTTTCAGTTAGACTCTTAGTTCAGAGCAACAAGTAAAGCCTCCTGTCTTGCATACTTGCATGGAATTCAAGGAGATGATAAATATCTGTGCTGCATGTCAAGATCAGAGGCAAGCCCCAGAGGTGTTTAGGACATGGCAGAGAGTTGATGACTCTGAAACTGATATTTAATGCTCTCTTACACGTATAATGCAGGGGAGGAATAAAACAATGGGTATGTTGTCTTTTAGCCCTAATATTATGTGGTTCTATGATTTTTTTTGTATGCTAGCATTAATTAGCACTCTGCTCATTCGAAATTATTTTAGCAGATGAATAAATAACAGGTAGTGAATCTAATGAGTTTGAGTTATAGGTAAACTGCTTTTCTTTCTGTATGATCCTATGTATAATTTAAGAAGGGCCTTGGGTTATAGAAGTGCTTTGTCAATTACTTAGTGAGTCATAATGCCCATTTATTTAGACTTGTAATGATAAAATAATGGGAGTTTTCCAGTAATTTTGAAATTATTTCTTAGACAGGGGTCTGCCTTCAGCTGGGTAGAACCAAAACAGTTTCTTCCCAGTGTAAAGCGTATGTATACTATAGAAGTAGGTATTCGATCTGAATAGATAAGAAGATATTAAGCATTTAAATGATTAAACTCTACAGAAACACCCTATGTAGCCTGCAGATCCCAGGGTTGTGAGTCTGGGGACCAAATGTCTGGGTTCTAGGAATAGTTTCTTGACCTTGGGCAAGTTGCTTAATGCCCTTCATTTCCCATATGTAAAATGAGTGGCTCCTCCCAACTCTGCAGTTCAATCTGAACACGTGGAAAACAGATTACTTTCTGGTCTAAATGTGCCGTCTATCTGCCTATCAGAGAAAAGGACATTGTGTCTGAAAAAGTCTGATTAAATGTTTTTGGTATTGCACTATTAGTTATTAGAGGACATTTCCAATGTCGTCTTGAAACAACACTCAGATCTGACTTCAGACTCTTAAAAAGGTTCATTTTCAGTGACATTGGGTATAGTGTCTCAAAGTCATTTGTCATATATAGATATTTGTAGATAATGCTATAGTTTCTCTTTAACAGACTTAAATTTACTTTAGCCATTAATATCTCCAAACAGTCATATTGGATATGAAAACCCAAGCCTCTGATGAACCCCTCAATAAGCGGTGATTAGAAGGGAGTCTTCAAGGGGTCTATGGCATCTTCTGAGAGAGGATGTTCTCTTAGAAGCATAATACGCACAAGTATACAAAGCAACTGACTCAGAATCCCAGGCCTAGCTCCCTGGCTTTGCCCCTGTTCTTGGGAAGAAGCACTCAGTCAACATAAAAAAGAGGCCAGGGTTTTCACTCCACAACAATGGATTCCAGAAAAGGAAGCAAATTCTAAATAATCTGTGGCATTCTTAATCATTTAGGAAAAGGAACTCCAAATGGACAATGTAATTATTCTGTTGTCTCAAGTCTGAATTATTCATTCTTTCATGTTGGTTTTATGCTAATAACTCCAGGCGATTATTAATAATAAATTTTAGAAAATCAGAGATAAAATGGAAAACAGTTTCAAAGAAAACATTTAAAACCTCTAAGTGGAGGACTGTCTATGCAACATTAGATTCAAACAGCCAAAGCCAAAGCCTTGTTTGGCCTCTTTCAGTTTGTGTTCCTTGGTTCCCTTGGCTAGTTCTCACCCAGAGCTGTGGGCTGAACAGAGCTGCGTGCTGTCAGTCTGTCCACTGAAAACCTACAGCATGTTAAGGAGTGTCTCAAAGGTGGGCTGCAGCCAGGTTTCCTTCAGTGAAAATGTGTACAGAATTTCAAGAAGTAGATGTATTTTTACTAGAAATAAAACTTTTTGATGTCACTGATTCATTCTCATTAAAATCAGTGACAGTCTTCCCATGATTTTTGATAGGTTCTATGTATTTATTTTTTATTCATAGCAAGTAGGATATTACGAGGGAGGTCATTCAAACAAGCCTATGACTGTTCACTTGTGGTAGTTGGAAACAAGTTTGGGAATCATTGCCTTAATGGCTTTCCCATTTAGACTGTATGAACACAAGAGCCAAATGTCTATTTGATTTCACCAGAAAAAAAATCTGTAAATCTAGTTATTGGATGCTGTGTGAAGCCATTTGATTCCATATGTTTAACAACAGAAATTCTATGTACCTGGAAGGATGGTCCAAGCTTACAAGAAGAGTCAGAATAATTTTTTAGGTACTTTCTATTGTTGATTTAAAATGATATGAAACAGCCCAAAATTGAGCATTCAAAAATAGCCACGATCATGAAAGGCAATGTGACATAGTAGAGTATGCGAGAAATGCTGGCTTAATCCCATATTTCAAACTGATTATTTCACCTCCCTAAGCCTCAGTTTTCTCACCTATAAAATTAGGGAGGAGAGTATAGAGCAAACCAGGGTGATTCTCTCCGCAGATAGTACATTATAATCTCCTAAAAAGCTTTTTTTTAAAAAAAATTTGAAAATACCAACTCCACCCTAGTCAAAATCACTGTGAATGGGGCCTAGGATATCAACATTTTTTATAAGTTCCCCAGTCATTCTAATGGACAGCCAGAATTTAGAGCAATTATATCATCTGTAGGTCTCTCCTGGCTCCAACATTCTACATACAATGATTCTAATGGCTGTTTCTCAAGGTAAAAGCATTACAAAGCTTATACTGTGGTTGTGATGGTTCTTACTTCAAGAGATCATGAGTGGAAACTGGGAGAGCAAAAGGCTCAAAGGACTTTAGCCTCCCCCAACTCAAAGTGGCTTTTCATGCTGAAGGCTTGAATATCCTTGGTGTAAACAAAGCATCCAGAGGCCATCTGTATTTTAGTTTCCGATAATGAGATATTGTTGGTCCTAAGAGTAGTGAACTCTGGTTTCAAGGGAATGAAACAAATGAAAATATTTTCCCCTGAAATGTAAGCTTTTCTTTGTTGTTGCTGAGGTCAAGTCAGGTGATAGGTATACAAAGGTTAATAAGACACAGCCCTTGTCTTCAATTAATTTGCCATCTAGTGGAAGTGAGAGACACATAAATAGTGATTGCATGATTTTGCATCATGCAAGTTGGATGTTGCTTGACTATGTAATTTTCCAGTCTCAAAAACTTGGTGCATGCACTCAAAGCCAGAAGGAAAGCCCCAACTCCATCATCCTTTGCCAGAGTGGAGTTTATGCTCTGACATACTGCATTTGTGGGTGAACATGTTTTTCACACGTCTTTGAGACAAGAAGATGTCTAGTAAGTGTACATACTCCGACACCTATACATAGAGATGTTTGCATAGTGCAAAATGTTTATATTAATGTTCAACAAACATTTTTGGATATCAGCATGCAATCATACATTTATGCATTTAGTAAAAGAACAAAATACAGTAGGATATTATATGTCAGGACACAAAGGTGAGAACCAATTTAAAGCCGTTTCTAAGCTTTGAGTCTTTTTCCAAACTCTTAAAGGTCTGAGCAGCTGGAAGCAGCTCTTTTATCAATGATGTTGAGTCTCCCTGTTCCTGGTTTGCCTCTATTTAATTTATATTAAATTATATAAAATAAATTATATATATATAAAAAATTGTATATATAAATTTATATATAATTTATATCAATAAATAATTTGATTTATTTAACTCTAAATCAAGATTTCTACAGGCCATGGAGAGAAATGATAGTCTGTATTCTTGCCTCTCAGTAGCTAGATGAAATAGGGCAAGTCACTTCCTTTCTGTGAGCCTTTGTCTCTTATCCCTAACATGATATGGTTAGACTAGGTTGTAGTTCTCTTTGCAGTATCCTGTTATTCTACATGAACCATTTTCTTCAGGTTGTTAGGAAATAGGAAAAACTATTTTAATGTGTCACCAAGGAAGAAGCAAGATTGGATAGGTGGACCTTCTCCCCCCAGGGTAATAACCAACCCACCAACCTACCAGTGTAGTTCAGTATAATAAGAGTCGGTATCGGTAACAAATCAGAATTTGAATTTGGATTCTTCCATATATGAGTGTTATGTTCTTAGGCCAGCTTATTCAAATACAAGATTTTTTCATATATAAGATGAAGCTGGTTATACTACCTCCTAGTGTTTTTGGTGAAGATTAAATTTGATAATGTTTATAAAGTTCCTATTAAAATGCCTAGCAAATAGCAGCTGATCAATTAATGATGATAGGGGCGGGGGGGGGGGGCAGGTGGCTGAGTGCACCCACTCAACAGGGTGGCTCCTCTTCCAAATCCACTCAATGGCTCTTTTGTGAAAAGGGAGAGGTCCCGGGGTTTGCAGTGGTGAATTGTGAAGAAGGAAAATACTACATCTTAGAATCCTGAAACAGAGTAAATGATGTCATTGCACAGATTCACATCAGCCAGTTCCTCTTTCATCCTCTTCCCATTTAGCTCTGGGGTTAAGGCAAACTTGAGGCTGGGTTTGTATTTGAATCTTTCTCTATAGGTCTGGCTTTTGTTTGAGCATGTTATCTTTTCAAACAAATCACATCAGCTGCTTTTAGCTCTTGAAGGAATATAAGAAAAGAATAACTAAATTCAGACAATTATATTTTTCAAAGTGCCTATGATTCAAATAACCAATGGTATTTTGTAGTCAGTTTATTTGGCCTTGAATACTGTCCCACTGGAGAAAGTTCTTATTTCTTTTTAACCAACACTCAAAAATTATTAATTTAGCTCTTTATTCATGAACATTAAAAGCTGGAAGTTAAATATTTTATGATTCTAAAACTCAAATGCATATCTGATTGATACTGAGGGATGAAAAGTTGAGAGCAGGTAAAAGGCCTCCTCTTTCCAGAATTTGCAAAATCAATGTAAAGTGTCTTTTCACTAACATACCAAAGTGTGTAACTAACATTGGCTAGAGCAGGCGGTCTTTGATGAGAAAGTTGCTGCCTGGAAATCTTGCAGTTGTTCCTTCTAGATTCCAGCTTTGTTAGTTCTCCCCGCTCTTTAAGGGGAGGTTGGCTGGAGTTCCCAGGGAAGGAAAATAGAGTTTATGATGACACCATCAGTTTATCCATTAATGACAAGACTTCAGGGAAATATATAGTAGCAGTTCCTTGCCAAAAGGTGAGGGGGTTACTGGGCCAGAATTTAATTTTGAAAAGCATATGACAGTCTTGGAATAATAAACAGGCAAGTCTTTTGGTCTTGTATATACACTCCCAGCTAAAAAGTGTGTAACTACACTTTTGGTTCACACCATGTAATTTTTTTCTGCAATTATGTTCAGGAACTCAGCTGCACTGTTGGTTTTCTTTTTTTCCCACCCCCTAGTGAAGCAGAACAGATTCTTGGAATTGCCATCAATTAAACAGATGGATGGAACTTTCCGATAAGCTAGAAGAACAGAACTAGGATAAATAGGGTCTGTTTTTTCCAAAGGTCTAAAAAACACATGATTTCACCTTGAATGCTGGCAAAAGCTGTTGTTTCTTAAAGAAAAAAGATGCTTGAATAGGTTTTGCATGAGGGGGTCCTTCAAAGAACTGTTTCTAGCCAACAAAATCTTTTAGAACTTTGCTTTGCTCATGTTCATGTAGAACCTGAAAAGTTTCTATTATCAGACATTTTTAAAAGAAAACATGCTGAATATTTTATAATTTATAAAGGGAAAATTCATATGTGAGATATAAATTCTCAGATGATTTGCTTAATAGCTAATAACCAAAGAGCAACTGATGTTAATTGTAGAGAAGCCCAATGAATGTATTTGTGAATCAGGGGTCTGTTTATATTTCATTATTAGAGGAGTAATTTCTTAAATTGAGATTCTATGCTTTGATCGTTGATGCTGTACTCTGTAAATATTACCTGGGCCAAGTCACTGATTGGAAACACATAGATACGAAATACAAACATACTTAAAAGATTTTAAAAATATTACAATTTAAACAAATTGAGAAAAAAGCTGACAATTATCCTTAACAATGAATACATAGAGAACACTCCTTTTATTGGCAGATAGACCTATTGATGTAACTTGAATAGTGCTTTAATCACCCTTTCTCAGCTGCCTTATCTGTAAAATAGTGATAAGATTTCTTACAACATTTTGTGGGAAATAAATGAGATCACACATAAAATGTGCAAGCATAGGGCCTGCCAGTCCTTCACAAATGTTTTTTCTTTTTACCTTCTGTGGGCACTTGCCAATGTTTAATCTTTATCTACAGTACATAGATTAAGGGGTGTGTGCTTGGTAAATGTCTGTTGAATGGAGGAATGAATGCTTGAAGCTTACATCCAATTAATGACTACATTAAAATTTGTGATTGAATACTGAATCACTTTTAGGAAGTCATCAAATCTATTTTTAGCTGTTCGCATGTGCTTCAGCCTTGTTGCTGATATTAATACTATGACATTATCTGAAAATATAAGAAAAGATCATTTTCCCGTTTGTGTTCTTACCTGGCCCTTTTTAGGAATATAACTATTAGGTAATTCTGGCTCTTAGCCATTACATATGCGAGATTACACATGCATTGTTTCTTATTCACCTTTGAATTTAAGATAGCACTTTTATTTAGATATATTTTTACACTATAGTTTATTGATTAGGAAAATAATGCAGAAGAGGGGAAAACATTTACTCTAAGCCTTTTAGTGGACTGATGTTGGTGGATTTCTCTCTCTTAATGCTAAAGGATCTTCTTTGTGTTATCAACTGCAGGAATGCTGAGAATGAGGTAAAGACATATTTAAAGGAGTCTTTTAGGTCAGGATGCCTTGTCTTTGCAAATATTTTAAAGTTAAAAGAAAGCCTCCAGTTGAGCAGGCAGTTAGCAGTGAATTTATTTTTACCATTGAATTTCCATTTTTTTCCACTTGTAGAGTTTGGTGGTAGCACCGTTGATTCTTTATGAAAATACACATTTCCTACTTGATGAGCCCACCTATAAATAATAAACTTCTCCCACTTCCCAAATCCCCCAAATTTGATCCCTTCAGAAGTTACCTACTCCTTAGTTACCAATTAATTGGATAAACTTTTCAATTTATTGACTGTTTCTAGGTACCATGCATTGTAAAGGCACTGCAGGAGGAACTAGAGTAGAGAATAACTAAGGACTAGAATACAGAATAACTAAGAACAGCTTCCTTGAACTCACAGCTAGACGGGGGAGATGAACATAGGAAACCATGAACAATTTAAGAAGTGCCTGATAGACAGGTGGAGAGAGTATGTTGGAAATACCCAAAGGGGGTAATTAGTTGTTTTTTTTTAATAAGATTTATTCACACACCATACAATCATCCAAAGCATACATTCAATTGATCATATTACCATCATATAGTTGTTCATTCATCATCCCAATCTGTTTTTTGAACATTTTCCTTGTACCAGAAAAAGTGAAAATAAGAATTAAAAAATGAGTAAAAAAAGAACACCCAAATCATTTCCCCACCCCCGTCCTGTTTTTCCTTTAGTTTCAGGGGCCATAAATTTTGCAGGGAGTTTGAGGAATACCACAAAGAGGAGATCTTCCAATTAGATGTTTAAAAATAAGTGAAAAATCCTCATATGAGCCAAATGTATCCCAAGCAGAGAAAACAGTAAGATCTGAGGCATAAGGTTAGGAATTGTACAGAGTCTGTGGAAATAAGATATTCCAGTCCAGCTAGTAAATTGGGTATTTGTGGTGGGAGCTTGGGAAGTGGGAGCTTGAAGGTGATTGGAAATGAGACTGGAGACAAACTGAGGCCAGGTGAAGAACACATTTCATTAGGTAGAGAGATATGATGAAGTTGAGAGCTACTGAGTTGAGGCACATGAATTATTTCAAATAGTAGTCATAGAAATTAATGCAATTTCTGTTCAGGTGGTACAGTGAAAACACTTGGAAAAAATCTTCTTATGTATACATATATTTAGGTAGGCAAAACTGAGGATCATAGATATTTTTGCATTTAGTTGCTGTGCTGGTTTGGATGTATTATGTCCCCCAGAATGCCATTATCTTTGATGCAGTCTTGTGTGGGCAGGAAACTATTGGTGTTGATTAGGTTGGAGACTTTTGATTGGATGTTCCCATGGAGATGTGGTCACTCAACTGTGGGCGAGATCTTTCACTGGATAATTTTCATGGAGGTGTGGCCCCACCCATTCAGCGTGGGCCTTGATTAGCTTACTGGAGCACTATATAAGTTCAGACAGAAGGAGCAAGCTTGCTACAGCCAAGAGGGACACTTTGAAGAATGCACAGGAGCTGAGAGAGGAGCTTCAACTTACAGAGACATTTTGGAGAAGGCTTTGAAAGCAGACATTTGCTCCGGAGAAGCTAAGAGGGGAAAAACGCCCCAAGAGCAACTAAGAGTGACATTTTTGAGGAGCTGAAGCCTAGGGAGGAACGTCCTGGGAGAAAGCCATTTTGAAACCAGAACTCAGGAGCAGACACTAGCCACGTGCCTTCCCAGCTAACAGAGGTTTTCCGGACGCCATTGGCCATCCTCCAGTGAAGGTACTCGATTATTGATGAGTTACCTTGGACACTTTATAGCCTTAAGACTGTAACTCTGTAACCAAATAACCCCCCTTTATAAAAGCCAATCCATTTCTGGCGTTTTACATTCCGGCAGTATTAGCAAACTAGAACAGTTGCCGTGGAAAAGCCAACATGCTGTGCATAGTAGTTGCAAGAATCCTGTTCATGACCATTTCTATGCAAATTTCAATACCAGTTCAAAAATCCTGGATGATTTTGCTATAAATAAAAAGTACATTATACTTTAAAATTCTTTACCAGGTCTTTTGTTGAGCATTACCTGCATTTGAAGAAATGTTCTAGAAATCTTGGGGGTGACAGAAGACACAGTAAAATGCCTTTTCATGCTGAACACAGGATGCATATGTGCAATAGATAAATTACTCTCTTGCATAGTTTTTCCTATATATTTAACATTTAATATTACAATCTTGTATTTTTCATAGAGAAGCAACTATTCTGCCCTATTTAAATTTAGGGAGAATTTAAATAGAGGGCATATGTTTTGATTCAAGCTTAATGGTGGATAATATTTTACAAAAAGAGAAATTTGGTTGGGATGAGAGGAAGCAGATTGAATGGAGAGACTCAGACAAGAAAGTGTAAAAGTCTTAGAATGCCATGGCTGAAACCAAGGCTACTTGAGATATGTTGGCAAAGGATGGGAAACGAGTTTGAGATGTTGGAAGGAGGCACATATATGTGAGATCTTAAAACACTGTATTCTTCTCAATGGTCATCACCCTGCCTGAAAGCCCCTGGTGATTGGGTATAATCAGGTTCTGTAAAATACAGAGAAAGGAGGTACTTCACTGCAGTAACATGTCAAGTTCAAGCAGCAATATTAAAATAGGAGAAAACCAAAATTCTCTGTGCTAGGCAGGTTATAAGTAGTCTCATCCTATCAGGCTCCCTACTAACCTGTTCCCCACAGAGACAAAGTCTAGCCTCTGCAGTGTAGTTGTTGCAATATAAATAAAATAATAAAATAGCAACTTTTCCCTTAAGAAAGTATACCCAATTTCAAATTAGCTCTGATGATGTCTAGATTAAAGGATTACACACCTGAGAAGCTGCATATCTTCAGAGAAAAACTGTAGCCCCAGTATATCCTTCTCCTTGATAAGACTTAGGATTTTTTTTCTTACAAACTTCTCATTATAAATCATAGAAATTCACCCTATATCCAGGTGCTGTAACTGCTAGTGTAGTTTGAAAAATCAATATATCATTTTCATATGACAAGGGCAGCTCATATATGTGTGGAGCTATGAGACCAGGAGGCAGAGAAATGAAGATACCAATAAGATACAAGCACCAGAGGGTGAAATAGAAGGGAATTATAAAAATCAAGATAAAAGGGTTATGGATCCCAGGATATAATTCTATTTTATCTTTTCTGAACAGCTTTGTTGATGGATAAATGACATACAATAAACTGCACATCTTTGAAGTGTACAGTTTGATGAGTTTTGACATATGTGTTTATCCATTAAACTAACACCACAATCAAGAGAGTGAATATATCCACCACTCCCAAAAGTTTCCTTCTTTCCCTCTGTAATCTCTCAACATGACCCTTCCCAAGCAACCAGTGATCTGCTTTCTTTCACTGTACATTAGTCTGCAATTCCTAGAACTTTACATAAATGGAATTACACAGCATGTGCTGCTCTTCTTTTTGCCAGGCTTCTTTCTTTTAGCCATTCTAATAGGTGTATAGTGATATATCATTATGGTTTTGTTTGCATTTCCCTAATGAAGAATGTTCCTGAAAATCTTATTTGTCATCTGTGTATCTTTTTTGTATTATATTAAAATCTTTTGTCCATTTTATACTAATTTTGTATTTTTTCTTTCTTCCTTACTGTTGAAATTTTGAGAGTTCATTATATAGCCTAGATACAAATTCTTTAATAAATATGATTTAAAATGATTTAATGGTATGATTGGCAAATATTTTCTCCCAGTCTGTAGCTTTTCTTTTCACTCTCTTAACAGTCTTTTGAAAATTAAAAGTTCTTCGTTTTGATGAAGTCCAGTTTACCAATTGATCCTCTTATAGATCACTCTTTTAGTGTTATAGCTAAGAAATCTTTGCCTAAAACAGGTTACAAAGGTTTTCTTCTATATTTTCTTTTGGAAGTTTTACAGTTTTATGTTTTACATTTAGGTCTTGGCCCATTTTTGTATATAGTGTTGAAAAAGCTATCCTTTTCTTCAGGAAATTGCCTTTTGCAACTGTATCACAAATCAGTTGTCTATGTATGCATGGATCGGTTTTTTGATGCTACTCTGTTCCATTGAACTATCTGTCTAGCTATAGGTCAAGAACACACTGTCTTCGTCACTGTACTGTGTAAGACTTGAATTAAGGAAGAATGAGTCCTTCAACTTTGTTCTGGGTTTTCAAAGTTGTTGGGGCTATTATAGGTTCTTTGAATTTCCATCTGAGTTTTAGAATCAGCTTGTCAATTTCTACTGAAAAGCCTGCTGGAATGTTGATTGGATCTTTTAATGAAATGAGAATTTCATGGGAAATACTTTGTATCACTGGAGCTTTTCCATTCTTGTTCTCTTGAGCTTAATCTAAGACATGGAAACAAAGCCTAATCCTACACAAAGGTAAACAAGAAAGCACTGGACTGGGAGACAGGGGAACTGACTCTATCTTAAATCTTGTCTAATGTCAAGCAATGAAGTACAGGCCATCACTGTGTTTCTCTGGTTCACGGCGTGCATGTGTTAAAGCATTTCAAATAGTGGCAGAAAATTTATTTCATTTTAATTTAAATGGATACATAAATGACATAACAGAAATTAAGACAGCAGTGTTGAAATCTGTCCAACTTATGTCCTCTTCAATCATTATTTTGAATGACATGCCTAGAGATAGTATAGAGTATGTTTTATTGTTTAAAACATCTACTGCTTATGCAATACTAATGTTAATAATATTATAATATTAATAATCACCATGGCTGTAATGATAGCATATCCAATATAAATAACTTCCAAAATTCACTTCAATATACATTAGGGATGTCAAATTACAAGTGTAGACATATGAGCCAAACTAGAAGAAAGGGGAAACTGAAGTCAGTTAATGTTGACTTAATGTTGGTTAAACAGTGTCAAACTACCAGGCTGGGACAATTTCTATGGCACTAACTGTTTCACTCTTCATATTTTGAAGCTGATGCCAAATTGCATTACTTGTAAAGGTTGTATAAAGAAATATTACTAAATGTGGAGGAAGTTGCACTAGATACCAGAGAAGAAGGGACCGCACTATCTTCCCCAGGCACCAGATAATTACAGCTGAAATGATCTCCCAACCTCTAATCACCACAATTCATTGTCTACATTGTTGCCAGGTTATATTTTTAAATATAAATTCTATTATGTCACTCCTTTTTCATTCATTACAGACCTCCAATAGTCGCACCTTGTCAGAATTTTAGAGGATACCAACACACTTCTCAGATTCCAACTGTTTTCCAACAAGACTCTGCTCCAATCACACTTTTTATCATTCCCTGCTTACACCATGTGTTACAGCCCAAGAGGGCCATGCCAGTCCAGAGGCCAAAGAAGACAACAAGCATTTTCTGATACATGAACTTTTATTCAGGGCTTAGTTACAGGGTGAGAAGTCATGGAGAGATCATGACAGCTCTATCAGGCCGGGCAGGCATCGCATTCACAGGGAAGATGACCAAGGGATGCCAAGAGGACAGAAAGCCTTTTATAAGGGCTTAAGACAAAGACATTCCTAAGGGCGGGGGGAGCATAGATGCAGGAACAGGTCACTTTGACCTGAGGGGTGGTATAGGAAGGACTAGAATAACACTTCGACAATTAACATTTTGCTCTTTTTGTGAGACTAAGAGTCTCATTTCCTGCCTGCTTCCCATAAAGTTACATTTTAAGGTCAATTTACCCCCTTTTCTCTTTACTGGCTTAGAAATACAATAGGTTAAGCATTTAGCTGCCTAGGTCATGCAGATTCCCGTACACCAAAGATCTCAGGCCGCAGGTTGCCACACCATGTTCTTTCAAGTTTAGTAAAAGTGAACAATGTTCTTTTTTCCTGGTATGACTTCTCTCCTTTTTCGGTTTGGAAAAGCCTGCTCGCTTTTCAAAACCCTCTGTGAAAACTTCTCTAGTATTCCTAGCAATATCGGTTCCTCCTTACTTCATGCCACCAGTCAGTTCCTATCTCTTAATATCATATTTATCCCTCAGATTGAATCATTTGGTTTTCCTAGCAATGAAGGCCTATTCATTTTTAGATCTGCTATAGCTGATATAATAATCTGGCTTGGAAGAGGTACTCAAAAGATGTTCATTTAATGAATGAGTAAATGAAGTTAGTGAATTTTGTGTTATTCACACTCATCTTCATTTCATGGAGTGTCTGTATTTCTCTGCTGAATGATGGTTTTGTGAAGATGATTACTTTTCAGCTGTGGAGAGTATTTCCCTATTTCTCTGCCTCCTTTCAAGGAACACCTGGGCTCCGTGGCCAAGAGCCAAGTCTCCCCCAAAACCTTTGACTTAGAGTAATCTTAAAGCATTACTTTCATCAACCCTGCTCAGAAAGTTGCTCAGTGCCTTTGCCTTTTCATACTAGAGGTCAAACTCCTCAGGCAGGCTTTAAAAGTCCTCTAATAGTTGGCCCCCCTCTCCCTTTTCCAGTTAATATACTTTTCTCCATGGATTTCTCTCATTCATCAAAATTCAACTCTACCCCCCAATTATCCTGTACATACCCACCTCTTCTGTACACGGAAATTCCGAGACTTAAAAACAATCTCCCTTCTCCTCTTTCATCTCCAAGTTTCTGGGTTTCAGGGCTTTATTTCCATCTCAACCTATTCAAGAAGTTTCCTTCTTCTCAACTTACATCCTCTACTACTAGTTCATCATCTAACCAGATACTGCTTTACATTGTTATTAAGCACAGAGATAAGACTAGATTATATATGTTTCTGTAACTCCCAATAGAATCTAGTATGTTTACTGCAATAATATTTATTCATTGATATTATGATAGTGGTTAACCTGCGTATGAGAAAAGAGTTTATTGAAGGTCAAGCACAACATAAGTAAAGCTATAACTATAGAGTGAGATTTATTTGGAGAAATAAAAGAATCCACAGAGAGTAACCACACCATAGCTTCCCTGTGGGCAAGATGCATTCATGAGTCTCTGTGAACTGCCTCAACCCTTCACCTCCCACCCCAAACACTCATCCCATTCAGTGTCCTGAATGCCATAAATAGCTATAGATGAAACACAAAGAAAAGCCCTCCATCCTCATCACTTATATTCAGATGGAACCCCTTCGCCCAGAATGCCTGTCATCAGAGGGCCTTCCTGATTTGTGCACTTGGAAGCAAGAGGTAGGCCAGGTGGGAAGAAAAAAAACAGACATTCCCTGAAATTCACCTCTTATTTTCCACTTTTGATATCAGAACAAAGGGAGGTGGTACCCACTGACCCAAATCAGTCAGCTTTACCTATTGGCAATGAGGTACTGTAAGGAAGCCCGTTAGACATATCAATATTTCCATGCCAAGATGCCCATTTGTTCTGAATAAGAATCAATAATGTTCAATTAATATGGATTATGTCACCGAGCAGTTAATGTAGAATGTCATTGCTGTGCAGTTCATATCCTAACCTAACTGAGCCTGAATAATATCCACCTTGAGGGACATGCCATTAGGATGGAAAAGGGCAGAGGATCTAATCACTTCACCTCCTGTGCTGGTTTGACTAAATTATGGACCCCAGAAAAGCCACTTTCTTTTAATCCAATCTTGTGGGGAGAGACCTATTGTAGGTGGGACTTTTTGATTAGGTTGTTTCCATGGAGAGGTGACCCCACCCATTCAAAGTGGGTCTTAATCCCCTTGCTGGAGTGCACTATGAGAAGATAAAAGGCAAAGACATTTTGAAAAGAGCAGAGAGACACTTAGAAAGAAAACGCCCTGGGAGAAGCAAGCAGGTCCCACAGGAGAAGGTAAGACAGAGCCCAGAAACATTTTGGAGAGTGCCACTGAAACCAGAAGCTAAACCCAAGAGAGAATCAGCAGAGCTCGCCTTGTGCCTTCCCATGTGACAGAGGAACCCCACATGCCATCGGCCTTTCTTCAGGAAATGTATCATCCTGTTGATGCCTTAATTGGGGCATTTTCAAAACCATTGTAAAAGCCAACCCATGTCTGCTATATCACATTCTGGCAGCTTTAGCAAACTGAAACACTTTCCATTATCCTCATTGCATCAGGGGCATCACACCCAGCGGAGATCCTCCCTCCCCTGGAGTAGCTGCTAGGAATCACTTTCTTTGATGATATTGTTGGAACTCTGGACAGGGATCAAAACCAAGTTGGGCTTTACAGATAAAGTCAGTCTGCTTGCAACTGAGGGCAGGGCAAATGCACCACAGAGCTGTAGATGTTTGAACTTATTCCATCCTGCCACATGAAGCCCCTCTGTTGTGGATCATCCTCTATGGGCACATATTGTATTATTTTCCTTTCTGAACTCTTTCCTTTTCCTGGTATATAGAGAGGGTTGTTTTGTGGCTTGATGTCACCTTTTGCCTGTTATCTCTTACTATGATATAGGTGGGAGAGTGAACAAATGGGTCTTCACTTATATTTTAAAATTATTCCAGAAGACTAAGCATTATACAACTCTGATTAGATAATCATACATCCAAAGTTTTCAGAGCTTGACTAGATAATTTGTAGATATGCGAATATAATATGCATATGTATGTAAGAAGATTCCTAAGGCTTTCCCTTTCCTTTGTTTCTTATTTGACCTTCAGTCTCTTTTAACAATTCTAAGCTCAGAAATTAGTCTTGGCATTAGATAGAGAGCCCAATGAGTATGGATTAAGTTGGTAAAACCTGGCCATTTATTTTGTTTTCTTGCCTTTCTGAATCCACAGCTCCCTTCCCAAGCTTTTCATAATATAGCCCTCTATGAACACAACCTCAGTCTGTTTGGGCCATCATTATGGTCCTTCCCAATCATTTTGGCATACATCCACTCACCTGGCTATTGGTTTACAAGGGGATTTTCACAAATATGGGGGGTCTGTACTGAAGACACAAGCTAGAACTTTTCTGAAGTTGCTTGGTGTCTTCTGCCCACCTAAGCCAAGACTTCTTCTCTTCCCCTGTCCCTCTTCTAGTCCTTCCCTGTCAGCCAGAAAGAGACACCTAAGGAGATGTCAACCCACTCCAATACAGGTATCAGGGTTGCCAGCAAAAGCCCAACTCACAGGCTCTGATGGAGAGACATTTTACTCACTTAGAGAAGAGACAGCAAGGTCAGCTTCACTCGTGGGCACTGGCTCCCCATAGCCGGCGAGTCTCCATCCGTGGTCAACACAGAGAGGTGATCTACTCACAGCACCCTCTCTTATGTTCATGTGCTGCTGCAATGGAGGCGCCCCACTCCCTCCCTGCCAGGGACATATATACCAGCAGGTGTGAGCTGGATGTCATAAGCGTGCCCACCAGAGTCAGTCTGTCTCCAGTGAATGCTTACATATGCTCAGGACAATAGGGGAAGGAATGTACTGGGAGTCCTCTTCTGTCCTAGGGGTTTGTGTGTTATCCTGCCAGGCTGACACGCCTGGTCATGAGCACAGCATGTATTTGTGGGTCCCAGGGAAAGGTCGCAGGCTGTGCTAGGACTGCCCCCTACTACACACCTCCACCCCCACCCCCCCAAATTGTGACTCTTCAGCAGTTTCAAATATTCAGGAACCTTTATAGAAGGCTTGTTGGTTACTTGTAGCCTTTTCAGCCCCAAAAACTATTGGGATTAGTGAGGATGTGTTACTTAGGAATCTATGTAACTACTTATGTTACCATTTTGTCCTTTTTCAGTAGATGCTATTAATTAAATAGAAATGAGTATCTACGTGATTTCATTAGGTTTTTTTTTTCTTCTACATTATCTCACTTGATTCCCACTATAGCCTATTAACTAGATAGGACTTATCTTTTTAGATGAACAATCAATCGCCTTGAGGAACTCTTGACAAAGGTAATTGATAGCTGAGTTAGAATTAGATTTCATTCATTTATCCGTCCATTAAATATTTATGAAGAACTTGCTTATGAGCCTAGTGCTGTGTTAGCACTAGAAAAATGAAACTCACTGAGTCTCTACCCTCCAGCTGCTATTTTTGACAAACACTCCAGATTCTTAATGCGGAGCCCCTCTCTCTAACTCCTGGTACTCTGCAGGATAGTGGGCTTAGAGCAGTGTCCTTTTCTTTGACTGCACCAGGGACTCACAGGGGAGCTTTAAGAATACTAATTCAAAAACAGGCAAAAAAGCAAAACAAAGGATTTATAAGTACACACCCCAAAATTCTCATTTAAGTATTCTAGGGTGTGTCTTGAGCATTGGGACTTTTTTAAAGGCCCCCAGCGGTTCTAATGTGCAGCCAAAGTCAAGAATCTCTGGAGTAGGGATTTGAAGAAAACCGAGTTCTTAATAACCACTGAGTCATTGAGAACAATTTCTGATAGGCCTTTCCTAATACAAATGTGAAAGTCAATACCAAAAATTATCAAGCCCATTCTCAGGGCATTTTTGGACTCCGAAAATTTCAAAACCACTGGGACCTAGTGATTTCTGTCTTATGTGAGAACTCTTAAGAGGGACTTATTAGCTCTCCTGAATTAGGTAGTTTTCTTTGAAAGAAGAGAGAGTGATAAATAAAAGGTAGTGCTATTATTATTGTAATACATGGGAAATGCAAGGTTGCAAAATGTGAAACACTTGGAATATTAGCCTCACCTTGACTCCAGTTGTAAAGCTCTGCATTAATTGAACAAGTGCTCTTGAAGGATGCAAGACTTCCTGATCTCCTTGGGTTGGTCCTTGGTATAAATTATCTGCAGCTTTCTTGTTAGCATTATCTTCCTATTGAAAAAACAAAAAAACAAAAACAAAAAACCTGACCTTCCTTTCTCCCAACAAATGGCATACTTTTGAGTTTAATAAAGAAAGTCAAGAGTATGGCCCTACATCTCCAGCCGGATCCTCTGACATGGTCAAATTTCATAAACAGCAGTGTAAAAAAAAACTTGCATTATAATTGCAGGTGTGTAGATTGTGGGGGGTGGGCAGTAGATTCTGGGGTTGGGAGGAGGGTTTCCCTTTTAAATTAGTTTTTTTCAGGCAATGGAGAGATTGCCTAATGCTAGTCAATGCTTATAACCACCTAAAACATTCCATTGTAATTAGGCCCTCATTCACATTTACATTACAGATTCCGAAAAACCCTTCAGATTCTTTTCAGGGACTCTCATAAATAAGAAAGCATTGGGACAGGAGGTCACCACTGGGGAATATTAAGAGTGGTTCCATGCAACAATAATTAATCATTTCTTTCCTCTCTAGACTATGTGTAAGTTATGTCTAGAGGTGGATCAATAGCTAATGGTGACTCCAGGAATAATAATTAGTAAATTCATGTGTCATGGTTCTATTGAAAAGGATGAGTTTAAAGTAGTTGAGTGGGGCAGAATACAAATAAAAAGAGATTTGAAATTCAGAAAAATCTAAACTCATGTCCCAGCACCATCACTTAAAAACTTGGAGACCTTAATCTAGCTATTTAAACTTTCTGGGTCTGTTTTTGTTGTTATATAATTATAATAATATCTCATAGAGTTGCTGTACAGATCAAAGAGGGTAATACGTATCAACGACTTGGTCAATATCAGTTTTTGTTATATTAGTACCTTATTCCTTAACTGCAGTTAGTATACCCTGAAAATAGAGACTAGGACTAGTTTTCAAGAAATGAGTTTCAGGAGTTTTAAGTAAGTTAAGGATTTAGTGGAGTTCGGAAATTATGAAACACTGTATAAAATGTTTAGTTCTTACATTCCTTAAAATTTCATTGAGGAAGTACTGGGTTCCAGACATCCTGATGTGTTTGGGGAATAAAAAGCTAATAGAATGTAATCCCTATGCTCAAAGTTCATAGTCAGGTGAGGGAGATGTATGCATAAATGGATTTATTGAAATAGCTAGTGCTGTTTGGAAAGTACAAACAGAGTGATTGTGTGGGGACTTACACAACAACAAATAACCATAACTAAATCTTATTGGAACACATTCAACTACTGTGGAAATGCAAGCATTTTAATTTTATTATGGTCGGTAACAATTTCAATTTTTTCCAGACCTCTCTCCCCAGTTCTCTGCCACCCTGTGCTCTAATCTTACCAAAGCCCCTGGCAGTTTCCCCTAGATCTATGCTAATCACTCCTCCCAGACCCTGTTCCCTCCTCTTTTCTGTGCTTGTCTCTGCAGGGAATCATTTACCTTTAATGGTTTGACACCAGTTGTTACTCCAAGTTGATTCCTGTGACCCCCTCTTCACCCACAGATTAGGTCGGTTGTCTCAATTACATCCCCTCTATTCCCTGGAATCTTCTGTTATAGTATCCCTTCCACAGAACAGCTTTTGTTGTTTTTGTTAAATGTTTTTTTCCCCTCCATAGCATGAGCTTCTTAAAAGCAGGTAATATGCCTAATTTTATCTTTGTGTCCCTGGAGCTTACCACAGAACCTGGAATATATCAGGCTTCTGATTTGTTTACAAATATCAACTAATATACACACATACACACACCAAAAAACTTTTTCCCTGCTGAGGACACAGACCAGGGGTTTGTCTTTACATAAGGATATCGAAGTCAGATAAACCTGGGTTCTAGTTCTGGTTTTGCTGCTCACTAGCTGCTGACCTTAACTGTATTGCTTAAATTTGTTAAGCCTTTTTTCTCCCTTCACTTGAAAATGGGAATACTACTATCTCTCATGTCATAGGGTTATTGAAAGTGTTAAATAAGGAAATGAGCTAAATTTAGCTCATGACCAGTATATGAAGTTCGTAGCTAGAACGTACGTTATTACTGTTGTTTTGTTATTAAAGCTCTATGAATACAAGTTTATAGTGGAATATGGAGAAAGTTATTTGGATAATCTAGGCCCAAAACCTGATCACTGAAGGAAGAGTTTTCTTGGTCTGAATTTCCCAGTGTCCTCTACATGCTATAGGCAGAGCCAGTGGCCAAAGTTGACACCTTTTTAAGATGAGGTGTCCTGGGCCTCATCATCAGAAGCCTGTCGGTGCCTGTGGACTTGGCTCTGCCCAGGGTGCCAGTTAAACACCCCCTGCCCTCTAGCTTTGCAGTCAAACACTAAAGCAGTGATGAAGTGCACTGCAGGGCGGCATAGCCAGCAGAGTTATAACCAATTGGCTAGTGTCTTAGTTTGCTAATGCTGCAGAATGCAAAACACCAGAGATGGATAGGCTTTTATAAAACGGGGGTTTATTTCACTACACAATTACAGTCTTAAGGCCACAAAGCATCCAAGGTAACACATCAGCAATCGGGTACCCTCACCGGAGGATGGCCAATGGCCTCCGGAAAACCTCTGTTAGCTGGGAAGGCAGCTGGCATCTGCTCCAAAGCTCCGGCCTCAAAACGGCTTTCTCCCAGGACGTTCCTCTCTAGCAAGCTTGCTCCTCTTCAAAACATCACTCCCAGCTGCACTCTCTTCCTCCCCCCGAGTCAGCTCATTTATGTAGCTCCACCAATCAAGGCCCACCCCGAATGGGTGGGGCCACGCCTCCATGGGAACATCTCATCAAAATTATCTCCCACAGCTGGGTAGGGCACATTCCAAGCAAATCCAACCATCACCAAAACGCCTGCCCCACACAAGACCACAAAGATAATGGCATTTGGGGGACACAATACACTCAAACCGGCACAGCTAGTCTAGTTAAATAAGTACACTGATGCAACGGAGGCAACATCTGTGTCGGAAAAGACAAACTGTTGCTTAAACTGCATCTCTAGACCTGTGACTAGGAGGTTCTAATCAAGTCATTTAAATTCACTTCCCTCAGTTTCTTAAACTGTAGGGAAATAGAGGTAAAAGTAGCTCCTTAACTCTGTTTTTATAAAAGTGAAATACAGTATATAGGGAGGGCCTGTTGAATACTGTGTTTAATAAATAATTGCCATTAAGCTGTTGTTGGAGGAGTTTTTGAAATTTTTAAGGGACATGTACCCTACACTTACGGAAGCAATATCCCACAGAAATGCACCCTGAAAAGATGCTCATTTTGCTCAGCAATCCTGTTTCGACTTTGACAATAAAGTTTGGGTTCCTCTTACATGTATGCTATTACCCAGTGCATTTGCTTGTCTGATCATTGCATGGGACCTCACCGTCTGGGCAGTTGCATGGCATCCAGTAGCAGCATCAATATTATTGGTGTCAAGCATTGAGTGACGTGGTTGTCAACACCATTCTATAGTCCAATCCATGGATAAAACACCCCCTGGAAAGGAAGCCTGCTTTACGCAGGCCAAATATGCACCAGCCGGGAGCTAAACTGTTTCAATAGTTCATGTATCTCCTTGATGGAGAGTGTGGGAAGCAGTTGTGGGAGTCTTAATCTTGTTTCCCTGCATAGCATTGGGCAAGTCACTCAATTTCTTTGCTTATTTTTCCAGCCTATAAAATAAGCTGCTGACCTTGCCCAGAGTTACATTAAGAAGGATTAATTATGTAATGACTTACGGGTGCTTTTAATATAAGAAGAATTAATTATCGCCATTAACTGCCCCTTCCCTGATGTGAACAAATGACAAAACCCCGAGGAGACTTGTCTGAAGGGATGCTCCTCAGACATGAGAGCGCTGTTTCACGTGGGCAAATGAAAAACCACATGGCTGTTTACAATCTTGTAGCAGGTCATCGTCAAGGTTAAAAGGGGGAAAGTGTACTTCTTTCCTGTGGCATGATTTATTTTGGAGATGAACTAATACTTTGTCTGGAGAACAGCAACACAAGAATCTAGTTTTATTTTTGCTGCTAACTCACTCAGTAGCCGAGAGAAAAAGAGAGAGAGAAAGCCATATATATTTTTATATTCATTTCCCTGGTATTCATTATATGTAAAGGTATAACCATTGTTTAACCACAAACTGAATATGTATGAGTAATTCTTTCCTATGCTGAAATTTATTTTATGTCTATCACTGGCATTAGATTATGGCTTAGATCATGTGTGGCTCGAGTCCTTAAATTTAAAGAGCACACTTTCCCAATACCATTTTTATATAGTAACTTGGTCCATTAGTCATTACTGATACTTTTTTCTCCATTTTTAAAGAAAATTCTCAATGCTTTCTTTATCTTCAATTCAACTTTTTGTTTTGAGATAGTGTAGATTCACATGTAGTCATAAGAAATAAGAGAGAGAGCACTACTCTTTACCCAGCTGTCCCCAATGGTCACATCTTGCAAAACTATAGAACATTCCATCACCACATGGATCCTTGTGTTGCCCTTTTATAGCCACACCCACTACCCTCCTGCCCCCCCCCCCTTCTTGACCCCTTGCAACCACTAAGCTAGTCTTGTTTCTATAACTTTTTCATTTCAAGAATGCTATATAAATGGAATCATACAGTATGTATGTACCCTTTTGGGACTGGCCTCTTTTTTTCACTCAGCATCATTCTCTAGAGATTATTTATATACACTCACATGGCTTCATTCTTGGCAGAATCCTGAGTATCTGAAATTCTAGATTCAGAATCTAATGGTATCAGAGCTGGAGGATAACCCTCATTTGAATGGTGAGGACTTAGAGACTCAGAAAGTTTAAGCGATGTGCCCAGAGTCAAAGAGATTATCAGGAGCAGAACCAGAACTGAAAGGTGTGTCATGTCCCCAAGCCCAGTGTGCTCTTTCATCATGAAGAGATTTCGTACAGCTGAGACACCAAGACTCTCATCTTAAATTTTACCAAAACTGGAATTGTAAAAAGAGTAGTACCCCTACCCTCAAAGGAGATTATTGGTGGTACAAGTCTTGGTCACCCAAATGGCCTTGGAATCTCTTACTTAGCCTGCAGTAGCTGGCAAACACAAGCTTGTATTAATGTCACCCAGATCATCCTTGGAATTTAACCTTTGCCTTAAGGCCGGCTTTAGGATATTGATACAATCAAAAGAAATATATCACCTTTAATGCTTTGTAGAGTTAGATTTGTAAAAATGCTTGAATGAGGATAACTTAAAAGAAGCATTCATAGAGCATGACATTCCACAACACAAAATAAGATGTTCTAACCTTCTTCCTTGTCTTCTCTGTGATTAAAATCCTAGTACTAATGACTGCTGGGCATTTCATCTCCTTCTCTCTTTCTCTTTTCTTCTTAAAAAATATTCCAGCCTACATGAGCTCCCAAACCTTTTTTCCTCTTCCCCTTCCAGACCAAGATGTTCTGTTCTCTGACTATCTCCATACTCTTTCCTACATAAATCAGCTCACCCTCCCTTGGAGTTTCTAAGTCCATTTTACCACCCCTTACCCTTGTCTTGTAACACAAAGCTGGGTGGTAAAGCAGCACAGAGAAATAGTCTGCCAAAGAAAGCAGGAAAGGAAGAAAGCCTTAATAGTTATTCTTTAATATATTCTCGCCCAAGACATATTACTAATTTGGAGTCTTAACAAAGTGGTGTTTAATATGTTTGAACTAAAATGCCTGACTCAACTGACCCCTTCCTTCACTATGATCTTCACACCACCACCACCCCCAAGACCCCCGTCAATCCCTCCGACCAATAACATGCACATTTTATGAAGTCAACCATTTTTCAATATATTTTCTTTTCTCATCAATATATCAGAAACCATTGAAATGCCTTTAGAAAAATGTATGCAAAGTCACTTTGGAGGTGAAGTAGCCAGTCTCTTTCCCAGACATGGGTATAGACACAGATTTCTTGAATGTATTAGATGAACCACAGAGGAGGGGAAGGAAAAGGAACATGGAGACCCTCTTCTACTAAACCCAAGCCCCTTGAAATCACATATTGTTAGGGACTCAAAAATGGGAACTTAATATATAAAGATTTGAAGAATTTTGTTTGGGGAGATATCAAAATGAAAATGTGAAATATGTCGTTGGCAAAGCAGCATTAAGACACCCACATAGTACATACGTAAAAGTTCCCAGTGACTCCCTGGTACTTAAAAATCCAGCAACCCAAGTTAATCAATATAACTGTGAAAACCTAATCATATGCATTTCCTGACATTTTGAATTTGCAAGTGTAATGTCATTTGTTTCCATGTAGTGAAAAGGTGCAATATTTGGAGGATGTACATTTTAATTTTAGATTTTTATATGGTATATTTATCAATTTGCATGATTTTGAAAAAAACAACATATAGCATTAACACCAAATATATACAAATGTTGTATTTAATGGCAATGCTACTAAATCAAACCACTTTCCCTGCTTAGTTCTCAATAGCTTTCTCACAGTTAAATCCAGACTCCTGAGAGTAAAGAATTGTCTATGAAGGTTGTTTTGTTGCTTTTATTTTCCAAAGAATAGAATGTCAAAATTTTGATCATGGTACTTTGTAATTTGCATTAATCCGTGATGGCTGGAGTAAAGATGACTTTCACTCCAACTATAAAATTGTCTACAGTAAGACCAAGAATGGACTTTCCAATACACATTCTCATTTTACAACTGAAAAAGCCAGAGAATCTTTTTTTGAATAGGATTTTGAAGAAAACATATTCCAAGAAATACTATTTTTAAAGTAGCATCTAATTTTAAGAACATTCATTTTCTGAATTGAATACTTCTAATTACACCTCATCTTTTTTAATTTGTTTATGTTTTCTAGTGGTATGATACAGACAACAGACATTTGGTTAATGATTCCTCATTATTAAAAAAAGAAAAGAAAAATAAAACATCAACCTCCATAAGTATTTACTAACATATGAAGGCAAGCATGAATTTCTGACAGTCACTTAGGGGGAAAAAGAAGCCCTAGAACTGGTGACCCCAGGGAATCAAAAATGTTCACTACTCACTGAATTTACAGGGATCCAGAAATGGAGAACATCAGAAATTATTGTCAGGTTAAGAGTAGGCTAGAGAAAGTGAAACATATCATTGAATAAAAATAGAGCTGCACTCTGCTCATTATAGCTGCCAACATTACGCTGCATATTCATTTCCCCCAGTATCTGAAGCCCTAGATAACCAAAGATATCCAGGGCTTTGCCATATCCAGATAGCCCCAGCTGATTCATCCCATCTGGAATGTGTGATGTGCTATTTATCACTACTTTTGTCATATTCCACTCTGTCCAACATAATAAATATTAAGCAAGTGCTATGCACTTACATAATTTGCAGAATTGATCGGCTGACTTAAAAGCTTGATTCCCCAACAAAAGAAAATGCAGTACTTTGTACAATGGTTAAATGCACAGTTTAATTGGCAATTGTGCATTAGAAACCAATTGCAAAATGATCACAGTTTGAGGGGAAGCTCCAGATAGCACAGTCAGGGAAATAAGTTTTCATTTTTGGCCATTAAAATATCAGGTCCTGGAATTGAAGTGAAAAAAACAAAAAATGCCTCAACAGAATAGAATTTTCTTCCTCCTATTCCCTACCTTCTAACTCAGAATTTAGAACATGTTAAATATGCAGATTTAAATATTCTTCCTGTCCAAATAATTTATCCAAATCTAGCAAACCATTAAATATCAGAGAAATATACAGACACACAAAATCTTGGATATTGTGTGCATTCACAATTTAAATTGAAGAAAATGGAAATCTAGCAAAATCTTAGAAACTAATTTGAACTGAATATGGGCATTTTACAACAGTGTTTTACCAAAAACATTTAAGAGAAAGTCTTGCAGGAACTTAAGCGTGCAAATTACTCTCCAATGGAAACCAAATCAAGATCCACACCTTTTGTCCCAGTGAGGGTATTGATGAGTAATTGGACATCTTATTTAGGCAGTATTTGACTTAGATCTCATGAGTCAACTTTGAGTATCTAGGAATGAAGAGTAGAGATAGAAACAAAACAGCAAACAGTACACAGAACTTTAAAATTACAGAAAACAAATAAAGGCAAATGGAATAAAAACTAAATAATGAGCTCAAGTTTGCCAGAAAGGCAATGATTCAAATACACAAGCAATTCTGGGAAAACTTGCTGCAATTAGATTTATAGGTGAAGGAGCACCACTGATTTATGGATTAACTTGAAGGGACGGTGTTTCTGGTTGGCAGGATTACATTTATGAAGGCTTAAGGTAGAGAGAAACTAAGATGGCGGCTAGGTGAGGCAGGGTGAAAAAACACCTCCATGAAAAACACTAGATAAAAACTAGAAAGTGACCCAGAATACCGGTTACAGTGATGCGCCAGCTGGACGAGGTCTCCTAGTTCCAGAGGGGCCATATGCTTGGTGAAACCGGGAGTCTGCATTCTGAAATGAATGAGTAAGCTGGCTGGAAGACCCGCAGCCGCACGGCGGTCTGGGGAAGCCAGTGTTTGGTGTTTGGAGACCAACTGGCTATTTTGAAAAAAAAAAAAAAAAAAACAAACAAACAGGGAAAAACCCAGGAGCGGCTGTAGCTGCAATAGTGGGAACCACGCAGTAAAACACAGCAAGAGGGGGCTGGGCTGGCCTCTTGGTGTCTGGCCAGGAAAATAGCCCGCTGCAGATACCCTTGGGGCTGGGGTAATGGAGGGGAGAGCCGGAAGCAGAAAGAAACCCCGCAGCTAGCAGCTGGCGCCCAGAGGACTGGATAAACTTCTGCCCGGGGCTGTGCCCACAACCCAGAGCCCCTCCAGTTGTCCTGGAGTTGGGAAGGAGGAACTATGCGAGGAGGAGGGGGTTGAGATGCCCTGTTCGGCCATTTTTGATCCAGGCTGAGAGCGCGCCGCTGCATGGCCCAGTGGCCTGGGGCTTCCCTTGAGGGATGGTGCACACTGGTGACGTAGCATGGCATTCCCTCGGCTGAGCTCCTGGAGGATCACTGCTGGGAGGGGGGACCCACTAGGAGAACCCAGGGATGCTACACCGAGTCCAGTGGTTTGTGAGACAGCGAGAAAGAGGGGCTGGGGCTGAAATGAAATGAAGGCTTAGACTCTTGAGGCGGCCTTGAATCCCCAGAAACCTGGGGGATTTGAATGTTAAAACTGCCCTTCCTCCCTGGCCACCCATACACACACCCCACATTCAGGGCAGATGGCTCCAGCAACACACCCAAACTGAGTTCTCCAACTGAACCCCACAAGAATCATTTCCCCACATACCATGGGAACAAGGTTAAGAACTGACTTGAGGGGTACAGGTGACTCACAGACACCATCTGCTGGTTAGTTAGAGAAAGTGTACGTCACCAAACTGTGTTTCTGAAAAATTAGATCTATATCCTTTTTTTTTTTTCACAACTTGAAAGAACCCTATCAAGCAAAACAAATGCCAAGAGGCCAAAAACAACAGAAAATCTTGATGCATATGAAAAAACTGGACGATATGGAGAATCCAACTCCAAACACACAAATCAAGATATCGGAAGAAACACAGTACCTCACACAATGAATCAAAGAACTACAATCGAGGAATGAAAACATGGCAAAGGATTTAAAGGACATCAAGAAGACCATGGCCCAGGAAATAAGTGACATAAAGAAGACCCTAGAAGTGCATAAAGAAGACATTGCAAGAGTAAATAAAAAAATAGAAGATCTTATGGAAATAAAAGAAACTGTTGGCCAAATCAAAAAGACTCTGGATATTCACAATACAAGACTAGAGGAAGCTGAAAAACATTTCAGTGTCCTAGAAGTCCACAGAACAGAAAATGAAAGAACAAAAGAAAGAATGGAGAAAAAAATCAAAAAAATCAAAATGGATCTCAGGGATACGACAGATAAAATAAAACGTCCAAACTTAAGACTCATTGGTGTCCCAGAAGGGGAAGAGAAGGGTAAAGGTCTAGAAAGAGTATTCAAAGAAATTGTTGGGGAAAACTTCCCCAACCTTATACACAATATAAATACACAAAGCATAAATGCCCAGCGAACTCCAAATAGAATAAATCCAAATAAACCCACTCCAAGACATATTCTGATCAGACTGTCAAATACTGAAGAGAAGAAGCAAGTTCTGAAAGAAGCAAGAGAAAAGCAATTCACCGCATACAAAGGAAACAACATAAGACTAAGTAGTGACTACTCAGCGGCCACCATGGAGGCGAAGAAGGCAGTGGCATGACATATTTAAAATACTGAGAGAGAAAAATTTCCAACCAAGAATACTTTATCCAGCAAAACTCTCCTTCAAATTTGAAGGAGAGCTTAAATTTTTCACAGACAAACAAATGCTGAGAGACTTTGCCAATGAAAGACCTGCCCTACTTCAGATACTAAAGGGAGCCCTACCAACAGAGAGACAAAGAAAGGAGAAAGAGATATAGAGAATTTTAACAGACATAGATAGTACCTTACATCCCGAATCACCGGGACACTCATTTTTCTCTAGTGATCACAGATCTTTCTCCAGAAGGGACCATAAGCTGGGACATAAAACAAGCCTCAAGAAATTAAAAAAAAAAAAAAAAATGAATATACTCAAAGCACATTCTCCAACCACAATGGAATACAAATAGAAGTCAATAATTTTTGAACTGTAACTCCACGGTTTACTTCCTACATGATATAAAATACACAAACTCTAATGACAAATCAGTGGTTTTGAACTCAATGTAAAATATGTAATTTTAGACAACTATATAAAGGTGGGGGAATGAAGGAGTATAGGAACATAGTTTATGTGTCCTATTGAAGTGAAGGTGGTATCAAAGAAAAACAAGATTGATATGGATTTAAGAGGTTAATTTTAAGCCCCACAGTAAACATAAAGAGATTATCAGAGAATATAACCATAGAGATGAAAAGTAGAGTTTGGGTTAAGAGAAATGGGGGAAGGGGCAATGGGGAGTTAAGAAATGAGTGTAGGGTTGCTGTTTGAGGTGAAGGGAAATTTCTAGTAATGGATGTTGGGAAAGAGCATTACAACATTCTAAATGTGATTAATCCCACTAACGGAATGCTAGGGAGGGGGTGGAATGGGAAGATTTAGGCTGTATATATGTTTCCACAACTGGAAAAAAAAAAAAAAAGACAGTCTAAATAGATGACCATTGAATGCCAAGGATGAACTTGGATGGGATTGGAGGATAGAGGACAGGTGGCTCAAAAGGACACAGTTGAGACATAAGGAAAAGGAAATATACAATGTAAGCTTCGTATCATTGTTGAATCTCTTGTACTTCTTAGCTGCGCTTAATGGGATTTCATAAAAGAATGTTCTTGTTTATGGGAAGTGTATACGTGAATTATAGTGTATGTTCAAGGATGTGTGCAGCTAGCTCTCATATGTTCAGAAGACAGAGCAATAGATGATGCATGATAGGGAGGGAGGGAGGGACGGAAAGAAATAGCGACGTGACAGCATGTTAAAGTTGGTGGAGTGAGCTATCGGGGGAGGGGGGTCAGGGTATGATGGAATTCTGTGTATGGGGTTAGTATTGTTTTTGCAACTGTTCCTATAACTTTGAATTTATTTCAAAATTTAAAAAAAAAAAGGCTTAAGGTAAGAAAGAGCATAAATTGAGGAGATCAAACACATTTGCTTGCTTGGATTGGGGACTAAACCGTATGGGATCAAAGGAAAAGAAGTTGTAAGATAAATCTTGTCCCAAGAGACTTCGTAAGAGTTCTCCATTTCATACAAAGTTGTTCCAACAGTGAAAAATGTTTTTCTCTCCAGCATATTCGGTCAGTTCTTCAGAACCCACTAAAACATTCATCCTCCTTAACCTTCCGCTTAGATGGCTAAATTTACAGAAGGCTGCCCCAGGATTCCAGGTCAAAGCTGTTGTGATTTATAAAACACAAGCTCAATGTGGGTGTCTTTTTGTGACTTTCATTTTTGTTTTTGATTATCTTCTGGAGTTTGTGAAAAGGGTGTTGGCATCCGTAGTGTGGAATTAAACTCCCCTGGTAATTCTTAGGTATTATGAGCAAGCTGAAGTTGAAAAAATAACCATTCTTCAGATCTGATTGAAAAGGAGCCAGTAATACAAATTGGACTGAGTTTTTCATCCTCATAAAACAATCTCTTAAAAATAGAAAAATCCAGTGCAAACCACAAGAATTATGATCATCATTTCATACGAGTTCAGAAAAGGTGTTTTGCTTCTTGCCTACTGTACAAAGCCAGGTCAAGAATCTACAACTGGTATCAGTCATCCTTGCAATGCTAATGGTTGCAATCAACTCTGGAATGAAAATATTAAGATTGTGTTTCTCATTTCTTCCTTGCCAAAGGGAGGGTTGAGGCAGTCGGATGGCATTGATCCTTGGCAATTGATTGAAAACACTGACAGATGTGCATTTAGGCCTCAGTGCATACATCACTAATGCAGTAAGACTTGCAAGAGGGGGAATATAGTTGCTTGGTATCCAAATAAGGAGACTGTAAAATGATGCCTGGAGAATGCCAACAATTTCAAACTGTACTGTTTCAATTTGTTGAGAAAACTTCCTTTCAAGAAAGGTTATTCCCAATTTGAACCAAATAATGGTAAAGAAGAGTTGAAGAGATCAATGGCTACATTTCACTAACTCTCTTTTTCCTATAACCTTCCATGTCCCCACTGATGGAAGAAAGCCATTAATTATAGAGGAATAGGCCTTGAAAAGGATCAAGACTAAGGGATGTCTCATTAGTCCAACTGAGGAAGAATGTGTTGTTTCCCAAAAGCCTGCCCTTCCTCCGGTCCTTCAGCTACCCACCCTCATTTAGACAGGTCCTACAGGTAACTTCAGTTTTTGTGTTATTTCTTGAGGTGCTTCAAGAAAAAATAGGCTTGAGCAAGCCTATTTTTGTCAATGACCTGCCACGGTGCTTAAAATTCTCTCATCTGTCACTCTCTATTAGTGAAAAGGTGGACCCCTGGAGCCAGGTTGCAGAGCTGACTACTGGCTTCACTTCTTAATAGTTGGATGATTTGGGGCAAAATATAAAATAGTGATAATAGTAATAACTACATCATAATGACATTGGGAGGACTATATGAGTTAATGCCTGTAAAGAACTTGAAATAGTAAAACAGTGCTTGGTACATTATAAGGGTGCACTAAAGTTAGTGGTTTTTATTATTTAGCCTCAGTATGCTGTCTTGCAACTGGAAGACATGGTCAACAAAAAACACCCACATGAATTAGGTCATTAGGTTGCCTTCAGGCACCCAGAATAGCCTTGAGGAAATGGGTGGGGAAAGGCATTTTCAGTAGAGAAAAGGGAAGGAGGCCTGAAGATTGGGCTCTGTCCAGGGAGGCAGGTCTAAGTGGAGCTGGGGTTTCTGGTCAGCCAGGAAAAAGAATGAGCAAAATTATCTATAAGGGAGAAGAGGAACATGATAATAGTGATTGTGCAAAAAGGGTAGCTGTAATCAATAGGCAACAGGCACTGTGTTAAGCACTTTATTTTCATTATCCAATTTTAACTTAATCTAGCAAGATAGGTATTCATATTATCATTTACAGATAAAGAAACATGCACAGTGCTTTGTCCAACTAGTACATTGTGGAGCTGGCATTTAAACCCAGATACGTGTATAACCCAAACTTAGATCCATTTACATTTTAGCTGAGTCCTACCCATAGACAAGAGGAGCCTGTGGGAACTCAGCACCCTGGACTTCCCCCAGATTACAAAAGAGGTTCCTGTTAATGCCTCGTCTCCATTTGAACCCAGGTGGGCCTAGACAAGCAGGATATCAAAGAAACCCAGCTCCTCCCTCTCCTCTTAGCACAGAAAACCGAGTTAGCGTTCATTGGAATGGGGCTGTCACTACATAGCAACAAGACATGGCCAGGGTGGAATGGCTGGAGGAGGAAAAGTATCAATAGACAGCATCTACCTATCCAATAGATTTGTCCAGAGGAAAAAAAAAAACAAAAAACACAAAAATTGCCCCAGGTATTTCACGCTTGAGTCAGGGAATCATTGGGTTTTCCAATCAAGTAACTCTTCACTGCCACCTCTGCAATTCTATCCTGCCTCATTTGCTGCTGGAAGTACAGTTTACATAGTATATGCCATGCTAAACTAAGCCAAAAAGTGAAAGCTCTGCTCTTTAAAAAAGTAATTGTTGGCTGGCGGGGACTTTTGTTGATTTTTTTCACCAGTATTTGGGAAGAAAAGTAAGGTTGTATTTCTTTTTTAGGCTCTAAGACAAATAGCTGCAGGGCTCGATTTTGTCCTCCTTTCTACCCTCATAAGCAAACGAAGGGTTTGGTTTGCTATAACACAGATCTTTTGGTGTATGACACTTTGTGAAACCAAAGAAACAGAAGGCACCAACTATCCAGTGAATGTACTACATTTCTAGACAGAAGCAGTTCTCTTCCCCCTTCACAGGCTAACATTAGGTGGTGAGCAAATTGGAAGACAGTCTTTGAGGGTTATTGCCCCCCTACTTTTCCAGCAACTAAACTGTGCCTCTAAGTGGCAGTTTTTAGCAAACATGAAGCCCCCAAGGATAGGTGGTTGGGAACACTCAAAGCTTACACTAATGAGGAACGAAGTCACTATTTGAAATGGTGACATTGGCTTCAGAAGCTGTCGGCCCACTTAAAACAGTTCAAATACGTGTTTAGGTTCAAAATGACAGGGATTTCAAGAGCAAAGTCTTTCTGAAAATTTCAGCTACACAATTTATCCACCAAAGCATTAAGCCAGCATCCACTTTACATCAGACTGCTTAAAATGGAGATTTGGGAAATGTGCTCTTGACGTAGGGCCTCCAGAAAAAGACTTCATGTGCTTGTGGATTCTCATCGCCTCCAAGGATTTTCCTGTAGAGTATTAACCGGCCTAGCTCAACGTCTGGCACATCATAAGTACTCTCTAGATGTGTTAACTCAAAGAATGATGAGTGATTAAATGAACAAATGACCACCTTGTTGTGGAGAGGAAAGAGCATAGATTTTTGAGACAGGCATGCTGAGGTTCAAATTCAGACTTTGTCCCTTCAGATTGTTATTAGTAAATCACTTTAACTTTCTAAATCTGTTTCCTTGTCTGTAAAATAGGGATAACAATATGTATCTCATAGTGTTGTTGTAAGGTTCAAATGAGATATTTCCTGGTATACAGAAGCAGCTTAATAAGTGTTAGTGCCTGCCAACGCCTTTCACATTTGAAAGAAGAGAAGGTAACTTGGGTTATAGCAAATAGAATTGCAGAATTGAGAGAGGTGTCAGAAAGCTCTTTGTAGCTGAATGCTTTTAGAGATTAAAAACAAACAAATTAGAATACTGATACCAGAGTTCCTTTCTTCGAAACCAGTTGAGGTCTTGTCTTCACAATCAAAGAGGAGAAATACACTTTGTCTTGTTTGCCCAGTTGGGTTGATAATAGCTAGAGAGAAATGGCCCTTCCCTCATTTTATCTTGCTTCTCAGAAGTGTGGCCTGTGGACCAGCTGTCCTGGTATCACCTGAGAGCTTTTTAGAAATGAAGCATTGCAGCTCCCACCCCAGGCCTACAGAATCAGAATCTACATTTCAACAGGATCCCCAGATGATTCCTTTGCCCTTTGAAAAGAAACCCTGACCTCTAGCATATTACCCATCTCTTGGTCACTGGGTTCATTGAATGATTAATTTTCCAAAGCTGAGTGATGTGAAGGGTGAGGATACTTGTAGTTTCTGAATATGAGACTGAATTCTTCAACCAGCCACCAAAACAACATAACAGATGTATCTTATATTAGAGACCTACAGCTATATAAAAGGGAAAAAAAAAAGGAAAGTTATTGGCAAAGTCAACAAATGCATTTTCCAGGCCCTCTTCTCTCCTCCACCTACCAGGAAACATAATAATTTTGGGGTTCTGTAAGAACCTGCCCAATTGTCAGCTATTTTAACTTAGTGTCTTAACTACAGGCAGAAGCCCAGAGCTGCCTGGTACCTCATGGGAGCTCTTGGGTACCCAGCTAACTCCGTGATGAGGCAAACACCCAAAAATAAAATCTCTGGGAGATAAGAAAAGAGCGAGCTTCTTGGGATTCATTCTCCTTACCTGCCCATAGCTTTTGGTAACTATAGATCTTACTGAATAGTTTCTAAAAGATCCCTTTTTGGGAAAACCATATAAAAATCATGAGATAGGATTTAGGAAGGTATGAGGTACAAGGCAGGGCCAGACAGTAACCAGAGACAGTTTTCCAGAAACAGAGTTCATACTTCGTTCAAGGGCTAGAGCAGCAGCTTCAAAAGCTCTTAGCTTTCGAGAGGGACTAGGAAAAAGGATCTGTGGCAAAGGGCACAGTGATTCTTACAAAACTGTTTTCAAACACAAGGATGAAGAAGGGTTTATGATAACCCTTTATTTTAGGTGGGGAAGGTGGGGACGCACTTACAATTTATAGCAGTAGCTGGTAATAGTTTTTCTTTCTGGTCACCCAGTAATTCTGTAGCAGTTTCCCCCAAGGTGCCCACTCCTAGGGTAATGACAACTGTGTCCTCATTCATGCAAACCTATCCTACACACGGCTGCATCCTTAGATCAAGTGGACTTTGACGTCGCTGTTCTTGTTTTAGCACAGTTCAAGTTCTGGGTTATTGTTGTTTGTGCCAAATTCCTGAGCTCACATATATATTAAGACTTCATGCTTCAGTTTAATTCAGTCTGACCTAGTGATTTAACCACAGAAGCAAAAGCCATCTTTGAAAGAAAGGAAGGAAAAGGGTCTAAAGAAACAACTGGAAACATGCAAGAGATCTATTCTAATTCTGAATGGGTGTTCCATATTTAGGCAGTTTCAATTCCCACAAAATGGGGGCAGAAACACCTTGTCAAGTTTTAAACACAAGTCCCCACCTTAAGGAAACTGACATTTAAAAAAGCAAAACCCTCAAATAGATAAATTCTCCGTTTAAATACCCTTTTAGCAAAGGACAAAGGATAAAGTAGGTTGTGGTCATTCCCATTACTGTAGAATGTTTTGATGGTTTGCATTTGTATTCATCAGAGCACATGCTGCAAGGTTCTTTCATCCAACAAATACTCTGAGCTTTAAAACTATGTCCAACACTTTTTAAGTAAAAATGGTCCTTGGAACTTTCAGGAGTTGGCTTTTGTAGAATAACTAATTATTTGATGAGATGGTATGGAAACTCAAATTTAAATTAAATTATTAAGAACTTCAGACAACTGAAAATAATATATCTCTGAAATGTTACTGTATATATGTGGGATAATAAGGTTCACATTATGAGAATTGGAATGATACTCAATTATTTAAGTAATAGGGAAGACCTGTTCTTACAAAATCACATTTTCTAAAAGGAAATAAAAGCCCATATGTTTATAAACAGACATATTGTTCTAAAAATAAAAAGTGCATCAATAACCACCTTTCACTTACTCAAGCTAATGTAAGCAAGAAGATACCTCTTAAGGAAATGTATAGATAAAGCTCAAACCTTTCATTAGTCCTGAGTTCCCCTCTTCCCTTCCTCACTGCCAAAGCAGTCCTTTCTCTTTTCCATTTTCTTCCACCAAGCTCAGGACTGAGAAGCTAAACAGCAGCTATGTGAACAAAAAGGAAGAAAAAAGGGCAAAGGGGGGCCAAGAACATCCACCAACTGCCTGCCGGATCATCGCTTTCAGAGTTTAGGGCCGACAGCAGAGGACACGAGGTAGTGGTGACAGCCATGGTTTACAACAGAATCTGTAGACGTTAGTAGGGATGAGTTAGTCATGATTCATTACACATTCTCTTAGTTTATCAGTTTTTTTTAATCTTAGCATCCAGAATGTAATTGATATAACATGGAAGCAAAATAAATCAAAGACTGGTGAAGCGGTTCACACTTAAAACCTTTTCAACATTTATTTTATTGATAGAAAAAATATCACCATAGCAGAAGTCGTCTTGAGTGCCGCTGCCTGTGGATAGAGGGTCAGCTCAGATCCGGGACGACCCTGCCACTTGCTAATCCAAGAGAGCAAAAGAGATGCAGGAAACACCATTACGGCCAGACTCTAGCTCTCCCCGCCCACCCTGCCCAAGTCAAACAGCAATACAACAATTACTGTCACCCTAAATTGCCCAGACTTATAGATTACCTTCAAAGAAATATAGAGGGCAACTTTATCTTTCAAGGTAACTGAAATATCATTTTGATATTAAATCAAATTATTCAGCTAATTTATCAGTTTTCTCCAGAATTAAGTGCACTGCATATGTATTCACCTTTAGTGGCCTAATCTGTGGAAATATGAATTATTCATGGACTTTCTTTGGGTTGCAGGAAACCTTAATGTAGCTTTTGTTTCCTAATGTATTGGATAGGCTCTTTGTGTGTGATCACATTATATGGATATGCTGGCAGTAAAGTAAATTTTAAATTATATAGTCTACAGTTTTGCACTAAGAGATAGTAGGAGATGATTCATCATTTTTCTTGTCTTCCTGTTTACACGCAGACATATAATTCATGCTCTGAAACCATCTTTTGGCTCATCTGGAAGCGCACTGCTGCACCACCACAGAATCTATCTCTGCCAATCTGGCATTATAAATCACTTTTCTATTAAACAGCTGGGCTAAAAATGCAAACATACATTCTTTGTATATGTGTAGCTATCTCTAATTCCCAGCAGATCAGCCAAAATTAAAGGATTGTCAAAAGCAAGTAGAATTTAATGAATGAATTATTTGACTCAAGGGCATCAGAAATTTGCATCTCTATAAACATTTTGAGGCAATATACATATATAGGTTTCCCAGAACAGGTCTATATTTAGGAAGTGTGTATTTTGCCGAGCTCTTGGTACACTAAACCATGATTATTTTGATATTTTACTTCACAAGATTTATCACTCTTGTAGTGTATGCTGTAAGACAAAGGTGAAGGGCAGGAAACAAAGGGTTTGTCTTACGTCTTGGTTTAGTGTATTCTGAAGTCAGTGTCTGAAACTTCCCAGGTCTCTAAGCCAGGCCAGCAAACTCACTTTTTCCAAACGATAAACCCCCAGACTCAGTAGTGCTCTTAATCTCCAAGCAAAGATAAAATTCCACTCACCAAAACCTATTTCCTAAGGCAGAAGGATTTAGACTTGTCAGAAGAAATCTGGATAAGTGTTTCTTCACCCAACAAGCTAAGCAGTCAAGATACTTTACTTCCCGAACCTTTCGTATTGTCATGATTTAGCCCTCACATACACACATGAAAGCTACATTCATCTCTCATTCTTGAGGAAGGGAGAACTTCCAAGGTAACTGAAGCTTACCCCATATAAGAATTGTTTTTTTTTTTCTTTTGGTAACATTACATCTATTTTAGTGAGATCTTTCTTAACGGGTTATTTGCTTGCCTAATTAAGCAAAGGCTACCAAACAACGTTTTGTTTCATTCTTTGATTCTGCTGAGAACTGTTATGACTACCTGGCTAAAGGTTTACACTACCTGACTAAAGACTAATAATAAATACTTCAGTGGCAGGTGCCTCCTCAGAGCTCACCTGACCTATCTGGCACATTCCATGAAAGAGGGTTCCAAAAGGGAACCAATCCAGTTTGCTGGATTTTGCATATACATTAGGAGTTAGTAAGTCCTGGACAAAAATGTGAATGAGCTTTCTACAGAGCCGGATAGGAGAGCTTTTGTGAACATAGTTTGCCATGGAAATCCAGGGGTTCTTTTTTGTGGATGGGGTAGAAGACGGTCTATCTCCTGTTAATTAGAGTTTTACTCTATGTGTGGAGACTATGTACAGGTCTCCATCAAAACTAGTGTTTTAAGAGTCAAGAGCCCAGCAGGAAAACAGGATTCCAGGCTTAGCATGCAGGCTTCTCCCCTCCACTATCCAGCTGCTCTTTGTTCCTTTATTACTTTTGTTAAACTAGGCCTATTTGTTGGCCTTTTCAGGTCTGTCTCAATAGCTTAGTTTTTTGACAATAAATCACAAAAAGGTGACTGAACTATTGAAAATTTTATTAAAATGGTTATGATAATGGCTTCATTACTCTCTGAGATTTCCAGATCTTCTCTTCATCCCAGGGAAGCTGGCCATGTAGAGGCATCTGAGAATTACTATTAACCTCAGCTGAATTAAAAATATGGGTGTATGAACAATGTTGGAAGTCATCCAAACCCTTTCAGAGATAATGGTCTTATTATAGCATCCCCAAGAATTATTCTTTAGTTTAAATATAACTCTTTTATATTATTTAAAAAAAGGCATATTAATTAATGGTAAACTGAGTTTAATTTAATTTCCCCTAAATTCAAAAATCTTTACTATGGATAATTCTGTGACCACGGGAACAGAAAGTCTTTGCAGGAGAGCCTCTGTGACATGACACTTTAGACCCTGCATTCTACCATAAGTACCCAGTGGTGTTTTCCAAATTAGTCTTCTGCTTGATGCTGTCATAGCATCCTAATAGCTCAGTCTTTTCTAAGACCCACATATGTATGTTCTATAAAGATTTTCATCTCTAAGCCTTCGGCCCTCCCTTTCCTCCTAGTAAAACCAAATGGACACATCTTTCAAAGCACAATTCAAATTTTACCTCCTCCATGCGTTCTTTCACTCCACAGACCAATATCAAGCTTGTTTCTCTGAAGTTCTCTAGCTCTAAACAGTTGAGTTGGGGATAAAAGAAGTGAGCAGATTGAAATAAAATAAAATAATGTACCAGGCAATAGATGGATGCCTTTCAGTATATTTCTCTAGATGAAGAAGATCATTTTCTGCATCAAGAAAATAAGAGATCAGCACTATTGAGCACCTGCCTTACCTATCTATGGATCTCTGTTGATTGGTACCCAAGGAGTAGATTTTAAAGCTCAAGTGCTCATTTGGGAACCCTATGGTGGCTTGGTTGGCACGTAAGTTTTTTTTAATTCCATTAATTTAATGTCACTGCCCCTACCCAGCAATAAAATAAAAGAATATTGATAGATATTTTCTCCTTTTTTTATAAGAAAATAATTGGGAATAAAAGAAAATCTCAATATTTTTAGAGTAACAGATTCTGTGTGTATGTATTAGAGTATAAAATCTCATTAATTATTAAGTATTACAACACTTATATAGGGAAGGTTTCCTTATACCCATTCTACAGATGCAGAAACTGATATTTAAAGTAAAGAGACATTCATTAGCTTCTCTAAAGTTACTTGAGGCAAGATGTAAACATGGAACTGTCTGGCTTCAAAGCCAGTATTTTTCCCCAGGTCATCAGAATCCCTCATCTCCCATTATAGGGGTCCCCTCTCTTTGTCTGTGGAGACAGTGATACTTTAACTTTGATAAGCAAGTAATTTTTGAAAAGCAACTTCATAATTTTTGTTCCAGTAGCCCTTAAAATTGGCAGTCAATTGCTACTATCCACTTTTCATGAATGAGCAAATGAAAATATTAGCTAACAGCTATTTATTACAGAGACACAACAGAAGCCATGCTGTCTTATTTAATGTATTTCCCATTATGTAATGGTACACCTTAGGGCTCTCAAGAAATCGGGAGTGGGAAGAAGAGGACCTGGAGGAGGAGGAACCACAGAAGCCTGGATGGGACAAGAGAAAAGATCATCTCTCACCAAATTGCTTCACATGTTACAGGATACTCTTCAAGAAATTATAGTAAGGCCTGAAAGTATCTTGCCAGTAAAACTGGAAGCAATTTGAGTGGAAGAAGTTTTGTCTTATGAAGAACATGAATTGATGAATATAAAATGATAATTCAAGAATTAAAAATCAAGACTACCCCAGAAGGGCAGAGAAAGGGAAAGAGACACTTGAATTCACAGTAAGAGAAAAATAAGAGCAAAGGAGGAAACAAAAAGCTCACCCCATCAGTAATTTATTCCAAAGATACCCAGTTTTGTCAAGAAGTTCTTTATAATGCCTTAATCGCTTTGGTTGAGAATTTAAGCATCTTTAATTGTACCGCACTCCATAAAGTATAGGAAATTTGGCCTAATTCCAGAATATATTACAGTAAATACATGTTTCTATTACCACGTTTTTGTAGGATTGACTCCACATGGACGTCTTCATAGTCTCTGCTATCAAAAATCCATTATTAACTGTTTTAATATTTAACAAGGGCAAGCATAGCCACTTGTAGAGAGGAATAATAGTTGAGATTCTTTTTAAAATTTTGATGGAATGTGATTTCTATGGCCAAAGAATGCCAAGGCTTGGGTTCAGGCATTAGCTGTTAATAATCTGCCCTGACCTTTAAGAAAGTCACTTAATTTCCATAGATCTCTCTTGTGCATCTGATGGATGGGCTAACAGTGTTCTATTGCTTCAAAAGATTTTAAGGATCAAATCAGTTAATAGATGGTAATACCCTTTAAAAGTTGAAGCATATGCAAGATATACAGAAGAGCTTTTCTTCCTTCCATCATCTCCTCCTCACCCTGTCCTTCTCCCATAATTACTGAGCATCCTCTTTCCCAAATCCCAGCCTACTGCACAAGGGAAGGTTAAGGGGAGGTAACGTTGAATAAGGGTGGGAATGTAATTCAAAACTGAGATCCAACTCTGCTTCCATATTTTCAAGAACTAGAAACATTTTGGAGCTTGTCATTATTGTGATGGTCTGGAAGAAACCCCTGTTGGTTACCTGAATGGATCATCAAACAAAACTGGGAGTACTGCAAATCGTTCTACATCTGCCCATGTTTCAGCTCCCTCATTCACTCTAGCTACAATTTATTTAACCTGCTTAGAAATTTCAAGAAGAAAATAACCAGATGAAAAAATCAATAATAATGAACAATCTCCTATTCAGAAATATCATTAGGTATTATTTTTCCTTATCCCCCTTCTAATGGCAGACTTAAAAGATGATATCATTATAAAACTCCATAGCCCTAGCTTAATAGAATTAATAATCAAAAGGGATCTTTAGATCAATAATCCTCAAATTGTTTTATGTAGTCCAGTAATTCTCAGAGAATACTTCAGACTGGCTCTAACTCTCTGTTTTAAAAACAATTTGGAATGACTTTTGTGCCTATGAAAGAAGCCAAATTGATAATTTTGTATTATAAATCCAACCTGAAGAGACAACATATAATCGGCTAGATAGTAAATACTTTCCTTCTGCATTTTTTAGGGGTTCTGCTCATGAAATTTCCTTGAAATAACTATTTATTTGATTCCACCACAAAGTAGATGTATAAAAAGGTACTATATCTTTCATTTTAGTTAGGAATGAAAATACTTGGTGCAAATTTATTCCAAATAAGTCATTATTTTGTTTTAAGGGTTAAATTTCAGTGATGCTTCCCTAGTTTAAACAGAGCCAAAAGATAAGCAGACTACCAGTCTGAAAGAAAGAGAAAGAAATGGGAATTGGAAAATGATTTGTTCCCCTTCATTTTGGTAAGACCCTCAAGATATTGAAAATTTGAATTAGCATTAAAAATTATTTTTAATAATAACACCTTTATATTTGAATATTGCTTCATATTTTTAAAAATATGTTTTAACATTATAAAGAGATTAGAGAGAATATATTTCTTGGCCATAAAGGAAAGTTTAAAGAGTTAAAAGATCTGTACTGGCATCCAAGGAGGAGAAGTCTTTCAGCTACTAACATTCTCTCCCCTCCTCCTTTCCCCTACTCTTCCTTCCCCTGCCCTCCCTTCTCCTCTCATACACATATACACACACGCAAATATTGAGCTGATATTATGTACTAAGCACATGAAAGATTCTGTGAGAAAGCAAGAGGAACAAGGTATGATCCCCATCCTTAATAAGAAGCAGAGAAAGGTTTGCTCTATAGAGAATGCCAATCAATAAGCTATTTCCCATTTCTTAGAAAAATAGAACAGATAAAATGGACCTTGATCAAATGCTGTGAACTGACATTGGAGATTGTTTTCTCTTGCCTTTTTGCTCTGCACTCCTGCAACTTCCTCGAACTAGAGGGATTGATGCAGCTCAATTCCAGACTGTATACTGTATACTGTGCCTTCAGAACCTAAGTGAAAGTTCCTCCCAAGCTGGGAACCTGGGTCATAGGCTGTTGGAGCAATTAGAGGCCTTGAATATCTTCTTGTCCTGCCTCTTCATTTTCACAATTGAGGAAATCGAAGCTCAAACTAATGAAGGAATCTGCCGAGTTGGAGGTAAGGACTGGGAATAGAGCAAAAACCTCCTGACTCTTATTCATCTCTCTCAGCCTAGGATGCTTTTCCAAACTCTCACTGAAACACCAAGACCAAGGACCATGATTTTTCTAAAACCTCTGTACGAGGTGTTTGTAGGTGTTCTAGTTTATGTGATTGTGCCATTCAAAAACAGTTAGTGAACATGTACTAAGTGTCAGGCAATACAGTAATCTATAGAATATTTCATAAATGGCAGAACTAAAGTAAAACAAGGATGATCATAACATCAAAATCAATCCAAATTATTCTGTCTGTGAATGCTTAAAATGATAATGCCTATTTTTGCATAACTGTAAGGAAAAACTGTTTTATCTTTAACCATTTAATTCAGAGCACAGTAATTGTCAATTACTTATTTTTTGCTTATGTAAGACATCATTTTGAAAGTTAGAATTTGACTACTGCATCTAGTAATAGATTCTTCTATCATAATGGGCCATTTCATTACTTTCCACTTGGTTTTACACTTGAATATTAATTGGAACCCCACAAGTTCTTGACAGGGTCTTTGGTGCTCAGTATCTTAGGTTAGTATCTCAAGTTTAATTCAGATTAGACTGAGTCATATCTTAGAAACAGTGTCTCTAACATGGAGAAAGAGAGCCAACAAGAACACAGGTGGTTGCCTCTGACCTACCATGTGGCATGATAGATTGATTACCAAGAAACACTGGGAAATCAAGAGTGGGAAAAGTAAGGATTACCGCAAGAGCAGATTAAGGGCCTGTTATGCTTTACAATTTGGGGGGACTCAGTCAAATTCGACAATTAGCATTACGGAGTGCATCCAGACATACCTGGAACCAGAAGTGCTCACTTTGATGCATCAGGCTGAATGGTAAAAACCGAGATGCAAGTACCAGGATAAAGTCAGATCCAGGAGTCAGAAAAATACCTTCTCTGGGTCTGGTAGCACAAACCAGGAGGTGCTGTCAGTAAGAATAAGCACTGAAGGAAGTCAACATGAAATAACAGTCCTAGTTCAATGAACAGGTATAACATTATAGCTGGGAAACCAGAAGCACAGAACACTAAAATCAAGCAGCAATCGGCATCGGGAAAGGTTTTGATCTAGTACTATTATCGACACAGGTACTCAAGTAGAGGATAACAAAGTTATGGCCAGTTATTGAACAAAGTCAGGAAGGCATAGCAAGACTAACAGCAATGGCAGTTTGAAGTTGAGGCCCAGAGTCCTGGACTAGCACCCCTTGATCCTTTCTGACTGAGGTCAGGATGATCCTGGAGACTGAGCCAAGACTAGCCTGCATTCTGAGGCAATGGCCTTCCACTGTGGGGAGAGGGGGGCTGCAGAGGCCGGAGCCAGGGAGAGCTTGACCCAGTGGTATCATGGGCTTGTAGAGATGCTCAGAATGAAATTGTACATGTGAAAACACTATGTAAAATTCTCTGCTTGTTTAAGTCATTATTACTGTAACACTCTTGTCAGTGTACTTCTCTAGGGGTTTCTAAAACTAGGTTGTTCATAGCAAGACAGAGTTTGTTAATGAGTTCAACTAAAATAAAGTAACAAATTCAGTAGTAGGCATATAAAGTTGGCAAACTCTTTTATTCCTACATCATCAAATTATTTATCTTGTGTGTGTGTATATATATATATACACATACACACACACACACGTATACACATATATATATATATATTTGCTTTCCTATGACAGACTTTTACCATTTGGTTTTTCTCCATAAAAATTTTTTATTGTTCAATGGGAAATGGATGAAAGGCAAGAGTCTACTTCCGCTTTATGATAATTCAGATTTTCTCAGTAACCTTTGGCCTCCTCGATGACTCTTAACTTTGTGGGCTATGTGCTGCGGAACACTCACCAACATCACAAGTGAAATGAAAATTTTAACAAACATTTATCGAGCACTTTCTCTGAACAAGGCACTTTATATGCATTGTTCCCTTTAATCTTCACAGTAATGCAAGGATACGTGTCTTACAGATGAGGAAACTGAGACTCAGTGAAATTGCCTGAGGTCTTACAGCTATGAAGTGAAGCAACCAGATACCTCTAACACCTATCTCCACTGGTCCACAGTAGTTCTCCATGAGTTACTTCCTTTCTCCTCTCCCTGGTTTCTTCCTTGCAGTCCTTGACTGCCAAGCAGAATGACACTTTAATCTTCCTGTGAAGCCCTTTTATCTCCCACCAAGTCATCGGCTTCTTCCCATGTGGCTCCTCCCACAATGCATGGCAGTTCTTTTCTTGTCTATCCTTTGGCAATATTCTCAATGTTGTTAATAGGGGACCTGCTAAAATAGAACTTCATATTTTGTCTTAGGTTTATAGACAGTAAAATTTTAAAATTATTTTCCTTAATGTTTCATATACAATTGCTTTGCCTTGGTTTTTGGAGCTTCTGAATTTATGGTGCCAGAAGTCAAGAGAAGGCAGTGAGCCAAAAAAGCCTACAGTCTACATGAGGCACTTATGACCTTGAAAGGGGTGACTTTTGCTTCCATCACAAAGCAGAAGCCTACTTCAGGCATGACCTGTCTGAGATCTTCTGTAGAGAAGGGGCAGAGGGTGAGATTGAGGATAACAGAAGGACGCTGATGTGTAATAATTGGTTTTCAAAGATAAAGGATGTCTGTGGCCCTTCTGAATCTAATGTACCTCCTTGATTCATGTTTGATGTGGGAAACCTCTGTTCCTCTCTCTACTCCACAGCTGCTCCCTCCTTCCTGTCTCATCATTCTCCTACCCCATTTTTCTCTCTTCTGTATCTCTTGGCTCTCTCCTGCCTTTACCCAAGGCCACCTGGCCCCTTTGTTCTAGATCATTTATCATTCACAGATGAGAGATAAGATATCAGTGATTTATCATAACCTAAAAGGTACCAAGAAACAGCTCTCCCTGCAGACTGCCTATCTGTCTCTCTCTGAAAGGTTGTCAATAGCTTATTTATGAATTTCTAATATTTGAGCATATTCCTAGCCTTTGAGGTCAGTTGACATCCTTGAAGGTAATTATCTTTCTGTTTTACCCATGATGGCAAAACATTGTCTGTGGTACTGCCCTAACATCATAATTTACATTTTTCTTAAAGAGATAAACAAAACTATAGGTTGGCTATGGAGTAAGAATCAACTAGGCATGGGCTTAAGATTAAACAGTGTTGTGTTTCATGACAGAACACTATAGGGGCAAATAAAGTGGAAAAAGGTCAGAATCTGGGTTAGACTTACCAGCACAGAAGAGTATGATGGGGTAGGGTAGATGCAGTGAGATGGGGAGGGTGAAGGTACTGAAGGAAAAATCATGCTACCTAACAGGCAAAGCATGCTTTTCACTGGATCAATGGGTAGGATAATATCAAGTTGAAGTGCAAGCAAAGAACCAGCAATCAAGGGTGACTGGGACAGAATAGGATGTGTCAGCAAATACCAGAGTCCAGCAGTTGAGAATCTAGGGATGGACACTTTTGGAAGTTCAGACAGAGAGATTGCCAATCTGGAATATTTATTCACTGATAACAGAATCCCAGAAACTGAGTAGGGATTTGGGGTTAGGGTCCTAATCTTTGGAAAGATAATAAGTGAATAGAGTGAAGATGAAAGCACCAGCAGAACTAGAGTGTTGTCAGGACTGGACCATTATTAAGGATGACTTGATGGTAAGCTACCCCTGGTTAAATGGTTCCTATCTTGTATGAGGTTGGTGTATGGAGGTAGTGTATGGAGAACAAATGAACCCAGGTAAAGGCAGAGACTGAGAATTACCCTTTATAATAGGTCCCTGTTTTAGTATTCTCTCTTACATTTTGTGAAAAACATTTGCCGAGGCATTTAGTAGTCTTCAGACATGAGACCTGCAGAGCTCAGATCAGGGTATCTATATCTGTTTTCCTGGCTCTATCTGAATTTGTGTCTTGATGCTATCAAGCATAGGAAAGGCAGGAAGAAGCCAGAAGTCAGCAGAAAACAGCTGAGATAAATTACATACAACACAGGAAGAATGCAGATGGAAATAGATAGCACAAGCATTTGAAGAGGCAAGGAACCATGAAGTGCTGAAATCTGCACAGAGGCTTTCAAGCTCATCTCACTATTTATATTATAGATTACTAAATTTCTTGCTGGTGTCAAAAATAAGTAATTGCCAGTTTCTCTTTTCTGAAAAAAGAAACATGGTTAAAATCATTTCACTTAGAAGCTCAAGAAAGAAACCGTTGAATATGGGAAGGGAATCTGCCAATCGTAAGAGGTTTTACCAGTTATGAACTAAAGTAGACTGTAAGACTTGAATTCAGAAGTTCTTACATGAGAAAAAAGTGGAATAGATACAGAAGCACATTTTCTAGCAAAGGTGGCAATGGGATGTGGATTCACATTATATGTAGTTGGGAGGGAGGAGACTTCTGCAAGCATTCATTCATTTGTTCATTCAATAATGATCTGTTCATCCCTGCAGTGACATAAAATAATTAGAAAACAAAGTGCCTGTGGCTAAGGAGCTTATATACTAGTCAAATGATCAACATAATTGGGAAAACATTAAAACAAGCAATATAGAGCAGAACTGGTATATAGAACAAGTTTTATTATGACTGTAAATATATAGAGTAAAAAAGATTGTGAATTAGAATTACTCTGGAAAACTTCATAAAATAATTGGGACAAATTTTTAAGAAGAATGAACTTGGTCTAGGAAGAGAAAGGGAAGGAAAAGGGATTGTTAAAAACACTTTCTATTGAGTCAAGCATTCAAACATTTTAGGTGGCTGGAGTGTGCCAGGCACCCTGCTAAGTGAGGAAACAATGAACAAAGTTTGGACTCTATAGACAATGTAGACTTTACACTGGAAGGAGATTTCAGACAGAGAAAACATCATTATAACAATTTGAAAGTGAGCCTCCTCTGAAGGTTGTTTTGAGGGAATTATATAACCTTGGTGTCTTGTCCACTAGCTAGATGGAGGACTATCAGACAGTAATCTCTGAGCGGTATTTTATCTTATATGTGGGAGGTAATCAGATCTTGGTATCAGTAAAACTCTGCCATCATGTTTAAAAAAAAATCCATCTCTAAACTGGGTGGTTCACAGAAAACCCCAAAGAGAATTGTTGACCTTTAACATCTTTCTCTATTTTTATCTTGCTAAGCACTTATACTAGAAATAACCAGTCCCAGCATTTCTTGCTGGATTCACTAGTCAGGCCCTTTCTTAGCATATTTTAGCTCCAAACCTTTATTTCTGAGTCCTGATCCCTACCTCCGGACTTGTCCTTGAGGGGCTTAAATGTTAAGAAACCAACACGCCATCCAATTCAAACCCTGCCCGCGCCTTCCGCGATACACACACATACACACAGGAAGAAAAGCCAGGCCCTGGAGAACTCGAATTCCCAGGTGGGTTATTAAAAGAAAAGTCACCTTTATTCCCCTCCTTTTCTAGATGATGAAATTAAAAACAATTCTTTGAAGGGATCATTTCAGAAGCCTAACAGAGTCAAATGAAATGACATCTTAAGCCCTCAGGAACCAGTAATTTGGAAACACATAACACTGAAAAATATTGACTCCAACTTTGTTTTACAGTTGAGAAGAAGTCTTAGGTCTGAGTGGGTCAGTTGACCTGCTCTGGGGTCAGACAGGAGCACGCAGGATAGCTGACCCACCCCGGGGTTCTGGAACTGGGGTTCCGGAGAAGCAGCAGAGTATAGGAGGCAGAGCATGACTTTTTAATTCACACAAATCTGGGTTGGAATCCTATTTCCCACACTTTATCATTGGAAAACCTTAAGGAAATCATTTAACTTTTCTAAACTTCAGGTTTCTCATTTATGGAATGAGGATATCTATAATTGTTGAGAAGATTAGTTGAGACAATATATAGAAAGAACTGGTATGGTGTCTGGCACACAATAAGTGATCAATAAGTGTGGTTGATTTGCCCATTCTCTTTAGAAGGCCTGTATTCTAATGTGCTTCAGCCCATGTGTCCTCTCTGTCCTGTCCTCTTTCCACTACACAAAACTGTCTGTGCTTAGAACAAATCTGATTTGCAGAAGGCGGTTGTCTTTGTGCCCTATATTAATTCGTTTCCAATATCTTGATTAGTTGATGGGGCAAGGAGGTGAGGAGAGGGGCCACTGCACAATGTTTTTGTTTGTTTTGGGAGCAGCTTTACTGAGATATAATTTACCCTTTTAAGGTGAACAATTCTATGGTTTTTAGTGTATTCGCAGAGTTGTTCATTCATCACCACCATCTAATTTCAGAACATTTTCATCACCCCAAAAAGAAACCCAGGCCCTCCCCATTCTCCCTTCTCCAAGCCCCTGTAAACCTCGAATCTATTTTCTGTTTCTGTGGATTTGTTATTCTGGCCATTTCCTATAAATGGAAATATACAATAGGTGGTCTTTCACTCAGCTTAATGTTTTCAAGTTTCATCCCTATAGTAGCATGTAGCAGAATTTTGTTTCCTTCTATCATCAAATGACAACACAATTTTTAAAAAGTCCCCTTTCCATGTTTAGTTCCACCAATGTGCTTTGCACCAATTGCCACTCAAAAAGCTAAGGAATTCCCTTCTTGTTTTTTCTTCCCCCTGTAGACACCACCTCTAGGTTAGCGGCTTAATTATGGGCTTTGAAGTCAAACTGCCTGGCTTCACATTTTCCCAGGCCATTTACTAGGTATGTAAACTGGGCAACTACTTCTCCTTGTCTTAGTTTTCTTATCTGTAAAATGAGATTAATAATAGTACCAAACTCATAGGGCTATTGTTAAATTAAGTGATTTATTAAACCATGGAATAATATGAAACAGTGTCTGGTACATTGTAAGCACCTTTAAATGTCTAACATAAATGTATCACATTATATATTTTATTAACATGCAGATAAAGGCACTTTATCATTAATATTTTAATACATCAATTTATCATGGCTCCATAGCCAGAAAGCTCAAGTAAACAACTTCTCCCATAATTTTATGCAGCAAAAACTGAGATTTGTACCAGTGATCTCAAAGTAGTTTAAATTCCTAGAATAATTTCTTAGTTCTTAATGAAAGATTCACTTTCTTTTTTTTGAAATATTAGTGGACGTTTACAGCTAGGGAAGATAGAGCAATTTATTTCTCATTAAATCATTAATCTGCGAATGTTGAGGCAACTCCCAGTTAGCCCATGTGGTCAGCTGATACATCTTTTATTTAGATTTATGGAAAGCCTCAGTGTCTATCCAGATAAAAAGAAAAGGTGTAGCCATGTGCTCATTTTCCTGATAACTACAATGCCGAGCACTATTAAAGAGTCATTTGCATCACCGATACGTTGTTTTCTATTTTGTTGTTCTTTTCCCTTCATTTACACAGAGGCCCCCCAGCAGAGAGGATGGAGAGATCCCAAATAGTCAGAAAGTACGGAAACAGAATGCTTTTCTCTGGAGAGTTCCTCAGCCCTCCCCAACCAAACACTGGGTGCCACCATTGCACGTCCTTCCTCCTACTCCAGCACAAGGGCTCTCTCCTCGCACATTCCCAACATCTGCATTTTCTCATCCATTTTTATCTCTCTTCCAAATCTGCATTAACAAATTCTCAAATCCATTCCCACTGAAGTTTAAATGACTGGTGATGATTTTTAAAAATTGCAACTGGGGGTGAGGGAGGAGTGACAGGATGTACAATTTGACAAAAATCTACATCTTAAGCTAATGGCAGCATTGCAGGCATCAGCCACAGGTTGAGAGAGGTATATTTTTTGGTCAGTGTTTCTTCCTGGGACCCTTTAAACCTGATCTGTCCAAGGCTCGTTGAAAGGCTTCATATCTGAGAGGTTTTTATTAGGATGTCTTGAATAATTCCTTAATAACATCGTAGTCTACGTATCATAACACAAACAAATTCACTGGGCAATAAATGAAGGGGAAAGATAATCAAACCAATTTAAGGTATCTAGTGTTAATAGCTTTAGTGATTAATTCAGCTCTCAACAGCAAAAGTCCTTAACATTAAGTTCCAAGATGTGAGGTACCCGATTTTAATGTTGCATGGTCTCACTCATGTCAGATTTACAGCATGCTATATACGGTTCATCCGGGCTCCTTTAGGCTTGGAAAAGGGCCATGTTGGTGGTGGAAAGGGCAGCTTCAAGGTGACTTGACACCTTCAGACCTCATCTAGGATTCAGTTTACTGTCCTGGCTTCCCTGCTCCACGCTCAGCCTCTTCTGCTCACTTGTTACCAAGGAGTCAGATCATTTTTATGTTGAAACTCTCCTTTTCTTCCTTTTCCATTGCTCTTTTCTTTCTTCTCCTCCTTACAACTCAGTGGTTCCAGGCTAATCTTCCATCAGAAAACAAGAATCAGTGTAGGCCTGGCCCAGTATCCTTTACAGGACTCTGTGCTCCTAATCTTGCATACTCAGGTACTCACATCCTCATTAAAGGAATTATAGGAGAGATGAAAAGGCTGAATCCATAGTAGATGGTCCCTCAATAAGAACTGTTGTAATACTTTGTTAAAACAGAAATGGTATGGAAGTGTTAAGTGTTATAGAGCATGATGCATGCAACCTACTCTCAAATGTTTAGAAAATAGATAGGTAGATTAGATAGATAGATAGACAGATAGACAGACACATAAAAATGTAGCAAAATACTAAAAGTTGGTAAATTTGGGTATCTGGGTCGGGGGTATCTTGGAGTTCTATGTATTGTTTCGGCATTATTTTTATAACTTTCCTGTAAGTCTGAAGTTATTTCAAAATAAAAGATTAAAAAAAGAAATGTAAAATTTAAAATTAGGGGAGCTCTGGGAGCATATATGTTCACTTCAGGGCAAGGAAAATGATCTACGATGTGGCTATTAGAACAGAGTCAGGTGGGCAAGAGACACAATGAGGGAAGGTTAGAGGGATCTTGCCCAAGGGTGATGCTGGTGGAGGATAAATAACAGGGAAGACATGATCCCCCTATCTTTGGAAGTACATATCTGGAAGAAAATCCCAGGAACTGTACTATATTGCTTTTTCTCTCTGCACAGGATGTAAAACTTCAGATTTCATGAAGACATTGTAGATTGTCTGAGGGATCCTTTTCCTCACCAGAGATGTGTTATTTGGTATTTTTAATAGCACCATCTGCCAGTGAGGCAAAAGCTCTGAGTTGCAATATTGATCTTGTCACTTTGGGGAACAGTTTGATATTTATGATTATAAATAACATTTTTATTTGTTCTGTTAGCATGTTCAGATTGTGTTTAATAATTGAGCCCAAAGCTATCATTTTCTTATCAAATATTAAGATGTGTACTTTTGCTGAAGTCATAATTCTGAATGCTGAAATACTGTTGACACATATTAAAGAATAAGATGTGATCTGAAAAACCTTAGCAATTCAAAGGAGGTATAAAAATTCCCTATAAGATTAAATAGAAGGCAAAATAAGTTTGACAATAATAATAATTGGCTAATATTTATTAAGCCCCAACTCTGAATCAGGCATTGTGTACTCATTGTATCTAGAGGATCAGATTTAAGCCTATGACAGCTTAATAAGGACATACCATTTTTATTATCATGATTCAAGTGAGAAAAGCAAGCAAAACAATTGTCCAGTGCTACATGGCTTGTCAGTGGTAGAGGTGGGATTTGAACCCAGGTACTCTGGCTCTGGAATCTATATTGTGGACCACTTGATTGTATTTATATTTATACTTACACATGTATATATTCTCTTATTATTATGCTATAAATATTTCCAATGTTTCATTTCACATGTTTTGTTTTTTTCTCCCCCTTGGTCCTCACAAAAACCCTTTGAGGTAGACAGAAGAAATCTTCTTAACCCAATTCTGCAAGTTAAAAACCAGAGGCCCAGAGATATTAAAGGATTTCCCCAGTGCCATATTGGTAGTTAACAGCAGAGATCAGCACTGGAATCCAGATCACCCAACTGAAAATTCATTTATCTCTTTGTTTTAAGCAGCAAAAAATTATTATTAATATTGACCTCTTTGAGGGAGACTACTGTGGCTTTAAAAAAAAAAAAAGTCTGCAATGCTTTTCTCTGGATGGTTTTGGCTTGTAGAAAGAAGTGCCAGAATTCTAGCCAGCTAGTGAGTTTTTTTGTTTGTTTGTTTGTTTTGCTAGCAAGTGTTTTGTTATTGTTGTTGTTGTTTGGCTAGCAAGTCTGGAAGAATGTTTTAAGGGAGAGTTAGTTTTTTATAGGATTGGAATGCTGTAGCGAGCATGTGATTTCTCATTTGGAATTGAGGTCCTGGGTTTTTCAAGAGAGGAATGAGAAAGCTACCCCCTAAAACCTACCTTTCTATTGTCATAGATCTTAATTTCTTCTCCATATGTGCATTTTGCTATGATGCAAAATATTTCAGAACTCTATTTACTGTTCATTAATCTCATAGATTTTAAAAGACAAGGAGCCACTCTTTGATTTTTTCATCTCTGTATTTAGCTAAGTTTTATGTCCAATGGTGTAATTCTAATCATATTTGAAGACACTGCCTGAATAGATTCTCACTGCTATCACTGAATGCCACCCTATAGAAGGCATTTATTCCATATATCACATCATAAGAATGAAATAATCTATACTTTTCTTAATTGTCAGCCCCTCCCTGACTGTGCAAGCTGATTTCATCTGAATACAGTCCACAGGCTTATACCTTTTGATGAGTTTTTCCTTATGTATAAAGAAGAGGAATAGGCAATGACCACTAAGATCTCCAGCTTCCATTCTATTCCTGACACAAGGCAAAGATGGCTTGGACTGAAATAATTGCTAGCATATTAGAATCTCCTACAAAATCATAGACATTATAAATCCTACATCCCCATTCTTTATTGGTTGACATTCCCTATGAATGTTCCCTCAGTGTTTCTAGACTGAAGATATACCCCAAGCCACATAGGCAAAGGATCTAACTCAATATTCATATTCATTTACCTACTTGATTTTTAAAGGGACTGATTCCATTTCATCAAGTCCTGCTAATTTATATAACATGTTATTGGGAAAATGACAGTTTCATTGCAATCATTGACGGACAGTGAGGTTTCACCATTAGATTTATTTGACATGGGCAATATTTATGCCCAGAAATGATGTCATATATTTGTTATTTCCATAATGTAGGAGGTCTTGACTAATACACCTTTGGGAAAAAAGGCTGTGACTTTAAGGTATCCAACATAAGAAAAACAGGTCAGCTCATTCTCAAGTCATTACTTTGTTGTTGGAACACTATAGTTTCATCAATAAATATATGGTTAAAAGCTTCTTTATAATTTAAGCACATAATGTCTTGCATTAATAATAGGGAACAAAGTTAAATATATTACAAAATAATGGTAATTCAGTGAGCTTTAATATACTTTAGTTGCCTTTTTACCCAATGGAAAAACAAACATATACTTACAATCATGTTTTCCTTTAAAATGTGTTAAAAATGAGTGTACCTTCCTGTCTTATGGAGTTTTATCGAAATCTTCAAATCTTAAAGTTCCAATTCCATCCCATCTATCCAAAAAGTCTTCCTCAATTGTCCTTATATCCATTAATTCATTCTTCCTCAAAATCATGCTACTCAATCGTACTACCTGATGTTTAATTATTATATGTTGTATTTTTTTCCAAAAGGAAACCTACATGTTTAACCTATCTCCCATGTTACATTTTAAGTTAAAAAGAAATTGTGTGCTGACTAAAAGAAGTGTTTCTCAAAACTAAAGGGCCACTTCTGTTTCTCTAAAAGAAGGAGGTAGATTCTCCCTTGCCACTCCCTCCCAGTACATACATACAATTTATCTGTATCGAGCATTTACAGAGTACTAAAGCTCTAGTAGATATTCATTATAATTCTGTGTTTGAGTACTTGGTCACTTTTAACTCAAAAAAGGGAAGGCAATGTAATAAATGACAGAAAGAAGCTTTTTTTAAGGTCCAGAAGTCACTCTTGATTTTTCAATTTGCCTATTTCGTTCTTTGGAATTTGCCACCATTTCCCTTTTTTTGAGAAGTTCTCTGAATCAACAAAGGAGCTGATCATTTCTTCATTCCACTAGACTGGCAACTTTGACATCTTACCCAGCATTGCCACCAAATATTTCTGACTTGTCTGATATTGGCATATACACACCATGGAACAGGCATTTTGACTTCACTCAGAAATTGTGATATACCAAGTTTATCCATGCCCCATAAATAACTAATAATGTGAAGCAGAAGCCAGTTGACTAAATTTGTAGTATTTAATTTCAACTAAAACTAGCTGTTACATGACACAAGCATATATATATATTCATATAGGCTTGAGCATGAAAGCAGCCAGTGAAGTTCTGTTTCTAGCTATGATAGAGTAGCTGGTACCAGACAGCCCCTCCTGGAATAAACAACTATAAAACTGGACAAAATGTGTGAGACAACTGTTTTAAGGCATTGAAAAACAGTCAACACAGAACTATAATCCTTGAGAGAAGGAACTTATGAGGTGAGGCTGATGACCATCCCAGCTTTTTGACAGGGAAAACTTTCCTGCAGTGGTGCAGGAAGGTGGAACTCCAGCAGAACAGTGGCTTCACTGATCTGAGGAGGAAAAGATCGGAATTCTGGCCTCAGAAGCAGCTGGAAATTGTGGGGCAGGGTACTGGAAAAGAAAGCCGTGCAGAGGGGTTCCCAGCAATCTCAGTTGAGGGCTCACCATAGGTTCTTGGAAGAAGGCTGGGCTGCCTGTGCATATGGCGATACTGCACAGGGCCTAGAAGAGGCCACCTGCCTCAGGGCTGGCCCTTAATGGAGATATTAGAGGCCATGGCCCACTAGGAGATACTGGAACTCCTGCCAAGCCAGAATGGAGTAGCCTCACTGAACATCTCAGGCATTCAGGTGAAACCACAGAAAGGGTATACCTTAGAAATAAAAGTCATACTCTAGAATAAGGTTCTCACCATGGACTAAGTTTACTTCTAACAAAGAAAAAAAAAATCAAATCCGATATGACCAGAAAGATCTATCAGTAATTTCCCTGCTTATAAGTTCTAAGAAGACATTATCTAGACTCCTTAAAATATTTCATCCAAGTATGCAGCACGAAATTTTTTAAAAGTTAATTTGGCAAAGAAACAGAACTATGTGATGCATGATCAAGGAAGAAAAGCAGTCAATAGAAATAAGCCCTGAGAGGACCTTGATGTTGGAATTAGTAGGCAAGGACTTTAGAGTAGTTATTATAAAGATATTCAAGGAATTAAATGAAAGCAGAGTCATAATAATGGAATAGAGGGAATATTGCAACAGAGAAATTAAAACCATAAAAAATTCTAGAACTGAAAATATAATATATTAAATAAAAAATCAATAGATGGGTTTAAAAACAGATTGAGGGTGGCAGAAGAAAGGCTATTCAACATGAAGCAGATCAATAGACTTATCTAACCTGATGAATAGAGACAGAGAGGGGAAAAAATAATGAACTGTGTCCTAGTGACCAGTGGGACAATATCCAAGTAGTCAAAAATGCATATAGTTGGAGTCTCAAAAGAAAGTGGAGACAGAAAAAATATATTTGTAAGATAATGACAAATATTCCAATATTTGTTGAAAAACATTAAAATACTGATATAAGAACTTTGAGAAATCTCAAGTAGGATAAATACAAAGAGACCATTCCTATGCCCATGATAATCAAATTACTGAAAATCTAAGATAAAGAGCAAAATTTCAAAACAGAGAAAAAGACATTATATACAGGGAAAAGATGCAATTAACAATTGTTTTCCTTCTAAAGACAATAGAACAACATCTTTAAAATTCTGAAAGGAAAAAAAAGCAACCTGAATTCTATATCAAGTGAAAATATCTTTAAATAATGAGGGTGAAATAAAGGTATTTTCATATAAGTGAAAACTGAGAGAATTAAGAGCAAGCAGACTTGGCTTAACAATATATGTTAAAGGAAGTTTTCAGGTTGAAGGGAAATGAAGTCAGAAATTTTCATTTACAGAATAAAATAAAGAACACCAGAAATAGTAAATATGTGAGTAAACATAAAATACTATGTGATTTTTGTTTCTTAATTTCTTTGAAAGATAACTCTCTGTTTAAACAAAAACATAGGCAGGTGTAAATGTATGACAACAATAGCAAAAAGATGTGAGAGTAAATGGAATTAAATTGTTGTGAACTTCTTACATTTTATGTGAATTTGTATAATATTTACTTTATACAGACTCTAAGAAGGTAAAAATATATACTGCTCCTAGAGAAATGAATAAAAATAATACAAAAGGTAAAGTCAATAAAAAATTAAAATGGAATATTGAAAATATTTGATTAACCCCAAAGAAGGTAGAAAAGGAGGACTAGAGAAATAAAGAGTTGACAGAATGCATAGAAAAATACCAATATGGTGCCCTTAAAACTAAACTTATCAATAATTAGATTAAATATAAATGGATTACCACACATCTGTGGCCAACTGATTTTTAAGAAGGGTTCCAAGTGTGTTAAATGGAGAAAGAATTGTCTTTTCAACAAATGGTGCTGGGAAACTTGATGTCCACATGAAAAAGAATGATTTGGGACCCCTACCTCACACCGTATACAAAAGTAGCTCAAAAATAGATCATAAAAGCTAAAACCAGAAAAATTTTGGAAGAAAACATAGGAGAAAGCCTTCATGACCTTTGATTTGACAGTGATTTACTAGATATGACACTATAAACATGAGCAACAAAAGGAAAATGGCTAAGATGGACCTCATTAAAATTAAAAACTTTTGTACATCAAAAGACATTATCAAGAAAGTGAAAAGACAACCTACCAAATCGAAGAAAATAGTTGGAAACCAAAAATCTGATAAAGGTGTGTGCCGGTTTGAATGTATTATGTCCCCCAAAATGCCATTATCTTTGATGTAATCTTGTATGGGCAGACATATCAGTGTTGATTAGATTGGGTGATTCTGATTGGATAGTTTCTGTGGAGGTGTGGCTCCGCCCATTCAGCATGGGCCTTGTTTAATTTACTGGAGCACTATATAACCTCAGACAGAAGGAGAGAGCTTGCTACAGCCAAGAGGGACACTTGGAAGAACGCACAGGAGCTGAGAAGAGAGGGGCTGCAGATGAGAGACAGTTTGTAGATGGCCACTGAAAGCAGACTTTTGCTCCTGAGGAGCTCAGAGAGGAAAAACGCCCCAAGAACAACTAAGAGTGACATTTTTGAGGAACTGCAGCCTAGAGAGAAATGTCCTGGGAGAAAGACATTTTGAAACCAGAACTTGGAGCAGACACCAGCCACGTGCTTTCCCAGCTAACAGAGGTTTTCCGGATGCCATTGGCCATCCTCCAGTGAAAGTACCCAATTGTTGATGCATTACCTTGGACATTTTATGGTCTTAAGACTAACTGTGTAACCAAATAAATCCCCTTTTATAAAAGCCAATCCATTTCTGGTGTTTTGCAGTCTGGCAGCATTAGCAAACTAGAACAAGGTGTAATATCCAGAATGCCCCTACAACTCAACAACAAAAGGTGAACAACCCAATTAAAAAGTGAGCCAAAGACTTCAATAGACATTTCTCCAAAGAAGATATGCAAATAGCCAATAAGCACATGAAAAGATGTTCAACATCACTAGTCATTAGGAAAATACAAATCAAAATAACAATGAGAGACCATTTCACACCCATTAGAGTGGCTATTATTTTAAAATCTGACAAGTGTTGGTGAGATGAGGTGAAATTAGAACTCTTGTATATTGTTGGTGGTGGGACTGTGTAATATTTCAGCCACTATGGAAAACAATTTGGTGGTTTCTCAAAAAGTTGAACATAGAATTACCATACAGCCCAGCTATCCCACATCTAAGTGTACCCCCAAAAGAATTGAAAGCAGGGACTTGAACAGATATCAGTACACCAATGTTCAGAGTAGCATTATTCACAATAGCCAAAAGGTGGAAGCAACTCAAGTGTCCATCAACCAATGAATGGATAAGCAAAATATGTTATATACATACAGTGGAAAATTATTCAGCCCTGTAAAGGAATGAGGTCCTAACAAATGCTACAAAATGGATGAACCTTGAAGACAGCATGTTGAGTGAAATAAGCCAGACTCAAAAGGACAAATATGTATGATTTCAGGTATATGAAATAGCTAGAATAAGCATATGCATAGAGACAGAAAACAAATTACAGCTGCAGTGGAAAGGGAATGCAAGTTATTGCTTAATGGGTGCAGAGTTTCTGTTTGGAGTAATGAAGTTTCAGTAAATGTGGGTGGTGGTGGTACTACAACCTTGTGAATGCAATTAATACTACTGAATTGGACACGTAAACATGGTTAAAATGAAAAATTTTGAGTATATGTTGCCACAATAAAAAGTTTTTAAAAAATATGTAAATGAGTTAAATATCCCAATCAAAAGGTAGAGATGATCAGGCTGGATTAAGAAAAAAATCAGGAACTAACTATACATGATTCTGCAAGAGATGCCTTTAAATACAAAGACACAAATTGAAAAGGAAAGAATGGTAAAAGACATACCATGAAACAGTAAGCATGAAAGAGCTGCTATTATTATATTAGTAACAGACAAAGTAGAATTCAAGAAACAAAACTGTCAAATACAAAGAGAGATATTTCATAATAATTAACGGGGTTAATTAATGAGAAGGTCATAAAAATAATAAACACATATATATATCCAGTAACAGAGCTTTGAAATGCATGAAGCAAAAACTGACAAAACTAAAGTGGTAAGTTGATAAATCTACAAATAGATGGAGATTTTTATACCCTCTCTCAGTAATCGGTACATCAATTAGGCAACACTTCAGTAAGTATACAGAAGATTTAAAGCACACTATCAATCATCTTGACCTAGTTGACATTTATAGAACATTAACCCAACAACTGCAGAACATATATGCTTTTAAAGTACAAGTGGAACTTCTATTATTTTGAATCATAACACATCTCAAAAAAGATCAAAAGATTAAATCTTACAGAATGTATTCTTTGACCACAAGACAAATAAATTAGCAATGAAAAACAGTAAGATATTTAGAAAAAGCACAAAATATTTGAAAAATGAACAATACTCTTCTAAATAACCCATGGGTCAAAGGAGTCATAGGGGAAGTTAGTAAATATTTTAATCTTTTTAAAAAACCTTAATGACAGTAAAGAAATGACCAGTCGGTTTTGGAGATGCTGCTAAAGTAGTATTTGATAGAAAATTTATAGTTTGAAATGCTTATATTAGAGAAAAAAGAATACAGTCAAAAATTTAAAACCACAAGTAATAGAAAGAAGTAAATAATACAAAAAAGAAAAACAAATAAATAAAATAGAAAATGATAAATGAAAGCAAACAAATAAATGAGGGGAATCAATATTGTTAAGTATCAGTTCTCCCCAAAATTGATCTATGTGTTTAATATGGTCCCAATCAAAATTCCCACACAGTAGTAGAAATTAAGAGGCAGGTTCTAAAATTTATATAAGAATTCAAAGGGACTAGAATAGCCAAAACAATCTTGAAAAAGAAGTACAAATTTAAAGGATCATATACCTCAATCTAAAAGCTAAAACTATGAAGCATTTAGAGAAAATACCATAGCTCTGAGGTTGGTATAGACTTCTTAAGTAGGATTCAAAAAGCACCTAACATACAAATTAACAAGTTGGACTTCATTAAATTAAAAATTTCTGCTCATCGAAAGATATTGTTATGATTGTTACTGCAAAGGAGAGGCTAAACCTGTTTATAATTGTGCCTCCCCCTGATTGCCTCTTTGTTGCTCAGATGTGGCCCTCTCTCTCTAGCTAAGCCAACTCAGCGGGTGATCTCGCTGTCCTCCCCTCTATGTAGGACCTGACTCCGAGAGGTATAAATCTCCCTGGCAATGCAGGATATGACTCCCAGGGATGAATCTGGACCCAACATCATGGGACTGAGAACATCTTCTTGACCAAAGAGGGGATGAAAAATGAAATGAAATAAAGTTTCAGTGACTGAGAGATTCCAAATGGAGTCGAGAGGTCACTCTGGTGGGCATTCTTATGCACTATATTGATAACCCTTTTTAGGTTTTAATGCATTGGAATAGCTAGAAGTAATACCTGAAACTATCAAACTGCAACCCAGTAGCCTTAACTCTTGCAGACAATTGTATAGCAATGTAGCTTACAAGGGGTGACAGTGTGATTGTGAAAACCTTTTGGATCATACTCTCTTTATTCAGTGCATGGATGAGTAGAAAAATGCAGACAAAAGCTAAATGAAAAATAGGGTGAGGGAGGGGTGGTTTGGGTGTTCTTTTTTACTTTTATTTTTTATTCTTATTTTTATTCTTTCTGTTGTAAGGCAAGTGTTCAAAAATAGATTGGGATGATGAATGCTGTGAACAGTTGATTATACACCATAGATGATTGTATGGTATGTGAATATATCCCAATAAAACTGAATTAAAAAAAAAAAAAACTTTAAGCAACATAAAATCATCATGGAAAGAAAAAGATATTGCTAAGGAAATGAATAGTCAAGTTACAGATTGGAAATATTTTATTCACATTACGTGTATCTGACAAAAGACACATAACCACAATATACAAGCAACACTTACAAATCAATAATTAAAAATACTTGAATAGTCACTTTACAAAGTAGACATATAAAGGATCAATAAGTATATGGAATGTTAATCAACATCATTAATCATTAGGAAATGCCAATTAAAACCACAATGAGATGCCATTTCACAACCTACTAGAATGGCTGTAATAAAAAATATTGACAACACCAAATGTTGGCAAAGACATGAAAAAACAGCAACTCTCATTTTTGTTGGGAGTGTAGAATGGGTTAAATCACTTTGGATAATTATTTGAAAGTTTCTTATAAAGTTAAGCATATAGTATTCAATTGCTAGCTGTCACATTCCTAGATATTTACCCAAAAGTGTTGAAAACATGTAGCCACGGGGGAAAAAAAAAAAACAAAGTGTACAGGAATGTTTATAGCATTCCTATTCAAAATACCCTTCCAAACTGGAAAGAACCCAAATGTCTTTCAACAAGATAAACAAGTTGTTGCATATTCATATAGTTAAATATTACTTAGCAAGAAAAAGGACTCCACTACCAATACACACCACAATATGGTTAAATCTCAAGAATATCATGTTCCTGAAAGAAGCCAGACCAAAAAAACATGCTCTGTAATTCAATGTGTAACAGGCTCAAGATCAGTGAGTGAAATCAGAGCAGTAGTTGTCTATGGGTGGGTAGGAATGAGTTTGCCTTGGAAAAGAAATAAAGGAAATTTGGGGACAATGAAAGTGTTCTGTAACTTAATTGGAGTGTATATCATTGTATATATTTGTTGAAACTTATTGAATTGTACACTTAAGATCCATGCATATCTAAATTTCATCTCAATGGGAAAAAAAGGGTGGGAGGGCATGTCTTGGCATGTGCCTCTATTCTTTAAGCCTATTAGTTATAAAACCGGACTACCCAGATCCCAGAGCATAGCTATGAATAGGGTGGTCCTAAAATTCATAGATATAAATCTGGGGTCCTAAGGGTGTTGAGAACTCATGAGGAAGCTGACTGTTCCAATTTGCTAGTGCTGCCGTTATGCAAAACACCAGAAATGGATTGGATTTTATAAAGGGGGTTTATTTGGTTACAAAGTTACAGTCCTAGGCCATAAAGTGTCCAAGGTATTCCATCAACAATCGGGTACTTTCACTGAAGGGTGGCCATTGGCATCCAGAAAACCCCTGTTAGCTGGGAAGGCACATGGCTGGTATCTGCTTGCTCCTAGGTTGCATTTCAAAATGGCGTTCTTCAAAATGTTGCTCTTGGGGCGTTTTGTCCTCTCTTAGCTGCAGCTCCTCTTCAAAATGTCACTCTCAGTTGCTCTGAGCTCTTTCCATTTGTCAGCTCATTTATATGGCTCCAGTGGTTTAATTCAGATCCACCCTGAATGGGTGGGGTAACACCTCCATGGAAATTATCCAATCAACATCATCAAACACAGTTGGGTGGGTCACATCTCCATGGAAATGCTCAAAGAATTACAGTCTAATCAACACTAATACGCCTGCCCACACAAGATTGCATTAAAGATAATGGCGTTTTGGGGGACATAATACATTCAAACTGGCACACTGACAATTGTAATCTATTTTTTATCATCCAAGATTCTGACAAATTTTTGGCCAGAAAAGCATGTAAATAAAGGGGAAATAGACTAGTAAGAAATCAAGTTTTCTTTCTGAAAGCACTAGCATTGTCTTGAAAGTCAAAGACACGTATGCTATTCATTTCTGGAAACCACATTTAACTTCTTCAGGAAAGAAGCCTCAATGTTATAGAGAATTTAAAATATCAATTAACCTATTAATTAACCCAGAGAAGCTATTAGCTGGTGAGATAATCAAATTGCTTTTTAAAAGATTACCTGACAACAGAGAAATTGCACAAATAATTACTTTTGCAAACATCCAGTGTTATTCCTTTCTTTCTGAGATATTTGAGAGAACTTAACTATCAAAGAATCCTGATTCTTTCATGAGTATTTTCTTCAGCTTTTATCGGATTATACTTCAGTGTTTCAAGGATTTTGTTTTCTATTTGTCCTGGTAGTGGGGAGGGGGAGCAGTTTTCTTTTTATTATTAGGACTGTTCGTCTAGTGCTTTCGTAGCTTTGGGGGTGGGGGAGACTCATAGCTCCTTGAGAATCTGTTGAATGTCATGGACCCTATCAGGAGATACATTCAGTGACGACTATACACATTCATACAACATTTTGCATATGGGTTTAGAAGGTTTGTGGACCCCTGGAATATTGCTTAGACCTCCTGGGGGTTGATATAGTCGGGGTTAAGAGCTCTAATTCTCATTTCTCCTCTGAAGGAATCTCCTCTAAATCTCCTCTAAAGGAAATGCAGACTGCAATTGCCAGTGTTGACACCCAGAGCACGGCTAAGCATTTGGGAGAGGTTGTGTGGGCGAGTTTGGGGCAGCCTGGCCGTGCCTGGAGAGTTTTATTTCAGAAGCCTTTGAGAGAGGCATTGTTGCTTCATTCTCTGTGAATCAAGTAGGAAACGAATGGATTTCTTCCCTTTTTCTGGTCCAGTGTGACAACTATAGAAAAACGAGCATCACTTCCTAGTTAGAAAGAAATGCCTTTGCCAGAGATGAATTCAGGCAGCTTTATTTAATGGGAAAAATGTCTTGTCTGTCTCTAAATGCAGTCTTCCCTGGTGGCTTCATACAGGTAAAAAGAAAAATTAGTCTCTTGGCTGAAAAGAGTCTATATCAAAATGAAGGGAGACAATTCTCTCTAAGAGAAAAGGAAAGAAAAAAAATGGAGAAAGGAAAAGAAAGAATGGAAAGCAAAGTGAGGGAGGGTGAGAGAAATCATTGCTTAAAGGTCCATCATTTAATACATCAGTTCTAAAATTCTAAAGCTTGGACATTTAAAGAACTAGATCTGGGCATATTGACAGGCAATGTGAGATGTGCTGAGATTCCAAAGAGGATTCCCAGGTTCCAATGACAAGCGTCACAAGATGGGTGGATTTGGGAATACTGTGTTATGTTACCGGTCTGAGCCTCAGTTTCTCCTTATATAAATGGGAATAATTGCACAAGGCGTTTTTCAGAGTAAATGAGAAAATATTCATGAAACAGTCTGGCTTATGTGGGAATTCTGCTCCTTGTTACTTTCTCTTCACCTAACCTTGATACTTTCTCTTCACCTAGAGAAAGCCTCGCTGCCATGAGAGAAAATCATTAAGAGAAAGGTAAAAGGTGTCTGCCCAAATTAGCAGATGGATATTTCACAATTTATTTCATAGGAAAAGCTACAGATGGTTTGGAAGGTGATGCCCTTGGAGAACGAGAAGTTCTGGAATGGCGGAAGGAAGTGCATGAGAGAAAAGAGTAAAATCATCAGGCCATTACAGAACTAACCACTTATCAGGCAGAAGTTAGTAAGAAGGCAATGCAAGTTCTTAGGGAGATGAAACGGAGATGTGTGGTTTGAATAAAAAGAACAAAAATGCTTATGAACTAAAATATATATAAGCCAAGGCTTGCTTATAATACAACATAATATAGTGTATAACCCAGTATTATTAGCCTGTAGCTACAGGGAAACTTATTCTTGGATAGAAATGGAAATGTCCAGCTAATGGATTTAATAGGTTGTAGTCCATAACAGGGTGAACAGATTTATTGATTTCAGTTAAATTGAAAATCGAGGACCTTGTATGTTTGACATAAAGCTAATCTTTGATAAAAATTCTTTCTGTTCAGTTGTGTACTGAGGCTGTGGGCAGAGGAGAGGAGAGTGCTCTGTCCAGGTAGGGAGCAACATTTTATCCCTGACATTGTTTGGAGTTGCAAATGTATGGTAACAATCAAAAGCAGGCTGACTCTTAGATTTATTATTGTTTTAAATTCTCTGCAATGTACTTTCTTATTTTCTGCACCTGGGGCAGACTGCTCCCACCGAAACCCTTCCCCATCCCCTCAACACACACCACTGCTCTTGTGAATAGCAGATGAACAAATTTCATTGAAACTATTCCTCATTAATTGTTGCTCTCCCATCAAAGCAGGAGGTTTATTAGCATTTGTGGATTATGACAGATTAAAAAATCAAAAATTGCATGAAAACTTAGATTTATGCCCAGTGAATGTCCAAACTGATTGGAAAGAAAGACTAACCCATATAAAATAAGAGTGAACAATCTGTCAGTTTCTCTGCCCCATGGGGTAAAATTGAACTGAAAAGCGATGTCAAAACTGTTTTTGAGACCCGTCTGCCACTAGATATAATTATAAAAACCTTCACTCTTGTGAAGAGGCTACTTTATAGCTTAAGTAAAAGCTTTCTCTTTTATTTAAATGGATTTTAGTTTGCCAGAATTAAAACAAACAAACAAAAACAAAAATAAACTCTAGCAGGAAGCCAGGTTGAAAGATGAAAGATGATGCAAATAAAAGTGGGGAGCAAATGGAGTGAAGCAGCTGTCTGGACTCAGTAGTTAAATAATCATAAACATTCTGTGCCAAGTAAGCCCATGTATATAAAATAGATTTCAGAGGAAATGGGTGAGTGAAAAGAAGTATCAGCACCACTTTCAGAGTAACCATTCTCTGGTGGGGTGGAAGGTGTGGCGTGGGGAAGGGGGTAAGGTAACAGATTCATTTTCATTACAGATGAGTTGACTGTGAAAAGAAAAAGAAACAACCTATCAGGTTCCCCTAGAAGAGACTATTCTGAGAGAGGGATACTATTAATAAGCCACTTCATGCCTTCCCTCCAATAAATAACTAGTGCAGAGTGAAACAAACAAAGTAAATTGAAACAATATAAATAAGCAGTAAGGCATTAGCCACCTGTAGGTGAGAGCCGTTAAAGAAAGTCCTTGAAGCAGGAAAGTAACTCAGATTAATTATATAATGTTTCATGAGTCCTACTTACATACTAACCTTAAGTATTAATAATTCTTTAAACCTTGCCTTTATATGCTGTCTTAAATTAGAAATTATTTGATATGTACCATTTTTTTAAGTTTTTCAATTTATAGAAAATATATTTGAACAAATTGTTTGTTGTAAACCACAGTGATAAAAAAATGATGAGAATGATGATGATTTCTCTATGAAGAGACAAAATATGCCAAGTATTTTAATATATTATCTCATTTATTCACTACAACAACTTTTTACAACAGCTATTGGTATCTCCTTTCTACAGATAAGGAAATGGGAGTTTAAATAGATAAAGAAAATTGCCCAAGATTGGTAAAGTTTATGCATTTAGCTACACCCAGCCTAACCACTGTGCCCTTCAAGGCCGTATCTGTGTCCTGAATTCTCTTAAAGTAGATTTCTTTCAAATTGCTGTTAGATTTTTGTTATTACATAGCCAAACCTGAAGTATCTTGATGCAACTACATGAACTGTAGGTGTAATTAGAAGTAGGTTTATTTAGTTTATTTACCTACAGGTTTAGTTTGCAATCCATCATGTGCTGACAAATGTCCATCATGAATTTTGGTGGGAAAAAACTGCCTGTACTGAGGTTCTAAGAAAATCAAAGAGAGGAAGGCATGAGCTCTATAGCCACAAATACACTGTCTTAATTACAGAAGATGCTTCCTTTGGCTACTTCGTGGGAGGGAAGGAGATTCTTAATTTAATGAGTGCATCCACCAAGGACAGAGAGGCATTGCTTTGTCTGATGTATATTAGGACTGAGGGCATGATTAAAAGACATAAGGGCAAGTAGGATAAGGAAAATAGTAATAACATTTTTACTAGGGTAGGAATTAGAACAAAAGTAAAAGCTTCAATGAGGGAAAGAACATAAATCACAACTTTTAATGAGTGTAAGAGCTACAGTGCAGTTGAGGTCAAGTTCTACAGAAAGATTCAAAGGTAGGAAAATAAGGATATTGAAAGCAAAAATGAGAAGAATAAGTGTAGGAGGAAACAGATAATTGCAAATCTAAAGAAAAGGAAAGTGGACAAAAAATAAAGACATAAAAATTCCTGATGATATCACAAAAGAATAAAAAACTAAAGTAGGAGTTTGCTTAGGGTTAACTAGTCTGTTCAGATCGGCAAGTTAAGGGGTTTGTTAGTGGTGTCAAGACGCAAGAGGAGATGATGGATGAGGCTGGTATTGCTGAAGCCTGGGTGAGTTCTTCGCCTCCATATTAGAAAAGAAGAGCTGAAGGTCATATTCTGGAAACTGAAATCCATTTTCCTAGGGGCAGTGTGAAATGTTAAAAGGTTTTATGATTATGCCAGAGCAGATAGTTAGACAATTAGAACTATTTGAAGGTTGACAAGGCAGCAGGCTTGGATGAATTATACCCCAGAACTGTGGAGGGAAAGAGACAGTGAAATGTGAAATACTGAGGAAGGAGTTTGAGCTACTCCCCAGCATTGGTGGAAGGCAGGCAGAGGACAGAAGCCGCTCAACTGAGTGCTTTCTCAGGAAACCAGGATGGAGCAGGTGTATAGGTGGGGCTAAGGAGTCTAATCTCTCACTATCTCCCACCCCCTGGGAAATATAGTATCTCCCCTTATCATTTTTCATTTTCTTTCTTTTTTTTTTTTCTCTTCAGCTTGCTCTCTCTGACTAATGCACGGTTTGTCAATTCCATTATGGGACAGAAACTGGACGTTTCCAGAATTTTTATGCCACAGTTTGGATTTTTTTTTGGTTTCAAGAGGCTCTTCCACTTAAGAGACAACATGATATAGTGAGCACTCAAAATCATATGAAACGAAAACTGTCAAATGAATTAGTAGACCTGGTTTCCATGTCCAATAAAAGCTTGCCAGTATTACATTATTCATCCCCTTAACTTCTTCATGTTCTTTCTTCTTCTTTTACCACCTATAAAATAGGACTAATAATAGCTGCTCTATTTACTGGTTTTCTTAAGGACCACATGGATAAATATACACAAATGGACTTTAAAAAGCACAGGATGCTTTATAACCTACCGTGCTTTTTTAGTAAGGATCAAGCAAAACTGTAATTCTGTCTGAAATCTAAGAATTGCTAAAGGAAAAATATATTCTGCTACAGACTATAACAGGGTGTAATTAAAGTCTGACTATAAGAATTGAAATCACCCCTTGATAAATTATGAGACCCAGTTTATGGAATAAATTATTGGTCTAGGTAAAAAAACAGTCCAATGCTGGTTATAATTTATCTTGATTATTAGAAAGGTTTCATAAACTTTAGCATGCAAAATATTGATCTGTTTAATAAGTATGCTGTGCAGGGGCATCCCGCAAAAGTCAGACATTTTCTTGCTCTTGGAAGACAGCTCATTGGCTCACTATGTTTTATCATGGTCATGGAACAGAATGAAGGCAGGATTTTATAATGGAAAACTATCAGTCTGCATGACTGGTGCAGAGAAATGAAGCATGGCATTTGAAAAAAACATTTCTTCAAAAGATCGTGAAAGATTTTTGAACCAGAGCCCACTCACATCTCCATGTCCTCCAAATTATAAACCAAATCATTGCAGAATTTTGGTTTCATTCCTAGTGACTTTCCTGCCCATTAATCTCGTTTTTTTGTTCTGTTTTCTTTTGCTTTGTTTTGTTACCTGATGTGCTCAGGCCATATGTTAAGAAGGGTTCAAGCCTGAAAGTGCCACCTTATTTCTTTCTTAGCTTCCCTTTGGAGAGGTCAAGGTGTACTTAGAAACTGCCTGGCTGAAGATGAGGGCAGGAAAGAGTTCCCTTAGTTCTTTATTAAAATATCCTTGTGCACTCTAATGAATCTTCTCTATTGTATCACACCAGGTCCTGGGAACCTCTTCTTACCAACTGGGGGTCAGCATTATCTCCTCTGCACTCAGACATTACGTGCCTTTTGTGGCATGGAGTCACTCTGTTCTCTAAGGCAGAATCTTGGTGGGGATACTCAGATTCAATCCCCAGCACAAATGTGGAAAGAGGCATATGAGGTATATGGTAATAATTTCAACTATTTGCATAAGAGAGGCATAAGCATGGACAAATGGTTTATGTAACTTAATGGAGTAAATTTCAAAGCAGCAGTGGGCTTATTAAATTGCCATTGGTAAAAAAGAGATCCTTGGCATCAACCTAATCAATTTGTTTTCTTGAATCTTAGCTTTTTCTCTCCTTTATTCCTAAGAACAAATAAAAAGCCAAGCCACTTGACATCATTTCTAGTTGTCATTTTCTAATGCAGTAGTTTTAAAGGTTGAGAAGCCAAAGTTATCCTTGAAAATTACAGATATTATTGGGCAAAAATGGACCTTAGAACAAGGATGAGTTGGAAAGGAGTTAAGGGAGGGCTCAAGCATGATCAAGAACTGCCCCACCTTGGACATCTATCCAAATGACAACTGAAGCTCCTAAGTAGACTTAGATTGGGTTTCAGTGAAATGCAATAAAACAATAAATTAGATATTAAATTGCTGTAATACTTATCTGATTTTATTCTTACAACAATACAGTTTCTGTTTTCATCACACCTATTTGAGAGATGAGAAAACAGAGGTTCAGTAGGATTTATGCTACCCATCAAAAATCACAAAGCTGATTCATCATAGAGCTTGAATAGTAATCGAGATCCAGCAGAGAACTGATCAGGAGCATATAGGAATGTATCCATTTTACCTAATATTTCTCATTTCTTTATCTTGCTGCAACAAGAAATAGCAAAAGCTACAAATGCATGACCTAGGACAGTGAAAATGAACAGAAACAGATTCAGGTGTACTCTTCAACTTAAATAAGTAAGTAATCAATAAAAAGTGTTTGGTGATACATATTCCTTCAATTACCCAGAACAGAGCTAGGTACATAGTTACAAAATGTACAGTTTTGGTATACCATATACCATATTCATGCCTAAGAATCAATGCATTATGCAGAAAATCACACAATAGATACCACAGGGCTTATGAAATAATAGGGTTAGAATCACTTAGATATGGATGGCTGTGAGAGGAGCAGGTTGGGAAAAAGAGGAGGAGGCTTCATTTAAATATGTTAAAAAGGTTTCAAGTAAAGCCCAAAGGAAAGAAAGGCTAAAGGTTACGCTTACATGAAAGATCCCACTCAAAGCAAGTGATATTTGTAGGCAATGATGCAATTTTCCTGATTTGGGACTAAGTATTTTTCAGTTATTTTTTAGCTCTCAAGTAGTTTTACTGTATTTTTCACCCACAGACACAGGCATGGCAAAGAGAAAAATGATGTAAGAAAGCTTCTCTTTAGTTAGGTTACCACAGTGGGGAAAATTCCCCCTCAAATCATCTAGCCTGAAAATCTGCTCATCATTGACAATGTATAGCCAGGAACTGCAGTATTATTGATTCCACGATACTTGAATTCTATCAGAATCTCTGTTTACAATTTGAAAAGGGGCCAGGCAAACAGAGTTGTTTAAATAAATCAGTTATGATGTTGATAATCACATGAAAGTTTAGAATAAGAAACCTATCCCTCCCTCTTTCTATCACTTATCGCCTGTTACAGGAGAAAGGCAGCACTGAAGAACAAAAAGGAAAAGACCCAACAGAAACTGTAATAGAACACAGAGTTAGTGTACCAAAAGGAATGAAGGCTGTCGGCTCACAGTTAAACCAGGGTGTGTTTCTCTAGCCAGGACAAAATCTTCGCCTTCAAGATCAAGATTAGGAAGCTGATCAGAATAGATTTGGTTCTGTTTCTATATGAGCAATTTTTAATCCCGTAACTCTTTGGGGGAAAAAGCCGAGTAATCATTGCCTCAGTGATAGAAGACACATCAATCTCTCACAAGCTTGCAGCTTGAGAAGATTGGATGGAAGGAAATTATATAGATGCTGAGAGGTGAGATCCCACAACATTTTGACTGCTTCACTGTTAGGAGGTTCTTCAATAATTCCTGCCTACACATCTCTCTCTGCACTTCCTCCTACGAGGCCTGCCCTGCACCAGCTTTGAACCAAGCAATTATGAGTTTCCAAACAGTCGCCCTTTATGTTTTTCTTGGAGGTCTGGGAAAAGGCTGTATGAAGGTGCCACACTATAAATATAAAGGAAAATTAATCTCATGTCCAACTGGACTGCCCAAAAGTCCCTGCTCTTTGACACAATTAAGGTTATGTTGTGCTGAAATGTGCCCTTTGAGTGAGATATGAGATGTACACTTTATTTACATATTTTTGCAGTGAGTTCAAGTATCCCTAAATCTCAGTATGTATAATGCTTTTGCTAATGAAGGAAACGACTGTAAGAATATTTGAACTAAGAAATGGCATGCGTAAAATTCATAACAAAATTTTCAAACCATGAAATCTCATTTTGTGGTAGGAAAGAGAAGCACACACAGAGTCAGCACAGATTCCTTTACTCATGGAAGATAGTGTCACATGTTGGTTAAGAACATTAACTTCAAAGTCAAGAAGGTCTGGGCTTAATCTTTGTGCACCTCTATTCAGCTGTTTCCTTGTACAAGTTATATATCTCCCAAGCCCATTTCATTTGAAAAATAGGAAATAATAAAATCTCCCTAATAGGGTTATTGTGAAGATGAACATTCAATTATCAAAAGGTTAGCATGATGCCTGCTATAGAGTGAGGAGGGCCCAGATCAGTATCTTCAATGATGATGATGATGACATGATGATGTGATGATGATGTTAAAATGAACAAAGTCTCAAATGAAATGTGGTGCTGCCTTCTCAGACTATTGGACCAGAATAAGGCTTCTCCAGACTTGTCTCTGGTGTGGCTTGTGCCATTCAAGTCCTTGATGTGCTTTATGACAAAAAAAAAAACAGAAGCTAGTTGAATGTTTTACAGAAATGCATCATTTAGTTAATATTACCATTATTTTCCTCATTCTATAAATGAGGAAATGAAGAATCAGAGAATTTAGTCATGGGTAAAAACCACACAGTAGGTGGAGAGGCCAGCATTTCAATCCAAGCTCTCTATTTCTAAAGACTGTGATTGTTTTTGCCCTTCACTAAACTCATTCAATGGTTACCTTTTCAAGTTCTTGAAAGAGGGGATTAAATAAAGCAAAGCTTGTAAAGCACCCACTACAATGCCTGGGATATAGTAGGTGCTCAATCATTGTACGTTCTCCATCTCCGCCCTTCTGGGTCGCATTACTTTGTAGATTACATTGTACCATCAGAGTAGGTTTAGCCATGTGGAGCTCACAAGAACATGGTTACTACCAAATAGGTTCTAGTTCTTAGACATGGTCAGTGCATGTTTGCTGACTGATTGGTTGTTACAGCTTTGCTATTAGCTGTCCTTGTGATCATGGACAAGTTTCCCAATTTCTTTAGGCTTTCATTTTCTTTTCTGTAAATGTATGAGTTTAGATAACATTACCTTAAGATCTATTCAAACTATGGAAATCTATATTGTACTATTGCTTAAGATTTCTTGCAAACTTAGTAGTTTCCAAAAAATGTTCAAATGGAATTTTAGTAATTGAAAGCTTTCTCTAAAAGGTACAGGGAAAGGTACAAATTGGAAATCTGCATTGCAATTAGGGGAATGTTATGTGTGAGAAAAGCTGTAAAAATATCTACTCTTCCACAATTCCTAGGCAACCAATATAAAACTGATGCTATAAAATGACTTTTTGTTTCTAGAGTCGAATCATAACTAATGAGAAAAAATATAATGGAAATATGTTTCTCGTTAGTAAATAGAAAGAGTAACTGTCCCAGCCACCCTTAGTTAGATATGTTTTAAAGTATGGGCTGACCACAGAGACCTTCATTTCATGCTTCTTTTCATGACTAGCTAATTCTCATTTTTTTCCCTTTCAAATTAAAGGGCGAAGATTAAATTCAACATGTTGAAAAAGGAACATGGTTTGTTTCTTACATTGTTAGTTTTCCATATTCACCATGTTATACACCCATTAAGTGTATTTAATCATTCTGTTAGTGAGTTAAGAAGTGAGTGTGGTCGTCCAATTTTGCAGCATGTGCTATTATCGTCAATCCGATTATGCAGGGTTGCTATGCAGGAACAATGTCTCACATCAATTTAGAAAATCTGATCATTACTGTTTATGAACTGTTAATATAGGAAAAACCATTTGGAATGGCTAGGAGGAAAAATCACTTTCCTAAAGGAAAGCAAAACAAAATATATGTAGGATTTGAGGTAACAATCTAGACTCATGGAATTTTTTTTTAATTCAGTTTTATTAAGATATATTCACATACCATACAGTCATCCATGGTGTACAATCAACTGTCACAGCACCATCATACAGTTGTGCATTCATCACCCCAATCTATTTTTTTTCATTTTATTTTGAAATAAATTCAAACTTACAGGAAAAGTTGCAAAAACAATACAAACCCCATACACAGAACTCCAGCATACCCCAACCCCCCTCCCCCAATACCCCGATCCACCACCTTTAACATCCTGTCACACCACCATTTCTTTCTTTCCCTCCCTATCATCCATCATCTATTGCTCTGTCTTCTGAACATATGAGAGCAGACTGCGCACATATAACAATATAATTCACATGTACATTTCCCATGAACAAGAACATTCCTTTATGCATTCCCATTAAGCGCAGCTAAGAAGTTCAAGAAATTCAACATTGATACAAAGCTTCCATTCTATATTTCCTTTTTTTTTTTTCTTATGTCCCATCTGTGTCCCTTTGAGCCTCTTCTTCTCCATCCTCAGATCCCATCCAGGATCATCCTTGGCATTTAATTGTCATCTATTTAGACTGTGTTTTTTTTTTTCAATTGTGGAAACATACGTACAGCCTAAATCTTCCCATTCCAACCCCTCCCTAGCACCCCAAACAGAAACCCTACACTCATTTCTTAACTCCCCATTGCCCCTTCCCCCACTTCTTGTAGCCCATACTCTACTTTTCATCTCTATGGTCGTATTCTCTGATACTTTCTTTGTGTTTACCGTGGGGCTTAAATTTAACCTCTTAAATCTATAGCAGTCGTTTTTCTTTGATACCAACTTAACTTAAACAGGGCGCACAAACTATGTTCTTATACTCTTCCATTCCCTCACCTTTATGTGGTTCTTGTCAAAAATTACATATTTTACATTAAGTCCAAAACCACTGATTTATCACTACAGTTTATGTATTTTAGATCCTGTAGGAAGTAAATTGTGGAGTTACAAATAAAAAATATAGTAGTATCGGTATTTATATTTACCATGTGATCTTTACTGGAAATCTTTATTTCTTCCTGTAATTTCAGTCAATTGTTTAGTGTCCCTTCCTTTCAGCTTGCTCAACTCCCTTTAGCATATCTTATAGGACTGATTTACTGGTGATGAAGTCCCTCAACTTTTGATTGTCTGGGAATGTTTTCATCTCCCCTTCATTTTTACCCTCCAGGTGTTTGTGAATTCTCCAAGTCTCTGATGGTTATTGACTTCTATTTGCATTCCATTGTGGTCAGAGAATGTGCTTTGAGCAAATTCAGTTTTTTTTTCTTTAAATTTATTGAGGCTTGTTTTATATCCCAGCATACAGTCCCTTCTGGAGAAAGATCCATGATCACTAGAGAATAATATGTGTCTCGGTGACCTGGGATGTAAAAGTTCTATATATGTCTGTTAAATTTCTCTATATCTTTTTCTTTCTTTGTTTCTCTGTCAGTAGGGCTCTCTTTAATATCTGAAGTAGGGCAGGTCTTTTATTAGCAAAATCTCTCAGAATTTGTTTGTGAAAAATTTAAGCTCTCCCTCAAATTTCAAGGAGAGTTTTGCTGGATAAAGTATTCTTGGTTGGAAATTTTTCTTTCTCAGAATTTTAAATATGTCATGCCACTGTCTTCTCGCCTCCATGGCGGCCACTGAGTAGTCACTACTTATGTTGTTTCCTTTGTATATGGTGAATTGCTTTTCTCTTGCTGCTTTCAGAACTTGCTCCTTCCCTTCAGTATTGAACAGTCTGATCAGAATATGTCTCAGAGTGGGTTTATTTGGATTTATTCTATTTGGAGTTCGCTGGGCATTTATGCTTTGTGTATTTATATTGTGTAGAAGGTTTGGGAAGTTTTCCCCAACAATTTCTTTGAATACTCTTTCTAGACCTTTACCCTTCTCTTCCCCTTCTGGGACACCAATGAGTCTTAAATTTGGATGTTTTATTTATTTTTATTTTTTTTATTAAATTCAGTTTTATTGAAATACATTCACACACCATACAATCATCCGTGATATACAATCCACTGTCCACAGTATGATAACATAGTTATGCGTTCATCACCACAATCTATCTCTGAACATTTTCCTTACATCAGAAAGAACCAGAACAAGAATAAAAAATAAAAGTGAAAAAAGAACACCCAAATCATCCCCCCATCTCACCCCATTTTGGATGTTTTATTTTATCTATCATATCCCTGAGATCCTTTTCGATTTTTTTTTTATTTTTATTTTTTTCCCCATTATTTCTTTTGTTCTTTCATTTTTCATTCTGTGGTCCTCGAGGATGCTGAGTCATTATTCAGCTTCCTCTAATCTTGTATTATGAGCATCCAGATTCTTTTTAATTTGGCCAACAGTTTCTTCTATTTCCGTAAGATCTTCTATTTTTTTATTTACTCTTGCAATTTCTTCTTTATGCTCTTCTAGGGTCTTCTTCATGTTCTTTATATCCTGTGCCATGTTCTCATTGTTTGTCTTTAGTTCTTTGATTAATTGTGCCAAGTACTGTGTCTCTTCTGATCTTTTGATTTGGGTGTTGGGTTTGGGTTTTCCATATCATCTGGTTTTATCATATGGTTTAAGATTTTCTGTTGTTTTGGGGCTGTTGGCATTTGCTTTACTTGATGGGTTCTTTCAGCTTATAAAAAATACCGATCTCTAATTTGTCAGAGCCACAGCTTGGTGGCGTACACTTTCTCTAACTAACCAGCAGATGGCATCCACAAGTCACCTATTCCCCTCAAGTCAGTTGTCCCCAACTTTGTCTTTGTGGTGTGTGGGGATCTGATTCTTGTGGGGTTCAGTTGGTGCACTAAGTTTGGGTGTGTTGTTGGTGCTGTCCGCCCTGAATGTGGGGCTTGTGTCTGGGTAGTTAGGGAGGCAGGGCAGCTTTAATAATCAAACCTCCCAGATGTTCCCAGAGATTTAAGGCTGTTGCAAGAGTCTAAGCCTTCATTTCAGTCTTGCCACAGATTGTCTCTGCTGCTGACCCACAAGTCCTTGGTATTGGCATAGGGTCCCTGGGATTTCCAAGTGGGTCCCCCTTCTCAGCCGTACTCTTCCAGGACCTCTGCTGAAGGAACGCTGTGTCATGTCACAAGTGCACGCCGGCCCACCAGGGAAGCCCTGGGCCGCGGGGTCGTGGAGGGGCGTCCCCAACCTGATGTAAAGATGGTTGAATGGGACGTGTTAATTTCCCCCTTTTTCACACAGCTCTGCCTTCCCAGCTCTGGGACAATTATCTGTGGATGCAGTAAAGGCCACTGTCCACGGCTGATATTGTGGATTGTGCGCGGTGCTGCAGGAAACACTCCCCATCGCACTGGATTTCTTGGCGCAGCTCTGGGCTGTGGGTCCAGCCCTGGGCAGGAGCGTCCCCAGGCCACCAGGGAGATGGCTGCAAAGGGCACGGTTTCTTTCTCCTTTTGGCTCCCCTCTGCCCCCCTGGCCCCGAGACAATCAGCGGTGGGTGTGGGAAGGGCTGTCCTCCACACCAGACACCGAGGCATTGGTGCAGCCTGCTCCTGCCGTGCTTCACTGCACGGTTCATCCTGTGGTACCCACAGCCGCTCCTGGGTTTTTTTTTAAAGAAGAACTAGTCCATCTCCAAATGCCAACCCATGGTTTCCCCACACCGCAGTGCGGCCGCTGGACTTTCAGCGAGCTCACTCACTCATTTCAGAATGCAGACTCCTGGTTTCACCAAATGCACAGTCCCTGTGGATTTAGCAGACCTTGTCCCGCTGGTGCATCGCTGGAACTGATGTTCTGGGTCACTTTCTGTTTTTTTTCTAGTATTTTTCATGGAGGTGTTTTTCTGCCCTGTCTCACCTAGCCGCCATCTTAGGTTCCTCCCCCAGTCTATTTTTGAACATTTTCCTTGTACCAGAAATAATCAGAATAAGAATAAAAAATAAAAAAAAGAACACCCAAATCATCCCCCCATCCCACCCTATTTTTCATTTAGTTTCTGTCCCCATTTTTCTACTCATCCATCCTTACGCTGGAAAAAGGGAGTGCGATCCACGAGGTTTTCACAATCACACTGTCACCCCTTGTAAGCTACATTGTTATACAATTGTCTTCAAGAGTCAAGGCTACTGGATTGGAGTTTGGTAGTTTCAGGTATTTACTTCTAGCTATTCCAATACATTAAAACCTAAAAAGGGTTATCTATATAGTGTGTAAGACTCCATTTGAAATCTCTTAGTCACCAAAGCTATATTTCATTTCATTTGGCATCCCCCTTTTGGTCAAGAAGATGTTCTCAATCCCACAATGCTGGGTCCAGGTTCATCCCTGGGAGTCACATAATGCGTTGCCAGGGAGATTTACAGCCCTAGGATAGACTCATAGAACTTTAAAAGTTGGTAAGGGCCTTAGAAATTGTCTGCTCCAATTCTCCCAGGTACCTGGCCATGCAAGTGAGTTGTCTCACTGCCCCAGTGCATCAGAGACTTCTCTGTTATAGACTGAAATGTCCAATCAGTTCATGTCCAAAGGTACTAGGGGTCTCTGCCCACCAGAAACACAAGATTTTTCCCCAGGAGAGGAAGAATCTAAGTTCCAGCCTTAATGTAAAGTTTGTACTAAGATGTTAAAAGTGGGAGTTAGGTAAAGTAGGTAAGAAGGTGCTTATTTGGGGGTGGGGATGGTTTCACCTCACCAAGACACATGTGGGTTAACGATCATTTTATTGCAAACCTCCATTTCAATAACAAAGGAGGGTTATTAAATTAAATAAGAAGGATATGCTTCAACAACAATGAACTATGATTAAAGCCTGCGTTCATATTCAATATTGCAAGCATTTCAGTTTGAAGTTTCCAGGGTCCCAGGATGTCTGTTTCTGTTAATCCAGCTCAGAAGACATTGTGTCTTCCCTAATCAGAGAGAAGATAGATGGCTCAAAATTTTCAGATCCAGAAATAGTCTGTGTAAATTGACTTTTGTCCATATATTTTGTCTCTCCTGAGCTGAAGGATGCTAACTGCACTCAGTTTATCTATCAATCAAATCAGACAGGTGTTAGGGTGGGCTCTTCCTAGGGTTGCAAACTGGGAGGGGGCAAAAGTGAGAGTTCTACTACTGATTGTGGTTATAAACATCTACATTCCTGCAAGCAGGGAAAAAATGTGTTGAAACTGGGTGTGGTAAGTCTTGAGTTCTAGTGTAATTCACTGTTCTCCAGTATATGGCACAAATGAGGAAAGCAAGTACCAGGAATGTAAGAGGCCAGCAAAGGAAAAGTAAAGCTGAAGAGATGGTCTCAGGATGGAAAACAGACTCTTACTTTTCAAACAGACTACTCCCTGGTTCTGGAGACACATCAGATTGATTTTCCTATTTCCAAGGAGTGTGCCTACTCAGTGAGGTCAAAAACTACAGTGTGTCCGTGCCAGGGCAATCATTGAAAGAAAGAACCTCCCCTTCTTGGAAGTTATAAAAAGCGTCAGAGAAAGAGTTAGAGGGTCAAAGCCAGACCACAAGATATCAGGCCTGCCACTCTTATAAAATGACATTAAAATCTTGTCTCAAATGTTGTATCTGAAAGTATAATCAGCATACCCTGCAGGGGAAAAATATCAAATGGAGAAGGACAATGCTATTCAGCGATGCCTAGATGTACCTCTATCTCCAGGGTTTTCTGCTACAGAATGCTTTTCCAGAAAGGTTGAATTATTAACAAGATGCTGTGAATAATGTCTATAACCAAAACCCTTAGGTTACATTGAAGCATCGCTATAGTGAGTTTCCTGGTTGGAAGTAAAAAGCAGTCAAAACTCCCCTATGCCTCCTATGTCTTGAAATTATTTATTTGTGTATCTATCTCTCTGGATAGACTGTTAGCTTCTTGAGATCAAGTGCCCTGATTTATTCACTCTTGAATCCTCAATTGGTAGCATACCTTGAAGTGAACTAAACTTCTATATTAGCGTTCTGTATCTTCTGCTAAAATAGACCTGTGTACACCATCTAGGTTTGACAGGGCTCTCTCCTAGTATTTACTTTTAATTAAATGGAATATTCATCAAAGTGAAAAACATGCATCACTTAGTAAATTACCTCAGACTACAGAGCACACACCTCTGTTACTTCTTATGGCCCTTTTGGGACATCTGTGAATTTAGTTTCATATACTTTATTGGTGTAATTGAAAAACACATTAATACAAAGGGAAGTATTTTGTACACTGCCTGTGTAAAAATTATATGAAGGTGGTTTTATCAGTAGTATACTTGCTACTTAGAGCTCACCTAAAGATTCATTGCAAAGCACTCAGCCAAATTTTCCCTATCGTATTTGGAATTCAATTTTAGAAATTTGGAGATATCAAAAATCTCACAGAAGTTCATTTCAAAAATCACATTGTAGTCAGGCAGAGGTGGTAGAGCTCATTAGGCTGAAAGTGTGTTATTGAGGGGAAGTGTAAATAGGTATTTAAAGTACTTGGAAAAGGGGACCATTAAAATAGCCATAGATGTCTCCTACACGGGGTGGAGACGTAGTCAGAATGATGTCTACCCCATCAGGCCATTTTTGGTCATAGAATGATGAGCTGGTGGTGTTCTTTAGTCAATCAAAACTACCCTCATCACAATTCTCTCCTCAACCCATACCTAACCCTGAAATCCACCCATCCTCAGGTCTATGTCGATTTCTGTTACATGGCGCCCCTGAAACTTCTTCTTTATCAACAGAGCTTTCCCCAAACCAGAAGCATAGTGAAAGTCACATGCTCTCAAACAAATTCACACATTTCATTTTGTTCTCACCGGAGATTATTATACTGTTATCCTCACAAACAATTTTAGGTATATTTAACTATCTAACCTCACTCATCTAGATACAGAAGAGTTTATTGATATGTGGGCACAATAAATATTCATTGCTATGTTCTCACAGTCCCTTTTGTCCCGAGTATCTTTTGATCTGTATCCATCTGAATCCATTCAGTTTGAAATTTACAGTAATGTAGGGTCTACCTTCTTCCTTTCGGCCTCTTTGCCACTAGCTGTGTGAAGTCCTACAATAGAGTAAAGGACGCAGAATTGATAAGATAAAATGCTAGATATGAGGGGAAGAGCTTTGGATGGAGGATCGGATCAGGACTAGAGGAACACGTTTCCCTAGAGACAATAGAAGTTAATGGGAAAATGTGAGTTAGAGCCCCCTCTCCCAGTGAGCCCTCTACTCTATGAAACAAGATATAAGTTACTATCACCATTATGATTATCATTAGCTTTTAAATTGGGAGGTGGCATTTACTCATATTTTTGGGTAGTGTACTGTTTTACTGAAGCAAAATGCAGTCTTACTGGTGGAAAATTATCTGTGTGGCGATGCACCTCAGTGTGTAAGATTACCCAAAAAAGGACAGAAAAACAATCACTTCCATGTTCTGGATTATTTGACTGTGTCCAGTATTATTAATAAGTAGCATATTTTAAACTACAGGTTAAAGTAAAGTGTATACTTTGGTTGTTTCTTTATGTATAAAAAGATGGGGCAAAAAAGGTTAGTTCTTTAGAAGGATTTTAGTTTTTGAGCTGTAGCTAGGCTATTATAGTCAGCTTGGCATAAGAAGTAAGACATGGATGCGGTACCACCAACAATTAGGAGAAATATTACACTCTACCTGAAACCTTTCTCATTGTCTCCCTATAAATGCTACCAGTATTTTGCCTCAGACAAATGCAGAGCTGTGAAAGCAATCATTTATAAAATAATCACAATACCAAATGTTTGGCTATGCCTTTATTGCACCTTTCAAAAAGTCAGGAAGGTGTCTTGTTAAAAGGTAGCAGTAACATTTTTTGTATTTGCTTTGTTGTTGATCTGGGAATTCCTGGGAACTCAGGGTCCTCAACAGAAAGCTTACAGTTGGTATTACTTCATCTCCAAAGACCTTTTCAGTTCTAGAATTCTACAGTCCAGTCCCTGTCCCTTTCATATATCCAAGTCTTCTCATAGGAAATTGGAAACCTGATTCCCAGGTTCCCAAATTCCTATCAGCATCTCCATGAGATTTCACAGCTCTACACTTAGAAGCTTATTCTCAAGTCATAGTAATAGCAATAAAAATATTGTACATGCAAACACAGCAGTCAGTTTCCCCACAGTAGCATATGTGGGAGCCATTAGTAAACTGTAGATGATCTTACGTTCAGGTCTGCTGCTTCTAAGAGCTTAGGCGAATCGGCTCCCCTCGGAACCACTTGCATGGTCACTGACAGCTCTGGCCTGCTGAACAGGGGAGTTCTTGGTCTCTTGGCAGCCGGGGAGTTGGCATTTACTAAATTGCAATGTTAGCATTTACTAAATTGCAATTTTTCTATACTCTTTGGACGATTGAATTCTTCAACAGGTTAAATTCAGACATGCAAATTAAGATTTTCTTTTCTTGTCTTTGTGCACCAGTTACCAAAATCTGCAAATCTGTCTATTTTTAACTTACATCCTTTTCTAAGCATTTCAGAGTCTACATGCACATTTACTTCTAAACCTGGCTCTGGGAAATCATATGAGTATAATTTTAAACCTAGTGAGTTGTGAAGTAACTGCTTTTCTCATATTTCACAATCAAATATTAGGAATAATTTTCAAAAGATTAAAGCTGAAGTGTTTTTTTAGTACACAAACCTCATCTCCATCATTCTCTTCCCATATTGAGCTACATTTCTGGCAAATGTCATCAGTTTAAAGCTGGGGACAAAGACTGCAGTAGATGCTGAACATGCTCTGCCCATATCCCCTCAGATCCCTTTGCCATCTTCGTGCACACCTGCTCCTGGTGTGTTCTCATCCCCAAGGCCAGCACCTACGTCTCCTCACTGGGGCTGCCCTCAGGCCACCAGAGCACTTGTTGCCTGTCTGCCCCGACGGTTGGCAATCCCCAGGGATTTTGCTCCCTTTGGGGACAGCCTGAGCCATTGACTGTCTGGTGCAGAAGGTATATATTTCACCCTCCTTGCCCCAGAGGAAAACTGTCCTGAGCATCTCCTGCAGAATCGAAGCAGTTTCAACTGTCTGCCTCCTACCCTTCCTGTCCCACCTACCCCTGGGTATTCCCTTGGAACACTTCCTAGAAAGTAGCTTTCACAAGAATACTCATTTCAGCCTGCTGCTGGGGAACCCAACCTAAGATAGACACTTCAGCCAAAATAGCGGCAAGAAGCTAAGCTGGCATCACTGATCAGTTGGCAAACTATGTAATGGCCTTTGGTCCACTGGGCCACAGAGCCTTTTCTTTAAAGGTATCCTTGTTCCAAATTGAGAAGAACAGAAGTAAATGCTTTCACAGAATTTCAAAATTTTTCAGACCAGATTTGCAATGGCACTTTAAAAAATCAATCTAAAAAAGGAAACAAAAACAACAACAAAAATCAATCTAACTCCTAAAGGTGTACCAAAAACGCTAGAATGTTTGTTGCCTTGATTAACCATCACATATGGATGAATGACAATCATTTACCTCCTTAGGTGCTCAGGGCACTGTGAGATGTTGTGGGGAAGAGAGCAAAAGTTGATGGGATCCTTGTTCTTGAGGGATTGCAGCCCAGTTTAAAAGAAACATAAAAGCCCTACAAGTACATGACCAATTAAAATAAAAGGTAAAAGCACTTGATCCCTCACAACCAAAAGGGAGAGAGCATGTCACAAACTTTAATGGCAAAGGAAACCAGGAATGGAAAGCTCAGAGGACATACTCTCCTGCGGTTCTCAAACAAGTAAATTTTCTGATTTTTTATTTATTTATTTATTTTCCCAGAGAGCCTGTGCCAGGATTGATTTAGATCATTCTGCACTGAGTCATTTGTTTGGGGAATTGTTGCAACTGGAATTAAATTAATTAGTCATTGATAGTAAATGTTAAAATTTCCAAATGAACAAGGCTGCTTCTGTATTCCTTGTGCATCATTTGATCTGTTCTCATGACAGTTCCTCCTCCGTTCTCATTGCCCAAGCCCTCCCCTTCCGAAATCTAATAACTCTAAATTCCGAATGCAGTTTGAAAACTCTTAGGAATCAAGGATCTTCTTGTGATGATCTTGTGTTTAGGATCTTGTGTTAATTCCTTGCCAGTCCCACTAGCTCTTGCGTGACTTTGGAAGTTTAAAGTGAGCACTCCCAGGCTAAACTAAGGATTATGATGATAGTTTTGCTAAAACAGTAAAAGCTTATATTTATTTATTTTTATGCGGTACCCATTTTGTTCCAAGCTTATGGGTGTTAACTTAGAAACACATACAAAAAGTCCATGAATAAGTATTATTCCCACTTTAGAAACAAAGCAAATTTTGCTCGGTTTTAAATTGCTACATGATTTGCCCAAAGTCACCCAAATAAAAGAGCAAATCCTGAAATCAAACTCGATTCTACCTGATTTTAATATCCTAAATGCCTCTCAGTAATAAAGTGTTTTTTAGAGTCCCAGTGGGGATGGTGTAGGTGATGTTGAGGAAAGGGCATTTTTCTTTTAATGACCAGAATAGTGTTGTTCAGGAGATAGTGTTGATGAGGTTAAGAATTAAAATGGGAAATGAGAATACTGTTCTGACCTCTGGAATAAAGGATGCTGGGGTGGAATAGAACCCTCACAGAGTTTTAGATGCGGAAGACTAAATAGTGAAAGAGTGAAAGAGTCCTAGATATATGTGCAGCAGCATACTGTCCAGCCTACAAATCGTCAGGATTTATCTGTTCAGGCTCCTAACCTTAAAAAAAATCAGATCACATATAATATCCATTCATAGACAAACAGAAGGGGTCATTAGCTTGAGTATGTTTGGAAAGATCTATTTATTCCTTTAGTCAAAAAATTAAATTAAAAAGATGGAAAAAAGGCTGACAAGTCATTGAATAACTTATCCAGTAGTTCTGAATCGTCCCCGCATGGTTTGTGGCTGTGTTTGTTTTTCCTGTGCAAATGTGAAACAACCTTGCAAAGCATGTAATATGCTGGAGGACATAAACTGTTGCTCTTACTAACAGGAATTTTGTAACACATTTTCGGAACCATGCTGGATAATCCATTGTATGTACTGTTTCTCACAACAATGGAGTAAAGAAGGTCAGTGTGACTATTCCCATTGGGCAGGTGATGGATATGTCTCCTCAGACTCAGAGAGAAAAGCCAGACCTTCCGTGTTAACTGAATTAAATGACCACTTTGCTTCATTAAGTGGGAGATACCTAGACAGTCAGTTCTGTAGACATGGATGGGAGAAACAGTGAATAGTTGTGACTAGCAGCTAAAACTGCAAGATAAATGAGTCAAGAGCCAGACTCCATGCTATATGAAGCATAAGCACAGGAATATCACCACTATTTGCCAACTTGCTGATGAAGTAAAAAGAAAAAAATCTAACTCACAGCAGACACTTTGAAAAACGGTTTTCACACTCCAAAAAATTCTAAATGACTTTCATTTGCTGTTGGTTCAGATGCCCTCTTTGGAGAATTTGCTTACTACTTTGTTTTCATAGGTAGCTTGAAGAAAACTCAGACAGCAACAATGGGCTGCACATTGCTATTATATCTTCACTGATATGTATTGGTTTATACACACACACATATGTACCCACACATATATGTATATTCATAAAATACATATTCATGAAATAGTCATATTTATCATGACTATAGCACATATATTTGTTATCTTACTTGAGAAATATGTACAAATAAAAAATTTCACTACAGGATGAGGTGACTTCTTTTTGGTGGTCATTCTAGAACTTATACATCCAAATATATGTTTTCACCCTTCAAAGACTTATCTATGAAATAATATTTTTGTTACAGTAATGTCATTTGCTCCAAACCTGTTTAGAGGTGTTTGAAAAGTCTGCACAGCATTTTAAAAATATGCTTAATGACATTAAATTACAGTCCTTTTAGCAAGAATTTGTGTGCACACACCCACATGAGAGGTAGGTATGTGTGTGTGTGTGTGTGTGTGTGTGTGTAGAATGGAAGTAAGGATGTTGAACACCATGGTTGATTGATCCAGGTAGTTTTGGTAGGGCTAAGGAAAATGAAGTGTGTGATTACAAAATTTTGTAATTGATTTTTCATTCATGGTCTAAAAACTGATTGCGGCCAGGACATTCTTGGGTTTCCTTCAATGGCAGTATCATGAGACTAAGCAAATGGCTTTCTGAGGTGACAATTTCGAAGGGCATCATTTATTGGGACAAACATAATATTTAGAGCAGTATACAATGCATGTGGATTTAAAAACACTGTTGGGTTAACGCAGAATTTTTTTTTTACTGTGGTACTGATTATAATTATATTTCTATTACAGAGTCTCATTACTTTGATTTCTGAATCCAAGGAAACTCTTGGAAATGGATATCAAATATTCACTGAAATGGATAGACTGAATGGAAACAAGTTTTAATCGTGTTGGTAGTTAGACTCATTGCCTATTTGAGGGCTTGCTAGTTTATAAGCATGTTGGAAGTTCCTATGATTTGGTCTAATTCTCGGGTCATTTTGTCCTCACATGGATTTAAATAAAGAATTCCACATATAATAACTACACAGGGGATATTCCTTTAAAGTAATAGTTGTCAAATCCTCTATAGTCGATCCTGTGGGGATTTTTTCCCTATAGAGATAATTAGTATGTCAAGCAATTGTTTTGAATAATAAAGCTTATATTCTATTCAGAGCTAGAAAATTGTATAACTCTAAATATGTTAAGAAGAATCAGCAGACTATTTTGAAAGAAAAGTTGCATTTAGCCAAGATAAAAGTAAAATAATTGTTTATCCCCCAAAACTGCATTCAAATGGGCAAACAGCAGGAGAAATCACTCTGAAATCCATGGAAGTATAACAGGCCTGTCATTACTGTAAGCAACATGTTTATCACTCTGTTACTTCAGCTTTTGTTTTTAAAAAATATTCCTATCACAGAGCTCCTGAATGTTATACTAAAATTCACGTGCAAATTGAAAATATATTCCTCTGGGCTTTACAACGGATTTGAACTGGGTACTCAAGAAGTGAATCTCCCTGGGGAAACAGCTCTTAAAAGATATTCTGCCTCTAAGGTTAAAATACAGACCTATTGGTATGAGAAGAGGAAAGCAAATGGGCTTTTGAGTCAGCAAGGCTTGAACTCTTATTCAAGCTTATTTGGTGGCCTTAGACTAGTTACTTGCCCATCTCCGTGAAACAATGACAATCATGCAGACTTGGCATGAAGATTCGGTATGATATAGTCAACACAGATTGGTCTCACTGTAGGGTTTGTGCTGGCCACGAGTATCATTATGATTGTTAATCATGAATTAATCATTATTCAACTTAGATTTTTATTTAATTAATAAAATTGATAAAATTATTATTATCATTATTATTAAAAGTAGGCTAATTACCAACCCAATGACAATCAACTTGTAGGCTAGAAATCATTCCTGGGAAGATCACAATAATTACATCTTTCTTTTACTTCACATCTCCTTATCGCAGTAATGCAATATAATAGTCCAAATTACTTGAATGCTCGCTATGTGCCAAGCCCCATTCTAAACGCTTTACACATATAGCATATCTAATCCTCATAGGCATCCCATGAGGTAAGTACAATTACTAACTCATTTTTACAGATGAGAAAACTGTAGAAGCTTAAGAAATTCGACCAAAGCCGCACAGCTAGTCAGTGCTAGAGACATATATCTCTCAAATAGTAAGAATATAGGTTTCAATGCCAGGAATTATTCTTCTAAATAAGATAACTCCATCCTGTACAGTACCTGGAATGTAGTCAGCTCTCTCTTGCTGCAACTCGTCCCCCCCTGGAATTGTCAGGATCTCCTTCCAATTCACACTCCTGTGTTTCAGCTTCATTGTCATACCTGGTTTATAGACCCAAACAGTATTACACAACCTAACACCAGCATTATTCATTGTAAATTGACATAACGTGTGACTAATTAAAAAATCAAATATAACCACAAAGTACAAAGATTTACCACCATTGACTATTTAAGAGAATGTTCTACAAGATCTTAGGATATGATATTAAGTGGTATTTCAAAGGCATTTTGAGTCTCAGTTTCAGCTCTCTGGAATAAGTATGCATTTCAGATAGGACCTGCTTGGAAATGGGCCACACAGATGGATTTTTAGCATCAGAACTTTTTTTGTATCAGTGGCCCATCTTTATAGTCATGCCACATATTTAGGAATTTGAACTTTCTCAGATGCAGTATGTAGTATCCTACTACATGAGAAAAATACAAACGACCCTTGTCCTTGTCTAAAAAGAGCTTCTCCCAGGTCCTCAGCAATCAAACACAAATAACACTGTCTGGTATAGGGTTTTGGATTAAAAAAAAAAAAAATTGGTCTTTATGACTTTATCTATGTGTCGTACTCTTTCTATACTTCATGTTCCTCACCTGCCAAATGAAGAAAATCACCTCACCTAAGAATGTCATCATGAGAATAATATGTAATGATGTGTCAGGGGAGGGGCACTTGGTACAGCATGACCTATTCTAAACATATTCTAAACAAAAACATATTCTAAGCCTTCTTTTCCTGCTGCATGCCATTCTAACCGTGGCCCCATAAAGAAGGTTTCAAGCTGTACTTTTCATCCATGGTGGTAGCCTTTGCCAGGTAATGGTTGCTCAATTGCCCAATCCAATAATTGTGTTTTCATCAAAGTTATTCGTAGGGTTGTCATCCTAGCACATGCATCCTCCATGGCCTGGATACAAGATTTTCTCAAACAGCACATTGGCAACAAAGCCGAGACAGCCACACTGCAGGGATTGATTTACATCCTTCATGTGTACTTTTTTATTCTGTATCTCTTCCTTTTGTTCTCCATACCCCTCAGGAGAGAAGCTGCCTGCCATGAAAGGTACATAGCTTACCTTGTGTGCAAGCTTCAAAACTGGGGAATATGATTTGCAGCCTGGATGCCTAGCAAGGCATAATGTTTGCTACCTGTGGTGTTTTCTCAGGAGCTGTTTCCTTTGACTTGCTATCAATTTGTATGGTTTTTTGAAGGGAATTTATACATTGTGGTTTATTTATGTTAGTTAGGCATCCAAAAGAAGATTTTTCTCCCAGACTTTCACTGGAAAACAAAACAAAACAAATAAACAGAAAAGAAAACATGAATGCATATTTGGACAGATAAATATAGGGTGGCTTCTAAAGGGTTTAGAAATAATCATAAACAGACACTTGATAACAGGAGGTTAAATGAGAGATTGTGATTCTTTGGGGTCATATCCTGAATACCAGAACTTCCCCGGACATCGTGCTCAAGCCAGGATTACAGCACACCTGATGTCTTACTCTGGTGTCAGGGACAAAGCTGTATATATCCATAAATCAGGACCACTTGCAACCTCTCCAGTTCCAACACCATGATGAAGCACAAAGTGACATTCAGAGTAAGCACTTTCTGAATTGCCACCAGTCTCATTTCAGCAAACTAAATATTGGCCCGGGTAACATAGTCTGCTCACCTGAGTACTAGAATCTCACTTGCCTGGCCATAGATTACTAACTTGAGTGGCAGAATAGAGGTTGAAAGCGTGAACTCTGCAACCAGGTTGCCTACTTCTGAATCCTGGAATTGACGCATGCTGTGTAATCTTGAGCAAGTTATTTAAACTTTCTCAGTCTCAGTTTATTCATCTGTGAAAGGAGGGTAATAATTATTTACTTCATGGAGTTATTTTAAGAGTAAAATGAGTTAATACATAAGAAACTTTTAGAATGTCTGGAACAAAGTACTTGTTGGTAAATGTTAGCTGCCACTGCCACAACCACCATCACCACCACCACTGCCATCATCATCATCATCATCATCATCATCATCATCATCATCATCGTCATCATCATCAACAAGAATTTAATGAGTATCTATCAGGACAAAGCAATATGTGAGGGTCTATGGGGTATACAAACATAGACTAGGCTGGGCTCCTTACTTTAAGGAACTTATCCTCCATGTAAGGCAAACAATAATAAGAACAAAAAGCATACAAAGTCATTACTAAACAGCTCATTAGGCACAAGGTATTGCAGGAATTCTAAGAAAAAAGAGGGAATCTGGGTAGTAGGCCTGACTAGACAGCTTGCGTATCATTGGTAATCCTAGTGATCTTGCTAAATAGAAACTTGCATGGTCAAGAAAGACTCTTACTTTCACGCAATCCCAAGTATATGAGAGCACGTGTAAGCAGATATTAGCATGCCATCTATATATTTATGTAGTAAATTTGATATTGTACCATTGGTGGGATGCCTGTTGTGGGCTGGTTATTCTAACACCATGAAAATGAAACCAGTGCTTCTGGACCCTAATCATTTCAGTCCCCTTTGCAGCTACATTGCATGAAAACAGCTGTTATGGAATTTAAAAATTACATATTGTACTGTATGGGACTTTTGGGTTGACATAGTGTTTTACAAACATTGCCTTATTTGGTCCTCACAACATTCATGTTTGTAAGCAAGGCAAGACTGATTTCCTTGCTGAGTCATGAGAAGGCACCCGTCCTGACTATGGTTATTAGAGTGTGGTAGTGCAGGTCCTGGAATCTGGTTGGGTCTTCTGCCTTCCAGTCCAGCTCCTGGTCTAAGGGAACTTGAGGCCTCTGTCCTAAGCAGGTCTCAGAAGTATGAGACCATTTTCAGACCATAAGAAGTGGCTGAATTGTGCAAGTTTCAACCAATTGATTGTGTTTCTGAAATTAAAAACAGCTAAATTAATGCCATATTTAACTTTGAGAGGAAATGTTGAGAGCACCTTAAGGAGGTGTCAACATAATGAATACTTAAATTAGGAGATGCAGAATAGGTCCTTATAGTTTCCTTGAGAAAAAGTATTGATAATAGAGTGCAGAGGTGATCTTATTTTAATTTCGAGACTGATTATTCCTGTTGTACATCTATTAAATGAATGCAGAGTACTGTTGTGTTTGTAATATAGAAAAGACAGATGCTGTGAAAAGTTAACAATTTAACTTTTTTGAAATAAAACTCTGGCATGTTTTTCATTCTGACAAACTGATAATAAAAAAGATGAGGGGACTACTTTTCTAAACTTGTTTATCTTTACATTCTCAAGAACCATTAGTCATCTGGTTTTCCCTATCAGACTGAAATATGCCTCTAAGAAAATACAGCTAATTCTTCCATATTTTAAAAATATTTATGTTCTTGATCAGTGTGCTAAATTCTTCATAGTTTGCATGCGACAAGTTGGGAAAGAATAGATTTAATTTTCCAAAAACTGAAACCAAAAAGAGCAATTACACTTTTTTTTTAATTCAGTTTTATTGAAATACATTCACACACCATACAATCATCCATGGTATACAATCCACTGTCCACAGTATGATAACATAGTTATGTGTTCATCACCACAATCTATCTCTGAACATTCTCTTTATATCAGGAAGAACCAGAACAAGAATAAAAAATAAAAGTGAAAAAAGAACACCCAGATCATCCCCCCATCCTACCCCATTTGTCCTTTAGTTTTTATTCCCATTTTTCTACTCATCCATACACTAGATAAAGGGGGTGTGATCCACAAGGTCTTCACAATCACACTGTCACCTCTTGTAATCTACTTTATTATATAATTGTCTTCAGGAGTCCAGACTGCTGGGTTGGAGTTTGGTAGTTTCAGGTATTTACTTCTAGCTACTCCAATGCATTAAAACCTAAGACGTGTTATCTATATAGTGCATAAGAATGTCCACCAGAGAGCAATTACATTTTAAAGACAGGGAATGGGCATTCTCTGAGATGGGAGACGGTTTTTGTCCAGTGATGAGGAAAAGAGAAAATGGTCCTGAGGTCCTGGTTTTAAGTCTGCCTCTAACTTACTCAACAGCCTTGGGCAATTTCGTGATCTTTGTGTACCTTGATGCAGCCATGAGTAAAATGGTTTTGTGCTCCTTCATTCATGGGCTGCCACTCGTGCATAACCTGGACAGACGCTGAACCCTGGAATCCTGGAGACTAAGGAGGCTACAGGTCCCACCAGCATTGGTGGAACATTCAGAACTGGAGGATGTAACATAAAGCTCTTGGAGGTAAAGGCATCGGGGCTATTTGTCCATTTGATAGTCTTGCAAGATGGCGCCATCTACTAAGTGACTTAAAAATAAAATTTGAAAAGCACCTTCCCCTCTGGGCAAAGGAATGGTTGAGACCTTACTTTGAAAGCGAGGCTCCCCAAGTGGCTAAGAGGTAGTTGCCATTTGATCTTCAGGTTCAGACTTTAGATGGCACTGTCCCTTCCTCTCCACGTGCTCCTCGTGCCTTCCTGGTGGAGCTGTTCCCTGCTCCGTGACCTTCAGGTACTGTTTAATCCCTGCTTCTTCTCTACTCACTCTCCCTGGCCTCCATGAGGACAGCATCCCGTTGTCAACACCACCATCAGCTCCACTGTTGAGATTTCTTGATTTCAGGGAAGTAAAAAAAAAAAAATCAGCTTTTTTTGGTTTGTTTTTTTTTTTTTTTGAGCAAGGTTGAGAGACATCTTACAATGCAGGAGATACTAAAGCTTACATAGCAGGGGAAATGAGATATGTGTTCAACGAGTGCCAAGTCTCCTCAGCAGACTCAGTTTGTGAAAATGTTTAAAATGACCACAGAGGGAAAAAGAACAATAGCAAAATAAAAAATAAAATAAAAAATAAAAAAATCAAACTTTGCTGATGCGCAAGTGTTTTAAGTTTCAGAGTGGATGATTTTGCATTTGTAAATGCAGAGGAGGAATTCATTCTTCACAGCTGGGTAGTTTGCCTTAGGTTTGGACAAATCCTGCTCAGTACAAACATTCTCCCAAGTTAATAGTTTATATCAGCTGGTTTAGGTAAATGCCACATTGTCATGCAGCTGGATGAATCTCATGTGAGCGCTATCCTCTGTCATTGTCATGTATTTTACAAGAATTCTGTCCTAATGAGAGGGAAAAAGAATAAACACAGGAGCTGAGTTGTAGATGGTGGCTGAGAGCATGAGAGAGATGGAATCACTGTTGCTTCCCATGGGTTCCCTCCACCCTGCTGGACCATGGCAGGTGGCTCGGCAACATGTGGGAGAACCCACCCTCCTAGCAAGTCAGCAGGAGGGGCTCAAGTCGATTTCCACCTTTCCTGAAACACAGGAGTGTCTGGCAGAATAGGAAAAGCATGATCAACTGTAAACTCAGGGAGGAGGGATGAGACCCACATTCTGTGGGAAAGGTTGTCCAGAGGGGTTCCCACTGTTTAAGCCCCCATCCACCCCCAGTTATTGAGGATATTAAAGATGACATGGCAGGATCCATTTTGACGGTGTCTGTCAAGGTTTACAGGATTTGACCAAGACCACAGTATTGTCTTCTGCAGAAAATAAGTCTGATAAAACTGAGGTAGAAGCCATTCCTACTCAAAGGAACTTAATGCATGTTCACCAAACACCCACTCCCTGTGGTCTCCCAGCCCTGTGGAGACCCAGAGAAGATCGAGTCATCGTCATAGGGATCACACACCGCACAGGACCATGAAAATTTTCCTCTGACTTCAGGAGTGTACCTTCTTTTAGAGTTATCAGTTGGAGGTTTTGTTTCCTTCCTTATCCATTCTTCAGTGCCAACTTAGCAATTGAACCTGATGGTTCTGCTGTGGGAAACTTCTGCCCAGAGAAGAGGAGGCAGTGAGAAGGGGTGGAGAGCAAGCAGAGTTGCATTGCTTGCAGAGGAAAAGAACTTGAAAGACAAGACATACAATTCAGAGCCGAGTGAAAAGATTTGGCAAGTGGCAGCATGGAATGAGAGGATGCTGCTATGCCTGCCTGGCTAGATTTATGTCAGGGAACCTACATAACCCTCTTTGCTGGTGAGGAAAATGTGTGATAGCATCCAGAGTCCAGTGAAGGGCAGTGATGCCCAAACTTTCACATGATAGAGAAGGCAACAATGTACAGAGGACTCAGAGTCAGAGAACTGGGGGCCCAATCACAGCTCTGCTACTTACCAGCTGTGTGAACTTAGACAAGTGATGTGACTTCTTTGTGCATCTGTTGTCCTTAAAAATTATTCTTTAGGATAGGAAAGGTGATTTATGCCTTTCCTACTTCTGAAGGCAATTCAAAATCATAATGGTGTTACATATAAAAGCAATGTAAAAGCTGTTCTCTATAAGATATTAATCATATAAAGCGATTTCATCTATATGATGAATCCCTCCAGTTTTTGCTCCTTGCAACTGGCAGATTAGAAAGTTTCTGTGACCATTAATGTTTAGATAAGTATTTATTGAGCACCTACTATGTGTCAAACACTGTTTTAAGCACAATATGTTAGCAAGTAAAACATAAAAATAGCTGCCTTTATTGAGTTTGCATACTAGTGGTCACTTAAAATGATCTATCTCCACATAGAATGAAAAGAAAGGGAATTTTACATTCAGAGCATGAAAACCATGAGTACAAAAAAGGCACAAATGCAAGTTTCAGCAAAGATTTATTTTAACAATTAGCTTAATGTGACCAGGCTCTGCCATTGTCTGATTGACTAGCTATTGCCTCCCTCTTTCCTTTCACTTGTTAAGTTAAATGAATACAATGTGTCAGGTGCACAGAACTGTTTGAAAAGGCAGGATGCCCAGTTGCAGAAAAAGCCATTTCAGGGTAGAAGATAATGCTAAACAGAAGCTGATAAAAGAAAGAGAAAAAAATACCATAAGGGAAAGTGAACCCTGGTGAAGGTTAGTTAGTAGAGAGGTGGATTTCATAAGAGCAGGTTAGGTATGAAATAGAAAGCAGTAATCAGCTAAGGCAGAAAAACATTTCATAGAGTTTTTTTTTTTTTTTGAAGATCAGCCAGCATCCTGGCTCAACTACATCCTAGCTACAGGATGAATAGAAACTCTCAATGTAGGGTACATGGCAAAGGCAGGGCAAAGGTGACAGAGCCAATTATGAAGAGCCCTACCCATGCAAGCTCCTCTTTACACCCAAGGTCTGTAGAACACCCACAATGTCTAATTCAGGGGAAAGTACAGAGGACTATGACTCATAGAGTTGCTGGAATCCTTTCATTTCTTCATCAGCCACAGATGTTTTAGAGTACCTACTGTATGCTGAGCACTAGGTAAGGTGGCATGGTCCCTGCCCCTGTGGACTTATTGGGGAATAATGAAACTGGAGCCTGGAAGAAGGTAATCACATCCTCAATCTTGCAAACTGCCTGTGCAGATAGCAGACCCTATTGGAGAACAAGGGGAAGATCATCTTTTTTGCAAAACTCCAGAGAACATAATTGGCATTGAATTGTAAGTAAATTTTGCTCAACACTCCTCAGGGTTCATAGAATGCAATGGGAAGGGTGATCCAGGAGTTGTGTAATGTGTAGGTTACTGAATCTAGATGTCTCAAATTCTAATCCAGTTTTGACCTTGAGCTACAATGATTAGAGTAATCAAAATAAGGAACTAAGGATCCCTCAAGTTGAAATACAATGGTTGGGAGAAAATAGAATGCTTGGTGGAAAGACTAGATGCAGAGAATGTTGACAAATAAATGAGGTGTGATAATTACAATTTATTTCCACATTAAAAAATCTCTTATTATTAAGTTCCACGTGTACACGTGGAAAAGTACAAATGAAGTGTGTAGTGTAGTGCCAGGGAAAAGAACAAATGAAGGGTAAAAATAAGTGACAATATTTCTAATGTTGACAGTAAGTTAGACTAAGCGCATTCTTCAGTCTTGCCCCAGTCAAATTTATCCAAAGAAAATGGATCAAATCTTAATTCATCGCCATGATATAAAATTATAATTTATTCTTTTTTAATCCATCCCTACTATTTTCTTTTGGCATTTCTTACTTCTTGCTTGGAATACTCCATGAACATCCTAAACCTCTGCACACTGGGACTTTTAACCAAGATATTAAATTGGAAACCAAGTTGGGTTTGAAAGAAGGTAGCATTTTGGGTTTGAAAAGGTAGCATTGACTCATAAAAGTGGGGCCCCGTGAATTTGGCCGGAGCTGATTTAGTTTGGTTCTTCTGACTGTGAAAATTGACAGTGACTTTCAAGCTATCTCTAAACACAACAGATTATTGTAGGGAGATGCATATCTAGAAATGGGAAGTAGGAATCTCCAGGGACCAAGATCCAGAGTCCAGCTACTCATTCTTTGTCTCTCTCTCACAGCAGTAGGGCCTAATTTTTTTTTTTTTTTTTTTTTTTTTTTTCCTTTCTACTAACTGGTTTCCATAATCACTCAGTTTTTAGTCTTTGTCTCTCTAGCTTTCACATAGTCATTCTAGCTGCTTCATTACAGCCTGGACTCTACCTAATGTCCTTTCACCTTCAACCCACTAACAACTAAGAGATTCTTGATCTTTCTTCGTTTAAGTTCCTCTAAGGGAGAATAAAATTGGCTTGACTCATCTCTTCACATAGAATTTATGGCTACAAATTGGCTATCCTTGGGTCAGGCCACAAAACTTGTTCCAATCACACATGCCATCACATCATATCTTTGTCTTGTTCAAAGAGCAATGCCCAAAGACAGTTTACTACTGTAAACCTAATGAGGGAAGCTTTGGGCATTTTCTATTAAAACATAAATAATCCAGAAGAAAAGCACATTCACTCTCCCATACTCCAGTATGAATGAGTGTATTAATTCCTTTCCTTTTCAGATGTACAGCAGGAAACCATACTTCATCTGATGTAGGGGGATTTCTGCAAGCAAATGAAGAAAGTAAAGGAAAAAGATAGAACATTCTCTAAGAACTAATTTCCTAAATTTCTTCAAGTTAGTCCTTCTAGTAGCTTTGTTATTTTGATCCATTGACAGATTCTCAATCCCAGGTTAACATAGAGATATGGAATCCAGCTCCTATGTCAACTGTTGGTTGTAGTTTTATGAATAACTTCATGAATCAACCATAAAGCATCAACACCTTGTTGTGAAATTGGAGACTTTCTGGTTCTCAACAAATCTTACTGCCTGTCATCCTACTCAGGGTAAACCTCAGAAATCATTACTCCTTTTGTAGGTTTAAATCTTACATCTTTTCTGAAATGGAGGCTAATTTCCTAGTGTACTACGTTCTGCTTAAGGGCAGTCTTTCTTTGACAGTGTTCTCCTGAGACTGTTTGTAAAAAGGAGTAATTAAGTATGAAAACTAACTCATTTTAAATATGTTTTTGCTCTATTGCATGAAGATCCTAAGCTGATCTGGCATGTTGGCGTAATTTGTAAATGGTTGTGTTGAAAAAGGAGAGTCACTAAGTATTGCAACTTGAAACTACCTAAGGAGTTGACTTGCGTCGGCTTTTGAAGGCTGCCTGGAGAAGCTAAGGGTTCAGATGTTCTTAGAGAGAAAGAAATACTTTGGAATGAAAGGAAATGTGGTGCATAGGCAAGCACAATCTTTCGCTTTTGATTTCCTATACTAAAAGCAGTGGCTTTCCTAATGTTTCACTTGGTGACCCCATTTCCCAAAAGTTTCACAGATTAATAAGTGCTATACCTGCCAGTATTTATTTTATCTTATTTAATCTTGCTCTTTTAATGCTGATGGTGACACAAGTTAACTTCATAATATAAATCTTGTTTTTCCCATTATTTTAGAATGTTTACTATGTTAGAATATTTGCTGTTTTCATTTGGTTGTTTTTAGGTTTCCTACTAAGTAATCTTTCCTTTCATATGGGGGTGGTAGAGATTCTAAATGTCTCATTCAACACCTTATATTTTACTTCATTTAGGAAATAGTCTTCATTTTTGTAAAAATTTTATAGGTTGCATTGTAATTCTGAAGGACTTTCACTTAGTACTAATTTTCAGCAAACAAGACTCTTAAAAAAAGGCATAATACAGGTATGTGTAACCTTAAATGACCGGCTGATGAATTGATGAACTCTATTTTCCTTGTCTGTTTCATCTTTGATTTCTAAATGTAAGAAGTTTTCTTCTCTTTAGTGGTCACTGTTCCTCCCTTTTTTGTCCTTTCTCCTTTGAAAAGCGGTCACCTGTATTGTGGGACCCAGTGCTTTTCAAATGTTTTAAGCTGCGGAGCACTTTGTTCCAATGATATTAATTCATGTAAAAGATAAAAGTGAAGGTTCCCTGGTTGAAGGCTGAGATGGGGGTGTGGATAGAGACCCAAAGACCCAAGATCTAGAGAAGCCTCTTCTCTCTTCTGCCATCCCCTTCATCTTAGCAGCATGCAAGAGGGTTTCCCAGCAGAACTTGAAAACATCTGGCTGAGTCATTTTATCCTATATTTTCTTTCTGCTGATTTTATTTCTATTCCCCTAGGGCAGGCTACCTAAATATTATCTATTTCATATTTACATTTCTCTGTTATTTGTAAACTATGGCCATTCTACCCTGTTAAGATTCTATGAGTAATTCAGTGTGCTGTGATAATCCCCAAATTCCTTTACTGACACGTTGCCTAAAATGATTTATCTGGTTCTGACATCTCTTAGGGCCTCTTAGTGTCTCATGACACTTAAGTTTTCCAAAAGCTCCCCCCGCCAACGCTTCAATTCTTCTGTTGTTTTTGTTGCTAAGCTCTGGGGATACACAAATGAATAAGACATGCCCATAAGGATATCTCAACCTAGTGATGAGAAGAGCCATTTGTTGATTCTTTACTACATGTTCAGTGGTTTGCACAGCTTAATTTAATTTTGACAGTATTTGACAAGCCAGCTATCAATGTGTCCATTTAACAGATGAAACCTGGACTCAGCAGTTGGATGAGAGAGCCCATAGCCTACAAGTCAGCAGAGCTGGGAGCTGCAAACAAGGAATCATTCTGATTTCAAAACCTATTCCGTTAGCTGATACACTGTACTTCATCTCACCCTAACTTACAGAAGCTCACAATGGGGCTATAAAGACAAACAGAGAAACAGACAGTGATGCCATAATTTAATAAGAACTTTATACAAGCATAGTACGTGAACGGTATGATGGGAAAACAGTGAGAAAAGGGATTAAATTCATGATGGTGGTAAAAGGTAACATTTGAACTGGGCATTAAAGGATGAATAGGAGCTCATCAGATAGTGAGAGGCTGGGGGTAGAGCTGGTGCTAGTGTCTTTGGTAGGTAGATATGATTTATTGGCCTCCCCTTTGTTAATGACCTTGATGTGAAAATGCATTAAGGAGAAAAATGCTACATGTTTTAGATTTTAATTGTTTACATGTTCCTCAAATTTTAAGTGGCCCATTTGAATACCATTTACACTTATCACCAAAGCTAAATCAGATGTGTTTTATAAAATTGGACAATAGGGATGTTACCGACTAATCCTTCTCTGGGAATTGTCTATATAGATGTGGTTATTCATTTATTTGACATTTTAAATGAAGCATGGTATTTAAAGGGTTGGGGATACATTTTATGCAAGACATATTCTCCTATATGGACATGAAAACGTCCCAAGCTCAATCATACTCTAACTAACCGGTCCACACCCAGATGGCATGGAAGTGGACAGAGCTTCTGGAAGGTCAGAAGAGGATATGATACCCATGCCAGGAAGAATAGCCAGCAGGGATTTTTTGGGGACATCTTTCTTGAAATACTGTTAAAGCCAAAGTGGCAGTGAAAATATCTGAGTCATCCACTGCACGATGTGTTCCCTAAAACAACTTGGGAGCTTGTTCCACAGCTGGCACCAAAATCAGGGCAGAGCAAACAGCCCCAGAAATTTCAGCTGGAACTGTTAAAAACCATAAACCAGGCATCTGTTGCACTGCTGTGGCCAAGGTCACCCTGGCGGCCTGAGGCGCCCGAGGAGGAGAATGGTGGTGCAGTGCCCGTTCGGCGCCAGCTCGTGTGGCATCGCTGCCTGAATGCCAACATGCATTGCTCTGGAGGTGTAAAAAGGTGTGAGATATGAACAGGGGGAGAAATGAAAAGAGCAAAACAACTTTAATGAAATTAAGCTACTTTGGGCAGAAACACGAGATTTTTAAAAATGAGTTTTCCAAAAGGGCCTGCCATCAGCATTCCATTTGGGTTCCCTCTCACAGTCGAATTGAGGCTGCCCTATCAAAGCTCAGGTGTGGACATAAATGTGAGTTCATTTTAAAACACTTTTTGCATAATAGCAGTTTTCAGAAATTTGATTGCCAGTGTTGGAATTTCTACCTGGACACACAAAATAACAGAATATTACAGCCGGAGGATAATTTAGGGAATATGGAATTCATGGCCAGGCCTATCAGTCAAGACACTATCTGTGTCACCTTGCACAAATTACACATTCTGCCTAACCCACAACTTCCTCATCTGTGTATCAGGAATTAAAACAGTTGCTTCCTAGGATTGTTGTGAGGGTTAAAGAAGATAGTGCAAATGATAATGCAGGGCTAGAGAGGCTTCTCAATACATTTTATTTTGACTTTCTCTACCCTCATTTACAGATGAAGAAACTGAGATTCAGAGAGGTTGAGCTCATAGCACATTATCCATCAATGGTCCAAGCAAGAACCACTACTCCTCCTTTCGTTCTTCCTTCTTTTTGCCTTTTTTGCCTTGTTCCCTCTCTCCCTTTCTTCCACCTGCCTTTCTTTCCTTTTTCCTTATTTCCCTTCATAATCTACTTCCCTTCCCTTTCCCATCATAGGCAAACAGTATGTCATGTTTAATGGGTATCTTTTTGTTTGTATGTATTTTTGCAAAACATATATTATTTGTATGCACATATTTTTCTTTATGTTGCATGATTTGAGTTAAGATATGCATACATGTATTGTGTGTAGATACGTTTATATATAGATAGATACTGTTTTTTATATTTCTTGTTTTTTTCTTAAGCCCTGTGTTGAAGATCCATCCATGCTGGACTATGAACATAGGTCTGTGGCTTCTCGTGGCTGCTTAGCATTCCCTGGTGTGCATCCATTCCATTCTTTGTATCCTGCCTCACAAGGATGGATGCTCAGGTTGTTCCCAACCCCTTCCCTACTCCCCACATCTATTGCTTTTGTACTTCCTAAGGCAGGACCAAAAGGCATTTATGTGTTACAAGTTTCTTTCCCCTATTAGACTGTGAGGCACCAAGAGCTGACGTCTTGACTTTATATCCAAACTACTTAGCACACAGTAAGCTGTTGGATCCGCCAACTGCCCAGATGGGGGGACACCCTGGCTCAGGCCACTGTTCCCTGGTTGTGGTCCTCACCTGAGTGGCAGCCTTAGCTGCATCCCATGGCTAGCATTAGCTTATCTTGGAAAGGTTATGATTAGCAAGCAAAGCCTCATTTAGAAAAAGGAAAGATGAAGAATATTCAAATGTGACTTGTAATAGAATTCCTAAGAGACCTGAAAACACCACATGATTCATTCATCGATTTGAACAAATATTTTTGAGCTCTTACTGTAAGTGATGGATGGTATGGATTTGGCAAATCATGTGAATGCTTTCAATATTTTCCAAATCCATAGGATAATCCTGCTTCCGGATTTCCTACTTCCAGGGCACTGAACTCCATTCTGTGAATTTTGTTGTGGCATTGATAGAGGATGCTAAAAGGATCTACACATTTAAACATGTGATGGTGCTTCATCAGTCAGGTTTCAAACTACTGTAGATAAGAAATGAGATATAGCCTAACAAGAAGTGTGCGAGGTGATACTTTGCTATAATATTTTTATTCCTCAGAGTATGTTTGTTAAACTGATTGCAAAATGCATCAGTTTTTTTCTCTGTCTTTCCTTAATTGTATGTTTTGTTTGTTTGTTTTGGGTGGTGGGAGCAAATGGTGGTAGGAGCAAATGGTTCTACTTTGATACTGGAAGTTTCTTTTTTCCTATTGTATCTTTTTTTGACAATGAATAACACTACAGAACTTTAATTGACATGTAGCAGACTTGTTCTATATAAGTGGTCAGTATACTTTTTCTGGAAAGGGACAGATAATAAATCTTCTATGCTTTATGGCCACATGTTCTCTGTCCCAACAACACATTTTTGCCACTGTAGTACGAAGGCAATGTTTAGACAACATGAGAATGAATGGGCATAGCTGTGTTTCAATAAAACTTTATTTACAAAAGCAAGCAGTGGACTGGATTTGGCCTGTGGGCCATAGTTTGCCCAGCCCTGCTTTCGATGCATACCCATTTACTACATCTAGATATCAGCTTAAATTTAGTAGGTCCCATAAGGTAGATCGGCTTCTGCTTCTTTCTAATATTGCCTACTGTCAGTTTAGGGTGACATTTCTACACAACTTTTAGGAGTCATATGAAGAAAAGAAGAGGAGTTGTACTATATGGATTAAGCATGGTTATATAAGCCATAAAACCTAAAATAACTGTGACTTATTTATTTCTCTTCCCTGTAAATACAATGTGGAGTTAAGTGGTCCAGGAATGCTATGGCAACTCCCTCTCGCAAAATCCTCAGCTATCTTGGCTCCTTCTATTTTGTGTTCTCCTATGAATAACTTTGGTCCCATGGTTCAGGATGATGGGCGGCATTCCAAGTAGCAAGATGGAAAAAGGGAGGAGAAGATAAAAGTAAATTAAGTACATTTGCCCTACCAGATGTTACGGTTGTCAGACTAAACTCAGGTGGCTACATCTTGTTCAAGGAACACTGGGAATGTGCTCTTTATTTACAGGATTCTGTTACAGTGGAGAACAGAGAGAATGGATGTGAGGGGCAGCCAGCAGTCTCTACCCAGAAGTGATGTCCCTGTGGCATCACATCACTTCTACTCTCTTTCTTTTCTTATTTTCCTTGCAAATCAAAGAAACAATTTGAAAAGGAAGGAAACAAGAGTGAAAATGAAGGAAAACCCAAATCAAGGTGGTGTGATGCCCTGTCCTTTTCCCACCTCTATTTCAAGAGAGTTTCCAAAGAAGAAATATGCTCCTTCCTCTAGCGAACGGTGACTAAAGCATGGGGTACATGGGATGTTAGGTTAGCTGGGCTTTGGGAAATTCCCTACCAGCCATTCCCTGGCTATTCACACTAGGCTGGAAGGCAAAGATTTGGCTCCATGATGCTCTTCAGATTCTCACAAAGGGACACTCTTCCCTCTCAAAGCTTGGGTGGGTGGAAGGACAACCTTTGGGCCTCACTAACTCTCCCAGCTATTATTCAATGTGTAGGCAGAACAGACCCAGATATTTAGCCTGGATTGCTGGGCCTGATTCAGCTCTATGTTCTCACTACGAAAGCCTCCATATTTCTGCCAATCCCAACTGCTTCTTCTAGACATTCTTGTTGAACAAAAAATTTTGCCCCAAATTAACTCAGTGTACATTATGAGAAGCATGTTACTCAAACTGAGAAAGAGAATAATTAATTTGGTCTTCATAGTAGTTCCAATGCCTTAGAGGCTCCAATTACACAGGTGACGTTTCCCAGTCATAAAGGGTCTCCCAGGTGGTTTGGGAAAACTGGAAGGTTTTTAGTGCTTTTTTTATTCTGCCAGGAATCTTCCCTTGTGTTTTGGCTGCTCTTCACATAGGTGTGAGTTGATCGTACAGACTCTTGCAATTTCCAGGGATATCAGTATTTAAGTATTGGGCCATCAAGGTGAAAAAAAACAACAAAAGCAAAACAAACCTCCAAATTCAGAACTCCTCTTCTTGATAAAACATTAGGGGTGACAGTGGACATATCATGGTTAACTGTTCCAGAGTCGATTCTCAGTACAGGAAAACTTATCCACCTACTCCCCAGTTTGGCAATATTTAGTGTTTGTTTAAAAAATGTTTTTCAACTTGGTCCTTTGAATCCTGGTATGAGTCCTTTTTTTTTTTTTCAGAGAATTGCATTAAGTTAAAAGTAGCATTTTTTGCAGATGGTAAATGCTAAAACGTATTCAAAATTTTGACAGATCACACTCTATAAACGTTTGGATCTCATTCTCACAACAGTAAATCAGCCAGCATTCCTGCTTTGTGCAGGCAGGTTTGCAGTTTGCACATAGTAGGGGCTCAATAAATACTTGATGACTGAGTGACACTTGAAGCAGAACTGAATTTTACACAGAGCTGTAGCAGAGCTGATTGGCTGCTCAGAGCAAGGTGAATGCAAATAAGAAGAGTGAGAAATAGCATCCAGCCACACAGGGATCCAAGCGTGTACTTCTACAAACAAACCTAATTAGCTGTGCCTGTGCCAGCAGCACTAGTTAGAAACATCTGGAGGAGAGAGAATGGATAATGGGTAAATCGGCTTGCCCAAGTGAAAAAAGGCCTCTATCCAGGTGCACCTGGATGGTACTGATTGTGCCACACATCCATTCAGTGAGAGTGATTGCAGGTATATGATGAATTTCTAATAGAATTGGAAAAACACACCAGAGGGAATGGAAGGTGAATAACATGGTAAGGCAAACAGCTGGTAGAGTCATCCTGTTGGCAGGTGGGCTTGGCCCCTTTCGCTGCCAGGCTCCAGGTACCTGTGCCTCAATGAGCACAGTTAAGAGCTATCTTGGCCCAGAACCAGGGACTGGTAGAGCCCCCACTAAAGTGTGTTTATCAGCTGCCCCAGTGGTACTTAGCTGCAGAATGAAAGTGCTTCCTCTCCAGACTGCTTCTCGCCCTGTTCCTGTGGCACAAAGAGCACTTGCCTGGGAAAGGCTGAGATCAGCACTTTTTCCAGGATGTTGCCTGTAAGTACACGAGCTGCAGTAAATTGGATTCTTCCTAGACACGAAAGGGAGGGATTTGCCGAGAGTCAAGGTCTTAGCAGGACCCTTTTGGTTGCCTGTTGCTCAGCAGAAGCTAGAGAAGTCAGATTTTAGGAGCTTCTTATTTGGAGAATTCAGGGATGGACCTCCTGCCCAAGTGCTTGGGAAGTGTTTGGAGAGACAGGAAGTGTGTGTGTGTGTGTGTGTGTGTGTGTAGCAAAGGCTTTGGAATCACACAGAACTGGATCTGAGTGCTAACTTTGCCATTTACTTCTGATTGTATGATTTTAGAACAAATATTTCAAGCTTCAATTTTCTCATCAGTAAAATGGAAATAATAAATACTGAGAAATATTTAAGGATTAAATAAGATAATATGTATAAAATGCTCAGCATCATTTCTGGTGCATGGATTAGTTAAATATTTTAACTAATCAGGTATTTTAAGGCAGTGTGCTGTGGTGGCTCAGGTCCTTGACTACCTCGGTTCACGTTCTGGACTGGCTGTTTAGTAGCTCAGTGACTTGGATTTCATAGTATAACTTCTCTAGGTATCAGTTCCCCATTTGTAAAATGAGGAACCAAAGTTACGTGCCTCACCAAGTTTCTGGGTGTTTGAAATCAGATATTGTACATATACAGCACTAAGCACAGTACCAGGTACCCAGTGAGCTCTCAGAAACTGGTGGCCTTTGTTATTGTTATTATTTTTGAGGGCAGGTAAGCATTTACTTTCTCCATTTAAGTATATGTGGTATCAATTAAATATTTATTGAGCACATATTCTATGTAAGGTACTGGGCAAAGAACTGCAGAATATACACTACTCTTTTTTGCTATGCTCCTATATCTTTACTAGATTCACTCTTAACTCTTCTCTGAATTGCATTCCCTGCAATGTATAGTTATTGAAGAGCCATAATATCTATATATGCTATTTTCCAGAAGTTGCTTATGAACTCTTTTTTTTCCCCCCTTTTGATCTGTACAACCTCGGGGAATAATGTGTCCTATATTTACCAATTGTTAACCTGTTCTCTGACCAATGTTTTTTTTTTGTTGTTTTTTTTTAATTTTAAATTCAGTTTTATTGAGATATATTCACATACCATACAATCATCCATGGTGTACAATCACCTGTTCACAGTACCATCATATAGTCGTGCATTCATCACCCCAATCTATTTTTGAACATTTTCCTTATACAAGAAAGAATCAGATTAAGAATAAAAAATGAAAGTTAAAAAAAAAAACACCCAAATCATCCCCCCCATCCCACCCTATTTTTCATTTAGTTTTTGTCCCCATTTGTCTACTCATCCATCCATATACTGGATAAAGGGAGTGTGATCCACAAGGTTTTCACAGTCACACTGTCACCCCTTGTAAACTACATTGTTATACGGTCTGACTCATGATTTTTAGATGACCGTGCTGATAAAGCATAGGCAAAATTTAGTATTAATCCCAGAGATAGGGCTCTCTGAATGTGTAATAACAAACAAATACCTTTAGCTTGAGAGGATAAACTTAAGTACAACATTTGCCCTTTGGAGGGATACTTATTAAATTTAAAATATGGATAAAAGTCAAACATTTTGCTGTTAAAGGCAGCCAAATTCAAGTATGAATAGAAGTTGGCAGCTTGTAACCTGATGCTAGAAAATCCCATGGAAAGGTTCTGAGTGGCAAAACCTGGCCTGGCCCTCAACCAGTAGTTCTCAAACTTTTCCATCTAATTGCTGTTGATGACAGAGGAGATGAACGAGGGACAGGGGGAGCCTGAGGGTGGGCACGGCTGGGCAAACACCCAAGTGACCTAATGCTAGCAGGACATTTCTTTGAAGCGTCATGTATAATCTTATAAATGTGTGCAAACTTTGCATTATATCCATATTCATTTTTTAGATTCAAAGTCATATTGTAAGCTATTTACTGAGAAGTAAAATGGAAGCACCAGAAGAGGTTGCATGCTGTTTCTCGCTTTACATTGCTGAGCATCCTTGGGATACCATTCCTGTGGTGTGGAAAGAAAAGTCCTGGAAATAATGATGAAGGCTCTCCTTCACGTCTCTTCCTCTCATCTGCAGTTGTCCCTGTCCTTCAGTATTAGTCCTGGGTAGTATTCTTGGCTTCTGTCAGTTAGCACTGAATCCTGTCTGAGATGATAACATATGGTGGTTTAAGATCTGATCCATCTCAGGGGGTTTACGTTTCATAGGAAATTCTGGAGGACAGAACAATTCTGAGATCTTAAGAATGAGATGGAAATTGTGAATGTATATTTTGAGGCAGGCTGCTGATTTCACCTATTACCAAGGTTGGAGAGGATCAGTTTGTGTTCTAGTTATGTGAGGGGAAAGTGACTTCTCACCTCACTGCCCTAGTCCTTCTTTTTTGAGCCCCTATTTGCTTTGCTGATGGTTCCTCAGTGGCAGGCTTTGCTTAGCTCCCTGGTGCAGCAGTGGCTTTCTGAGGTCCAGAGCCCTGACCTAGGTGGGGCCAGATACTTTCCACTTTTGAGGTGTAAGTATCCGAAGACTTGGAAGGCCCATTCTCAGAGTTTGCCAGCCCTTCCTTTGGCCTAGCACACTCTCTTCTGCTAACAAATTTTTTTAAATTAAAAACTTATGTGCCAGATGTTCTGGTAGGTGGGCCGCAACAAAGAATATGAGAAGAATCTGTACCATCTCTGCACCCACCTCCAGAAACTAGTCCTGCAGGGAAGCCTAAAAACATATAAACAAAGCAAAACCAAAAACAAACCCTTATCATGTGATTCCTGTTTTATATGGGGCCTTCTTTCTTTCCTCTTCTTTAATTATTTTTTTGTGTGTATTCTTGGCAAAAACCATCCTGACCTCTTAGAATCTGTGCCAAATAAATACCTTGATCAGAATTAAATTCAGGATGTAATATAAAGTTAAGCAGCCATAACTGAAAAAGTTAACCAAGCCATATTGAGGATATAAAATATTCAGTTCATAAGAAAATAAATATAAAAATAAGTATTTTAGGCAATTTTTTATTCATGTGCCTAGTATATGCTGTCTGGCCTAAACAACTGAAATGCTTAATAAATGACAATACATGCTAGTTCAAAAAAATAATTGGGATTCACTTGTCAACTCCAAAAAAGAATACAGTGTCTTTGATTTTGCTCGTTTGGTTTTGTAAAATGCCTGGGAAGGGGGATGGAAAGGAGCTCAACCACTTGAAATGTTTCCCGAAATCCCTTTTAAAGGGAAAAATATAGTGTCTTCTCTCTGCAAGGAACTATGCTAGGCTTCGCAGAAGTGCAAAGAACAGAACAATTAAGACTGTGCCCGAAGGACTTTATCTTTGAGAGTATTTTTTAGTGCTGTGCATAAAGATGGCTAGATTCTCCCAGGTCCGTGAGCACTAGTAGCCTTGAAGCCTTTATTTGCATAGAAGTAGAGGTTCAAAACCAGGAGGACTCACAGAAGCTGTGTTTTCTTTGTTAATACAAAAGCAGGAAAAACAGTGAGGCAGTAGCAGATCTCTGGGGACTGCATTTTGTCCAAGGTGCTGAAATACCAGGAGACAGTCTCTCCGGCAAACTGTTGGTTAATTCAGCTTTATTTAGACCTCACTACATCTCATTTCAGCTCTAACAATTAAATTGTTGGTGTCTGCCCAAGGGTAGGCATTTTCAACCATAGTCAGTACAAGATAGGACCGACTGTGGCGTCAGGCAAGGAGTGGCAGGGCATGCGCGCTCGTGTCCTCCCACTTTCTCATTCAGCTTGGGACACGGCAGGGAACTCGTGTTCCCATAAGGTCATCCCACAGATTTTTTTTTTTTTTTAACTGATAGACACCTTGACATTCTGTTTGATTTTCAAAAAGAAATAGGGTCTTTTTGATGTGCTGATGAAATTTGTTTATGTGACTGTGCCGGTTTGAGTGTATTGTGTCCCCCAAATGCCATTATCTTTGTGGTCTTGTGGGGAAGAAGTTTTGGTGATGGTTGGATTTGCTTGGAGTGTGCCCCACCCAGCTGTGGGTGATGATTTTGATGAGATGTTCCCATGGAGGCATGGCCCCGCCCATTCGGGGTGGGCCTTGATCAGTGGAGCTATATAAATGAGCTGACTCAAAGAGAGGAAAGAGAGTGCAGCTGGGAGTGATGTTTTGAAGAGGAGCAAGCTTGCTAGAGAGGAACGTCCTGGGAGAAAGCCGTTTTGAGGCCGGAGCTTTGGAGCAGATGCCAGCTGCCTTCCTAGCTAACAGAGGTTTTCCGGAGGCCATTGGCCATCCTCCGGTGAGGGTACCCGATTGCTGATGTGTTACCTTGGACGCTTTGTAGCCTTAAGTGTGTAATTGTGTAGTGAAATAAACGCCGGTTTTATAAAAGCCTATCCATCTCTGGTGTTTTGCATTCTGCAGCATTAGCAAATTAGAACAGTAACTTTCCATCATGTCAATTGTATTAAGTCCCTGGAAGTTTGTATTTACATAAAGAATCCAGTACATTTCTGGGAGAACAATTATTTTTCCTGCAAAAACCAAACCCAAACACAATATAGACAACATACTAGTTGGGCAGCTTAATGAACCCCTTGCTTCACTTTGGGTCTCATTTAGGATTTTTGAGTGAATTCTATACAGAGGTTGCCTGGGGCAACTCACGAGGAGTCCTAGAGTTCTGCACTTTCACCATAAATTCCTTATTTAATCCCTCATCATGCAAGTGAAGATTTGGATCTTCTCGGGCGCATTCCTCTGTTTTCGGGCAGAGCTGTGGTTCCCTCAGATGTAATCGACGTCTTAGCTGGGTGCCCAGCGATCTCACATGCAAAAAGAAGGTGGTGTCCGCTATTTTTTTTTAACAGTTTTTATTCAGGCAATGAAACGTGGAAAAATCTGTTAGTAATATTTTAATAATGTCATTTGTATAACTTTTACAAATATTTACTTGACATATAAAAAGGGCAAACACATCGACAATTATTCCACACAATGCAATCCTGTGAGGAGTGGTCGATGCAGTGTTCATTTCTCCACAGGAGAGGCTCCTCACTCGCGTTGTGGCACTTGCGGGACGTGGTGGAAGCAGACGCACAATGAGGGTTTACTTATTGACCCCTTAGTACATATGGCTATCTAATGGCAGACACGCACTTGTCAACAGCAAGACTGAAAAGTTCACTGCTGCCTCTGAGATTTAAAAGAAATGCCTGGATCCTATTTCAGTGAGTGAGAAGGATCGAGGCTGAAGCTGTGTGTGTGGAAACCTACATACTGCCTTGTATCTGGACCAGGGGTTGTTTCCGAGTTCAAATTTGTATGTCCATTTGAAGATTCTTTGTAAACATAGAATATTGGACAACAGTGTGACTAGGAAACATTTCAGATCCTGCTAAAAGGCAGAGGGGGACAAGTGGCATCTTTACACTTCTAAAGTCAAGTAAAATACAGGGAAGGTTCAGACCACATCCCACTCCTCCTTATGAGTTAAAGCATTACACAGATGGCCACAGGCCAGCATAAGGCACAACATCTCCATATAACCAAAAATAATATATATGTATATATAGTAGCTATAACCATGTTATAGCTAATAAAGTCATTCCTTAGGAATCTTGTTTGTCCCTCTAATTGCAATACTTTGAGGCAGAGAAATGCGATTGCTTTTGGATGTAAAACTACAAAAAGTACAATCTTTAGTTTCCAGGATGCAAGCTCTGGAGGAAGGGAGTGGAGAAGGCTGCCATGTATGTTATCTTCAAAAGAAGATCCTCTGAAAGAAGAGTCTACTATATCATTTTCTTTACTTACCCTTTACTAAATGGGAGACTCAAGGTTTAAGTGGCAAATTGCCTTTTAAAAATAACTGGAGTCTGGAAGTCAATCAAACCTTTTTGAGCATAAATCTCTTTGAAATATTTCTTTATTAAAATCTTTGAAGAAAAAGACTTCTTGGATCTTTGGCTTCGCTTTCTGGGATTCCCAGGCAGTATCTTTTCCCTAATAAGCAAATGATGTACTATCAAAACCTAGTTTCTGTCTTCCCAACAACTTGGTGGATTTAGTAAGACTTCTCAGAGGAGGTGATACCATTTCATATCATTGAAACCTGGATGCTTTTAGCAGTCAATGGCATGCCATAACTTAATTAGCAGCTTATTTTCTTAGATACATAAAATGGTGGTGTATATTACAACCCATGGCATCTTAGATTTGATGAAATATGGCATATTTAAAGTACATAGATTGCCATCTTATCTTGTTAACTAATAATATCTGGGGTGGGGGGATGAGTGAGAGGAAAGAATCTTAGATAATGCTTGAGTTTCTGGGTTCAGTGATTGTGAATGGTGGCAAACCACTCAACAAAATACAGAAAAGGAAGACATCCCAAGTTCACTGGGTATGGGTGACTGCAATTGTAGCTCCTTTTCTCTACCCAAGGATGGAGAGAAGGAGGGCTTGTTATTGTCAGTCAGTCCAGAAACATTAAGAGTATTAGTGTTGTAGATACAAAGATGAAAAATACTCTTTATTGAGTTTTTATTCTGCCAAGCATATCCATTATCTTATTTAATCTTTACCCAACTCACTATCTATGAGGTATATAGTATTCCTATTTTACAGGAACTTCTGCTCAGACAGATTAAGCAACTGGCCCATGGCTATATATAGTTATCCCTTCCACATCATAACTTTTCCCATCACGGTTTCGAGACATCACAGGTTGGCAAAAGAAATCAAATGGGAATTTTTGGGGAGTTTTGTGGAAGCAGCACATGACACATGAAGGCCAGCAGACGACACACAAAGGCTAGAAATGTAGAGATATCTTTAAAAAGTTTAGTAACTCAAATGCCTAAAATGTATGTACTGTTATGTATAATATTACCTGTACAGGATGTATTTTACTGTTTTATAACATAAATGAACAGCTACACAATTTCTGTGCCTAAAATTAAATTTGTAATGAAAGAACTGCAGTTTTATGCACTGGTTTGGGGATGCCAAACGTGTTTACGGCAATCTGATGGTGATCTCGCAGTGATCTTTGCACCTTGAGTTTCTCCTATCTTACATCCCTTAGAGCCATAAACTCTATTAAAATTTTAGTTCCCAAGCTTAGTTTTCCTAGCGGTTCAGAAAGTGCTCCCAAGAAACAAAGGAAAGTGGTAAATTTGAAGGAAAAAGTAAAATTGTTAGATATGCTTCATTCAGGCAAAAAATGACGGCTAGATGTCTGCCATTACAGCGTTAATGAGTTGACCATAAGGCATATCAAGTAAAAAGAAGGAAATCTGCAAAGCCATTGCTGCAGCTACATCAACAACTGCAAAGCATTTGCATAAACCACAAGATCTGCATCTCTAGTGCACAGAAAGTGCAACATTCTTTTGGGTGCAGGATTGGTTACAAAAAAGACATTCCAGTAGACTGTGGCATCATACAAAAAAAAAAAAAAAAAAAAAAAAAAAGACTAAGTCCTTATATGACTCCCTAAAGGAAAATGAAGGTGAAGTGTCTGCCTCTATGGATTTTCAGACCAGCAAAGGCTAGTTTGAAACTAAAAAAAAAAAAAAAGATTTAGCCTACACAATGTAAAAGAAACAGGAGAGGCAACGTCTGAAAAAAATTTTTTCACACAGATTTTCCAGATTGCTGGGGCTCCACACTCCTAACCCCCTGGTGTGGAAGGGACAACTGTAGATAGAAAGTGGTAGAAATAGGATTCAAACACAAGCTGTTTGATTCAAGTCTGATGATAACCATAACCCTGTTGTGGCCCATGAAGCTAGTCTAGAGGATCTCAATCTAGAGAAGAGGTGTAAAGAAATTAAAATACAAAAGTGATAGAATAAGATGTAGATATGTGGTACTGTAGGAGTTAGTTCACTTCAGTGTTTACAGATGCAGGGATGTAGGAATGATTTACCCTGAGCTGTATATTTTCTTGTTAGCTTCTCACAAAATTAGATGTCAGTCAAGGCCCAGAGAAGTTAAGTAACTTCCTCAAGTTCACACAACTCATAAGCAGTAGATCCCACAACTCTCTGGCATTAAAGCCCGTGGGCAAAACATCTGTGCACAAGATGTGCTCCATTCCTTCCTCTAAGAAGCTGGAGCTTGGAGGAAGGAACTTCTAAATGCCAAGAGAAATTAAAGCAGATTTCTGTAGTTTCAAGGAGCATTTGATTCAGTGGGCTACTCCTACTTGAAAGCTGCTTCTTCATTTTGATTCTGGAATATTACCATCTCCCAAGTCAGGGCAGGGGCCACAGCGACCAGAGCCCAGGCAGGTCTCATAGAGTTAGCTTTGACATGCTCCCCCAATGAGTAAAAATCCTTCCTGCTCAAGATAGATCATCCTTCCAATGGCTGTGTATTTAAAGATTCCGGGTTTCACCGAATTGCTAATGTATAGTGAACACGCCCCCTTGTATTTCCACTTTTGTAGTCATATCAGTTATGATCTTGTTGATCACAGCCTGACAGCTTCTGACTCCCAGATGGCCTAGTCAGACTTTTCTTTTTAAGGAAGCACTGTCTGTTTTTAAAGGTTTTAAAAATGTTTTGAAAAGCACTTTGGATTTTACTTTTTAATTTTTATCATGAGCCATATGTTTTTTTTTTTCTTTTAATCATTGGGGTTTGTGCTGGTTTTATTTTTCCCCCATTTTTGGGACTGGGGGAAGTTTGTGTTACTATTTTTGATCTCTTTTTGGTGGGGTTGGCCTTGTGAAGTTGGATGCCCCTATTCACTGCTCTCTGAGATGAAGAGGAGTCTGTATCTGCTCTTTACTGGAAGCTGACCGAGTTGTGGCTTTTCCTCAACTCTGTAATGTCTGAGTGTGGCATGGTGGACCGTGGCCCCTGCCTGCCCAATCCTACCTGCACACAGGTGCTTCTACTCTTTGCTGTATCACAGTAGAGTTGCAGGCGCCCCCTGAGAGGTTCTTGAAAATGTTTATTTATATTGTCCTTTTTTTCACTGGAAGACATATGCATATTCCACTGACATATGTGAAGCAGTTAAGGAATTCTTGTATGCAATTTTCTTTGGCCTTAAGAAGCTGATTCAAAGACTGAAATGAAAAAAAAAGATGGATGGAACATAAGTTGTCTAAATTTTAACAAAAATAAAGGTGAAGATTTCAAATAATTACTGCTCCTGGGGGTTGAGAATAGGGAATTAAGGCTTAAAATGTACAGAGTTTCTATTTGGACAATGGGAAAGTTTTAGTAATGGATGGTGGTGATGGTAGCATAACATTGTGAATATAATTAACAGCACTAAGTTATGTATTTAAGAGGACATTTTTTGTTGACTGTGTCCTAGATTAAACATTTAAAGAAAAGTCCGAGGAACTGCACAATCCAAATAGTGACCCTAAATTAAGCCATGGACTATAGTTAATAGCATAATTATAAAAATGTGCTTTCATCAATTGTAACAAATGTACCCACCAATACAATATGCGAATAATAGAGTGGTATAGGTGAATCGAGTGCTTTATGCATGATTGTTCAGCAAACCCACAATCTTTCTAATAAGATAAATAGAATAAATAAAAAATTTAAAAGTGGAATATAAATTATCTGGATTTTAACAAAAATGAAGGCAAAGATTTCAAATAACTAGTGCTCCTGCAAAACCTACCCAGCGAAAAGAAAGATACTATTCCTCGGTGCCCACAGACCACCATCCATCTCAAACACACCAGCCACTTTCCAGAAGGAAAAAAAAAAAGAAAATCTAAAAAAGATTCCCTGCCTAGCTCCTTCATCTGCCGCCCAGGTATGAAATGGCCCCATTTTGCCTGCCTGGCCGAGAACAAGGCGCCCTGAGAGGTAGGTTCAGCCCGAGCTTTTCCGCCACCTGGGCACAGCCAAGGACGGCGTGAAGGATGAGGGTGACAACTTTGCCGGGCCTGCCACCACGGACCTCCCCTCTGCCTGTCCCGCTGCGTCTGGCGCGGGGCTCGCACGCTCGAGCCCGCGGACTGCGAAGCCCCAGCCCGGCAAGGTTCCCACGGCTCTCGGCCCGACCCCGTCGGTGCGGGGCGCGCAGACACCACGGCGCTCGACGCCTCCCGCGCGGCCGCCGCTCCCCGCCCCCCGCGCGCCCCCACCTCGCGGCTTCTAGGCACCCGGAGCGGAGCAGGCGGCTGGAGCATGCGCCGTGGGCTGCCCGGGGAGGCAGGAAGGGAGGTAGGAGCCCATCACTCGGGTCCCCTTTCCTGCACCGAGCTGCCAGTTGCCGGTTGCTAAGCAGTTATCATTGTTTCTGTGGCGATTGCAGAGGCTGTTGCTAATTGGAGAAGCCCCACTAAGCAGCAGCATCTTCCCTTTTTGGAGACTCTCTGCTCTTTGCATTTAAATAGAAAAGTAGGCTTGTCTACCCCATCTCCCTTCCCCCTTCCCCCAAATAGCCTTGTAATTTTTGAAGTATGGACTAAATCACACTCCTCCTATACCTTCTGGACTCTGGTGGCTCCAAACTCACCGTCAAATCCTGTCTACCACGGTAGTGGTGAGCGCCCTGGATAGAAGACCATGACTACAGCTAAGGAACAAAATGCTTCAGGGAAATCTATGCAACAGCAGGAACAGGTAATGCTGCTTTTTGGAGTGCTGGTGTGTGTGTGTGTGTGTGTGTGTGTGTGTGTGTGTGAGAGAGAGAGAGAGAGAGAGAGAGAGAGAGAGAGAGAGAGAGGGAATGTGAATGTATTTCTTGAATGATTTTGTATTTGTGTATGACTGCAACACCTGAGTCACAGAGCTGGGAGGCAAAATAAAGTGCTGAGTGAGTGCTGCTGGGGTCTGCCGCTTATCCTCTCCCCCACTTCTATTTTTAGAAGATCCCCTGGCTTTATCAGTAATGGATCGGTACAGTGAGCATCTGGCTGGGTAAACTTGATGTGCAAGTGTCTTTGGAAAAAAGGCCTGTCTTCAGAGCTGCCTAATTTAACATGTGTTAGTTGGTAAGGTTTTCAACTACTTTGTGATTTGAGGGGTGGGATGGGAGTAATGGACAACCAAAAAAATTTTCAGCTTGTTCTGACCCCCCAACAGGACTCTGTTTATGTATATGAAGATGAGTCAAATGAAAATGTAGGAGCTATGTTTAAAGGACTTTTCTTGTTCTTCCAGTTGTACCTTTTCTTTCTTTTTTTTTTTCAAGTATCTTTTAAAGGTACTAATAGACTGATGCTGTTCATCCTGGGCAGATAAAGAGTGCAAACTCTCCCTGATAGAAAAGCTGAATGGTGTATTAAAATTAGGACTAAGTAGGATCCATAGCTGAGAAGTAGCAGCTTTTAAGGGAATGGCCGAGGATGGCCAAGGGCTGCACTGGTGTCCCCATATGGCAGAGGGCAGCTGCTCACTCTACCCTGAAGAGGCCCACCGTCTGCAGAGGCTCGCAGTCTTTGGGGGAATAAAGGTGAACCAGCAGGCTGTGTTTTTACCACTCCTGTAGATACTATAATTCCCTTCTTAGAAGGTCTTGAGGGTTCTCATCTTTTAATCACTGTTTGGTTCACCTCAGGCAGATCATTAAAATAGATCCTGGGAGACACCAATAGATTTGCAAAGCAGCTTGCTCAAGCTTGGTAAATCAACAGAATAAGCTGATTTTCCCTATTTATTTTATGGTGGTTGTTAGCTCTCATTTGTTAGGACTGGGGCAAAGAAAGGAGACCTCTCTAGAGTTTAGGAAAGTGAAGAGCCTCTTTGGGGGCATTGTGTGAAAGAATCCCAGCATCTTCTATTCAAAGAGATGTGTATGAAGACAACTTTGGATTTGTATTTAGTGGAAACTACATTTTTATGGGAGCATGTCCTCAAAGTCTGTTTTTCTATAAGAAAAATAATAGTCTACCCTGTTAGTAGTTGTGGTATAGATACCATCGTTGTTGTCGTCATTAGCATCATCATCATCATCATGATTGTCATAATCATCTGAAGATCTTAAATACAATTTTATGTGCCTGGGAAGAAGATATACATATGGAAATTGAAAAATTCTTGTATTTGGTGTGAGAGCTTGTGTAAGGGTTAATGCTCAATGTAGCTTGCAGGTTCAGAATAGGGAAACCTCAATCAAGCCCTGCTCTTTTTTTTTGTAATTCTACAGAATATTTGTTTAATAAATATTAGTTGGAAATATGAGTTTTCCACCCTAAATTAGCATTCTAAAATGAAATGGGCTTCCTTTTATTATAGTTCTCCCCCAGCATTAGGTATTAAATAAGCATGTGCTGGGCTTACAGGCTTTGGCAAGGTCTCAGGTAGTGATTCTGATCATGGACAGTGTTGATGATAATGAAAAGAACATGTTGCTATCCAGAGGTCTAAACTGAAAGGTTGGGATTTGAAAGCTCAATCTGTGTTATGTAAAAGAAATTTTCCAGGTTTCTGACAAGTTTGCTCTTATTTTGCCTAGTATGTCATGATGCCAGAAGGGTGGAAATGTATAAGCTTTAGGTTTGATTTTGTATCTTTTGATAATGGAAATTACTCATATTTGAACCTGTTTAAATTGTGGAAGACTTCAGCTGATATAAAACTGAAGACAAGAGGGAGCATGGAGAGCAGGGTGGGACATCCAGAAGCAGCCATCCTTGTCAAGTGTGATTGGGAAGGTCCATTTCCTTCATTCTCCAGGAAGTATCTTCTTGACCCTTAAAAATTCAAAGCCTATTATGTGAATTTGAACAAAGAGAGGGTCAAGAGCAGTGCTAGGGCATAAGATAAGCAAAATGGCACTGAAGGCAAATCTCACATTTTAAATACATACACCTTTAGGAGGCAAACTGCAAATCACAAAGAGGTGAATGAAATACTTAAGTCATAAAGACTGTTCTACCTTCATCCATTTTTAAAAAGGTATTTATACAATTTTATGTTCTTAGACCACAGAGCTCTTAATGTGTTCTCCAATTCTTAATTTCATTTATTTCCTTGATGTTAATGAAGATTTGTAAATAGCCGCATGCGCAGGCTGGTGGGAATTTATAGTTAGACAAGGCAAAGGAATCGGCTCCACTTATTTTAATACTATCATAAAGAGGAATGCTGGTTTGTGATTTGGTTAGATTTTTTAAGTAGGACATTATTTATTTGTACTAACTAGTTTCAGGACTGCCCGCAAATCTCCAAGGATTATTTCTTGTGAGAAACTCAGTGGCAGGGACACTTTACACCCTTACATTGTGAGGATTTGGATTTAATGTGGCTTGATATTTATTTCCAATAGACTCTTTAGAAATTATTTGGTTACTGCAATACTCTTAGCAAACTAACACAGATATTACAGTTTCTTGCCGTCCTTGGTAGTTGGGAATCAGGCATGTGAATGTCAGGTTGACATAACTTTTCTGTGCCAAGGATTATAGCAAATTAATGAAAACAATTTGGGTAAAGATAAAACCATGTGATTTTAGCCACTACTTAGAGATTCCTATGCTTTTTTTCCAATTTGTGTTTGCTCACAAAAGATTAAAATAAATGACAGTAAATGAGAGAGAGAGAGAGAGAGAGAGAGAGAGAGAGAGAGAGAGAGAGAGAGAGAGAGAAAATTTTAAGAATGATGTATGAACACATTGGAATAAAAGGGAGACTAGACTTCTAGAAGACCAGTTCTCTTTCTCTCTCTTTGGAGAAAGCTAAACTTTATTTCTAAACCTAGAGATATTTGGAAGCTATATCTTTTAAACTGAATGAATTGAATTTATCCTTTGGCTTGGAAGCAAATCAGATAATGCAGAGACTCCTCAGTAAAAATACATAAATAAATAAAAAAGAATCAGCATCCATGGACTGCACTCTATTTTCCCATGTGTAGAGTTAAACGTAGTAGCTGAAGAAAAAAAACCTTAAGCTAATTTGGTTTAAATTTAGTGTATTCTCACAAACAAACCTTTGCTTAGAGGAGACTAAAATTATGAACATTTTTTCCCTGAAAGAAATAAAAGTACAAATTTATTTTAAAATATATTGCCCCATTTCAGAAGATTTGGAATTTAAAAACAGTGATAAATAATGCTACCTAAGCTAGGGAAGACAGAAAGATTAATTTTCCATGCTTCCAATGTACCATGACACTTTACTTGCTTCTTATTTTACTGAAGGAGAAGGTTAATATTGAGCAGGAACGAATTTTTAGTGGCATATCTTGTATGTGTGTATGTATGTGGATGGATGTATACACACACATACACAAAATGCACATGTATATGAAGGTCTCACACATCATAAAATCACAGAATTGGGAGACCTCAAGAGTACACCTAGTGACCAAGTTCACCCCCTGTGTACCTAGGATCTTTTTACACAAATAAATGAGAATACGCCTTTCCTTAAAAGATCAAAAAAAGTCTCTTTCCGTAAGGATACATCCTATCTTCTATTGCTAACTTGTGTCTTTTGCTATACATTAAGTTCAATCACATCTTTTAGTTCCCCAGACATAGAAATCAGTTGGTCTGAGTGTCCCTCATGTGTATGACAATTTTGGATTGCTTCCACAGCTTCTCCAAGCTGCACAACTCCCAATAGACATTCCCTGATGTTTCTATTCTCTTTTAAAATTATGGACCTAGTGTTGACTGATAGGTTAAGTTATTTGAGCATTTGTAATAATAATGCTATTATAGAAGAGTTTTCTGAAGTGAACAGAATTTTATAAAGAATGTATTCTGTAGAGTTGGCATGAAAAGTCATGTGGCTTAGAATTCTGAGAGAGGTTAGTAACCTCCCAGAGACACACAGGTAATGGCACTTGAGCAAAACTTCTGATATGCCCTGTTCAGTGCTCTTAACATTGGATCTTATTGCTTTATTCGATAGTGAAATTCAATACCAAAAGAGAGGATCTGTCTTTGCCAGTCATGTGATTTAAATGCTTTTATGTAAGCGTGCTAAGTGAAAAGGCAATGTAAAGCATCACAGTTAAGGTAAATGTTGTATTAAATAAATTTTAGATGGGGATGGAAACTAGAAAAATGAGATTCAATATTAGGAAATGCAAACATGAATTAATTTATAAGTCTCCCAATAGAAGAGGTGATCCTTTCGCAATTCAAAAAAAAAGTAGCATTGAAGACAGCAGTTGTCCTAATATAAATTAAATGGACTATTCTGTCCATGGTCTGTGTTATCAAGGATTATGGATAAAAAGAATACTTTAAGGAATTGGGTGAAGAATAGGAAAAATAGGTTCTTAGATGGTGTAGAAATACATCTAGGACTCATGAACTTCCAGAGCAAGGAGAAAGAGAGAAGTACTTTGGCTGCAAATGGGTTAAGTTGTGAAGGATCTGAGAGGAGAGCTCAGAAGTCCTGGGTATCCTAGAGAGAGCTTGTCCAGAACAAGAGCTTCATGCTCTGGGATCACTAGGCTGGGTCCTGGAGGGCAAGGGTGAAGAGAACGGCAGTGTTAAGTCTTTGGAGAGGAGAGAAAGGACAGCTGGTGTAATGCTATCCTTAGAGGAAGACAATTTTTGTTTCATCACTAGAGAGGAAACCATGGCAATGAGACAGGCAACTAGTTTGAAGCCATAATCACCTGTGCTCTTGCGACTACTAATAGTTCTCAGTCTTCTGTGATCCAACTCACAAGACCTATTAAAGAAGTCAGTGAGTGAGCCAGTGTAGCTTATTAGACTAAATGAAAGCAAGAAAATTTGGGAGAAGGGGCAAAAGCTATCCCGATTGGCTTTTAGTGCAGCCACATTCAAAACAGATTGAAGGCAGCTTACTTTTCTGTTGAAAAATTTGCTCTATGCATTAAACATGTTTTACTGTTTTATACTGATATTCCATTGAACTTAGCATTGCCCCTTATTTTTAGTACTGGAGTTAACACAGAGGCTTACCCGCCGCTGAACAGAGAAAATCCTGGGAGACTTTGAGGATTGGAGGATGCTTTTCATTAACCTTCACCAAAACATCTTTAGCTCTGGTTTGCAAGTGGAAAATGTTAAGATGCTAATCACTTATAGTAATGAACAGTCATCCTGTTTCTGCCTCATTGGGAATTTTGTATCATTATTATTTTTTATGCTAATGAGCCATGCCTGTGTTTGACAGCAACTTACTTGGTTATGCAATAGGCATCTTTCACCCCTTCTTTTTGAAGGAGAGGAGAGAATGGGTCTGATGGACACTTTTAAACTGGAGGAAACGAATATAATTTGGGGTAGAAATGATCCTCTGTTAGCTTTTAGAGTTCAATGACTGCTAGAAGTCACTACTTTAAAAATATCAGATTAAGTGGAGGTTGTGTGGTCTTGTTTCAGACATCCTTTGGAAAGAGAAAATGAACTAAAATCTTTTTATTTCAAGTCTTAAGTTTGGTTACCTTTGACATTAAAGTGTAGGAGCAGGAAACCATGCCAGTTTGGGTGGAATTTAAGCCTTAATCCAATTTGTTCTGATTTTGCATAGGACTAACCTCCTCAAGAGCAAATCCTTCCCTTCTGTGACCTTGAGAGTCTATGATTCTTGAGGTGGGGAAATAAATGAAAGGGGTACTGGAGTGGATTCAATAAAAATAGCACAGGAAAAATGATCAAATCCAGAAAGTCTATTCTATCTCTACTTGTTTACTTTTCAGAACCCTTTATTGCAATGTCCCTAGGCCTGAAATCTCCATCAGTACCTATAATATAATATAATTTGCTCATACTTGAGTCTTCCTGTCAGGGCTTTCACATGTCCTATCCTACCTGGGCCTTGCTAAATTACTGGCAAAAATCCAATCATTAAAAAAAAAAAAAATTTGGAAGGTCAATTAATGTATTACCCTAGCTTGAGAGTATTTTTAATTTTAACAAGGGCCTTTGGCAATGAAACTCAGTGGAATTAACAATTGAAATTATGGGGCAAAGTTAAGGCAGAACTGAAGGGAGAAATAATATGGTATTTAGTTAAAGTGATTAATGAAGAATTAAGTGGAGGTCACAGTGAGGACATTTTTGGCACCTGTAAGTCACTGGGAGTTTGGTTACCTCCTATTTACACCTGTTTAGTCGGAGTGTATATTAGAGCTCGTCCTTTTGCAGGCAAGTACCAAATAACTTATCCTGTTGCTGCTTTCTGCCTTCAAACCCAGGAGGACTTTGTGCACCGGAGTTGAAATTTGCAACAGTCCCTTAGGAAAAATTGTCATAAGCACAAGCTTATGACAGTCAGTGCTGTGGGCCCACTTTGATCATGCTGCCATCTATTTTAGAAGTGTCAGCTATGGTGCCATAGGATCCTGAATGCAGTCCCCCACCAACTGCTTTACAAAACACGTTACTGATGTTATAAAGTCTTGATAATAGAATTTTCTGTGACAATTTGTATATTATTCTGTGGCTGGTTTCTGATCAATTTTTTTAAAGAGATTTAACTTCCCTTGTCAAAATTCAAGAAAAACTGCTTTTCCCAATCTCAAACTGCATGAGACTCTGAGCATCATCTCAAGCTGCTAAATTGTTAATTTGGAACACAGGCTTCTAAAAAATGTCTGTGTGTGCGCCAGTGTGTGTGGAGGTGGGAGACAGATCAAAAGGTACCAGCACAAATCTGCTGATTAAAATGGGAAAACTGTGGTGGGGGTGGGAGTGGAGACTCTCAAAACATTGTAAAAGGTCAAAGTCTGTCTTCTGGCATGCTCATATGATTCCTCTGGAAAATAATGGGAATTCAGACTTAGGAAAGGATAGATTCAACCCCTTAAATAGGTTACCCACAGCAATGTATAACATTAGAACCAAAAAATTCCAAATATCTCCCTATTTTTTTCTCTTTAGAAATATGCAACAGAGATGACCTTGAATAGTGGTGATGCATGTTTTAAAATTCATGAGAGAACTTTACTTCTCTATTTTTAAGAGGTGATTTTATTCTTTTGCTTGCTAGAATGTTTAAGGTTGTTAACAGCATTCACTCCGGGAATTCTAAAATTATGGCACTGTGTATCTTAACTTCAGGTTCCTGAATGGGAGAGGGAAGTAAACATATTTTTAATTTTGATAGCTTGCCTAATACCCCATCCACTTATTAGACAGCTGTTGGATCAGAGTAAGATTTTTTATTTTGATAAATACATGACATAGGAAGAGGAGAGCCCAGGAGAAGCTGGGAGAAAAAAAGAGCTGGATGGAAACAAATGAAGGTTAGGGAAGAGTGGAAAAATTCCCAACTGTGTGTAGTCTGAACCAAAGGGGCAGCCAAACAAAATCTGCTCTGGAAAGATAGAATGTTTCTTTGGGGATGTTTTTGAAAAACCAAAAAATGAAATGATTACCTGACAGCATTTTAAAACCAGGATGACATATAAATTACACAACTGAAAGCAGCAAAGGGTTAGTAAAATTCTGAAATGAGGGGAGAAAAAACATATATCTGAACCTCACATGGTTGATTCCAGCTTAAAAAAACAGGAATGTGGGCAGTATATGAAACTGGAGGAATGGTTGGGAGGTAAAGATTTATTTTTGTGAGGGTGATTATTTAATCTAGGTATGTCTTGATGAAAAAGGGGCATTGGAAGCTAAATGACCTCATGATTTCACAAATAAAATTCGAGTTGACTTAGAAGCAATGAGCTATTTTAAGACATATATCCTTTTCATCCATTTAAGCATAAGTAGAGTGCAACTGTGTTATAACTATGCAGTGTTGCTTGAATTAACCTGAGAAATGTTTAGGAAGGCTCAAAACATTTAGAATTTCAGGTTCTCATTTTGATTAGCAAAATAAACCCTCCACCCCACCCCCAATCAAGTCATATGGTGCAAGGTTAAAAGAATGAGAGATTAACCAATAATAGAATTTTCACAGGTAAAGAACTATTTTATCATTAAAAATGAAAGAGCCTTAAGGTCTCAAAAGTTCCCTTAGTGGGGCATATTAATTTTACCTGCTCCTCACAAAGACAGGAAACTTCATCTTTGCCTTGACAGTAGCCTTCTTTTTGAGGAGCTGGGGGCAAATGTGTGCTTGGGGGCCCCTGACTTCTGATCCCTGCTCTCCCAATCACTGGCTGAGTGGCCCTGGGCAAAATCTGGTATGATTGCAGATCTGTAAAATGGGCATAAAGGCTGCCATAACTTTGCTGCAAAGAAAGCACTTATTAAGCTCACAATAATGTTCTTGGCTGAAAGATTGCAAAGTACTGTTTAATGAGCACTTATGAAGTTTGTTGGCATAACAATGGTGTTTGAATGGATCTTCCATTTACCAGAGGCTTATGTGTCTATTCTAAGATGGGGTCTTTTATGAAATCATAGCATGCTCGACTTTTATGGCATCCTAAAGACCATCTTGCCCAGTGAGTTTCAGACTGTTTGAGCAGCAGAATCCTTTTTCATAAAAGAAGCAAGAGGAAATCCCAATATGTGGAAGAGGTACAAGTAGAGCCAGTCTGACCGCCTCTCTCCTTTCTAGTGGCCCCTGAGGCATGATCCCTGAGAGCAGTTTGGAGCTCAGCTTAAAAAACACACATCTAATTCAGTAGTCTAATTTTATACAGAAAGAAACAAAGCTCAGAGAGGTTGAGAAAATTACCCAAATCACACAGCTCACAAATTGCAGACTTAGAACCCAAACCCATTTTTTTTGGTTGTTGCTCAAAATCAAGCAATCCTGGGTGAAAATGATAAAAATAATATGCTAAGAAGATTACCCCAAAAATATTAAGTGAAACTGCAAAAAACAAATTCAGCAAGGTCGATTTAAAAAGTTCACATAAGGTAGGATGACGTTTACTGCAGTTTATTTTCCCTCATGTCCTATGGATAGACATAGCTATTCTTTTTATTGCATTATCTCTGGACAAATTAGCTTTTTCATGGCTACTTTTCATATTTAACTAATCAATTGTTCAGTGAATTGCTTTAAAAATAAGGAAAAAATGAGAGTGTAACAATTGCTTTTCTCCCCAGTTATTTAAAGTAAGCGACAATTAAATTTTGCATGCCCTGGCAGTATGCAGTAGGTAATTTTCAACCTCATCTTACACTTGAATAACTTCAAAGGTGGTTATTGAACACGTGTGGGAAGATGGAAGTAGAAGGGAATGGAGTCCCGGTTTATCACCTGTATAAATTGGGGATTCTGCCCTAGCAGCAGTTCAGAAGTAGAAAAATTGGGAAATTCTCTTTGTTCACAGGCTTAAACTGAGTCAAGTATAGTGATCATGAACGCTTAGATATCAGATCCCTTTGGAAGATCTAAGAAAAGCCATGGACCTGCTCACCAGAAAAATCCACATAACCTCTTGATTTCATGAGGTTTTTGTCTGTTTGTAGCCTCTTGGTTGCATATCTCTGTTACCTTACTGTGGGCTCCCAGCAAGCTGGCCTAGTCTTAAGATGCATCAATAAATGCTCAGTGCTGAGACTTTCTGTGAACATTGACCAAGCAGCCACCACGTGCTGAGTCCTATGCTAGGTACAGGGGAAGCTCAAACACATAGGAGGGAGTAGCAGAGGGGTCAGGGGAGAGTGGTAAGGGAGAAATGGATAGGATATCCTAGAATGGAGTAGATGAATGATCTGCAAACCATGTTGTATGATTACAGGTTAAAAGAATGTGATTGTGTAACTGAGATAAGAGGAAGTAAAGTATGTCATGATGATGTCTTTAATATTTGAGGAGCTGTTAAGTATTAGTACAAGGAGAGAGGGTTTTGATCTTTTTTTTTTTTTTTTTTTTTCTGTGTTGCTCTAAAAGACAAAACTAGGGATCTATGAATTTATGTCCTTAGACTGGCAGATTTGGGGCCAGTGTCAGGATGTGTTCTTCGAGCTACAGCTGTTCAGGAAATGTCTGACTTTCCAGCACTCTCCCTGTCACCAGGAACATTGCAGTTAGAAGCATGGTGGTTGTTAGCCTGCGATGTTCAGCTGTGCTCTTTCTTCATAAGAGACATTTAACTAAGGGCCCCATAGTCAAATTTCAAGACTTTAATATGGTACCTATTTTCCCTTTCTTTGACACAGCTGTAATCTTCTGAGAGACACAAACATGTCTTGTTCCTTTTTGTGTCTCCAACACTAAGCACATGCTGCATCCATTAATCTGTGTGCTGAATGAATCAGGAAATGAATGAATTGAATCCTTCCCTCCAGACTCCATCCAGTGAGTGATCCACAAAGTGAAGAGGTCTGTGGTTTTATTCATTCATTCAGCAAATGAATCATTGAACAAATGAATCAAATTTTCTGTTGTAGGGGAAAATAAAAGCCCCCTGCAGAAGCATCAGCTAGGCCTTTCTTTCCCTGATACTTAAAGCATCCTTGCTCCTTTTCCTTTACCAACCCTCAGCCCCAGCCTGTCCTCTCTCAAACCATTTCTACACTGCAGAGGTATCAGCGGTTCCTCAGAGCCACAGGTCATGTGCTAGTGCTCCACCTTCCTGTGGTTCATACCAGTAAAGTTATGTGAACCTTCTCTCTCTTTTTTTTTTTTTTACCAACTGCCTAGATAAACAAGGAAGCCAGTTGGAGAGAAAAGGACACCTGTTGGAAAATAGGAATTATACATCCCCAGAGCCCTTGTGTTTTATTGAAGCAGAAACACTAAAATCTTCCTCATTCACCCAAATGATTTAGTGGAATAAAAGGATGCTAAAGTCCACATTGCACTACCTTCTCCCAGATTCCAGTAAAGCAGACTTGAAACATTTGGGTTGATCCTCTAATATTCAGGTGGGAAAATCTGTGAGGGAAGAAGAAAAGTGGATCCAGATGAGAGAATGAACAGGTCTGGATTGGCTGCTCTGGTTGCCTTCTGCAGGGTCTAAGTTGGGGAAGTTTTTTGGACATTTTTATGAGTTAATGTAGGTTTAAAAGTGATTTCAGGTGTGAGTGACAGGATGCAATGCTTTCCTCAGGAAGAATAAGTGAGACCGTGAAACAGTGGCTTGTAAATCCATGGAGATGGGGGATTGTTACAGAGGAAGGAGTACAAACTTTGATGGCAGATGGGTCTGAATTTAAATTTCAGCTCTGGCATTTCTAAGCTCTTCAGTGTTTGATGAGTTGTGTAACCTCAGTTTTCATATCCAGCAAGTGCTTGATTAATAGTATCTGCTACTATCATCAGTATTGCAATTATTGTATCATAACATGTAAAGGAGCAGAGACATGATGACATGAGTTGGGTCAAAACGTTGACTATGTCTGTGCCGCCACCGCACTCCCGACCCCCGTCTGGCTGTATGAGAGAAGTTGCCAAATGAACACAAATGTGCACTTCATATAAATTGTGTTTGCCACACTGAATGAAATAGTTTACTTTTCCTTAACTGCTTCTGTGCTTGAAATTGGACAGAAGATAAGCTGCAGTTGAGGCAATTAGCCTGCAGTTTTTGATGCTATTAAATTCACTTAGGCATGTGGCTGAATAAAGTCCTTGAAGCTTAGCTGAGGTGTGTTAGTTGTCACAAAAGAATTTTTAACTCAGATATTTGCTTAACTTAGTTCAGTAATAATTCTCTCATAAGCCTGGAGTTGTCAGACAGATTATATATATATATGTAACTTTGTATGCAAACTATACTATCTCTTTTAAATTTATTAAAGTCTTACAGTGAGGCCAATTTTTAACATCTCCAAATTTGGATTCTGAAGAAGTATGGCCCCAGCAATGAATAGACATATGATTAGAGTTTTTCTGTGCTTATTTCTAATTTAAACTATCTCTGTTGAAAATTTCAGATTTATATAATTGTATTATCATTGCTTGAATGATGAAATTATACATAAAGTAACATACAGTAATAGAATCCAAGATAAACACTGAAAAAACCAGAATGTGAGCAGCGAGTCTGGCTTGTTCCTCTCTGTGAACCTCAGGTGGCTTGTGTCAAGTGCTCTCAAATGAATACTGAGGACAAGAAATTCTAAACTGGTGTGTTTTTCATTCAAGTCTTAATTTCATGGAAGCAACTCGAAATATCTTTTAATTCTCTAGTAGCTTCTGAGCTGATTCAGTGTCTTGGATTTTAGGAGTACATAGGGAATTAAGGAAAACATTAGATTTTAAATTTTCAAAAAGTACAAGTTGATACGTGTTTTACCACTGTGGGAGAAACCTCACTTCTAGCCCCAAGGCACCTATTTGTTGGCACTGAATTTATTCACAGAAATTGTGTATTACATAATTTTATGTAGAAATGTGTGTGAGCATTTTTAATGATGTAGGACTTAATATTTAGCCCTCTTTTGCTCACTCTTTATATACTTAGGAAAGTAAATTATTTTCTTAATTTATCCTGTGAAGAGAAATAATCAGCTTAAAGATAAAAGTGATCTTGGTATAACAATTAATCCTCAAATCATTTACATCCATATCAACCACATTCATACACTCTTCCAGCTACCCAGAACTGCCCGCTACCAAGACCAGAAAATTAGGCATCACTCATTGAAGGTTCTTTAAAAATGCTTTGTGCATTAAGAAAACTTCCTGGAAAGAGAAATTTCTTGAGTAATTTTTGCTGAGTAAGTTGAAGATTCTCCAGTTCAAGCCTGTTGCAGGCTGACTAGAAATCACTGGTACAGGATAAGTAGCACCCAAGAGGTAGAAATGGAGAGACGAATTTCTGGCCCTTTGCTAATCAGGATATATGGTTTTATTTCTTCCTGAGCTCAGTAGGTAGTAACAACTAGCCTGTTTGTCCCTACCCATATGCATGAGTATATATATGTTAGAGAAAAAAGGATTAGCTTTGGTGGTCTCTCAATTTCAGAGATATGTGATCTCAGTTTCTCTGTTGGCAGTTAGAAGCATTGGAATGGAAGAGGTGCACATACGCAGAAAACTGTTCTTCTATTCCTTCCCCCACCCACTCTATTTTGGTTACTTAGCAGTTTGGAGCAGTGAGCTGATCTTCGTTTAGTTACTAAGGTTTGCTGCAGAGGAAGGCTGCTATGTTAGTGGAAAGTAATGAAGTATAAACACCCTAGGATTGACTAACTGCAGTCTCTTTTAAGTACCTGTCATCTTGAATTTCAATAGTCTTACTGACTTTTGTAAAAAAAAAAAAAAAAAAAAAAATTATACCTTGTGATTATCTATTTCATGTAAAAAATTACAAAGACTGTTTTGATGTAAGGATTGAAGTAAAGCAATCACGTTTTTGCCTTCAAAAAGTTTTGTTGTAACTGAGATGAAATTTTCATTTCCAAAGACAAGGATAAAACTCCTACCTTTCTTCTGTATAATTTTAAGATGTAGAATATAATAATAATAATACTTTATATTTGTATAACACCTTACGCCAGTACTAATAGAAATGTAATGCAAGCTATGTATGTAATTTTACATTTTTAGTAGCCACATTAAAAAAACTGAAAAGAAACACATGGAATTAACTTTATAATTTATTTTATTTAATCCAGTATATCCAAAATCTTATTATTCCAACATGTAACCAATATAAAAATTGCTAATGAAATATTTTGCATTCTTCTTTTTCATACTAAGTCTTTGAAGTCAAGCACGTCTCAATTCAGACTAGCCACATTTCAAATGCTCAGGCCTTACATGTGTCTAATGTTTTCCATTTTGGAAAAAAGTGTTATGCTCATCAGGGTTTTCACTTAAATGAAATGATCTCATGTCCTCTAATATATTAAATTTCTGTACTTAACGAAAATTTATCTCCAGGCATTAGAAACTGTGTCTAATGTCCATATTATGAAGAGAAAAATTAGTCTCTGTTGAATTGGCAAATTGTTTGAATTAACAAATGTACTAATTTCTGAAAGTTTGAGAAAAAGCAGTATTCATTCAATATAGCTCAGCATCTACTGAGCAAAAGGTAGTATTCATTCAATATAAATATTGACTGAACATCAGCTAGGTGTTACCCCTCTTCTAGGCACTAATGACCAGTAGAAGAATAAGAGTAGTAATATCGAGCATGCATCAATTATGTGCAAGGCATTGTTCTCTGCATTGACAGAATTTACACTTGTAGCTTAGATTACCTTCTCCCAAAGAAAATGTGTTGTAATTGGATGAAACAATTTCCTTGTACCCCCTTCTGCTCTCCTTAAGATTAATACTGGCTCTGGGATAAGGTAGCAGCAAAAATGAGAGTTGAGGAAGGAGCTGTGAAAAAGGATTTGAGCCAGTGTAAGTTTCCACCCTCTATCCCCAATTACTTCATTATCGCTGCTCACTGAGGATTGATGAAGATTAGAGATGGGAGATGGCTGTATAGAGGAGGTTCGGTAATTGTTCATCTCTCTCCTGCAGACATTGGCCTGTAGACTTTTGTTTGTTTTAAGCAAAAGTGAGATTTATTGAAAAGATCCTGGTGTTAATGATACAGGTTGAAGAAAAGCTGAAAATCAAGACTTGGGGAGCAAAGCAGCTGTTGTCCTCCAACAGACCCTCTTTCTCCATCATGTAGAGAGGCTGGCTGCCAGCAGTTTCCTCAATCATATCCTCCTATGTTAGTTGGGCTAGGAGAGAGCTCTTCCCCATAAGCTCCTGGAAGGACTCTGACTAGCCTGGCAATGTGTCCATCTCTAGATAGTCACTGTGGCCTTGGAGATGGCATACTATAAGCCAATGTTCTTAACTACAATACTTAACCATTAGGAAGTAGACTTAAAATTCTCATAACTGCATTATGATGCAATGCATATTTGAAATTATAGAAGGAAATGCATTTGATATGTGGAAAAGTAGAACAGCTTGTTTCTCCCCCAGTTCTTATTTGGGTAGAATACATCCTCATCATGCGTTGACACTTTAACAAGTCAACTCTATAAACATAAGGGTCAACAACAGAAGGAGAACAATTTTCTTTTGGTCTAAAACTTTATACCCAGTGGTATTCTGTGCCATGTGGAGAATAATGCCTAATTCATTCTTTAGCTGTGGTAGGCAATATGCAAGATTCAACAGCATCAAACCTGACCTCAGCCTGCAGGGAGCTTAACAGTGTTCTGTGGCAGAGGAGATATAATAGATGCATAAAACCAGTGACTACAGTAGAGGAGAGAGCAGAAAATGTCTTGGACTCTAACAAACCTTAATTCCACTTTTACTTGGGAAGATAGTAGCATTGACTGGGTATCTACAATGAAGAGCTGTATCTACAATGAAGAGCAAAGTATCAAATGCTGAGGGGGATTTTGTAGACAAAAAACATTATAGGCTTTGTCTTCAAGATATTTGAAATGTAAAATATGTGCACATCAAATGCTTATACATGTCACATTACTGTGAAGTTATCAACCTAGTTTCAAAAGCCATGCACAAAAATCTAATCAGGTAATATATATGACTGTTCATTATAAACCATGATACCATAAAAACCGAGATGGTATAACTGTAATCATACCTTCTATTTTATAGTTCATTATAAACCAGCTAGCTTGCTGAGAAGAATGGGCCAATTAGTCCTGATCAGGAAAAATAAATGAAATAATGAGAAAAATTCAAAACCAAATGAAATGCCATGCCCAGGCACATCTTGAAAAAATTTATGAAATAGTTTAAATATGAAGAGCTATTGTAAAGTTGACAATAAAACTGTGAGGTGAGGATATTGTTTCTTTTCCAAGATTCACTCCTCCAAGTTGGTTCTAATGTGAAAGTGTCTTTTCATGATTATTTATAGTTCTTTAAATTGGCAGAGTTGGGCTAAAGCTAAAACCCTGTGGTTGGTATTAAAAAAAAAAAAAAAAAAAAGCAGGTATTTTGCTTAAAAAAAAAAGCCTCTAAAAATCAGAGCTGCATATAAACTGAGTATTTGCTTGATTGTGTGCGTGTGTGTGAAGTCCAGCCTGCCATTTGGCATTTGGCCCATATTGGGGGCAAACACTAATCTTGGTGACTGATGTTTTTGTCAAGCTACATACAAAAGGTATATGTCTATTTTCATCATCAGCTAACATCTATTGAGCACTCGCTGCTTTTGGTCCACCAACCGTGAAGTTTTATTGACCCATTTGCTATCTCTCATGTAAGTGGGTGAAATCATCTTTCTTGACAGGAGAAGTCGAAGAATGATATTCTACTTGTCTCTGAGCAATTTGAGCTTGCCATTTTTACAGATTTTAGTTTTAGCTTCTTTCCTCTTTCTCTGTCAACCTTAGGCCATTGGAGGAAGGGTAAGGTAACGTGTTTAGTTTTGGCAGAATTTCCATGGTAGTTCTAAGTCTCCTTTTTAGCTGATACCCAGGGATTTATAATATTTTGATCTGAGCTGGTTGAAGTTTGAAATCAAGAAAACCAATATGATTTCAGCTTAACAATGACCTTATGGGTGTGATATGCATGAAGATTATTCAGAGTTATAAGATAATATAGGTGAAAACTTTATGAAAACTCTAATGTAATGCATATACACACATACCTATATGTGTGCATACTTACATTTTCTGTTTGCAGTTAAGAATGAAGGCAGGAGGGAAAACTGAGTACAATGCATCATTTCTTCAGTAAGGGAAGGGTGAGAATGGAGGATAAAGTGAATGGGGTTCCATGGCAGAGAGAGAAAATATTTTTTTCCTATTGGGGTGTATCCTACCAATTGATTAAGTTGTGGTAACTAATAACTTGATTATTACTTTCTGTTCACACTTACGTTCTACTTCTACAATGGGTTATTTGGGAAGATGCTCTATATTTGTCTCTCTCCCCTATCCAGTTTCCCTTTGTCCAGTTTTATTATGATTCAAGTAACCTTGATAAAAATTGTATTGCTAATGTACTCTCCTTCTTTGAATTGTTCTTTCTGTACTTTAGTCCCTTCAATCCAGACAAAACTTAATGCTGGCTGTATTTCTACTTGGCTGTTTACTTCTCATTCCCATGCGACAACTTGGTTTCAAATTTGTTCTTTTACACTGACCAGAGATACCGTAGTAGTACGTGATCTTCTTTTCTGGGTTCTGTGAAGCATAACCCCCTTCCCACCTTTTTTACCCTACTTAATCATGCTCAGATTTGGATCACAAATCCACACTCTCCTACCTCATAAGAGTTTTGTAAATATTTTATGGTCTATTGCCTGAGGCCTTTTTTTTTTTTCTCACATAGGCAGTAGGTTGTTAGTCCTTTTTTGTAGTCCTCACTTGTCTTTTATGAATGCCCTGAATTTTAACACAATGTAGAAATCATGATGCGAAATGTGATGTTTGTGTGGAACTTAACAGATTAATCAGCCTTTGCACAATCAGGAGTTTATTTGGTTCTCCCAAACTCTTGGGGTAGGATTTATGATCTCTGTTTTCCAGATGAGGAAATGGAAGCCCAGTGAGAGAATGTTCCCAGAACTATCAGAGGTAGTAAGTGGTAGAGCGAGGGCTCAAATTTGGACCTTCTTTCTCACATCCATTGCATTTTCCATTGTATTACCAACCATCCAGCCATTCTGCTGAGCAAGGATTTAGGTCATGTATATCAAATAATATTTTTCAGTGGAACTTCTTTACAACAGAAAACATTTTCATCTCCAGAATATTCATGCCTGGCTCTTATAATCTTGAGCCTCCATTGCACACCATTGCCTCTAGGACATATTTTATACCTTTATTTCAAATACACATTGGGTTCTCGTTATTCTTTGTTACAGTGGATCTCTTTACATGCTGCCCTAGGAATCACTTTTAAAATCGATGGAGTTTAGCTGGAGTCTCTTTTCTGTGATAGAAATTCCTTTCCCAAAGTAGTGGAGCAATATCTCTTAATTGGATATTTGCTCTAATGATTCAGAAAGTCAGTTAGTCTTGTTTGCTTTATTTTCATTATAAGCTAAAGAATTGGATGGTGTTTCCCTGATTTATTGAGAGCTGTACCAAGACTGTCAGTATTCAATAAATATTATTAATAATCAGAGGTAAGACACTTATATTTTCTGTCATATACACATCTCTAAATGTTTAGGCCAAGGGCATGTTTTTAATGGATTCAAATAACAAATATAAATTGTGCCTCCCTGTTACCTGAATATCTTCCCTGTTTGGAGGTTTTATTGTCAGCAGCTGCCAAATAACATTGCATGAATCATTTTAATTGAACCTTAAGCCTGATGTTTTTATTGAAAAAATGGATTTCAAGTTATTTTTCATACATAAAGGCTGCATGAAGCCTATGCTTCATTGTTGAAGACTATCTCAGATATGGATGACCTTACTCCATGCTTCAAGGAAAAATAAAACCTCACAATATCATTATATATTTGATATTTGGCAAAAAAAAAAGAAAAAAAAAAAAAGAAAAAAAAGATCAATTAACTCTCCCAAGATCTATAATGAAATGACTGTAGGGCATGAAACAAGCTGAACTGTGTCCAGAAGATCAGCTCATCCAAGTACGTGTGACGCTTGTACCACAGCTATCTGTGGCTTAGGAGCGGTAGGTTTTGGTAATGATGATGGCACCCTTTTCTGGTTCAAGTTCTTATCCAGAAACCTGATGTGGTTATATCTTTGGTGGTTTCTACTTTATGTGAGATTACTCCTTAATATTTTTAAATTATCCCTTGAGAATGTAAGTCAGAGCTCAAAATTTATGTCTTGATGAAACAAGGATGCAGATGTAATTGTGATAAAATTAAATCTGTGATTCCCAGAAACAAGGTATAAAATATTTGAAAAATCTACCTGGCACCAGTGGATTAATTGTTATCTCTTATTGTCAGATGGGACTTAATCTGGATCCAAAAAGGCTTATTTGCACAGTATTGTGCATTTATCAAGATTGTATAATTCTGGCATTATATTTTGTTGTTAATTTTAGTATGTAAATATAGAAGCACTTTAAAGTATTCACAGGCTACTGTGATCACCATTGTTTAACTTGTCTAGTTGTTGCATAGAAATAATTCTGCTGTTTTCCCATTATGATTTTCTCTACAGAATTTGATGTCCAACACTAATTGATATGTTATCTTCTGAGCTATGTAGCAAATAAAATACTCTCCTGATTTCCCACAAGAAAGAAGTGAAGAAAGACAGATAATTGATCTGTTTGGTTGGCAAACTATATTCAGTGAGTTCCAGAAGGGTAGGCATAGCAATGGATGCTTACAAACATATGCCAGAACTTTTCCAAGAACTTCGTAATGTTCTTAGAGAGATAAGAAATACCTAAATCTAGATCTCTTTTGATTAATCTCGGTGTTTTGCTTGGTCTCGGGTTACTGCAGGCCATTGTGGTTTGCATGAGGCTGGATGCTTCTGGAGAATGAAGGTTTTGGACTTCTGGGCAGGGTTAAGAAGTAAGAGCAGAGACTTGGGATGGTAGGTATCAGGAGAAAATAGAAGAATCAATAGCCATTGGAATTAGGAGGAAAAACAGTTTTAGTGCTTTATAGATAGATGACCCTACATCCCGGTTTTGGTTTATGCTGTTTGTCCTGGCTTGAGTTTTAATAGCATTTCCTTTTATTCTCAGTAGTGTCCTGGTTTGGGCAATGTCATATGTCAACAGATGTATTGAAAAAAAATTTAAATAGCAATAGATTGGGAATGAAGATTAAGGTAAAATAAATTTTGGGTACCAGTCCCCATTTCTGTCCCGTAATTTGATACTTACGTCAATTTCTATATTCATTGGAGGAGGATTGTTGACTCCATTTCTTAGAAGAAAAATGAAGGCATGGGAAATAGAACTTTGCTAAGGCTTTTGTAAAAAGTTCTTTCAAAGGTAGAATTGGAATTCAGAACTTAAAATCTTCATTGGCTGCACTTCCACCAACCCAACATGGTAGAGGAAATGGAAAAAGTAAAAGAAGTAATAGGGTATAATGTCAGCATTTCTTTCCTCTATTATGTGCTTGTCTGTATCACCATTTATACTAGATATGTTACTTGGTTTGCCAGGACAGTGAAGGAAAAAAATAATATCATAAGCCTTGTGATAATTTGCAAAAGAAATCTCATTTGCCCAGGCTATTACATTTCTGCTGTACCTTCAATGAAAATATATATTACTCTAAGTGATACCTGACATTTTCATGCTTTTAGTACTGGTTTCCTGGGATGCTTCCAATGGAGGTGGTTATTATTCACATTTGCCGAAGCTCTTTTCTCAAGTCCAGGAGCTCAGGGAGGTCATGGTCTTGGAACCATAGAGTACCAATTGTCAGAGATAAAAAAGGGGAAAATTGTTTCCTCGGGTCTCCATGTTCCTTTACCCCTCCTCAGAGTATTATATACAATCAGGGTTAAAAAGTGATCTCAGAGCAGGCATTGCTTTTGGTGGGTGTGAACTCCTAGAGAGATACTCCATCACATGAGGTGATGAGAGGTGAGAACAAAACAAGACAAAAGGCTCATGAAGAACTGAGATCTGGCATAATCATTCCATGACATCCCAAAATAGAAGCCAAGTCTCACAGTAAAGACAGGCTTGGAAGAAATCTCCTCTTCAATAGTGGAACATTCACAGAAGTGTAATTTAATTGCTGAAATATATGCAAAGTGAGATAGAATGAGGGGAGAGACAGGGACAGGGAAGCAGTTAATTGGGTATGGATTGTGGCTCTGAAAATACTCTTGGCTGGCATGTCTAGTATGGTCTGAAATTGCAGAGGAAGCCCTGGGAAGCCTATTGATTTCTGTTTGGGATCAAGGAACCATAAAATATGACAGCAGGAAGGATCCTTAGTGATCATTAAGTGCATTCTGAAGTGAAGAAAAGTCAAACCTGTAGAAATGAAGGATTTACTTAACTCCCAACTTTACCTGGTAACTAGTGGCAGGAACTGGGTTTACAACATCCGTACTGTGGTCACACTTTGACAGAGATGAAGTATGGGCAAGGCCAGATCCAAAACTATGTGTTGATTTTTGGACAGTGACGGGGTCTAGAATCACCCATGAGGTTGCTTTTTCTCCTAATTCTCATCAGGGAGTTTTTCCAACTTCCTAAGGTAGCACGGCCAAGAGGTTTAGAAACATTGGAAAAAAAAATATTTCTAAATGTGGACAGCCCTAAAGTAGTATCATGCATTTTCTTTGAACACTTATTGTAATATATTTCCTGTAACAATTTTGAATGAGAAGTAGAAACCAATGGTTTTAATTCTAGGCATCTTAGGGAAGTATATGGATTGGTAGGACACTGATGTTTTGTTTAAGTTCTGAATTTACTTACAGGCTCCCTGTTCAAGCTTTGGCACACACATTTGTTTTATTCCTATTTCAGCAAACCTTTACTGTCCACCAACTACAGTATTTTCTAGACCAGCATGGTCCAATAGAACTTTTTGAGATGAAGGAAATGATCTGTACCTGCCCTGTACAATATATTAGTCACTAGCCACATGTTGCTTTTGGGGATTTAAAATGTGGCTAGTGTAACTAAGAAATGGAATTTTAAATTTTGTTTAATTCCATTGAATTCAAACTAAATTTAAAAAAAAAAACACATATGACTATAGGATAGCATATTTCATATTGGCCAGCACAGCTCTAGACACTGGTATTGGGTGAAAACAAAGAAGAGCCTTGATCTCTGACTTTAAGGCACTCACAGTCTGGAGTGGTGGTGAGGGGAAGGCAGACAACGTGAGCAAATTATCACACTACCGTGGGATTAGTGTTATATGACAAGTCAGAATAAGGGCCTGTGGAGCACAGAAAAGCGTTCATGACTCTCCCTTTTGGGGTGGGGAGCATCAGGGAAATCTTGATGAAGAACTAACATTTGTACCTTGATGAATGAGCTGAGCCTACTCTATTCGTCAGAGATGAACAAAGGGAGGAAGGAATATTCTGTAATGGGGAAAACATACAAATTCTCAGTGGCGTAAAAAAGGCAGAGGGTCCCAGAGAGAATCTTCTACCTCTGAGTTTTGTTTTTTGTTCTTTGTTTTTTTTTCCCCTGTGAGGAGAAAAACCAGCAGAGTGGTTCAGTTTAGAAGCTCCTCTGAGATGTTCTGCCGCATTCTGTAATATGCTGTGTGGTATCAGACAAATCAGTCCACTGTTCTGGACTTCTGTCTCTTTTCTGTAAAGGAGGAATCATGACTTAAAAACCTGAAGGCAGGGGTGGGATGTTTTGTGCCTCCTCTCCCCCTCTAGGCTTAGTAATTATTAGCTTCAGTCTGGTTTGCCATAGATACCGTCTGCTTTCATTAGCTCCTGCGATGGCCTTCCTTGCAAGACCACAAACCATTCATGGTGTTGTCTTTGACACTGGGTAGTATTTAATTAACGTATCCTGGAGATCTGTGAAAAGTTAAACAGATTACCCCATTGCTGTTGGAGGTGATATACTACAACTAACATAATAGTTTCACGTTCTGGGTGCATGGAATGTGGGTGCATGGAATGTAGCTGCATTCTTTTTTTCCTTTAAGGCATTTTAAACCCCAAAGATAAACTCCTTACTCTAGAGAGCTTGTATAAGACTGAATGGTGTTCGGAACTGGCAGGCAGAGGTAAGATTTTGGAGATTCATTCATCTACCTTTTGTCAGTTAGCAGTGTACCAAGTATACAGGGGCTGTCGTGTGTTTTTTTGTTTGTTTTTTTTTTGTTTGTGAGGGGAATGTTAGATTTATTCTTCTCCACAGTCTACCTGCTGGCAAGATACAAAAGGTCCCTGCCAAACCGGGAGGGACCTCACTTCAGCTCCCCTAATAGGCAGGTGGATAACTGGTAGACCAGAAGAGTATGTATGAGGATGTAGAACTCACATTTTAAAATGAACCTCTCTGGCTTTTTATTTTGTGGGTCTCGAAGTTTCACTCATCCAAGATCGTCACATTCATCTGTAGGGAAGCCAATTTTACAAGAAATGGAACGGGGGGACTTGCTGTTGGATCAGTAAGAACCAGCTTTGGGAGATATCCATAAAGGGAAAACAGCCGGCAATTTGCCACATATATGTGCCTTGCCAGTCTATGGCATATCCTGGAGTGCTTTGAATCTGTCATCTCCCAAGGTGGAGAAGGTACCACATACCATATGATCATTAACACAGCAGGTATGGTTAAATACAGAGACCTAGTGCTAAGTTAATAGTCTGCTGAACAGAACTACTTTTTCAGGGTCCATAAAAAACGCACTCTTTGAGCTTCCCAAAATAAGGTTACCATACTTGTGTCTAAAAATTCCAGAATTTTGTTATGGTATTCATATCTAAATACCCACACTTACATGTATGGTTAGGAATGGGTTGAATATAGCATGCCTTTCATATTTTCATATGATCATATTTCATATGATGGGAATTTGTGGCCAGGGATCACAGAAAATAACTAATGAAGGAATAAAAAATTTGTTCTTGATTATGCTTTAACCCAGTGCTTTTCCAATTTTAATGTGCAAACAAATCAACTGGAGATTTTGTTTAAAATGCATCTTCTTTCTGATTCAGTGAGTCTGGAGACGATCCTGAAATTCTGTATTTCTAACAAACTCCCACATGAGGTGGATGCTCCTGGTCAACATATCACACTTTGGGTAGCAAAGCTAAGGGTCCACGTTATGTGTCCATTTGAAGAAATTGCCCAAATGTATGCCCAAGTACTTAGTTAGGAGTCTCTCAGAGTCTGAAGACAGAGCAAGTCTGAGAAACAAAGAACTGGAGTTGTTTGTTTATCTGTGGACACAGGTTTAGAAAGTGTGCAAAGGTTTTGGGATTCTGGGGTTTTCTGAAGAGAAGCAAAATAAAGCCTTCCGTTATCAAGTTCTGTGAATAATTTGTTTATCCCAAATATATTTTTGAGAATGTGCATTTGGCCCTTTCCCACTCAAGTTGCCCTCCCAGTGTCCCCGACAGTACTTTGACAGCACCATAATTGGAAATAGAAGAAAACTCTTGCCTTGGAAATGAGATGCTTATCTGGCTTTTGGGCGCTGGAGAATTGCATGAGCTGCTGGAGGCTTGCTGTTTGTCCCAGGAACAGCTGCTTTGTTTCCTACAGAAAGAAATGCCTGATGTTGGAAAGCCTGTGATGGATGTTGCTGTAGCCAACCACTGTCTCATTAGAGAAGAGAACTCTATGGCTCTATATAATGATTGCAAATGTTCCCTTTTGGCTATTTTAATAGTTATACTTCAAGCATATTTATTTTTCCTTATTTTCTGGTGTCTTTAAAAGAAAGCTACCTTATACTATATAACCTAGCTTAGAAAGTTACTACATTTTTGTCTCTGTGTGGAAAATACATATTTCTCAATTTTTAAAATTTTTATTATTATTGGAATATGATGTTTGATTTCTAGGCAATCTTTAATGTGAAAGGCAAACACATTCATTTTCTATCGGTTCCTTGAAAATGTTCCCAATTTAAGACCTCCAGAATGGTCATGCCAATATAGCACTATAGTGACAGTTAGTCTTCTATAATTCTGGTACTTAAATCATGAACAGCTAGTAGTATAGATTAATGCTTTATACAGTTTCAAAGCTGAAATCCCATGCTGCATTTAGATGGTTTAAAGCATTGATTTCTCATTCTGACAACTCTTAAGATATTGGCTGCCAAAAAATGGAGGAGGGGGGGTAGGTTGGTTAGTATCTATGATACATGTGTAGCTTGCTGTAGAGAATATTGGTGAAACAGTTTTCTTTATTATAAGTCGTGCTAGGGATATGAAGATTATTTTAAATCATTGTAAAAATAGGAATCAGGAAAACAAAACTTCCTCATTAAACTCAAGAATTAGGGTCAAAACAAAATTCAGTGTAATCTCTTATAGCAATGTAATTTGGCAATTTATCCAACATCTGACTTTGTGTAATTTTTTATTATTAAGGTCAGTCATTGGAAACACATTATATTTTGCAAGGGTTTCTGTCAAACTTTTAAAGTGCTTATTCTCATGAACAGTGCTGTTGCAGTATGGAAGAAGTACCCAAATCCAAATGCCTTAATAGCTTCTATTGATTTTAGTAGACCATTTCCATAATATATACCAGGGTATTTTATAATTTAATAGTATAAATACAAAATAATTTTAGTTAGGAGGAGTAACATCAGCTTTGCTATTCTGTTGTGTGCCATGTTAGTTTAGTTTATTCTGGTCACAAGTATGTTACCAGCACCTCATCTTCAGGGAGTGTTTTGAATATGGACTGATTGGGTTTGTATAGATTTTGTTATTTGTGTAAAAAATAGAGGGGAGGGGGGAAAATTTTTTTTGCAAAGATTCTCTATCTGATGTTAGCTTTTCTTTAACCCTAGATGTTCTTGCTCCTCTTCCATAGATGTTTCCCTTGTATGATAGCTTCTAGAATAGAGGGTTTGGGTAGGGAAGAAGTAGTGGGACACAAGGATGGGAAGGAAACATGAGGTTTCCATAATAGTACCTGCCACCTGTTACTACCCAGGTGGGATGCCAGAATGAGCACATATAATACCACTGCAAAGTTCAGGAGTCCCCAAGACCACCCTCAGGTTCAATAATTCACTAGAAGGACTCATAGAACTCAGAAAAGCTATTATACTCATGAAAGGATACAAATTTAAATCAGCCCATGGAAGAGACCCATAGTCACCTGAGTTCTAGGCATGTGGCTTTCACATACCATTGCTGGGGGAAACAGGCATGATCTGCACAATTCCACTGAGAGAGGACATCTGGAGATGCAGACAGAAAGACATTTGGAAATGCTAAGATAAGAGATGAAGCCCAGAGTTTGCCTTGGAGAAGCAATGTGAGAACCCACAGATGCTTAAAAAGAAAGCTCCTGGAAGCAGAAGCTGAAAGAAATGTAACCTGGGAGCAAAGGACTGACAGACACCAGCCACGTGCCTCCCAGCTGACAGAGGTGTTCCAGACGCCATCAGCGTTTCTTCAGTGAAGGTATCCTCTTGTTGATGCCTTAGTTTATGGCCTTATAACTGTAAATTTGTAACCTAATAAATCCCCTTTATAAAAACAAATACATTTCTGGTATATTGCATTCTAGCAGCTTTGGCAAACCAGAACAATATGCAAGGATATTCATCACAGCACTTTACATATATAAAGAACCTAAATGTGTAAGAATTAGAGAAGGTTAAAATAGGGATTGGTATAGTCTATGTAGCCATGGAAAATTATATCCAAAAAATACTTAAGAATATATGAAAATGCTTTGACTATATTAAGAAAATATTACAAACAAAATATGAAGACAGTATTATCCCAATTGTGTGTGTATGTGTAGTGGGCTGAAAATAAATTAAAAATAAATTGTGTTCCTAATTCTGCCAGGGTTGGGTTTGTAGAATAAAGCTGGAAAGGGAAGACAGTGGGAAAATTCTTACTGGTGGCAACCCCATTCCTTTTGCTGCCGCCCCCTGCATGTGAATCAGAGGGTGAATTTCTCTGTGGTTTCTCTATTCTGGTAGGAGTGGGTCCCAGAAAATGGAAATACAGGGTGGGCATAGAGTTGAGTAGGTTTGAAAGATAAATTTCTCCCAATAATATAGTGAGGTAAATTGAGTTTCTTAGAGTATCCAAACTAAGAAGTGCAAAAATTAGAGGAGCAGGGAACTGTGACTATAATAATGTAGAGTGAGCAAGGGGCAGAGAAACTCCACTGGGAAGAAAAGAAGAAGACATTCCAGTTAATGAGATGGTCAAAAACTTACAAGCAAAGTGCTGACTGATATTTCATTTTCAGTTGGTGTCTCCAGCCGTCAATAAAATTTGCTGTCTACCCAGAAGGCATATACATGATTCAAGTGCAAAATCAAAGAAAGGACAAAGTTCCTCCTCATATTTGAGGAAAGTGAACATCCATGTTCAGTGAGATTCTAGTAACATGCAAAGTGGGACTTCAGCGCTGAAGGGACTCTGGCAAACTGAGGCCCTGTGCATTCTTGGAAATCTTAGTAAGAGCATTTGACTCTCAACAGGTGATGAGCCAAGTGGCAGAAACCAGCTTTATTTTAAAGCCCAAAGCTGGGGAAGACCTCAACTAATATTTAGGTAACTAAATTAACATAAGATACAAACAGAGACCTAGGAAAACAGACTTGATAGATAGAACCATTTTTATCATTTTTAATCTATGGGTATTAAAATAAGAGGAATTTATTTTATTTTATTTTTTCCTTTGTGGTTTTTACTGCTTTCCAAATGTTTTGTAGTAACGTGTACTATTTTCATTATGGAGGGATAGAGCAACAAAGATCTTTTTCTCCAGTTTGCAGAAACTTTTTGACTGGAAGCTTCATTTCCTTGGCAGACCACTATTTCTGGGTTTATTTGCAGATAGGATTTTATAAATTTTCAAAGCCTCAGTTTACATTTGCCAACATATAGCAACCCCCACAGTACCTCCTTATACCAAGACTGACATTCTGTAAGAATGCAATGAAAACTAGATAACTGGCAAAAAGAGGGGTAAAGGTTTACTGGATATTCTTCAGATGTTCTTTCTGGATCAGGGACACATGCTAAGTTTTGTAACTGCTATAAAAGAGAGATGGGAGTTACCCATTGCAATTTAGAGGAGGACCAGAATAACACGATTGCTACTTCCCAGCCTCACCGAAGCAGATCTTTTCTTCATTTTAGAGACTGAAGATGTGAGGAAGTAGGCTGAAATATTGAAGAAGAAAAGGGTTAGTGCTTGTCAGTATCTAGACGGGAGAAATCATCCATCAAAATCAATCACAAACATCTGTTCAATGTGTGTCTGCGCAAGATGCAGTATGAATCAACCGGGAAGAGGTTTTCCTTTTTTCCAGTAGCTCCAGTGAGAGAGCTGCTTTAAAGGTGCTCTGTGTTCTCATAGTTCCCTGGCCTCTTGCAGCATCACTGTTTATCATCACTTGATCACTGGTCCATCTTTTGTGCTAGACTGTAAGTGATATGAGGGAGGTGTGGTGCCAGTCTGTAGCCCTAGGAACCTAGCACAGTACAAGCATATTGAAAAATTTAATATGTGTGTGTCTGAATAAGGAATGAATGAAGCTACGTAAGTTAAATAATTAGGTAAAGAGCATTTTTATTTTAATATTTAAACTGAGAAGCAAGTGTATATTAGGGAAGAGGTTGGAGGAGGAAAATTAATGGAAACAGAAGCCACAGGCCATTCTCTAACCCTATTAGTTAGAAAATTTTGGGGAAGTGAAAGTTAGGAGCAATTTGACTGAACATAGCTTATGATAAGGTCTTATGGATAGTGAAGTTACCTCTGTGGGCAATCTAAAAAAAAATATTGTAGTAACACGTATACACACAAAATGTCCCGTTTTAACTATTGTGCTGTGCACAATTCAGTGATGGTGGGCAATTTGGGGGAGGTTGATTCTTTTAGTCATACACTGTCTGAAGTGTAGTAAGTACTAATAGATGCTGAAAACAATAGCTACTATGATTCTGAACTATTCTGCAGAATCACAAAAATAATTATACATGATCGTTATATTCACTCCAAGCTTTTGTCTGCTTCATAGTGTTTCTTTAAACTTTTATTTGTTTCTTCAGTATGTTTCAAATGCTAGCAAATCCTGTTCCTGAGATTGAAATGATTATTTCTTCTTTTCCCATTGTTACACATAGAAAATATACAAGTAATCCATGATATATACAGGAAGGATGAAAAGTATATGAAGGAAAAGGTGGTGAAAATAAGCAGATAATTTCATGCACTGTTTAATATTGTGACATTAATTCCTGTAGTAAGAAGCAATGGATATTAATAACATTTTTGTTATGACTTATTACAGTGAATGCAGGATACAAGAAACATGCTTTCCTTATCTCTTTTTTTTTTTTTTTTTTTTTTGGCTGGGTGTACTTTATTGATGGTACATGACAGAGTAGGGCTCTCAGCCCCTCCCCTTCCTTGGGGGGTCTGGGATGGAAGCTGTGGAGGATGGGTGACACTTGGTGTCGGGATTGATTTGGGGCCAGGACTCCCCAGCAGCTGACAGCCTCTCTTCCTCTCATGCTGTTGCTGGGGCTGGTGGTTCAGGGGCTCTTACTCCTTGGAGGCCATGTAGACTATAAGGTCCACCACCCTGTTGCTGTAGCCCAATTCATTGTCATACCAGAAAATGAGCTTGACGAAGTGGTCGTTGAGGGCATTGCCAGCCCCAGCATCAAAAGTGGAAGAGTGCGAGTCACTGTTAAAGTCGCAGGAGACAACCTGGTCTTCAGTGTAGCCCAGGATGCCCTTCAGGGGGCCCTCTGATGCCTGCTTCACCACCTTCTTGATGTCATCGTATTTGGCCGCTTTCTCCAGCCGGCAGGTCAGATCCATGATGGACACGTTGGGGGTGGGGACATGGAAGGCCATGCCAGTGAGCTTCCCATTCAGCTCTGGGATGACCTTGCCCACCGCCTTGGCGGCGCCGGTAGAAGCAGGGATGATGTTCTGGGCAGCCCCACGGCTGTCACGCCACATTTTCCCAAAGGGGCCATCCACAGTCTTCTCGGTGGCAGTGATGGCGTGGACAGTGGTCATGAGTCCCTCCACAATGCCAAAGTTGTCATGGATGACCTTGGCCAGGGGTGCCAGGCAGTTGGTGGTACAGGAAGCATTGCTGACGATCTTGAGGGACTTGTCATACTTCTCATGGTTCATGCCCATCACAAACATGGGGGCATCGGCCGAAGGGGCAGAGATGATGACTCTCTTGGCACCACCCTTCAAGTAAGCCCCAGCCTTCTCCATGGTTGTGAAGACACCAGTGGACTCCACAACATATTCAGCACCAGCATCACCCCATTTGATGTTGGTGGGATCTTGCTCCTGGAAAATAATAATTGGACTCCCATTGATGACAAGCTTCCCGTTCTCAGCCTTGACGGTGCCTTTGAATTTGCCATGGGTGGAATCATACTGGAACATGTAGACCATGTAGTTGAGGTCAATGAAGGGGTCATTGATGGCCACAACCTGCACTTTGCTGGAAAGTATAGCAGCCCTGGTGACCAGGCGCCCAATACGGCCAAATCTGTTTATTCCGACCTTCACCATCGTGTTTCAGAGATGCGGCTGGTACTGCACAAAAAGATGCGGCTGTCTGGCTAGCGGGCAGGAGCAGAGAGCCTTTCCTTATCTCTTATATTGTTGTTTCAGTAGCTCAAGTGAGAGTATTTCTTAAAAAAAAAAAAAAAAAAATCTTCCAATGCCATAGAGCTGAATTGTGAGTACTTATCATTTCACCTAACAAATATCGATATTTTGCCACTTACAAGTTGTATAAATGATCATTAAGATGATTTGTTGGACACAGTACACACTAGTAACCTATAAATAATGTGCAGATGCAGGCTATAAACTGTGACGCTCAAAATCCAAGCAGTGACCATAGTAGGAGATATTTCACATCTTAATAAACAATTACTGTAACAGATTAAGAATACAAAAATCAATCTAGGAGTCCAGTAATTTGAAATTAGATGGCCTAATCCAAATACAGTGGGCTAGCATTGCAATAATCTAAATGATGTTTGCCACACAGTAGTTTAAAGGATGTAAGCTGACCCAGAATTCAGGCTTTGTAAAAGTGATTTGTGCTTTGTATTCAAATTTGGAATTCTACAGGTATTTGTGGGAAAATGCTAATTGGTACATTAATAAGGCTTACACAGTTTACCATGTTGATGGCTTTTAGTGATGTGCTCTGTGGGATTTAAGAAAACATAAAAAGCGTTTTTGTCTCAAATTGCTTGCATGGAGATCCTGTCCCTGTATGCACATATAAAAGAGAGCTAACTATATAAACTCTCTCACAGTACAGACTAAGGAACCCAGAAGAAACTTGAAATGATCCACAACCCAGTCTCTTTACTTGATAGAAGTTAGAATTGTAACCAAAAGATGTGAAGTGTCTTGTCTAAGATTACTAAATGGCAGAGTTGGGACTGAACACGTTTCTCAGTTCTCCCTGGAGGGCTCTTGCTCCATATTGCCTCCGTGACAAGTGTCGAATGAGTGGTAAAGGCAACAAGTGCCAGGAGAGAACATCTTGAGGCTGTTCCTCCTGGAGCTGCCACTTGCAGGACGCTGCAGGCTGCTTGTAATACTGACTGTCTGGGCTTTTCACTGCAGTGTGACATCTTTCTCCACTTCAGTGTCAACGTTGCTTTACACACCACAGCGCACACCATCATCACAAGGGTGTTAAACAGAACACCCACTCCACACTTTGGAGTAGGATTCAAGATAGAGCTTATAGTCATTTCTGAAATGTATGTCATTCAAACCTAAAGCCAACACCATGCAGCACTGGGAAAAAAAAAATCATTCTGGGCTGGATGAGTCAGGGAAGTATCATGGAAGAGTGCCCACACAGGATTTGATAGATTAGAGGGAGGTAGGGAAGGGCAGTGATTAAAGTTGCAGAAGAAGTAGGAGGCAGAGAGGGGGCCTGCCTCGGTTTCCTTGGGCAGCTGGAACAAAGTACCACAAACTGGGTGGCTTAAACAACAGAATTGTATTCTCTCACAGTTCTGGAGGCTGAAAGTCTGAAATCAAGGTGTTGGCAGGGTCAGGTCACCTCCAAAGACTCTAAGAGGGATCTCTCCTTGCCTCTTCTTAGCAGCTGGTAGTTTTCTAGCCACCCTTGACATTCCTTGGCTTGCAGCTGCAGCCCTCCCATCTCTGCATCCCTCATCAGTGGCATTCAGCTTTCATCTCTCTGTCGCTGTCATCAAATTTCCCTCCTCTTAAAGGACCTCAGTCATATTGGATTAGGGCCCATCCCAACCCAGTTTGGCCTCTTCTTTATTAATTACATAGTCAAAGATCCTATTTCCAAATAAGGTCATGTTCACAGGAACAGGGGTTAGGATTTGAACATAGCTGTTTGGGGGACACCATTCAGCCCGTCATGGCCAGGCAGATTACCAGTGAGGGTGGGCTGTGAATGGGTTGGATCCATGCGGGGCCGGGCCACCCTTTGGAGCGCTGGGCGTGTCCTGCGCACTTGAACCCATATGGCACTAAAGAAGATGGCTTCGTAACTTCCTTTTTAGAGAAGTAATCAGCTGGAGGTGGCATTTGAAGGCTGGAAAGAGCTCCCACTTGATTTTGGGTATCCAGGGATATTAACAGGGGAGTGGGTGCCGGAGGAACTAGGATAGGAAAGATGCATGTCACATGTTTCAGATATCCTTTCAGAATATCCCAGGTATAGACAAATAGATCACTCCTGAGATTTGGTTCAGCAACTCTCTTCATTTCAAAGTTGAAGCCAAGCTAACTCTTCAAGGGTGGCCGAATGAGGGAAAGTCGCATTTAGCGATGCTGAACTGTGAGGCCAGGACACAGCTTATACCATCTCCTATAAATAATGTCCTAGTTTGTACAAATTACCCAAGCCAGGATGGTTCTCACACACTTCTGCACATGATTTCTGCAATCCTCTCCCAAAGTATTTCTAGTTTTTTGTTTTTTGTTTTTTTTTTAAATCATAAATTTAAAATAAACTGAGGTGGAACTTTTAGTTGCAAAGCATTAAGTAGTTTTCAATTTTGTAACGGAAGAAAAGAATGTGCCGATTCTTTATTAATGATAGTGGTACATGCCCAGGATATGAATTATTTAGGCAACATTTTCTAAAGTGGAGAACTGTTGGCAAGGTACTATCCACACAGTAAATATAATTGTACCAGACTCAATTGTAAATTATGAAATAGGTTGAGGCTAATATTTCTGAATTTTCATAGAGCTCAAGGGACTCTCAATTTCCCGCCATAGGTGGACATCCAGTGCCTGCTGAATTTATTCCCAGGCAGGTTTCATCAGACCCTGTGCTCAGGAAAGGATCAGAAGAGACCCTTCCACAAGGGGAAAAGGACTAGAGGAAGTCACCCCTTTCAGCAATGTTTGCATTTCAGTAGGAACAAAGGCTGAAGCCTAGGGAGGAAGCAGATAAGAGGAGAATTTTAAGCACCAGCTGGAAAGTGATTGCAGTTGCTGGGAAGAGGGGCTTTTGGACCATATTGAGCATACACCTCTTCCATTCTCAATCCTGATAGTCTGGGTGGGTTCCTCCATGGACTGCGTTTCTCACTAAGCACATATTCACCTTACCTTCTGGAAGATATTTTCCATATGCCATTTTGCTTATTTTTAGCCCAGATTTAAATTCTTTCCTTCCTAAAATGAGATTCTGCACCAAGATGTCACAGAGAAAGTGGATGACAAAGTTAGAAGTTGCTGAAGTTTGTTTGAAGGGCTCTGTAAGCATAGTTTGATTCCAGGAAAGCTGTCTTTCTTGAGGATTCTCTATCAGGTCCCAGAAGCCTTTTTCTGAGAATCCTTATGTCCCAGAAACCCTGTGATGTATTATCGGAGAGGCCTTTTTCGAATGCATAAAGAATGCTGCTTTTGTAATATGAAAGCAAATATCTGTAGGATAATAAAACCTGTTCTAAAGCATGAGGAAAAAAATGATCTCAGAAAAACCTAAAAATTTCAAATCTGAACATACACAACGAAGTGAAAGTGTCGGGCATTTACAGTGTTTGAATGATTTAAACATGCTTCCACCCCCATCAGAAGGATAAGCAATCAGCAAGAGTCTGGGTATTTCGTTTAGGACCAATATTCTGTACCATCTTTAAGGACAGCCTTTTGAATGAGTGTGCTTGGATTCATCTCATCTCAGTTGTTACCTCCTTAGGCCTCAGAAAGCCCGATGGTGATGTTTCCATTTTATCACTCCTTCACAAATGTCTGGGCCCTTTAATCAGCAGAAGCCCCATTGAATAGAGCCGAATATCACCCTTTAACACTTATTCAGTAACTTTGCACCTCTCTCCAGACTCACTCTTGTCTTTTTTTTGTTTGTTTTTTGTTTGCTTTGTTTTGTTTTGTTTTGTTTAACATGACCGGAAAGCAAATCTTTGCAGAGTCTTTTGCTGAAGTGGCACGGTACTGCCCTCATTCATTTCAACATTCATCCATTTCGCTTTCTTACTGAGCCCGGCTCACTGTTCTACCAAAGTATCAGTGCCAATTTCTCTCTCTCAGATTATTAGGCATCCAAAGTTGCTACATAAACCTCACATTTCTAAACTTGCACTGGATGTGAACAGACCTGATGATTTGTTTCCTTTTAAATAAAGTGCTTGATTGCTGGGTCATTGATGGTCACTGCCAACATAGTAAACATGCACAGGGTGTGGGGAATGTGATTTAATAAAACATTCTGCTTCCTTTTTGTCTTTGAGATGTATAAAGCAGTGTGCGCCATGCATTGAAAATGCATCTCATTCAGAATTTCCCAGGAAACAAAACATAGACGATAGTGACAAGAGGCAGTGAAAGAGGAATCCAGTTTGTTTATTTGGAATGCAGTTTGTTCTTAATTCAATAGTTTGTCTGATGGATCTGTAGTAGTAGTAGTAGTGGGGAAGGGCTGGCTGGCTCCCTGTGCCCATGGAGAGAAGGGCTTGAGAGAGCTCTCAGTGGAACTGATATTTAGTAAGTGGCCTTTCATCAAGAACCCACAAGATAGAAAAACCCGCACTTCCCACAAGTCCAAGAAGCTTCTTCTTACAGTCAGCTGACATGCCCTTCATAAAAGTCCATTTGAATTCAACAATTTGTTGAGCAATTAATATAAATAGATCATCTAAAATTCAGTCTCCATCAAATGAGTTTGTAATTTTTTCATTGCAGTAGATTAGGATCTTTGCATCTTGTAAATTAAAATAGAAGTAGCCAGTTTTTGGTGTAAAAAATGATATATATTAATTTCCCTAGGATGTATCTTGTAAGCTTGCCCTACTGTTATGTGGTCAGTAATTTAATGTGGCTGACCATTATAAGCACAACATCAGTTTTCTTTGGAACCATTTTAGTAGATCCATCAAGATTGATGTGTAAAGATCAATTGCTAGTGTTTGTCAGTTATAAAAGGATATTTGATAGATTTTAATTAATCTGCATTATATGGAGAGTTGGAAAAAAGTCTTTAATGCTTGAATGAGAAAAAATTGATATTCTGTAAACACTAATGTTTTTTATATTCTGTGAGCATATTGCAATGCATAAGCAGTTTAACAGTGAAATAAATCAAGAATCCCCCAGCACTTCCCAGTCAGCTCAGCCCCATAGATACTTATTTGGGTTTCTTTAGTTCTCCCCTTTCTCTGTGCTCCGAGCTTTTGACTCATCATATTTCCATCTTGCAGAAATGTACTTAATTCTCTTGACTTTCACTCAGATTTCCTTGTTCACTGGCTATAGTGAATAACTTATTTCTGTGACCTTCGTGCTGTACATTTTATTGTGTCTTTAACAGTCAGAGACCCAGACTGCTGATGTCATATGATCTCTAGGTTTAAAAGCATATATTTTTTAATGTGTCCGATCACTTGGTAGCTATGGAATACAGAAGTATTTGTGACAACGGCAGTAGCTGATATGAATTTATCATGTGGGTGCCAATTTTTTTGTGAAAAGTGCTTAACATATTTTATCTCATTTAATACAATGGTGTTGTCACTATTTTTATATCCACCTTGCAATTGAGGAAATTGGGGGTCAGGCAGTTCAAATAACTTGCTTGAAGTCTCATAGCTACCAAGATCTAGGAAGAACTGAACCTGGAAACTGAGTAGAAAGCCCATGACCACTATAGAATGCAGGGTTCTGCCTTTGGTGGCTGCGGATGTGTGATTATGATGTTTTAAAAGAACATGTTTCTTTGATGCTTCCTTTCCTTATAATATTTGGACTTCTTTTAATTTCTTGTTATATGCACATAAAAGTGGCATTCTCTAATGAATGAATTAAAGGCTGTTAGCACAGACACTGGTTTCTTAAGCTATTATATTATTTAGTGATGTGTCACACTTAAATATAATTCAATCCACATTCTAATAGATCACTGTACAATAATCCTCCTTTTGGTATTTCGAAAACATCAAAAAACATTTTTATAAAAGATACCAAATAGAGTTTTTAAATTGGGGAAATAAACAGTGAAGATGTTACAAAGAAGAGACAGTTCTTCACGTCTTTTCTTTTGGGTTAGATTATCAACATCAGTTCTCTGGCTCTCTCTTACCTTTCTGCGGTGACTGTAGTTCAAATAGAGGAGGTAGTTTTGGAGAACTCAGAAACATAAATCATTTAAAGGATTCCATTTGTTCAGGTTTTAGCAATGAAACCCACAATTGTAGGTGCCTTTCTAACATTCTCTATACTTAGATCTGATGGAAAGAGCCAGAGGCAGGTACAATAGGAGAAACCACTCATTGCAGGTCAGGATTTGCCTTCCCCCACCCACTGCTAAACTGAAGCCCAGATGTAAGCTTTTCTTTCTCTGGAAAGCAGCATTCTCCTTTCAAAGTATGAAAATGTTCTATTTTTATTAATTTTTTTCCTTATGTTTACTCATTGTCTTGTTTTTTTTTCCACTTTTTTCTTTGCTGAGATTTAAGACTGCATCAATTTCTGTATTGCAGACTTGCTAAGATGACTGGCTCCTCCTTGGTTGCCTTCTCCTGTAATATAAATATATGAGGATGACCGCTGAAATTAAAAAGGCAATAAATTTAGAACCAATTATAGGAAACATTTTTAGTGCAGGGTGTCATATTTATGAGAAGTCATTGGAACAGACATTCCATGAGAAATGTGTAGCCATTTACCCATGTCAGGAACTATGAACTTGAGGCAATGCTTGTGTCATGTGGGTGATGGAGTTACCTCAGACCCCGAATCAGAGGTGATTCTTTTCTTATCAGAGGGAGAAAAAAAGTTGGCACAACCAGAAATGTATGTGGCTAATTATTTAGTAATTGAAGCTGATGAAGAAAAGATATTGTAGCTTGGATAGTTAGAAATGGGGTTCAGTTCTGGTTAGCTGCAAGCTAACGGATCTAATAACTAGCATAGTCCGATAGCCAGTTAGGGTCAGATTCCAGATTATCTGAAAGAGCTCCAATAGCAGAAAGAGAAGGCGTTAGGAATGCCAGTCTGAATTGATGACCATCCCAAGTACTCTGAGGTAGAATGGGTAAGACCAGCAGCAGGATTTAAGCCAGGAGGCTAGCTGTGATCAGATGGAGAGACAGGATTGAGGACCTCATATATTTGGGTGTTGTAGAGAAGGAGCATGTGGAATCAATGGGTTTTGTCCAGTCTGTTCTCTTTAGGGTTCTGAAGTTTTATATTTTATCAAAGTGACCGGATTTCAAAAGCAATGTTAGCGTGTCCCCACTGAAGTGTTAGGATCCCTTCATTGAATTGGGGATGTAGTGGTTAATTCTTAGGGCAGAGGCTTTGGAAAATATCTGAAAGAGTCAACACTTAAAAGCTCTTTTTCTAGAGGCAAACCAGCAGAATTGGCAAGTTGACAGAGCAGTTAATGTTTCTTACCCAGGAATTGATGTGAACATCCAAGGGCCTCTGTACCTTTTAATCTTCAAGAACTGCATGCTGAATATTTTGATTTAAGGGAACCATAAATGAATGACACTTTTTCGTTCCAAAGTGTGATCCTAAATGACAGCAGAATTAGCATCCACTTGTTAAAAGTTAAGGACCGCACTACTTTAGTGTTGTTAGCGGTACTGAAATGGCAAACCAGTCCTGTTGTGGCTCTTAGGGTAAGCCCCAGCCTCAGAAATGATCAGTGAGCCTAGTTTTAGGATAGCCAATAATTGACTTAGCAAAGAAACTAAGATGGCATAAATGGCATCAAATGGCCAATATTGACATCTTTTGACTTGGAAAATGCTGTTTTAAACCCACCTTGCTACTAATTGAGATGTATCTGAATTATTCAGTTTTGCTGAAAATGACTTGAGGTATATTTGCATCTGGGACAAAGATGTTGTAGATTTCTAAAATGAAAGAGGTTTAAATATTCTTAAAAGAGGAAGGGAATGAATGCTTCAGTATTTCCTGAATGCAAGGCCTTATAGCTTTACCATGTTTGATCACTGCCTGGCATTTGGCGGAATACTGATTTTACAGATGAGAAAACCAAGGATCAAAAATATTATGCAAATTTCCCAAAGGCACATAGCTAATAAATGGTAGAGGCATGCTCCAAACCAAGTTGCCCATCTCCAAAGCATATGTTCATTTTGCTGTATCTTCAAAAGTGTGTGGGCAGCTTTATTCCATGGCACTGAACTTGATAGCCAATCATTTTATTTCCTTTTTTTTTTTTAATTTTCAGACAATGTGTGTAAGTCTCTGCCAGCTCTGTAATTCCATCTCAAGTCTGAAGTCACACCAATGTATGAGTAGGGTTGTTATCTCTTGTATCAGTGGACCTGTCCACTGCAGGAAAAGATTTCATAAATATGTCACACTGCTTTGCTTTTCTATTATAATGCCTTTTTTTTAAAAGAACCATGACATGGGTGAAGACAAGGCTGATGGAAGGTGGATGGGGCAGGACACTGCTCTGTCCTTGTTCAAGAACTCGTGTCTTCTCCTTTAATCCCCAGTCATCTGTATTCAAGGAGACTTTCTTAGCAAAATTCCACGCACATGATTCTCTTTTCTAAAGCATGCCTCCCATGCTTTCACCTGAAGAAAAATGTTTTCCCCTCATTTCTCCCTTTCCTGTACCCCTTCTTTTTAAAAATGTAAGAAATATAATGCAAGAACCACCACCCTTCACTTAAGCAAATTCCATTTAAAGCACAATATGCATCATTAAAATATCCTTGCGATGCTACTCTACCTCGAATTGTGCTTTTAGCAAAATGCAATTTATTTGAATTATTTCGCGCAGTCAAGTCATGTAAAATAAAGAAGTATTTCAGCATTATCCTTCCAGTGTTGACTTGGGTTTAGTACACATTCATAGGACACTAGAAACTCTTACCCTGGGCTTTGAGAATCCAATGGGTGTGTATGAAATGGAAAAGATTTGACAAATATTCCCTAGCCTTGGGTGAAACTGTTTGTTTTAAGAGTGATGCTTTAGGCAGAAATTAGTTTTCAGAACATTAAAAGATTCCAGTGATAATATTTGCAAATCCTTTCATGTGCATGAAAAATTAGCAACTAAATCTGGCCATTAAAGCATAATCTTTATTTGACCAAAGCATGTTATAAAAATGGAATAAACTATAATTTAACATAGCTGACAGCTAATTACCTGAAGTCTGATTAAAGGGAAAACTAAATTTACTTAATTAGTGTTTTGGTGTTCAGTCTGTATACATATAAATATGCTTATCTCTTCTTCTACATGAACATTGCTAGAAATAAATTATCATTTTTATTTTGTCCCATTCAAATGCTGCCAAACTGAAGGACAGAATTAGAAGAATGGGTATTTTACTGACAAAGATAACAGGTGTTTGTAGACTATGAGCCTATTAGAGGGAAAAGAGCTTGTTAACATAAGAATGGGATGTTTATGACTAAGTAGTTTTCTTTTGTTTTTCCTGTAATGGCTCATCCGTTAATTGTCAGCAAGAAGAGAGCCAACTTGTGGAATGAACCACCCCCTGCCAATAAATCCTGGCATAGTCATAAAGAAATATACACATAATTAAGCCCTCTGAGGCAAATGGACTTTGATAGACTATGAAGTTCCTTTGAAAGCCTCAAAATCACTTGTTGGTATTTGGGGACGTTGCCTTTTTTAGGGTTTGAAGAACTGTAGAGTTAAGTACATTCAAAAGTAGAAGAGGTTTTATGAAACTTGAGTCTCTCAGTTTTCACCTACAAGTTCTGCTGTTTCAGAGTTCTCCTAACAGATGGAATTTTAAAGTGAGACATATGTAACACTCAAAAAGCAGTATAATGAATTAACCTTCCTTTTTGAGCTTCTGAAATAAAAGAAGCTTATATTAATTTTACAAAGTGATCTGAAAATAGCAGGATGCTATTCTTGAAACAGAATTTTCTTTACCTAATGGCCAACTTAGCAATAGTTTGGTTTTATATTTATAAATGATTATAATTGGACTAAAATATTATTTTTTAAAAAGCCTTACAGGTTTTAATCAAAATCTCCAAATAAAAGAAAGTCTTAATTAAATTTAAAACTACTTCCTAGACCTGAGCTCTCCAATGTTATTTTTTTTTCTCAGTGAACATCCTCTATGATTAAAATAGAATGTAAGTGATGAAATATCCAGTGATTTAAAGGATAGTATCATAGAAACACACCCGAACCCAAAGCAAATAAAGAAATCACTTTAGACTTTTGGAATGTAGAAGATGAAAGAGACATGCTCTTGTGAGTTTTGCACAGTAAATACTTCCGACAGTATGTCTAAAAATTGTAGAGTGGAGATTAAACAAGGGGATAATCGTCTTAATAATTTGGTAAAGATTGAAAAAACAGTTTCTGGAAACATTACTTTGCTCTGTTTCCCACTCATTCCCCATTCTTCTTCTCTAGCAGTTAACAGTCATTTTCTGTAATCGCTCTAACTTATTTCAGTACTTGACTGAACGTCCCTAAAATTACAGAAAGTAAAAGGATCATGACAAGTTAACAAATGTGATTAGTTCTTATTATGTCATTAACATTACAGAATACCTATTCTACTCCATATTTTTCAGGATTTGGGGAAAATGTCATTATCTGTGAATGATAGGCGATGGTATAAAGAGTATTATTTGTTTCAGCCAAGTGTTAGCTCAGTGCAAGAGAATATATCTCATTAATGCCATCTTCTAAGTTGGCAGAAGATGGAAGAGCAAAGAAGCTAAGAGTAGTAAATGGAAGAGTCCTGGTAAAAAAATGCCATGAAACTGAGACCAACAAGGAAGGATTTTATATATTTTATGCTTGTTTCATTTTTTGATGTCTGTGTGAAGAGATGTTGAGTTTTCCAATTAAATAGGCAACCACTTGATTCACAGGCACAATTGAATTAATACCTGCTTGATATGCTGAACTGTGAATTGTCAGCACCATAGTAAAAACCTGGAACTGTGTTTATGGCTTGCCTCCAGGAGACTGTTGTGAGAGGGGTGTTTTTTTTAGAAAATAATAAACCTCCTAATATGTTCGGCATGTGTGAGTTACAGCCGAATCAGTTACAGTCAGCCGTGCTCATCTGAATGATACCTTATATGGCTTTAGCGTTTCAAAAGGCCCCTGTAAAATTTTCTCCATCTCAAAACATGAGTGCAGGAAAAACATGTGTATTAGTAAAGGTCAGAATTAGAATTTTAGTCACTTTCTGGAAGTAGAGTAAAAAATAATTATTTGTGAATTTTTCACATGGACAATCAGGAAATTGGCAAGAATGGAATTCAGTTCCATTTGACTAATGGTGTCATAAATAAATTATTGTTCTGAGGATGCAAAGATGAGCACAGCATTGTCTCTGTCATTGAAAGGAAGGCAGGCAGATCTGGTAGAGGAGTATTAAGTAAAATAAAAGTCAGGCAGATAAACGCTGTAAGACTACCAACAAGTGCTATGGTAATAGAGACAAGACCGCAGCTACTTCCTCTAAAGAATATGAGGATGACTTCACAGAAGAATGGACAGACATTTGATCTGGGACTTAAAGGATAAGTTAGATTTTGATAGGTGGAGAAGGAAGCAGCAAGAAAGGGAAAAGCTTGATTTAAAGCACAAATGTGTGGAAGTTTGGAAAATTCTAAGTGATGTGGGTAGGAACATAGCTTTGGAGGGTAGGCGACTGTTCATTCATTCCTGATAAAGGTCCTTATGAGCCTTGGTTATTTATATGATACCTTGACAGGCTCTGTGGAGGAATCAGACGTGGATCACACACAAATCCAGCCTTCAAGGAGCTTGCATTTGATACAGAGAAATAAGTTTATGTATTCATATCTTAAATCACTGTGTTATTAAATGTCATCTGAGTATTGTGGAAACGTTCAAAAGATGAAGGGACTGCTGTGGTCTAGAGCAGCACTGTCCAATCAAAATGTGTGCTAGGAAAGTAATTTTTAAGTTTTCTAGAAACCACATAATAAATAAAAATAAACCAGAGAACCCAATTTTAATAATATGTTTATGTAACCCAATATATCCAAAATGTTATCATTTTGAAGTGTAGTAAACATAAAAACTATTAATGAGATATTTGACATTCTTTTTTAAAATTCAGTTTTGTTTATATATGTTCACTTACCATACAGTCATCCACAGTGTACAGTTGTTCACAGTACCATCATATAGTTGTGCATTCATCACCACAATCAATTTTTGAACATTTTCATTGCTCCCCCACCCAAAAAAATTAAAGTAAAAAAGAACACCCAAAACATCCCATCTCCCCTATCATTCATTTAATTTTTGTCCCCATTTTTCTACTTTTCTGTGCATACACTGGATAAAGGAAGGTTGAGTCACAAGGTTTTCACAATCACAGAGTCACACCATATAGCTATATAGTTATACAGTTGTTTTCAAGAATTAAGCCTACTGGGTTGCAATTCAACATAGTTGCAGATAATTCCTTCTAGCTATTCTAATGCACCAAAAACTAAAAAGGGATATCTGTATAACACATAAGAATAACCTCTAGAATGACCTCTCGACTCCATTTGAAATCTCTCAGCCACTGAAACTTTATTTTGTTTTATTTCTCTTCCCCATTTTGGTCCAGAAGGCTTCCTCAACCCCACAATGATGGGTCCAGGCTCATCCCTGGGAGTCATGTCCCACGTAGGTGGGAGGAGGGAGGGCAGTGAGTTTACCTGCAGAGTTGGCTTAGAAAGAGAGGCCACATCTGAGCAACAAAAGAGGTTCTCTGGAGTTGACTCTTAGATACAATTATAAGTAGGCTTAGCCTCTCCTTTGCAGTAACAAGATTCATAAGGGCAAGCCCCAAGATTTGACCTTCTAAATTGGGAGTCCCCAGTGCTTGTGAGAATATCAGGAACTCCCCAGGTGGGGAAGTTTAATATTTCCACATTTTTTCCTAGTCCCTCAAGGGGGTTCACAAATACATTTTTTTCTTAATTCAGTTTTATTGAAATACATTCACACACCATACAATCATCCATGGTATACAATCCACTGTCCACAGTATGATAACATAGTTATGCGTTCATCACCACAATCTATCTGTGAACATTTTCCTTACATCAGAAAGAACCAGAACAAGAATGAAAAATAAAAGTGAATAAAGAACACCCAAATCATTCCCCCATCCCACCCCATTTTTCCTTTAGTTTTAATCCCATTTTTCTACTCATCCATACACTAGATAAAGGGGATGTGATCCACAAGGTCTTCACAATCACACTGTCACCCCTTGTAATCTACATTATTATATAATTGTCTTCAGGAGTCCAGACTGCTGGGTTGGAGTTTGGTAGTTTCAGGTATTTACTTCTAGCTATTCCAATACATTAAAACCTAAGAGGTGTTATCTATATAGTGGATAAGAATGTCCACCAGAGTGACCTCTCGACTCCATTTGAAATCTCTCAGCCACTGAGACTATTTTGTCTCATTTTGCATCCCACTTTTGGTCAAGAAGATACTCTCAGTCCCACGATGCTGGGTCCACATTCATCCCCAGGAGTCACATTCTGCATTTCCAGGGAGATTTACAACCCTGGGAGTCAGGTCCCACGGAGGGGGGAGGGCAGCAAGTTCACCTGTCGAGATGGCTCAGTTAGAGAGAGAGAGGGCCACATCTGAGCAACAAAGAGGTACTCAGGGGGAAACTCTTAGGCACAATTACATGCAAGTTTAGACTCTCCTTTGCAGTAACAAGCTTCATAAGGGCAAGTCCCATGCTCGAGGGCTCAGCACATCAAACCGCCAGTCCCAATGTTTCTGACAACGTCAACACCAGTCCAGGTGAGGATGTCCAGCACATCCACACCTTCCCCCAGATCCTCGGGGCTGGGGAGGGGGAGGCTGTAAATATATTTTTTATTATCTGCCCAAATTACTCTGGGATGTGTCACTATTTCACTCCAGCCTATACTAACCTACCGTATCGCACTTCCTATTCAAAGTTCTATGAAATAGTGGTGTTTGAACAAATCGACTGTAGAGTTGTACCGTTTAGAAAATTTATATCCTGTACCAAATAGATATCTCTTCCCTTGGTCTCATATGGAAGTTGAAGTTTTAAAACACAATCAGTTTCAACCTTTACCCTTTGGCCTGGCTTGCCCTGGTCTTAACCAGACCTGCTTCATTCATATCACTAATTGAAGTCTGGGCTCTTTTTCAGCTTTTTTTTTTGACAGTGGCTGTATACACTAATACTGACATTCATATCTGCCGAGCTCTAGCTCTGAGTTTCAGGTGTCTCAGAGATATGCATTGTTGCAGAGACCAATCAGGTTATACGCTAGGGGATCAGCATCTCAAAGTTTAGAGATAGGCATTACAATTCAGGGATAGAGTTAACTGCTGTAAGAGCTTACAATCTAGGGACTATTACAATTATTATGTCCACGTTAGGCTATGTTCTAAGATTCAATTCTGAGTTTACACATTGTAGTTAGTCCATATTGGTGAGGCATCATCCCTCTCACCACGTTTTCTCCAACACTTTTACTCCTATATATATATTTTCCTACAATTTTATAGTTATATTCACATACCATACATTTATCCACAGTGTACAATCAGTTGTTCATGGTATCATCATAAAGTTGTACATTTATCACCACAATCAGCACTTGAACATATTGATTACTACAAGAAAAATTGTTTTTTTTTTTTTAGCAATAAGAAAAAAATGATAAAAAGAAAAATAATGTCATACAATACAATATACTAGTAAGGACAGCAAATAACACCACTACCAAGAATCCCATATTCCTCCCCTATATCCCCCTCTCATATACATTTAGCATTGGCATATTGCCTTTGTTACATTTAATGGAGGTATATTACAATGTTACTGTTGACCATAGACTCCAGTTTGCTTTGATTATGTTTTTTCCTGAATACCATCCCCTTTTCAACTCTCTACATGATTGACATTCATTTGCTTTCCCACATGCAAAAACATTTTTATATTTGTATATTTAGTAACAGTCATTGGCCACTCCAGTTTTTGCCACGTTATACAGTCCCAGTCTTTATCATCTATCTTTACCTCTGGTGTCATACATTCTCCTATCCCACCTCTTTCAGCTTTACTCACAGATATCTTTGTTCAGTGTACTTACAATACTGTGCTGCCATCACACAGTATTATGCTATCTATTTCTGGATCTATGCAATCAATCCTAAACATTCTGTTGTCCTTCAGCATCAAATGGCTAGTCTCTCCCCTCTTTCTATCTCCTGGTCACCTGTTGTTGTCAGCTTTTAACTCCCAAAGTTTGTTCATTAATGTCTGTTCATATTAGTGAGACCATACAGAATCTGTCCTTTTGTTTCTGGCTAACTTCACTCAACATAATGTCCTCAAGGTTCATCCACATTATTACATGATCCATGTCTTTGTTCTGTCTTACAGCTGCATAATATTCCGTCATGTGTATATACCACAGTTTGTTTATCCACTCGTCCTTTGATGGACATTTGGGCTGTTTCCATCTCTTGGCAGTTGTGAATAATGCTGCAATAAACATTGGTTTACAAAATGTCTGTTTGTGTCTTAAGCTTCAATTCTTCTGAGTATATACCTAGCAATGGAATAGCTGGGTCATATGGCAAATGTATATTTAGCTTCCTGAGGAACCTCCACACTGTCTTCCAGAGTGGTTGCACCATTGTACATTCCCACCAACAATGAATAAGTGTGCCTCTTTCTCCACATCATCTCCAGCACTTGTCATTTTCTGTTTTTTTGATAATGGCCATTCTCGTAGGTGTGAGATGATATCTCATTGTGGTTTTGATTTGCATTTCCTTAATAGCCAGTGAAGTTGAGCATTTTTTCATATGTTTTTGAGCCATTTGTATTTCCTCTTCAGAAAAATGTCTGTTCATGTCTTTTGCTCATTTTTTAATTGGATTGTCTTTCTGTTATTGAGATGCAGGATTCCTTTATATATTCGGGATATTAAACCCTTATCTGATATGTCGTTTCCAAATATCATCTCGCATTGTGTAGATTGCCTTTTTACTTTTCTGACAAAGTCCTTTGATGTACAAAAGTGTTTAATTTTGAGGAGATCTCATTTGTCTGTTTGTTCTTTGGTTGCTCGCGCCTTGGGTGTGAGGGCTAAGAAACCACCTCCTATCACAAGATCTTTAAGATATTGCCCTACATTTTCTTCTAAGAGTTTTATGGTCTTGGTGCTAATGTTTAGGTCTTTGATCCACTTTGAGTTAATTTTGTCATAAGGTGTGAGATGGACATCTTCTTTCATTCTTTTGGAAATGGATATCCAGTTCTCCAAACACCATTTATTGAACAGGCTGCTCTTTCCCAGTTGCTTCGGCTTCACTGCCTTATCAAAGATCAGTTGTCCGTAGATGCGAGGGTCTACTTCTGAACGCTCAATTCGATTCCATTGGTCGGTATATCTGTCCTTATGCCAGTACCGTGCTGTTTTAAGCACTGTAGCTTTGTAATATGCTTCAAAGTCAGGTAGTGTGAGACCTCCCACTTCATTCCTCTTTCTCAAGATATTTTTGGCTATTCGGGGCACCTTACCCTTCCAAATAAATTTAGTTATTGGTTTTTCTATTTCTGTAAAGTAAGTTGTTGGGATTTGAATTGGTATTGCATTGAATCTGTTAATCAGTTTAGGTAAAATTGACATCTTAACTATATTTAGTCTTCCAATCCATGAACACGGTATGTTCTTCCATTTTTTAGGTCTTGTTCAATTTCTTTTAGCAGTTTCTTATAGTTTTCTATGTAAAGGTCTTTTGTGTCCTTGGTTAAGTTTATTCCTAAATACTTGATTCTTTTGGTTGCTATTGTAAATGGGATTTTTTTCTTGATTTCCTCCTCTTGTTGCACATTACTGGTGTATAGGAACACTACAGATTTTTGCGTGTTGATCTTGTAGCCTGCTACTTTGCTGTATTCATTGACTAGTTCTAGTAGCTTTGCTGTAGATTTTTCTGGATTTCCTACATATAGAATCATGTCATCTGCAAATAGTGAAAGTTTTACTTCTTCCTCTCCAATTTGGATGCCTTTTATTTCTTTTTCTTGCCTAATTGCTCTAGCTAGAACTTCCAGCACAATGTTGAATAACAATGGTGATAGTGGGCATCCCTATCTTGTTCCTGATCTTAGAGGAAAAGCTTTCAGTCTCTCCCCATTGAGTGTGATGTTAGCTGTGGGTTTTTCATATATTGCTTTTATCATATTGAAAAAGTTCCCTTCTATTCCTATCCTTTGAAGTGTTTTCATCAGGAAAGGATGTTGAATTTTGTCAAATGCCTTTTCTGCATCAATCAAGATGATCATGTGGTTCTTCTGCTTTGATTTATTGATGTGGTGTATTACATTAATTGATTTTCTTGTGTTGAACCAGCCTTGCATACCTGGAATAAATCCCACCTGGTCGTGGTGTATAATTCTTTTAATATGCTGCTGGATTCGATTTGCGAGTATTTTGTTGAGGATTTTTGCGTCTATATTCATTAAAGAAATTGGTCTATAATTTTCTTTTTTTGTAGTATCTTTGTCTGGTTTTGGTATTAGGGTGATGTTGGCTTCATAGAAAGAGTTAGGTGGCTTTCCCTCTTCTTCAATTTTGACAAATACATTTTTATTCTCTGCCCAAATTATTTTGGGATGTATCAGGGCTTCACACAAATCTATATAAACCAACCAGATTTCACTCCCTATTCAAAGTTCCATGTAATTATGGTGTTTGAATAAACTGACCATATAAGTTCAGTTATATGATGTGCTACAGAAAATATAGATTTTGCACCAAATAAACATCTCTTCCTTTGGTCTCACACAGGACATTCTTTTTTTTTTCTCCTGAGTTTTCAAATCCACTGCAAATTTTACACTCACAGCACGTCTCAGTTTGTACTAGCCACAATTCAAGTACTTAGTAGCCACATGTGGCCAGTGGTTATGTTATGTATTAGACAGCACAGCTCTAGATGGTCAAGGAAAGTTTCCTGGAAGAAAGTAGGTTTTGATCTGGGCCTTGAAATATATAAAGTATCCAAATAGGTACAGTAGAGGAAAGAGCATTCTACCCCAACAGAATGGAGTTTATTCTACCTGTAGCTATAAGGAACTGTTGAGGGCTTTCACTAGCATAAAACATGACCTTATTGCATGGCAGATAAAGAGTTCTTCAAGGCAGGGACTGTGTGTTCTCTTTCTGTATTTGTAACCCCTAAACTACTGAATAAATATATAAATTATTAAAGTAATGGAGAAGAGACAAGGGAACTTCTAGTTCCCTGGCTACTACCCATTTTAAATGTCCTCCCTTTCTTATCAGTAACTGAATCATGACTTGTTTGTGGCGGTAATCTACTCATTCGAAAAACTTGTGGAGTTGTTCGCTGGGCTTAGGGGAAGTTCTTAAAAAGGTGGCTGACCCAGTTGGAAGGCCCCCTTTCCCTTTCTTGCTTACAGGGCAGGGTAACAGGACAGTGCAGTGAACATGAAGTGACCTTAGGATAAAGGCCGCAAAATGGGTAGAGAGACAGAAATGAACGGGGACATCAAAAATACCTTCAATGCCACAGTACACGCCCTGGTCTGCTTATCACGTATTTAGTTATGTGAAAGAAAAATAAACTGCTATCCTGTGTAGACCACTTTATATGGGGTCTCTGTTACTATCAGCCAAGTACCAAACGTAGTTTGTATAATCAGTGAAGAGTCCCTTTCAGTAGTTTAGGTTGGAGAGCATCAAGGGTAGTGGGAAATAAAAAGAATATGGCGTATCTGAAGACCACATGAAGGATGAAAGGATAAGAACTTCCTTTTGGCTGGAAATAGAAAATAAGTAGGAAAAGTGGGTTAAAAAGGATTCTTGGATTTTAAACCTGAGTGATTAGGGAATCTGTAAATTTGATGGAAACTGTTTAAATCAGTAAAAGTAACCAGTTTGGAAGAAATTTGATGAGTTCTGATTAGGTATTTGAATATGAGGATGATAATGTTGCATCAAATATAAATGTTCAGGAAGCATGAAACAGGGTAATATATGTGAAAATCCATTTTACATCCTTGTCTGTTAGGTGAATGCAAATTGTTGTTTTTATTCTTAGGAAGCTGGAGAATAAGACATTTGAGCTGGACCAGAGATGGGCCAGTACTTGAAATGTAAATCTGGCAGTAATTTGCTGAAAGGCAATAGTTCAGCCCTGAAAGTGGATGAAGTTAATGTGGGAGAAAGAGCAGAGGGAGAAAAGCAGAAAGCAGAAGATGGGGGCGAAACACAAGGGAGATGTGAGAGCTGGTGCTCGTCTGTAGTGAATAAAAATGAGCCTGCCCTGAAAAGCTCGGGAAGGCTAAGTTAGGGCCCTTCTGTTTCCAGGTGATCATCTTCGACCTGTGAAGACACTGAGAGAGCCCTGGACCATTCTTTATGGGAGGGGCTGGGGCATATCACAATTTTTATCCACACTCTCATTACTGTGCTATGGCAGACAGAGGGACTGTCCAATAAAAATGTGAGCCACAAACGTAATCTTAAATTTTCTGGTAGCCACGACCGAGCAAGTCTTGAGGGAGGTAATTATGTCCTGGAAAGTCCACATGAACATCTATGGGGGAAAGACTCTCTGAATGTCCTTAAAAATCTGCATATTTATGGGCTGATTTAGAGATTTAACGATACGGGCTGGGTTGTGTGCATGTGTGTGGGTGTTGCTGTTGTGATTGTTTTACAACCAGAGGACTGAACAGTCTCCTTTTGCCACCACTGGTTTCCTCTTTAAAAATATAAACTGTACATATGTGCCAGTGACATGAGGCCCTGGAAGAGATGCTCGAGGGATGCCCTGGAGCCTGGTGCCTGGACTGGCAGCTTCTGCATTACCTGGGAGCTGTCAGACCTGCCGATGCTCTGGGCCCACTCTAGACCTGCTGGTCTAGACTCTGCATTTTAACAAGATCCCTAAGTGAGTCTGTAGACAAACTAAACTGTGAGAAACACTGTTAAAAAAACTGGTCCAGAATTTGCCTAATTGTGTATTTGGTGAACCTTTCAGAAAAGTCTCCTTATCTTCCTTGTTGAACTGCATTTTATATTATTGTAACAAGAGTTTGGACTAGACTATTTTGATTTTTTTGAATTGAAGAAGAATGAAACATACAAATGTATTCAAATGGGCATGCCAAGTGTTTCAGGAGCCAGAATAATGAACCTCTGAAAAACTGAAGGGTATTTGGATAGGGTGAGTGCACTGAGTCTATATCCAGCATCAAAGAGCCAGGCCGTTATTCTAATCTGTTGAGGGAATTCTCAGGAAGAGTTGAGTGATAGAAGGAAAAATTTTAAATTTTTCCTGTGTGTTTCTTCTGACAAGTGGACAAGGCCTTCTGATGAGCCCTAGGTCTGATTACCAAGGTCTTTAATGTAAAAGACAAATACAAACCAGACCTCTAACTTATTAAAATTGAACTCTAGCCAAATAAGATATGATTCCCTGCTGCAAATCAACAACAGACCTCATGCAAATGGAAGACAACTTTGACAGTAACAGTGATTTAGGGGCAGGAATCCTGCAGCTAAATTTAAGCTGGAGTACTGCTAGCTTTATACGAAAATGACAGCCAGTCTCTATGGTTCATGGAACAAATATAATACAGTATCATTGTGAGACCTTCTCAAAGAAAATCTTTTTTTATTTTAGAAAATAAATTCCATTGTCAATTTTTCTTTCCTATTCTATGCTGCCTTTTAGTATCCAAGGGGAATTTCTGCTGAAGTCCATAAGGATGGGGCTGATTCAAACCATCATATATTTACATATTTACATATTTTATTATTTTATTTTTATTAGAGAAGTTATGGGTTTACAGAAAAATTGGTATAAAATAGAAGATTCTCATGTACCACCCTGTTATTAACACTTTGCTTTGGTGTGATACATTTGTTTCACTTGATGAAAGTGCATTTTTATAATTGTACTATTAACTATATATAGTACATGAGATAACTTAGGGTTCACTGTGTTGTACAGATACAAGGATTTTTTAAAAACTTTTCTAGTAGCATATATACAAACTTAAATTTCTCCTTTTAATAATTTTCAAATATATAATTCAGTGCTGTTAATTACATTAACAATGTTTTGTACCATTACTGTTATCTATTACCAAAACAGTTCCACTGTTCGACATAGAAACTCTGCATTTTAAGCCTTAATTCCTCATTCCCTCCCCTCTCCCTGGCCCCTGGTAACCTGTCTTCTAGATTCTGACTCTGAGTTTGCTTCTACTAATTATTTCCTATCAGTGAGATCATACAACACAGTATCTTTAAGGTTCATCCATGTTGTCACGTCACATGTATCGAACTTCTTTCCTTTTAGGGTGTTTAATGTTCCATTGTGTGTATATACAACATTTTGTTTATTCATTCATTGGTTGACGAACACTTGGGGGTTGCTTCATCTTTTTGCAATTATGAATAAATAATGCTGCTATGAATATCGGTGTGCAAATATCTGTTTGAGTCCCTGCTTTCAATTCTCTTGGGTATATACCTAGAATTGGGATTGCTGGGTGTTTTAGTTTGCTAAATCTGATGAAATGCAATATACCAGAAATGCGTTGGCTTTTACAATGTGGATTTATTAACTTTCAAGTTTACAATTCTGAGCCTGTGAAAATGTCCAAATGAAGCATCATCAGGACGATGATTCCTGTGGAATGGCTGCTGGTGATCCAGGACTCCTCTGACACATGGGAAGGCACATGGCAGCAACTGCTGGTCCTTCTCTCCCGGGTTTTGTTGCTTTCAGCTTCTGGCTGCTCCGTCTCTCAGCTTCTCTGGATTTTCTCTTTCAGCTTCTCTGGGACTTTTTTCTATATCTTCTCTCTGTCTTTTATCCTCTTATAACGGACTCCAGTAAAAGGATTAAGACCCATCCTGAATGAGGTGGGTCACAACTCAACTGAAGTTAAAATCCTGCTCACCAAAGGATTCTACTTATAATGGGTCCGCACCCACAGGACTTGATTAAATTTAAGAACATGCTCTTTTCTGGAGTACATACACCTTCAAACCTCACACTGGGTCATATGGTAATTCTATACTTTCTGAGAAACTGTCAAATTGTCTTCCACAGTGGCTACATCGTCTCCAACACTTGTAATTTTCTGTTTTTTTAATAGTTGCTATTCTGCTGGGTGTGAAATGCTATCTCATTGTGGATTTGATTTGCATTTCTCTAACGGCTAATGAGGTTGAACATCTATTTATGTGTTTTCTGGCTATTTGTATATCTTTTTTGGAGAAATGTCTGTTCAAGTCTTTTGCTTGTTTTTAAATTGAGTCATTTGTCTTTTTGTTGTTGAACTGAAGGGTTCCTTTATGAATTCTGGATATTAAACACTTACCAGATAAGTGGTGTTCCGGTTTGCTAATGTTGCCATTATGCAAGATACCAGCAATGTATTGGTTTTTATAAAGGGGATTTATTAGATAACAAATTTACAGTTCTAAGGCCATAAAAATGTCCAAACTAAGGCATCAACAAGAGGATACCTTCACTGAAGGAAGGCCAATGGTGTCCAGAACACCTTTGTCCGCTGGGAAGGCACGTGGTTGGCGTCTGCTGGTTGCTCCAAGTTTGTGTTTCCAAATGGCTTTCTCCAAAATGTCTCTGGGCATCTGTCTTAGCTCCTTTCTCTCTCAGCTCCTGTGCATCCTTGCTTGTTCTCCCAGGGCGTTTCTCTTTAAGCATCTGGGGGTCCTCAGCTTCTCTGGGGCAAATTCTGGGCTTCATGTCTTGGCTTATTATCTCCAAATGTCCTTCTGTCCACATCTACAAATGTCTCTAAGCATCAGCAAGCATGTTGGCTCTTGAGCTCTCTTAAGTAGTCCAGTGAACTAATCAAGACCCATCCTGAGTGAGCGTGGGCTATACCTCCATGAAAATACTTTAATCAAAGTTATCACCCACAGTTGGGTGAGTCATATCTCCATGGAAACCCTCAATCAAAAGGTTCTACCCAACAAGATTGGGTTAAAAGATCATGACTCTTCTAGGATCCATAACAGTTTCAAACAGTCATTGTGTAGGTTATTGTTTTACTTTCATGACATTGTCTTTTGATACACAAATGTTTTTAATTTTGATGAGGTCCCATTTATCTATTTTTTTCATTTCTTGCTTGTGCTATGGGTGTAAAGTCTGAGAAACCATTGTCTAACACAAGATACTGAAGATGTTTTCCTAAGCTTTCTTCTAGGAGTGTTAAATTCTGGCTCTTATATTTAGGTCTTTGTTCCATTTTGAGTTGATTTTTATATATGGTGTGAGATAGTAGTCTTCTCCCTTTCTTTTGCAAATGGAGATCCAGTTTTCCCTGTATCATTTGTTGAAGAATCACAATTGAATGGACTTTGCCCCTTGTCAAAAATCAGTTGGCCATAAATGTGAAGGTTGATTTTTGAACTCCCAGTTTAATTCTATTGGTCTATATGTCTATCCTGGTGCCAGGTAACATGCTGTTTTGCTTATTGTAGTTTTATTGTAATAAGTTTTAAGATTGGGAGGTGTCAGTCTTCCAATTTCATTCTGTTTTTTTTTACGTTTTTTTATTGTGAAGCATAACATGTATACGGAACAGTGATAACTTTCAAAGTACTATTTAACAAGTAGTTAGAGAGCAAATTGCAAACAATTTTAAGGGTTACAGTTCCACAATTTCAGTTATTTCCTTATTGTGAAATATATATACAGAAAGGTGATAACTTCCAAAGTGTGATTTAACAAGTAGTCATATAGGTAATTTCAAGGGATGTTATGGGTTACAGTTTCAGTTTCTGTTATTTTCTTATTGTAAAATATAACATATATACAGAATGGTGATAACTTTCAAAGGACAACCCAATGAGTAGCTATAGAGCAGATCTCAAAGAATGTTATGGGTTACAGTTCCACCATTTCAGTTATTTCCTTCTAGCAATTAAAATAACCCAGCATCCAAAAAACAGTATTAATATAAAGATTCAGTATTCATAAACCATTGTTAAATCCTATCTTGTCTGTTGCTACCCTTTCCTCTCATCTAATCACTTTCTCAATCTTCAGGGGTATCTATGCAGTGACCACCCTAACTTGTTCATATTGAAAGGGGGTGTTGACATTATGGGGAAGGGGGCAGCATCTGGTTGAAGTTCTTGGAGAGGCTGTTGTGTTTGGGTTTTGGGATTTAGCTGGCACAGGAACACTCTGGAGGATTCATGTTTCTGAAAAATAAACTTAGTGAGTGAAACTTTTATGGAGTCTCAGATAGTGATCTAGGTATTTTGGGACTGCTTGGTTAGGGCTTGGCATACTGTGGCCCTTTGGGATATCTAGCTGGAACTTGCTAAGAGTAACCTCCAGGATAGCCTCTTGACTGTTTGAACTCTCTTAGCCACTGTAACCTTATTTTGTTACCTTTCTTTTCATTCTTCATTTTCAAGATGGCTTTGGCCATTTGGGGCCCCTTACTCTTCCATATTAATTTGATGATTGACTTTTACATTTCTGCAAAGAAGGCTGTTGGAATTTTGATTGGGATTATGTTGAATCTGTAAATCGCTTTGGGTAGACTTAACATCTTAATATTTAGTCTTTCAATCCACAAGTACTGGATGTCCTTCCATCTATTTAAGTCTTTTAAAAATTTCTTTTAGAAATGTTTTTTAGATTTTTGGGTACAAGTTCTTTACATCCTTGGTTAGATCTATTCCTGGATAATTGATTCTTTTATTTGTATTGTGAGGGGAAATTTTTTCTTGATTTCTTCTTCCAGTTGTTTATTAGTAGTGTATAGACACACCACTGATTTGGGGGTGTTGATCTTGTACCCCACCACTTTGCTGAATTCATTTATTAGCTCTAGGATGTTTATTTAGGATTTTTCATGATTTTGTATACATAGGATCATGTCATGTGCAAATAGTAAAAGTATTACTTCTTCTTTCCAATTTGGATGCCTTTTATTTCTTTTTTTTTCCTAATTGCTCTAATACTTGCAGCACGATGTTGTATACCAGTGGTGACAATGGGCACCCTTGTCTTGTTCCTAATCTTAGAGGGAAAGCTTCCAGTCTTTCACCATTAAGTATGATGGTATAGCTACAGTTTTTCATATATGCCCTTTATCGTGGTAAGAAAGTTTCCTTCTATTCCTAGTTTTCTAGGTGTTTTTATCAAGAAGGGGTACTGGATTTTGTCAAATGTTTTTTTCTGCGTCAGTTGAGATGATCATGTTTGTTTGTTTGTTCCCCTTTAATTTTGTTAATTTGGTGTATTACATTAGGTTGCTTGCCTTATGTTGAACCATGCTTGCCTACCTGGGATAAAACCCACTTGATCATGGTGTATAATTCTTTAAATGTGCCGTTGGATTCAGTTTAGTATTTTGCTGAGGATTTTTGCATCTATATTCATAGATGTCTGCAATTTTATTTTCTTGTGGTATCTTTATCTGGCTTTGGTATCTCATAGAATGAATTAGGGTATGTTCCCTCTCTTCAATTTTTTGGAAGTGTTTGAGCAGAATTGGTGTTAATTCTTCCTCAAATGTTTGTTAAGATTCACCCATGAAGCCAACTGGTTCTGAGATTTTCTTTCTTGGGAGGTTTTTGATTCAATCTTTTTACTAGTTATTGGTTGTTGAGATCTTCTATTTCTTCTTGAGGCAGTGTAGGTAGTTTGTGTGTTTCTACGAATTTTTCCATTTCATCTAGGTTATCTAATTTATTGATATATATCATAGCAACCTGTTTTAGTCATTTTTATATCTGTGGGGTGAGTTGTAATATCCCCCTTTTCATTTCTGATTTTAGTTATTTGTGTTCTCTTTCTTTTTTATGCATCATTCTAGCTAAAGGTTTGTCAATTTTATTGATATTTTCAAAGGACCACCTTTTGGTCTTCCTGATATTCTCTTTGTCCCTTTCTCTCTCTCAATTCTCTGTTTCATCTCTACTCTATTCTTTATTATTGATATCCTTCTGCTTGCTTTGGGTTCAGTTTGCTCTTCTTTTTCTAGTTCCTCCAGTTTTGGGTTAGGTCTCTGATTTCAAATACTTCTACTTTTTTTGATGTAAGCATTTAAAACTATAGGTTTGCCTCTCAGGACTGCCTTTACTGCATCTCTTAAGTTTTGCTATGTTGCATTTTCATTTTTTCACCTTAAGATATTTCCTTATTTCTCTTTTGATTTCCTCTTTATCCCATTGTTCTTTTATGTTTTTAAATTTCTACATATTTGTGAATTTCCCATTTCTCCCTCTATTATTGATTTCTAGCTTCTTTCCATTATGGTTGGAGAAGATATATTGTATGATTTTATGATATTTTTGAATTTATTGAGACTTGTTTTGTTACGTAAGATGTGATCTATCATGGAAAATGTTTCATGTGCTCTCGGAAAGAATGCATATCTTTTTGATGTTAGGTGAAGTGTTCTATATATATCTGTTAGGTCTAGTTGTTCGAGTCTTGTATTTCCTTATTGATCTTCTGTCTAGATATTCTATCCATTATTGTAAGTGGTGTATTAAATTTTCCTACTATACCATATATATTCTCTAACTTGACTTAAATAGCATACACATACACTGTTTCTAAACCCTCTGTGCTTTTTCTGTACCTGTGACAAATTATATCTTTGTACATTGTATGCTTCAAACCATAGATTTATCATTACTTTTCATAGTTTTGTGTTTTAGCACCTGTAGGGAGTAAGAAGTGGAATTGCATACCAAAAAATACTGGCATTTGTAAATACTCATGTGGTTACTTTTATCAGAGGTTCTTATTTCTTTCTTTATGCCACTTTGAGCCACTGTCTAGTGTCCTTTCCTGTCAGTCTGAAGATGCCTTAGCACTGCTTGTAGGACAGGTTTAGAGGTGATGAACTCCCTTAGCTTTTGTTTATCTGAGAATGTATTAATCTCCCCCTCATTTTTAAACAAAAGTCTCAACAGATATCAATTTCTTAGGTTGGCCATTGTTTTCTTTCAGCACTTTAAGTATTTCATTCCACTGTCTTCTTGCCTCCATGGTTTCTGATGAGAAATCAGCATTTAATCTTATTGAAACTCTCTTGTACATACCACTTTACTTTTCTCTTGCAGCTTCCAGAACTATATCCTTCTCCTTTGCATTCAACAGTTTGATCAGTACGTAATGGGATTTTGCCTGTTTGGTGTTTTCTGGGCTTCTTGGATGTGCATGTTCACGTCTTTTGCTAAGTTTGGCAAGTTCTCTGTCATTATTTTATATGAATATTCCTTCTGCCTCTTTCTCTCTTTCTTCTCCTTCTAGAACTCACACAATGTGTATATTAGTACACCTAATGGTGTTCTGGAAGTCTCTTAGGCTATTTCTATTTTATATGATACTTTTTTCTTTCTGCTCCTCAGCCTGACTCCTTTTAGTTGTCTGGTCTTCGAGTTCACTGATTCTTTCTTCTGCCAGCTCCAGTCTGGCTGTTGAAACCCTCCTGGGAAATTTTCATTTCAGTTATTGTGGTCTACAAATCCAATAGTTATGTTTGGTTCCTTTTGAAAATTTCTGTCTCTTTATTAAGATTCTCATATTGTTCATTCATTATTTTCCTGTTATCTTTTAGTTTTTTCCTGTATTTTCATTTAACTCCTTACGCATATTGTAGATCATTTTTTAGAAAAAGTCTTTGCTAGAAGATCTACCATCTGGGCTTCTTTGTTGGTGTTTTATTGCTTTTTATCCTCTTTCTTTGGATGGGCTATCATTTCCTGTTTCTTTGTCTTATAATCTTTTGTTGCACGTTGTACATGTTTTAATATTTTAAAATGTTTTCTCTGGGATTTATTTCATGAGATGCCTATTTCTTGAGTATGTAACCAGCTGGTGGTATGACAGATTTTCTTGAGTGCTGATGGCTAACAAAACCAAACAAATCTAAGCAAAAACACCTTTCACTGTCTTTGCAAATTGGGTTTGTGTTGGCTTGTGCTCTCTGTCAGAGTTTATCCCTCCTATCAGGAGGGTCAGCCCAAGGTGAATGAAAAGTACAGGGTTCTACTTATCTTTTCTGGGCCTGTGTCTTGGCTTGGGCTTGTGCTTGCTAGTGGCCTTAGGAGCTCCCTTGTTCATAAGAGTTCAAATTTCTCCCTCTACTTCCCAGGAAATAGATCTTCTCCCTTTCCCTGGTCTCCACTATAGAAGTTAAAGCAGGTAAACCTTTGCACTGCAATTTTCTTACACTGCTTTCATTGTCTGAAGTTGCTTTTGCCCAGAGGGGAAATTTTGGGGGTGGGGGTTTTAATTCCCCTCTGCCCCGCCATCATCATCTATTTATTAAGCCTTAGTCATTTTTTCAGGCACTGGCCTAGGCACAAGGGATTAAAAGCAATAGGTAAGACATGGTCTTTGTGATTTTTTGTACCAGTCCTGGCACAGTGACATCAATAAAGCAGGAGGACATAAGTTGTGCTAAATTCATGCTTGTGGAAGTCTCACCCCACCCTACTTTATTCTTTAAATTCTGCTACTCAAAATCTCAATCTGCATTCCCATGGGTGGGAACTCATTTGTAAATAGGACCTTGTGAAGATGATGATTTAAATTAAGGTGTGGTCATATTGAATCAGGGTGGGTTTTTATCTCTTTACTTATAAAGAGAGTAAATTCAGATGCAGTCAGTCAGAGGAGACCTCAAGAAGAAGCGAGAAGTCAGGAGAATCCAGAGAGTAGAGAGAGAGATCTCAGAGGACAGCCATCACCAGAAACGCCACTGACTCCCAGAGAAATCATGGCCTTGCCAACATCTTTACTTTGGATTTCTAGCCTTCAAAGCTGTGAGACAATAAATTCCTGTTGTTAAACCAACTGGTATGTTGTATTTGTCATAGCAGCCCTAGTAAACTAAGACACAACCTATATCTACATCTCCCTTGGTACAGATTCTTGGTCAACCATTCCGGACTTACTGTTTCAGAGCTTGGGGATATGGCCCAGGAATATGCACTTTAACAAGACATCTAGGTTTTGAATCATTCTTTTGGAGTCTCCGAGCACATCTATCCTCCTTTTGTTCACATAGAGTTTCCTTAGATAGGAGATAAACTGATCATGTCTACATAATAAAGATAAAATTTCTTTCTAGCCCTGACTTCTTGTTGGTCCTCTCGATTGGATTTTTAGATATTCTTAGAGCTCATTTATTGACTGCATTCACCTACTTTCACAGATAATCATATTGGTCAAGGGGGGAATAGCTTTTTTTGAGTATTCACTGGTTCTTTGTTCCCCAGATTTTTTTTTTTTCATGGTAAATGTAATTCACTTTAATGTTGAATCTCATTGATTGCATTTTAAGCTTTGTGATGTGCTTACAATTAAGTACACAAATCTTAAGAGAACAGCATGAATTTTTAGAAGTGGACACAAACAAGTAACCACCACTTAGATCAAGAAATAAGACATTATGAACAGCCCGCCTGTCCCCCTCAGGGGTCCTCCTGGTCGTTATTCTCCCAAAGGTAAATGCCATTCTGACCACTTTCACACCAATTCATTTTTGTCTGCTTTTGAACTTTATGTAAATGGAATCATGCGCTACATATTCTTTCATGTCAAATTTCATTTGCTCAAAATTGTCTGTGAGAGTAATCTCACATTTAGCAGTACTTAACTCTTGCATTACTGTAAAATATTTCATTATATGAACATAATACAGTGTGCTCATTCTTCTTTTGCTGGACATTCATGTTATTTCCAGATTTAGTTATTATGCATAAAGCTGTGAGCGTTCTTGCATATTATGTTGGTGACTGAATGTACACATTTCTGCTGAGGATTGTAAAATATGGGTATTTTGAGTTTAGGATGATACTACCAGAAGTTTCCAAAGTAGTTCTATCTGTTTATATTCCAACCAGCATATGTGAGAATTCTGCTGTCTTCCCATCTTCTCCCCCACCAACACTTGGAATTGTTCAGGCTTTTTTGTTGTTGTTGTCATTCTGATAGGTATGTGGGGATATCTCATTGTCATTTTAATTTCCATTTCTCTGTTGGCTAATGGGCTAAAGTACCTTTTCATGCATTTACTGGCCATTTTGGATAGCTTCTTTTGTGAAATACCTGCTCAATTTTTTGCCCATTTTTGTTGTATTGGGTTGCTTGGTTCCCTACCCCCATTTATTGATTTGTAGGAGTTATTTATATATTTTGGATATGAAACGTTCATCCAATATATTATTGCAAATGTCCTTCCTTTCTCTGTGGCTTGGCCTTTCAGTCTCAAACGTGTCTTTTGATGAACAGAATTTTAAGAATGTGATGAAGTCCAATTTATTAATCTTGCTTTTGTTTAATGAACTTCTTTGTGACCTTTAAACAAAATCTTTGCAAGGTAATGAAAATATTTTCATTTGTTATCTTCTAGGAACTTTAATATTTTACCTTTAACATTTAGGTCTGTGATTGATCCAGAATATATATTTGGTCATGGTATGAAGTAGAGGTCATGATTTAATTTTTTCTATGTAGATATTAAATTAGTCCAGCACCATTTAGCAAAAGCACCATCCTTTCCCTGCCGTACTGAGAAAGTACCTTTGTTAAGAGTTAGGCGACCTTATACACAATCTGTTTCTGGACTCTCTATCTCTTCCCCTGTCTGTTTATCCCTGCATGGAAATCACATTTTAAATTGCTGTACCTTTAAAAAAAAAGTCTTTTTAATTGGTAGTTTTTGTGCAGAACATCTTCAAGATTATCTTTTCTGCTCTTTTCCTTTTTTCATTTCATAAAAATTTTAGAGTCAGTTTTTCAAATTACATGCACACACTCATACAGACAGTTGGGATTTTTGGTTGAGATTTCATTATATCTATAGAAAAGTTTGGAGAGCATTTACATCTTTACAGTATTGCATTTTGCAACCCATGAATGTGATATACCACTCCTTTTATTTACATCTTTAATTTCTCTCAATAACGTTTTATAGTTTTCTTTGTATAGGTCTTGGACATATTTTATGAGGTTGATGCCTAAGTGTTTGGGTTTTGCTGACGCTAATATAAATGCTTTTATTCTTTCATTTTCTTTTTCTTTTTGTTTATACTAGTGAAATATAAATAAAATTAGCATTAATTTTATATTGACTTTGTATTTTCGTGGTTCTAATTTAAAACTTATTTTGTTTTAGATAGTTTTGTAATTTTATTTTTCATTATGGTAGGAATACATAGTTTGGATTTTCTCCCTATCCTCCACAGCACCTTACCCAATGTTGACCAACTAAATACTTAAAAACTTATTGATTTGTTGCTTGATGACTTATGTAAGGAACTTCAGTCCTTGTTGAGTTACTTTAAAAGTGCTCAGCTATTAGCCCAATTTTTTAGTTGCTCAGAGCATTTTAGCTAAATCTAAGAAGTTAAATACAAGTAAATACCATGAACTTCTAAAACAATTACAACTTTTAAAACAAAGAATTAATCTTTTAAGTTACATATACACATATTCCTGCAGATGTTTCTTCATTTCTTGATATCACTTTGATTGAATCCTCTAAATTTCAGAGTGCGGAAAATAAAAGGATTTTTTGAAATTGGGAGATATTTAGCAAATTTGGTTGAAATCTGACACTACTATGTCAGCGGTATATATTTCATGAAACTTCAGGCTTCCCCAATTAGACAATATTACATTGCATTTTAAGAGTTTAAAAATAAATCAAAGTTTATTGGACAAAAGTCTCACCAAACCCATCATTAAATGGAAATATCATTATTAAGATGAAAGAATTCTCATACTGCGTTTTGTCATCTTCATGATTTTTTTAAGTGAGCAATGAACAATAAATACCAGACTTTGACATATAAAGCAAGAGTGAAGGTGAAATTCACCTGAAATTAAAAAAAAAAAGAAAGTATTAATTCTTGTTGATCTTAAATCTAACACAGTGCCTCCTTTATGTGTTATCTTTAGAAAGTAGTCTGGGTTTGTCAGAATTGAAATAAGATTCATTTAATCAGCTATTGTAGTTCGTCTGTTAAATTACAACACTTTGCTCTCCATTTGCAAAATAATCTTCAAACTAATGAAGTAAGGTCAACTGCATGCAGCTTTATTCTAGCCAAGTTGCTCTTAATTGCATCAAAGGCTTTAGTGAGGTCAATAAATGCTGCCTTTTTATATCTGCTCTTGAAAATAGCAGAAAATAAACTCCTTTTCTCTGTAATGCATTTGGGCTTGGGGCAACTCATAGCAGGTGGGATATTCAATTTTCATTACCCGATTGGAAGTATTCCGTTTCTACAGAATGGGTAGCAGGGATTAGTGTTACCACAGAAGTTTTAAGAATGACAGATTTATCACAAATTTGTCCTTAGTAATAGCAGTGGTGTCCCTCTGTTGGAGACAGGTTTCTATTGAACTGCTGCTACAGACTTCTTGCTTTTTATTTTCATGATAATGAGTCTGAACCGCATCACTCCTCCTCCCTTCACTCCCTTTGCTACAAACAGTAAGTGTGTGCAAGTCAGTTCAGCTCTGGTTACAGTGTGAGATTCGCTGGCCTGGGGAGCTGTGTAGCCTGGGTGAGCCTCAAGACAGGAAGAGGTTTCTGGCCTCCGTGGGGCATCAGGACCCATCACAATCCTGAGGACTTGATAAAATCTTTACAAGTTTTATCCTTTAAGCTGTATATTTTTCTAACATTCTCAGTTTGTAAATTGTTAACACCATGTGTGTATATATGTATTTCTGAAACAGTGGAGATAAATGTTACGTGAGGTACAATGCAAAATGGGCCAGAAAACAACAGCAGCAACAGGTGAAAGATGGAGACGAAAGGGATAGCAGTGCAGGAAGTAGAAGTGTGTGGCAAGGCGGGGGTTGGCACCCGCTCTAGAGGAAGGTTACCTATGACTCCTTGAAAAGTTGCACTTTTTCTATTTTTCAGCCTCCAGATAAAGTCACCATTATTATTAGAATGTGTTTGATACACTGATTACTAATATTTCTGTTACAGTTCAAGAAAACATTATCTTTATTTAGCATAGAGGTGAGAACGATCATTAATCGTCAACTGAACTCAGGAAGTCTGTTGCATTTACCAGTAGATATAGCCAAAAAGACTGGGTAGATGACTTCGAAGGCAAGCACGGAAGATGGCAGAAGGGAACTTCGAGTGCTTTTATGAGTTAAACACTGTGTGCTTTCTGGTCCATCTGGTTTTATATGGTCCATCTCAGTGTTTAGCATAGAGCATGAAATCTTAAACAAGGTGTGCATTCACTTAACGTGCTTTTTTGTTTTGATTTCTGATCACCTGTTGGGCAATGTGTTAAGTATCAGAGTGACAGAGATGAAGCACTGTCTTTCCCCTTAAGGCGCTCACAGCCCAGTCAAAATGATAAACAAGGGGAAAACTCTGTGCTGAGTACTCACCTCCTTCCCGACCTTGACCTCTGTTGCACACCACGTCCTGCTGCTCCTCTACCTCTCTACTCCAATCAGAATTCTGCTGTTTAAACAAATAGCTCTTACTGCATTTTATCTTACTGCTTCTGCATGTTCATCATCTGTTTTCCTCACTTATGTACAAGGTCCTAGAAGGCAGGGAGTTTTGTCTTTTTAGTTTGCTTGTTTCCACTGAGGTAATGTCAGCACCTAAACCAGTGCCTGCCAGGGAAAGCCCTCAGATTGCTTGTTGGATGAATGAATGCATTCATGCATAAATAAGGGAATGAAGTACTAATAAATAAGCAAGCGCAGAACTATATGGAATAAAGTATGAAAGGCACTTTTCCTGAAGATAGGGCTTGTTGAGAAAATATAAAGTTGATGCCAAATAATTATTTACTCAGAATAATGAAACATGGTACAAAGAGTACCTTTTCCACTAGGAATTCATTACAAAAGACATTTTTATATCTTGCACACTAATGTCCCACATTCTTACAACCTTAGAATATTTCCTGAAATCAATGACTTTTTTTTTTTCATTTATAGACTGTACTTATGATTGTTGATCATAATGATGGCAGCCAACATTTACTGAGCACCTTTTTAGGAACTAATTTATAGAAGATATTATGTACTTTAACCAGTAATTGTTAGTGCCTGAACTTGAACCTAGGAAATCTGACTCCAGAGCCTGCATTCCTAACCCTGACATGTATATACATCCAAATGTATAATATTTAATAAGCCCTTGTGGGAGGTAAACATTTTGATTAACCAAGGAAGCCTTCCTGGAGAATTTGGAAAGTCTAGAAGGCTGTAGAGAGGTTCAGAAGATAGAAACATTTTCCTTGGGCAGGTAAAAATGATATGTCACAGCTGGCTGTGGAAGGGCTCTGTGCAAAGGAAAATGTGTTTCTCTGAAGGCTCCTTGACTTTGAGAGTTAAGATTTAGACAGTGAACACTTCTTGGCTCATTTTACTACCCCAGTAATGATCCTCTCCTTTCTATTTCTTTAAGAATTGAAACTGGCATTAGTTTGCTTTTTAAGCTGCCATGTAGCAGTTGAAACAGTGAATTACATTAATTTTACTTAATCTTCAAATATCTGTCTGAGTACCCAGGATGATACTTTGAACTGTGGGCTAGCAAGGGGCACACCACACGTGGGATTCTTGGGGAAATAAGGCTTTCTCCAGCCTCTCCACTCCCTCCATCCCCACAAATTCCATCCTCCTTTCTCAAGTCTATATACTTTGATTCAGATTCTTAAATCCTTTATTCATCCTATTCACAACACCAATTTTTAATACAATTGTGAAATTTTATACAACACACACACACATACATACAGAAGAGTGGTAACAGCAATTTTAGGCCCAAGGATTAACCTATTTCTGGGGCCAATCTGACCTAAAATCACTTCCAGTTGATCTTTCAAAGGCAGAGAAAGGGTCACAAGACCTGAAAATTTTACTTAGAATGGGCCTAAAATATACAACGATGCATGCCATGTATCAATAACAATGGAAATTTCTGGATTTAATTCCTTCAAGCTTTTTGCTTTCAAGCAAAAGACTTTAAATGACGTGTCATTTGGTTCTGCTTTATATAAAGGATTTGAAAACACAATCGAAAATGATTGCCTTGTTTTAAATTAGCTAGGCATAACAATGAGTTGTTTCTAAGTGACCAGCATTTGTGACTTATGACTGTATTCAGGAAAAATTAAATTACATGACATAAGTAAATAGAGAGCTAGTATGGAGCTTCAAAGTGAGAGGAAGCATATCATCGTCTCCCAAACGGGAATTCATCATTGATGGGTCTGCTCTGGATCTGTCTTCTTTTCTGTACGAACTTTTTATTGACCTTGATGCAAATCTATATGTCTAAGATGTGTGTACCATTAAGAAGAGAAGTCTGGTTTCCATGGGCCAGTGGCTTATTGAGAATATTTTAGAGTTGTCTGATGGAACGCAAGTTGCCATATAAGATTCTAATATTTATTTTTTAATAATGATAACCAGCTGAGTAACAGCTCACTGCCGTTTTATCTGCTTCAAGACATTGAATGAAGTCTTATGTTTCCTCATTTTTTTTTTTTCCAGAATGGCTTTACCTGAAGGTCAAGTTGACATGAAAGACGTTTTAAGGTTTCTTTCTGCCTTTATTTGTAAGGACATTATGAAAGCTTTGAAACCATAGTCCTTTTTTGCATTATAGCTTGCATATGGAATAATAGATCAGAATCAACAAGGGAGAGTTTAATAGGGATAAATGTAATGTTTCATGTATGTTGAAAAAAGAAAAGAAACTGAAAAACATCTGAGCATGTAAAGGAAGAGAGAACACTTGAAAGTACTTGTCAAAAAGAAAAAAAAGAAAGACCTGTTTTAGTTGACGTCATGCTTATATATGGGCCATCGCGGAGACACTGCTTCAGAAGCTGCAATAAATAAATAGTTTGGTCACATAAAAGGAGGTAATTTAATAATTGCTAACTTATTGAACACTATGTAGTAGGCACTTGTACCTGTGCTTACATGTATTAACTCATTTAATCCACAGATAGCACTATGAGATAGGTACTATAATTATCTCTACTTTAGAGAGGAGGAAACTCAGTGAAAGAGATGCTTTGTAACTTGTTCAAAGTCATATAGGTTATAAGTTGGGGGGCTGAATTTTGTTTGTCTCTAGGCCTCACACCTTTGATGTTTCCTTTTGCGTCTATTATGCCACCTCTGGAAGGTTTTGTTCAGCCATAGATGCCTTGATGGGAGGCGTTAGTCATCTACAAATCATGCTAGTCCCTAGGAGAGGAACCAAAATGGGAAGGAGCCTTATGAGTATGCTAGATGAGGAATAGCTGAGGTAGCTAAAGAGAATGACTGTAGAAAGAGAAGTCAGCAGAGAGACGATGATAGCCCTTAAAAAACATGGAAAGGCAGCTCAGCATTATGCTTTTTTCTTCCAGTGGGAAGAACTGAAATGTGTGGGAAGGACCAGTTGCAGGGAGATTAATATTAATATGAGAGAGATTGGCTGCACAGACCTCCAGACAGCTTCTGGGGTTTAGTTCAAGAAAAAGCCAGACAGCCAGCTCTCAAGAATCTTTAAACTGGGATTCCTGCACTAGGGGTTGTGCCATGTGAATACAAAGGTGATTTCCAACTCTGAAATTATTTGATATTAGGAAAAAAGAAGATGCTACCAAATCCTTATTCATGGATTTTGAATTCTTCTTGTAGAAATGGTGGACAGGTACACTCTGAGTCAGTTTCATTCTCCTCTCTTTACCCCTTGCCACCCATGATTTTTCTGGGGTGACAGGTAGTCAAAACCACAGTCTGAGGCCTGCTACTCGAGGTGTGGCTCATTGACCTGCAGCATCAGCATCAACTGAAAGCTTGTTGAAAATTCTGAATCCAGATAACCACCCCTGATGCACTCACTGATCAGAGTTGCATTTTAATAAGATCTCAGATGATCATATGCATTTACAGGTTGAGGTTATCTGATCCAAGGCTGTGGCTGTCAGTCTTGGCTGCACATTAGTATTACCTGAGGGGCATTACAAAAGACTGATGTTTAGGTCCTTCCTTCTCCCCCCTGAGTTTCCGAGGTTGCTATTTTGGGATGAGCCCTTGGCATCAAGAGTTTTCAAAGCTCTCCAGGTGATTCTAATGTGCAGTCAAGGTTGAGAACCCCTGGTATGAGGTCATAAAAAGCCAGTACAGTAACTAACCCCATGAGGGTTAACCATGCACTGATTATCTACAGCTCTGATTTAGTCTTCTGAACATTGTTTGAATTGTTAGAATATTGTTATGAAAAATACTCAATGTTAAAGAAAAGTAACAGGATCTTAGATTAAGAATTTTTTTTATGGCAATTTCATTCCAAATGGTGCCAAACTCTCCAAGAGAGAGTTGGGTAAGGCCTTTCATGTTTAGAACTACTAAAGAATGCTGCTGAAGTAACTGAACCCTTTTTGTTATAAAGTTGTATAAAGATGTTCAGTTGAATGTTAGAGTTTGGGAGCCTTCAAAGTGGGGATCTCAAGGTTCTACAAATGGAAAGACTTGTCTCTAGAGATAAAGTAGTGGAACATTTCTTCTCTGTAGCCATCTTAGACTGACGATCTCATGTTTCTGCGTATAAATCCACGGTTTATATATTGACAGCTGTTGTTTTGCTTATTCACTTGTTTTGAAAATAGCTGTCTATTTTTATAGTCTGCACTTTTAGCTGAATTTACCAATACAAATGCTTTCATTTTAACCTATGTTTCTTGAGCTAATGTGTGCTTTTATTTTTATTTAACCTAGTTTTGCCATGGTGTTACTGCAAATTATTATATCGTGTTTATGTTAGCCTGTTCATTATATATTTTAAATTGAAGATATCTTATGTCTTTTTAAACCTGGTTTGATTTACTTGATTTTGATATTTTAAAATGTTATTAATTTAGTAGTTGTTTAATTGTTTTAAAATAAAACTCTGCTTTTACAAAGCTGGCAAGCAGGAAGTTCAGGTAGAAGGGGAATGCTGCTGTATCAGCTCAACCCTTTTCTTAAGAAGTTGGTGGTCTGTGGGCCCCCTGTGCACCTAGTCTTGCTTTAAAGGAACTTTTTCATCTTAAAAACTAATCAGAAAATAGCATAAAACTTTAGTAAAGTTTGCTAATAAAAGTGGTTCAGTACATAACTTGAAATTCACCACACTCACATTTATTATTTCTTTATCTCACATATTCGCTATCTTTCCAGAGACAGTGTGTGTGTGTGTGTGTGTGTGTGTGTGTACACACACTCATGGGCCTAGGATACACATATACCCAACTGGAGAAACAATGAGTTCAGCCCAAGTTGCCTGGAGACAGAACTGGCAGCCCAGCATTATCTCATCATTTCTTGAATTGCACAGTTTATTTGCGAGCATAAGAAAAACATGGTCTGAAATCAGTCATCTATGATCTGTGAAACTGCTTGACACTGGCTAGGCTGTGTGAGCAAACCAAGGAGCAACAGGACCTGGGTGGGAGGTCCTGGTTGAGGTTTCACTTACGAAGATCCCTCTGTGTAACTCCCTCCCTTCCCTGAGCTAGGTAATAGGTGGAAGTCAAGTAGCTTGTAATTCTCCCATTCCAAACAGATGAATGAGATCACAGGGAAGTCTTTCTTCCCTGGAAAATACTGTGTTTTCAGCCAGTATGGTGTCCCTATTCAGAAGACACGCACTTGGCTTACCTCTTTGGTCCACACAGAACTGATGGAAATGGGAATATTCTGTCTACAGTTATACTGGGTTTTCAATGTCAAGTCACTGGTATGATTGGACTTAATGACTTGACCTTGTGTTGAGCACAGAGTCAGGCTGAGGAAGCAACTTCATTCTCCATTATTTCAAGAAATAGATTAATTCAGGAATTAATTAACCATAGATCACTGTTTAACCATGTGGAATTAAAGAGCTTGTTCAATACCAGATGCTTTCCTCAATTTTGCCAAGCTAGACATTTAGGCTTCCCACAAAAAGGAAAATAGGAATAAAACAAAAAAGCAAACTTTACAGTATCAGTACCAACTTGAAAGAACAAAATTATGTGTACAGATTTACCAGAACATATGAAATTCATAGGGCAATGTGTGATCTACACTTGCCTTTGGTCAAAGCCAAGAAACAAAGAACCCTGGAAAGACTATTGTTATATTTTCTAGAGAGACATAAATCACTTTTAGTGTGTACCTAGAGCTAACAGAATGAGAATATCGTACTATGAGGTTCAAATCAAATCAGAACAAAACATGGCCCATTTATTCTTGGAGTCCACTGACTTACATAGAATTCACCACACAGATTCCCTGATTGCTAAGCTTAGCCTAGCTGTTCACATTTACTGCCCTCTTAGAATTGGGCAGAGGAGCCTTTCCTCTGCCTTCTGGGTTACGCATGCATACTGCTGTGTTCCTGACAGTTTCTACAGACTCTTATTCCAGCAGCTGGGGTCATTATCTTGTCACAGTGCATAAGCTGAACCAGAGCCCAGCTCTGAGTGAAATTGCTGAGAGTGAAAGAAAATGGTAACGCACCTCAGATTGTGTGCATGTTCTCACTGAAGAGGGGTGCTGATTCTCTTTGCCTGGTCGTGAAATTAGGAAGAGAAGAAGAGCATGGGAATGCAAGAGCTGATATGACTAGCTAGTGAAACCCTCAAAAGATGTTCAAGTCCTAACCCCAGGTCCTGTGGGCATGAATCCATTTGTAAGATGGACCTTTGGAGATATTATTAGTTAAGGCGTCGACTCATTTGTGAGTGGGATCTTAGAAGGTGCTATTTAGTTGGGACCAAATTGAATCAAAGTGGGCCTTTATGCGTGTGACTAGAAGCTGTATAAAGACAGGAAATCCAGACACAGTGAGTAGCCCCGGAAGCCAGAGAGGAGAGAGAGTGATCACCATGTGACAGATGACTGCCATCACCAGAGCACCACAGACTCCCCAGAAATCATGGTCTTGCAGGCGTCTTGATTTGGACTTCTAGCCTTCAAAGCTGTGAGACAATAAATGCTTGTTGTTTAAGCATTTCCATTTATCTGGTATTTGTCACAGCGGATCTGGCAAACGAAGACAAACCCATTGTGGCAAATGTAGCGTGATTTGGGGATATCCCAAGGACTATCTGCACCTATAGCCAAATACCTCTCCCATCTCTTCCCTTGTGGGGGAAATCATTCTACAATCCCAGATTGAGTTCGTGCCTTAACGTTTTTGTTAGAATATGTTACACCTGGTGGTGGGGGTTTCGTGGGCAGGAGGGCAGTGGTTCTCAGCTTTGCATGCATAGTAAAATCCCAGGGAGCTTTCACAAATGCACATTCCTGTCCACATCCTCAGAGATTGATTTAATGGTCTGGACCAGGATTCGTAACAGTTGTTACAGTATGATAGATTAATTTACAAGAGTTTTGAACAGTAATGGAAAACTTGTGCTTTTATTATTTTGCATTTGAGACACCCTTTTGTAATAGAAAGAAATGCATTATAAATATTGTTCTTTGGTAAGGGACAATTCTCTTCACTTAGGGAAGGATAGATAATGTGAGAGGATTAGGTTACCTTTGGTATTTTGAAGTAATTGAGTTATGAACTGACATAATCAACAATTGTTTAATACAGTGTAACAGATCAGTGGTTTCCAGGGTTACTGCCAAGGTGACAGACAGTGAAAAATGTGACAGGATCTGGACTGTTTCTAACCAAATGAGGCACCTGTCCCATTGGTGTGATCCCATCATCAACCACAAGTTCTACTTGCTCAGGCTACATCTAGTCATTATTGACATTTAGCTACCTCATAATAAAAAGAAAAATGTTGTTCCCATAGTTAATGTAACTTACCAAATTGGAAAACTGTTTCCTTTTTATTTCAAGTCTACTAGTCCTGCTTTCTCAACTGAATCTGACAAAATATTTCTGCATTCAAATTTCTGGCATTTCTAATTTTATTGCCTATTGACAATTTGAAAAAGCATGAACTTGTAAAAATCTCTACCAATATTTGTTGCATGCTTATGTGAGCCTTAAATTATTAATTTTTCATTGAATCTGAAAACCACAAGTCTTTTTTCACGCTTGTGTTTTATTTTCCTGACTTTTCCCCCAAATTGCTAAAACCCCATTTAAACGAAAGCCTGAAGGAGCAGTATCCAAGCATTTTCTTTTAACGGAGAAGAGAAAAAAATTACACAATGTAACAGAGTACATAGCATAAATAAGGGTAAATATTGTTTCTTGAAATCTTCATTTCCATTGTGTGTTTGTAATTAGATTGTAAATATAAAGTTTTTTGATACTATGGAACAGAACAAAATGCTGAAAGCTACTGGATAATGGTGTTAGTTAAAGTAAATCACACTGTCCAAACCATAGCATTAAGTCCATTAACTGTGTCATGTTTCCCGATGAGTACAGGAATCCAGAGACATGAAATGCACCTGAGTCACCGTTTCTGCCTCTGTCAAATAGCTGGTCCAGTGATTTTCGAAGTGTGGTCACTGACCATTGGCATCACCTGGGAACTTCCCGGAAATGCACATTCTTGGGGCATATCTCAGAGTCACTGAATCAGAAACTCTGAGAGTGGGACTCAGTAACCTTTTAACAAGGGATTCTGAGGCCCCCAGAATCTGAGCACTGCTGAGCTAGATAAATGCTGGTGATTCTAAACCCTTCTTTCGTTCTCTTCTGATATCCGTGACTGCAGTGAGAACACCTGGCCAGTCAGGTGTGAAGAGAGCCCATTAACTCCTACATGACCCATAGCTACATGATAACAATGAGCCTCATAGTTATTTAACTCTAGAAGTTAATCTACTGGTGCAATGTTTTGTTGTTGTTGTTTCACTTCTGTAGCTAAGATTTGTTGTTGAGTTTGGTCAACTTTTCCTTAAATCGGCCCCCAACAAAGTTTTGAAATGACTGAATTGCTGGTGCTGCCCTTTGTCCTCCCACTTCCCAGTCACCCTCTCCTCTCCCAGCCCAGCTCTGGGCACATGTCCTCTTCTGTTCAAAGACTACACTCCAGCCTGTCTTTTCTGGTCTAATTTCACAATGCATAGCTCATAGCCTTCCTGACTTCTCAGGAAAATATCCAGCTTCTACTCATTTATAATCCAATAAATGAACTCATGATGAGATATTAATGATTTAGCAGTTATATGCAGCTTAACTGGGGATCTTTGATGCCTGAAGACACATGCTAGCGATTTTAGACACACTGCAAGACTATGGGAGGGAGATATTTGTGTGTGTGTGTGTGTGTGTGTGTGTTTGTGTTTGCGTTTGCTGGGGAGCTGCATAGATGTGAGGGATGGCTGCATGCTTGTCAAAACAACCAAGGTAGATAGTAACTTAATCTGTCCAGGCTCGAGCTGGATCAGATTCTGTGACAAAGTAGAGTCCACAGTAGACTTATGCATAGTTGATAAGTGACTTTATAGTTCTCTGCTGAATTTATTTTCTTTTGCTGTCCTAAACGTGTACTTTCTTCCTCATCTCTTTTGGAAAATGTTGGTTCAGCAATTTCAGGTGATTAATTAAAATTTGGTGATGGTTTACTAAAAAAAATATTTGAACTTTTGAATGTGACTCCTTAGAACTCCATTTCTTTTTAGAAATATTAGACATAAATTATTTCAAATACTCTACCTCAGAACCAGATAAAATGCAGAAATTTTCTGAATGTTGCCTCATCTATTCGTAATGTAAGTAAACACACTCCAGTTGAAGTTGTTCTTTAAGGAACTGAGTACAGAAATCTGATTACTTCAGGACAACTATTTTCTTATCCTACCAAGGGCTGAAACATCTTTTAAACTCGAATAATAAAAAAGCTTGAATGAGCTTACCTGAGCATTCTGACTGGCTCTCCCAGTGCTGTTTTATAATTCTATGCTTGTCTGATTCAAAGGTCTGCTTCTGATTCAGAGGAGGCTTTAGCTGTCTGCCAAAAGAAATTCTCTTTCTACTTCAAATGAAATGTTGAAATGAAAAAGGATCATCACATACTGTTAGAGAAATGGTATTTCTGCCCATTCTCCTGCAAGGGCTTCTGAAAAAGAGAGAAAGTAGGAATGGATGAAGATTTTTTGGTTCTGACATGTGAATGCTGGCTTAAAGAATGGGCTCTTGAGGTCACGCTGTTTTCTCCAGGTGTCCTGAAGTGGCAGACCTCTGAAAGGATGATTTGTAGACAGATTGCTTCCAGGAGTCCCTGAAATGGCAGGTCTGTGAGTTGGAGTGTGATTACAGGACAGATTGTCCATCCTGGCACAATGGAGGTAGAGAGGAAGAGACAGTTTTACCTTGATGAGTGGGCAGATACTTAAGCTGTGTGATTTCAGGGGTGACAGAAAAGGCCCCTTTCCCAAAATCCAATCAAAGGAGCCAGAAACAAATCTACAAAAATAATACCTTTCCTGGCAGCTGAGATGCTACCAATTGCACTATCGTCTTTTGCTGTGGAACTTGCGGTACAGGCAAAATGCAAATACCTGCTGGTAAGGCTGAGGTGCTGAGCCCTTGGTCACATTGCAGTATGGATGAATTTGTCAAACTCTTTCTTGAACACAGGCTTTAATTTGACTGTGAGTGGGAAGGATGTAAAAGGAAGAAAGACGAACACATCCAGAAGTGAATAGGTATTGTAGCCAAGATGAAGAGTACCACTTGGGGGGTAGGGAGAGCTGTAGAAAGTGGAGTTTGGGGGGAGTCAAAATCAAACATCACTTACTTGAGATTTGCTCAAAGCCAGCCTGCAAGTGGAGGCTACTGCTTGCTTTTATGTTGTCTGAGCCTATTCTTCAGACAGTTATCAGTTATTCTGGAGTTTGAAGGCTGGCATCCCTGATCTGTGGACGTGCATGAAAGTATAATGCTGAGCAATTTGAGACATCTTCCTCGAGTGGTTTTAAAAAGCACCTCCAGATGTCTTACTGGGAATGAGATGAATCACGGGGTGGGGATTTTCTGAAAGGAAAGGTAAGCGTATGGTTATTTGGCCAGTACTCACCCTCTCTATCACTGGCCCCACATGCTTCAGCCATCCCCCATAATGCATGCTACTGAAGACACCGGACTGGTCTAAATGTATATGTATGGTTGTGCATTAATTTTATCACCCATTTCCCATCCTGGGGGTCATCAGTTAAGGTCCCCGTGTGTGCTGGTTTGAATGTATTATGTCCCCCAGAAAAAGCCATGTTCTTTGATGTAATCTTGTGGGGCAGATATATTAGTGGGGATTAAGTTGGAATGTTTGGATTAGGTTGTTTGCATGGAAATGTGCCCCACCCAACTGTAGGTGATAACTCTGAGGAGATATTTCCATGGAGGCATGGCCCCACCCATTCAGGGTGGGCCTTGATCAGTAGAGCCATATAAATGAGCTGACAAACAGAAGGAACTCAGTGCAGCTGTGAGTGACATTTTGGGGAGGAGCTACAGCCAGGAGGGACACTTTGAAGAAACCACAGGAGCTGCAGATGAGAGACAGTTTGAAGACGGCCGTTGAAAGCAGACTCTTGCTCAGAAGAAGCTAAGAGAGGACAAAGACCCCAAGAGCAACTAAGAATGACATTTTTGGGGAACTGCAGGCTAGAGAGGAATGTCCTGGGAGAAAGCCATTTTGAAACCAGAGCTTTGGAGCAGATGCTGGCCACGTGCCTTCCCAGCTAACAGAGGTTTTCTGGACACCATTGGCCATCCTCCAGTGAAGGTACTGATTGCTGATGTGTTGCCTTGAACTCTTTGTGGCCTTGAGATTGTAGCTGTGTAACCAAGTGAACCCCCTTTTATAGGAGCCAGTCCATCTCTGGTGTTTTGCATTCTGGCAGCATTAGCAAAATAGAACACTGTGGTAGACGAAGACAGTATTGTCCTTATTGATTTACCTATTGGGATATAGAGCCAAGATACTACAGGCTTCCAAAGGTGCTTTTTAAATTTTTATTATTAATTCCTGGGGAATAGGAAGAGAACCACCATTTAGGTATTTGTTGGAGCCAAAAATTGATATACAAACAAAAGCCAAAAAGATACGGCTAAATCTAGAAAGGGAAGAAATTCAAATAAAATAGGAAAGCAAAGACTCTGAACAGCTGATAAGTGGACAACATAGCTCTGTTATGTGAAAGCATTTCTAGGGGACCATGTAATAGTATAAGTCAGGTGTACTTTGAGTTATGCACCACTGTGGTAGCTTGAGTTATGTACCCTACGTTTAGATGTGTTCTTGGTCTTAATCCATGACCTTGTGGGAGTGACCCCAGTGTAAATAGGATCACCTGAAAAATTTTTTTTTTTAAATTGTAGCCCAACTGAATGAGGGTGGGTGTTAATCTGGTTTACTGGAGTTCTTATAAAAATAAGAAATTCAGACACAGTGAGAGAAAGCCATGGGGGAAGATGTGGAAGCTGAAAGTCAACAGAACCTAGAAGAGAAAGGAGAGCACATTGCCCGGTGATGCAAAAGGAAAGAAAGCTACCACCCAAAGCAAACCTAGCCTCAGAAACTGTGAGATAATAAATTCCCATTGTTTCAGCCAGCCCATTGTTTGGTGTTTGCAATAGCATGCTGGGACTAAGACAACCACCACTTTGGGAGTACACCATACATATATGTGTTTGGTTGCAAACTACCTCCCTCTGCCACCTAGTCTGAGGTGGTTTGAGACAGAAATCAGACTTATCTGGATTAGCAAGGTCATTCATGTCTGGTGCTGGAATTAAGTTCACATCTCATCACCTTCCTCTTACCCCTCCTCCTTATCCCTTTGTTTTCATTCCCCCTCTCATTTTCTTTAACCTTTCTAAATTCCCAGTATAAGCAGAAAAAAAAAAGATTCTTACTGTGATTAATCAACTTTAGTGTAGTATCAGTTGTATGCCTAAAGGAAGTAAAATTAGAAAATAAAGAACCAGAACTATAAGATTCATTATTTGTATTCCTCATTTTCCTATGTTCCTTTTTCTTTAAGGGCAAGCCTTCAAAAAACTTAAAAAAAAAAAAAAAAAAAAAACATTCAATTTTACAGTTTTTATTTTACTTGTAATTACTAGTACGGATCGATATTACTTTATATAAAATGGAGGCCATAATGTTTATTTCATATGGCTATTTTGAAAATTCTATCAAAAAGCAAATGGATATCTAGCACATAATATGCATTGAACAAATGTCTGTGGGCTCTCCCTCATCTATTGCTCATGATTGCAAATGACATAATTTGTGCTAAATTTGGAGCCAACTGACTTTGCAGGTAGATAATAAGTTTTTTCAACAATAATTCTGTGTTATGATTTTAAATGTTTGATTTAAAAAAAGTAATTCTGGAAACCAGCCTATTTACATGCAGGAGACTCTGCACTTCAAGAAATAAGACTGTCATGTTTGTAATGAGGGCAATTGATAAAACTGCAGGGTTTGGAGTTAGACTCTAGCTGGAATCCTGGCTCTGTGGCTTCCAACTGTGTGTCCTTGGAGAAGTTACTTGACCTCTTTAATTTCATGTTTACAAAATTCAGATAGCTCACGGTGTTGTTCGACAGATCAAATGAGCTAATGTTTATATAGTGCGTAGTTGGCAAATGATGGAGGTCACCTTATTAAGTGTTGGCCATGCTGGTGGTTGTAGTGGTTGTCATCATCACTGTTGTCTGTTAGTCATTTTAAGAAATAGGTGTTTTTCCTGGAATATTTCTTATGTCAATTGTTTTATGAGTATATTGACTCCTGCAGACTATGCAAGAGCTTCTCGTTCCTTATTCTAAATAGGAGTAAATACTCCTTTTGGCTTTCTCCATCACATTTTGAGAGAAAGGGTCCACATTATAGTTTTAATGATTTCTTTCTTTTTTTTTTTTTTTTTTTAATCATCATTTTATTGAGATATATTCACATACCACGCAGTCATACAAAACAAATTGTACTTTCGATTGTTTACAGTACCATTACATAGTTGTACATTCATCACCTAAATCAATCCCTGACACCTTCATTAGCACACACACAAAAATAACAAGAATAATAATTAGAGTGAAAAAGAGCAATTGAAGTAAAAAAGAACACTAGGTACCTTTGTCTGTTTGTTTGCTTCCCCTACTTTTCTACACATCCATCCATAAACTAGACAAAGTGGAGTTTGGTCCTTATGGCATTCCCAATCCCACTATCACCCCTCATAAGCTACATTTTTATACAACTGTCTTCGAGATTCATGGGTTCTGGGTTGTAGTTTAATAGTTTCAGGTATCCACCACCAGCTACCCCAATTCTTTAGAACCTAAAAAAGGTTGTCTAAAGTGTGCGTAAGAGTGCCCACCAGAGTGATCTCTCGGCTCGTTTTGGAATCTCTCTGCCACTGAAGCTTATTTCATTTCCTTTCACATCCCCCTTTTGGTCAAGAAGATGTTCTCCATCCCACGATGCCGGGTCTACATTCCTCCCCGGGAGTCATATTCCACGTTGCCAGGGAGATTCACTTCCCTGGGTGTCTGATCCCACGTAGGGGGGAGGGCAGTGATTTCACCTTTCAAGTTGGCTTAGCCAGAGAGAGAGGGCCACATCTGAGCAACAAAGAGGCATTCAGGAGGAGACTCTTAGGCACAAATACAGGGAGGCCTAGCCTCTCCTTTGCAGCAACCGTCTTCCCAAGGGTAAAACTTATGGTAGAGGGCTCAACCCATCAAACCACCAGTCCCCTATGTCTGTGGTCATGTTAGCAACCATGGAGGTAGGGTAGGCGAATACCCCTGCATTCTCCACAGGCTCCTCAAGGGGGCACTACATCTTTTTTTTTTTTTTTTCCTTGTTTGTCTTTTTTCTTTTTTTTAACTTTCCCTTCTTTTTTCAAATCAACTGTATGAAAAAAAAAGTTAAAAAGAAAACAAACATACAATGAAAGAACATTTCAAAGAGACCATAGCAAGGGAGTAAGAAAAAGACAACTAACCTAAGATAACTGCTTAACTTCCAACATGTTCCTACTTTACCCCAAGAAAGTTACATACTATAGCAACATTTCAGTGAACTTGTTCCTACTACATCCATCAGAAATTAACAGACCATAGTCATTTCTGGGCATCCCCAGAACGTTAAATAGCTTATCTGTTCTTCTTGGATTATTGTTCCCCCTTCCTTAATTGCTCTCTACTGCTAGTTCCCCTACATTCTACATTATAAACCATTTGTTTTACATTTTTCAAAGTTCACATTAGTGGTAGCATATAATATTTCTCTTTTTGTGCCTGGCTTATTTCGCTCAGCATTATGTCTTCAAGGTTCATCCATGTTGTCATATGTTTCACCAGATCGTTCCTTCTTACTGCCGCGTAGTATTCCATCGTGTGTATATACCACATTTTATTTATCCACTCATCTGTTGAAGGACATTTGGGTTGTTTCCATCTCTTGGCAATTGTGAATAATGCTGCTATGAACATTGGCGTGCAGATATCTGTTCGTGTCACTGCTTTCCGATCTTCCGGGTATATACCGAGAAGTGCAATCGCTGGATCGAATGGTAGCTCTATATCTAGTTTTCTAAGGAACTGCCAGACTGACTTCCAGAGTGGCTGAACCATTATACAGTCCCACCAACAATGAATAAGAGTTCCAATTTCTCCACATCCCCTCCAGCATTTGTAGTTTCCTGTTTGTTTAATGGCAGCCATTCTAACCGGTGTTAGATGGTATCTCATTGTGGTCTTAATTTGCATCTCTCTAATAGCTAGTGAAGCTGAACATTTTTTCATGTGTTTCTTGGCCATTTGTATTTCCTCTTCAGAGAACTGTCTTTTCATATCTTTTGCCCATTTTATAATTGGGCTGTCTGTACTATTGTCATTGAGTTGTAGGATTTCTTTGTATATGCAAGATATCAGTCTTTTGTCAGATACATGGTTTCCAAAAATTTTTTCCCATTGAGTTGGCTGCCTCTTTACCTTTTTGAGAAATTCCTTTGAGGTGCAGAAACTTCTAAGCTTGAGGAGTTCCCATTTATCTATTTTCTCTTTTGTTGCTTGTGCTTTGGGTGTAAAGTCTAGGAAGTGGCCTCCTAATACAAGGTCTTGAAGATGTTTTCCTACATTATCTTCTAGGAGTTTTATGGTACTTTCTTTTATATTGAGATCTTTGGTCCATTTTGAGTTAATTTTTGTGTAGGGGGTGAGGTAGGGGTCCTCTTTCATTCTTTTGGATATGGATATCCAACTCTCCCAGCCCCATTTGTTGAAAAGACCATTATGGCTCAGTTCGGTGACTTTGGGGGCCTTATCAAAGATCAGTCGGCCATAGATCTGAGGGTCTATCTCTGAATTCTCAATTCGATTCCATTGATCTATATGTCTATCTTTGTGCCAGTACCATGCTGTTTTGGCAACTGTGGCTTTATAATAAGCTTCAAAGTCAGGGAGTGTAAGTCCTCCCACTTCGTTTTTCTTTTTTAGAGTGACTTTAGCAATTCGAGGCATCTTCCCTTTCCAAATAAATTTGATAACTAGCTTTTCCAAGTCTGCAAAGTAGGTTGTTGGAATTTTGATTGGGATTGCATTGAATCTGTAGATGAGTTTGGGTAGAATTGACATCTTAATGACATTTAGCCTTCCTATCCATGAACAAGGAATATTTTTCCATCTTTTAAGGTCCCCTTCTATTTCTTTTAGTAGAGTTATGTAGTTTTCTTTGTATAGGTCTTTTACATCTTTGGTTAAGTTTATTCCTAGGTACTTGATTTTTTTAGTTGCTATTGAAAATGGTATCTTTTTCTTGAGTGTCTCTTCAGTTTGTTCATTTCTAGCATATAGAAACATTACTGACTTATGTGCATTAATCTTGTATCCCGCTACTTTGCTAAATTTGTTTATTAGCTCTAGTAGGTGTATCGTTGATTTCTCAGGGTTTTCTAGATATAAGATCATATCATCTGCAAACAATGACAGTTTTACTTCTTCTTTTCCAATTTGGATGCCTTTTATTTCTTTGTCTTGCCGGATTGCCCTGGCTAGCACTTCCAGCACAATGTTGAATAACAGTGGTGACAGCGGGCATCCTTGTCTTGTTCCTGATCTTAGAGGGAAGGCTTTCAGTCTCTCACCATTGAGTACTATGCTGGCTGTGGGTTTTTCATATATGCTCTTTATCATGTTGAGGAAGTTTCCTTCAATTCCTACCTTTTGAAGTGTTTTTATCAAAAAGGGATGTTGGATTTTGTCAAATGCTTTTTCAGCATCTATTGAGATGATCAATTGATTTTTCCCTTTCGAGTTTTTAATGTGTTGTAATACATTGATTGTTTTTCTTATGTTGAACCATCCTTGCATGCCTGGAATGAACCCCACTTGGTCATGGTGTATGATTTTTTTAATGTGTCTTTGGATTCGATTTGCAAGTATTTTGTTGAGGATTTTTGCATCTATATTCATTAGGGAGATTGGCCGGTAGTTTTCCTTTTTTGTAGCATCTTTGCCTGGCTTTGGTATTAGATTGATGTTAGCTTCATAAAATGAGTTAGGTAGTGTTCCATTTTTTTCAATGTTTTGAAAGAGTTTGAGTAAGATTGGTGTCAGTTCTTTCTGGAAAGTTTGGTAGAATTCCCCTGTGAAGCCATCTGGCCCTGGGCATTTATTTGTGGGAAGATTTTTAATGACTGATTGGATCTCTTTGCTTGTGATGGGTTGGTTGAGGTCTTCTATTTCTTCTCTGGTCAGTCTAGGTTGTTCATATGTTTCCAGGAAATTGTCCATTTCTTCTACATTATCCAGTTTGTTGCCATACAGTTGTTCATAATATCCTCTTATAATTTTTTTAATTTCTTCAGGATCTGCAGTTATGTCACCTTTTTCATTCATTATTTTGTTTATATGGGTCTTCTCTCTTTTTGATTTTGTCAGTCTAGCTAGGGGCTTGTCAATCTTGTTGATCTTCTCAAAGAACCAACTTTTGGTGATATTTATCCTTTCTATTGTTTTTTTGTTCTCTATGTCATTTATTTCTGCTTTAATCCTTGTTATTTCTTTTCTTGTACTTGGTTTAGGATTGGTTTGCTGTTCATTTTCTAGCTTCTTCAGTTGATCCATTAGTTCTTTGATTTTGGCTCTTTCTTCCTTTTTAATATATGCGTTTAGTGCTATAAATTTCCCCCTTAGCACTGCTTTTGCTGCATCCCATAGGTTTTGGTATGTTGGGTTCTCATTTTCATTCGTCTCTATATATTTAGCAATTTCTCTTGCTATTTCTTCTTTAACCCACTGATTGTTTAGGAGTGTGTTGTTTAACCTCCAGGTATTTGTGAATTTTCTAAGTCTCTGATGGTTATTGACTTCTAATTGTATTCCATTGTGGTCAGAGAATGTGCTTTGAATAATTTCAATCTTTTTAAATTTATTGAGGCTTGTTTTATGTCCCAGCATATGATCTATTCTGGAGAAAGTTCCGTGAGCACTAGAAAAGTATGTGTATCCTGGTGATTTGGGATGTAATGTCCTGTAGATGTCTGTTAAATCTAATTCATTTATCAGATTGTTTAGGTTTTCAATTTCCTTATTGGTCTTCTGTCTGGTTGATCTATCTATAGGAGAGAGTGATGTGTTGAAGTCTCCCACAATTATTGTGGAAACATCAATTGCTTCCTTTAGTTTTGCCAATGTTTCTCTCATGTATTTTGTGGCACCTTGATTGGGTGCATAGACATTTACGATTGTTATTTCTTCTTGCTGAATTGCCCCTTTTATTAGTATGTAGTGGCCTTCTTTGTCTCTCAAAACATCCCTGCATTTGAAGTCTATTTTATCTGAGATTAATATTGCTACACCTGCTTTCTTTTGGCTGTAGCTTGCATGAAATATTTTTTTCCATCCTTTCACTTTCAGTTTCTTTGTGTCCCTGTGTCTAAGATGAGTCTCTTGTATGCAACATATTGATGGTTCATTTTTTTTGATCCATTCTGCGAATCTATATCTTTTAATTGGGGAGTTTAATCCATTTACATTCAACGTTAAAACCGTGAAGGCATTTCTTGAATCGGCCATCTTATCCTTTGGATTATGTTTGCCATATTTTTCCCTCTCTCTATTAATATCCTTTATTGTACCCATACCGAATCTCTTTAGTACTGAACCTTTCTCCAAGTCTCTCTGTCCTGTCTTTGTTTCTCTGTCTGTAGGGCTCCCTTTAGTATCTCCAGTAGGGCAGGTCTCTTGTTAGCAAATTCTCTCAGCATTTCTTTGTCTGTGAAAAATTTAAGCTCTCCCTCAAATTTGAAGGAGAGCTTTGCTGGATAAAGTATTCTTGGCTGGAAATTCCTCTCACTCAGAATTTTAAATATATCGTGCCACTGCCTTCTCGCCTCCATGGTGGCTGCTGAGTAGTCACTACTTAGTCTTTTGCTGTTTCCTTTGTATGTGGTGAATTGCTTTTCTCTTGCTGCTTTCAGAACTTGCTCCTTCTCTTCTATGTTTGACAGTGTGATCAGTATATGTCTCGGAGTGGGTTTTTTTGGATTTATTCTATTTGGAGTTCGCTGAGCATTTATGATTTGTGTATTTATGTTGTTTAGAAGATTTGGGAAGTTTTCCCCAACAATTTCTTTGAATACTCTTCCTAGACCTTTACCCTTTTCTTCCCCTTCTGGGACACCAATGAGTCTTATATTCGGACGTTTCATATTATCTATCATATCCCTGAGGTCCATTTCGAGTTTTTCAATTTTTTTCCCCATTCTTTCTTTTATGCTTTCATTTTCCATTCTGTCATCTTCCAGGTCACTGATTCGTTGTTCAACTTCCTCTAGTCTTGTACTATGAGTGTCCAGAATATTTTTAATTTGGTCAACAGTTTCTTTAATTTCCATAAGATCATCCATTTTTTTATTTAGTCTTGCAATGTCTTCTTTATGCTCTTCTAGGGTCTTCTTGATTTCCTTCATATCCCGTACTATGGTCTCATTGTTCATCTTTAGTTCTTTGAGTAGCTGCTCTAGGTGCTGTGTCTCTTCTGGTCTTTTGATTTGGGTGCTTGGGCTTGGGTTATCCATATCGTCTGGTTTTTTCATATGCTTTATAATTTTCTGTTGTTTTTGGCCTCGTGGCATTTGCTGAACTTGATAGGGTTCTTTTAGGGTTTGTAGACCAGTTGAAGTCCTTATCTCTAATTTATCAGATCTACAGCTTCGTGGAGTACACTTTCTCTAACTAACCAGCAGGTGGCGTCCACGAGCCACCTGTTCTCCACAAGCCAGATCTCCCCTGCTTAGCCTTTTTGGTGAGTGGGGGAGTGAGTCTTGTGGGGCCCAATTGGTGTACCAAGCTTGCGTGTGTAGTTGGTGTTGCCTGCCCTGTATGTGGGGCGTGTTTCTGGGCAGTCGGGGAGGGGGGGTGGCCCTAACAATCAAATCTCCCTGATGATCCTAGAGTTTTAAAGCTACTGCAATAGTCTAATCCTTCAGTTCAGTCCTGCCACAGTTTGTCTCTGCCACTGACCCACAAGTCTTTGGTATTGGCGTATGGCTCCTGAGACTTGCAAGTGGGCCCCTCTTCCAGGCTGTGCACCCCGGGTCCTCTGTTGAGGGATGACTGTGCTATGTCACAGGTGAGTGCCGTCCCCCCAGGGCAGTTCTGGGCTGCTGGGCTGTGTTGGGAGGCTCCCAGTCTGCTCAAATGATGGCTGAATGGGGCTCTGTTAATTCACACTGCTCCCCCTTCCCAGTTCTGGGACATTCAGCTGAGGTTGCAGGGAAGGCTGATGTCCACGCCCAGTTTTGTGGTGTGTGCCTGTTATTTGAAGCACTTCCGTCACACTGGGTTGTCTGGGGCAGCTCTGGGCTATGGGGCTGGCGATGGGCAGGAGTGTTTCCTGTCCACCAGGATGGTGGCTGTGAGCGGACACCCCCCTTTTCTTGGGAAGTTGTGTTGTTTAGTGAATTTTCTCAGCCACTGGATTATTGCCTTTTGTCTCAGAGCTCTCTTAGTTTTGCTCTTGACTTGACGTGCCCAAATTTCAATTCTTTGAAGCTTTCTGTATTGAGCTTCTTAGAGTAATTGTTTTAGAAAAAGCAAAAAGGTTTTAAAAAAAAAAAAGGATTTAAAAAAAACAACAACAACAACAACAAAAAAAAACGGCCCTCCTCAGAGATCTAATGGGTTATTGAAATGCTAATAGACAAAGCAACCAGGGCCATTAAGGAAAGGTCCACAGGGCAGAGAGATCAGCCTTGCTTCGGGATTTGCATATGCGCCTCAAGGCCTGATCTCCGCCCTTCCCCTTTCTGTGTTCACCAGAACTCCAAAAATCCTCTGCTTTTATTTTGGAGTTTTTCGTGTTGTTTTTTTTCTATGCCTGTCTCCTCTCTGCTGGGCTGGCTGCTCTCAGAGTCTCTGGTGTCTGGTCTCAGTCTATCTATGGTTGGAGTTTGAATCAGTAGAATGAGTTTCCGATAAGAGCAGCCACTGCAATTCTCCCTTCTCCTTCCTGGAGCTGACAGCCCCTCCTCCCCCGGGACTGAGCCTGGCAGGGAGGGGCGCGGGTCCCCTGGCCGCAAAAACTTACAGATTTCGCTGATCTCAGCAGTTCCACGTTTTCATGAGTGTTGTATGAAGTATGCCCAAAGACAGATTGCTCTGTGGTGTCCAGTCCACGCAGTTCCTGGCTTTTTACCTACTTTCCTGGAGGAGTAACTAAAACATACAGCTCACCAGTCTGCCATCTTGCCCCGCCTCCCTCGATTTCTTTCATTAAATATTTATTAAGCACTTATTACATGCCAGTTACTGTTGAAGGCATTGTGGACACAGTAATGATCAACAGAGACTTGGCCCTAAGTAAATCGGGAAGCAGATGAACTTGTAAACAACACACATATCTTCAGATAGTAGGAGGTGCTCTGAAGAAAAATAAAGCAGTATGAGTATTGGGAATAACAGAGAGGGAAGAGGGTGGGCAGTTTTGTTTTGGATGGAAGTCCAAGAAATGTTTCTTTGCGGGGGAGATATTTGAGCAGAAATCAGCATGAAACAGGAGAAAAAACTATGTAGAACACTGGGAGAAATATTCCAAACACAAGGAGGAGCAATTTCTAGAACCTTTAGAGACTGAAAAGCATGAGTCATCCAAAAGGTTGGAAGTAGGCCCAATGGCTAGACCATAATGAACTGGGGTAGGATGGTAGGAAATGATTAGAGTTAGGCAGGGCACTGTAAGGCTTTATGGGCATGGATTTCTATCAGTCAGCCTTTATTTCCCACATTTTTAGTATGAAAATTTTCTCCAGGTCAGGCTTAATTAAGTCTCTAAATGATTCAGATCACTTCCCAAGGCTCATCCCATTCTTGATGTCCCTCTCTACCATCTTTAAAAACATAAAAACACACCAAATGCATGCCTTTTGATAAATGAGCACTGCATTAGAGTGAGAAAGAGGCAAATACCGCCCCCCACCCACTCATGGACAAATACATTCACCTCCCTGCCCACCTTGAGGTGCTCAGCCACGTCCATCCCAGCTATGGTGAAGTTGACCCACTCCACGCGAACCCTCACCACAGCTGCCTCCAACCCACCGGCCTTCCCAGAAACCACATACATTTGCACTCATCCACAGAGTATATATTAGACAACACTTTTGCTCATATGGTACTTTCAAGAATCAGCCAGCATCAGATAATTTGCAGGACATGTGGAGATTGTGATTTGCCGGGCAAGGCTGCTGGGCTCTGGACTTGAGCAGATGGTGGTCATTACTGGTGTCAACACGTGACCAAGTTTAATTGTGCTAGAAGGGCTGAGGTGGTTGATTGTTGTGCTGTACTTTAGTCCTACTTAAAAATATTTTTAGCAGAAGATAACTAAATATACAAGGCAGCATTAGAAATTAAAATAACAGACAGGTAATAAAATGCTTTTCCACCACCCCTGTGTTTTAACAACCATTTCTAATATTTAAAAATAAGTAGTATCATTAAGCATTGTGAGGTTAAAAGTGAGAGGGGTTTTTTTCTCCTAAGTCTTATGGGATTTAAAATTTCACAGCTCAGCTAAAATTGCATATAGCAATGCCCATGAATTTGTGAACCATGTGAGAAATGCATTTGTGTACTATAGAAGAAACAGTCAGTTCTTCATACATACAATAACCCCTCATGGTTAATTGGTATGCAATAGGTGGTTTCAGATATTCATATAGTATCCCACCTGCTTCCAGCCCACTAGGCTCCAGCTAGAGCTGGTCTGCCTGCCCTCCAGCCCATAAAGCTAATTTCTCTCATTAATTCAGAGAACATGGGCCTGCACAATATCCTCTAATCCTTTGTATTAATATGTTGTAATTTGGCTCCTAACTGAGGGATTTTTCTCCTATAATGAGGTATTGTTGGAATAGTATAAATTCCCAGCATTTTGCTTTTTGAGAAAGTAAGTAATTAAAGTATTAGATTCCGTGGACCATGGGAGGGACTCCTCAATTGTTTTCACACTCGTACTGTTTCTAAGCAAGTCAAATTAATAATAATTATAACTAATATTTATTGAATATGTGTTAAGTGCTAAGAAAAGTTTGGAGCAGTTTTCATGTATGAATTCATGATTCTTAGGTAGGTGTTCTTATCCACATTTCACTTATGGAGAAACTGAGGCACAGAGTGGTTCAGTTTCATTCAAATGGTTAGTGACTGAGCTGGAATATTAACACAAGCAGTTTGATTTTAGAGTCTAGACTCTTAATCATTACTCATCATAGCTTCTGAAATATACATTTGAATGAGTTATGACTTGTCAACCAAACTGCTTAGGCCTGCATTGGTTTGTCAAGTGAACCAGAGAAGCTATGAAAGGGTGAGTGCAGACATAAATTCCATTGTTGGTATTTATTGAAAGGGGAGTCTTGTCTTATTTCTAGGTTAGGATCTTAGGACCTGTATCTTCTGGACATACTAGAAGTGTTTCTTAATTTTCTTTAAATGGACTTTTATTAGTATATAGAAGTAAGGCACGGTCAGTTCTTTTCGTCTTGTGTAATTTTGTGTCCCCAGAACCCAGCAAAATGGTGTGGCCCTAAAATATTTTTGAATGAATGAATGTCGTTATTTTAAAACTGTGGAATTTTATACATCATTTTCCACCTATTGCCAGACATTTTCTCTATATATTTTATTTAGTATGTGAAAGCAGAGAGGTAGAATAGCTGTTGTATCATTTCACTGGGAGAAGTAAAGAAATGGGAGGTAGTTGAGCAAATATAGATTTAAACTCTCATCGAAAAGTAACAGAATAATTTAAAACCCTCTTGAAAAACACAGCTCGGGGTCTATGGCAGAAGTCAAGTCTTCTACTCTCATTTTCATGTCCAAGGCTTTAGGAACATCTGCCCCCAAATCATGGAGCTTCTCTACCTGTGAGTAAACTCAATGAGGAATACTAGTGTATCACTGCCTATACCAGTTGTTCCGGTTTGCTAATGCTGTCCTTTTGCAAAACACCACAAATGGATTAGCTTTTATAAAGGGGGTTTATTTGGTTACAAAGTTAGTCTTAAGGCCATAAAGTGTCCAAGGTAAGGCTTTAACAATAGGTACCTTCACTGCAGTATGGCTGATGGCCTCCAGTAAACCTCTGTTAGCTGGGAAGGCGTGTGGCTGGCATCTACTTGCTCCTGGGTTGCATTTTATCTCCTCTCTCAGCTCCTGTTCATTCTTCAAAGTGTCCCTCATGGCTGCAGCTAGCTCGCTCCTTCTGTCTGAGCTTATATAGTACTCCAGTAAACTAATCAAGACCCACGCTGAATGGGTGAGTCCACACCACCATGGAAATTATCCAATCAGAGTTATCACCTGCAGCTGAGTGGGTCATATCTCCATGGAAACACTCAAAGAATTACAATTAACACTAATACGTCTGCCCACACAAGATTGCATCAAAGATAATGGCGCTTTGGGGGATGTAATACATCCAAATTTGCGCACGAGTGCGTACTGAAACAATGGGTATATCATAGGTGAGACATTAAGGGTGGGTTTGGGGCCACCAAATTGGCCAGTGTGAACATAAAAGGATTTAAAATGAAATTTCCAGTGGGGATGTCATCTTGCTCTCATATACAACACTATCAGATTCTTGCTTGGTCTTAAACACTACCAAAGAAACCTAACAATCCTTGCCACTCAAGACCATTTACTATTCTGCCTCTAACCCTTCCTAATTCTCTGAACTTCTGCCTTTTCCTCTGTTTGGGAACCCAAGCATAGCAGGTGTTCCTGTTTCAATAGGATTTGCCATTGTCTCAAGTTTAAGGATTTGTTCTGTATCACTTTCCTATTAATCAGATAACAATGAAAGCTAACAAACGGATACTATAAGCTAAGGTCATAGCTAAGTGCATTTTTCTCATTTATTCATCAATAGAGTAAACCCCATAGTTAATGACTTTCATTCATGTTTTTTCCTTCTTTTTGGAAAAAGAAAGTGGTTGAGCATATATTTCAATATTTTCTTGAAAACCTCAAACCTGCCAAATTATAGAGGAGGGAGAATTATTAACTCATCAGATTCAGTATATCAAAATGAACTTGGTGACAAGGTGGAACATAATTCACAGACTACAGCTTTTATTAACATATGACTATTTCTGGCAGTGCCCAGAGTGAGCAATCAGAAAACTATTAATCCATTCTCAGGCTGAAGTGGAAAAGGTAAATGAGCAAATACTTGGAATTCTTATATTATTTACTCTGTTCCCTTGCCTTGCTAAACTGAATACTTATAGGCTCATAACATATTGTCAGTCCTTTACTTTGCAGCCTCATTCTAATCATTTTTCTTTTGGATCCTCCAGTTAGTGGAAACATTTGTGTTTTAATTTGCATGTGATAAACTATTTGTAAAAACATAATTTAATACTCAAATGTTTCTTGTGCATTGCCTTGTAGAGTATGTTGGCTATTCTTATGTGTAAAATATATTGATTTCTAGACAATTTTAATATAAGGAAGTAATGTGTACTATCAATAATTATATGAAAAAATTACAAGGAAACTTTTTGTCTCCAATTGATTTACAGCTCAGTGGTTTTAAAAATGGGTTAGTGAATTATTTAAAACAATAACCCATCTCTTAGATCAATGAGAGGATTTGGCCCACCCAATACCAATGAATAGCAGGCTCTACACATCATTCTTGATCAATGAGTGTTGAGCAGCTATTTTAGGCCAGAAACACTCTGCTTGGGACTTCTTATCTCATATAATCTTCACACGTACTCCCCGATATATACATAATTGCCTCACTTTACATTTGAGACCAGGGAACGTCATAAGAACATTGGTATGTGATGCTGGGATTCAAATTTAGGTCTCTGTAAATGCAAAGCCTCAGCCCCTGCTAATGATGAAGAATGTGACATCTGCAGCCTTTCAGGAAGATTATAATTTATTTCAGGAAACAAGGCATGAAGACATGAAACAGTGGAGGACAAATTAAGGCGTTATAATATCAAATGCAAAATCACTTGCACAAATGGCAAATGATAGAGGCTTTGGGAAGTATTCAGAAAAGACTTGCTGGAGGGAACAAAACCTGAGCAGGTACTCGAATATTGGATTGAATAAAGGATTTGGAAGGGCAGACAGGACTGGGAACTCCCTGCAGTCAGGCACTGAGGTGTAGAGAAGAGGAAGGAGGCTGTTCTCAGGGAGTTAGAGCAGTTTGCACAGGACCAAGGAGAATGGGACGTAAAAATCTTCTCGGTCTGCTACCCCTGTCAGCTTACTCTCTTGCTCTGAATTATCAACCATATTTAGTGAAAAACTGAGAGCCAGCTGAGTGTTCACTCAATTTTATTTCCAGGAGATGGAAAGTTGTGATAACATTCTGAGCTAACACTTTGGCATATCTGTAAATTGTTACTTTTTTTCATTGGGCATTTTTTCCTCAAATGCTTAGCTTTTTTCTTTCTACCACGAAGACTCCCCTCCATGCAAGACGCCTGCTCAGGCATTGCTCAGACAAGCCTATATATGTCTATCAGGTTCTATAGGAAAAGGAGGCAAAGCTGGCAGATGTGGGACTCAAGTTCTAGTTGGGATCCTGCCACTAAAGTGCTGTGTGTTTGAGAAAGTCATTTAATCTCTGTTAGAAAAAATTCCCTCATGTGTCAATTGAGATACTAAATATTACTTCACAGGTTGTTGTAAGGTTCAGACGAGCTCCTGCACCAGAGCAGAGTATCGACACACCCAACGTTATAGCTTTGCCCGGGTGGGATTATCAATAGGATTTAGCTTCCCGCCGATGGCCCCTCTGTATAGACAAATGCCTTGGAACCCTAACAGAATCTTACATATAAACTAGTCTCTGAGCATTCATAGAGAAATCAAAAGGAATAGTGTTTGATTATCCAATAAAGTTAAGTATTAGGCATGCTGAAGGGTGGTTTCAGCAGATCTCTGACAGACTTTGAAATGTGGCAGTTTTGAAGTGGCACAGAAATAGACTTTTTATCTTTACCCCAATTGTAGAAGAGTCTTCTGGTGTCATTCTTCCAGGAAGCTAGCTCCTTCTCGTATAATTACAGGGTATATATAGTTGAGGTATATTGTTGAATGAAAACATATTTGTTGAATGAGTGTAATCTGACTGTTTTCTGAATGCTGTCCTACTTATATGTGTGTCCTCAATGCAGTTCTTTTGAGATTTGAAGACAATGATAATCTTCAAATCTAGTTGTTCCCAAATTTTAGATGATCATCAAAATTACTGGGAACACTTAAATTTCTAGGCCTCCCCCAAAACATTTAGCATCATAATATCTGGAGGTGCGATCCAGGAGTTCTGATTTTTTTTAAAGCTCCTTGGGTTATTTGGTTGATAACCCAGGCTTGGGAACCACAGATCTAGTCCATCTGGGGAGACGTAGGCCCAGAAACAGAGAAAGCGGCTAGTTAACCTTGCCTGGTACTGTCCAAGGAGCCTTCTCTGCCCCCAAGCCCAGTATACTTCTCTTTGCCTCCCCGTCCATATCTAACTAGGACCTAGAATTGGGCCGTCACCACTCACATAAGTATGAGAGTCAGACAAAGGTAAGAAGCTAATGAGGGGTGACTTGGGGTAGACTTTTGAATAGGCTCTTACAGGAGATGTTAGGTTTATGGCTGGTGAAACTAACAGGAAGTTGATTCCAGGTGAGGAAAACACGTACTGTTGCCATTTAATTAAAGTTAAAGTCACAGGAGCAGGATAATTTAATACAGTTTTCCATTTGTCAGAGGCTTACATCTTCTTTCTTGGTGATTTGTTTCCTTCTTAAATATATTCTCTGCTGCAAGTGACATTCCAAAGCCTATTTCAGTCCCTGGAGTGCTTGAATTCTTTCCAGGCAGTAAACCTGCTGTAGTTTAAGCGGGTTTGGAAAACTGTCGTTCACGCTGATGGATTACGGTCCCCATAGCGAGCGCTCAGCTTGCACAAAGTTCACAGCACCCTCACCTTAAGTATTTAATTTATGTAGAAATGTCGATAAATTATTTAGGAGGGACTTCTTGCTGATATCAGCAATTCTAGGGGGAAAACAAGAGGGAGGACTTTGAAAGTCACGGCAATGTTGATTGTTTTGCATCACCCAGGACCTCACTGCATTGCAAGAGAAAGGAATTAAGCGGAAGGTGTTACTTTCTTCAGAGTTAATCATGCTTTGTAATTTAGAGGTTTTCCTTTCCTGATGAAAACAAGAAGTTAGAAATTATTTCATTGTCTCTTGAGTTTGAAAATTAACCTTCTGTGTCTTGTAATTAGTGTCAAACAACACATTTTATAGTGTTTGTAGGATTATTTCTTTCAGTTCTTAACTATTTAGAAAACTAGGGCAAGGAATGAGAGAGGTTTTCCATCTTCAAATTCATGAGCTAAATAATACCTTGAAGATGTAGGACATAGTGCATTGATTTTTCTTGCATTTTGATATTTTCCAAAATATAATTGGTAAGTTCATTCTTAGACAGAATTCATTTTACTTTCATATATAGCAATTGAATTTTTTCCTAAGAGGATTAATTATCTAAGCTTTGAAGTCTGATGGGTGATTATTACAACAGCCAGATTAATACAATTTGACCCAGTGTTTCTAGACAGTGACATTATAAGCAACCTTGTAAGAATAGCTATTATTGTAAATGTTTTGTTTACAATGCATGACTTTAAAATAGCCTGACCAGTTTTTTTCTGCATACTGGGAGGAATACATTTAAATACATACTCTCCAGGAGAGCTTTTATTGTCAAATGATGTTAGTATGTAAAGACTTTGGAGTTTTTTCATTCATTTAGTCATCTATTCATTACTCAATAAGTAATTTATCAAACAGTTTCCCTATAGGCAATTATAACCAAGGGAGAGTTAATAATAAACAAGTGAGTATATAGTGTAGCAGGTAATGATGTAAGTAAAAGTAGAGTGAGGGGCTTAAAGTGTGAAGGAATACAGTCTTCTGCAGGGAGGTCAAGGAGGCCTCTCTGATATTTGAACAGAGACCTACATGAGGTGGGTGAACCATGAAATTGTGCGGAGACCATTGTCCTCACGTAGCACCTGCAGGCTGAGGTAAGGATTTTGATTTTATTTTGAGTGAGACTGGAAACCTTTGAAGGGTTTCTAAGCAACAAGATCAGCCTTATGCTTTAGTTACCTGTCTCCATAAATTGTAAAATATTAGGCACATTTAAGAGGAAGACATTTCCAGAGTAGGACTGCTCCTAGGAAGCGGCCATAGCAAGTAAGCAGGTGCACTATGGGCCCGTGACCCTTTAAGAGAAATGTAAGGCTGAGAAACGGCAAAGAGGGAACAGCCTACTGTTATCCTTAGCCACCGTCTTCCCTGGGTGTTGCACACTGCCCACCATCCCCTCTGTTTTCCTTTTCAGTAAAAGTTTCCCCATTCACCCCTCCCTCCCATCCATAACCTGCCTTTTCTTGAATGTCCAGTTGAAATGGCATCTCTTCTGAGAAGCTGACTACTCTCGCTATCATTGCCTCGCCTTTCATCTGAACACCTTTTGAATTTAAAGTTTGTAACATCAAATTATAAGAATGATTCCATCGCTTTCTAACTCCACAACGTTGAGCAAGTTGCTTTACCTCTCTGCACTTAGGTATCCTCATTCGCAAAACGTGCCCCAAGCCCACTTACTTTATAGGATTAAATGAGATGGTGTCTGTAAAGCTTTTAGCACTGTGCCTGCTGTGTTGTGAGCACTCTGTGGATATTACCTATTGTTCTTGTTATGCTCTTGTTTCACACTCACTGGTTTTATCATGTGTGTTGGTCACACTCAGTTGTAAAATCCTCAAGAGCAGGTACCATGTCTTAGAATTCTTGACCCAGTACCTGGTGGGTTGCAGATGCTTTTCATTGATTGGTTGGTTGGTTGTGTCTCAGTAATCTCCAGCACTGCCAACTCTTCTTCCCCCCTCCAGTCTTCTCTGGTGCACATTAACTTCAGGCATCACCTCTAGGTTCCTGCATGCGAAGGTTATTTCCCTAGTTCCAGACTCTTTCAAGCCCCTGCTTGTTACCTCTCATTATCTGCAGACACTTCTGTGGTTGTGTGTTTTCCAGAGGCTTCAAATTGAGCACATCTCAAATTATAGTCCCCTTAACACCGATTTCTTTCTCCCTTGCTCCTAATTCAGAGAACACTACCTCCGCTTCTCTGTCGATCAGGCAAGAAGCCCCATCTGTGATTTTTGCCCTTCCCTCAGACCTCCATTCCCTTTCACCTGGATTAATTCATTAGCCCTGGGACCAGGTACCTGCCTCTAGTCTCTCACATCTCAGCCAGGTCATTATTCCCAAGTTACTGTTCTGATTTGATCAGAAATCCTGAAGGGCTACCATTACTCAATAGATAATTGGTCTAAAAACGCATTGAAGTTCTGGTGCCATTAAATGGTGTTGGGCCAGGAAATTCAAGAATCCCAAGTTCCTATCCTAAATCTGATTCCACCCCTCCTATGAATTCAGTAAGTAAAGATATAGAGAGGGAACAATGAAAATGAAACATAGAATATACTTTATTGTTAAGTTGGCTTGTGTTCAAAACCCGAAAACAAAGAATTCTGGTGGGCCGTATTATAATCCATTTTATAATCTTCCTTGTTGCTACCTGGTTGTTACTGTTTTAGACCTCTCAATGGGCAGAGCTAGGAAATAGAAATGTGAACTCATAATGTATTTAAAAAAGACATTATATTGAATACAAATTAAAATTACCAGATTTTTAATTGTTACTTGATTTTTTGTTTGTATCTCATTTTCCTTATGGTGAAATTGTGATTCCTAATGATATTAACATAAATACTTGTTTTCTACAGAGACAGATATAAAATAGTTTCCCTTTAATAATGTTACCATTATTGTTGCTAACTATAACTTTACTCAATATTCCTTAAACTTTCTTTGTATCTCTTTTTATCTTTGGGAGATATAGTCAAAATACAGCATTTTACAGTCACTTGAAATAATTTTTCATTTATGCATATGCCACTAACAAGTTAAGTTCATTTGTTTCTGTTCTTAAAAATATTTTTAGGATTTTAAAAATTCATTTTCAAAGTTAAGTAAAACATTTTTTTTTCTCTTTTAAAGAAGAAACCATAAAACAGATGACAATTATAGAGGTTTATTTTCCATACCTGTCCCCTCCCTCCTGTTCTGGCACTCCACCATAGGTAACCACTGTATTTTTGTATTATTCCATTATGTGTAAAGGCTTGTGAAACCTGAATGAAAGGAGGCAGCCACATCAAGTTTGGACCATTTTATAAGCAAAAATACTGGTTCTTAAAAATGAGGACGCTAAAGTGTGGCTGCATCTGGAGGCAGAATGAGTGACTTGACTTGGGAGTTCTCTGCCCCATACCATTTTATAGGGAGGGAGAAATTTAGCCTCAAGCATACAGCTCAGTTTGATATGACTGGATCTCAGTTTCCAGTGCTCCAAAAGGAAGTGTCTTCTTCCAGGAAAAACTCACTGAGATCACGAGATCATGGATGGGGCCATTTGTCCCACAAGGCATCACCGGTCCCTATACATATATGAATCATCCCTCTTGGATTAAAGACAGTGGTGTTCCTAGTATTAAATTAACAGATGAAAGAACACTGGCATTTGTGATTCCACATCAGAAAATGCACCTTTTCAGTAGGTAGTGAACTAAGAAATGGACAGGCAGGACTGAGTCAAGCAGTTTAACCACAATTGAACTCGCTAGAAACCTCAATTGATAAATCTTTTCCTTCCTTTATTAATTCCAGTTTTAAAAAGAAACAAATGGCAATAAAGGAACTCCTGTGAGATATTCAATGTGGATGGGTGGTGGATTCATCAAGTTTTCTTAAATCCTCCATAGCTATGCAGATGCTTAGTGAAAAATCGTCTTAGGCTTTGACACCTGTGATATCTTCAGTCATCTAAGAAGGAATTGTTTATTTGACTCTACTAAGGGTAGGAAGATTTTCAATAGAGAGTTGAAACTAAAGTGTTTCTTGTTAGTCCTCAGTTAATTAGAAAAGTAAATTAACCACAATCCTCATTCCAAGAGCATTCTGGTTAATTGATGTTTTACTGTATTTGGATTAGGGAAGGCTCCAGGAGGCAACAAGGTTTTAATTGTGTAGAATTAGAGAATCAAGGGAATAAGGAATCACAGAATTTTCAGAGTTCTAAGGCAGTAAGATGAAGTCATTGCTTTGTGAGAATGTGGAACTGAGCAGCTAGAGGCAAAATAGACAGGAGATATCTGCTCTAGTCAAGAACTACCTAAAAGGGATTTGAAGGGACGAAAGCATTTGTCTTTCACTATTCTTCAGAAGAAAATAAATATAGTTTTAAACTCTAGAATTAGAACCATTTTTAATGCTTTTAATTTATAATCTAAAATATGAAAGTTTTTTTCCTCAAATACTTTTCATTTTCTGTAATCTCCAAGTATTTGGGCTAAATTATTTAGAAGTATACAGAGTAGAAGACAGTCTAGACCCTTCAGGGACCAAAAGTCTAAATGATTGAGGGATTTAGATAAAATATTTTTGTTCTTAAGATAAATCTTTAACTGCTCCAATACCAGGAAACAAAGTAGAATGTGAATAAGCCATGCTAAATTTAAAGTATATGCAGAGAAACAGAATTCATATTGCAGCACTTTGTTTTGGAAGATTCTAGTGTAAACAGGCTGATCTGTGGACCAAGTACTGTTTATTCCCCAGTAAAAACATTTGTATGTTTCTCAGGGGGAATGGTTAGGAAAAAAAAAAAAAAAAGAAAGAGTTGCTTACAATTGTCACTCAGAGTTGTATTTTCTTGTCCATGAGACTTGGAGCTCGGGAGGAGGGGGAGCAGTCTAGAGGAAAGCTTTGAAATTGGCTAGCACATAGGAAATTGTTCCATTTTTGTTTCTTCTTCTTTTGGACTAAATAACTCTGGGTTTTACACTTATTGCTTTTAAAAAGTACTTTTAATTTCTCAGTGAGAATATACTTTTCTGAAATGAATTTTTGTAATTGACTTGATTTGACTCTCCAGTCTTTGACATCATAATGCAAAAACGTGACTGTGCTTTTATTGTGTGCTGGACACTGTGCTGATCATATCTGTTATGTATTTAATACTCAGAACACCTTCTAGATAGGTATTTAAGGATGAGGAACCAAGGCTCAAGAGGGTCAGTATCGCAGCTAGCAAGTGGCAGAATTGGGATTCACTTGTAACCACTATGCTGCATGTGTAAAAGAGAGCTATATTCTAGACACTGCAGCATGGCATCTGTAGTGGTGAATGAGCACATTCTTTAGAACAAACTAGGAAAAGGAAAGGAGGGAAAGAAATGGAATGTTACTCTTCTTCTGTAACTAACTGGAGAATAACTGACCAGCTAGCAACTTCCTGTGCACAAAGGAGTGCTATCTGATGCTCATATTTTAATGGGGACAGAAATGCTATATTCAAGGGGTTGTAGTAAACCTTAAATGACATAATATATGCCAGAGAGCCTGGAGCATAACAGTAATTTCCTTGACTTTACATTACAAATAGGTGTCATTTGTAAGTAGAGCACACACAAATGATACTCTTTTGTGTAGAAGCAGGGCATTATAATAAATGACTAAATGCATGTTAAATATGAATAAAATGGAGACTGCTTTTAGACTCATCTATTTATTTTAGAAAAAAAATGATGCCATTTTGATGAATTTTTCATGATCATCTAGCCGTGAGCACCAACTGGACACTAGCATGGAGTGGCCTAACAGAATTATGAAAAATTTGCGCCATGTTATGTTTCAGTCTGCATCTTGTGAAAATGGTAATGGAGAAGACAATCTGCCGGAGAGAGGGATGAAAGAATCATATTTCAGTTTTAATTCCGTACCCATAAACTTCATTAGAAAAGGAGAGAGTATTATAGAATCATCGGATTGATGGGAAATTATGTTTTTCAAATAAAAGTAATGTCTTTGTTATTAAGTAGCACCTGCATTATTGAATGAAATATTATCCACGTTGCATGTGATGTGATTTCAGTGAGAGAAATTACAAGTGAATGACCCATAATAAATCATGCCACCAGTGCATGCTGTTAATATCAAGATTAATTCTCTTCTGATGGGGAAGCTACTCAAATTCTGACAGGAATGATGATGTTGCTGGGTTTGGGATGAATTCTAATAAATTTGTTTATTTTTAAATACTCCTTAGATGCAGAGGAAGATGCCTCCCCAGCAGGTGTATGATGTATTCATTTACTTTGTGCTGTCTGTGGGGGGAAGAGAACAGCAAAAGCATCTTCTCTAATAAGCAAGACTTTTTCTCTTTCTCGCTCTCCAAATATATCTAGGTCTCAGTGCCTTTGGACTTCATAACTAATTTTTTAAAGAGAACCATTTTCAGGGGCATATTCATTCCACCTTAATCTTTCCCTGAATATACATTTTTACATTTATATCCAACAATTTTGATGCTATAAAATATACAGTAATTGTGGGCCTGATAAAAGTGCAGTAGCCCTGTCTATGTGTAATGTGTGAGGGTTATGATGATGACAACAACAATGTATTGAAATGCCGTATGTTGAGCACTTGTGATGTGCCAAGCAGGGCACCAGATATTTTACATCTGTAACTTATTAATCTTCTCTATACCTCCATGAAGTATTCATTATTATCTCATCTTATAAAATGCAGTAACCAAAGTGCAGATAATTTAAATAACTTGCCCAAGATCTTTTAACTAATTAGTAACAGGACCTGGATTCAATCCCGGATGAATTTGACTTCAAAAGTTGCATGCTTCCCACATCACGCTGCAAATTTTACCTTGTAGAATCATTTACAGGTTGAATGCAGGGATAGTATTTCCTTTTTCATTTATACCTCCAGGACTTCATGACCAATCTGAATAACCTTGCATTTAGGGACCACCATGATCATAGGAAGAAAAATTATTGTCTGTCATCATCAGATTTCTTTCTTCTTTCTAGTGTATTATCATAATTTTTCTCCATTTCAAGAGAACAGGTGAGCTTAATTTCCCTCATTCTCTCTCTCTCCTGGCTCTACTGTTTTTGTTTTGCAAAGTGAAACACTTACAATGAGCAGAAAATTAGGTACCACGGGTGCATCCACGTGTCACTTGTCTCCCATGGCATCAAGTTCTGTGTCACAGAGGCATAATTCTCTTGGGGGGGGGGTTACATTTTTCAGACCTTGTTCATTTATCACTTATGCCTCACAAATTCCTTTCTTAAAAACAGCAAGACTCAGGGAGATTGTAGGTCATTTTTGTATGGCACACATGATTGCATAAGAAAACAAATTGTAAAAGTACTCTCTTTAGAAGGAAAGATATTGTTTCTCTAGGGTGAAATATTTCAACCAGATTCTTAAGGGGTCTTGGCTCTGACACATCTGCCTTTATTGGGCTGCTGTAATAGAGCTTTGGTCAATTGAATAGTAGCCGCTTTAATAATTAACAGTGAAGTGATTATTTACAACTTCACCCCAAGGTTGGTCCTCATACTACTGTATTATATGAGAGAGAACAAAGGAACAATGATAAAGAATCACTGGATTCTGGAAATTCAGACAAAACCATGCTATGTCTAGAGTCTGTTCTTAAAGAAAGAGGGGAGGATCATTTCTCCTGGGGAGAGTTTACTTTCTAGGTAACAATGGCCTTTGTTCCTTTATTGATATTGATTTAATTTTGACATCTTTTTAACATTCATATGCAAGTGTGTGGTAATGTAGCTCTGGAATCAAGCCCTCTGGATTATTCCTGTGACACTTGCCTTAAATTTTTTGATTAGATAAATCATGACATTTTTCAAGGACATTATTTTCGTTTCTGTAAAATGAGGATAGTCAGATCTTTTCTACTAACTTCACAGGAACACTGGAAAGATCAAACAAGGCAGTACATGTACTAGGACTTGGAAAGAGCCCAACTCAATTGTCAGTTTATTTGCACTTTTGCTGCAGTCAACAAGTACTGAGGAATTGTTTTGAGCATTTGTGCAGAGGACATACTCTGGGAAAAGATCAGTGCTTGTTTTGCCATGGAAAACCTGTCTGTCTTTACACACAAATAACTTGGTAGCATGTTATTGGTAGTACTCCTGCAGGTACTGTAGGAGAATTGACTGGCTAGGAGAACACAGGATGTGAGCAGAAGGAAACCACCAAGTACTGATTCTCTTCTGTTCTGCCCAGCTTTGGGATATGTTCTCTAACTGGCTTAGGGAGGATATAATTTCTATTCAAGTGGAGGGTGGAGGCTGCTTCAAGGAAAAGATCAAATTTTAGTTTAGCCCTAAAGGACAGATCTAACTTGATAAGACTTTTATATGATTAAGTCTTTCAGGGAAGAGAGAATTGCAAGGGCAAATAGACAGGAAAGCATAGCCATGATTGGAGAAGGTTGAGTGGTTCTTGGAAAGCACGCAGCCAGTATGGGTGTAGTATAGAGTCTTGCTAGAAAAACACATCCAGGGGAGCTTTTGGAGGGCTTTGCATGTTGTTGTAAATAATGGGGCGCAAAGGAGGCCAGGGAGTGTCATGATCCTGCAAGAAGCAGTTGAAATGGTGATATATATCTGCTGAAGAAATAAAAGCCCTTGCACTCTTATTAGTGTATGTGCCGGTTTGGATATATCATGCACCCCCAAAAGCCATGTTATTTAATGCAATCTTGTGGGGGCAGATTGATTAGTCTGTTGCTTAGCATGGAACCTCTGACTGAATCATTTCCATGGAGGTGTGGACCTGCCCATTCGGGGTGGGTCTTGATTAGTTCACTGGAGTATTTAGGAGAGAAGCTAAGAGTTGACAGTGATCCAGATGCTTGCTGACACTTAGAGATGCTTAGAGATGCCTGGAGTTGCAGACAGAAGGACATTTAGAGATGCTAAGCTAGGAGATGAAACCCAGACTTTGATAGCAAAAGACCAGCAGACGCCAGCCACATGCCTTTCCAGCTTACAGAGGTCTTCTGGATGCCATCTAGTTCTCAGTGTCCACAGCAAAGAGAAGTAGGTCTTATTGCTAGAAGCATTAGAGGCACAGCTCTGATTGCTTGAAGTCTTGCTGGGGATGGAACAGAGCACCAGTGAAAAAGGGCATAATTCCAAGGTGGTGTTTTAAACACAGGTGAGGCAACCACTGAGAAGGGACAGTGGAGAGTAAATCCAAGCTTTAGGTAGTGTGTTTGGTATGTATTTGGAGTACGTCTAGACCTTGGGATTCTGTTTAGGCAATGACTGAAATTATGAGCCTAAATGAGATTGTATGGGAGCAGAGTTTTCAAAGAGAAGATGGCTGAAAACAGACCGTTTGAGCTGGTAAAGAAAGAGAACTCAGAGCAAACCAGTTCCCAAGACAGGTCAAGATATGGTCTAGGAGAGTAAGAAGTGAAAAAGCTGGTTGGATTTCACAGATGGGAGCTTTTTGGGGCTTCTTTTAGGTAGAGATGCATTTACAGTGAGCTGTGATGCTCCAGATTTTTGGCTGAATTTTGATTCCTTCATTTCATTGAGCTTGATTTATTCTTCTGTACACTCCTGAGCATTTCTTCATTGCAAAGAGCTCCATGAACTCGTTGCTTGTACATACTGAGAGAACTGTGCTAGAAATAGATGCCCTTCCAGGTTGATGAATGGTCAGGTGTCCAGTGCTGCTTGCAGGAACTCGAGGGGCTCGAGGATGGGGGATGGAGGAAGTGAGAACTGTAAGGGTCTGAGTTTCCACTGAAGATGCTGCATCAGCTCTGGTACTCAGCAACAGCTGCTGAGCCAGGGATGCCTGGGATGGGGTAGTGGGCTCCCTGGAGAACATTGGGAGATGTGGTGGAAGAGAAGCGAGTACAGAAGCTGAAAAAGTGGTAGAAGAAATAGGATTTTATGCTTTGTGTTTGTCAATTTATCTTAGTGGCTAAATTAATATTCATTTTGCCTCCCATTGATTCTGTTTTACAAAAATCCCAGTAGAAAAGAGACACTTCTCTGAAGGAACTCACTCTGTTGAGGCTTGTCTGTGAATCTTCAAAGAGCACATCACTAAGAGAATTTTTTCCTATAATCATATTACAAAGAAGGATCTGCATTTCTTTTGATAAATACTTGTAGAAAAGAGGTTTTATAAACTCATAGGCTTTTGGAGCTGGAAAGGATTTTAGAAGTTGGCCGGTACACTTGTCTCGTAAAGATCAGGAAATAAGCCCAGGGAGGGGAAGTGACTGCCAGCTCTGTGTTTCTAATCAAATGGAGACATATATTGTGCTAAAGTGAGGGTAAAATGTCTTCTATGTAAGGGAAGGTGATGCAAGGGCTAAAGTTATAGCTCGCCTGAGCCATATAACTCTGTGTACAGTTTGAAAGTCTTAATTTATGTTTAATAGTAATTACCTGCCAACACCCCAAAGACGTTATATAAGCAGCCTGGTAATCACTATCCTTTGTTAGTATTCACAGACAAGGAAGAAGATTAAACTGGGATGCTGAAGAAATCTACAACTAATTCCAAGCAACAACCCCTTACAAAAACCCCAATATTATGAAGTAAAAAAAATTAGTATGTGGCAATTCATGTCTGGGTAGAGTGAGATTTTATCACAATTGTACTTAGTAAACTTGGTTGGTTAAAATAGTTGTTGAGTCTGCAGGTCTTCACAAGACACTTAATCCCTAATTGTCCTTTACTTATGAAGTGAAATCCAAAAAATACTGTCTTTTTAAGAAGAAAATTCTTTATTGGAAGTCTGTATTTGGTCAGGTTCCCATGTATTTGTTATCTATTGCTTCCTAACAAGTTACTGCCAAATGTAGCAGCTTAAAAGAATAAACACTTATAAAAAAATCTCACATAGGAATTGAGGGCAGGAATTTAGAAGTACTCAGGGTCTCTCTTGAGATTGCAGGCAGATTGCCAGGCAGGGCTGCAGTCATCGCAAAACTCAACTGGGCCTGGTGGATCTGCTTCACTTCTTCCCACGTGGCCTTCTCACAGCGTGGCTGCAGGCTCCACCCACCTCCCCCAGCCAGTGATACTAGAGGGTGCACAATTCAAATGGAACCAAATGGAAGCGCAGTGTCTCTAATAACTTAACCTTGAAATTAGCATACCACCGTATTCTGTTGGCCACAGAGCAAGTCGGGTACAAAGGAGGCAGAGATATTTGGAAGCCAGGGGCTGCCTACCACACGCCATGACCAACTACGTTATTTTTTTATTCAGCGTCAACAAAAGAATTATTATATCCATTCACATCTTCCATTACTATATAACATGAGTTTAGCTTGGAATAAGAACCAACCAGCAGCCAGATGGTCAAGCAAAAATAAATAAATAAATAAAAAGGCATCTTTCCAGAAAGACTCATTAGCAGATAGCTGTTTTGAAATAGAACCTTTTTATATATTTTGTAAAATTTTAAGGTAATATGACTTATAAAAGGAAAGAACCATGAATTACTCTTGATGTTAATTCAGTCTTTTTCCTATTCTTACTGTTCTACCTTGGTTAATTTTTTTTTTTAATTAATCATTGAATGTTAGATAAGATGAATTTCAAATCTAATTCAAAGGTTGTACTGGTTGACCCTCTTAGAAAACAGTACATCAAATTATACTATGCCCATATATAAGGAGAAAAAACTCAAAATGCCTTAAAAATGAAATGGAGAGATTTTAAAACAATGACAGCTTTGGAAATTGATATCCAGGATCTTGTTGCTTAACTGTTCACTATGATTAAAAAATTATAGACTGATGAATATTTGTGATCCTGAAAGGCTTCAGATCCTCTCCCTTTCCCTCCTATCCCGGCAGCCAAGTAGGATGTGGAGGTGGTGGTGGTAGGGGTTCTTTCTGCTGAGCCAATAGATGATTTTAAAATCTGGGATTAAGAAGACAGAGTCATGACAGTTTCCAAATACCATTACTGGGAAGGGAACAAGATTAAGGAAAGGGCCTTCAATAACAGTACAAAAGATTTAGATGCGACATAAGTGAAGAGATTAGAAACTTTAAAGACACAGGCGTTTTGTTCAAATAGCTCTAGTTCTTAGGCTCAGAAATGAATTTGTCCATGTTTAATGCTTTACTGAGTTTTATTATGCATAAAACAAAGATACTTATAGTTAATTAGCATAGTTGTTTATAGGATTGAATCCAGTACCTGAAAATGCCTAATAACTTCCATCAAATAAGATCACAATAAAACTGACTTTCCTTTTTCTTTGTTGTTCTGTTTCACCCACAACATAGTACATGGGGCTCTAAGTGCATTGCTTTAGTGAGGCCCCAGCATCTTGGTCCATCATTGAGGCTTGGCTGATGGCCTTCAGTGCTTCCTGCATCTTATGGGGCTCTGCAGGAGAGGGTACAAGTGATATAATGCATCATCCTTCCCATATAATGCCACTGGAGAGAGGATGCAATACATTCATCACCATTATCTGAATTCCAAGTGATGATTACAGTACTTTTAGAAGTTTAGAGGAAAGACATACCAGTGGGGACTGGAATTGTCAGAGGCTTCTTGGGTTTTTGAAGGATTCCAAGTGGCAGAGAGTTGAGAGGGAAACTAGAACATCTGTACAAGAAGGACAGCTTCCTAGGCATTTTTCACTCCCATCTCAACCCCCCTGCCCCTTCCCATCCCCAACTGTTGCAGGAATTCACAACCCTTTCAAAAACCAAGGATCTGGGCATGAAAAGAAGAGTGGTTAGGGCACATCCCTTAAAATGTAACCTCTTGTAATGTGGAAATGAGAGAGCTTATTAACTGAACCTTTTTGAGTCATGTGAAGAGATGGGCTGTGGGTGCAAGGGAGGCAAGGATTTTTCTGGTTCCATTTCCTACAATTACAGTCTGCTCTCAGGGAATGCAGGAGCAGATAATTGTGGTGTAGCCATCCACATCCTTTAATCCCCTTCCTTCCTTTTTGTTATACTTCGGGCTTTTGGCAGAGGTTCTCAAAAACACAGGGCCCTAAGGGCTTCTCTTCAGTTGGTTACAAATGTCCACCTATTACCCTCCCATGCCTCTTTCTTAGGAGGCATTTAGTTTCTTCTGTATAAAATGTGGAGCTGATTTGTGCAGAAAGACCATTGACTTTAAGTTCATTTAAGCTGACGTTCACCTTTGTCTTTTGCTAAAAGAAAAAAAAAAAGATCCATCTTCTTTCCCAAAGTGTCCCAGACATAACTAAATTCTTTGGCTTATGTGGTTTGGAAAGTTATTTACTATCCTCTCTCACAAACACACCCCCTGAATTTAACCTATGGTTGGTTTTATTTAACCAACTGATTATTCAGAAAGGAAGGTGAGTTTTCAGTGATAGACTTGGTACTGATGCGTGACCCCCTCTCATTGGGCTCCGAATAGAAATTGGAATCAAAGTCACTATCTAATCATATCCCACTCCTCCCCTTTGCATAAGACTATAATTGGTGCTCAGAAAAAGCACTAAATCAAAGATATAATAAAACTGATATTAGCAACATGTATATAAGAATAATGACTAGAAGCTTTGCAAACTGAGGAAGGGCTTTTTATGCTCAACAGCAATGGAAAAAATCATGAAAGAAAGGACAGTAAATGCGGCATAAAGAAAAAAACCATGAACTTTATAAAACACCAGTTAGAAAATTAGAGAAGAAAAAGAGCCTAGGGAAAATACTTATAAAAAATATGAAAAAGGGTTAATTTATTTTTTTTTAGCTACAGGAGTACTTGTATGAATCAATAAAAAGAAAATTACAGAGGCCAAATACATAAAGAAGCCTAGCACATGAACAGATGAGTAGATGAAAGAGAAAATAAGGATTGTCACTAGGTCAGACAAAAATGTTCAACTTCACCAGTAATTGAGAAAATTCAAATTAAGACTAAAATGAGATAGCTTATAAAATTAGTAGGTATTTTAAAAGAGATAACTTTCAGTTTGAGTAGTCATAAAATAAAATGAGTACTCTCTAGATACAAATGCTCTAGAAAGGAAATTGACCTTTATGTTGCAAGAGCATTTAAAATGTTGATACCCTTTTGACTCAGAAATTCCATTTCTAGAAATGTATTCCAAGGAAATAATATTAATTAGAGACCTGTTCTAGTTTGCTAATGCTGCTGGGATGCAAAACACCAGAAATGGATTGGCTTTTATAAAGGGGGTTTATTTGGTTACAAAATTACAGTCTTAAGGCCGTAAGTGTCCAAGGTAATGCATCAACAATCAGGTACCTTCACTGGAGGATGGCCAGTGGCATCTGGAAAACCTCTGTTTAGCTGGGAAGGCACGTGGCTGGTGTTTGCTCCAAAGTTCTGGTTGCAAAATGGCTTTCTCCCAGGATGTTCCTCTCTAGGCTGCAGTTCCTCAAAATGTCACTCTTAGTTGCTCTTGGGGTGTTTGTCCTCTCTTAGCTTCTCTGGAGCAAGGGTCTGCTTTCAATGGCCATCTTCAAACTGTCTCTCATCTGCAGCTCCTGTGCTTTCTTCAAAGTGTCCCTCTTGGCTGTAGCGCCTCTTCAAAATGTCACTCTCAGCTGCACTGAGTTCCTTCTGTCAGCTCATTTATATGGCTCCAGTGATTTAATTTAGACCCACCCTGAATGGGTGGGGTAACACCTCCATGGAAATTATCCAATCAGAGTCATCACCCATAGTTGGGTGGGGCACATCTCCATGGAAACACTCAAAGAATTACAATCTATCAACACTGATATATCTGCCCACACAAGATTAGATCAAAGATAATAGCATTTGGGGGGACATAATACATTCAAGCTGGCACAAGACCCAATACACAAAAATATACACTGATATGTTTACAGTAGAATTTTTTAGATAGCTAAAACTCAGAAAAACATCCTTTAAATAGTATGCTTAAAAAGAAATTTAATAGTAAATCTTTATTTTGCATCTGTGGGTCAGACACTGTGCTAAATGTGTGTGTGTGTGTGTGTGTTATATCTGCATCTACAGCTGCATATATATATATTCTCCTTTAATGCAGAACCCGCCCTATAAATAGGAACCATTATTTTACCCCAATTTACAGATGAGGAAAGTGGAACTTGGAGTCTTTAATAGCTCACATAGGGTCACACATCCATTGAAAAACTTAACTCTTACTCTATATCATTTGATCTGCATCCAGTGAACAAGGAACTGATATTAAATCTAAGCTCCCAAAGATTGTGGATAAATGTTTCCCAATACTAGGTAAAGGTGTTCAATTTTAAATAACATTTTGTGAAGTGCATGTAGAGGGTTTTTGATTGTTTTCTTGCTCCTAGCTACAAGTGAATATAAAGATATTTTCTTTGTCAATAGAAAAGTATAATATAGTCCTTTAGGAGTTGGTTTTCCCTATTGCTTGTCATCTCTTAAAAAGCAAGTGCTTTTTAAGCTGACTGTAGAAAGGAGTGTATTAAAATGCAAACTTAAATAATGTGAGTAGGATGAAATGTGGAGAGGTGCTGTCCCTACCAGGGTTTTCCAGGCTCCTTCTGGCAGTGCAGTAGCCTGAGCAGTGTTGGGGAATCTGAAAGGAAAACACAGTTGGAACTGCGCTAAGCGGGGGGTGGGGGTGGGGGTCAGGAAAGAAGCCTGGGCAGGATGCTGGGAGAGAAAACACATAGGAGCCACACAACATGACCTTGAGATCCATAAAGCTGACTTTGGGCAACTCATTGCATCTGTCCTCCTTTGCAAAATGAAGATGAAGAAATTTTCCCTTTACTTATTGAGCTATTTATGTAAATTAATAAGGAAATTTGTACTTCGTGAATACATTCATATTCATGTACATAAGGGAACTCAGTAGTTTAAGGACACCTATGGTGATTACTTCCATACAGAGATAGAATTATTTGAAATGTGACGCATGATGTGAACGATTTTTTTGGCTGAAGGTAACTTAGGTACTGGTATATTGGGCTTTCCAAGAAATAAATATCCATCGATCCTATATTAATACTGGCTAGAGGGAAGCCAGGAGGTAAGCTATAATGTCTGTACAACTCATGGAGGTCCTTGGAGGAAATTCTTGTTAAATATCACATATTATTAGTCTTTGCACCTTCACCATTATAAAAAAGGAAACCAGATGTTCACCAGTCAACCTTTACACTTAAATTTTGAAAAGATTTGTCTACAGTGCAGTTCTCATAAGAGTTTAAGAGCAGATAAACATTTTTTTGTTAATCGTACCTCACAGTTTTGTTGTGATTTGTGGGGCAATGTTTTCTTAAATTATTTCATAATTTCATAGCACTAGAGCTGGTTATCAACCAATCTTTAGGGCAGACTGAGGGTGGTCAATGAAAACACACAGACACACTTACACTCACTCACACACTCTGAGTAGGTATTGAATGCTAACGGTTCAACCTAAGGGTCCTATAAAGATCATGAATCAGCAGTTGAACTCGAGGTCAGCGGTTTTCAAAGTGTGGTCCTCAGACCAGCACCATCAGCATCACCTGGGAACTTGTTAGGCAACTTCTCAGGTCCCATCCTAGACCTCATGAGTCAGAAGCTTTGGATAGGCTATTGTTACCCTTTATTACTTTCTGACAACACAATTCTGCCTTAGCTAGATAGACCCTGTAGAACACCTGTTGTGGCCTCATCAGGCTGTGCACACATCTGTTCCTGGGATAGGGAAGGAATCATGCAAATTTAATACTAATCAGCATCATATCATCATCCAATAATAGCTTAGACAGACATCAACTTTTCTGTCAGTGAATAAATCAACCATGATATATCCTTGCCACTCATCTTCAAGAGGAAATAAGACCCTGAGTCTCTAAATAGTGTCTGTTCTTCACTGTCCCAGCCTACTTGTCAAATCCCATATCCCATTAATTTTCTTTACTCCAGCAAGATAACAGACTGTATAAAATACTATCTCAGTTGTCTAAGATTTGTGATTTTGCTTCTAAACTTCTCCTTCAGCTGCAATCCTCACCCACATTTAAATTTCCAATTTAAGATCCAAATTCTTTGAGACTTCTCTGATGGTTCCCTTTTCTGAATGGCTTATAGCTCTTTCCTTTTTTTTTAAAGTTTTACCAAGAGTATTAATTCAATGCCAGTGTAAGTTAGTTATAGCAAATGTTGACAGCTGGTTCAACTATCATTTACTTTTTCTCCCTTTACAATTTTCATGCCTTTATTCTTTTTTTAAAACATTTTTTAAAATGCAATTTTATTGAGATATATTCACACACCATATAATCCATCCAAAGTATACAATCATTGGCTCAAATTATCATCATATAGTTGCAAATTCATCACCACAGTCAATTTTAGAACATTTTCATTACTCAAAAAAAAAAGTAATAAATAAAAAGAAAAAAGAACACTCAAAACATCCCATACCCCTTATTCCCCCCCTATTATTTATTTATTTATTGTCTATTTGATTGCTTATCTGCCCATACACTGGATCCAGGGAGTATCAGTCACAAAGTTTTTTACAATCACATGGTCACATGAGAAAAGCTGTATAGATATACAGTCATCATCAAGAATAAAGGCTACTGCATTACAGTTCTACCGTTTCAGGTGTTTCCTTCTAGCTATGGTAATACACTAGAAACTTAAAGGGATATCCGTGTAATGCGTAAGATTAACTTTCAGAACGACCTCTCGACTCTATTTGAAATCTCTTAGCCACTTATTTTCTTTCATTTCTTTTTCCTCTTTTGGTCAAGAAGGCATTCTCAATCCCATGATGCCTGGGCCAGCTCATCCCTGGGAGTCATGTCCCATGTAGGGGGGAGTGTAGTGAGTTAATTTGCAGGGTTGGCTTAGAGATACAGACCACATCTGAGCAACAAAAGAGATTCTCTGGGGGTGACTCTTAGGTGTAATTATAGATAGGCTTAGCTTTCCCATTAGAGAAATAAGTTCCATAAGATCAAGCCTCATGATCAAGAGCTTGACTTATTAAATTGGGGGTCCCTAATGCTTGAGAGAGTATCAGAAATTTCCTAGGTGGGGAAGTTTAAAAGTTCCGTACTTTTTCTCCAGTCCTTGAAGGAACTTTTCAAATACTTTTTGTTGTCTGCACAACGTATTCTGGAATGTATCAGGGCATTACATTAAGCTATACAGAATCACAAAATCTCATTCCCTACTCTAGGCTCCATGTGTTTAGGTTGTTTAAATGAACTGGCTACACAAGTTAAGATAGATTGTGTGCTACAGAAAATTTAGATTTTGGACAAAATAAGCATCTCTTCTTTGATCTCACACAGAAGGTGAGGTTTTAACATACAGACAATATCATCCTTTACCCTTATTCTGATTTACCTTAGTCTCAATCAGATCAGCTTAGTTCATATCTCTAATTGAAGTCTGATCTTTTTTTTTTGGCTTCTTTAACAGTTGCTGCATGGAGTAATGCTGACTTTAAGAGGTGCAGAACTCTAACTGAGTCTCAGGTGTCACACAGGCACCCAAAGTTCCAGGGAAATACCAGGTTATACACATAAAGCAGAGCATCTCAGCATTTAAAAATAACACTTAGAACTCAGGAACAAATATGGCTTCTAAGACCTTACAATCTAGGCCCTAATTTTCTTATAAGTATTTTCTAAATGAGACCGTATAATATTTTTCCTTTTGTTTCTGGCTTAGTTGGTACAACATATCATACTCAAGGTTCAGTCACCTCTTTGTATGCTCACGACTTCGTTTCTTTCTGTAGCTGCACAATATTCCATTGTATATATATATACCACAGTTTGCCTCTCCGCTCCTCCATCTAAGTACCCCTCGGCCACCTCCAGTCATTGGCTATCGTGAATAACGCCACCGAACGCATCAGTGTGCGAGTGTCTATTCAAGCCCCTGCTTTCAATTCTTCTGTGTATACCCCTAGTTATGGGCTTGCCTAATCATATGGCGATCCTCTAGCCTCCTGCGGATCCACTGCATTACCCTCTGGAGGTGCTGCCCCATTCTGCTACCCTACCAACATTGAATAGTTATACCTCCCTCTCCACAATTTCTCTAGCACTTAAATCTTTTTGTTTATTTCTTTATTTATTTTGAATCTGCAGATTTTGTTGAGATATAGTCACATAGCATATATTCCATCCGAAATAAAATATCAGCGTTGCACAGTGTCCTCATTTAGTTGTATAATCATCATCAATCTCAATTTTAGACCATTTTCATTGCTACAAATAGAAGAGTAACAGACACATCCACACCAAAGAGAAAACCCACAATACCCCATAACTCTTATCGCCCCTCCCTTGATTATTTACTCCTAGTATTGGTGTAGAACTAGTAAGGTATTCCTGTTATAGCATGCAATAAGTAGTTTTTCCCCTCTATTATTAAATCTTTGTACAAGTATCATAGCTTTGAAGTAGTTCATGCAAGAACTTATTTATATTTGTAGTGCTAATAGGTGAGATAATGACTTTTAACAATCCTTTTCAGTCATATTCATCTTCAGTATGGCTCTATTACTTACATTCCCGCTAATGAACTACCGCCCCCTATATCAATTCCCATAGATTTAAGTTCAACCTCATTAACAAGTCTGTACCTGTTATGTAACCATTCCCCCTTTTCTAGCTTCTGTCTATCTCTAGGTCCCCTGTATTCTACATTTATGACTCTGAGTTTATCTTTTCTAAGGGATGCATATTAGTGAAATCATATAATATCTATCCTTTTGTGTCTGGCTTATTTTACTCAATATTATGTCCTCAAGATTCATCCATGTTGTCACATGCTTCAGTACCTCATTCCTTCTTACTTCTGCATAATATTCCATTGTATGTATATACCACATTTTGTTTATCCACTCATCAGTTGGTGGACACTTGGATTGTTTCTATCTTTTGACAATTGTAAATAGTGTGCAAATGTCTCTCTGTGTCACTGCTTTTGGATCTTCTGGGTATATACCAAGTAGTGGAATTGCCTGGTCGTAGGGCAATCAATATTTAGTTTTCTGAGGAACCACCAAACTGTCATCCACTGTGGCTGTACCATTATACATTTCTACCAGCAGTGAATAAGTGTTCCAATTTCTTCACATCCTCTCTGACATTTGTAGTTTCCTGTTTGTTAATGGCAGACATTCTTCTAGGTGTGAGGTGATATCTAATTGTAGTTTTGATTTGCATTTTCCTAATAGCTAATGACGATGAACATCTTTTCATCTGTTTTTTAGGAATTTGTATTTCTTCTTCAGAAAAATGTCTATTCATATCTTTTGCCCATTTTATAATTGAGTGAGTCATTCTTTTGTTATTGAATTGTAGGATTTCTTTATATGTACTGGCTATCAATCACTTATCAGATATATAGTTTCCAAGTATTTTCTTCCATTGAGTTGGCTGCCTCTTCACCTTTTTGACCAAACCCTTCGAGGCACAGTGGCATTTGATTTTCAGGAGTTCCCATTTATCTATTTTTTTCTTTCATTGTTTGTGCTTTGGGTGTAAGGTCTAAGAAGCTACTGGGTCTTGAAGATGTTTCCCTATATTTTCTTCTAAGAAATATTTACCTTTTATGGTACAGGCTCTTATATTTAAGTGTATGATCCACTTTGAGTTAATTTTTGTATAGAGTGTGAGGTAGGGGTCCTCTTTCATTCTTTTGGATATGGATATCCAGTTCTCCCAGCCCCATTGTTGAAGAGACTATTCTGTCCCAGTTAGTGGATTTGGGGGCCTTGTCAAAAATTTATTGACTGTATATCTGGGGCTCTATTTCTGAACTCTCAGTTGTATTTCATTGATCAATATGTCTATCTTTGTGCCAGTACCATGCTGTTTTGACCACTGTGGCTTTATAATAACCTTTAAAGTCAGAAAGCGAAGTCCTCCCACCTTGTTCTTCATTTTTAGGATGTTTTTGACTATTCATGTTCCCTATCCCTTCAAATTAATTTCAAACTAGCTTTTCCAAATCTGCAAAGTAGGTTGTTGGAATTTTGATTGGTATTTCATTGAATCTATAGATTAATTTGGTAAGAGTTGACATCTTAACAACACTTAGCTTTCCTATCCATAAACATGGAATATCTTTTCACCTATTTAGGTCATGTTAGATTTCTTTTAACAAAGTTTTGTCGTTTTCTGGGTAGAGGTCCTTTACATCCTTGATTAAGTTTATTCCTAGATACTTGATTATTTTAGTTGCTATTGTAAGTGGAATTTTTTTCTTAATTGCCTCCTCAGTTAGGTCATTACGGGTGTAAAGACATTACCGATTTTTGTGCATTAATCTTGTGTCTTGCCATTTTTTTGAATTTCCTTATTAGCTCAAGTAGCTTTGTCATAGATTTCTCAGGAGTTTCCAAATATAGGACTATGTCATTGGTATATAATGAAAATTTTACTTCTTCCTTTCCTATTTGGATGCCATTTTCTTTTTCTTGCTTAATTACTCTAGCTAGAACTTCTAACACAGTGTTGAATAATAGTGGTATCAGTCGGCATCCTTGTGTTGTTCCTGATCTTAGGGGGAAGACTTTCAGTCTCTGACCATTGAGTATGATGCCGGCTATAGGTTTTTCATATATGCCCTTTATCATCTTAAGGAAGTTTCTTTGATTCCTATCTTTTGAAGTGTTTTCATTAGAAAAGGATGCTGAATTTTCTAAAATGCTTTTTCAGCATCAAGACGATCATGTGATTTCCCTCTTTTGATTTGTTGATGTACTGTATTACATTGATTTGCTTATGTTGAGCTACCCTTGCATGCCTGGAATGAACCCTACTTGGTCATGGTGTATAATTTTTTTAATGTGACTGTGGATTCAATTTGCAAATATTTTATTGAGAATTTTTGCATCTATATTCATTACAGAGATTGGCTTGTAGTTTTCCTTTCTTGTGGTATCTTTATCCGGTTTGGTATTAGAGTGATGATAGCTTTATAAAATGAGTTGGATAGTATTCTTTTTCCTTCAATTTCTTGAAAGTTTTTGAGCAGGAATGGTGTTAGTTCTTTTTGGAATGTTGGTAAAATGCCCCTGTGAAGCCATCTGGCTCTGGGTTTTTCTTTGTAGAAAGGTTTTTGATGTCTGATTGGATCTCTTTACTTGTGATTGGTTTGTTGAGGTCTTCTGTGTCTTCTCAAGTTGGTATAGGTTGTTGATGTGTTTCCAGGAAATTGTCCATTTCCTTAAGTTGTCTAGTTTGTTGGAATACAGTTGTTCATCAAATATCACAGAGGTGAAGTGCCCTCCTGATCACATTGTATCAGGGGATGTATGATATGCCCATGACATCAACCTTCATTATTTGGTAAATGAAGTATTTGCCAGGTTTCTTCACTGTGAAGTTAATATTTTTTTCCTTTCCTAATCTACTCATTTGAAGCAAGTTACTAAGTCTAGCCTTGCTCAAGGGAATGGGAGGGTATTAAGCTCCACCTCCTGGAGGGGTGGGGAGTATTTACATATATTATTTGGAATTCTTCTGTAAGGAAGAATTTATTTACATTAGTATGGACTCATATATATTTATTTTATACTTTTTATAATCCAATACCATGTTGTTTAAATTATTGCTCAAATTGTTCCGGGTTGGTCACTGGGAGCTCTTTTAGGTTGGTTTATGAGCCTCTCTGACATGTCCTCATCTTTTTTATTTTTGATCACTTCCTTTCTGGTACTTACAAGATGGTCCAGGCTCATCGTGTATTTTCCTTGCTCTAGCCCTAGAATCCACCATATCTCCAAAGAGCCCTGTTTCTTTTATTTGAGAACATTTAGAAACCAATATCGGTGATGCCAATATTAGATATTTGATTGGTGGCACCAACTCTAACATACTATGCTTCTGTACCCATACTAGCCAAAAGGTTTGATACATGCTGGATACCACAGTCTCCATATTGGCAGCCTCATCGCTCTCCAAGGTTCTGAGAGAAACATATTTAAGAATATCACATTTCAGCACAGTTAGAGAGGCTTATTCTGTTCACATTCACAAAGCTAACAGAAGAAGAAAGATATCAATTGTGTAAAGGAAATTCAGTTATCTTAGATTTAATGAATAGTACCTGTCTCTTTGCAAATTCATCCCTTAAAGAGGACAAGAGAGCCTCTTTAAAGAGGAAATGCAATATGGAACTGGCCAAAATGTTACTGTGTGAACAGAGATCACACGATTTTAAGTTTGCCTAACACCATGTCTTAGTGATGACAGTTGAAGAGGAAATGTGTGAAAGCTACAGCTTGAAGGGTTTAGTTTAGATATATGCGTTTCCTGATGGGCACGATTATTGGATTGTAAAGGCAATAATGAGGTTTACAGGTTTTTATTTTCATTCTGCTAATAAACAGGTACAAACTAGCTTAAACATCTTCTTGGATTAAAACATTTCAGAGGCATTATTTCATTGAGTGTAAATGATTTCCTTCCTATCAATGAAGCAGATGAAATATTGAGATTCTTCTGATTCTATGCATGTGAGTTTGATGGTTCATGTCTTTGGGTAGCCAATACCTCATATACTATACTTTTTTTCCTATCCCTTCCAAACATGTCAGTCTCTGGTGGTAGGTAGAAGAGGCAATGCTGATTATAATTGAATCACCAAATATTATTTTTCACTTAAGGGTCTTTAATCAACAAATATTAAGAGCAAAATGGATTTTGTATTATTACTGCAGTGTATTTTTAATTTTACTGCTAATAAGCATTAAAATTTCATAGTGTGAGATATTTTGTTTCCTTTTTTAAAAAAATTAAGTTTGATGTTTTCCCTTAGAGCCTGATTCAGTTGCTAGGTTAAAGACCATTTAAAATCATTTTTAACTCTTGGAAAAAAGCACTGATTACTGCAATTCTTTCTTTATACAAAGACATAAGTACGTATTTTGTTCCCTGAGAAAAGACTTTTATAGTCGGCTCTTAGGAATTAAGACATGTGTCTACAAGGCTTGCCTCAGGTATTCTTGATCTCAGAATGTTCCCTGCACCGATCCTGTACAAAATTCTTAGAAAATCAGATGCTTCCAGGACTGGATATATCCCTGAAAAGTCATAGAGGACATCCTCTGCCTTTAGTTAAAACCACTTTTACATGACCTTTATAAAGAGAAGACTCTTAGATGTTTAGAGAAATGTCACAGAGACAGACATATAATAGCAGCCTTAAATGTCTTTTCCCGTTTTTAATAACTGTTACATTTTCCTTCCTCTTCAATTTTAAAAAATTATAGTGGATTTTCATCTCTGCAGGTAATTGGAAGAATTCTTCTTAAAGATAGGATGCTAACCTAGATTTATATCATAATGGAGACATTTATGAACCCTGTTTTCTCCAGAGAAAACACTTCAACTTACAGACCATTCTTAATTTTGAAGCACTTGGTTCCATTATGTGTGTGAGAACAAACATGATCTAAATCATCTGTATTTGAAAAATTGTAGCTCTATGATCTACAAGTTAGTAATTGTAATCATACTGATAGCATATACTCTTAGAGCCAGAGCATCCCTGAGGTAGGCCAAGGCCCAAGAACTCATCTAGTTCATCATTCTCACTTTTAGGAAGGCACGTGTTCAGTTATCCCAGGAAAAGCTTCCTCTTCTGATTTACCATAGCTCTCAGAGTAGGAGGAGCTTCATTTTTTTAAACATAAAAGTCTTTTTAAGTTTTGCATTTTTTTACTCCGCCTACCCAGTGCTGCCTAATCAGAATGATTTTATTTTACCACTTGATGACTTTACCTGATTATTTGCTCGTTTGTACCCTTACAACAGCGTCTGTCATGAGCACATGAATGCATTTGCACATGCACACGTTTGGTCTACTTGGTGTTCTTCAAATGCTTTTTCTAAAATCTTTCATGACTTCATCCAATGTTTCACAGATCTTCCTCATTAAAAATACCTTTCTAATCTGAATTCTGCTATTTGCTATTTTCAACTATTCCAAGTGTAGGGCGAGATCAGAAACATTAGTATCACCTAGAATTTTATTAGTAATGTAGAATCCCAGGCCCCCCAGACCTTCTGAATCAGATCCTGCAGTTTCACAAGCTTCCCAGGTGATTCACGTGTATATTAAAGTTTGAAAAGCACTGCTCTAGAGTGTTCCTTGTATCAACTAAAAATAGCTGCTCACCATCAGTCATCCAATCACTTAAGCTATCATTAAATTGCCTTTCGGTCTCTTCTACTTAGTTTAAATAAACCTAGGCACACTAGCTTTTCCCCAGTGGACTCATTTCCCTAAAACATTGTATCTGATATTTCTGTACCTACCAGCTTTTTTATTCAGTTATTCAGAGATCACATGTCTGTCTCTACGGACCCTCTTGCATATTGTAGGAAGCTTTTTAATAGTAAGGTGGTGAATTATAAGGCTGAAATACAAAAAGAATAAGGTGGCTTATAGTAAATGGTTTACCGTAATTTTTGTTCAGTAACAATGGGTTTTATTCATTGTGCCATTATTTATTTTCTAGAGGGAAAATATGGGATATTATTTAAATCCATTTACCTAAAATTATATTTTAAGTATTTTTGGTTATGGATTTTTTTTTTGTTAAATACACAAAAATGTCTTCTAAAGAGGGGTTTCAAATCACAAGAATTCCCCCCAGTTTTTTTCATTGTTTATCTTTGGACTTTTAGAAGTGTGAATAAGGTTATCTGAGTCAAATGTTTTCTTTGCAACTGCTTGAAAAATTAAATAACCAGTTATTTAAAATAATTGAAAATTAAGTGAGTATAAAACTTGCCAGTGAATATGAAGCAAGTGAGCCAAATAAAAATAACCCTGCTTTCTTGGGAAAATTAATGCAGGATTCTTTCAACAGTCATAAATGCTTTCCAGAACCTGCTCTTTAATCATTACTGGAGACTAGCACTTTAAACAAAATATTAATGAGAATGAATGATGCATACAACTTGTAAGTTGCCTAGGCTTTTGAAGTCACCGTCTGTCTTCTTATTGAGAGAAAAATGTTCTGATACCTTTACTTGACAGCTTCCAAACTCTATGGTGTCGTAATAACTTTCAATAATCCGCCAAAGGGTCATGTTAAAACCTTGCTCTTTGATTTGCCTTTTTTAGAATATTAGTTTCTAATTTTTTAAGTGGATAATTCAGGCTACAATGTCTTTAGCTCATCAATGTTAGTACTCAGACTAACAAAATTCAAATGTTACTGAGAAAAAAGAAGGAAGAGTCTTTCTGTAGAAAGAAATACTTTTCAACTTTTGTGCTTTTACTCTTTCTTTCAAAATACTTTCTTTTAAATGCACCACACTGATGCAAGGTGTTAATAGGGTGCTATATGGGAACTCTGTATTGTATGCATAATTTTTCTGTAAACCTACAACTTCTCTAATAAAAATAAAGCTGTGCTGTTTGAATCACTTTTCCTAAAGCCATGCTTTACTTAAATTATAACCACTTTTATAAACATTTTAGTAGTCTTAAATTTCCTACAAGATAAAATCAAATTTTTTTTCCTGATATTTGAAGCATCTTAAGCTGAACTCCATCGCCCTAACACTTCTTTTCATCATCATCTCTATCTCCCTTTACAAATAGTCTGCTTCAAATAACCTACTCATTGTTCACCCAGCCTTATCCAGTCGTTTCTCAGAACCTGTATTAGTTATCTATTGCTTCAATACAAGTCACCTCCAAAACATGGTGGCTTAAAACAACCTTAGTCATTTATTATCTGTCATAGTTTTCGTGGAACAGGAAATTGGAAACATCTTGGCTAGTTGATTTTGGCTTCGTGTATCTCATGAAGATGTGAGTTCAGGATAGGCTTTAATCCAGATTACTGGAGTCCTTTGTAAACAGAGCGAAAGTCAGATGGAGAAAGAAGCCACGGGAGCAGCCAGAAGGTGGGAGTTAACAGGACCCGGAAGAGATAGGAGATGTTGCCATGTGTATTGTCATGTGATGGAAATGCCAAGGAATCCCAAAGATTGCTGGCCAGTCAGAAGATACCGACTCTCGAGGAAGCAAGACGTAGCCTCTGAAATGATAAGCCAATAAATTTCTGTTGTTAAGCCAGCCATTTTGTGTATTTGTTTTAGTAGCTAAGGAAATTAAAACTGTAGCCTATGCTATCATTGCAGACAGAAGATTTATCTCCCTAGTTGTACTCTAGGTAAATCCCTCAAGGGCAAGTTTCTGGTCTTAGAAGGATACCCTCCATGTGGTAGGTACTGTCTTAGTTTGCAGTACCAGGGCTGCTGTAACAAATACCACCTACTGTTTGGCTTAAATAAGAGGAATTCATTGGCTCACAGTTTGGGATACTAGAAGTCCAAAATCAAGGTGTCAGCCAGGCCATTCTTTCTCCAAAGTCTCTAGTGTTCTTGTGATGGTAGTCCCCCATTACGTGGCAAGCTCTCTCTCATTATCCTACTCTGGCTTCTACTGACTGACTGTGTCTTAATGTCTTCTGCTGATAAGGACTCCAGTCATACGGATTAAAGCCCACTCTGATTCAATTTGACCTCATGTAAATAGGGTCTTCAAAGATCTTCATAAACGAGTCCATACCTTAACTAATAAGGTCTTCAAAGGTTCTGTTTATAAGTGGATTCACACACACAGGACCCTGGTTAGGACTTGAACATGTCTTTTGTGGGGAACATAATTCAATCCATAGGTACTATGGATAATATGACTGTTATTCAGAATAAAGAATAAACCTGCTGCATATAATGTATTTGATACCTTCAAGACCCTTTTGCTTTGGCTAAAGTTAGTTTTTATTCCTCAAGCATGCGTAGATTTGATGTGACTGGTAGGTTACAACTTTGCTGAGTTGTGGGGGAAACTGGCCTGAGATGGCAAATTATACATACTGTGAGAACTGAGGCAAAAATGGATTTGGGAGACTAACGTGGCATTTAGATTATTAATGTTAATGTTGCTTTTACCAAGATGAATTGGATGTGTATAGTTGGGACAGGAAATTTTGGTGTGATAATCAAAGATAAAAATTAATTTAAAACCAGATGAAAACAATATATAATTATTATTTCCCATTAACAGCTTGAAGAGGCATGGAAGTAGGTAAGCAAGGTTTTATTCATTATTATGTTTATTGGATATCTTTAAGAGGATGGAACAATTCAGAATTATGTGTGAGTCTGTGTGGTGGGAGATCTGGAAAGTTGGTAATCACTAATATTCACTAAGACTGACAAGTTATCAAGTAGAGGCAAGTGGCATTCACGTAAATATAAAAGCCCATCCAGAGTTGCTTTGCTCCACTCTTTCCAGATAAACCTCTCACCTCCTCCAAGGTGACTCTGAGAGCTGGGGTAAGAAATCTGGAGAAATCTCCACCATACAAAAGATTGTAAAACATTCCTCCTGTTTTCAGTCCCACTTCATAACCTTGCCTTCAGGTGTTCTTGATGATGCCAGTATCTCAGTTTTCCAGGGTTCTGGTGGATGCTGCTTCTTGCTTTATGTGGATCTGTGTACCTCTCTATTATGCCTCCTTGCAGGCATTTAGCAGAAACAAGAAAACTAAAATCTTGATACATTTTCTTCCCTCTTTCTCTTGTTTACTGTTGCCCCCTCTTCCATTCTCTTTAACCTAGTGAGTTTATTTCTTCCCCTCTCAGTAAGTGTTACCTTAGAAAATGTTTGTGGGAGAGCAGAGGAAAATACACAGTCAGTCTGACACATATAGCCAGAGGTCCTACTTATGTCTCAACTTTTCAGTTTTATCACCATACAAAGTTAGTTTTTTTTAAAGTTCGTGATTAAAATGTGTTTCTTCTTTAAATATACTCTTTTTAAACTGCCTAATGTAAGGACCGCATATTCCTTCTTTAATTAAGATTTGATTCAGGGATGTATACAACCTAACTGACTGATAGAAGTATTGGAATATATTTAAAATGAGAAACCATCATGTTGTAGAAGATTTGTGTGTTTTCACTTCTAAACTGTGTTATCGACAATGTGGAAGGCTATGGTATGGGTTAATGTGTAGTCCCTGGAACCTGGCAGATTCAATTTAGATTACTGTTTAATAAATTAAATATTTGAATTCTTAAAAATAGATTCCAAGTGAATAAGGGAGTGCTGAAAGCTGCAGACATGACAACTCCAACCTGTTGCTCTAGCCCAATGGTTTATCTCTGTACATGACAATGAAGACAGTACCTGCTAGGATTTACAATAGTATACCACAGAAGTCAACCTGTATTAGTCTCCTTTTGCTACTATAACAAATTACCAAAAATGTAGTGGCTTGAAACAACACAACTTATTATCTTACAGTTCTGGAGATCAGAAGTGCAAAATAGGTCAGCAGGGTTGCTCTCCCCTGGAGGCTGTCAGGGGACAATCCATTGCTTGCCTTTTCCAGCTTCTAGAGGCTTCTTGCACTCTTTGGCCTAGGGCTCCATTCACATCTCTCCAACCACAGCTTCTCTCATGACATCTTCTTCTCTGACTCTGATTCTCCTGCCTCCCTCTTTTCCTTTTAAGGACATTTCTGATTACATTGGGTCTACCAGGATAATCCAGAATAATCTTGTATCTCCAAATCCTTAACTTAATCACATCTAAAAGTTCCCTTTGCCATGTATGGTAATGTATTCACAAGTTCCTGGAATTAGGGGAGTGGCCATCTTAGTGAGGGGGGGGCATTTTTCTGCCTGTTACACAGCCCGTACCTCATCCCAATCAAGCAAATTTGTTTGGCACTATTCCTCAGTAATTTCTCATTCATACCCATGCCTTTAGTTGTAGTATTTATTGTGCCTCTCCCTATATCCTCTTCCCTCCACCAGTCAAGACCTGATATATTCTTTAAAGCATTATGCCTCATTCAAATCAGATTATTCTCTTCCTCTGTAATTTATCAGGATTTATGCATTCAGTTTGCTCCATAACTTGCACACATTTGTGCATCATATTCTGTGATTCTTTAGTTTTTATCATTGTTTTTTGGGAAGTCTCCTTTAACTGATAGCAAATTTGTTGAGAAAAAAGAATGTGCCACTGGTTTTTGTGGTGCTACTCTTGTAGATTTAAGATTAATATCATTTAACATAGTACTGTTATATAAAGAGGGCACTCAGTAACTGTTATTGATCAGCAATAATATAGTGTATGTTCTTTTTAGAGGCCTTATCTGCCAAGAAATTCCAAAGCAATTTGCAAGTGAGGCTTAATAGTTCAATTAATTCCCATGAATTGGGCTTAATACTGGAATATGATAATATCCAAAAGAGGACACATAATCAATGTCTTCATGGATTAATCAACTAATCAGAAAACCATGTAGATCAGTATGTAACAATCAATTGTTTATACTACCATGAAATTTAATGTAAGGACAATAGTAGGTATGTAGTAGATGCACAGGATTTCAGAGAATGAAAAGGTTAATGTGAGTTGGAATAATCGGGAGGGCTTCAGGGAGCAAGTGAGGTAGGAGTTGAACTTTGAGGGACAGACTGAATTTGAATAGGAGGAAAGGGACTGAGGTGAGAACATGTCACAGAAAGGACAGAAAGTATCTGGAGAATAAAGGAAAGGCCAGGAATGCAGGATAATCTCCAGGTGCTGGAATGGACCAGCTTCTAGAAGGTAGGACCTGGTAGAGTGATAGACTAGAGGCCAAGTTAGCAGTTGGGGAAGGAAGCTGGAAAACACAGGCATCAGACTTGAAGCCGTGTATGCGTAAATCTGGACTCTATCGTGATCAAAACCAGATAATCCAGTGGGCCAGGTGATCAGCAGAGCAATCATAAGTGTCCAAGAGAATTTATTCTGCCTCGAATAGACAACCTGAGGCGAAATGTGATCCCTCCACGATTTTGATGTGATAACTCACCAGCAGGTCCTCAAAGGGCTGATTTGGCAAGGAAGTTAGCTAACCATTCAACCAATATCTGAGCTCCAATGATGGCCCTCACAAGGGATTCATCTGTCATCTAGAACATCCCATTTCCTTGCTGGGCCAGGGAAATATGTTTTCAGTATTAGAGGTGCTGAGCCATTTTCCCCATTAGAGACATTTATTGTTTGGGTTGAGTTTGTCTATCTCTTCCACAACATCCAAAATCAGCACTGCTTTTGGATGGAGGCAGGCCAAGAATTGTACTTGATGGACTTGATGTGGGACATACAGCTTCTCCCCCACCCCCTCTCAGCCTTCATTGTGGAATTCCTACTTTCTTTGAGGGAAATATCTCCATGGGTAGTCAATATAGTTAGTCTTTACTAATTTGAATAAACAGGAGTTAGTGCAGTTTTCTTGCTTTCAAGTGCTGACAGTAACCTCAGTGGGCAACTAAGAAAACTTTTCTAGATGGAACTCCATGGAAGTGTGTGATTAGCAGTCTCTTATCTGTATGCAAACAATTAATATCTAAACTCTTTTCAGCAATTCATTTCTCTAATGAGTTAAGGAGGCTTCTTAAAGTCATGCTTACAGTAAGTATCACCTTGTGTACTGAGGCCTTTCAGTTATAATTAGAAGTCAGTTACAAGTGAGGTCAAGTTATGATGCAATCCATATTATTGGAGTATGATGTACATGATCATTTTCTGTAACATCTTCAGAATATGCAGCATATTGCCAAAGATGTGAATGAGACAGGACCAAGATGCCAAGGCTATTTAATTTTATGATGATCTCTGGGACTCTGTCCCCACAAATCACCTTCCTGGCAGATTCAATAGCACCTGAAATTCTTTAATTAGCATTTTTTCAGTCTTCGTTGTCACCATGTTTTTTCAGCTTTAGTGTGTTTGTAACTCCAAGGGTCTTGATACAATACAGATTCTGATTCAGTGGATCTGAGATGAAGGCCCAGGGACCACACTGGAATAGCAAGGTATTAGAATGCATAACCTCCTGGGGAAATAATGCCTGCATCTTATGCTATTTGAAAATCCTATCTGTAGCACAATCCACTCTCACAGGCTGCTACCCATGAAGGAGGCCTTGGCACCTGAAATGTAATATGCCCCAACCTCAATTGATTATTTCTCCTTTTGTTTTGCTCCCCCCAACACCACTTCCCACTCCAACCTCCACTCCCACTTCCAGAAACAAAGAAAGGGTGGGTTTTACCTTTATTTCTGGTCTTTGGAATAAAGACTGGAAAGAAACGTAAAACCTGCCCTTCACTCATCTTTATCTCCATAGCCTTGCCCTCACCTCAAGGTATGGTCTTTGAGTAGGTGTGGATCATATCTGCCTTAGCTTAGGCCTTAGCTTCATGGCCACTGTTCTGGGCCAGACCCTCATCACCTCTTGCTTAGCCATTTCAACTGGGGCAAAAGTCATTTCTCTTTTGCTGTTCTAATTCATTCTCCACCCTTCTGCTTAAGGGATAGTACTAACATGCTGATGAAATCGTACTGCTTCCCTTGTCAAAAACTGTTAATAGTTCGCCGGGACAAGGCCCTTGAAGCAATGAGATCAGTTTGGTTATCAATTACCTTCCCCATGGCAGCCCATAATCCAACTGTACTGAGAAATGTATTCTTTCTTCAGTGGGACATGCATTTGCATGCTTCTTTTTCTCCACATTTTTTTCCAGTCAGAAACAATCTTCCCCTCCAGCAGGCCATGATCAAAGCTCTCAGAAATCTGGTTACCTTTCAAGGCTCTGCTTAAATTTCACTTTCTGCAGGAAACCTTCCACAATCCCACTACCAGTGTTCAAAATCAGAATAACCTGTCCCACTCCTACCATAAGATCTTGATTTTATAGTCTCTTTCCATTCTGTTTCTGGGTAGTATTTTTTTGTTGTTTTTCCACTGGATGCTAAGTTTTTGATGACAGAGACCATGTTTTATTTATCTTTTTATTCCCTAAGTCAGGTAGCACAGGACTTTGTTTACAGTAGGTATTTAACAAATGCTTAATCCATTTGCTTATCAATCACATGAATGGGTTTCTTGGATTCCTTTTTTGAGAGTAGATTTTGTGAAAAGAGAGTAGGAAAGACTAAAAGTATACTACAAAATGAAATAATAAAAGGCTGCGGAGAGGAGACAAATGTGCATGGAGTCCTAGAAGGCAGGCAGACATGATGATAGCTTCATAAGTCAACCATACCTCTCCCTGCTCTGGGAACTTACTTCTCATGCTTACTCAAAAGGTTATGTCTTTTCTGCCGCCTTTGGGAAAGTTTATCTTAAATTTTTTTTCTCATGTGCAATTACCTTTATACTTGAAAGGCAATTCCCACAGGAGCATGAGATTGAGAATCTGTTACACAAATAGGTCTACCGTCAACCTATTGAACTCCATGGAGTCTTCCAATAGAGTGGGAGTGGGGTTCTCATGTTTGAGGCCAAGTATTTTCAAATCCCACCAAGCAGGAAAGTCAACCATGGCAGAGGCTGTGAATTTTAGGCCTTTATGTCTACTGCGTTAGAAATGTGTCTGAGTTTTAGGCACATCATCGTGGGTTAATGGGAATCACATCAGTAATCATAGGCAACGACTATCATGTATCAAGCATTAGTGTAGTTGTAGCAGTGGCTGCTAGAAATGGAATCCAAGAATTAAAACTAATCTTCATAAAAGCTTACAGCTTCATCCACAGGCTTTTGCAATTATAGTAATAAAGGAAAAAACATCAAGGAGATACTGTGCCTTGCCAGTGTTCCTCTGAATGGATGCTGGGCTTGTATATATCAATAAGCTGGGAAGGTTAACCTTTGTAAAATGCCAACTCATTACTTCTGTGAATATGGTCATCCTTCAATAATAAATGAACAATTGAGGCTTTTTAGACATAGTGGATCTGCTTTATTTAAAGATAGGTTATCCTCCTGGGAGTTAAATTCACTATATGGTTTTTTAAATATTGTTCACAGCTTAGTTTGGATGTGTTTGCATTTGTCATACCTCTGTTGGCTACTCAGTAGCAAGGTGGCGTTGGATAAAAACAAGTTCTGTGCAAAGAACATTCTCATTGATCAGAGTTGGATTTGGATTCTCAGATGGAGGAAAGGGTTGCTGGTGAGCACTTCATTAGTGACCTCCCACACCCCTGGTTCTGCTCTGGTCTTGCTTCCCTTTACTTTCCTTCTTTTGAGAGTGGTTAGAACCAGAAGCTGAAAGGAAAGCCCAGTATGTAAGATGAGCCCTGGTTTAAAGAGAAGAGCCTTAGAATTCTGAAGCACAGTTTGTGCCAAAGTCTGTGGACTCTGGAATGAGGCAAACAAGGATTTGAATAATGAGTTTACCAATTATTAGGTACATGACTTTGGGCACCTTAACCACCCTGACCCTCAGTTACCACATCTGTAAATGGGCATAGAAAAGTCTAATTTTCAGCATAGTTACAAGAATTGTAGACCCTGCCTCAGGGTCAAGCACATGGAAGGAACTCAAAAACTTGTAGATACTGTTCTGAGACTGATTGTTCTAGCACAGACACTTTAATGCTGCATGATTTTAGAGACATTATTTCACTCTTTGGACATCAGTTTTTATTCGTGTAAGAAGAGGGAGTTTGAGAATACTATCTATTAGGTAGTCCAAACACTGGCAGTGGAGGAACTGTAAATGAACACAAGTGCAAATGATGCCAAAAGCTATCAGTCAGTTCAAACAAATCATGAGGGAAGAATTGAAATCAGCTGCTTAGTTAACAATACTGGTATGTTTCTTGTTTGCTATGATAACTTCAGTGCCCACGATGTAGTAGTCACTCAGTAAACATTTGTATAATGATTGAAATAATTAGTTGTATCAGTCAGGGCCCCAGGAAATAGATAGGTGTTTGAAGAGAGATAATGAAGTGACAGTTTATAAAGCAATAGAAAGTTTTAAGTGAAAGCAATAGAAGATTGTGAAACATGCTGGGGCTAGCAACAGGTGGAAGTGCTACATATATAATTTTTTTCTTTTTTTACCTTGGGATCCCCATGGTTTCCGGAGGAAATAAATAATCTGACCTCTCTCTCCCTGCCATCTTTGATCTCCTGCTAGAGCCTCTCATTGGCCAAACTCATCTGTTTTAGCTTCCTGGCTGCTAAACAAACAAACAAACAAAAAAACAAAACAAAAAAAACCCATACAATCAGTTAGCTTACACAACAGGAATTTATTGGCTCATAGTTTTGAGGCTAGGAGAAGTACAAAATCAAGGCATCAGCAAGGCGATGCTTTCTCTCCAAAGACTGTGTCATTCTGGGGCTGGCTGCCAGCAGTCTTTGGTCCCTGGCTTTTCTGTCATATGGCAATGCACATAGAAGCATCTTCTTTCTCCTCCAGATTCTGATGACTTCTGGCTCCTTCTGGGAAGAATTTCTGTCTAAATTTCATTCTGCTTATAAAGGACTTCAGTAATCAGGATTAAAGCCCAACCTGATTCAGTTGGGCCACACCTTAACTGAAGTAACAACTTCGACAGCTCCTGTTTGCAATGGGTCCACACCTACCAGAATGCAGACTAAGACTATGCCTAAACTGGGTTACACAATTCAATCCACCACACCAACGCCAGAGCACAAAGAAATCAGGTTAAGGCCAGCCATAGAAGTCAATCTACTTGGGCAAAGAGCAGGGTAGAGAAAGGTGTAAAATGGAGACTATGTAGTACACCAGAGTAGCTGCCCATATCAGTAAATCGGGAGGGGGGGGGCTTTTTTTTACACCTTAGGACTCTTGTACAAGTACAAAACTAACTGCATATTCTGATCTAAGAGGTTTGTCTTTTCTTCAATGAAATTAATAGAGTTAGGTAATAAAGTCAGGATTATCTTCAAAAAACGCATTTTCACTTATCAGTGCCAGGTCCAATCACTGCATTTCAGATGGATGATTGGATAACTGGATGGAGGAGGGGCAGGTGGGCAGGCTTTGACTAAGTTAGGAGTGGTAACTCTGGCAGCAACAGCAGTTGTAAAATTAGAATTATGGCGAGCTTAAGTACCTGCTCCCTATGCCCACTTTTCAAAATTACCTCTGATCCTAAAGATAGAATATGGAAAAAATGATTACAAAGAAACGATGTTGTCAAAAAACAATTTCGTTGGCACAGTGCACTTCAATAATGATAAATAAATGGATAATTTTAAGATGTCTATCTTTATCACTTTTATAAATTAGTTGCATTTTGCAGCATGGTTGAGGCTTTTGATTACATTGTTTAAAGCCGAGTTTGAAAAGAACTGCTGAGTACTCGTTTATAGTCTTTTCAAAAATCCAGGAAGCAAATTAGCCAGGTTGTTCAAAGATGCTAATGAAGTTTTCCAAACTTCACAAAGATACTTTCAATGACAGAAAAAAAATCCTTAAAGTGAGAAACCAGCTGACAAATTTAGAGAATGGTCTCTTTTCCTACTGCCGTGGACTCCTTATAGACTGTTTTATGGTCTTTTGTTTATAATGCTCTAATCATGGAAAGAAAATAATTGCCAGTTTTTCCACCAATGTGGGCACATTCATGAATTTTTTTGGACTTCTCCTAATCAGATTGTAAGAGTAATAGTATTCTCTCTTATCTTCCATTTTCCCATACCACTGGCGAGAGAAAATGCAAACATGCCACCAGTCTAGAACCCACTCTGCATTAAAGACACGGTGTTTGTCTTAATTCACACACCTAAATCTCTATTCCAGGTTACACTTGTGGTCCACAAAAAGAGGAAATTGTCCAAAGAAAATCTGATAGGTAATGCATTAGTTTCCTGTTAAAAATTACAACAAACTTAGTGGATTAAAAAACAATACAAATTTATTGTCCGATGGTTCCGGAGCTCGGGAGTCTGAAGGGGTTTCGCTGGGCTAAAATCAAGGAGTCAGAAGGGCTGTTCTGGAGGTTCTAAGGGAAATCCATTTTCTATGTTCTTGACTTTTCCAGCTTCTCGAGACTGCAGCATTCTTGGCTTATGGCCTCCTTCCGTTTTCAAAGCCATCTGTGGCTGGTTGAGTCTGACATTGCATCACTCTGACACTGACTCGTGTGCCTCCCTCTTGCACAGTTAAGGATTCTTGTGATCACATTGGGCCCAACTGGATAATCCAAGATAACTTCTCTGTTTCAGAGTCAAATAATTAGCAACTTTTATTCCATCCGCTGCCTTAACTCCCCTTTGTCAGGTAATGTATCGTATTCACAGGACCCTGAAATTAGGACATGTATGTTTTGGGGAGGCCATTATCTTGCCCACCAAAGGGGAGAACATTAGTGTAGTTTTTTCATCAAGTGCAGTTCTGTGTCAGCCTATGTAAGGACTGGTCCAACTGAATTGTGCTCTGGAGTCATGACATATGATTGTAAGACCTTCGTAAATGAACAGAGAATTGGATTGGGAATTAGGATTGTTAGATTCTAGGTCTAGCAGTTGCCACTTGACAATTGAATGACCTTCAGTATATATTCTGAGATTTAAAATACAATTTTCTCTTAGTCGTCTCATTTGTAAAATGAAGGTTTTTGTGTTAAATAATCTCCACAGTCCCTTCCAGGGCCCTCCAAGTTTGAAAAATCCTTTTGGTCTGAGGTGAAGGTCATAAGGAATAATTTGCATTGACGTGGTTATTGCATTCTTGTTGATTTATTACTATCCCAGATGCCCATAAAGTTTTATGCACATTTAAAGTTAATTATTTCCTCATTGTATAATTAAATGTAGATGAATCCCAGTTTAAAATGTCATATGGATAACTTATTCTTTCCATAAGAAGTGAACAGACTAAGTCACTAACAATCTTCCTACCATATTTGAAAATCAGCCCATTGAGTTGTCTTAGTGTTAATTCATGATTTTATCAAAGGATTGGTTGTGAATTTTAACAGATTGAAATGATTCACCTTGGACACCTTCCAGAAATGTTTTTATTATTATTATTGTTTTGCAAAACCCCTTGGAGACAACACTGAACAGAAGTTAGAATTTGAATTGGTAAAAGTAGCTGTAAATATTAAAACATCACTATCTTAGGTTTGTGCTGCCCTTAACAGATTTCCCACCTGGAGCTCAGCTGTTTGCCTGAGCCAGGTTTAGGCTCCTTGGGCCATCTCTCATGTGCTGAGGAAGCACTGGCTTTATCCTATGTGAACTCGCTAGGGAGTTGATCCGTTCAGCGGTGTAGTGTCATCAGGGTGACCGGCACCTCGTCTTTCTCTTTTGTATAGAGGTTTGTTTGAAGACAATTTTGTATATTTAAGCACTGATTAGTGATACATTTGAGTGTTATAGAGTTAAAACACAAGGTGAAATTTTATTTCAAAAAACTTAAATATTATTTTAGAATTGGATTCAACTTCCTTGCTACTAGAGTATATCAAGTGCTGGATTTCTTATCATAGATTTGATTTTCCATGTCATGTTGCTTCTTGGTTCACTGGAGTTGTCCTGATACTTCAGCTGTTTATCCAGCATAAAATTTGCCAGTAGAAGACTATCCAAGTCAGAGACTTGGCAAAAACATTTTGGTACAATAAAATATATTTAAGAGTTTAACTCTTTTTCTATTTTATTGTAGTATTGAGTGGGTGATTAAAATTAGCAAATTACAGGACTACTAAGGTCTGTATTCACAAAGAGAAGCTTTACAATGCAAATTTTTGATTATTTATTTGGTTGAGGACCTTCTAAATACAAATAGTGTTGTGGGACTTTGGTGAGCTAGAGTGATGATTAGGACGTGACATGACTTACTTCAGAGGACTTTACAGCTCTGTGGCAGAGATAAATGCATGTGGAAAATTTCTCTATTATTCCATTTTGACCTTTTTGCATCTAAGGTACTAAGATTAATATATTTTGTGTAACTTAAAAAAATCATTGTGTTACATATATAACATAGAATTTGCCATTTTGATCATTTTCTGTTTCTTCTGAGGCCCACCCTTTCACATTCACCTTCCAATGTAAGAAAACGTTTTATTTATTGGAAAGTTACAGTGACCCTATCTGGAAGTTTAGGAATGTTTTGACATTGAAATATACTGTTACCGGGTATCATTTTTAAGGGACAGCTATATACTACTACTCCCATTTGTAACACATTCAAGAGACTTCATGAACTCATAAAACAAACATGTAGTTTTAAAACTGCATTGTAGCACAAATACCATTTCTTTGATCATTATCAGGAAGATGTGTAATTGTCATAGTCGAATACGTAGAAATAAATACCATAGTCTCAAAGCTGCTTCCCAAATAGAAGATGGCATATTACTGATATTGAAAAGACAAAATTCTTCCCTGAAGTGCAGGAGGTCACTGAATTGAGTACAACAAGGCTATTGCTCTTAAAACTTGCATATTTCAGACAAGGACAAGCAGTACTCAAGTGCCATATTCCATGTCAGCTAGTATAGGTCAGGGTCTGCTATAATGAGTCTGGATAGTGCTCTGTATCATGTCTGCAGCCGTGGTGTGTGTTATTGATGCCAACAGCTAGTAGGGATTCGGGCCTGATTGCTCTCTGTCTGGTCTATGGAATACAGGCTGTCCTTTCTGACAGTTCTGGAACCGAGGCAGTCAGAGGCCTGTTGCCAACCCCAAAGGAGTCAGATAACAAGTTTTCATCTACTTTTCTAGCTGGAGGCCCTTGAGTGCTAGAAATTTCTTTTCCCGGGGCCACTGACAGACTCTGGGTTCTGAGCTGCTTCACTCTCCTTCAGTCCTCGGGCTATTCCAGCAGCCTTGAATTGTTGAACAGGTTGCTGTTTCTCATCTCAGAACCGATGAGTTTTACTGTGGGCACACACGACTCCGGCAAAGGTCTAGCTTAATGATGCAGGTCAATCAGGAAGGCCCAGTGCTAGAGAAATGCCTGTTTTTGTGTTTTCTTTAACTTCTACAACAATACAACAGAGGTGCAGTTTGGTATTTTGTTTTCATACTGTAATATGTGCTAATAGCCACTACTTACCGATTATTATGCTGTGCAAGGCACTAAACTACTTACTCTTTCTACATTATCTTTAAACCTGACTTCAGTATTACAGAGTGGTAATGGTTAACTTCATGTGTCATCTTGGGTAGCTTATGATGTCCAGTCTTTTGTTCTAGCAAGCACTGACCATAGTAGCTAGATTTGCATTTATATGGTCAGTGGATTGCATCTATGGCTGATTGCATCTACAATCAATAAAGAAGATTGCCTCAACAGTGAGGGGATTCTCCTCATCCAGTCAGGTCAGTTGATGGTCTTAAATGCCAGAATTGAGGATTTCAGAGGTCATAAAGAAGAATTTCTGCCTCTACTTCACATGCCCTGAACCCAAGCTGGCTAGAACCCAGATCTCAGCATGGTCCAGAATCCTTTTCCTCTCCATCCCTCCACTTCCCTTAGAAGGGAAAATGGAGCATAAGGGGGTGGTCTAAATAAAGTAGTTTCTGTTGTCCAAAATAACTTGAAGATATGATAGCTGAAATAATAGTCAAAGTAGGTAATCATCTCAATTAGTCTGCAATCATGTTACATAAGATAGTTTTAAGTAGTTAGGTGCTAATGAATGCTGTATACTAAGTGGGTGGTTTTTTGTAATAGGTGTTATTTGATTATTTTCTTTCAAAATTTCTTATGTAATACTGTTTACAAGAGTGTGATATTCATCATATCTAGTATTGAATGTTGGTGTGGCTGTCACTTATTTAGTAGCCATAGTCACAATTTATTATTGCAAATATTTATGGCCCTGAGTAGCTTGAGATCACTTGCTTGTGATCTCTCTCAACATTTTGGAAAAAAGGAGGATAAAATGGGATAATGAAATAGCCATTTGAAAGGGATATTCTCCTTTCTTAATACTGACCCAGGGGCTTTGGGTAGAAAATATGTCATTTTTCAGTCAGGAAGGAAAGTGCTCTTGTTCATGCCTAATCCATCTCAGGTGTTTGAGGAAAATTTTGGGAAGGGGCTATGTACCAAGGTATGGGCAGGGTTAAGGGGAGAATGAGAACTTAGACCCCAGAGAATAGCGACAACCTGAAATTGACACCAGCCCTAAACTAAGCCCGAGGGGGCAAAGGGTGGAAAGAGGACGACTGGTTCTCGTGAGAGCTGATGCCAGGGAGACATGGCCCCCTCTCAGATGCAGTCGGGAAGGAGCCAGCCCCTTCCAGAAAACATGGTCAGAGCAGGGAGAGACTGGGAAAGAAATTCCTGGATCTCTCTCACCTCCTTCCCAGCTGTCCCTGCCAGTGCTTCCCACTGGCTCAATCCCACCTGAAACCAGACTGCAAGGATGGGCACTTTGTAGGGGCCGGGGTCCACTTACGGGGGACACAGAGCTGGGAGAGAAGGGTGGAGAAAATTGGAGGAAGAGGAGCAGGGGGAGAATAACCAGCTCTGGTGTCATTGAGCTTTCTCTTTGAAAACATAAGGATAAAGAATATCCGAGGGAAGGGGGTGGGTCTGAGTGGCTTTTAACCAGGTTAGAGACCTGATGCTGAATGTTAGAGCACTAGTCACCATCTCCAAGCCACAGTCTTGCTCTGGCATCCTTGAGCATTTCATTCTCAACTCTGTTTAGCTTGAATTTGCAAAACTTACGTATTCAGACGCAGGTGTATGGTGGGAAGTTCCTGTAGCTCAGAGGTTCTCAGACCTTAGCATTTATTAAAACCATATGGTTAGATTGTGAAAAAATGAATGTTCTCAGGCCCTGTCCCCAGTAGGTTTGAGAGGGCCTAGGAATCTGCATTTTTAACCTAGAAGATTCTAACATTGCTTCCATAGCATTGTTTAAAAAAACAAAAACAGAAAGTTATTTCCAATGCATTTTCTTGCAGTGTCAGTTGGTTTTCTCCTTCTATCCTAGGGACTAGATAATTATTATTTCTTTTGTCCAAATACCTTTGGATTACTCAATAAAGAGACAGTAATTAAGTCCTGGCCTGAGCCATTTTTCTTCCGACAAGTGAACTAATTACCTTGACCTTTCCTTATAGGTTCAATTTCCAACATAATCACAGTGTTTGCTTTCCTCTAAGCCTACAAGTTCCCTTCGTCCCTTACATAATGTGCAAAGTAGAACAAAGATTTCCATTTTTCCTTTCATGCTTCCCACCCTCTCTGAATCTGATGTTTTCTTCTATTTTTCTCTTGGTGCTTTTTAGATTCTTTTCTTCATATTTCTTGTCTCCCACCTTTTGTTCTGAGCTGCTCACCTGTGCTCTGGTGGGGTGTTATTTTGATCATTAGCACTTTCTAATCCAAGTGTTCTCTTCTTCTGATCTACAAAATAACCCATCATTGACATCATTGAATAGCTCATTGGATATTTGTTTCTCTTCAACATTTTTGATCAGTGCTTGCATATACTCAAAAACTTCTTTTTTATTGTTGTTGCTTTTGTGTTCACATCTATTCCAGAAGGGAGAGAATTTCATTTAAGTCCTGGATATTAACTGTGTATGTGAGAGAGACAGAGGCAAAGGGAGGGAGCCAGAGAGAGAGGAGAGAGAAGGCCGGTTTGAGAGACAGACAGAGAGAGATTACACCAAATGGATGCATGTCCCTGTGCACCACTGCTGCAGGTAATGCCTGGGCTCACCCTTTGCCTCTCATTCAGAGGTCTGCTGATTTCACTAATGTAGATTGTCCTATTAGGGAGTTGATTTGCTTTTGTCTACTCTTTGGTTCCTTGGGCTAATCATTCTTTGTGGTGCTTTTCACACCTTTATGAAAAGATAAAAGCCGCCAATAATGAAGATCAAGTAAATGAGCCAGTAAAACAGAAATGTGAATATGCATCCAACAGGCTCATTTCATGATTACTGATGAACATACGTCAATTGTTAAATGTTAGTTAAAACTTGTTCTTGCCATCTTAAAGTCATGCGTTGTTCTCCTGAATATGAAAATACAATGATTAGAAAGCCATTTTTACTGTCCTGAGATATATGCGCCATTGATTTTGTAATTTGTTTCTACATTCTACTTACAGTAAATGGTCCATGATACATAAAAAAAATTTATGTCAGAGATTTTCACAGTGAATAAATATTAGGAAAAAAATACCTCTGGACAACAGAATGAAGCAGTGGAACCAGAGATTCTGTGGTCAGCTTTGTGTGGTTAATTTTCTCCTGATAACTTTTTTTGACACATTTTAAGGCACCAAGGGAAAAGTAATCAATCCTGGTCTTTCTCTGTGCATCTTTTACGATGTCAATAAACAAAATAATTAATTAGTACTTGCCTTCATCTATAAGACATTAAAGGTGGCTCATAAAATCCTGCACTGGCTTCCCATTGCCTTTTGGATCAAACACAAAATATGTAACATTGTCTACAAGGCTAGGCCTGGTTTTATCTATGCTTATTTCTCCAGCTTCATCTTGTGGCATTTCACCTTGTGTCACTACCTTCCTGCCACTTGGAGGACCAGACCCGCTCCCACTTTACTGCACTTCCTTTGGATGGACAACCTCCCCCAACTATTCACCTGGCTAATTCCTATTCATCCTTCAACTCTCGACTTAAATTCCCCTTCCTCAGAGAGACTTTGTCTGCCATCTCAGTGCCCAATGGAAATTAGCTTAGTGCCTTTTTCCCCTGTCATACTCCCTTATAGAACCCCACACTTCTTGTCAATACTTCTCTTATATTGCAATTTAATTTTCTTATTGTCTGTCCCTCCTACTGGACTATAAGCTTGGAGAACTAGCTCTTTAGTTCACTGTTTATTGGCAGTGCTTACTGACACAAAGTGGTATTCCATATACATGGTTAACTTTTGTTATTGTGAAATATTGCAATGCACAAACTATTTAAAATGAAAAATATAGTTTAACAAATTAGTATAACCTGAATCAGCCCTGTAACCTCCATCCAGGTTGAGAGAGAGTGTTCTGTCAGTACCTCAAAAGCACCTGCACCTTGACTTCCCCTTTCCAATTGCAACTCCTTTCTCCCTTCCCCTCTTAGTTATGCAATATCCTAGCTTTTATGGAATGCTGTTGCCTTGATTTTAGTCCTGCGAGTCCATTTTGAACTTCTGAACTGTGAGATGGAAACACCAGTTTTCAGTCCCACCAACGTGTCACAGTTACAGTTGTTTCACATTCTTGGCCACACTTGGTATGCTAGTCTTTTTGGTGGATGTGTACAGACATCTCATTTCACTAATTTCCAATCAGTTGTTCAACAGCTTTTCATATGTGTTTTGGCCATTTGAATATACTTTTTTGTGAATTACTTATATTTAATTGGTTTCTCTGTCTTTTCCTTATTAATTTTGGGTGTTCTTTATATATTCTTAGAGATTTGCAGGAGTTCTTTACATATTCTGGATATGAGTTCTTTGAAGGGTATAGAATTATGGATATCTTCTACTCTGTAGTTTGCCTATTTACTCTCTTAATGGTGTTGTGTGATGAACAAGAATTCATAATTTTAACATAGTCTAGTTTATCACCTGTTTCCTTTGTGGTTATTTCTCTTTATTTCCTAGTAAAAAAATTCTCTTGATTTTAGTGTAGAGTAAGGTATAAGGGTCAAGATAACTTTTTCAATATGGGCATGCCAGTGACTCAGTACCATTTATTGAAAATACCATTTTTTTTCCCTCCACTCTTCTGCAATGGCCTTCTGTCATATATAAACCAAGTCTCCATATCTATGTGGATCTATTTCTTAAGTCTCTGTTTTCTTTCAATGCCTTATCTATTTTGTGCCAATATCAAACTGTTGTATTTACTATAGATTTACAATAAATATTGGTATTAGGGATATTGGTCATCCAGCTTTGTCTTCCTGAGATTGTTCTGGCTATTCTTGGTCATTAAAATTCTACTTTTTATTTCTAGAGCTCTCTTGTCATTCTTTTTTTAAAAAATGGATCATGGAGCTCTGCTGGAATGCTCCTTCTTATCCTCTATTTTCTTAAATATATATATATATATATATATCAGTGGCAGTTATTTTAAAATCTCTGTGAAAATGGCACTGTCTGGATTTGCTGTACATCGATTTTTATTGTCTGTTTTTCATTTTGATTTTCAATCAGTTGTTCTTAACTCTTGGTTACTAGGTAATCTGTTATTGAATGCCAGACACATGGGCTGTGAAAAATTGAGGAAATGATGTGTGACTCTTGTTGGCATAATCATCCTCCAGAGAGCATTTATTCTTGTGTCTGACAGACAGTTGGGATATGGACAGATCACCTTAATCTAGTGTGGAATTTAGCTAAATTAAAATTGTGTTACAGTTTTTGCAAGGCTGGCCCATTTGCTGTTAGCACTGTCTCCTAGAGCGCAGCTGTGCTGGTTTGAATGTATTATGTCCCCCAGAAGAAGCCATATTCTTTGATGCAGTCTTGTGGGGCAGACGTTTTGGTGCTGATTAGATTTGCATGGAAATATGCCCCACCCAACTGTAGGTGATAACTCTGATGAGATATTTCCATGGAGGCATGGCCCCACCCATTGAGGGTAGGCCTTGATCAGTGGAGCCATATAAATGAGCTGACGGGCAGGGGGAACTCAGTGCAGTGCAGCTGTGAGTGACATTTTGAAGAGGAGCTACAGCCAAGAGGGACACTTTGAAGAAAGCACAGGAGCTGCAGATGAGAGACATTTTGAAGACGGCCGTTGGAAGCAGACTCTTGCTCTGGAGAAGCTAAGAGAGGACAGATACCCCAAAGGCAACTAAGAGTGACATTTTTGAGGAACTGCAGCCTAGAGAGGAACGTCCCGGGAGAAAGCCATTTTGAAACCAGAACTTTGGAGCAGACTCCAGCCACGTGCCTTCCCAGCTAACAGAGGTTTTCCAGACACCATTGGCCATCCTCCAGTGAAGGTACCCGATTGTTGATGACTTACCTTGGACACTTTATGGCCTTAAGACTGTAACTGTGTAACCAAATAAACCCCCTTTTATAAAAGCCACTCCATCTCTGGTGTTTTGCATTCTGGCAGCATTAGCAAACTAGAACAGCAGCCGTCCGTGGACCAGGTGAAAGCAGGTACTGTTTATGGGTGGCTTTCCTCCTTAATGGGCCCTGAACACTGACTATATTTGCTCAGTACCATGAGACTGTCAAAAGCTTGACTCAGCCTTTTAGCTTCTTAGCTGCTTCTTTCTCTTCTGCCTGTTGGCCACTGTTTAACAAACAGCAAATGCCCCAGAGACCAAACTCTGTACTCATATCATTCTGTGTCCCTTCTTTCCTCTCTGGGAAGTTGGCCCCTGAAGTCCTTATTCCTTGGTAGATCTCCAGTGCCTTCAAACAGATTTTTTTCTTAACTCTTTTTTTAAAAAAATTGTATTTTATCCAGTCTGTTCCAGTTTGCTAATGCTGCCAGAATGCAAAACACCAGAAATGGATCAGTTTTTATAAAAAGGAATTTATTTGGTTACACAGTTACAGTCTTCAGGCCATAAAATGTCCATCAACAAAGGGTACCTTCACTGGAGAAAGGCCATTGGCATCCGGAAAACCTCTGTTAGCTGGAAAGGCACGTGACTGGCGTCTCTTTGCTCCCAGGTTGCGGTTCAAAACGGCGTCCTCCAAAATGTCTGCATCAGCTTGCAACAGCCATCTTCAAAATGTCTGTGTCAGCTACAGCTCGCTGTGAGCTCCTTCTTTCTGAGTTTATATAAGGCTCTAGTAAACTAATCAAGGCCCATGCTGAACGGGTGTGGCCACACCTCCATGGAAATATTGAACCAGTAGGTTCCAACCTAATCCACACTAATACGTCTGCCCCTACAAGAATGCATTAAGAATATGGCTTTTTCTGGGAGACATAATATATACAAATGAGCACACAAGCCTTTTGCCCAAGAATTTTTATCCAGACTTTTTTTTTTAATCTGGGAAAAGATGGTTTTATGCAAACTACTATGCCTTAGAAACGGAAAGTCTCACTGATTTTACATGCTCCTGAGTTTAGAGGGCCCTGATATGACTGAATGAACAATGAATGACTTAATTTACTAGAATAGGACATTTTGACCTCTAGATACCTTGGGAAAACATAGAAATGTTTATGCAGACTTTAAACTTTCTGAAATCAGATGGTATATTTTGACTTTGGAAAGCACCTAGTGAAAACAATTGCCTAATCATTTTGAGGACTGAACCTTAAAGAATTATATTTCTAAGTGATTATTGGAATAATAAATACACTTAAGGAGTCGGTGAGCAACAGATATATGTATATATTAATTTAATTAAGTGAATTTGGGGAAATTTTCTTTGGTTAAAATGTTAAATTAAATAAAAAGTTAAAATCTCAAGGGGTAAGAGGCCCAAATATTCCCACTTTAAAAATCTTATTGAAAATGTGCACCAGGTGTTTGAAGGAAAGTTTATTTTGTTGGAACTCAGACAATAATCTATTATTCTCTAATGTTCTACTCTTCAATGACCATTCTTGCCTTTTCTTTCTCTTTTATTACCAGTCTCTTCCCTGATTTGCTCCATTCTAGATAACACAATTGTATCCTGGCTGTTAATAGTTTCTCTGACACTATGTATTTATTAGACCGATGTATCTGCAAATGCCAGTAGACCATGTTTTCATTACAAAAATGGCTGTTTGACATGGATCTATGGACTAGATTCCAATCTAGGACAGCTATAGTTTAATAATACTAGAGCTTTCTTTTTGAGTACTTTTATACCTAAAATAGTGACTACCTCAGGAACAGCTTATTCTCTTCAAGGCACTCCTCAACAGTTTGTTGTGCCAATGTTCTCGGCTGGCATTTGCTTCAGCTTGAATTAGCTTCCTCCTTTCACAGAGGGGACTCTACTACATTGCTGGTCAATGATGACAACTGTAGGCTCTTGAGGGTCTGTTAACGTAATTGCCAATTTTTACTTAGAGTTTCGCCAGAAAAAGAACTATATATGCTACTGGAAAAATTGGTCTATACAAATAAAGTCATATGTCAAGTTAGCACATGAGTTATTTTGAAATCATAGGCCAAGTGAGTTGTTAACTTTTTCACCTAGTTTTCTAACGTAGTTTGGCCTGAATATGCCACAAAAATTGGAACATGTGACTTCATTAGTGAGCACGGAATGCCTCCTTAGAAATACAGTAAGACACAGATATGTTGGGCAGCTGGACTTGATATCTTTATATGCTATATATTCAGCTTCTTTGATCTCAAGTTTCTGAAACTAACTCAAATTAGTTTAAGTAAAATTGGAAATAAAAAAATTTATAAAGAAGCTGTGTCTTATTACATCTGAGGGAAAAATTCATCCAGGACTCAGAAGGAAAATTAAATCAAGAAATGGAAAACTGACAGAGTATCATTCTCTGTCTCTTTGCATCTTGGTCTAATTCATTCTTCTCTATCTGTAAACCTACCGTTTTTCCTGAATCCTTATGCTAAATGAAGTAGACAATCATCTCTCCTTACCTACCTTCCATTCTCTTGCTTCAAGACAACAGCCAAAAATAAATTGGGATGTTTTAATCCCAAACCTAAAATTCCAGGAGCAGACTTCTAACCCAGGTTAGACAATTACCTGTGACTAGAGAGGACAGGAAAGCCTCACAGAGTAGAAATGTGACTTCTGGGGACCCACGGGTGGAGAATGAGAGCACAGGAGATCAGGTTGACGTGGGCACTTTCTGAAAGAAGTTTAAAAATTTCCCCCCAAATTATTTTAGGCTGTGTCATTAAATTGCTGGTGGTTCTTGCCTTTGAGACTTGTTTGTTAGTTACCTAATATTTACGGTGCCTCTGGGCATTTTTGACATTGGTCAATGACTTGTTGAGCTTGTGGAAGATCTACCCAGTATAGAAAGTCTCAAAATTGCCCATGGGTCTCAGTGATTGAGTCTAAGCAAAGACAGTCATTGTCTAAACATACTTTTAAGATGTCATCATAATACCCAGCAATGTGGAAGACACAAGTGCTCAATTTTAAACTCTGCAACTTATTTCCATACTCATAATTTCATTTGAAGGGAATTCTTTGGGGCATGATATATTGTGAAATTTCTCTCTGACTGTGATCACATCACAGTGTTGTTGCTTTTGGTGATTTACAGAACAACATGATGTCTTCAAAATATGAAATAAAATAGGTCCAAGTTAGACTGAGTTCTGAGGGTAAGAATAAATTATATTTTGAATTAATGTCATAAAAGCAGCTGCCAGGAGGCGGGGCAAGATGGCAGACTGGTGAGCTGTATGTTTCAGTTACTCCTCCAGGAAAGTAGGTAGAAAGCCAGGAACGGCGTGGACTGGACACCACAGAGCAATCTGTCTTTGGGCATATTTCATACAACACTCATGAAAATGTCGAACTGCTGAGATCAGCGAAATCTCCCAATACAGAAAGCTTCAAAGACTTTCAATTTGGGCACGTCAAGTCAAGAGCAGAACTAAGAGAGCTCTGAGACAAAAGGCAATAATCCAGTGGCTGAGAAAATTCACTAAACACCACAACTTCCCAAGAAAAGGGGGGTGTCTGCTCACAGCCACCATCCTGGTGGACAGGAAACACTCCTGCGCATCGTCAGCCCCATAGCCCAGAGCTGCCCCAGACAACCCAGTGTGACGGAAGTGCTTCAAATAACAGGCACACACCACAAAACTGGGTGTGGACATTAGCCTTCCCTGCAACCTCAGCTGATTGTCCCAGAGTTGGGAAGGTGGAGCAGTGTGAATTAACAAAGCCCCATTCAGCCATCATTTGAGCAGACTGGGAGCCTCCCTACACAGCCCAGCAGCCCAGAACTGCCCTGGGGGGACGGCACTCACCTGTGACATAGCACAGTCATCCCTCAACAGAGGACCCGGGGTGCACAGCCTGGAAGAGGGGCCCACTTGCAAGTCTCAGGAGCCATACGCCAATACCAAGGACTTGTGGGTCAGTGGCAGAGACAAACTGTGGCAGGACTGAACTGAAGGATTAGACTACTGCAGCAGCTTTAAACCTCTAGGATCACCAGGGAGATTTGATTGTTAGGACCACCCCCCCTCCCCGACTGCCCAGAAACACGCCCCACATACAGGGCAGGCAACACCAACTACACACGCAAGCTTGGTACACCAATTGGGCCCCACAAGACTCACTCCCCTACTCACCAAAAAGGCTAAGCAGGGGAGAACTGGCTTGTGGAGAACAGGTGGCTCGTGGACGCCTCCTGCTGGTTAGTTAGAGAAAGTGTACTCCACGAAGCTGTAGATCTGATGAATTAGAGATAAGGACTTCAATAGGTCTACAAACCCTAAAAGAACCCTATCAAGTTCAGCAAATGCCACGAGGCCAAAAACAACAGAAAATTATAAAGGATATGAAAAAACCAGACGATATGGATAACCCAAGCCCAAGCACCCAAATCAAAAGACCAGAAGAGACACAGCACCTAGAGCAGTTACCCAAAGAACTAAAGATGAACAATGAGACCATAGTACGGGATATAAAGGAAATCAAGAAGACTCTAGAAGAGCATAAAGAAGACATTGCAAGACTAAATAAAAAAATGGATGATCTTATGGAAATTAAAGAAACTGTTGACCAAATTAAAAAGATTCTGGACACTCATAGTACAAGACTAGAGGAAGTTGAACAACGAATCAGTGACCTGGAAGATGACAGAATGGAAAATGAAAGCATAAAAGAAAGAATGGGGAAAAAAATTGAAAAAATTGAAATGGACTTCAGGGATATGATAGATAATATGAAACGTCCAAATATAAGACTCATTGGTGTCCCAGAAGGGGAAGAAAAGGGTAAAGGTCTAGGAAGAGTATTCAAAGAAATTGTTGGGGAAAACTTCCCAAATCTTCTAAACAACATAAATACACAAATCATAAATGCTCAGCGAACTCCAAATAGAATAAATCCAAATAAACCCACTCCGAGACATATACTGATCACACTGTCAAACACAGAAGAGAAGGAGCAAGTTCTGAAAGCAGCAAGAGAAAAGCAATTCACCACATACAAAGGAAACAGCATAAGACTAAGTAGTGACTACTCAGCAGCCACCATGGAGGCGAGAAGGCAGTGGCACGATATATTTAAACTTCTGACTGAGAAAAATTTCTAGCCAAGAATACTTTATCCAGCAAAGCTCTCCTTCAAATCTGAGGGAGAGCTTAAATTTTTCACAGACAAACAAATGCTGAGAGAATTTGCTAACAAGAGACCTGCCCTACTGGAGATACTAAAGGGAGCCCTACAGACAGAGAAACAAAGACAGGACAGAGAGACTTGGAGAAAGGTTCAGTACTAAAGAGATTCAGTATGGGTACAATAAAGGATATTAATAGAGAGAGGGAAAAATATGGCAAACATAAACCAAAGGATAAGATGGCCGATTCAAGAAAAGCCTTCACGGTTATAACGTTGAATGTAAATGGATTAAACTCCCCAATTAAAAGATATAGATTCGCAGAATGGATCAAAAAAAATGAACCATCAATATGTTGCATGCAAGAGACTCATCTTAGACGCAGGGACACAAAGAAACTGAAAGTGAAAGGATGGAAAAAAATATATCATGCAAGCTACAGCCAAAAGAAAGCAGGTGTAGCAATATTAATCTCAGATAAAATAGACTTCAAATGCAGGGATGTTTTGAGAGAAAAAGAAGGCCACTACATACTAATAAAAGGGGCAGTTCAGCAAGAAGAAATAACAATCGTAAATGTCTATGCACCCAATCAAGGTGCCACAAAATACATGAGAGAAACACTGGCAAAACTAAAGGAAGCAATGGATGTTTCCACAATAATTGTGGGAGACTTCAACACATCACTCTCTCCTATAGATAGATCAACCAGACAGAAGACCAATAAGGAAATAGAAAACCTAAACAATCTGATAAATGAATTAGATTTAACAGACATATACAGGACATTACATCCCAAATCACCAGGATACACATACTTTTCTAGTGCTCACGGAACTTTCTCCAGAATAGATCATATGCTGGGACATAAAACAAGCCTCAATAAATTTAAAAAGATTGAAATTATTCAAAGCACATTCTCTGACCACAATGGAATACAATTAGAAGTCAATAACCATCAGAGACTTAGAAAATTCACAAATACCTGGAGATTAAACAACACACTCCTAAACAATCAGTGGGTTAAAGAAGAAATAGCAAGAGAAATTGCTAAATATATAGAGACGAATGAAAATGAGAACACAACATACCAAAACCTATGGGATGCAGCAAAAGCAGTGTTAAGGGGGAAATTTATAGCACTAAACGCATATATTAAAAAGGAAGAAAGAGCCAAAATCAAAGAACTAATGGATCAACTGAAGAAGCTAGAAAATGAACAGCAAACCAATGCTAAACCAAGTAGAAGAAAAGAAATAACAAGGATTAAAGCAGAAATAAATGACATAGAGAACAAAAAAACAATAGAGAGGATAAATATCAACAAAAGTTGGTTCTTTGAGAAGATCAACAAGATTGACAAGCCCCTAGCTAGACTGACAAAATCAAAAAGAGAGAAGACCCATATAAACAAAATAATGAATGAAAAAGGTGACATAACTGCAGATCCTGAAGAAATTAAAAAAATTATAAGAGGATATTATGAACAACTGTATGGCAACAAACTGGACAATGTAGAAGAAATGGACAATTTCCTGGAAACATATGAACAACCTAGACTGACCAGAGAAGAAATAGAAGACCTCAATCAACCCATCACAAGCAAAGATATCCAATCAGTCATCAAAAATCTTCCCACAAATAAATGCCCAGGGCCAGATGGCTTCACAGGGGAATTCTACCAAACTTTCCAGAAAGAACTGACACCAATCTTACTCAAACTCTTTCAAAACATTGAAGAAAATGGAACACTACCTAACTCATTTTATGAAGCTAACATCAATCTAATACCAAAACCAGGCAAAGATGCTACAAAAAAGGAAAACTACCGGCCAATCTCCCTAATGAATATAGATGCAAAAATCCTCAACAAAATACTTGCAAATCGAATCCAAAGACACATTAAAAAAATCATACACCATGACCAAGTGGGGTTCATTCCAGGCATGCAAGGATGGTTCAACATAAGAAAATCAATCAATGTATTACAACACATTAACAAGTCAAAAGGGAAAAATCAATTGATCATCTCAATAGATGCTGAAAAAGCATTTGACAAAATCCAACATCCCTTTTTGATAAAAACACTTCAAAAGGTAGGAATTGAAGGAAACTTCCTCAACATTGATAAAGAGCATATATGAAAAACCCACAGCCAGCATAGTACTCAATGGTGAGAGACTGAAAGCCTTCCCTCTAAGATCAGGAACAAGACAAGGATGCCCGCTGTCACCACTGTTATTCAACATTGTGCTGGAAGTGCTAGCCAGGGCAATCCGGCAAGACAAAGAAATAAAAGGCATCCAAATAGGAAAAGAAGAAGTAAAACTGTCATTGTTTGCAAATGATATGATCTTATATCTAGAAAACCCTGAGAAATCGACGATACAGCTACTAGAGCTAATAAATTTAGCAAAGTAGCGGGATACAAGGTTAATGCACATAAGTCAGTAATGTTTCTATATGCTAGAAATGAACAAACTGAAGAGACACTCAAGAAAAAGATACCATTTTCAATAGCAACTAAAAAAATCAAGTACCTAGGAATAAACTTAACCAAAGATGTAAAAGACCTATACAAAGAAAACTACATAACTCTACTAAAAGAAATAGAAGGGGACCTTAAAAGATGGAAAAATATTCCATGTTCATGGATAGGAAGGCTAAATGTCATTAAGATGTCAATTCTACCCAAACTCATCTACAGATTCAATGCAATCCCAATCAAAATTCCAACAACCTACTTTGCAGACTTGGAAAAGCTAGTTATCAAATTTATTTGGAAAGGGAAGATGCCTCGAATTGCTAAAGACACTCTAAAAAAGAAAAACGAAGTGGGAGGACTTACACTCCCTGACTTTGAAGCTTATTATAAAGCCACAGTTGCCAAAACAGCATGGTACTGGCACAAAGATAGACATATAGATCAATGGAATCGAATTGAGAATTCAGAGATAGACCCTCAGATCTATGGCCGACTGATCTTTGATAAGGCCCCCAAAGTCACTGAACTGAGCCATAATGGTCTTTTCAACAAATGGGGCTGGGAGAGTTGGATATCCATATCCAAAAGAATGAAAGAGGACCCCTACCTCACCCTCTACACAAAAATTAACTCAAAATGGACCAAAGATCTCAATATAAAAGAAAGTACCATAAAACTCCTAGAAGATAATGTAGGAAAACATCTTCAAGACCTTGTATTAGGCGGCCACTTCCTAGACTTTACACCCAAAGCACAAGCAACAAAAGAGAAAATAGATAAATGGGAACTCCTCAAGCTTAGGAGTTTCTGCACCTCAAAGGAATTTCTCAAAAAGGTAAAGAGGCAGTCAACTCAATGGGAAAAAATTTTTGGAAACCATGTATCTGACAAAAGACTGATATCTTGCATATACAAAGAAATCCTACAACTCAATGACAATAGTACAGACAGCCCAATTATAAAATGGGCAAAAGATATGAAAAGACAGTTCTCTGAAGAGGAAATACAAATGGCCAAGAAACACATGAAAAAATGTTCAGCTTCACTAGCTATTAGAGATGCAAATTAAAACCATAATGAGATACCATCTAACACCGGTTAGAATGGCTGCCATTAAACAAACAGGAAACTACAAATGCTGGAGGGGATGTGGAGAAATTGGAACTCTTATTCATTGTTGGTGGTACTGTATAATGGTTCAGCCACTCTGGAAGTCAGTCTGGCAGTTCCTTAGAAAACTAGATATAGAGCTACCAGATCCAGCGATTGCACTCCTCGGTATATACCCGGAAGATCGGAAAGCAGTGACACGAACAGATATCTGCACGCCAATGTTCATAGCAGCATTATTCACAATTGCCAAGAGATGGAAACAACCCAAATGTCCTTCAACAGATGAGTGGATCAATAAAATGTGGTATATACACACGATGGAATACTACGCGGCAGTAAGAAGGAACGATCTCGTGAAACATATGACAACATGGATGAACCTTGAAGACATAATGCTGAGCGAAATAAGCCAGGCACAAAAAGAGAAATATTATATGCTACCACTAATGTGAACATTGAAAAATGTAAAACAAATGGTTTATAATGTAGAATTTAGGGGAACTAGCAGTAGAGAGCAATTAAGGAAGGGGGAACAATAATCCAAGAAGAACAGATAAGCTGTTTAACATTCTGGGGATGCCCAGAAATGACTATGGTCTGTTAATTTCCGATGGATATAGTAGGAACAAGTTCACAGAAATGTTGCTATATTAGGTAACTTTCTTGGGGTAAAGTAGGAACATGTTGGAAGTTAAGCAGTTATCTTAGGTTAGTTGTCTTTTTCTTACTCCCTTGTTATGGTCTCTTTGAAATGTTCTTTTATTGTATGTTTGTTTTCTTTTTAACTTTTTTTTCATACAGTTGATTTAAAAAAGAAGGGAAAGTTAAAAAAAAAAAAAGAAAGAAAAAAGAAAAACAAGGAAAAAAAAGATGTAGTGCCCCCTTGAGGAGCCTGTGGAAAATGCAGGGGTATTCGCCTACCCCACCTCCATGGTTGCTAACATGACCACAGACATAGGGGACTGGAGGTTTGATGGGTTGAGCCCTCTACCATAAGTTTTACCCTTGGGAAGACGGTTGCTGCAAAGGAGAGGCTAGGCCTCCCTATAGTTGTGCCTAAGAGCCTCCTCCTGAATGCCTCTTTGTTGCTCAGATGTGGCCCTCTCTCTCTGGCTAAGCCAACTTGAAAGGTGAAATCACTGCGCTCCCCCCTACGTGGGATCAGACACCCAGGGGAGTGAATCTCCCTGGCAATGTAGAATATGACTCCCAGGGAGGAGTGTAGACCCGGCATCATGGGACTGAGAACATCTTCTTGACCAAAAGGGGGATGTGAAAGGAAATGAAATAAGCTTCAGTGGCAGAGAGATTCCAAAACGAGCCGAGAGGTCACTGTGGTGGGAACTCTTACGCATACCTTAGACAACCCTTTTTAGGTTCTAAAGAATTGGGGTAGCTGGTGGTGGATACCTGAAACTATCAAACTACAACCCAGAACCCATGAATCTCGAAGACAGATGTATAAAAATGTAGCTTATGAGGGGTGACAATGGGATTGGGAAAGCCATAAGGAGCACACTCCACTTTGTCTAGTTTATGGATGGATGAGTAGAAAAATAGGGGAAGGAAACAAACAGACAAAGGTACCCAGTGTTCTTTTTTACTTCAATTGCTCTTTTTCACTCTAATTATTATTCTTGTTATTTTTGTGTGTGTGCTAATGAAGGTGTCAGGGATTGATTTAGGTGATGAATGTACAAGTATGTAATGGTACTGTAAACAATCGAAAGTACGATTTGTTTTGTATGACTGCCTGGTATGTGAATATATCTCAATAAAATGATGATTAAAAAAAAAAAAAAAAGAAAGAATTGAAAGAAAAAAAAATAGCAGCTGCCAGATATAATCAACTAAAGTGAAGAGCCTAAAATAATATGAGCTTGCTTAATTTTCAGGTAAAAAATGAAGGAGACATTTTAAAAATTAGATATTATAGTCAATAATTAACCTATTTTTTTCCAAGAAGGACTGATAGAGCAGGGCTCTTTTTCCAAATACAGTTTTGCTGAACTGTGGTAGAGGGTCTTTGTAATGGTGGTGAATATGATTGCAAAGTGTGATGCCCTCTGGCAGTAATGTAAAGTTATTTTATGTAAAGTAGTCACTTTAGAAGTTTCCAAATTAATATGAAAAAGAGAGTAGATCCCAGATCAGTCTGTGAGCAAATACAGAATGAATTGTGGAGAGCTGTGGGAGAATCTGAATAGCAGGACATCCATTATAAACATGGGAGAACATGGTGGACAGTGTTGAGGTGAATGAGTAACCTTAGAATTTGTGGCTGATAGTACTGGAGACCATCAACCCCTCTTCTTTACCTAAGATATTGATGATTAATAGGTAACTTTCTGTCCTCAGAAATAGGGCCTGTCAATCAAAATTAGTTTCTAATTAATAAAACAACAAATCAGCTACTACTACCTCCCATTCACACAACTTTGATTGCATCAGTCTTTCAGAAAATGACTGCCAAGTGGACTTCAGCCTTTAGTAGCTATTAACTGCATCATTCACATGGTATCAGCATTATTTACTACATTGCAACCATATCCCTCATCCTTCTCTCACACTTGCAGAGGCACCCCAAAGTACATAGCAAAAGCAAAGAGACAGTCTAAGAGGAGAATTTCAGGGATTGGATTTTGTAACATTTGTAAGACAAGATGGGCTTGTGTTTTCACTTCCAGCCTAAATTGTTAAGCCCAAGTAGCTACTAATTCCAACATATCCTCTGGCACTTTTTTTTTTTAAACTATCAGTGACCTGGATATACTACCAGCTATATCCTTGAAAAGGCCTCTTTCAGTTTTGGGAGGCAGAAACTGTCTTCTAGCCTTATATAGTTCTTGAAAGCACCCTAATAGAAGGGGAGATTGATTGGTTCAAAGATGAATTATTGTGAGCAAAATAATTCTGCTCACTTCCTCCTTCCCTGGTGAGCAGGCCATCTGGTTGACCTCACTCTCTTTCGCTAAGGGAAATAAAATGCATAATTACCAGCTGTCCCCATTGTGGCTGGCAAGGCTCAGACCTTTGCTGTCACTGCAGTTCCTGTTCTCCTCCAAGCACTCTGATTATCACTGCATTTGCAGCTTCTTGTGTCCTGATCTTCTACAGTGATGGTGCCTGTTTAGGGAAAGGCTTTAGTTTATTGTGAAGATCTTATTTCAGTCTCACTTCTGCTGGATATTACTCCTTCTGTCCTTTTCACTGTGTGAGGCTATCCTGACATTGCATAAAACCAAGCATACTATACTGTGTGCACCCAAAACAAATCAAGGTGGTTATATGCCATTTGAAGAATGTGTCACTTTATTTTGGAGCCATATAGCTGTACCCTGGATCACCCTTCTTTGGGACTCCAACTAAAGTTAAAATTCTGATTTCCTCATATTAGAGCTTAGGATGCAACAACAAAAAGAGGACAAAAGGGATACGATAGCTCTGTATCTTTTACTTTTTAAAGATTAGAAATTGAGCTTTTGAATTCTTTCCACATTATATATCAAACATTACTGGAATGTATTTATCTGACAGTAATAGTAATAAGTAGTAAAGTAATATGTTTCTATAATTTTAAAAATAAATTATAATGTATTTTGAAATACTTTTGCATTTAATCCTTATAATACCTAAGCAGATGATTCTCCTTGTTTTCTTTTTTCCACCCTTACAAGCTTCAGTTTCTCTAATTTTGCAAAACACCTCCACCTCAGAGTTTTCATTTAAATCTGTACTTCTCCTCATAAACTGTATGAGATATGATAAAGGTAGAGAGGAAAATCCCATGAGAAATATGAAGCTTACGCTGAGATAAGATGCATCAGACATCTAGCAGGGAGAAGAGAGGGTGGGAATGCATTACTTCATATTAGCACCTGTTGTAAATGCATGGATTATAGACAGCGTCTATGGAAAGAACAATATGCAGTGGAGTCATTCTTGAATCAGTTCACAGAATATTGTGGCTGTCTTTGAATTATTGTTAAATTAATTATTATTTTAATTATTAATTTCTGTCTTCTATTTCAGATGTATAATTGGCACATAAAAATCATAATACCAAATCACTGATATAATAACACCCTGTAAAGCTGGATCATATTTGTGCCCAAATAACGTATACTATCTTGGGCATTTTTAAGGTCATCTGTTTCCACCTTCCTTCCTGAGGGATTGACCCTGAGAGATGTTCATCCACCCTGCTCACTTCCTGGTGAAGCAGCCTGCTCTTCTATTAGATAGTACTAATGGTTGGAAATTCTTAAGATTTATTGATATACAGTTCTGCCTCTGTGAAATTTCCTTCTGGTTCTAACTCTGCCTCCTGGAATATATGAAATAAGTCTTTTCCGTCTTCCATGTGTTAGTTCTTCAAATATATGAAATTGTATGTATTTGGATTTTGAGGCTGAATATTTCCTTCAGTTTTATTTCACATGACATGTTTTGCCAACATCTTAATCTCTTGATCGTCTTTCTAAACACATTATCCATATGATTATCTCTCAAAATATCCAGCCTAGACCTGGACATAATATTGCAGGTATGGCTGGACCTGGAAATTGAAGGCTGAGGATGTTGCAAGGACCTCTGTCATTGCAGTGTTCATTCAAATGCACTTTTGCAAGTAAACCAAATTACACTACCGGCTGGTCAGGAAACTTATGCAAAGAAAAAGTCCTATATATTTTTTGTTTTGCCTATAAACTATTACAATACATCTATCTATGTTTAAATAGATGGTGATGATAGCACAACATTGTGAACGTAACTAACAGCACTGAAATATATATATGAGTATAGTTAAAAGGAAAAGTGTTAAGTTGTATATATGGTAACAATAAAAATTTTTTAAAAATCCATGTAACTGCATTGTACATGTAGTGAACCCTTAGTTAAATCATGGACTACAGTTAATAGTACAATTACAAAAATGTGCTTTCATCAATTGTAGCAAATGTTCCACACCAATACAAGGTGTTAATAATAGGGTGGTGTATGGGAATCCTGTATTTTATTCATGATTGTTCTATGAACTCACAACTTCTGTAATAAAGGGAAAAAACCCAGAATTTAGAATTCCAGATTAATTCTTATTACAAACAAGACTTAAAAGAAATGAACTAATGAACATAATAATATTAATTTTATCATTCTGGATCTTGAGTTAGGTTGGTTATATTTGGTTGTATGAATATAAAGATTTATGCTATTCACAAATTTGAGAACAGCATATTTTATTTTTAAACATGAGTGAAATGAAAAGCTGCTATAATCAGCAAGATCCTACCACTTGTCCTTGGTGTTTTCCATCTATTTTCTTGCGTAATAAAACCCCTATCAAATAGGAAATGAGATCGACTTAGAATAATGTTTTGTAATGATTTCTTGTTTATGTTTAGTGTTATATTTAAGTACTAAAAAATCTCCCCATTCAATAGAAAAATTAAGTTGCAGATGGTAAATATGAAGACTGGCAGAAATTTCTAAGCAACTATAGAACTCTTTCTTAGAGACTAGAATGACTTTCAGTATTTTTCCTAATTTGGTAACCTAGATAGCCAACATTGAAATTTGTAACGGGTTAACACCCATTTGCCATCCCATGGTTACTTGATACTACTTTTATTTTGATTTCCAGTAATTTGGTATGTTCTAATGAACTTTTGATCTTGGATGGAGATGTACTTATATATTAAATTGTCTGTTTTGATGGCCATCTCCATTCTATTTCATTCTGATTTGGGGTTAATATGAATTGCAGTTATGGGCATTCTGAGAGAGAGTATTCTGAGATCTATGTGTTGACAGAAGTAGTAGTAGTCGATTGCTATGATATTATGCAGTATGGCCATAATGTCCCCATTTCCCCTGGAGCATCTCAATTACTCCTGTGTAATTATTAATAATATACAATCATTAATAACTTAGTATAATTATTAGTTATTAATATCACCCAGTTTCTGTCTCAAATTACCACAGTTTGTATTAGAAAATATAGGATCACCCTAATTTGAAGGCAACTGAAAGGTTGTTCTCAGCAGCCAATATGTCTGATTAATTTCCAACATTTATTCACCCTTTGGCATCCTTCAGCAATGCCTCCAGATTCCCTCACTGTTCCCCTTCATAACAATGCAAATATAGTGTCCTGGAGGGGATTAAAACTTCAGTAGGGAGAGATGATTTACCCAGTGAAGAAGTGACCTGGAAAATCTTGGAGGCTTGTATGAGGAACTATGGAAGGAAGAAAAGGCTCAAGGTTGTGCATGAAAGAGTGGCAGAAGTTCATTAAAATTATGGCACATAGTATGTGCTAAACAAATATTTGCATTTGGTAACCTGAAATACAAGTTAGAAGTGTGGATGTAAATAAAGAGGAAGATGAGAAAGGAATCTGGGGCTGGATAATTTATCATGCTTGGGAATTGATTTGATGAGGTTGAATATGTGATTTGTACTGATGGGAAACTTTCGAGATTTCCCGGTGCTGTAGGGACTGATTTATTTTGAGGATTAGCATTAAGTTTGCACGAAAGCTATAAACATAATATCAAATTCTTTCTTAAGAAGAGATTTTGTGATGCATTGGGCAAAAGACAGCCTGAAGCTTTGGGACACGGAAGGGTAGAGGTTAAGAAAGGCACAGATAGTAGCTTCAAAGATGGGAATATACTTCTTTCACTGTTTTGTACTTTGTTTCTTGATTTAAATGCAATTTATAATTTGACTTATTTTATTTTCTTACTTCAGTCACTTAGGTTCTCTTTTTATGTTGTTTTCAGGAGCTGGTGGGGAGTAATCCTCCACAAAGAAATTGGAAAGGAATAGCGATCGCTTTGCTAGTTATTCTGGTAATCTGCTCCTTGATTGTCACCTCGGTCATACTGCTGACACCAGGTACTTAAATTTATTCTTGGAAAAAAAAGTTTTTGTAAGGGGGTAGAAGCATAATTTTGTCTTGCAAAGTTCTCTAAGTAACTATTATTATATAATTTATTTTTCCCAGGTTCTAATTTTCATTGTACCAGATGGTAAAATGATATATGCTTTGAATGAAAAAAAATCCATTTTATATACTTTGAATCTGTATTTATGATTGTTTATTAGGTGGAAATGCTTGGAATATAATGTCTGCTTTCTAAAATTCACAATCACTAATTCATTCTTGATGAAGTTAAAGGCAGTGGCATTATAAATATAAGAATTATATATATCTCATAGAATTCTTGGAAATTGTGTCAAGGATGAATTAAGAGAATTATCAAAGCAACAACACATGTTGAGGATGAACCACGGATAAGGTAATTATTAGATATTACAGATAAGGTAACACAACTATAGAGTTTGAAATCTCTTAGAGAAGAAGAGACATACCCACAAGTCTGTAGCAAAATCCTACAGCAAAACCTGTATATATATATATATATATATATATATATATATATATATATGCACTATTGAGTGATTCAAACAGAAGTGCTAGAGAAGTTTAAAGGAGAGAAAGATCCTTTATGTGAAGATTCATGGAGAAGAAAGTATGTGAATAATAGTCAGACAGTGGAGATCGTAGACAAACCTTATGATCATAGACAGTGTGTAACTGTTTTATCCTTTCTCATTAAAATATTAGGTACCTATTTGTGTGGATGGGAAAAAAACCCTCCAACGCTCATGCAATATACTAAACAAGTATTAGACCTTAAGATGGGAAAAGAAGTAGCTACATTGCAATGTAAAACTTTTTTTGACAGGTATAAAAGTTGTGGCCAAATCATGTTGTATGTTTAATTAAAAACTTAGATTCAAAATGAATAATCTGTACCCTGATAGCAAAACCAAAGACGTCATAAGAAAGCTATAGACTAATAGCACTTATAAATATAGATTCAAAAACCCTTAAGAAAATACTGTCAGAAAGAATCCAGCAACAATTAAAAAGGATTATACAGTGTGACCAAGTGGGAGTTATTTTAGGAATTAAAACTTGTTTCAACATGTGAAAAATCAGTGTAATATACATCATTAATAGAATAAAGGACAAAAATCACATGATCATCCCAGTAGAGACAGAAAAAGCATTTGACAAAATCCAACACTTTTTCATAATAAAACACTCAACAAACTAGGAATAGAATAAGACTTCCTCAATCTGACAAGGGGCATCTATGAAAAACCCACAGCTAATATCATGCTTACTGGTAAAAGACTGAAAGTTTTCCCTTTCAGATCAGGAACAAACAAGGATATCTACTCTTACCACTTCTATTCAGCTTTGTACTGGAGGTTCTAGTCAAATAATTAGGCAAGAAAAAGAAATAAAAGGCATTTAGAGTATTAAGGAATAAGTAAAGCAATTTCCATTCACAAATGACATCTTGTATATAGAAAATATTAAGGACTCAATAAAAAGAAAATACTATAACAAGTGAGTTCAGCAAGGTTGGAGGATACAAGATCAGTATTTAAAAATCAATTGGATTTCTATACACTATCAATGAACAATCTAAAAATGAAATTAAGAAAATCATTCCATAATATAAATATATAAATATAAAAATGAGCAAAATACTTAGGAATAAATTTAGCAAAGGAAGTATAAGACTTGTATACTGAAAACTACAAAATACTTTGGAAGAAACTGAGAAAGACCTAAATAAATAGAAAAATATCCTACGTTCATGGATTGGGAGAGTTAAAGTTGTTAGGGTGGCAATACTCCTCAAAGTTATCTGCTATTCAATGCCAACTCCATCAACATCCCAGCTGCCTTTTTTTGCAAGAAGCTGATCCTAAAACTCATATGAACATGCAAAAGATTCAGAATAGCCACAAAAAAAATCTTGTAAAGAAGAGCAAAGTTGGAAGACTTAGAAACTTACTATAAAGTGAGAGTAATCAAGACAGTGTGGTCCTGGCATAAGTATAGATATATAGATCAATGTAGTAGACTGAGAGTTTAGAAATAAATCCATATATGTGTGGTCAAATGATTTTTGATAATGGGGCCAAGACCATTCAATGGGAAAAGAAAAAGAATGGTCTTTACAACAAATGATACTGAGACAAATGGATATCACTAAAAAAAAAAAGAATTTGGACCCCTACTTCATATCATATAAAAAAACATAAATAACACAAAATGGACCAAGAACCCAAATGTAAGGGCTACTACTATAAAAATCTTAGAGAAAAAATAGAGGCAAATTTTTGAGACTTTGAAAAAGGCAACCATTTCTTAGAAATGACACCAAAAGCATAAACAACTAAAGAAAATGTAGATAAATTAGACTTAAAATTTAAAACTTTGTGTGTGAAAGATACATGATTTGCAAGTATTTTCTTCCATATCTTGTAATGGTCTAGTATACAGAATATATAAAGAACTCCCACAACTCAACAACAAAAATAAAAATAACCCAATTTTAAAAAAGGGCAAAGGATTTGAATAGACATCTTCAAACAAACATAAACAATTGATAAACACATGAAAATATGCTAAACATCATTAGTCATTAGGAAAGTGCAAATCAACGTCATAATGTAATACTACTACATACCCACTAGGATGGCTATAATGGGGTGGAGAGGGGGAAGGACAATAACAAGGATGAGGATGTAGAGAAATTGAAAACTTCATACATTGCTAGTGGGAAGGTAAGATTGTGTAGCCTCTGTGGAAACAGTTTGGCAGTTCCTCAAAAAGTTAAATATAGAGTTGACATATGAGCAGAAATTCCACTCCCAAGAAAATTGAAAATATGTGTTCATACAAAAACTTGTATATGAAAGTTCGTAACAGCATTGTTCATAGTAGCCAAAAAGTAAAAACAGTCCAAATGTCCATCGCCTGAAGAAAAGATAAACAAATGTGGTATATCCACGTTGGAATATTACTCAACTGTAAAAAATAATGAAATACTAATACATTCTACAACCTGGAGGAACCTGGGAAACATTAACCTAAGTGAAAGAGCCAGACATAAAAGACCATATATTATGTGATTCAATTTATATGAAATATTCAGAATAGGGTTATCTATAGGGAAAGAAAGTAGATTAATGGTTGCCAGGGGATGGGGGAATAGGGAAACGGGAAGTGACTTTCAACAGTTGTGGGGTTTATTTTTGTAGTGGTGAAAATAGTCAGGAATTTGATAGTGGTGATGGTTGCATAGCCCTGTGAATGTACTAAAAAACACCTAATTGTACACTTTAAAAGGGTGAACTGTTACTCATTTTTGTTAATCTGTTAGTTTACAAAAATGATGGGGAGTCCATGGAAGGACTGAGCAGAAAAAAAAATGATGGAGAGATTGTCAAAAAAAAAAAAGAAAAGAAAAGAAAACAAGAAAATTCCAGACGTTTATGTATCAAAGTGCCATAGAAAACTTGCCTAATGTTGAGGAAGTTCCAGTAGCAATGTTTTAAAGAGAGTGTTGTAATCTCCATCTAGAGTGAGCTTTATTTTATTTTATTTTTTTTATTAAATTCAGTTTTATTGAAATACATTCACATACCATAGAATCATCCATGATATACAATTCACTGTCCACAGTATGATAACATAGTTATGTGTTCATCACCACAATCTATCTCTGAACATTTTCCTTACATCAGAAAGAACCAGAACAAGAATAAAAAATAAAAGTGAAAAAAGAACATCCAAATCATCCCCCCATCCCACCCCATTTGTCCTTTAGTTTTTATCCCCATTCCTCCACTCATCCATACACTAGATAAAGGGGGTGTGATCCACAAGGTCTTCACAATCACACTGTCACCCCTTGTAATCTACATTATTATATAATTGTCTTCAGGAGTCCAGACTGCTGGGTTGGAGTTTGGTAGTTTCAGGAATTTACTTCTAGCTATTCCAAAACATTAAAATCTAAGAGGTGTTATCTATATAGTGCATAAGAATGTCCACCAGAGTGACCTCTCGACTCCATTTGGAATCTCTCAGCCACTGAAACTATTTCGTCTCATTTTGCATCCCCCTTTTGGTCAAGAAGATACTCTCAGTCCCACGATGCCAGGTCCACATTCATCCCCGGGAGTCATATAGAGTGAGCTTTATTAATCACCCAGGCTTACCTAGAACTTCTGAACACAGGTTTCAACACAGCATAACTCAGTGAATAGTAAAAAATGCATTAAGATGTTGAAATCCAATTTAGTAGCACTGAGAGAAATTGGTTATTAGTGAAGACAAGTACTTGTTTTGTAATTATGATGATTTAACTTAGCTGGGGGCTTTCGCAATACATATTTTTAAATAACATAAAGGAAATCAGGTCTCCCTCAGGATCTGTGGAGTGTACATTTCCTACCTTTGCCTTCTGTTAACAGAACTGTGCTTTATGTCAGAAAAGGATTATTGAAGATTTAATTTTGTGGTTGTCCAACATTTCCTTTGAGACTTTGAAAGCAATGATGTTTTAATTAGTTTGCAGCTACTGCCACCCTTCCAGCATACACATGAGCCTTTAAATTACCAAGAAGTCCTGGGGTTGCTCCAAGCCTCACTTCAAAGAGGAATAAAATGGCCACCTGGAGCTCCTTGCAGAGAAATGGTCCATAGCAACAAGGTTGTGTGGAAAATATCTTGCCTGAGTAACTCAATCAAGACTTTAGCACCAAGTCCTGGAACCTTTCCCTCCTTGTGCCAAACTCAAGCTCTCTCTGGGAACTCTTCCTTCTGTCCTTTCTACTTCACATGGAATCATGCCAAACCCTCTCAAATGCAGCTGCTAATCCTGAAAGTATTTTACATTCAGTTCCTGTGCAGTGGAAGCGATCACAGCAGTCCTTTCTACAATAGATAGAGACTATAGTCATTGTAAACGGTTACCTCTTTGAATGCTGATAGCAAGATGTCAGGGGCAACAATAGTGAGCTAGAGGCATCCACTAGTGGCAGGGCTCTAGTAAGGCACTGAATTCCAGACCTGACTTTAAAGAGGGAAATTTTCTTTAATTCTTCTGTTAAAATAAAAGTTAGGGTTGAACATTATCTTACCCTTTTTGTTGGCCGGGCTTCCATGGCCAGAATTTGTTTCTCTGAGTTGTGCTGTTCAGGGGCTGTGTGCCCTAAGTTTTGGACTATCAGGCATGCCATTTAAAAAAGTATACATGGTCCTCCCACTTGTTCCCATCATGAACTTTCCTCATCCACTCCCCTGTGGTACAGCAGTGGCTTTTGTTTTGGCATCCAAGATTCTTTCAAACAGAGGTGGATGTCAAATCATTCAGCTTGCCACTAGCTCCAGAGCTTTCTCAGATTCACTGATATGCAGAGCTTCCTCCCATCAAACAGCAGTGCCCAGGGAGAGATCAAACTTTAATGAGCCCATATTAGGGGCTGGAAGCCCTGTGCTGGGTGAACTATGGAAAAAGAAGATATAAATGCTGTCCATGAGAGCTTATAGTCCAAACAGACAAGGCAAACACAGGGAGAATTTCATAGTGTAATAGTATAGGCAAAGCAAAGTCGTAAGGCAGGACTTGGTTAAAGGCCTATGGTAGGTTGGAATATGTACCCCAATTTGACATGCTCTTAACTTTAATCTGCATTATTTTCCTTACCATGTGGACCAACTTAATGAGGTTGCGCCTTAATCTGGGTTACTGGAGTCCTTTATGAACAATAAATTCAGTCATAGTAAGAGTAAGCCACAGGGAGGAATCAGAAGCAGGAAGCCAGCGAGAACCCAGCAGATAAAGGAGAGGACATCGCCATATGACACGTGGCACAGATGCAAACCAAAGGAACTCCAAAGATTGTGGCAAGCCAGCACCAGATGCTCCTGACCCTGGGAGGAAGCAAGCCTTTTAGTTGCTAAAACCATGAGATAGTCACTTCCCATTGTTTAAGCCAATGAACTGTGTGGATTTGTTGGAGCTGCCAAGCAAACTACGACAGAAGGCAGGACTTGGTAAAGGATTGAGAAGGGCAGGAGTGGTTTCCTCTTGATGAAGGGCTAAATGTAGTCCCGAAGAATAGAGTCATAGCAAAAAGAGTAATGCTTTGGATATATTTGCACACACTGTTTGGGTGTACTCCTGTAGCCTTAGGCTTCCTACGCAGCATTGCTTCCATTTTAACAGATGTAGTTAGAAATGGTTATGCACTTAAAAAAGAATAATCTTTTTTGTACTGTTTCCAGTCTTTTATTCTGGATTTATTGTAATGCAAATTATAGTACCTGTTTACCTGAAACTTATAGCTTACAGTACTATTGGAAAAATCCACTCTGAACTAATTCTGACTGACTAGAAAATTGTTCTTAGTACATGTGGGTCCAACTTTCCAGCTTTGGTACGAAGGATCTGATGAGCAGGATGCAATATTCTTTTGACGACTCAGGACCTTGAAGAGTCTCATGGTAATCATTCTGAACAACAAGTCTCCTTGTTCTGTAGTGCAGTCTAATTATCACCAGTTATGCACAATTTATGTATTAAAAATCAAATTAAAAGTGTTTAAGGCAATCTTAGTTCCAAAGGGATTAGTCAGATGAGAATGTGTCCTTTTCAATTCTGTCATTCATTTCTCCCTTGCTAGTCTGTGCTCTTTTCTAACTTTCTCCTTGGAATAATAGACTCAGAGTTACCTTTTTTATTTTCAGATATTAAATAAGTGTCTACGATAGGTCACACACAGCATTTGCCATTTTTTTGGCAGCTACAGTTCTTGCGTTTCTCATGAAAAGAACTCTCATATTCTCTAATGCCACAGTTATTGTTGTGGGAGTTGAAAAATCCAGTAGGATCATATTTGCATTAAAATATCCCTGACATTTGACTCTTACAGATTTTCACATTACAGAAGGTGGACAGCAGTTTGTGATGGAAAACACTAATGCACTTTCAGGTGGTATATAAATGAAAAATCTTGGATATTTGGAGGTCATATTGAAGATAGACTTTAGGACAAGGCTATTAGAACAAGAGACTCAGCAGTCTTTAGGTAGGAACATAACATACAGAGTATTTTTAGGGGATTGAGGTTTCATCCCTGTTTGATTTAATTCTATCTTTAACAGCAATGCTAACCATCAGCTTGTCCTTTTAAAATTCTGGAACAAATTATTTTAAGGCATTTTATTGAAGAATAATGTAAATATAGGATAAACACACACACACACACACACACACAGAAACATACAAACACACACACACACAATATTGTTGAATTTTTACAAAATAAACTTGCTCCTGAAACAGCACCCAGATCAAAAAAGAATGTAGCCAGCATCCCCAAAGCCCCTTTCATGCCCTTTTTCATCACTACTCCCTTGCAAGGGTATCCCAATGTCTAACACTGTAGGATAGTTTTCTAGTTTTTAAACTTTTTTACATTTAGGTTATAAATTTAATCATAGAGTCTACACTTTTGCACATAGATCTTTTTTTCAATATAATGTTGTGAGAGTCACTGCTGTATTTTAGATTGTATTGGAACAATTTTTAATGTATGATGAATTATCTCATCATAAGATTCCACCTAATTCTTATGGAAGTTGAAAAATTTATTTGAGTAGATCATAACAAGTAACCCATATAGCTTCTTGTTTCTTAGTCTTCTAGAAATAAGATAGTTTGCCACATCTCTTCTGGCCATTTTCTCTCTGTTCTCCTTCCATTACATCCCATTTATTATCAATTAACTGTGACCCAAGTGCATTATCATTACAAGCACAGGTTACTTGAGTTGGTCTCTGTACTTGAGCCACCTGTGGTTACCCTTCCGAGATGTTTTTGTTCCTCTTTGTTCCTCTTGACACACATCTGCCAGCTGACTGATTTGGGTGAGTGGCGTCTTCTCTGTTTTTTTTTGCTGCTGTAGTTGTTATCGTTTCTGACTAAAGCTAATTGTTAATACTGATTGAGACTGTGTGCTCTAAATTGATATTGCCGATAACTTTTTTTATCAGGATAGCTCAGAATAGGGGAGAGATCAATGGGGCCAGGAAGCATTTGTGGAGGGCTTCATGGAGTGTAAGGAATTTAATTGGAGACTTTGAAAGACAGATTTGGTAGAAATGGAAAGGAAGCCAAGAGCAAAGACTCCCTATGAACTATAATAAGCTAGGAGGGCTCCCTGGACAGAGGGTGGTCTGACCTGGTAGGTATGGAGGGACATGTTGGATAGTCAGGAGATGGGATGAAGGGAGGGAGTGATAGCAGATTGGGAGAGCCTGGAATGGCAGGCTCTGATTTGAGATTTTACTCCAAAGGACCCTACTGTCAACAAAAGATTGTAAGTCCTAACTGTTTTTAGAATCTGATGAAAGCCAAAAGTCATCTTACATTAGAAGGAAAATAAAAGGACATATATGTATATATAAAACTTTGGGCACATTATCAGGGAGGCCATGGACTGGATGGAGCCCATCTGTGAACCTCCTGAGAGATGTGCTTGAACGATGATCCAAAACTCAGATGTATCAGCTCGAGTACTTTTGTCTGCCTAACTAAAATAATTCAAACTGTAGGTGTGGTGTTGTCCAGAGTGAGTCAGTGGCCCCAAGATATTACCATGGACCAGGCTGACGCCAATTTTCTCTGCCGCTGTCAACAACGTGTTGACAACATGGCTGCAACAGCTTCAGACATCATGTGCCCACCCAGCGAGGAAGGAAGGATGATCACAGAATTTGCCTCCTGTTTCTCTAGCTTTCTCTATCATGGAGGAAATTATTTCCCTGGAATCAGCCAGGAGACAGATTATTGGCTATAACTCTATTGCATGGCCACCCTTAGCTGAAAGGGGGATTGGGAAACCAAATATCCACTATTTTCAGCCTCTTTTCTGGGAGTCACACTCTGCTGAATTGGAAGTCTGAGAAGAAATGGCTTTTGAAAAAACGGCCTACAGTTTCTGCCATAAAAAGCAAGATCCCTTGATTTATGAAATGCTTTAGGAATGCAGTCCACATTCCTCAAACTTGAACAGTGAATTTGAATCAGGCTTTAAATTGAAACAAATCTGAAAAGAGGAAGTTCTGACAGATTCTCATAAAAGAAAGGATTAGTTTATACTGCTTACCAGTCTTATAGTTAGTTGTAAACTTCCAAAGTACTGAGAACTGGCTCCCTAGATGCATCTTAGTCTGTCTTTTGACTTTCTACCATTAATTCTAGAAGGATGGTTAGGTGCATCTTTCTTATTTATTGAATCCTTACACTAAAGATCCATTTATCTAAAGGATGAAGAGAGATGCTTATTATTCATGTTTGCATTAATACTATAAGATAAGACAAATGTGGGTATATATTTATCCATAAAGTGGCACTTTTAAAAAGTATGGTTACATTATGAATCCAGTTTTAAAGGTACAGTTCCATATAAAGCATGAAAAGGAACAAATCTTATCCTGACAACCTGGTTTTCTCTGGAGTCAGTTGCCTGGTTTAGATGAGAGGTTTTTTTGGTAAATTTCAGATGAATTTTGGGTATCATATATTCCAAAGAGCTGACTGTTCTAGTGGTCGCTATTGGGGGGAAGACTCTGCTCAGTCAGTAAATAAAATGATAACTCAGGGGTTAAAATCAAGTCACCATATTAGGGTCAGGAACATAGAAATCTATGATATGAAATCAGAGAACTAGAGAGGAAATGTGAAAAAGGAACTAGGCAGGTCAGGAGACTGGGAAGATTAACCCTGCTTGAACTTGTTCCCACCTTCTCTTTGAAGCAAAACTTTCACCTTAAGTCATGACTGAACAACCACCTGACACTTTGGTGGCTGTAATGTGTATACCCTTTTCTTAGATGCTAGTTGACATTCTCCAAGTCGCAGATTCTTCTTAAATTACCTCTGTGCTTTTAAGTGAGGTATTAAAATCACTGGAAATTAGGCTAAGTGATAATTTGCAGACCCACAGATTAAATAAGTCTCTTTCTTGCTTTTTCCTTACTCATATTCTTATTTGTATCCTTCTTTGCCTAATTGTGTAAATGTATGGTTATTGGGTTTTCAGAATGCCTTCTAAACTGGTGGATTAGTTGGGAATGGGAGAAAAGAGGGGTGTTATCGTCTGAAAAATGACCCCAAGATATCAATGCTGTAATCCCTGGAACCAATTAATGTTACTTTATATGACAAAAAGGGTCTTTGCAGATGTGATTAAGGATTTTGAGATGAGGAAATTGTTTGGATTTATGTGGGTGGGCCCTAAATGAAATCACATGTATCCTTTTAAGTGGTGGACAGAGGGAGATTTGACAGAGACCAAACAAGAGAAGGCATTGTGACCACGGAGGCAGAGATTAGAGCGACGCAGCCACCAGAAGCTGCCGACACCTTGGTTTTGGCCCAGTGAAACTGATTTTGGACATGAGGCCTCCAGAACTGTGGAAGAATCAATTTGGTTAATAGTTATAGCACAACCACAGGGAACAAGGGAGAATAACACAAGGGGCAATACCTTTGGCAGTTTTACAATGGCTCTATCTTATAGACAGTCATACATGTGGATTTGCGGAGTGTTCCGGTTTGCTAATTCTGCCGGAATGCAAAACACCAGAAATGGACTGGCTTTTATAAAAGGAGGTTTATTTAGTTACGTGGTTACAGTCTTAAGGCTATAAAGTGTCCAAGGTAACGCATCAACAATCGGGTACATTCACTGGAGGATGGCCAATGGCGTCTGGAAAACCTCTGTTAGCTGGGAAGGCACGTGGCTGGCGTCTGCTTGCTCCCAGGTTGTGTTTCAAAATGGCATCCTCCAAATGTCTGCATCAGCTCCCAACGGCCATCTTCAAAATGTCTGTCTCAGCTCCAGCTAGCTATATGCTCCTTCTGTCTGAGCTTATATAGTGCTCCAGTAAACTAAACAAGGCCCACACTGAATGAATGGGGCCACGCCTCCATGGAGATTATCCAGTCAGAGTTATCACCTACAGCTGAGTGGGTCACATCTCCATGGACACAACCTAATCCAAAGGTTCCAACTTAATCGACACTAAGATGTCTGCCCCTACAAGAATGCATTAAGAATATGGCTTTTTCTGGAGGACATAATATATACAAACTGACACACAGAGAGACCAGAATTTGAAAGAGATATGCTTGGCAATATCAGGTCCATAAAATAGAGGATGACCATGTCATGTGCCTCCACTTACCACTTTTCCTGCTCACTCATAGCCAAGAAGTCGGCTGTACCCTTTTCTCACCTCTCCATGAGACAGCTCTTAGTTTCAAAATTTGGTTCTTTATTAACCCTACTACCAGAACAGGAATTTAAATTCATTGACATTAGGGTGTGGATTGGTGTTTTTCAAAATTTGAGAGGAAAAGCAGTATTAAGATTCAGTACTGACTTAATTCTTGTTATTATTTAATGTACATTAAGCATGTATAAACTCCACTTACAGTTCCTATAAAACAGAAACGGGCCAATAAAATTCAGAATTAAGAAATACATTTTATATTGCACACAGTGATTTTTGAAATTAAATGAACCCTTAAAATATGCAGCTGTCATATTTGCTATTGTGACACAGGTATTTTCAGTTTAATCTGCTTATCCTACCATGCACTGGGTGAAGAATTGTTTGACTTGCCATTTTCTCTACCGAAAGTACTGAACACACACTGTACTTTCATACAGCAAACTATGTGGTCATTTGAGAAGATTAAAGTAATTGCACTTCGTGTTAGTGCATCATGATGATATTCTTGCTCAGGCACTAAAATTGGGTTCAAGTATGTGCTTATGATCAGAATATAGTTTTATTAATTTGCATCATAAAAATAATAACAGAAATAGAAAAAAATAGTAAAAATTATATTAAATTAACAAGAACCAAAACTGTAATATTCTTTTCTCATACATTCAATTCAATAAGCAGCCCCCAAATACCATTCTTTTAAACCATTTCTGATTTTAGTTCTTCTGATATTTATTCCTGTAACTCTTAATTCCATGCTTATTATCAATGTTCTCAGACTACCTACTATGAAGGTAAAAAAAATTAACTCACATTTCTTCCCGCTTTTCTTCACTCTGAGTTATAAAAATCTGTGTAGTTATTATTAATTATTTAATAAAACAGATTGGTTTTATAACTTTTTATATAAATTTCTGGTGGTTCCATTGATCTTGTGGGATCTCTTGACTCCTCCCTAGATGAGATGGGGGAGTTAGCATGCTCAAATAACCTTCTCCTCAGTCCTACCACCCTACTTCCAACTCTCTCTCTCTTCTTTGGATTATATTTACAACCTCTTCTTACTTTAATAAAATCATATGAAATAATGAGTTGATTTCAAAAATGAAAATTCATTTACAATATTCACAATTTTATCTTTAAACAAATATTTCTGTTGTAGAACCTGAAAAAATAGATGAAGCCATAGGGGGAGAGAGGAAAAAAATGTAACCCAATGTCATTATACAGTGTATCCTGAGGCATTCAGGTCATATGGAATCTCATTTCTTAAAATCCATCAGTTGCTACTTCAACTGTTTTTCTTACAATTTTATTTTACTATTTCTTTTGAAATGAAGTAAAACTGTCTATTTGCAGACATAAATTAATCCTAACATAGAATAAACGGATAGAACTTACAAGTAAGTTTAGAAAGGCTGCAGAATAAAAAAATCAGTGTTCAAATAAATTGTGTTTCTACATATTAGCGGCATGTCACAATATGATATATACTATAAAACAGGTGAACCTTGGAAACATTATTCTAAGTGATAGAGGTCAGTCACAAAGGACCACATATTATATGATTCCATTTATATGAAATATCTAGAATAGTCAAATCTGTAAAGACAGAAAGTAGGTTATTGGTTGTCTAGGGTTGGGGGTGGGGAGTAGGGAATGAGGAGTAACTGCTAATGGGCACGGGGTTTCCTTTGGGAGATAAAATGTTCAAAACTCAGATCATGGTGATGGTTGCACAACCCTCTGAATATACTAAAATCATTGACTGGACTACTTAATATGGGTGAATTTTATGATATGTGGATTTCATCTTAATAAAGATGTCAAATGAGCAAGAAAAAATAGGTAAGAAGCATGTCAACCTATGTGCTCCTTACAGGTGCTCAATGCTCTTAACTCACTAAAGGAAATATGCTGATAAATACATTTAAGGTTTCAAATAATTTCCTAGATCTGAAGAAATGAAGTGAGAGCATAAAGAGGGGAAGAATAACTTTGATGTATTATTTTATTTAGAAGCTTTAAAAAAGTATACGAACTAGCATTTCTTAATTTTTAGGAGTATGTTAAATAAGGTTGATAACATAGTCTCCAGGATTTGTGTACAAATTATAGTGTGACTAATTATAATGAGATATTATGCTACTAGTTTTCTTAGATGGTTTATTAACCAGCATTGAAGTCATGTTAACTTGTAAGAAAAAGTTTTAAGGTATATCAATACGATGAACCTTTTCATAGATACAAATTTGGGACACAACTATAAATAATATATACTTCAGTAACTCAAAGACTTCATTACATTAAAAAAAAACATAAAACAAAAGAAAAAGAGTAGATTTTTAAGATACTTTTTTTCACTCAGAAATTTACTGAATACCTACTATGTGTTCCAAGCCTTTTACAGAAATGAAAAGGTCACAATTTCTATTGTAAAAAGAAAAAAGTCAAGCTGCTATGGATAATGGACTTTCAAGCAAATCTCCAGTTCAAAAGGCATGCAAGGAAGAAAGGAATACATGTTCAAAAAGAAATTTATGCTACAAAAGGCAGTGACTGTGGATTTTCTTGTAGCTTCTCATTGTTTACACTTCCGCTCCAGATAATGTGATTTAATGTAATTCTTACCTCAGTTGCTGTTATTTAATTTCTTATATTCAGAGTTGGACTATTCCAGAGAGACTACTCCAGAGAATGATATTTTGATGCATTTTGGAGTATATCACACTCTGTAAAGGGAGAGAGTGCTCCCTGGATGCACAGCCGCTGTTTCCTTCTGTCTCTAGGGTTTTAACCTATAGATGAACTCTTGGCTTCAAAGGATTTCATCTGGTGAACAGTCTGCAAAAGCTGGATGTTTAAATCCAGGATTAGGTCAGAAATGCCAAAAGTTCCTATCATGAATTGTAGACATAGTACCTGGTTTTAAATTTCATTGTCTCTAAGCTCTTAATACTGAATGAAACATGATATAAATTCATCTTTTCTTTATGATAAGAATCTACCAAGGAAATTAGATTGCCTCTGCAACAGACATCATTGGTTGCACTTCTTTTACTTAAAAAAAAATTGTAATTGGATGTAACAGTTGTGGCACCTAGCAGTGCCTGGCACAGCAGAGTATTTACTCAATAAACATGCCAACAGAAGGTGTTTTCATTTAGTCTTTTCTTTTTTACTAAGCGGCTATCCATGTCAGGTTCATCATTGATGTAACAGGCTGCAGTTGAGTGACAAATACCTCACTGGAACTCACGATTGACAATGCTGACGCTGAAAAATGAACAGTTTCTTTGATTTCCACATGTTCTTCTGAAAGGTGTATATGTGAGCAAATAACATTATCAGCTGTTTTAAAAAATAGCATACAGATGTTTCCAGGGGCTTATTCTAAATATAAACACTATTTTTACTGTGAGCCTTGGCTTGGGGTCCCTCTCTGCTTTAAGACTATGTTTGACTAGCCCACTGTAGTCTTTCTCAGAGTTTTGAAAATACTTAGTACTTAACATCTGCCATATTACCCATCGTAAGTGCTCGCTGTGTGCCAGTCATTATCATGTGTGGTTGATCTCATTTGGAGGCTGATCAGTTTTTTCCTAATTAAGGAAATTTGCCCCTAAAATTTTTTAAACTTTTATTTATTTACATACTTTTTAATCTGTAGAACTTAGTGCTTTATCTGTATTGTCATTAGTGTTGCCTGCCTGATAATTGCTATATTTTGTGATTTTATTAACATACCATTTTGGGAATAGGTTGTGGCAGATTCTGTGAATAATATCAATATTCAGACTGTACTGTAAATGAGGTTAGTGTTAGTTTACTAGCTCACTGCACATCTTTGTAGGTGAGTCACTTCGCCTCTCAGTAGCTCACTTTTACCTTCCATAAAATGGCTTTCCTTCCTCATGGTTGTTGTCAGGACCAGAAGAGATAATAAATGTCAGTGTACTCTGCAGACTATGAAGCATGTTAGACTTACGTGTTATTCCAATGGCTAATAAAAACAGAACCTTAGAAGACGCTTGTTGACTAACATGAGTAGGTTTTGTTACCAGATCAAGCTTGTCATCAGCTAACCGAGATTTGCAATGACTAAAATCACCTGGAGGGTTAATCACTTAATCCATTTTAGAGTGAAAGAATTTATTTCTAATTTAAAAAATCTGTAGAGAAAAGATTCCAAAATGTTCTCCAGTTACTATTGAACAACTTAACTATTTAACAAACACCTTAGGAAAGGAGCCTTAGCAATTTTAATCATATGCTGATTTATATAAAGATAATTACATTACTGCAGATTACAGCCTACCTTGCTATGCTGTTGATCTAACCAGAATGCCAAGTTAATTACGAGTGCTAAGTGGTCATCCATAATATGTTGACTTAAAGTGTTTAAAGTAAATGTTTATTTTTCAATGGTTCCTGAATTGCCTTCAGGATAAAATCCCAATGTTAAAAGCCACTGGTAACTTCTTGTGTCTCCAACTCCATGTTCCAGTTTCAGATGACAAATTGAGCATAGAAATCTTTCCATTTCCAGCATATAGAAGTGATAGAAAAGTAACTAATAAAAAACTTGGTTGCATTCAAAAATAAGAAAGGGGGTTCTTCATATAACTGGAATAGAGAGGTGTCCTTGAAGGAAGGACAAGTAGAAACCTACAGTCTCAAATTAGGATAAAGCTCTGCCACCTTCAAGCAATAGAAACTGAAGCAGGCCAACAGGAGGGACTGACAGCCATGAGAGTGCAGGAGCCTGGGTGAGTGCCACCTGTGTTCCTAGGTTCATGGTCAAAACTGATCCCCTCTCCCTTGGCCAAGGCCTTGAATCATGTCACCCATTTGTGGCAAAGTCCTCAAGTCCAAATTACCCAATGGGTACTGACTGACAGCTGTAACCCAGGCAGAGCTGCAAAACTACCTGAAGACATGCTTGAGACCACACGTTCAATAGTCTTTCATGATCCAGGACACTTGTGGGAGAGAAGCTTACAATCACAAATCACAAAGCACCTGCAGAAACAGTCCCCTTTAAAAGAACACAAATTTAACAAATCTAAAGATACGTAACTCATTAGGGCAGAGAATTTTTTTTTATTTTTTAAAAAACTTGTTATGTGATAGAGGAGCTTGCAAATATGAAATAAAAGCAGATGATCTTGAAAAAATTGATTACAAATATTAGAAATTAAAATATAATTATTTTACATTTTAAAACTCAGTAGATGGATCAACGAAGAGTCTAGATCTGCCATCTTAGTTTCCTGGCTGCTAAAACAAATACTGTGTAATGGGTTAACCTAAACAACAGGAATTTACTGACTCAAAATATGTTTTGAGGCTAGGAGAAGTCCAAAATCAAGACATTATCAAAGCAGTCCTTTCTCCCAGAAGTATATGGTGTTCTGGGGCTGGCTGCTGGTGATCCTTGTCTTTGGCTTTTCTATCACATGGCAGTGCACGTGGAGGCCCCTCCTTGCTTCTCAGGGTTCCATTGACTTCCAGCTTCTTACAGTGACTTTCTGTGTGTCTGAATTTCATTCTGTTTATAAAGGATCCCAGTAATAGGATTAAGAACCATCCTGATTCAGTTGGACCACACCTTAACTGAAGTAACCTCATCAAAAGGGCTTATTTACAATGGGTTCATGCCCACAGGAATGGATTAAGAACATGTTTTTCTGGGGTACACGGCTTCAAGCCACCATCCATGCTTAAAAGAAAAGAAAAGAATAAGTAGGAAGATTGAACTGAAGAAATATAAAAAATCCTCCCAAAGAGATAAAAAGATGGAAACTATGAAAGAAAAAGCTAGGGATATGGAAGTGAGACCTAGAAGCTTCCACACAGGTCCAAGTTGGAGTTCTGGAGAAAAGAAATAGAATGACAGAGAGGCAAAATTGAACTGGATATTCATTGAGAATATTCTTGATGTGAAAAATGGGTAATTCTTAGACTGAAAATACTACTGACTATTAAGCAAGATTTTTAAAAAATCCACAACTATTTTCTAATAAAATTTCAGACTATCAGCTATAACAAGAGAATCTGTCTTCATCTCTAGCCCCTTGCTAGCAGTGCCAACACACTGACAATTTCCTGAAAATGCTATATTCACTGATACTTTCATGCTCTTGCAATGCTTCCTGGCTTGAATGTTTTGTTTTTAACATTTTTTATTGTGGTTATTTATGTATATAACATAATCTGCCATTTTAACAATTTTTAAGTGGCACTATATATTTACAACATTTGGAACCATCACCATTATCTATTTCCAAAATGTTTTCAGCACACCGAACAGAAACTCTGTATCCATTGAGTGATAACTAGCCGTTTCCCCCTCATTCCACTCCCTGGTAACCTGCTATCTTTTTTTTTTTCATGAAAGAACTTTTCTATATTTGGATAGTTAATCACAGTCATCATCTACCACATGATTCACTGTGTTATACATTCCCATGTTTTACCCTCCAGCTTTCCTTCTGGTGACATACATGACGCTAAACTTCCCCTTTCCACCACATTCACCCACAGTTCAGCACTGTAATTATACTCCCTTTAATGTGCTACCATCACCTCTGTCCATTTCCAAACATTTAAGTTGGACCTAGTTAGAATTTATGCACATATTAAGCAACTGCTCCGCATTTTCTAGCCTCATTCCATATCCTAGTAACCTATAATCTAGATTTTATGTCTGAGTTTACATATTATAATTAGTTCATATTTAATGATATCATACAATATTTTCCTTTTGTGTCTGACTTATTTCACTTAACATAATGTCCTCAGAGTTTATCTGTGTCGTCATGTGCTTCAGGACTTCATTCCTTCTTACTGATGAATAATATGCCATTGTGTATATATATACCACATGTTCTTTATCCATTCTTCAGTTGATGGACACTTGAGTTGTTTCCATCTTTTGGCAATTGTGAATAAAACTACTGTGAACATCGGTGTGCAGATGTTTGTTCATGTCCCTGCTTTCAGCTCTTCTGGGTATATACCGAATAGTGGGATTGCCAGGTCATAAGGCAACTCTGTATTTAGATTCCTGAGGAACTTCCAAACCATCCTCCTTAGTGACTGTACCATTTTACATTTCCTTCAAAAGTGAATAATTGTTCCTATTTCTCCAGATCTTCTCCAACACTTGTAGTTTCCTGTATGTTTAATAGCAGCCATTCTAGTGGGTGTGAAATGGTATCTCATTGTGGTTTTGATTTGCATTTCCCTAATAGCTAGTGAAGCTGAGCATCTTTTCATGTGCTTTTTACCCATCTGTAATTTCTCTCTGGAAAAATGTCTATTCAAGTCTTTTGCTCATTTTTTAATCGTATTGTTTGTCTTTCTGTTGTTCAATTGTAAGATTTCTTTATATATTCTGGACATCAAACCTTTATCAGATATGTGGTTTCTCAATATTTTATCCCACTGAGATGGCTTCCCTTTTACTGTTTTGAAAAAGTCTTTTGAAGCACAGAAGTATTTGGTTTTGAGGAGGTCCCATTTGTCGATTTTTTCTTTCATTGCTTGTGCTTTGGGTGTAGAGTCCAAGAAACTGTCTCCTATCACTAGATTGTGGCCATGTTTCCCTACATTTTCTTCTAGGAGTATTATGGAACTGTCTCTTATATTTAGGTTTTTGATCCAGTTTGAGTTAATTTTTGAATAGGGTGTGAGACAGGGGTCCTCTTTCATTCTTTTGGTTATGAACATCCAGTTCTTCCAACACTGTTTGTTTAAAAACTGTTCTTTCTCAGTTGAGTAGACTTGGGAACCTTGTCAAAAAATAATTGACAGTAGATCTGAGGGTCTATTTTTGAGCTCTCAATTTAAATCCATTGATTGATATGCCAGTACCATGTGGCTTTATAATATGCTGTTAAGTCAGGAAGCATGAGTCCTCCAATTTCATTCTTCTTTTTCAAAATCATTTTGGCTATTCAAGGCTCCCTACCCCTCCAAATATATTTGATAATTGGCTTTTCCATTTCTGCAACATAGACTGTACAAATTTTGATTGATCTCTCATTAAATCTGTAGATCAATTTGGGTAGAATTGAAATCTTAATGATATTTAGCCTTCCAGTCCATGAACACAGAATGTTTTTCTATTTATTTAAGTCTTCTTTGATTTCTTTTAGCAGTGCTTTGTAGTTTTCTGTATACGGGTCCTTTACATTCCTGGTTAAGTTTATTCCTAGATAATTTATTCTTTTAGTTGCTTTTGCAAATGGAACTTTTTCTTGATTACCTCCTCCGATAGCTCATTAGTAGTGTGTAGAAACACCACTGATTTTTGCATGTAGATCATGTATCCTTCCCCTTTGCTGAACCTTTTATTAGCCCAAGTAGCTTTGTCATGTTTTGGGGAGATTTTCTAAATATAGGATCATGTTGTCTGCAAATGGTGTAAGTTTTACTTCTTCCTTTCCAATTTGGATGCCTTTTATTTCTTGTCCTTGCCTAATTTCTCTAGCTAGACCTTCTAGCACAAAGTTGAATAACATTGGCAAGAGTGGGCATCCTTGTCTTGTTCCCGATCCTAGAGGAAAAGCTTTCAGTCTCTCACTGTTGCGTGCAGTGTTAGCTGTTGGTTTTTCATATAAGCCCTTAATCATGTTGAGGAAGTTTCCTTCTATTCCCTACCTTTTGAAGTGTTTTCACCAGGAAGGGATGCTGAGTTTTGTCAAATGCCTTTTCTACATTCATTGAGATGATTATGTGTTTTTTCACTTTTGATTTGTTAATGTGGTATATTACATTAATTGAATTTTTTGTGTGGAACTGCCCTTGCATACCTGGAATAAAACCTGCTTGATCATGGTGTATAATTCTTTTGATATGCTGTTGGATTCAATTTGCAAGTACTTTGTTGAGGATTTTTGCATTGATCAGAGAGATTAGAGAAATTTTCTTTTCTTGTCAGATCTTTACCTGTTCAAAACAACTTTGAAGGGACTTGGAGGACAGGGGAGGACATTTCAATGCCCAAGTCAGTGTGGGATGAAGGGAAGAAGAAAATGGGTGCAGAGAGTGCTATTCCAGGCGTGGCTCCTGGTGCCCACCCCCTAGCCTTGAGGGAAGCAGCAGTGGGAGGTCTGATCCTTTCCTGGGGGATGGCTCCAGACAGGGGTGCCTGCAGGAGTCCTTTGCCACAAGTACAGAGGGGGACACAACCTAACACTGAGCCAGATATCGGCTGGCAGAGTGAGATCCCCACAGTTTCAGCTTTGCCCAATCAGATGCTTATAGGTGCCATGAGTTAAACAGCTTCTGAAGAGAAATAAGTAACTGAAGTAAGTACCATCTAGTGGGAAGGGCAGAAAGCACAGGGGGAAAAGGCAGGGCTTTTTGGAGCCTCTCCAGACTATCCCAGGCCTATCGGGGCTGGTCTACACACCCTGCCATGGTCCAGCTCTGTTTTGGCCAGGAAATACTGGTGATCCAACTGTCAAAGCAGTGCCCTAATACAAACCCAGACCACAGCTAAATCTTAGAAAAGAGAGAGAAACTGACGTTCAGAATAGACCCCATCAAGATAAACAGATGACCATATATCAGCAAAAAATCACAAAGCATACTAAAATACAGGAAGAAATGGCCCAAAGGAACAAATAAAAAAGTCAGAGAGACAGAATCTGGAGCAACCAATCGAAGATGTTCAGACAAATCTCCTGAGTCCATTCAAAGAAATGAAGGAAATATACATAAATAGATAGAGGATATTAAGAAGATATTAGGAGAGCATAAAGAAGAATTTGAAAGAATACATAGGAAAATAACAGACATTATGGAAATGAAAACCTCTGTAGATGAAATTAAAAATATACTAGAGCGCAAAACAGCAGATTTGAAGAGGTGGAAGAAAGAATCAGTGAGCTAAAAGACAGATCAGCTGAATTCAAACAGACAAAAGAACAAGTGGAGAAAAAAAATGGAAAAATTTGAGCAGGGTCTCAGGGAAATGATTGATAACACAAAGCACACAAAAATATTCATCATGAGTGTTCCAGAACGAGAAGAGAAGGGAAAAAGTCTAGGAAGAATATTCGAGGAAATAGTGGCTGAAAATGAACTCATTGAACACCTGGAGAAACTGGAAAAAGGAGCAAACTAATCCCAACGCAAGCAGAAAGAAAGAAATAAAGATTAGAGCAGAGATTAATGAAATGGAGAGGAAAAAAAACAATAGAGAGAATCAATAAAACCGTAAGTTGGTTCTTTGAGAAGATCAATAAAATTGATAAACCCTTAGCTAGATTGACAAACACAAAAAGAGAGAAGATGCAAATTTTAAAAATCAGATTCTAGAGCAGGTTAATTACCATGGACCCCAAAGAAATAAAAAAAGATCATAAGAGGATACCATGAATAACTATATGCTAATAAATTAGACAATGTAGATGAAATGGACAACTTCCTAGAAACACACAAACAACCTACACTGACCTGAGAAGAAATAGAAGACCTCAACAAACCAGTCACAAGAAGAGATTGAGTCAGTCATCAAAACCTACCAACAAAAAAAAAAGTCAGGACCAGATGGCTTCACAGGCGAATTTTACCAAATCTTCCAAAAAGAATAATACCAATCCTGCTCGAACTCTTCCACGAAATTGAAGAAGAAGGAACACTACATAACTCATTCTGTGAAGCCAACATCACCAATACCAAAGCCTGATAAAGATACCACAAGGAAGGAAAACTACCGACTGATCTCCCTAATGAATATAGAAGCAAAAATCCTCAACAAAATACTTATAAATCAAATCAAATATTCTTTTGTCTCCTTCATCTTGGCTAGCAGTTTGTTTCCTCAAGCGTGTCTTTCCAGGATTCCTCCCACTTTCTTATTGTCCATTAGAATGTTGGTATGGTAGGTCCCACTTCATGTTTCTATCAGCACCGTTCCTATAATTTCATTATTATTTGTTTTGACTTTGGTTCCCACTACTCTGTCAGCTTCTTGAAGTCAGTCAGTTTTGATTCTTCTGGGCTCAGCATGGTTCCCCGAACATAGAAGTCACTCATGCTTGTTACTACCTTAAATAATTTTTGGAATGCAACAAACTATAAATAAATTAACTCCTAAGATAATAGTTGAATGTGTGAACAAATCAGCTGGGTTCAGAGAGGTCAGTAGCGAGTTTTTTAATGTAGCACAGCTGATTATTGACAGAGTTGAGCTTTCTGGCTTGACCTGAGTACTTTTTATAGTATATTTTATAATTCCTCTGCCACAACCTCTTTCTATGTAAAAGTCCTAAAACAGTTTTTTTTTTAATGAAAAAAACAGTTATTTATGAAAAGAAAAAGTTTTAGAAGTAAATGTTGCCTTTCCTTCCATTACTTCAAAGTTCGTTTAAATGAAAGTCTTACATTCCTTTTCTCGTTTGACACATGGATACCTCAAAATGAGAAGATGTAATCATTCCTTGAATAATGAAGTTTCATCAAATGGAATTGTTTTAATATGATTTATTAGTCAAGGTTCTCTAGGGAAACAACTGACAGGATGTATATACATATATATACACACATGTACATAAACATATATACATATATATAATATAAATATTATGAGATTTTTATAAGAATTGTCTCACACAACTGTGGGAATGGGAAGTCCAAATTCTGTAGAGCAGGCCAAAAGCTGGAAATTCCAAAGAAATTTTTCGATGAATTCCCCAGGAGAAGCTGGCTGGCTGAAGTAGAGGGAAATTCTTTCTTCCAACTGCTGAAATCATCACTTCTTTTAAAGTCTTCAGCTGATTGGATGAGACTTCTCTCACTGTTGAAGGCAATCCCCTCAATTGATTGTAATCAGTCATCGATACAATCAACTTCCTACCTATTTAAGTCCATGAAAGATCCTCATAGTAACAATCAGACCAGTGCTTGCCTCACCAAACGACGACACCATAACCTGGCCAAGTTGACATATGAACTTAACCATCATATATGTTAATTTGTTTTATGATGATACACTTAAAAGTGCCTTGAAAAATTTTATGCTTTTTAACTGCAAGATCACAATGTAACTGTACTAGATCTATGTCTAGTAATCCTTAAAATTTTATTTTTATTTATTTCCATACTGAAATATATCATGTTTGGAAGTTGTGTGTTTTTATCCAGGGCTGTTTCAATCTCAGATAGCAAGTTCATAGAGGAAGAACTTGATTTGGTTTTAGATGTGTAGCAGCTGGGATAGCTCCACATACAATCATCTCTAATAATGGGGCCACTTTGCATTACATCATTTTGTAATTTTCAAAAAATTTTATACCCATTAATCCTATTTGATATTGAAGAAATCAGTCAATGCACAAAGCAACACATGACTTTCCTCACACCTCAGTAATCTTTAATTTTCAGAGTCCAAAAGGAAAAATAATAATGAAAATAGAAAAAGAATAAAAATGAAAAAAAAATATATGCATTAGATTCCTAGAAGAAGCTTCAGGGATATCATTCAGATATTACCTATTGCCTTTTTACTATGTAATTCCAACAAATTGTCTTGCCATTTTCCTGACCTGTCACAGATATAGAAACAAAAGAAGAGTACACGGTGTAGAGGGCAAACACAATGACAGTCCAAAAAGTGAAAGGTGGTGGTTCAACAGCCAGGAATTGAAAAGAGAAACAAGACATAACAACTAGACATAAAAATGCAAAAACACAACATGCAACTCAAGAAACATGCAATTATATTCAGCATTTTCTGTTTAGGTGGGCAGGGAAAGATACAAACATTTTGGGGAGATAATGTGATTCCAAAATGGTCATGTTAAGATAAGATTTTCTTGAGTTTCTGAGCACGCACATTCATTTAACAGCAGTGAGAGTGGTTTAACGGACTGAGTCTTTACATTTTTGTCTATTAGTTTAGATTCACGAGGTCAGGCATCCTGCCAACTTCTCTGCAAGTTCTTTGTCTTTTCAAAGTAGATAGATGTTTTTTTTTTGTGCCTCTAAATGGAGAGAGCCTCTTCTGAGGGAGATCTAAGACTCCAAGAGCTTTGACTTCTAGAAATAGGATCACAGCTGTCAGGAGGGTAAAGTCTTACCCACAGGTGTCATTAGCTAGACAGTAATAGTTCAGTACCGTCGTAGGTTTATCCCATGTGCTTACTCTTAAGCATAATAATCTAGATGAGGCAGGATGGAATCTGGTGGTCATCACATAAACATGTGGAGTGATTCCATCTAAACAAGAGCTAATCCACAACCCAGATAAAGCCAGGGTCAAATGAAGTTTATAGGGAGTAAAAACCTAAAGAACAATCCATTTGTCTTTGAATTCTCGGCATCCAACATGCTGCTTGTAGTCTGTGGTATTTATAATTGCTTAATGAATGATTGACTGCCTAATACAATTAAGATCAGTTCTGGACATGTGCCCTTTCCTATCTTGACCATTCCCACACCTTAAACAGGTCATTGCTTTCTCCTAAAATTCTAGAAGTGCATTTGCTTTGCTAAATGTTCATAAATTCATCTTAAAATAATTATTTACTTTCATACTAAAGAAATGTGATCATTTATGTGTAGCAAGTGGATGGAAGGAATGAGGCCATTTTACTGAATCTTGATCTCCTAAGCATAGTTTTTGATAGTGTAATTAAAAACAAAGGTATTAGTGACTATTGTAAACTATTTATGTATAGAAATTGTGTTTTACCATATTTACTATTTACATAGGGCAATCAGAATGTCTTATGTTCCTCTTCTTTATCTCACCCAGACACACACGCAAAGTTTAACTATTTGCTTTTCTTTTCTAGCGGAGGATAACAGTCTGTCTCAAAAGAAGAAAGTTACGGTAGAAGATCTATTCAGTGAAGATTTCAAAATTCATGACCCCGAGGCTAAATGGATAAGTGGTGAGTCCTAAGTCCTGTGTATGAATGAGAAATCATGTCCACGCTCCCTGTGACTTTTGACTTTTTTGTAGTTTAAATTGAGTAGTTTGTCTCTCTCAAACTCTGTCCTTGGCTGTGGAACTGGATCTACTGGACTTTTACTGTGATGATCATCTTATTATAATTCTAAGAAAATGTAGGATCTGGTAAAATTGGGCTGCTCCTTTTCTTATGGTGCTGCATCACAGACATCAGCACAGCATTACCTTCATGAGAAATGGGTCTGCTGGAGTTGCTTTCTCTATGTGTCACCTCCCTGAATCATTATTTCTCCCACAGAGATGTGAAATGTTGCTAACCCATGGGAACGGTACAGGGACACAGCTGAAACTTCCCTCCTTCCCCATGTTCTTTATTCCCTTTTGTGCTCTCCTTACTTTTACTCTCCACTAGACAGAGGGGCCAAAATAACTAAAAAGGACTCTTGGAGAATATTGCCAAGTGATTGAAACAATGGAACAATGTGGACAAATGCAGATAAATTAATTTTCTCTCTTGAACTGTAATCTGGATAAAATCTAGTGTTCCTGTTTTGTGGACATACTTTAAACAACAAAACAAAATAGAATTGGGAGTAGGAGGCAATATGTTCACAATGTCTCTTTTTTTGTTTTATAAGCAGGAAAGAATGGTTCAGAACATAATTTACTTCCTCTCATTGGATCTGAAATAAATTTAGCATACATTCATGAAAGGAAAGATGTAAGTTAATGCTCATCCATCCCTGAGGAGAAGTTTCAGAGAAGTCATATAAACTTGGTCCCGTTGAGATGGTTAGGGTTTGCAAATTAGATACAATAACCCTTGGAAAAATGTAAGTCTGAAACATTAACCTGTGCTAAACCCTAATTGGGCAGACCAAGGGTAAGCTGACCAAGGGTAAACTGAGTCATAATGTCAGAGAGAAAAATGAAAAAAAAATAAATTTTTTAAAAGCTAACAGAGAGGTAGAATCTAGGGATAAAACAAGAGACTAAAACCAAGGGACACCAAAGCCAGAGACACAGGGTTCAGAGAAGAAGGTCAGAGAAGGATTCTGGGAATACTTCATGGGGTGCTAAAATAATTGTAAATTTGGATGGCTCTCTTATATGAGGGTGTGCCTGTCTCAGACTTGACTACATCAGCTTCTATATGCAAGGAGACGTGTAAACAGAGACATGGACATAGGAACCTGTATAAGTTAATGTTATAAGGTGTTTTATTTCATGAACAAATTCATAGTGCAGATGATGGAGGTGGCCCAGAGGCAACAGCCAGGGTTTCTTTATATCCCCAAAGTTGAGAGTTAATACAAGCAATTGAGATGTAGACTTGTGCTCAGCAGATTACGCCCAACCTGCCTGGTCTATGGAATCTATTCATAAAGAACTCCTGTGGTTCTAAAGAAAAGTGCTCTTGGTGTTCAAAAGCTTCCTTAAGAACATACTTGCTTTGTAAATTTACACACTGATGTGAGTTTCTCCTAAGAAGTAACCAGGTTGTCAGATGTTCCTAAAGACCAGACGCCATTTGAAGTGTATTGCAACATAATCGGTTTTCCGCCTCCACTTCTTTTAACTGCCCTCCTACTTTTCTTTTACTTATTCCTCTTCCTGATCATTCCCTTTTTTCCTGCTTTCTAAAGATGTAACAGCTTAAAGTGAGTGAAATAACTTTGCATAATCAACTGAGCCTTTATAATTGATTTTTTAAAATACCATAAAGAGTTCATTCATTTTTTAAACCACAAGTCTAAGTGTTAAGAACCAGGGAACAGATTTGTAGGATTACAGAGAGTTATAGAGCTAGGATGAACTTCAGAAACTATTAGAACACTCAAGCATTCCATAAATAATTATTGAGAGCCTATAAGGTAGCAGGCAGATTGCTGGACCTAGGGAGGATGAGTGATTTGCCCATGAAACGATTTCTTAGTGGTAGACTTAGGGAGTTACCATCTATCACCACCGCCACCACTACCACCATCCTTTCTCCTAACTATCATTATCATCTACTGAGTGTCTACCATGTCTTAAGCTCTAAGCTAAGTACTGTATACATATTAAGTCATTTTTGCTCTCAACCGTCCTTAGTCCCATTCTACAGATGAGGAAACTGAGATTTATGGTATTTAAATGATTTGATTGCTATCATACAGTAAGTAGCAAAGTGCAGACTTGAACCTAGGTCTCTCTGGTTTTTATAAACTATGCTACATTGGTTAGGATCCACTAACTAGCTACATTGGTTTATTTGCCACTCAGTTTCCTTCCCAACCTCACCACGTATGTTGTGTGTTTTAACCAAGATAAGAGGCTGTGAACATTTCAGAATTACTGCCATTTCTTAAATTCTCTATTCTAGCATCCCTTATCCCCATGATGCGTACCTATATTGAAGTAACAAGACACCCAAGTGATAAAGAAAAATCGCACAATTCCCCACAGAGAAAAAACTTCTGATATTTTAGTGCATATTAACCAGCAGAGTTAGCAAATGTTATCTTAGGTTTAATAACTAGTAAGTTATTAGTTAATAATTATTAACTCTAGAACTAACGACTTTATTTATCAGAAGGAAATGGGTTTGGTTAGAGTTAAGTTTCTCTTCACCCATTTTTATACCAGAGGCTTCTCTTTTTTTTCATCTACCTTTTTTGGAAATAATTGTTACAATAGCCTTTAAATTCTACAATACCCTAAAGTCATTGTAGACTTCTCTCATATTTGTTGAAACCACTGAGGCATACCAAATGAGATAAGCAGAATTATAGAACAAAGGCTTATTCTAAGCTCCACTCTCACAGAGGAAGAGGCATACACTTCCTGGAGTTGGTCAAGGGGTAGTGTTCTGGTTTCCTAATGCTGCCAGAATGCAAAATGCCAGAGATGGATTGGCTTTTATAAAAGGAGTTTATTTGGTTACACAGTTACAGTCTTAAGGCCATAAAGTGTCCAAGGTAACACATCAGCAATGAAGTACCTTCACGGGGGGATGGCCAATGGTGTCCAGGAAACCTCTGTTAGCTAGGAAGGCACGTGGCTGGCATCTGCTCCACAGTTCTGATTTCAAAATGGCTTTCTCCCAGGACATTCCTCTCTAGGCTGCAGTTCCTCAAAAATGTCACTCTTAGTTGCACTTGGGATATTTGTCCTCTCTCGGCTTCTCTGGAGCAAGAGTCTGCTTTCAACAGCCATCTTCAAACTGTTTCTCATCTGCAGCTCCTGTGCTTTCTTCAGTGTCCCTCTTGGCTGTAGCTCCTCTTCAAAACGTCACTCACAACTGCACTGAGTTCCCTCTGCCCATCAGCTCATTTATATGGTTCCACTGATCAAGGCTCACTCAGAATGAGTGGGGCCACGCCTCCATGGAAATTATCTCGTCAGAGTTATCACCTACAGTTGGGTGGGGCTCATTTCCATGCTAACAACCTAATCCAAACATTCCAACTTAATCCCCACTAATATGTCTGCCCCACAAGATTGCATCAAAGAATATGGCTTTTTCTGGGGGACATAATACATTCAAACCAGCACAGGTAGTAAGTCTTCATATTCACTCAATTGAGTAAATTTTATGTCTGTTCTAGTATCGTAACCACATTGTGCCTTCTCACCCTCCTGGACCCCTTAATGTGCCGTGCTGGGATTCCATGATATGGGGCTACCATCCTGATGAGGTCTCTTGATTACTTCAGTCACTTAAGCCTGTTTGTTTACATGGAACAGTCATCCTGGGCTGTCCTGGTCCATTTACTCTTTTCTGCTCCTGGATGATGATTTCAAACCTTCTCCTCAATCCTCAGCCCTCCAAACTCCTCCCCATCCTCCCTCTCAGCACAACCTATCAGAAGAAAGCTTACACATACTTCTACCATCACATTTACCTACCTACCAGCATCTGCACCTGCTGCCCAATCTATGTTTGATCTAAAGTAAATAACTTTTTGAGGGATAATTGCAGCAAATCTCTCCTTTCTCCCCCAAATGTTCAATTATTTTACTCTTTATTTATTTATTCCCATCATCAAGAAAATATGCTAGTATTTCTCTCATGTTAAACACATGCACAAAACTTACCTTGACTCCACATTCCCTGCCAGGTACTGCCTGATTTTTCTGCTTCCCTTTTAGCTTGAAACAGTTGTCTATCCATGATGTCTCCAATTACTCTTCTCTTATTCTCTCTTAAGCCTATTTCATTTAGGCTTTCACCCTAATACTCTACTGCAACTCCTCTTGTCATGGTCAGAATAACCTCCAGGTTGCTAAATGCAATGGTCACTTCTTGGAACCCATCTTATTTGACATATCACCAACATTTGACTCAATGCTTATATCTCCTTCTTGATACAGTTTTTCACTTGGCTTCTAGGTTATTACATTCTCTTGACTTTATTTCTATCTCACAGTAGCTCCTTTTCTGGCTCCTTTGCTGGTTCTCCCTCTTCTCCTTGACTTTTAATGGCATAACCCCGGGCTCAGTCTTTGGTCCTTTCCCTTTCATATTTATAAAATATACTGAGGAACTACTAAATTTTTACCTCCAGCCCAAACCTTTCTCATGAACTGTAGGCCCATACATTCCAACTTTCTACTTGGATGTCTCACAGACATGGCGGCCTTACCTTAACATCTCCATGGTTGAGTTCTTGATCTCCCCCAAACGATAAAAGAAAACAAAAACACAAGAAAGCCCAAAAAACCTACCCTATCCATAGTTTCCCCCATCCCACTTCCTAGGAAATTCATTCTTCTGGTTGCTCAAACTAAAAACTTCAGAGTCGCCTTTTACTCGGTTCTTTCTCTTATGCCCTCATCTAATCCAGCTTTACATTCAAAATATGCAGCACCCCTCTTGAACCCCAATAGGCACTTAGAGTCATGACCACCTGGGCTGTGTTTGGCACCAGGCTACTAAAGAGGACAGTAAGTGGCACTTTGTCCATGGCTCTTCTCTGCCCCTCAGATAATGACTTGGGTGCAAGGAGAAAGAATCTCTTAAGTGGCTGTTGTAGAATGTTTAGGTTTCTAACTTTAAGGTGTCTGAATTCCTCAGGGATCTCATGTCTTTTCATTGTCTCCTCCCTCTAGGGGGAAATCATTTACTCCCATGACTTTAGTTACCATCTCATTGCATTGGGTTTCAATTGTGCATGTCCAGATCAGATGATCTTCTGAGCTATGAACTTGTAGTGTATGCATGCATACATGTGTGTTTCCTCACTGATGAATTTACATGTCCACTCGGATGGGAACTCAAATTCACATGGTTACTTCTAAATTAATCATCTCCTAATGTCTCCATGTTAGAAATTTCTCTGGTTCCCCACCATTCTTAGGATAAGGCACACATTCCTGGTCTTCAAGGCCCTTCATTTCTTGGGCTCTCCGCGATCATCTTTCATGCCTCATCCTTTGGTTGTCTCCCCAATTTTCTCTTAATCTAAGCTACTTGGACTTCTTTGATTGCTTCAAAAGTCCATATTCTTCCTTTCTAAGGGTTTCTTGCATAGATTGTTCCTTCTTCCTGGAACAATCTCTGTTTTCCTGCATCCAGTTATCTCTCCCAACTTCCACCTTACCTATTATCATTTTCCTTCAGATTCCTCCCTAGTATGCTTTCATTACATACATATTAAGGTAAGGTCCCTAGTATCCTTTCATTACATACATTAAGTATAATTATTTATTCACTATCTGTCTTTGCTTTCAAATGTAAACTCTACAAAGGTAGGGCCAATCTTTTATTTACCACTTTATTCCCATCATCTAGCAAAGAACCTGGGACAGAGCTATATGCTAACACTTTTTGAACATTTTCTCATTTAATATGTAAAGAACCTAGTTTTAGAGATGAGGAAAGTGTGACTTATAGATGTTAACTGACTTGACCAAGAACACTCACCTAGGAAGTTTCAGAGATAGGATTCATAAGCTTCATAGTAGTTAGGAGAGATGGATGAAAAAGTGGTCAGATGGATGTGTAGGTGGGTGGGTGGGTACATGGATGGATGGATGAATGGATGAATGGAAGGACAGATGGATGAGTGGATGAATACATAGACGAATTCAGGTCTGTCAGGTGTTCCTCTTGAGGGAGTCCTTCCGGCAGTCCACACAGCAGTAGGTACAGCTCTCTACAGTTACCTTCTCCCCAGGTGACAGCCACATGCAAAGAGATCTACATCACTGGGCTTGGGTTCCATCTTGGCTAATAAGATTCATGTCCCAGAGAAGCCCACATTTCCTGTAGCATTCTACAGGCATAGCATCCAGAGTTCCCACAAGGGACTTACTGGTTACAAGAGTTATCCCACTCAGGGAAACCCAAAGCCCTGCTCAAATGCATTTGGCCCATCTAGACTCATTTTTACCATTAGCAATGTTGAGTAGCAATAGAGTTGACATGCACCGTCTTTTCTGGTTCTCATGATTAAAGAGCAAGGTAGTAACTACACATGCATGTCCAATCTCGGGGAAGTTTCAGTGATTAGATAATGAATTCAGAGTAGAAGTTGACAAAAAGATAACTAAATGAAAATGTTATCGCTACTCAGAGAAATGCAGAAAGTTTTCAGTATAGTAGTACTGCTTTAAGCCTTCCAGAGGAATGAATAGAGTAAAGGGCAGAAGGCAAGGCCTCAAGGAAGATCCAAGAGGTGTGGCCAGAGAGGCAAGAGAACCAGAGCAATGTACCATGGAAGGAGATATGGGAGAAAATAATTTACAAGAGTTAGCACTCTGCTGATTTTGTAATGGCATCTGAAGAATATGTCTGTGAGAGTGTGCCCTGCTATAGCCACTCCCTTCTGCTCAACAGCCCCAGAAACTTGTTTGCAGCAAGTTATTTGGGCAATTTAACTCCTGTTTAGATTCTGGATTTCCCCCTAACCAGACTAATTTACATGCAAATGCCCTCACATTAACCTTGTTTCAGATTGTAATGGAGTCTAGAAAGAGGATGAAATGAGAAAGATATTTCTACATGAACAGCTTCCAGCTTCCTCCTCATTGCACCTGTGAAAAACAGAGCAAGTCACACCAGTATCAATGGAATTGGGTCACTCTACAACAGGTAGCTTGAAGCCACAGCACCTGGTGAAACCCCAGAATGAGACGGTCTCAACAAACATATTTGCTTTTGCATATTTGCCTTTTATGAAGGCAACCTGCACCAAACTTTGGAAATGATTTGATGAGCTCTGTGTCCTGGGCTCTGGCCAAGCTGAAGTCACCTGCCTCCTTTAGGGGACCTGCTTTTCTCTGTCTTCTTGTATCTTTAGGATTCAGGCAGGCCCTGGGCTGATTGGGAGAAGCCACTCACCAAGCCTGATTAGCTTGTCTGCTAGCTCCAGGCAGGGGGTGGCCCCACAGCTGATTCCAGCTCTTTCCTTTTCCCTGTGGCGTATTCAACTTTAGTCTGAATATGTTGGAAAGATCATTGTAGCTGGCAACAGAATCTCTTGACTGTCTGTGTTTGTTTATGCTCATTTCCATTAATCCGGCCACTTGTTAGGTGAGAGCCCTCTGTGTCTCTAGAATGGAATACTAGAGAGACTGTAAAATTGGAGAAAATTGCTTCGTTTTAATGTAGGAAAATATCAGCTGGCTGGTTGATACTGGGAAAGTATATGTTTTAGAAGATTAAATTGGAGTTAGTGCACAGGCCTCAAAGCAACTTGATTTCCATATTTGCTTTATCCTCTTCTTTTTCATTCTTCTGAAAAAGCAGATGGACTAACATAGAGGGAGAATTCAAGTTTAAAATGGTTTGGGTATTTCTGCTGCTTTTTGAAGGCCACATTTTTCAATCACAACTATTAAGTCTTAGTTTTTGGAGTAATGAACATGTTCAAAAATTGATTGTGGTGATGAATGTACAGCTATATGATGGTACTGTGAACAATTGATTGTAAATTGTGGATGACTGTATGGTATGTGAATATATCTCAATAAAACTGAATTAAAAAAAATAAAACTATTAAGTCTTAGAGGTGTAGAGATCATCCTTAGAGGTCATCTGGTACCGTCTGTATCAATTGGCCAGCAGTAACTTCAGGAAAATGCTGAAACAGGATAGGTTTCAAAAGAGTAAAAATGTCTTTTAAAGGATCAGTGAGTAGAGCGAGAGAATAATCATTTGAAGTCATTCCATAAAACACACGTTGGAGAAAATCATTATGCCTTATTAAAGCCCTTAAGAAATAAACTAAATGTAATTATAGTACAAGTTCGCTTAAATCACCAATTTATTTTCTCTCTCTTTTGTCGTGGTTATCAAGATTCTACTTTTCTTCAAGATAGGAGACTGTGAGTTGTCTAGCATTAAGGAGGCCAATTGTATCTCCAACAATTTTAATATTATAACATCTATCCACACTGTTGCTCCTATTTACTCAGACTGAGACTGTTTAAACAGCCACTTGTCTTATTGTTCTGTTTCTAGTATCATTCTGTAATGCAGCCTGCATATTTCTAGTATCTGAAATAAACTGTTTGAAAGCCTTCGGAAGTTTCCTACTGGAGTTTCCAATAGGTATTGTTTTAGTTTCTTCACTGCTGAAACAAATACCATACATTTTAATGGGTTGGCTTAACCACAGAAATTTAGTAGCTCACAGTTTCAGGGGCTAGAAGACTTGCTTACATCCAATTTCAGTTTCTGGGTGCCCAGCAAACTTTGGTTTTCCTTGGCTTTTCTGAACATGGAGGCATCTTCTCCTTTCTCTTCTGAGTTCTGTTGACTTCCACTTCTGGCTGCTCCACTTCTTTCTATTTATCCGATTTCCTTTGCTTGTGAAGACTTCAGCCATATTGGATTAAAGCCCACCTTCATTCAGTCTGGGCACACCTTACCTAATAACATCTTCAAAGGCCCTATTTACAAATGGGTTCACACGCACAGGACCAGAGGTTGAGCCCTGAATGTGCCTTTGTGGGGGACATCATTCAATCCCCAATAGGTACCTACAGGAAAAATTCAAAAGACAGTAGCATTTAGTGGCACTGGCAGCAATAACAGAAGAAGTAACAGAAATAATAGCAGTAACCAGGTCTATACTCCAATTACTTCACTTTATTCTTCACTAAAGTCCAAGGAAGCAGGAATTTTTCTCTTTACTTTAGAAATAAAGAAACAAACTCAAAGAAATGAAATAACTTTTTCAAAGTTACAAGGCTAGCTATAGAAAATCGAGAATGCCTCTCCCCCACTACACCTCCATGCCTTTCTTCATGGTTCTACCTGATTCCCCTATGTCCTTGTCTCCCACCACTCCCTCCCTTCTCTCTGGACCATGACATTCTGCTAGCTCACCCCTGACCAGATCAGATTATTTTATATCCTAGTGCTTCTCTCTTTGTTCTTCTTTTTTCTCTAAATGCTTTTCTTCAAAACCCCATTCATCCATTCTGGATTAATATAAAGTAAATTATCGCTGAGCTTTCCAAATTAGAATTAGTTGCTCACTCCTCCATGTTGCGATAGAATTCTATAAAACTTCAATGAGAATATCGACTGTAACATCATCTTAGGGTCAGCCAAACCAGGTGTGCCAGTTTGAATGTATTGTGTCCCCCAAACACCATTATCTTTGTTGCAGTCTTGTGTGGGCAGACGTATTAGTGTTGATTAGATTGGAATTCTTTGATTGAGTGTTTCCATGGAGGTGTGACCCTCCCAAATGTAGGTGACAACTCTGATTAGATAATTTCCAAGGAGGTGTGGCCCTGCCCAGTCAGCCTGGGCCTTGATTAGTTCACTGGAGCCCTTTAAAAGCTCAAACAGAAGGAGCAAGCCTGCTACAGCCAAGAGGGACACTTTGAAGAATGCACAGGAGCTGAGAGAGGAGCTGCAGTTTACAGAGACATTTTGGAGATGGCCTTTGAAAGCAGACTTTTGCTCCAGAGAAGCTAAGAGAGGACAAACGCCCCAAGAACAACTGAGAATGACATTTTGAGGAGGAGCTGTGACCTAGAGAGGAACGTCCTGGGAGAAAGCCATTTTGAAACCAAAACTTGGAGCAGATGCCAGCCACGTGCCTTCCCAGCTAACAGAAGTTTTCTGGAGGCGAATGGCCATCCTCCAGTGAAAGTACCCAATTGTTGATGTTTTACTTTGGACACTCTATGGCCTTAAGACTGAACTGTGTAACCAAATAAACCCCCTTTTATAAAAGCCAATCCATCTCTGGTGTTTTGCAAAAGGGCAGCATTAGCAAACCGGAACACCAGGTGACGCCATTCCCTCTGCAGAGGCTGGACCAGGGTTTGACCACCTCAACAGCAACAACAGGGCACAGAGTCAGAGATCAGTCAAGTTCTTCCACACAGCCTTCCTTTCCTCCCAGAGGTGCACAAACATTGTCTAAGTATCATACACATTGCTTTACAACCTCTGCCTGAGGTTACAACACTTCTGTTGCCTAAATGATTGCATGATGCTGAACCTGGGTGCTGATATGGTTTAATTCATGATTCGGGGAGTGGCTATGCCATAGAGTCAAGTCTCTGCAGGCTCAATGGGGCCAGCACTCTTCTAGCAAAGAGAGACTTGTTCTGACTAGTTTCATTACGTTATGTTTGGCAAGTATTGCCTCTATAGGAACTTTAAAAACAGCCTCCATCACCCAGGGGAATGAATCTCCCTGGCAACATGGAATATGACTCCCGGGGAGGAATCTAGACCCGGCATCATGGGATGGAGAACATCTTCTTGACCAAAAGGGGGAAATGAAAGGAAATGAAATAAGCTTCAGTGGCAGAGAGATTCCAAAAGGAGCCGAGAGGTCACTCTGGTGGGCACTCTTACGCACAATATAGACAACCCTTTTTAGGTTCTAATGAATTGGGGTAGCTGGCGGTAGATACCTGAAACTATCAAACTACAACCCAGAACGCATGAATCTTGAAGACAGTTGTGTAAAAATGTAGCTTATGAGGGGTGACAATGGGATTGGGAAAGCCATAAGGACAACACTCCCCTTTGTCTAGTTTATGGATGGATGAGTAGAAAAATAGGGGAAGGAAACAAACAAACAAACAAACAAACAAAGGCACCCAGTGTTCTTTTTTACTTGAATTGCTCTTTTTCACTTTAATTATTATTCTTGTTATTTTTGTATGTGTGGTAATGAAGGTGTCAGGGATTGATTTTGGTGATGAATGCACAACTATGTAATGGTACTGTGAACAACTGAATGTACAATTTGTTTTGTATGACTACATGGTATGTGAATATATCTCAATAAAATGAATATATATATAAAAAAAAACCAAATAGCCTCCATCTTGCTTGAATCCAAGTCAAGTGCTTGCAAAAACTTAAATTCCATTTCAAATTTTTTTGTTGTTTATTTGCATTACAAGGGACAGTTTTTTTTTTTTTTTTGTTTTTTTTTGTTTTTTTTTTTACTCTAGTGAAATAAACATATTTATGTATTCTTGAGGAACGGGACCTCAAGTGAGATTTGTATATACTTTCTTTCTCAGTGAGGTATATACCTTCAGAATATTATATGGTTGTTTTAAGGGCTTCAGGTCTTTTGGGGGGATTTTCATGAGGATCCCTTACAATACTCAACTGCACAGTTTTTCCTTTCCATTGGAGCAGATGAGCATGATATGCCTGGAGACCTGACATATTACTCTGCCAGGTCTTTATTCGAGGCTAGATCAACCTACAGGGCAGTTGACTTTATGGCCTGACAATGTCAGGCCTGACCATTTAAAGTCAAGAGTCCATCTACCTCAGCAGTCCCCAGGCCAGGACTCACATGTTTTGTTTTATTTAGTTTCATCCAAATTAAGAGACTCTGTGAACTCAGGTAGGTCTCAATTTACTGTTGCCTATTTAGCTCAAGGGTGAGATTTTTCTACACACTCATTCTAAAGTAGTCTTTTTAAAAAGCAAATTCAAAAGTACCATTAATTAGAGATGCCGAATCCTTGAAAGCAGTGATGCTTGCAGGGGCACTGGCATTATCATTTGTTGTTTCAATTAAATTATCCCACACAGTCCTTAACCATGTCAATCGACGAAAGGCTAATTAATTATCATTGACATCTTTTCAAAATGTTGGCTCATCTTAATTAATAAAAAAGAAGCATTTGATCTCTTCCATAATTGAGTATAGTCCCCTGTGACCCATCAATCCTTTTCCACAGCTTATCTGATTTTATGTTCGGATATTATTGTTTACCTCTCCGTCTTGTCCGCGATAGTAAGCTGCTTTGGGACCATAAATATATCTGGGTTACTATGGTATTTCCCTCATAGACCAGAGTGTCTGGCATGTAACAGACTCTCAATAAAATTTATTGATTGAATGAATGACTCAATGCATGTACAAACTGAATATTCATAGAAGAGTAGTTTGGGTAACTAAATTTCTGGTTGATGGAAGGTTAACCAGGTTCATTATTTATTGTAACCCTGTTTTGGTTTGCTAAAGCTGCCAGAATGCAATATATCAGAAATGGGTTGGCTTTTTCAATGGGGCTTTATTAATTTGCAGATTTACAGGTCTAAGGTCACTAAAATATCCAAATTAAAGCATCAAGGGGTAGATACCTTCTCTGAGGAAAGGCCAATGGCATCTGGGGTTCCTCTGTCACATGGAAGGCACATGGCCAGAGTCTGCTGGTCCTCTCTCAGGTTTAGCTTCTGGTTTCCATGGATTTCTCCAAAGTGTCTCTGGGCTTCTGTCTCTCTCAGCTTCTCTGAGCTCTCTCCATAATGTCTCCCACCCACAATGGGTCTGCCCCCACAAGATTGGATTAAAAGAACATAGGCTTTTCTGGGGGTACATAACAGATTCAAACTAGCACAAACCCTTAGCATTTTAAGAAATTATATGTGTGTGTGTGTATATATATATGTTTATAATGATAAATATGTACCTGATTCTATTTTACTGCTTTAATAAGAAGAATCTACTAGATCTTATTGTATTTTTTCTTTAGTGTAAGAAATGAGCTATGCCTGTCCAGATCAGGAGTTGGCAAACCATGGCCATGGGCCAAAGCTGGTCCACTGCTGTTTTTGTAGGTAAGGTATCAGTGGAACACAGCCCCAGGCATTTCTTTAAATATTGTCCATGTCCTCAGCTATCATGCTACAACAGCAGAGTTTGGATATGACAGAGACCATGCACTTGAAAAGCCAAAGTATTTACCATCTGGCACTTTACAGAAAAATGTCTGCTGACTCCTCCTGCTTTAGACCATCATTTTGAATAGTAATTCTCACCGGTTGCAAAAATTAGACTTAACATTAACTGGTCTTAGAAAATCCACTGGACTTTTTCATTTTTGTTTAAATATTTAAATATCAATATGAGAATGACTTACATTTTCCCCAAAAATGTTAACCTTGGAAAAAATATATTTAACAGAATTTGGGTTGGTTAGGTCCTGATTACTTGAAGTTTGACCATTTTCGTGTGTAGGGCCATTTTCCCACCTCCCAGACAGAATGCTGTGCATCTGGTTTTCTACAGGGAGGCATTTTCATGCTTTCTGGCACTTGATGGAAACAAACCCATTATCTGAAGATGCTTGGTGAGAGGGAGGATGCTTTGTCCCTGGGAAGTGCCAGGTCAGATACTTTCTAATGAAGAATGGACTAGAGACACAAAGGGTCCGAGTAAGAATGGCCACCTGCCCTAGTCATGTGACTCTGTTGGGACAGGCAGTCCACAACAGCAGTTCACAGGAGGAAGCCAAACCAGATGAGCAGCCATTACCTAGCTGGCATTTCAGAAGGAAGTATGAGAGATCAGAAAGGACTGGTTCCAGGGTCTTTGTGGAAGACAGGGACCTGGGGCACTGATATTACATTGCTGTCTAACTTACCTGAGTCAAGAAACCCCATAAGACTCAGGAGTCATTGTGCATACAAGTGGAAGCTTGGCCCAGTTTGGCCGATATACTAAAGCAAGACAGTCAAGTTTACCCAGAGATAAGGTGAACACTGATGATAGTCAGCTGTGAAAATCTAAGAGTCATTAACTCATCAGCAGTAGCCTATTCCCTAAAGCAGGGGTCAGCAAATTATGGCCTGCAGATGAAATCCGGCTCGTAGAGCTGCCTATTTTTGTGCACCCCACAAGCTAAGAATATATTTTACATTTTTAAATGATTGAAAAAAATCAAGAATGTTTTTGCCACGTGATGATTATGTGAGTAGTTGTGATAGACAGTTTGGACTGCACAGCTTAAAAGATTGACTATCTGGCCCTTTACAGAAAAAGTTTGCTGATCCCTACCCTAAAGCAGTGGATCTCAAAGTGTGATCCCTCAGCATCACTTGAAACTTACAAAAAGTACAAACTCTCTTGGCCCAGCACAGGTCTACTGATTGTGGTTCAGCAATCTGTGTTTTATCAAGCCCTGCAGGTAATTCTGATGAACTTGCTCAGATTTTAGAATCCCTGCCCTAAACTCAGTCAGGAAGCTCCAAACTCCTCAGGCCTTCCTTATAATTTCTGGGTGGAAAGAGAAGCGAACGGGACCGATGGTGGAGTCAGGAGAAAACATCCAGGACCACTGTCTAGAAGAGTCTAGGACCCTGTCTTCCTTAAGGTGGCAGAGGCCATGGATACAGAAAGACACCTCTTATATTACTTCTTGGGCTAGTAAATTGTCACAGATATATGAAGTAGTTCACCCTCCCTCACCCTGTCCTCTGTCAAAAAGTAATGTGGGGCTAGTGCTTGTTGGCATTAGGGTTGAGTAAAGAGAAGTTGTGAATGGAAATATCTTCTGTAAAATTCATAGCAAAATGTAACATTCCAAGAAAGTCATGAGGAATAAAGACATTTAAAAAAATATCAACCAAGCAGGAAAGCTCTCAGTGAGAGAACACTTTTAGAAAAGGCTCTGATGTATTCCACTCCTTTTACTGTCATCATTGAAAGCTGTCAGGTTCTTTTCCAGAAAGGTTTGCCATGATATTTATAATGATCATTTTGGTTGAAGAAATGATGGTGGCTGATACTGCCTTAAGGGGCTTTCTTCATAGTTGAAAAGCAGATTGGTGGAGATAGTTCTGGATACTAGATCGGTTTGCCTGTCACAATTTTAAGACTTAACACTTAGCGATTGTGCCGGTTTGAATGTATTATGTCCCCCAAAATGCCATTATCTTTGATGTAATCTTGTTTGGGCAGATGTATCAGTGTTGCTTAGATTGTAATTCTTTGAGTGTTTCCATGGAGATGCAACCCACTCAACTGTGGGTGGTGACTCTGATTGGGTAGTTTCCATGGAGGTGTGACCCCACCCATTCAGGGTGGGTCTGAATTAGTGCACTGGGGCACTATATAAGCTCAGACAGAAGGCGCGAGCTTGCTACAGCCAAGAGGGACACTTTGAAGAATGCACAGGAGCTGAGAGGAGCTGCAGATAAGAGACAGTTTTAGACGGTCGTTGAAAGCAGACTCTTGTTCCAGAGAAGCTAAGACAGGACAAACACCCCAAGAGCAACTGAGAGTGACGTTTTGAAGAGGAGCTGTGCCCTAGAGAGGGGCATCCTGGGAGAAAGCCATTTTGAAACCAGAACTTGGAGCAGACACCAGCCACATGCCTTCCCAGCTAACTGGTTTTGCGAATGCCATTGGCCATCCTCCAGTTGAAGGTACCCGATTGTTTATGTGTGACCTTGGACATTTTATGGCCTTGGGGCTGTCACTGTGTAACCAAATAACCCCCCTTTTTAAAAGCCAGTCCATTTCTGGTGTTGTGCAGCCTGGCGGCATTAGCAAACTAGGACAGGGATCATATGCAAAATGTGCCACATATTGTGCTAAATACTTTACATGCATTATCTCATTTAATCCTCAGAACCACTCCATGAGAGTCATGTAGTGTCATTGCCACATAGCCCAAATATCCACAAATGTTACAAATGCGTGAGGTTAGCCATAAGCATAAATCTGAACCCACGTCCTATGGAAAGTCCAGTGTGCTCTTTAATATTTTGTCTTTTCAACCACAACCCCCTGCCCCCCCCCCCCAAATTCTCTGTCCCTGCTCACCTTCTAGGCTCCCATGGCTACAGTCCTCTCTCATCACTAACTATGGCCCACCTGTGGACACTGTCACTTACTTCTCCTTTATTCTCCAAAATACACCAACACAAAATTGTTTCATAATAGACTTTTACTGAAAGTTAAACAGATAATAGAGGACGTCTGTGGCACTCAACAGAAGATGAAGCAACATACAAATGAACGTCACACCTCACTTAAAGCCCCTTAGCATCCTTGCCACGGAGAAGTTTTCATTGGCCCACATTTTTCCTTGTTTAGGAGGCCTTCTAAAAACAGTGTGTCCTGATTTTGCTGCTGTTGCTTCAGTCACAGAACCTTTCGACTAGTGCCCACCACCCCTCACAGTTGCTAACAAGAACTGAGTTAGGGCGCTAAGTGCTTTAGAAATGAATCAGAGTTGCCTTCCAAATTAGGGTGAATCTCATGTTCACTTCTTAAATGTTTTGGGGAGCCACTGTGAGAAATTAACAGAAAGGTGCCCAGCATTGTTCTTCTCATCCCCAAGTTTGTCCTTCAGTCACTTTCTGTGTGGGTCTGGTAACCAGTGCCCTGCACTGTCTTTGCAAGCTGAGAATCTTCCAGAGGAGGTTGTTCTGAGTAACAGAGTAGACCTTTCCTAACATCTGGTAGTTTGCAAGTTGTTAAGGTGGAATTCATCTTTTCTTGTGTCTCTTATTAAACTTATTGCAGTAGAAATGGTAAAAATTTATACAAATAGATACATTGGCTTCTGGATTTTTTATGATGCTGAGCAGGTTCTGGGCTTTTAGAACCAATTCTCCCAAGTAAGTGGCAACCTCACATCTAATACTTCTGGACCAGCACTCTCTAGGTCCCAGCCTAGACTGGCTCTTGGGTCACAGTCTTCCTTTTGTGTTCATCTCTCCTTTTCTCTGAATATTTTGGGCTCCTGTAAAATATCCTCCCTCGAGAGAAATCAGGGAATAACTCCCAAATTTCAGCAACGTCACTATGCAGATTCATTTCTCTGTTCTTGTCACTCCTCTCTTATGTGGTTCAGACTTGGGTGCTATTCCACCCTTTTCAACCACAGGATACAATCTAGATTAAGGAGTTTTTCTGAACTGAAGAGACATTTCTGGAATCTCTACCCTTTGCAAGGCAGGGGACCAATAAGAGTTAGTTTTTTTAACTGCCCCCAGATCATATTCTTAAATAAGACTTTCATCCCACTAATAGTAGGGGGAAAAAGAACAAATCTCAGATGTTAAGAAGAAGCAGAATGCTTCCTTTAACCCCAGTTTTATAGATAAGGGTGCCTAAGATCAGAGAGTTTAAATAACTTGCCCTGGTCACACTAGGGGCAGAACTAGTCTTTTGAAGAGTTCTAACTTACTCTGAAAATACTTCTGAGAATTCTGAACAGTTGCTCCAAGTTCAGTGGGAGGTTTTTGTTTATGAAATACAAGGGCATGAATTTAGTCATGTGGGTTGAGCCCTAATTTGCAATGGAAGCCCAGAGTGTTTGTGCCTGGCAAGACACAATGGCTCCTGGGTCAGTCTTCCCTTCCCTTGTGCTCTCTCAGAATCAGCCTTGCTCATTTGCATAGCCCGTGGCCCTGTCCCTTGTCCCTAGTCTTTTGCAAGCCAGGCATCGTGAAGATCACAGCAGCAGGGCTGCGGTGTAAGTGTTGGGTTTGCTTGCGGTCTCAGTCTGGCCTCTTGGGGCTCCGCAGGGCAGCCAGATGAAATGCAAGATTTTCTTTTTCTATCAGATGTTATTTTCTTATTTTTGCTGTTTGACTTATTTTATGTTAGTTTCTCAGCTCCATCTCAAGCACGTCTGGGTACCAAAAACTTTCCTTAATACAGTTGTGATCTGTAAAGGCAAAGTCCTAAGAAATGAACTAAGGCCCAAAAGATCAATATTGCTAGATAATAACTTGGAGGTCTTAAATTACCTATTTGTCTGTTTGAATCCAAAATTTGGCTGGTAAATTTGCAGTAAATACATGTTAGCTATTTGGGGATCCAAAGTTCTAAGTCAGGAATTCTAGTGGGGCATATGTATATGGATACTGCCCATTTGCTGCCTAGTTCTCACCACTGGTCAAGAAGGAATCTTTAGAAGCCATTTGAATTATTTGCTATTAGGTTTGAATTGCCTCAGTAAGGAGACCTGCTGCAGATTCTGCTCTAACTCCCTGCCTGTAATCTGCATGAGAATATGCACATGAAATGTGAAAGGCGGAAAAAGGATGTGCCAAGGTCAGCTGCTGAGAATGGGCCCTTGGGGCTGAAATCAGAGGGATAAATGGGAACATAATGTGATACCAATCTTTCATGGGATGTTTTCTTTTCCAGCTTTCTTCTCAACGGCACCATCTCCTCAAATTAAAATAGGTTTTCACTGAACATAAAGTGCCTATGTTCATTGTTCATCCTTAAGCCAAACTGTTGGTTTTTAAAACTTAATTTTTGGTTAAGAGCCCCTAATAAGTAAGGTTAACTATAAACAAACAAATGTGTTGAAAATAAAATTAGGGCCTGCTAATTTTCCAGGTGATGGCCATTAGAAACAATGACCACATTAGCACTCCTGGGATTTCTTTAAGCTATTAAAAGCCTTTCTTCCTGATTGCTCAGCTCTCATAGCCAGGGCTAGAAGAAATCATTGAATGCCTAAGAAAAACACAACATGTTGAAGGCTAAAGAAGTTTGTATTAAACTTTTACTCTAAAATAAACCTCTTTTCTCTTTATTCTACCCTCTATCTTCCTTTGCCCACAGAGCCTCAGTTTTGTATAGACTCTTCGCCTCCTCACTCTTTTGAATTAGTAGGCAACAGATTAAAAGAACAAGTTCTCCATCACTTTATCTCATTGGATCCAGTTGGCATGCATACTTGATGAATAGGAGAAAATGAAAGGGACAGGGAAACAAGGTATATTGGTTCATATATATTATGTCCCCCAGCAAAAGCCATATTCTTTAATGCAATCTTGTGGGGACAGACGTATTAATGTTGATTAGTCTGGAAACTTCTGATTGAGTGTTTCCATGGAGATATGACCCACCCAACTGTGAGTAACATCTTTGATTAGGGTATGACCTCTTGACTGAATGTCTTCATGGAAATGTGGCCCCACCCATTCAGGGTGGGTTTTGATTTGTTCACTGGAGTCCTATAAAAAGAGCTCACAAACAGAGGGACCTCAGAGCAACTGAGGGTGATGTTTTGAAGAAGAGCTGCAGCTGAGACAGGCACTTGGAAGATGGCCATTGGAAGCTGACGCAGAATGCCATTTTGCAACACAACCTGGGAGCAAGCAGATGCCAGCCTTCCCAGCTAACAGAGGCATTTCCGGATGCCAATGCCCTTTCTCCAGTGAAGGTACCCTATTGTTGATGGCTTACCTTGGACACTTTATGGCTTTAACACTGTAACTTTGTAACCAAATAAACCCCCTTTATAACAGCCAATCCATTTCTGGTGTTTTGCAAAACGGTGGCATTAGCAAACCGGAACAGATTTTGGTACCAGAGAAGTGGGGTACTGCTGAACTTACAAATACCAAACATGTTGAAACAGCTTTTTAAATGGAGAAGGGGAAGATTCTGGAAGAATTGTGAGGAGCTTGATAGGAAAGGTCTAGACTGTTTTAAAGAGACTGTGAAATTATGGACTCTAAGAATACTTCTGATGAGGCCTTGAACAGAAACGATGAATGTGTCATTGCAAACTGAAAGGAAGGTGATCCTTGCTTAAAAGTGGCAGAGAATTTGGCAAAATGGTGTCCTAGTGTCAGATGGAAGGCAGAATTTGAAAGTGATGAGCTGGATACTTAGCACACAAGGTCACAGTATAATTATTCTTTAGGGACCCGAATTTTTAACCAATCTTATTGCCTGGGACTATTTGATATTTCTTCTAGGTGCACTGTAGGGAATGCCCTGAGTGTAAGTAGGGTAGTTTGAGGTTTCCAAGCAGAATTTGGAAATCTCCCTTTCTCTGCTTGCTCATGACCCTCAGAAAATCTTCTACTGTATTTTCTTTTCATGTCTTTCCTTCTGGGCAACAACGGTCTCTCACAATAGTCTTTCAACTTCAGTAGCTCAGGGATTCCAACATGGTACCAAAAAAGACTAAGTTTTCAGTGGATTGGGCTGCACAAAACAATGCAATAAGTAAAGTAACATCCTTAGAGCATCTTTCATTCATTTCACAAATATTTTTAAGCATCTGCTAGATGCCTTGAATTCTGATTCAGTAGATGATTTAGGTGCATAAAGAGATAGAAAATATGGCTTTACCTTGAATAGAGAATATAACAAATATTTTAATGTTAAATTATAAGGCATGAGTTCAATTGTATTTTCTTGATTTTACTGGGGACCGAATCTCTCATATCTAGAACAGTGCCCAGGAAGTATCAGTTAGATGAATGCATGGATGAACATGTTGTTTTCTTCCAGAAACAATTTTGGGAAAATCAATGGAAGCATCAGACAGTAATATATGATCCAGCCACCCTCCCTCCAGAATAAAAGGCAATAGTAGAAAAGATGAGACAAGTACCCATAGTGCATGTGATTTCACAGGAATTTCAAAGCAATGAAATTCCTCTGTGGATTGGAATATCCAAAACAGGCTTCCTGCTCCTTGCCTCCACCCCTGGAATCTCCTTGACCTCACTTTTGTTCTTCTCCTCTTCTTCCACTGGTCCTTACTCTGACTAGGTACTGGACCAGGTGTTTTATATGTATTAGCTCATTTGATAGTCACAACAATTCTTTGGGATGGATAGTATCCATTTTACAGGTGGGGAAGCCGAAGCTTAGAACGGTTAAGGAATCATCCCATGTTATTAGTCAATGGCTAGTAGCATGCCAGTGGAGATGTGACATCAGGTTTGTCTGTCTCCAAGCCTATGATGTGGTCCCTATGCCTCGCTACAAGGAGGGGGTTCTTTAAACCTGGATAGAAGAAGCTCTTGTTCTTCTCATCTTCCTCTTTCCTTCTGCATCTCAGGTTTCATTCTGAAGATCCACTGTAAAATCTCAGGGTGAGACTCATTTTAGACTAACCCAGAACGAAGATGTGGCCCTGAGTGGGAAAATGACCTTTGCTCAGCCATTTGAAGTCCAAGAAGTTCCCATGTCTCTCATCTTACAAAAGGCTCAGTGACCCAGGGCTTCAGGTGAAATCTGAGATACTTTTAAAAGATAGTGCTTCCTATATAACTAGGGTTAATGGATGTAGCTTGGAAATCAGAATTTAGTGAGTGTATGACCTATCAGAGAAAACATTCAACCTATGAGTAATGACCCCTGTGTATGTTGCAGGAGCTAAATAGGAGATAGAACCAGATCTTTTTAAGGCTCAAGTGTCACTGTTTTTTTCTAAGCCCCCATCGCGCTTTTGGGTCAAGTGTCAGTTTTGTGAGTGCGTTATAGGTTGGTAGGTGTCATTTTACAATAAATGAATTAATACCATGAATCTAATTCTCAATTCATACTTGTAGTATCACATATAAGTATAGATCTATAACTTTTGATGATTCAGTGAACCTGAGATAGTGGGCAAGTATATCCATAGAAGGCCTGTAGGGAAATTTTATTTATATTGATATGAAACAATTAAGGCTCAGTGCCTGTAGTTTCATTTAAACATCAAGAAAACTTAGTTTTATATTTTGTTCTGAGATAGATTATCTTTTGAATGTCTAAAGAGATGAAATAGTTATGATATGACAGTCATCTTTTATAAATGACAGCACAATTTGATGTTATAGAATTTACTAGTTTTAAGAGATAAGAATGCTTGGAATATATGTAAATGGCATTGCCTTGTTCTTTGGCTTTCTTAAAACTGTGTAATGAATTTTAATTTTTAAAAGAATTCAGGGGCAGGGGTGTCCATTTCTAGAAATATGTGTGAACCCATACTATGGTAGCTAAGCCTCTGTATATAAATGCAAAGAGGGAATTTGCATGTTTGATTGAGATGTGTCATGAATCTGAAAAAACTGTTTGATTTTATAGACCCTTTCCAATATGGAGCTACTGAACTTCTCCAAGGAATTGTAGAATGTGAGATAAGCCAAGGATCATCTAGTAGAGTTCCTTGATTACTTAGATGGAAAAAATGAGGCCCGTGGTGGCTGGATAATTCATCCAAGTTTATACATCAGGTCTCCTGATTCCCAATACAATTGTCTTTCCTCTATTCCACTTTTGTGAAAAAGTAGTACAAAGATATATAAGACATAATCTTTGCCTTTAGGCACCATCAGTTTAGCAGTAAATTCAGAAAAATCATTAAATAATGTAATGAACCATGAATACTTTCCAAAGACATGGAGTGTAATGAAAGTACAGAGAAAAGCAGCTTGTCTTGGGGTTGCTGGGAGAGTCCCCACGGAGATGACATTTGAGCCAACATGACATCTGAACATAAAATAGGACGTTGTCCACTGAAAATGGTTGATGATATAAACTGATAGTAGGGAATTTGTTAAAACATGGGAGACAAAAGCGATATGAACAGAGTTGTGGCAAATCCAGATAATGATGGGAACATTGGTTTGGCTTAAGCCTGGAACATTTGGGAGATTTGTAGGAAATGAGGTTGCAAGGGTGGGCTGGGGTCAAACTGTGAAGGGCAATATGTAGGCCTATTCATCTGAGCAGCAGGGGCCAGTGGTGGTTTCTGAGTGGCTGAGATGTGCTCCCTTGTATTTCTTAGGAAGACAATAGACTGGAAAAGGGATATGTTATATACATTTTTATGAATCACTTTCTATGTTCAAACTTCATTACAGGGCACAGTGAGGGAAATTGGGAGACTTAACCGGGCTGCTTCCTCTAATAAGCTCAGAATTTAGTGGGAATGACAAGTCACACAAGTAGCTGTGGAAAGTGGTTGAATGCAGAAAGTGGAACAGGAAAAAAAATCACAGAGTATTTGTCACAGCAGTGCATTCAGCAAGGGATCATTGGAGCTGTGGTCTGCAGGTTCTTGTTAATGAACATTAAATAAATACCTGCTTGTGTGGAGTACATGTCCTCCATAGTGATTCGACAAGAGGAAATACCAACCCAGAGTACATATTTGTAATAGCCAATTTATTAGGCAAAGTCTTACATTTTCATAAAGAAGAATCACTTATGATTTTGGCACTTCACAATTGTTATATATCTTAATTTTTAATTATTTACCAGTGATGTGTTCTTAAGATTATTATTTTTTCTCTCTGGAATAAACACAAGTGAACTGTATTTATTTCAGGAAAAATACAAATGTAAGTAGACCTCTTACAAGCACTAAATATAAGCTTTCTTTTCAGAATCTGAGCCTGCAAATTTCCTAGAAGGAATGAATTAATGTTTGAAAAGCAGCATGAAGATATTATGAACATTAAAACTATGAGAGTTTACTTAATATAATTAACTTGACCCCAAAGCAGGATACTTGAGCCCAGAGATTTTAGGTTTTTATTATATGAGAATATCCCATCACCAGCTATCATTCATTTATCCCATAGTTTTCAGCATTTTACTAGAGGGTGATTCTTCAAGAGTAAATGCCTCTTGAGCACTGAGGATGATGTATACGCAAGGGAGAGTCCAACAGAAAAGTCAAGCTCATTTAAATCCATAGCAGTAATGGAGTCTTCAAATCTCTTTTACAAGCTTTGTGAGGCAACCTCTTTAACAAAAAGGGGAAGAGTAAATTTAGAACTGACCCATCATTATCATCCTGTCATGCTATTGAGCACACATGAATGGGCCTAACCCCTGTTTCTTACAATAACTTGAAAACGTGTACTGGGAAACATGAGGGGAGACTTATTTAATGTCACTCGACCCTCCGTGATTAGAACTAAAGCATTTTGGCCTGTTTTATATTGTTTATCCTGAATTATATTGAGAGGATACAAAGAAAGTCTATGCCCCATTTTCAAGGGGGTTATATTCTAGTTTTTTCACTTGTTCATTCATTCATTCAGCATTGTGTTTTGAGCACCTACTATGTGTCATGCCCTGTTTTGGATGCCTCATGAAGCTCACGTCTATTCAGGGTGGAATAGTATGTTTTTCAGCACTCGAAGACTGGGGGAGCTGAAAAGAACTTACCTAATCTTGTAGCTCATACTCCATTTCATATATTAAAAAACTAAAACACTAGGGTAATCTCTCCAATTAGAGAACCTTCTAATTTGAACCTATTGTCCTTTCTGAACTGTAGTTTTCTTGTAACCTAGAGTTGAGACTGAGGGAGGGAGAGCTGGTGGGTGGTTCCATCATCAAAAGTAGACCATGGCCATCAGGAAATCCTGGACTGTCTAGGTGCGATCACCACCATAGAAAGATATTCACAATATTGTACTGAATGAAGAAAACTGAAAATAGCATAAAATGTATCCACGTTCCTTAAAAGGGATCTATATTTCTTTCTATGTATGCTTACGGAAAAAAATATGGAAGAAGATAAAGCAAAGTGTCAATAATATTTATCTCCTAGGATTAGTTTATACACATGCTGTTTTATATTACTTATCTGAGTTTTTTGTTTGCTTTCATAATTAATTTCCAGAGTAAAATTTAACATTCACACAAAAATCTCTACCTTCAAGTAGATTTTAGTTTTGTTTATTTTGATGAAGGTAGTGACCCAATCATGGCAGCGCAATTGTGATACACTCTAGTATAAAGTTTAGTGGACTTCAGTATCATAAGACTTGGTGTTGGTCCAAGTTCTGCCACTAAATAGCTGTATTATCATAAATGACTCACTTTATTTCTTGGGGATTTGCTCTCTTCATCTGTAAAATAATGATCTCTGATTTCTTCTAGATCTAAAATTTCATGATTTGAATTTAGTTTTAGGGACTAAAGAGAAAAAGGGGTAAGGAAGAAAGCAAATAAAAAATTATGTCAGTAAATATTTGATTCTTATTAAGTATGCTGAGCAAAGAACAGGAAGAAATCAGAGTGTAAATTTCCAATTGTGGGTGCACTAAGATGCTAGAAATAAATTAGCTGTTTCCTCTGTAGTCCCCTAAAGACCAACCCCTTTATTATGATGATGCCGAATATGTTCCTACTCAGAACAATCGGGAGATTCATGCTATCTGAGCATGATATTCTCCTGACTCAGGGTGGAGTGGGATTGGCCTTACTGATCAAATCATACTTACTCAAGGAGGTTCCTGCAAGCAGGAAATCTCAATTTTCATCAATCAGAGGATTTTCTTTAAACATGAGTGGGGGGTCCTCCATCATGTTGTAGCTTCTGAGCTGTCAAGTTCTAATTCACGGCCCTGCTTTAGCTCTGGCTCTAGGTCTTAATGCTAATTGTTGTGTTATCCCCCTTTCTTAATGGGGGAGTCAATTTCTACCTTTTGGGTTTCCAAAAATGGAAGTAACCATACAAACCTCTTCTTCTGGAAGGGGATCAAACCAAAAAGACACAAGACCAAAGTGATATTTCTGCTTGGTGACATCAAGGCTGGGCTGTTTCTGTAGTAGTGTGAGCTGATGTTCTGCGTTTTCTCCAACTTTTCTCTACACCGAGAGAAAAGTTAACAGTACGGCTCCATGGTCACATTAGGTCCCTGCTCACCTCTTTCAGAATCGTGCTTCAGCCTGGGCTCTTGGATCACTGGTGAGCAGATGCCATCCAGACAAGCACTGCTAGCCCAACAGTTCTGAAATTAGCTACCACCAAGCCCGGCTTGTAATTAAAAAGATTGCCACTCTGCCTCCTTGACTTTTATCACAGTCGTTGTGGGCATTCCCCTGCATCGGCCCAGAGGTTTGCCTATAGCCACAACAGTGACTGGCACCAAAAAGAGGAGAAAGTCTTCTCTCATTCAGGTATGAAACTGAAGCCAACATTGCTAGAAGAAAGGGGCTGTTGCAAAGCTATAGGGTGGCCACAGGCAGGGGAGAGAGAGATACCAGGTCTAGGGTTCCGGCTCACCAGAGCAAGTCCTGAGCTGAGCAATAGGTCTCCTTAAAACAGATAACCTCCCCATCACTGGTGTACAAGTTTCTGAGTCTCTGCTTTCAATTCGTTGGGTTATATACCTAGAAGAGGTATTGCCGGTCATACTGTATTTCTGTGTTTAACTTTTTGAGGAACTGCCTAACTGTTTTCCACAGCAGCTGCACTATTTTACATTCCCGCCATGTATTCACCAACAACGTTTTCTTTACTTTACTTTTCTTCTTTTAAATAATAGCTAGCCCAGTGGGTGTGAAGTGGTATCTTCTCCATTATACTTCAATATGCAACTTAACTTGACAGCCACAAGGAAAGTTTCAGATCCGTGTGTGTACATGTACAATCATCACAAATTGTACTTCTCTGTAGTGTGGGACAACAGCTAAGTGTTGACATGGAGTAGCACAATTGGCCATTACATAAGAACCACTTCATATTTTCAACTTATTAGTTTATTAGTTTAAAACATTTTAAAAAATGTTCCATATCCTTTCATTTATTTTAACTTTTTTAATAGAAAATTTCAAATATATATAAAATTGGAGAATGGTAAAATGAATCTCTGTATAATTTCACAGCTTGCCTCAACAATTATCACATCCTGGTCAATTCTTTTTTCATCTAGATCACTTCCATTCCCTCCTTCTCAGATTATTTTGCAAATCCCACATACTTCATTTCATCTGTAAATATTTTAGTTTGTCTCCCTAATAAATAAGACTCTTAACATGACCATAGCATTACTATCAATTGTAAAAAAAAAAAAAAAAATAACAAACAAACCAGTAATTCAATAATATTATCAAAAATCCCATCACTGTTAACATATCCCTGAATTATGAATTTTGTAACTCTGATGAAATCAGGATGTATGGCTCACATATGGCTACTGGTCAATATGTATATTACGTTTCTCTTAGTCTATAGATCTCTCATCTTTCTTTTTGTTCTCTGCAATTTTTTTTTAATTGTTGTTAAGGAACTAAGTCATTTATCCTATAGAGTTTCCCATATTGCTAATTATATCTCCTTGGTGTCATTTAACATTTTCCTCGTGTATGTTCTGTAGATTGTTTAATTAAAGGCATTCTCAGATTCAGGTATGCTTTTCTCAGTACTTTATGAGTGGTGTTTATGTGTGGTGTTTATGTATCTCATCAGGAGATACTTAAGTCTGGCTAGCTTTAATTTTATCATGTTAGCAGCTATTGATAATCCTTGCCTAAATCCTTTAATTCTTTATCCTTCAACTTTTAAAAACTCAGCTATATTCTTATTACTCCCTAACCCTCCCCCCATGCTAGAAGAAGAATTGTACCAAATTGATTCCTCTTTCTTCATATCCTATATCTAATGTGTGAGAGACTCTCATCAACACTACTTTAAAATATAACTAGAATCCAACCTCTACTCATTTTCTTCGCTAATCTCTCCCACTTACCTTGCCCTGGAAAACGGAAACATCCAGCAGGAGGCCTCTGTACTTCTGTCCATGCCTGCTTTAGTCTGTTCTCGACATAGCAGCCAGTGGTCATGTGTAACTTTCTCTCTCTCTCTAGAGTATAGACAAAGTGGTTACACCCTTGTCCTCCAGAAAGATCAGATGAGTTCACAGTGACCTCTGTATGATGCCAACTGTGGCAGATCTGGAAGAAATCATAGACAGAATACCATGGAAGCCATAGGAGGACTGGGTTTCTTTTTAGGCTAAGCTGCCAGGGCAGGATTCATGGAAAATGTGGCACACCATCTTGACCTTGAAGGATGGGCAGATTTGCATAGTGATAGATAGTGGAATATATTCTAGGCCAAGGGAAAAGTGCAAGTTAAGACATGAAGGAAGAGAGGAAAGGATATGTTCCTCCCTTGGCAAAACATCCCACCTGAGTGAGTGCCGATACGTACTGGGTTTCTTTTTGCGGTGATGAAAATGTTCTGGAATTAGATAGTGGTGATGGTTACACAGCTTTGTGAATATAATAAAACCACTGAATTGTAAACTTTAAAATGGCTAAAGTGGTGAATTTTATGTTATGTGAAATATATCACACACACAACAAAAAAAATCCCAACTGGCACCATTTTTGCAAAAAGGAATAGTGTGAGATAAAGCTTATGAGTTGGTTTGAGGGCCATGTTATGCTATATTGAATGTCATGTAAGGAGTCTGAATTCTCTTTGTAGTTAAAAAGGAGGAAGGTTTTCTTGAAGAGGACACCAAGCTTAATGGAGAATGTCTTGAAAGCAGAGTGTAGATCCATTGTGAAAATGAAGGCTGCTTAATTTTTCTAATATCATGAACAAATGTGACTTGCCTAGAACCTACATCTCCTATTATTACCTTCCGGTATTTTCCTGGGATGCTAGCAAGCTTTATGGCAATACTAACTATAAGTTTTCCTTCCCACTCTATGAATGACCTCTGGGAAAATTAGCAAATTAATATTCCCTCTTCTGCTGTTGCTTTGACCTGCCAGTGGAGATGTTCCTGAGTGAAGCACAGCTGAATGGCTTGTTCTCTATCCAGCCCAGGTTCTTTGGAGATATTTCTTCCAGTGCTGAAAAAGGATGTACTAAAGCATGCTGAGCCTTCTGTCTCTCCATGTTTGAAGTGTCTGGAATATTTAAAATAAACAAATAAAAAAACAACAAACAAACAAAAATGCCAAAGCCAGTCTATCGGCATGACATACCACTGTAGCAATGTTGTCTAGGTATAATTTGTAGCACTTTAATCTGATCATAATCACATCCCCTCTGTGATAGCTGTGGAATTTACTCTAAGAGTCACTTTGTGTTTCAAAAAAATAAAACAAAAATAAACTCAAACTTATTTAAATTAGCCAAGTCACCTTGTGATAAAAATATCTGACATTCAGCATCAACTCATTGACCATCTTTCACATGGCAAGTGTGCTAGACTCTAACTAAGCCGGCCCTGGGGTAAGCATACAGAGCTGAAAGAGACTTAACCCTGCCCTGGAGACCTTTATGGGTATAACTAGGAAACAGGTATTGCACAAAGTAAATGGTTAGTGTGTCCAAAGGATCAGGGGCAAAGCTTCTTTGAAGCATAGAAGAAGGGAGAGGACATTTGTCATTTGTGCTAAAGAAGATTTAGGGAAATTTTAGCATTTGTTCTGGAGTTCAAATGAGAAAAAGATGAGAGGAGAGTATTCTAAGATGAAACAGCTTGAGTTAAGGCAGAAGAGAACTGCACACATTTGGCATATAATATATATTATTTCCTGTTTAACTCAATGTGGTAGTGAGTAGAGAAGTGAGCATGTGGTGTAAGATTTATTCACATATCTAGGTTAAGTTCTGACTGTGAAGGGCCTTAAATGGTGTGCTAAGAATTTTTATGAACTTTATTCTTTGGAAGCCATTAAGGATATTTGAGCATGGGAACTACATGACCAAAACTGTATTTGAGGAAGGTAACTTTGGTGGCATAGTGGGGATAAAGGACAGCAGGCAAAGAAACTAAGACCCAGGCTTCTCTGACATTTTCATTAGGGTCTTATAAAGTATGAGAATCATTGAGTCTGTAATGTTCATAATTAAGAAACTTGAACTTGTTTTTCAAGGTCTCTTTCTGGTCAGCAGCAGAATAGCTGCTACTATGGATTATTTTATTCTGCCAGTGTGTGATTTGGGTTATCTGAGAATTCCGTTAATTCTTACATCCCCTGTTTTTTCTCTAGTGGGGAAAATTGAGAATTGGTAAGCTTGAGAAACACTTTCAATATAGTACAACCTTTGTTAGTATTATTGAAATCCCTAGGCCAAGTAGGCCAACTTACCAGCTTATCTCTTTGCCTTTATTTATTCAGTTATTTAACACACATTCACTGAGCGTCTTCTAGGTGGCATCTGCCAGGCTAGGTGATTTGTAAGGGAAAAAAAGCATCATAATAAAATAGAAATAACATGCACTTTGAAGTCAGTAAACAGATTCCAGTCCTAGGTTCTCTATTTATTACCTGAGTGGCCCCAGCCTCCCAGTCATTGAGTTCTTCATAAATCAAATGTACCTATAATATTTTTCTTATGTAATTGTTTGAGGCACAGATGAGATCACTTATTGAAAGCACTTTGTAAGCACACAACCTTGGCTATTGTAAATGATGAAAGAATACAGCGCTAGCATTGCAAGCTGGTATTACCTTTTGACTTTAGCCAAGCATTTGTTCAAATCCAGCAACAAAAACTTTTCAATAAAGGAACAGTTCAAAAAAGCCATGAGACTAATAGCTGTAACATTTAAGATCAGAATCATATATTTTGTGAAAGTATTTGAAACACATTTTGAAAAATTTCCACAAATATTTGTTGTTGTTTTTTTTTTAAGGAAACTGAGGCTTACAGATGTTATCAAGATTACTCATCAGTCCCCAAATGAAGGAATGAGATTAAAGCCCAGTGCTTCTTATTTATGGATAAATAATATGAACAGTAAAATATTATTTTATCTGATTTTTCCAGGTTACCAACATTGGTGAATTCAGAAATGTGTTTTCAGTTGTCCTACACACACTATTATTTTAAATTATTCTCAGCTTCCATCGTGCTTAAAGCATTTTGTGAAACAGTGCCCCCCTGTGGTGAAGGATATACTTGAAAATTCCAATAACTGCTATTTTTAGGGGAGTTAAACAACTGTAAGGCCAGTATTTAACAGACATCTGCGGCAGATGTGTATATTATATGTATTTAATAAATAAGAATGAAGACAGATATAATCTGATTGTTAGTTGGGTATATGGCTTCTTGATCACAGATCTATTAATTCACTTATTAATATATAATGTTACCCTGAGTGTAACTTTAGCTGCCTGTCATTTATAATAACATTAGTTATGTGACATATAATCATCTGAGCAAGAGCACTGCTTCTGCCAAAGCCAAGAGACTTCATAATGATTTTTTTAATGTAGTTAGGTGTGATTTGGAAGAGATATGAGCATAGGAATAGATAAGTCAAAGGATCAACATATGGGACCTAATTTTTATGAAAAATTACTCTTGTCTCATTCTTTTTGTGTGCAACAGATCATGATGATTCATACCTCAATACTTTCCTTCTCAAAAATGCAAATTAAATACTCCTCTAAAAATAGCCTTCCGCAAGTAAAAATATTCAAGTTTATCCTTTAAAATTTTTAGACAGCTTTTCATTAAAATTTTAAAAAGGACCAAACAGTAAGTAAAAATATACAGTATCATGTATATATATATATATATTTTTTGCTTTGAAATGCTGGTAAAATTAGATGAATTTTTGAAACTTGTAGTTCATGTTTTTATGTCCTCAATCATGAATTACCATTCATCTGGGACTATGGGGTCAAAATTATCTTATCGAAAGAGACTTTGTTTTTGGAAACTAAGGTGCATATATATTTGATGAATTGAATTGAGCAAACCTGTTACATTATGTAATTGGGGAAGTGGAACCAGAAGGCTGCCTCTACACTACCAGGAACATTTTCTTTTCACTTTGTCTAGATTGCAGCATCTGCAAAATCTAAACCTCACCACCTCATGAGAGAATTTTAAATCAGATTCCTAGGATTCCAAAGCTTGTAGCCTAGCACTTCCCACCCATCCCCCACCAATCCTTTGCTTGAATTCATTCTGTAAGATTTTTTAAAATAAACTTTTTTATTCTGTAATAGATTTGTATTTATAGAAAAGTTGCAAAGGTGGTGTGAAGAGTTCCCATATACCCCACACTCATTTCCTGATTATCATCATCTTACATTGGTAAGGTACATTTGTCACCATTAATGAACTGATATTAACACATCATTAATTCAAGTCCATAATTTATTCACATTTCCTTGGTTTTTCCCTATTGTCCATTTTCTGTTACAGTATCCCATTTAGGATACTACATGACAGGTAGTCCTTATGTCTCTTTGGATCTTTTTGGTTGTGACTGTTTCTCAGAATTTCCTCGTTTTTGATGAACTTGCAGGAATCAAGTTCAGGTATTGTGAGGAGTACTGGTCAGGTATTTTTCATTGTTAATATTGACCTCAATCACCTGGCTGAGGTAGAGTTTGTTAGGTTTCTCCTCTTGAAAGTTACTCTTTTTCCTCCTCTTTCCATACTATACTGTTTAGAAGGAAGTCACTATGCACATCCCTTAGAGTAGGGATTATGATCTCCTCCTCGAAAGCAGAGTATCTATCTATATATATATTACTGGGAACTCTTCTGCATGGGAGATTTGTCTATTCTCCCTCATTTATTATTTTATTCAATAATTTATATCAATATGAATTTGTAAACATTTATTTTATACCTTGGGTTATGATCCAGTAGTACTTTATTTATTTATTTTTATACAGATAGTTCCAGCTTTGACCATTGGGAGCTCTTTCATTTGACTATATACCATTTGATATGCCTCTATCATTAAGGGTTTTTTCCTTTCCTTCCAAACTTTCTCCCTTCCTCACACCCTTCCCTTCCTTCCCTTCATTTCCTTGTTTTCCTTTCTTTTCATTCTTTCCTCTCTTTCTACCCCCCCCCCCTCCATCTATCTATCTGTCACTGTCTTACTTTTTGGCACTACAAGATGCTGCAGGATCACCTTTTATTTTCTCCACTCCTGTCCCAGAATCAGCTTTATTTCTCTAAGGAGCCCTGGTTTCACTTAATGAAGAAGAGTATTAGAAATCAAGGTCTGGACTCTAGTTTATACATAGTTACTAAGATGCCATTGCTTCTAGACCCTCGCAGCTGACAGAGCAAGGAAATAAATGTGTGCATGCTAACTTGTGTATATACACATATCTGTATCTGTATATATATATCTAAGTATATTCATCTATGTATGTATATTAATATCTATTCATCTATGTATATATAGGAAACTAAACATGACTTCATATTGATGTCTTCACATGGAACATTCTGTCACTTCTTACTTATCTGTAACTTCTTTCATTTACAGTAAGAAACCTGGTTCCATATCCATTAACTTATTTGTTCAACCCCACTATACAAACAAAGCAATTTCAGAATTGTTTATCTATACCACCATGAGAAACAAATTTAAAAATCTGAGCACATTGTGTATGTAGTTTCTTTTATATTTAGTCTTCTTCTGACTTCATTTTAATTCCCCCAATATTTTTGCCCTTTTCAAAGTTTATGTGTAAAGTGTACAAACCAGTGTTTATATGTGTGAGTGTGTATGTGTGTGTGTGTTATCTACAAATAGAAATTTCTTTTCATCTGGATGCCTTCTGTTTCTTTTTCTTGCCCTCTTGCCCTGGCTAGAACTTCCAGTACAATGTTGAATAGCAGTAGCCAGAGCAGACATCTGTGGCTTGTTCCTGATCTTAAGAGGAAAGCTACAAATCTTTGTCTTTAAGTGTGATGATAGCTGTGCGGTTTCCATAGATCCTTTATCAGGTTGTGGATGTCTGTCTGCTCTTAGTGTGATGAGTATTTTCTTTTTTATCATAAAAGGGTGATAGATTTTGTCAAATGCTGTTTCTCCATCTATTGAGATGATCATGCAGTTTTTGTCCCTTTTTCTGTTAATATGGCATATTATATCATTTACTTTGGAACAACTCAGAAACAATCTAATTATTTTTGTGACAGCTCTTCAAATCTTGAAGGAAATAGGTATTATTTATCTCTCTCCCCCATTCGGTTTAATTGAAAGAGCCTCAGATTAGAAATCTGATAAGAGAGCGCTGCTGTTCATTAGCTGTATAAGCGAAGGAGACTTAAGTGGTCTTCAGATGCTGTAAGTGTCTGCTGTGTCGGGTTGCTCTTGCTTCCCAGGTTGGGAGGTTTCTTTGGGATCTACTCCCTCTGAGACCTCCCTTGCTCCTATCTCAATAGCCCAGATCCATTTTACTGTCTTGTGCTTGGATTCTCCATCTCTGCCTGGGCACTATGACATCGTGAATAGTTTTATCACCTCCTGTGGACTGGGCTGAGGTGGGGTCATGCCGTGCAGTCTCTCAGGGACTCGGGCTCCCTCCACAGGATGCTCTGTCTTGATGACAGACTCAGAAACAAAATGTCGAGGCTCTCACAGGAGCATTTCAGGGCCTGGGCCTGAAGGAGGTGTGCATCGCTTCTCTTTCCCGTCTGTCTGGAGTCAGTCACATGACCCCACCTAGCTGTCAGAGACGCTGGGACACACAGTCTATCTGTCTACCTGGGAGGAGAATGGTGGAAGAAACTGGAAGTAGTGTGCATCACTTCTGCCCCCATGTATGCTAGAATTCAGGCTCACCTCCCCAGCTAAAGAGGGATCTGGGAAATGTAGTCTTGCCAAAGGCCCAGAGAGAAAAAGCAGTAATTATACATTTGAAGCCTAGCACCCTCAGGGGTAGATGATTTAGGTCCTCCATGTCATGGAGTAAAATTGCATAAAGTAATGCTTGTGAAAATGCTTGGAATTTCATAGAGTGGTATAAAAATGGATGGCACTAGGTGTATTATTGTTATTAAGGTTGCTGGGATTCCCAAATGAAAGATTGTGAAAGTGTTATGGCAGGTCCTTAGAAATAGTTTTCTGATGACACAATCATGAAAAATACTAATGAGGAAGAAATAGGACAAGTATCCCCAGCCACCAATGTGTAGTAGTGTGGAATGCCTTCTGATGGTCTCCACATTAAGAAAACTATGCATTAAAAATGGTGCCAAGCTGAAAACTGTGGTAATGGTGCCAGAGTGACTGACTCCTTTCATAAAGGGCATTGAAAAAATTGCCTAGTAATACTGGAGCAAATAAAAGAGCAAGGAGTTTGCACAACTCTGTGAGTATACTAGCAACCATTGAGGTGAACAATTGAAATGGGTGAACTGTATGTGAATTGTAGCTCAATAGAGCTGTTACTAAAAAAAAAAAAAGGCAAGAAAAGGATGTGAGTAGGATTAGTAGGATTTGATGACAGTGAGAAGCATTTTTCATATGCTTGGATCTTCCCCAGTAAGGAGAATAATCTCCAAAATCAATAAAAAGGGGTAAGGGGTAGTTGAGGAAATGAGAACACCTAGATGCACAGTTGGGTTAACCTATCGCAGTCTTAAGTAAATTCATGCTAAGAAAAGGTTAAAAAAGGTGAAAGGTACTAGTACCAAATATTGAGAAAGCATTATCTTTTCCAATCCTTGGAATTACTCAGTGAAGTAGTTAATATTATTATCACCCAATTAGAGAGGCCAAGTAACTTCAACGTCATGCATGTAGTCAGGGCCAAAGCCAGAGTTTGAGCACGCTTCTCTCTGGCTCTGGAGAGTGAAAGAGCACACCATGTGTGTGATAGTTCAGAGCAGGTAAAGGACACCCATATTTGAATTGCTGATGTGTTGTTCAGTAGTGAAATACTGCATTCCTAACCCACCCCAGCTGACTTGTCAATAAAATTACAGAATCATTGCCAATAATCTATAAGAAAGTTTGGGCAAGTGAGAGAGGAGCTAAAAGAAAGGAAAAAGGAAAGTGTATTGGTTGTCAAAAAAAAAAAAAAGCTAAACTCTACAGAACTAGTGTTCATAACTGGCAAAATTCTAGAATGGATTAGTAAATATACGGTTTGTCCTGGGAAGTACATTATATTCTGATTCAACTGAATTGTAGGCCATCTGAATTTCCTAACTTCAGAGAGACTCTGTTATGACTTACCGTAGGGTTGCCTTTACAGCTTTTGTATTTTCAAATGAAATTGATTTATTCAAGCATTAATTGGTAATATAATTTTCCTTGTGCTGTAAATGATCCTAATAGAATTTGTTAAAACATTTTAAATTAGTAATGTAATACAGTTTGTTATGCTAATACTTGCCATAGACTGTCAGATGATGGTTTAACATGGATCTCATCTGATGTTTTCATGATTCTTCATGGAGCTGGAATCTACTTATACTAGTTTGGTAAACTGACCAAAAATAAATGTCAAAAGTCATTGAAGCCATTGAGTAAAGGCTATGTTTTTTCCCTAAAATCATGGCATCCAATTCAGAAATATTATAATATTTTTCTTCTAATTTCTGTAATCTTTTAAACATAATTGTGTTTTAACTTTGCCCAGTTAATGGAAAAAGCCTTAAACCCATGAGAGTTTCTTTTTAATAGCAAAGTGAAATCTGTTTTGGTTTTCAGATGATCCCATCACAGAAATGAAAGTTTTTCTCTATTCCTGTTTAACCAGAGTACCCTCATGTTCTTCTATGTGTAATGCTATATAAAGTACTTTAAAGGATGTTATATTATTTTTCATAATGGCATCAATGATACTTTTACTGGCAATTTTTCCTTCACACTTCTTAGCATCCTGGCATAATGTCATGTCACTAAAGCTTTGAATTTTAAAGCTCCTTGACCATGAGTGAAGAAAAGAAAATTGCAAATTAAAAATATGGATGTAATACTCATTTATACTGCAATGTGTTATTACCATTTGTGGAAGAGGAATCTCTTTGATGGAGGAAATGATGAAGGGAAAAGGGGTGGTTCTGTCTACAGTGAATGAGCACCATCAGATTTTAGTGCCCTTTCCCTCTGTCCCACAAATAAAATCTCAAATCTCACATTACGAAAATCTCAAATCCCACATTACAAAATGGAAATCACTTGTAATGGAAAGAGACTTAGATCATATTCTTTTGCAATGACAAATTCTTACTGAGAATGAATGAGTTCATACTGAATATCCTGTTTTTTGCAGACAGTTAGCTAAATGATGTCTCATCTCTGGATTGATGGTAAAATTTGTGAGGACAAAAACAGTCATATGGTTATATGTCAGCAAATAGACGAAACACAAGAAAACATACTCTAGTGGCAACTCTGTGAGACCACAGAATCTGTGAAATACTTCCTTACCTATAGGAATGGGAATAACCACCACCTCTTTTGCAGTGTTTAGGGGTGACTGTATCTACACACAGAGGCGGAAAACAAAGTATGTTTTATTAACGATATCTTAAGTGTGTCCCTCCAGCGTTCTAAGGGGTATTGATCCCCACTAGTTTGTTCATTGCTTTCTTCTAGCTTCTCTTCAGTCTGAAGGCTCTAAATCCATCCAATGACAGAATTCTTTCAAGTGCCCTCTAGGGCCATTTTTTGCAGTGAATGGAATAATTTTCTATTTCTTATGTTCAGTGCTGTGGAATTTTTGTTTAATTCATACGACTGTTCTTTGTTATAATTAATGTCCAATAGAGCTCCAACCCAAGGAGTCTGCATTGCCCTGTGTGCCCAGTCAAATACCACTAGAGGGGACCGCTACCCGAATACAATTCAAATAAACTTAATTGCCCCAAAAGTCCCTCTTGGGCATAAGGAGTTGGGCTTTGTTGTAGTTGTTGTTTTATGAGCTCAGTTAACCTTTTTTGGTGTGGGATAAATGTTGAAACAAAAAGGAAGATTCCAGGCAAGTGACTGTTACTCTCTTACCCTATTGCTCTCCTTCAAGGGGAGTGTTCTAGTTTGCCGGAATGCAAAACACCAGAGATGGATTGGCTTTTATAAAGGGGGATTATTTGGCTACAAAGTTACAGTCTTAAGGCCATAAAGTGTCCAAGGTAAGATATCAACAATTGGGTTCCTTCGCTGGAGGATGGCCAATGGTGTCTGGAAAACCTGTTAGCTGGGAAAGCACGTGGCTGACGTCTGCTCCAGAATTCTTGTTTTAAAATGGCTTTCTCCCAGGATGTTCCTCCCTAGGCTTTAGCTCCTCAAAAATGTCACTCTTAGTTGCTCTTGGGGCATTTGTCCTCTTTTAGCTTCTCCAGGGCAAAAGTCTGCTTTCAAAGGCCATCTCTAAAATGTCTCTGTAAGTTGAAGCTCCTCTCTCAGCTCCTGTGCATTCTTCAAAGTGTCCCTCTTGGCTGTAGCAAGCTTGCTCCTTCTGTCTGAGCTTATATAGTGCTCCAGTAAACTAATCAAGGCCCATGCTGAATGGGTGGGGTCATGCCTCCATGGAAATTATCCAGTGAGAGTTATCACCTACTGGGTCACATCTCCATGGAAACACTCAATCAAAGAATTACAATCTAATCAACACTAATACATCTGCCCACACAAGGTGGCATCAAAGATAATGGCGTTTTGGGGGACATAATACGTTCAAACTGGCACAGGGAGTGTAGGTCTTGATTGGACCAGGCTAGGAACTCTGTGAGTGAAACAGTGGCTCATGTCTGCCTTCCTATGCGCTCTGCCTTCTGCGCAGATAATCCATTACAGACAGGACCATCAGGAACATGGAAAATAATTTCATATGTGCCAAAGTCCTGCAGTAATTCCACCGCAGCCTCTCAGTGGTTCCTTAGCTTAGGTTAATACAGGACCAACATAGTTCTGGTGCAGGGAAAATTTATCTCTACCTTGGAGTTATCCCAGGATCAATTTACCGACTCTGGGCAAGTTTCACCCAGCAATGATTCAGAATAACCTGCCGGGAGAGGTGGTATATAAATCAAATAAATAATTACTTGAACTCATAAATCTTTCTTAAATTAGCCGTAAGTAATTTCTTTGACCCTGATTTTTTTTTAGAACCCATGATTTCCAAAGCTATAAACTTAAGTCTGAATGAAAGTAAAAAGGGCTAAATATATAACTATATACTTTTGCAGACCATCTCTATTTTTCCTTCTATATTAAACCCATTTTTCTGTCTCAGAAATTTTTAAAATCTTAAGAAATCTCCCTAAATAGTAGGTGACCCCAAAGGTGACAATGTTGTTTCAATCCTGTTTTGGCACAACCACTCAGGAAATTAATCCTCAAGAAAAAAATGCTTGAATACTATAGAACCAAAGATACATAAATTTTTCTTTAATTCAAATAGAATTGTTTCTATTTGTTAGTTTGTTACTACATTATGCAAAAGCAGCTATAGACATTATCTAATTCAGAAAGTCTGTTTCAGTTAGTCTGACATAAAATTCACTTTTGAGGACGCTGGTGTGGCTCTTTAAAAATTTAGCCACTATCTTCTAGAGCAGCTGACTAAAGATGGCAGAGGCTCTCGTGCCTGCTAAGTTGCAAAGCCAAACCACGTAAATTAATACATCTACGTAACCCAAAGCAAATGTCACGGGCAGAAAATTCCTCTGCTTCTTCCATGGGGAACTCTAGGAATCTGGCCTTCAGGTTCAGAACGATCAGAGATTTATCTATTTAATGATCCTCGGTGAGTCTTCTGAGCTGCCTCCGGAAAGCCAGCTAGTATTATATTTGTGGAACGACCAATTATTTTAATTTTAAAATAAGTACTTGGTTGTTTTCTGTTTTCTTTATAAACCTCAGATGTTAGTTGCTAGTGTTTCAGGGTGTGGGGATGGGAGAAGGGAAGGAATAGTACAAAAAGTTCACCTATTTTGTTGCTTTATCCCTTCAGCAGTTTTTGAGAGTCTTTATGTGTTTGTCTGAAAGTATAATATCCTTATGGAAAAGGGATCTCTTTCTTATTAACCACTGAGAAACATCCAAAGCACTGCATATCATGAATGCTCATATAGCTTCTTTTGGTATTGGCTCATTCATTTAGTCATTCAAGCACATATATTCAGCACCTACTATGTGCTAAGATGAATGTGAAATGCTTTTATTTTCTCTCAAAGATGGTCTAGGTTGGAAGATAAACATGCAATAATATGTGGTAGGAAGTTATATGAAGTACTGATACGTAGCAGACCTAAAATTTTAGACATTTTTGAGGCTTATTCTGTTGTTCTACTCTGCATCCATGTCTGCCAAGAGATTTGTGAAACGAAGATTCCAGATCCTTAACTGGTCATCAAAATGACCCAATTAATAATAAAGACTTTGTAATTCATGGAAAACAGAAAAATTACCTCTTTCCCTAACTCTAATTCCTGCCAGCCTGAACTGAGATATAAACACTCTCTGAGATTTCCAGAGGGGGAAGAGGAGGCCACAAAAGAGACCTCAGTGGATTTGAGGAGATGGAGGGAATATAGGAAATTGGTATTCTGCTTTCCAGAAGTTTGAAAGTAACAATCCCAGAAGTGCATTCTCCATGGATTTGAGCAAAGTGAGAGAGGTAATTACGGTCAGGCCAAATACATCATTTAAAGCAAACCCTTGTGCAATGGCCAAGCTGAGATGGCCCACAATGAGTCAGATTTGAAGGCAGGCCCATCAGAAAATCAAAACTAGTGACTGGTCATCTTCTCTTCACCCTATCACATTGTGTACATAGATGGACCTGAGAATCCTAAGCTAATTGTTTAATTGATTGAATGATTTTTAAAAGATCCTGAGTTTATATTGAATTATGAAGATTTAATTTTTTTCTGCAACAAGTCAGAAATGAGAGCTTGTATACAAAGTTACATTTTAGGTAAATTAATAATAAATTTCAACAAATCTAAGAATTTTGATTAAAAGATATGCATTATTTTCTGTATAATACTAAGAAAAAAATGTCAAACTAAGATAGAATGCTTTCTCATCACTTACAGTTTTTATACTAAAAAGGTATTTTAGATTTATTTAGACATGGATTTTTTTCAGATATCACTCTTGAACATAATTTTAAAGAAGATACAAGCAAACTGAATTTTTCCAGTTCTCCCTAAATGTTCTTCTTCTTTACATTCTAATGATTCTGAAAAACATTTTGACTCTGAGTCATTAATGCATGTGTTTGTCTTTTTTTTTTTTTTTTAGCAATAGCTTCCTTGGTGTCATCAAACGAATCAGCAATGCAGCATTTCTTTCAAGAATTTAAACAAAAACTAAATGCTGGGCTTTGAAGCTGGCTTTGCAATGATATAGAATTACCCTACTTTTGGCTCCAGCTTCAGAACTGTGCCTAAAACATGTTGTATTCATCAGTCTTTAGGCTCCTCGCTTATGAGACTGGTTAGATGGTACCAGTCACCAAGGTGTAAAAAAATAAAAATAATAAGAGCTAGAAAGTGAGGAAACATGATAACCTGCCTTGTGATATGTACAAGCTATCTGTTGATTGCAGCTGTTTTGGAAAAACTCCATTGGAAGCCACAAGTGGGATGTGTAATCACATTTGGTTCCAATTAAGAAAATCATAAAAGGCATCTGTCACAACTTTTTACCAGAAAATGTCAGTAAAATGGAAAGGGCACATGCCTGTATCAGATGACAGATACTCCAAAAGTGAACAGATTTATGGCAACAAATATTGGAGGAAAAAGAACTTGTTCCTAAAATATAAGAAAAAACATACTCAGAGGGAAAAAAAACAAAATAGGAACTTCCATATGAATTGTCATTGAGACTTGCCATGTTTGACTTTGCCATGTATATGATTAGAGAAGCAGATTTGTTCTATTTCCTCATTGAATAATTTCAGTCCTGTCTTCATTTCTATCAAAGTTCATCAGGCAAATGAGAGGCAAGATGGTGTAATGATAGGAGAATTGGTGTCTGTTCCTTTGCCATGGATTAGCTCTCTAACTTTGGGAATTTAATTTTTGTGAGTCTAAGTTTCCTTATTAGTAAAATAAATAAACCGAGCATGTGAAGATAGCACCCGTGTCTCCTCCGGTTCTAATGTTCTACAGTACAAATTGCCCCAGACCATCATTAGTGCTCAATTTTGGCCCCTGATATACATCAAATCTACTAGCTTGTCCCTTTTCTTCTCTCTCTTTTCTCTACAAATAGTTACTCTTTCTCTGGCCTGGTGATAGTCCAATGAACTTTGAGGGTGAGACTTAGGGATCTTCCTTTTTTTGCCACACTGTCTTGTGGCCCCAGTTTTGTTTAACTTTGCTTCATAAAACTAGTCCATAAAACAATTGCAATAAGGTTGTTTGCCTGCTTTCCCTGATGTCCAGAAGTTCTTCTTCAACATGTACAAAGAGCTCTGGTTCATTCTTGGTTCAGACATAAATATATGAACATATGGTGCAGTATTCCAAGATGTTTGGGCTCCAAAAGACGTGAGATGTTATTTGACTCTGCTTACCAGCTTAGAAAGCACTGAGAAAATTGTGCCCTGCTAAAAGGAGAAGAGGTGAACTAGAGCCTGAAGAATGAATGGGAGCTAAGATCCAGGGAAGGCATGACTGTCTCCTGGGAGAAATACACCATAGAAACTGCTTCAAGAAAATGTGACATATAAGTTAATAAAGGCTCATATTATGAATGTCCTGGCTGATTTCCATAGGAGAGAGAAACAACCAGACAAATCACATATATGCATCCTCTGTGGGAAGAAAAATTATTTATTCACTTAAGTAAGATTCTATACTTTGATTTAGTACATGGATTAGTGATTAAGAGTGGGACTCTCCTGAGAAGTGTAAAGTATGCAAAATTCAAAAGTAAACATAGAATTGAAATAGTTTTATTTGCTAAAGGTTTATATATATCTGAATATATGCAGAAAAAAATCAGATTTTCAAACTTGCAAAATATGAACTCATTTTGGACAACAATTGGTGATATTATTAAAAGAACACAAGGATCAGATGTGTCTTTGGTGTAGTGTGTTCCAGCCCTTCATTGTGTTTTGTTCTGATGGTATGCCTTTGGTCCACAGCACCAGAATGTCATGCCTAGTTTTCCAGTTTCACTCACATTCTTCCAGTCTTTTCTCTATCACAATTTTTATTGAAGCATACCAAGACAAGGTCTCTCCTTTCAAACGAAAATGACATGTTATGGAAAGAAAATATGAATCAAGGGGCTAGGAGATGGTGAAGAAGGCTCCTTTTATGATGCCCAATGTGTGGTAATAGTAATATGTATTTAGCCACAGTAATATGTATTTGATGTTCTAAGTTTGAATTATAGTGTGAGTCTGTTCAAGGTAGGGATAAATGATATCCCACTTCTAAAAGTGATTTAGGGTGTCTTCTTGAGTCTGGAGACAGAGTTTTGCAACCATTCTACTGGGGGAAAGGGTCAAACATTTTAAGATAGTAGCACTTAGCATGAGTGTCTAGCACAGGGATTACCTTAAGAAAATATTTGATACAACTGATTGTATACTTTGGAGGATTGAATATTGCGTGAATATATCTCAATAAAATTGCATAAAAAATAAAAAATAAATAGTCCTTAAAAAAAAGAAAAGAAAATATTTGATCAGTGAACTGCTTGGAATCAGCAATCCTATGACAGGGTTAGAAGGTTAGTCCATTGTATAAAGTCAGACACTTAGCACCAGTTAGGTAGGGTTGTGTGCAAGTGCTTGCGTGTATGCATGGACTCTCGTGTGCACACATGAGAGTTACTGATGTTGGTCTAGTTAACATTGTTTAGTTCCATAGAAAAGGATCAGCAATAGGCTTTGGGGTAGAAAACTTAACTTTGTAATTCAGTGGCGTTGAAAGTAGGGGGAGAAGTATTTTGCCTTTTAAGTTGAATCTGGCCAATTGTTTAATATATGAAACTGTACACATGTAAATCACAGCAGTTGTATGTACTGGAAGTAAAGTCAAACAAACAAAAATGGCAAGAAAGGAACTTGGGTACTTAAAAAAAAATCCATTCCATAATAAAGTAAGCAGATATTCCACTGCACGTTAAAATTTTCAGCGTAATTTACCCTCCATCTCCACCATTCAAAAAGGCAGCTTTAATAAATGAGTTGCAGTGATGACCTTTCTCAGCTCTACCGATAGCAATAAACTGAGCTGAACATTCCCATCAGCTAACAGGACAGAATTCATTACTAAACAAAGGTTGCTACACTGCCTTTGACTGAGATATGTACCATTAAAATGAATGCTACTTCACTTGTAAACACAATGTCTTTCACCATAGGAGCCCTTAAATACCATTCATTGATTATGTGGATGACTTACGATAATATAGCCAAAGATTAGCTGAAGCTTGTTGTATGTTTATTAAACTGCAGTGCAGATCAATATGTTCTTTTTTGAGAGGGTTGATTTGTTGCTTCGTAAATGAAAATCTTTATTGATGGCATATATGGAATATTATGGTCAGATTTACAGTCCTGACAATTCAAGTTTAGTTATCCTTCTATTCGAGATATATTAGAGTGAAAATTGTATCCATAAAATTAGGCCAGGAATTTGAATTTTGAAAACTTTGGGTAAATATGGACATTTGTTTCTACCAATGCTAGCTTTATTAATTATTGAACAACACCTTGAACTATACTGACTTGGGGAATAAACTGGTGTTCTTGTATCCAGGTTTACATCACTTGTCCTCATGTTAACTATTAACAGCACTCTGTTGTACTTTCCAGTGTCCTAGTTTAGGTGATAAATTACATAGTCATATTAGGAATATATGAAATATACTTGATCTTCTGCTTACACTTTTATCAGGTTCCACATGTAAAGCATTCCCATGAATCTCTATGAATTTCATAGGAAGTCCTCAATTACCCAGATGCTTAGGAATTGTCCCTGGTTATTCTCTGCTAATAATCACAGTGGTAATTAATAGTTGATCTCAGACATTGTTCCAGTTGTTTTATATAGATATCTCATTTCAGTCTCCCCAAACTCTGTAAATTAGGTATTATTAATTCCCCCATTTTTTTTCAGTTGGGAAAATAAGGCGCAGAAAAATCAAATAACCTGTCAAAGTTTACACAGTTAATAAATAGTAAAGCTACACATTTTCTAGTATTTGAGGTTAATGGTCTACCATGAAAGGTGGGTTCTCACTTGACTAAAAAATAAAAACAAGAATTTTCCATGCTTATAATTAGTATAATAGACCACTGAGTAGTGTGTGATTAGGACTTCACCTACCTGGAGTTCATCGTCATAATACAGTCATACTGGCACTTCCAGACTGGCTCAAGGGAAAGATTCTTTGGTCAGAACCAGAGTCACAGACAGAGATGAGTATATAAGAAGTATTTGGTAAATTTCCAACACTCCACACTGGGAGGAAGAGCCTAGGCAGGTGTGAAATATACGATGGTCTGCACTTTCTTGGTGTAGCCAGCCAATCGAGCCGTTCAGTTTTGCCCATAGCAGATGGACTGAGGCAACCACACGCGACGGGAGAAATCTGCCCAATGTCTTTGTATTTGTTACACGTGCCAAATTTTCTTCCCTGAAAGAAACAGCCCGCCAGGATCCACTATGTAATCAGGCACTTTGAAGCTCAATAGACATAAATGAACAAATCTAAAGGAATAAATGATTCCCTCAAAGGATACCTGCCTACTTTTTCCTGGAAGAGTGAGAGAACCTCTAATCATTTATTTGTCTGTTTTTCCACCCCAATGAATGGAGCAAATTGTTTTGTATAACAGTTTTTTTCATTCTGTATATGACATCCGCTTCCATGTTGCATGAATTCTGGGTTATTTTGTTTGCTTTTAAGTCAGAAGGACAAGAGTTGTACAAAGGCAACCTTTTACATAGACCCCACCAAGAATTCTCCTGGAATAAGATACATGTTATTTCTTTCCTTTACGGTGAGATGATAGTGACGGTTTGGTAGGAAGATATGCCATTTATTATTTTTAGAGATCTGAGTGCTGCTGGTAGAGGTAACCTGTTCTATTTATATAACATATTCCTTTTTTGTCCTCCATTACGATTCCTTTACATGGCTGATATCAATTAATCATCACAGTAACCTGTTCAGAAAAATAAGGCATTTCATTATTGAAAATGACAGACTGAGAGATAAAATAACCTGCCTCAGGAGAACAATTCAACCTGGTTTATAACCATTTCTCCTGACTCCAAATCCAGAGTGAGAGCACGATAGTATATTTTTGTTAGGATTGAATCCAGCTCTGAGCAACAGAAAAATGAAAAGAATAGTATTTTTAAGCGAGGTAGAAATGTATTTCTCTCTTACATAAAAGGAAGGAGGTAGAATCAAAGTTCTGTCTATATTGCTTTTATATTTTGTTTTCAAGATATCCTAAGGGACCTGTATGGCTGCTTTAGCTCCAGCCATCATAAAAACATCTCTGCTAAGTATGAAAAAAAAAGGAAAGAGAAAGGGCATATTTTAACCTTTTAAGTTAAGTACATCTTAAAGGAACTGCTTTCGAAGTTTCACTCTATACTTCTGTTTACATTTTTTTGAAGGGAATATAATCACCTGACCTTAATTAGCTGCAAGGCTGACCAGGAAGTGTTTTTATTGCAGAAAGCCATGGGCCAAACTAAAACTCAAGGATTATATTTCCACAGAAGAAAAGAACAGGTATTATGGGACAATTGGCAGTTTCTCACTTAAAAGAAATGGCCGTGGATATCATCAAGTTCAATTTCTGATTTTATGGTTTAAGAATCTGAAACTAGTCTGAATTAATAGTTTCTAGTCTCCTAGTCCAAACTTTTGCCAAAAATATGCCTCCTGCTAGCACTTTTCGCCAGAGTTTTCCTGGATGGAATCTTCCTGTCAGGCTTCTGTCTTTCAGCCCGTCTATGGGCTATAGTTTTTGTTAGTAAAAGGTGATTTTTGTCTTGGAAGCATAGATAAAATAATGCATTTTTCTTTGATAATTTGTTCCAGAATAATCCAATAACAATTTCATAACAATTTTGATACAATGGAACTTGAGTTTACATTTGCAATAGGGTGATACTTTAATATAGTGATTTTCAAAAAGGTGCAATTTTCTATACCTGTACTGAAAAATAACCACAGTCATAGAATCCCTATTGTTCCAAGTGTGTAGGGAGCTCAGTATTGATTCAGCTCTTACTATTTCGGTTAAAATGATAGCCACTGAAGCCATGCATGATATTGCTTTACTGAGAAGTGATTGCTGATTAGCTATGGCAGTGGAATACTATAGCATCACATTTCACTGACCACTGAATTTAAGAATCCATTGATGGCTCATGACTTTTGATGTTTTACTGATTTTTTTTTCCGTTAACTATTGTCTCTAGTTTGCATTGACTGTATTTTTTCCCCAATACCCCCCCACCATCACTTCCAACACTGCAAGGTTGACATTCATTTGTTCTCCCTCATGTAAAAACATATTTGTACGTTTTATCACAATTGTTGAACACTCTAGGTTTCACTGAGTTACACAGTCCCTGTCTTCATCTTTCCTCTTTCCTTCTGGTGTCCCACATGCTCCTAACCTTCCTCTTTCAACCATACTCACATTCATCTTTGTTGAGTGTACTTACATTGTTGTGCTACCATCACCCAAAATTGTGTTCTAAACCTCTCACTCCTGTCTTTTCCTATCTGTCTGTAGTGCTCCCTTTAGCATCTCCTGTAGATCAGGTATCTTGTTCACAAACTCTCTCATTGTCTGTTTGTCAGAGACTATTTTAAACTCTCCTTCATATTTGAAGGACAGTTTTGCTGGATGTAGGATTCTTGGTTGGCAGTTTTTCTCTTTCAGTATCTTAAATATATCACACCACTTCCTTCTTTCCTCCATGGTTTCTACTGAGAAATATGCACATAGTCTTATCAAGCTTCCTTTGTATGTGATGGATTGCTTTTCTCTCACTGCTTTCAGGATTCTCTCTTTGTCTTTGATGTTTGATAATCTGATTATTAAATGTCTTGGCGTAGGTCTATTCAGATCTTTTCTGTTTGGGGTACACTGTGCTTCTTGGATCTGTAATTTTATGTCTTTTATAAGAGATGGGAAATTTTCATTATTTCCTTTAGTATTGCTTCTGCCCCCTTTCCCTTCTCTTCTCCTTCTGGGGCTCCCATGACACATGCATTTATGTGTTTAATGTAGTCATTCAGTTCCCTGAGATGTTGCTTATATTTTTCCATTCTTTTTCCTATCTGTTCTTTTATGTGTAGGATTTCAGGTGTCTTATTCTCAAGTTCCTGAGTGTTTTCTTCTGCCTCTTGAACTCTGCTGTCATATGTCTCCGTTGTGTTGTTCATCTCTTTTGTTGTTCCTTTCATTTCCATAGATTCTGCCAGTAGTTTTTTCGAACTTTCAATTTCTACTATATGTTCACTCAGTGTTTTCTTTATATCCTTCATCTCTTTTGCCATATCTTCCCTGAATTTGTTGATTTGGTTTTTGATTTAATTTAGCATATTTCTTTGAAAATCTTTGTTTCATTAAAGTGAAATAATATCTCAAATGTATCTTCATTGAGGTGTAAGTTTGTTCCTTTGACTGGGCTATAGCTTCTTTTTTTCCTAGTGTAATTTGTAATTGTCTGTTGTCTATGCATCTGTTTTCCTTGGTTACCCCAATCAGATTTTTCCAGACCAGATTGGGTTCAGGTCTCAGAGTGGGGCTATATTCAGAGTCAAGTTTCCCTGAGGGTGTATCTTAGAAGAATGACAGACTTTCCTGTGAGGCCTCTAGCCACTGTGCTTTTCCTAACCTGCCCAGTAGGTGGCACTTGTTAGCCTGTCGCTCCTGACTGGTGTAAAGAGGTGTGGACTCTTTAATCCTAACTTAGGTTATTTCTGTTTTGACTGTTTTCCTCCAGGGCCTGGTGTCTGAGTTCTGAGGAGACGGCAGGCCCTTGAGCTGGGTCCCACCTCCTTCTTCTTAGGAAAGATACACCCCCTAGGGAGCTATCTTCTGCATGTGAATAGCTCCTTTGTCTCTCTGACTCTGTTTTCTCCACCCCTGTCTGGTTCAGAGTGCTGCAAACTGAAAATGGCTGAAGCTGTCTCCACTGAACCACTCAGGTTGAGAGAGAGAAAAAGGGAGAGAAAGCCCCTTTGCAGATCCAGTCCATGGCCCCCCAGTTTCACTTGTCGGCCAGATAGTGCAGCTGGTCTTCTGGGCTCCCTTTCCCAGGGCACAGGTATTTTCTGGTTCTCTAAGGTCAGTCTCTAAAAGTCTCCGTATTTTTTTCTTGTTTTAAATTAAATTAATTTTTCCCTCTCAGTCAGCCCCACCTCCTCTCCACTGGGAGCAACTTCAGGGTGCTTTGCTGCTTGTCTATGTTTGTAGCTTGTATTAAGCAGTCCACATTTGTTAATTAAAGCCCCAGTTGGAGCTATATTTGCTATATTTGCTCACTCTGAGAATGCTAGTTCTGCAGTTTTTACTTACAGATTTTTATGCTGCAATCTCAGCCTTTTCACTCATCCAGGTTGGTGTATGATATGTAGACAGTCACGGTTGTCCCCCAGCAATAATTTCAGATCATTTACTGTTTGTTCCTGGTTGTTTATTAGTTGCTCCAGGGGACTAACTAAATTCCACACCTCTCTATGCCACTGTCTTAGGTCCTCCCCCTGTTTTACTGATTTGACGGAATGTGGTATTCTACAGAAGAATGTGTTTAATCTGTAGGTTGGTTCATTTCAAAACAAAAAGATAACCCAAATCAGTTTTCAAGTGGTCATAGCTTTAGTAATTTTCCCCCTAGTCCATCTATGAAAGTTGGCTTATCTCTTGCATGTAGTAAGAGAATTTTTAAAGGTAATTTTTTTAATGAAGAATTTTTAAGATAAAAGTCATGAAGCTTATAAATGTAAAATGAATTATGCCCAAGTTTTTATTTAGCTCATTAATTAATAAGGGATTTGAGGAGATGTTAAAAAAACAATTCAAAGAAGAATTTAAAAGATACATGTATAGGCAAACAAATACTGAAATGAATTTATTGCAAAACTGGCCCTTTCACATTTGCATCTCTCTGAAAAAAATCATTTGCATTATTATCAGTTTTCTACAATTTACAGGATCATAAGATAGCTTAAAGACAATAAGAGTCATGGACATATAGAGAATTAGATAACCCTGAAGGCTCCTCCAGATGATGCCTGATATTCTACTGTAGAGCCACACAATGATCATTTTTGCCCATTTCAAAGACTACAATTTTCCCTGACAACTTCAATATTTGATATTTGATTGCTCTAGTGAGGTCTTTATAAAATAGAACCATCATATTATAATCACTTAAAAGAACATAAGAGAATCTTAGGTTTTTATAAAGACTAATCACAGAGGTACTAAAAATGTGCTACAACATTCAGAGAAATAAGATTTCTTTGCTGATCTATATTTTTTTCTTCACCCGTCTAAGTCTTTTGATTTGAAATCCTACTTACCTGTATCTTTTCTGTTTTGGTGGGTTCGGGTGAAAAAATAAATTACAAAAACAAATCCTCATTACCCAAATACATTGCTTTTCCCTTAGCCCCATAAGCATACGATTGGCCATGTTAAATACAGAAAGAGGTGCTTTATTGTTTGCTATTGGGTTTTTTTTTTTTTTGTATAATAGGCTATTTAGAAGTCTAAACATGACTCTGTTGAGACACATAAAAATTGCTCCCCATGAGAAGAAAGGAAATTTTTAAGATTTAAAAGCTTTTTGGGAAGTCTGTTAATCGAAGACAAAATTGGACAATCTCAGATCTTATGGGTCATATGATGAAATTAAGTGAAATTTAAAGTCAAAGTCATCTTTGAAGTGTACTTGTCAATGTTTTTACTCAGCTGAAATAATTATTTGTTTTGAAAGTACTTGTCTAAATAATTACCCAAGCTGTAAAAGTGGATATTGTGGCATTATGTACTGTGACTCGAATTCCACAGAATTCAATAACCCACTACCCTCCATCTATCCACACACACCTACCCTACAGACAATCCAACCTTTCGTCTTCAAGAAGTTAGGTTTTTTGAAGCAAATGCCTCTTAACACCCTCAGACCTAGAGAACCCAACACCCTTGTCACATTCATGATAAGAGGATGGAAAATAATACTTGCAGTCTAACTAATTTATTCTTATTCTGAAGATTATATAGGAAAATAGATACCTAGTCAGGTTGTCCTGCCACATATGTAAAGTTGCCGGCACAAATTTGAATCAAGAGCACAGCGTGAGGTCTTTGAGCAGGAGAACAGAACCAAATTAACCAGTGAGTGATTCTGGCAGCTACAACCCACTTAGTGGTGATAGAGAAATTGGGAATTCCTAAGGTCTCAGGATATTGTCTCACAAATGTCAAGATTGTACTGCTTCGATAAAGTGCTTACTGGCAGGACAATGAATGAAATTAGTTAAGGAAAGTAATTGTAATAACATGGTCTTTTAAAGAACAAAACCAATGACCTCTTTTGGGTTAGCATTGCCTCCCCCTGACAATTTTTCTTGATGCAACTAGAAAGAAGAAAACCAGAAGGAAGAAAAAGCCATTAAAAAACATAAGTTGGAACCATTTAACTTTTCAGTCCCAAAGTCTCATATTTAACTACAACCCTGCTCCAGTTTCCCATTATCTTCTGTTCAGAAAATCAGTGAAGCATTCTTATCTTCAAAATCAGTTGTTTTCCGAGCAGTGTGCAAATCTGGCCTTCCAAATTAGGCACCTCCCCCCATTTCTGCCACTTGTTTCACCTAAATGCTAGGGCTGGTTACTTAGTGCCTCTGCTCACCCTCACCTGTTTGCCTAAAACACATCCCTCTTATATTAGTCCTTCTGAATTATACCCTTTCCCAAGGTGCATTCGAAATCCACCACTTGGGGATCATTTTCTATTATTAATCCAAGGAGAAGCTTCCCAGGCTCTTGCTCTTCCAAGTGATCATTCTACACAAACCAATTAGCTCCTGAGCAATTCATGTTCTGTGGGTAAGTGTTGTTCTTTCCTCCCAAGTATAAGTTCCTAGAAATCAGTGTCCATGTTGTTTAATTCTCTTCTTCCTTTTTTTATGAAAGATTTTAAACTTATAGAAAGATAGAAAGAGGACAGTGAACACCTGTATAACCACCAGTTAGTTTCAACACTTGTTAATGTTTTGCCATTTTTGTGTAACCTGTCAATGTTTTTTTTGCTGCAAGTATTTCGACATAAATTACAGTAGCATTTTATTTTAAATATGTTCTCTAAATGCTAAAACATGCATCTCAAAAAGCATATCTCCTGTTTAACCACAAGAACAATATCATATCTCATAAAGATGACCATAATTACCTAATATCACTGAAGTCCCATTCAGATTTCCTCATTCATTCCCAAAATATTGTCTATAGCTTTTCCCCACCAGCTTGGATCAAATTAAGGATCCTACATTATAGTTACTTATGTCTGTTAATGTAGAGTAATTCCTCTTTGTACTGAAATAGAGGTTATTTCAGTAGATTTGACCAGTTATGTTGTAGAATCTTCTACTTTTGGGATTTAAAATGTTCCTCTAAAATGTCTGCTTGTCTCACTATTAGGGACTCTAAAGTGGTAACCAAATTTCTCCATCATAAAGATATATTTTTCCCTTTGAGGCTGGCATGTTTTCTGTGGGATAATATTTTGGCATCAAGCAAACACGCAGTTTCCCATCAACTTTTCCCTGAGTTTTAGCATCCATTGATGATCTTTGAATCAGTTATGTCAATAGGGGATGCAAAATGGTGGTTTTCTAAATTTATCCTTCCTTCTACATTTTTTAATTGACAGTCTTCTGAAAGAAGACACTCTCTCATAAACAGTCTATTTGGTGTTCCTGAACTGCAAAAAGTCAGGATGAATCCTTAAATATTTGTTTTAAATTACAAGTTTTCAGAGTAGGGAGTTGGTGTAGTAGTTATCTCCAACTGTAAAACATCAGAAGTTTATTTTTTCTTTTGTGAATACTATTCTTGTGGACTCATGAATTGTTTTATATATTCAATATGTTTTAATCAAATGTGGCATTATTCTTTCAGTGTTTAAATTGTTCCAACTTTGGCCACTGAGATTCCTTCCAGCTGGATCTTATCCTTGTATCAGTTGGCTAGTACCATGACAGTGCTGTGTAACAACCAACCATATACCTTCAGTGACATACAATAATAAGTGTTTATTTCTCACACATCTAGTTGTTGTGTCGTTAGTTAGGTCCTAACTCTGCTTACTTGTCAGATGCTTTGCTCACATGGCCATGCAACTAGCTAGCTGTTGGCTGGTCTAGAATGGCCTCCTCTTGGGTGACTATTGCAACTCAGCAAGTGTCATTTATTTTCCTGGGACCAAGAGATTACGTCATATATGTTTGTCTCATGGCAATGGCAGAAACCAAGAAGACTTTGTACGAGTACATATCAAGCTTCTACTTGCTCATATTTGCTAATATCCCATAGACCAATGCAAGCTCTATCTCTGAACTCAGAGACAAGATGAGAGGCCCTGCAAAGTTACATGGCAAAGGCTGTGCCATTTTCGCCATCAACTAGACCATCTGGTTCACACGTCCCCATTAGCTGTCAAACACTTCTTTGTTTTCTAAACAGTAATATATTCTAGGCTTATACCATACTTTCTGCATTTCAGACCTGGATGCACCAATTTCTTAAAGGATTCCCAGTTCTATTTGGTGAGGATGGTATTTAGAAACCAAAATCTAGGTGTCTAGGATAATCATGCTTCTGGTCTCTTTCTTGTGGGCATAGCTAGCAACATTATGGTTGAAAAAACAAACAAACATGAGCTTCTATTGCTATTTCTGATATGCAAATTTAACATTACATGTTTTAACTTTTAACTCCCATGATTTGAAATGTGTATCTCTTTTCTTTTATGCAGAAAATTTTAGTTCCTAATAACGTTAGCAGAGTTACTTAGTTGCCTGGAACCATGTTTTATAGATATTTTGTACAATGCTGTGATGAACACCAAACTTTACTAGGGAGAGCATTCAATAATTGCCATGTGATCATAAGTTTCTTTAAGCCAGGGCATGTCTCTAATTCAAAGTATATACCAAATGTCTAGCAGAATATCCAACACATAAAAATATTTTTCAGATGAGTGATATGTCTATTGCTTGGTTTTCTTTCTGAGAGTTTTAATTTTCATTCTCTCCCATCATTTCTCTCCTTGAACACTCTTACCTTTTCAAATTACATTCTCATGGAAATGAGTTGCTTATCTACTTTAAGCAGAATGCATGTAATTTAAAAAAATACATTTCCTCACCATCTCTATTTGTACTAATGTTTCCCTGGTGTGTTAGAGGACTATGTGCTATTCTCATAATTTCAGATGAAAGGATATGGTTATCATATGAGTACTTGTCTCTTTAGAGATATTGTGAGCTTCAACACAATCTAAAAAACAGAAGGTCCCTTGCTATTTCCTTGAGACTTAGGCTCCTACTTTTTTAACATTCATACTGATGATGATTACTGGAACTCTGGATACAACATAACCCCATTGCCTTTTTTAAAGTATCATAACTTTGGGATATTCTAGAAATATTTTTTAACTCTTTAGAGATCTTTTTTTTTTTTTCCCACAACTGTCACCTTCAAATAAGAGGGTACATACAAGATTGGTGAGAGATGTCTGAAGGTCTGCTGCTCACCTTTTGAGGATATCCTTTTCTCCTTAATAGCAATGGCCTGAGAAGGGTGTTTTTTTTTTTTTTCCAGATTAAAGCTAGATTATGGTGTAAACTAAGAAACTCTTTAGGAATAAAATATAATCACTTATTGTAACCTTCTAGATAGTGCTGTCCAATAGAACTTTCTGCAGTGATGGAAATGTTCTATACCTACATTATCTAATGTAATACCCACTAGCCATGTGTAGCTATTGAGAGCTTGAAATGTGGCTAGTGCAACTGAGGAACTAAATTTTAAATTTTAGTTAATTGTAATTAATTTTTAAAATAGGCACATGTGGTTGGTGGCTACATAATGGCACCACGGGTCTAGGTAGTTTATAAATTGGTCTAACAAAAAAATTGCATTGACTTATATTGCCTAAAATAAACTTATAAACCTAATATGGACTTTCTAACCATTGTTGTCTCTTCTTGTAACTTTCCATACAAACCTTATTATTTGGAAACCAAAGGAAAAAATGACTGATGACCAGAGGCAGTGTATCCATCTGTATCTAGAGTAAAGACTGTCATTGGTGGATGAAAGTTCCAACCCCCAGCTCTAGACTCTGAAGGGAAAGGTCTCAGGATTTAAGTTATGGCCCAGTGGTTACTAGAGAAATTTGATTTAAAAAAATACAGCCACTAACTGCGTGCAACCAAAACATCAGATTAGCACTACAAACACAAATTACCATAAAAGCCAAACCAGGGATGAAATCAAAGAATGAAGCAACATAGCTTTATTCTCATTATAGCTGCATGATTTTTTTCAATATTGCTTGAACTTTAAAATTAATTTTAACCTTTTTTCATAAAAAATTTTAAACTTAGGCAAAAGTAGAATAGTAGATAAATCCCCATGTATCCATAACTTTCTTCAACCATTATTTCCTAAAGGCCAATCTTGTTTCATCTATATTCTCATCTTTTTCTTCTCTTCCCATATTATTTAGGAGCAAACCCCAGACATCATATCATTTTATCCTTTTATATTTCATTATGTCTATATCTAAAACAGAAGAACTCGTTAACTACAAAAGCATAACCTCCATACCATGCTAAAAAAATGAAGAAAAACTAATTTTTAATAGCATCAGTTGTCCTATTAGTGTTTAAATTTCCAATTGTCCCATAAATGTCATTATTTGTTGAAGAAATCAAGTCATTTTCCTTGGAGTACCTCAATGTCTACTTTTGTATCCTTATTGAATTGGTTAAAATGTGTCTCTGTCCTCTGTATTTTCGGTCAAATAGTTAGCTCTACTAGTTCAGTTAGAGCTGTTTTTGTTTTGGTAAGACTTCTTTATCCATAGTGTTGTATTCTTCCATGAGGAATCATTCATTTAATGCTGATTGTCTCTTATTTTGTTGTTAACAGCCATTAATGATCAAAGCCTTCATTCATTAGAAGTTGTAAAATAATTGTATTCTAATTCCATCAACCTTTTCTATACAATAACTGGAATAACTGGAATTCTTTTATAAAATGAAATGTTCCCTTATTGACAATTTGGTACTCAGTGATACGGTTTGTATAGGAAAGGAGAGAGATATTCTGGATTTTTTCTTATGTATTTACCAGTTTTTAAATAATATGTTGATTTATTAGCATCCTCCAATGGATCATCATAACAAGTTCATGAACTTAAACATATTTGATGACCTTCAATCCACTGCAGTTATTACTCTCATGGCTGCTCTCAGTGTCCTCTTTTTGGCCAGGGAGAACCTCTTCAACTTGGTTTCTGAATCATTTTGACAGGGTCCTAAAAGTCTTTGGCAGCTACTTGGATTCAGCCAATTATACAAGGAATCCTGGTTTCATTTGGTGGAAAGTGGTATTTCTAGGCTACAACCTGGGTGCATATTATAGCTGAGTTCTTGTGTTTTATGACAGTCGTATTGGAAGTAACTATCTTAGAAGATATTTTGTATGCTAGTTGTTATCAGAACATACATAAATAGAACTAAATTATATCTGGAAAAATGCAAAAAGGCAATAAATGGAATATAACATTGTTTCGATTAGCAAGTGTTTTAAAAGATCATCATGAGAAAAATCAAATCTACTCCATTTATTGTGTGTACTGTTTGTTACAAAATAAAGATTTATTCCTATGCAGGGTTACTCTGTGATATTTATATAATTAAAGATTAGTTTATTCTTCAAAAACATACCAGCATATACAAATTATACTTGGCAATGAGAATTAAGTTAGCTCAATTGTGAAGAAATTGTTTCAGTTTGCTAGAGCTGCCATTATGCAAAATACTAGAAATGGATTGGCTTTTATAAAGGGGATTCTTAAGTTACCAATTTACAGTTCTAAGGCCATAAAAGTGTGCGAACAAGGGCATCAACAAGAAGATGCCTTCGCTGAAGAAAGGTCGATGGTGTCCAGAACACCTATGTCAGTTGGGAAGGCACGTGGCTGGCATCTGCTTGTCCCGGTTGTGTTTCAGCTCCTCTGTTCCAAAATGGTGTCCTCCAAAATGTCTCTGGGTTTGTCTCTCTTAGCTTCTCCAGAACAAACTCTGGTCTATCATCTCTTAGCATCTCTAAGCATCGGCATCAGCAAGAATCTCTTGAGACACTTTTTGTCCTCCTGGTTTCTGTGCGAGCTCCCTTTAAAGGACTCCAGTAAACTAATCAAGACCTGCCCTGAATGGGTGGGGTCAAATCTCCATGGAAACATTCAATCTAGAAGTCACACCCTAATCAAAGAGATTAATAACTCTACCACCACAAGATTGCATCAAAGCATATGGCTTTTGTGGGGACATAATATATCCAAACCAGCACAGAAATCTATATTATCATAAGATACCATAACATTATTTAACTTTAATTATTGGATTGACTTTTGAAAACTGATTTAAAAAAAAAACATTGTTTAGCAGAAATAAGCAAGACATAAAGTCAGCTGATATATGACTGGAAAATAATTTATTACATGTACTATATATTCTTATCTCACAATTTTGGGAAACAAAATAAAATGAAAAACAATCACTTCATGCTACCTACCATTATAATTTATTTCTATTCCTTTAATATTTTTAGTTTTATAGAATTATAAAAGTTCAAGGGGGACTGGTGAGCTGTATGTTTTAGTTACTCCTCCAGAAAAGTAGGTAGAAAGCCAGGAACTGCGTGGACTGGACACCACAGAGCAATCTGACTTTGGGCATACTTCATACAACACTCATGAAAACGTGGAACTGCTGAGGTCAGCGAAATCTGTAAGTTTTTGTGGCCAGGGGACCCGCACCCCTCCATGCCAGGCTCAGTCCCATGGGAGGAGGGGCTGTCAGCTCCGGGAAGGAGAAGAGAGAGCTGCAGTGGCAGCCCTTATCAGAAACTAATTCTACTGATCCAAACTCCAACCATAAATAGACTGAGACCAGACACCAGAGAATCTGAGAGCAGCCAGCCCAGCAGAGAGGAGACAGGCATAGAAAAAAACAACATGAAAAACTCCAAAATAAAAGCGGAGGATTTTTGGAGTTCTGGTGAACATAGAAAGGGGAAGGGCAGAGCTCAGGCCCTGAGGCTCATATGCAAATCCCTAAGAAAAGCTGATCTCTCTGCCCTGTGGACCTTTCCTTAATGGCCCTAACTGCTTTGTCTCTTAGCATTTCAATAGCCCATTAGATCTCTGAGGAGGGCCCTTTTTTTAAATCCTTTTTTCTTTTTCTAAAACAATTACTCTAAGAAGCCCAATACAGAAAGCTTCAAAGACTTGCAATTTGGGCAGGTCAAGACAAGAGCAGAGCTAATAGAGCTCTGAGACAAAAGGCAATAATCCACTGGCTGAGAAAATTCACTAAACACCACAACTTCCCAAGAAAAGGGGGGTGTCTGCTCACAGCCATCATCCTGGTGGACAGGAAACACTCCTGCCCATTGCCAGCCCCATAGCCCAGAGCTGCCCCAGACAACCCAGTGTGACGGAAGTGCTTCAAATAACAGGCAGACACCGCAAAACTGGGCGTGGACATTAGCCTTCCCTGCAACCTCAGCTGATTGTACTAGAGTTGGGAAGGTGGAGCAGTGTGAATTAACAAAGCCCCATTCAGCCATCAGTTCAGCAGACTAGGAGCCTCCCTACACAGCCCAGCAGCCCAGAACTGCCCTGGGGGGACGGCACTCACCTGTGACATAGCACAGTCATCCCTCAATAGAGGACCCGGGGTGCACAGCCTGGAAGAGGGGCCCACTTGCGAGTCTCAGAAGCCATACACCAATACCAAGGACTTGTGGGTCAGTGGCAGACACAAACTGTGGCAGGACTGAACTTAAGGATTAGACTATTGCAGCAGCTTTAAAACTCTAGGATCACCAGGGAGATTTGATTGTTAGAGCCACCCCCCCCTCCCGGACTGCCCAGAAACACGCCCCATATACAGGGCGGGCAACACCAACTACACACGGAAGCTTGGTACACCAATTGGACCCCACAAGACTCACTCCCCCACTCACCAAAAAGGCTAAGCAGGGGAGAACTGGCTTGTGGAGAACAGGTGGCTCGTGGACGCCACCTGCTGGTTAGTTAGAGAAAGTGTACTCTACGAAGCTGTAGATCTGATAAATTAGAGATAAGGACTTCAATTGGTCTACAAATCCTAAAAGAACCCTATCAAGTTCAGCAAATGCCAAGAGGCCAAAAACAACAGAAAATTATAAAGCATATGAAAAAACCAGACGATATGGATAACCCAAGCCCAAGCACCCAAATCAAAATACCAGAAGAGACACAGCACCTAGAGCAGCTACTCAAAGAACTAAAGATGAATAATGACACCATAGTATGGGACATAAAGGATATCAAGAAGACCCTAGAAGAGCATAAAGAAGACATTGCAAGACTAAATGAAAACTGGACAATCTTATGGAAATTAAAGAAACTGTTGAACAAATTAAAAAGATTCTGGACACTCATAGTACAAGACTAGAGGAAGTTGAACAACGAATCAGTGACCTGGAAGATGACAGAATGGAAAATGAAAGCATAAAAGAAAGAATGGGGAAAAAAATTGAAAAAATCGAAATGGACCTCAGGGATATGATAGATAATATGAAACATCTGAATATAAGACTCATTGGTGTTCCAGAAGGGGAAGAAAAGGGTAAAGGTCTAGGAAGAGTATTCAAAGAAATTGTTGGGGAAAACTTCCCAAATCTTCTAAAAAACATAAATACACAAATCATAAATGCTCAGCGAACTCCAAATAGAATAAATCCAAATAAACCCACTCTGAGACATATTCTGATCACACTGTCAAACACAGAAGAGAAGGAGCAAGTTCTGAAAGCAGCAAGAGAAAAGCAATTCACCACATACAAAGGAAACAACATAAGACTAAGTAGTGACTACTCAGCAGCCACCATGGAGGCGAGAAGGCAGTGGCACGATATATTTAAAATTCTGAGTGAGAAAAATTTCCAGCCAAGAATACTTTATCCAGCAAAGCTCTCCTTCAAATTTGAGGGAGAGCTTAAATTTTTCACAGACAAACAAATGCTGAGAGAATTTGCTAACAAGAGACCTGCCCCACTGGAGATACTAAAGGGAGCCCTACAGACAGAGAAACAAAGAAAGGACAGAGAGACTTGGAGAAAGGTTCAGTACTAAAGAGGTTCGGTATGGGTACAATAAAGGATATTAATAGACAGAGGGGAAAATATGACAAACATAAACCAAAGGATAAGATGGCTGATTCAAGAAATGCCTTCACGGTTATAACGTTGAATGTAAATGGATTAAACTCCCCAATTAAAAGATACAGATTCACAGAATGGATCAAAAAAAAAAATGAACCATCAATATGTTGCATACAAGAGACTCATCTTAGACACAGGGAAACAAAGAAACTGAAAGTGAAAGGATGGAAAAAAATATTTCATGCAAGCTACAGCAAAAGAAAGCTGGTGTAGCAATATTAATCTCAGATAAAATAGACTTCAAATGCAGGGATGTTTTGAGAGACAAAGAAGGCCACTACATACTAATAAAAGGGGCAATTCAACAAGAAGAAATAAGAATCTTAAATGTCTATGCACCCAATCAAGGTGCCACAAAATACATGAGAGAAACACTGGCAAAACTAAAGGAAGCAATGGATGTTTCCACAATAATTGTGGGAGACTTCAACACATCACTCTCTCCTATAGATAGATCAACCAGACAGAAGACCAATAAGGAAATTGAAAACCTAAACAATCTGATAAATGAATTAGATTTAACAGACATATACAGGACATTACATCCCAAATCACCAGGATACACATACTTTTCTAGTGCTCACGGAACTTTCTCCAGAATAGATCATATGCTGGGACATAAAACAAGCCTCAATAAATTTAAAAAGATTGAAATTATTCAAAGCACATTCTCTGACCACAATGGAATACAATTAGAAGTCAATAACCATCAGAGACTTAGAAAATTCACAAATACCTGGAGGTTAAACAACACACTCCTAAACAATCAGTGGGTTAAAGAAGAAATAGCAAGAGAAATTGCTAAATATATAGAGACGAATGAAAATGAGAACACAACATACCAAAACCTATGGGATGCAGCAAAAGCAGTGCTAAGGCGGAAATTTATAGCACTAAACGCATATATTAAAAAGGAAGAAAGAGCCCAAATCAAAGAACTAATGGATCAACTGAAGAAGCTAGAAAATGAACAGCAAACCAATCCTAAACCAAGTAGAAGAAAAGAAATAACAAGGATTAAAGCAGAAATAAATGACACAGAGAACAAAAAAACAATAGAGAGGATAAATATCACCAAAAGTTGGTTCTTTGAGAAGATCAACAAGATTGACAAGCCCCTAGCTAGACTGACAAAATCAAAAAGAGAGAAGACCCATATAAACAAAATAATGAATGAAAAAGGAGACATAACTGCAGATCCTGAAGAAATTAAAAAAATTATAAGAGGATATTATGAAGAATTGTATGGCAACAAACTGGATAATGTAGAGGAAATGGACAATTTCCTGGAAACATATGAACAACCTAGACTGACCAGAGAAGAAATAGAAGACCTCAACCAACCCATCACAAGCAAAGAGATCCAATCAGTCATCAAAAATCTTCCCACAGATAAATGCCCAGGGCCAGATGGCTTCACAGGGGAATTCTACCAAACTTTCCAGAAAGAACTGACACCAATCTTACTCAAACTCTTTCAAAACATTGAAGAAAATGGAACACTACCTAACTCATTTTATGAAGCTAACATCAATCTAATACCAAAACCAGGCAAAGATGCTACAAAAAAGGAAAACTACCAGCCAATCTCCCTAATGAATATAGATGCAAAAATCCTCAACAAAATACTTGCAAATCGAATCCAAAGACACATTAAAAAAATCATACACCATGACCAAGTGTCATGGTTCATTCCAGGCATGCAAGGATGGTTCAACATAAGAAAATCAATCAATGTATTACAACACATTAACAAGTCAAAAGGGAAAAATCAATTGATCATCTCAATAGATGCTGAAAAAGCATTTGACAAAATCCAACATCCCTTTTTGATAAAAACACTTCAAAAGGTAGGAATTGAAGGAAACTTCCTCAACATGATAAAGAGCATATATGAAAAACCCACAGCCAGCATAGTACTCAATGGTGAGAGACTGAAAGCCTTCCCTCTAAGATCAGGAACAAGACAAGGATGCCCGCTGTCACCACTGTTATTCAACATTGTGCTGGAAGTGCTAGCCAGGGCAATCCGGCAAGACAAAGAAATAAAAGGCATCCAAATTGGAAAAGAAGAAGTAAAACTGTCGTTGTTTGCAGATGATATGATCTTATATCTAGAAAACCCTGAGAAATCAACGATACAGCTACTAGAGGTAATAAACAAATTTAGCAAAGTAGCGGGATACAAGATTAATGCACATAAGTCAGTAATGTTTCTATATGCTAGAAATGAACAAACTGAAGAGACACTCAAGAAAAAGATACCATTTTCAATAGCAACTAAAAAAATCAAGTACCCAGGAATCAACTTAACCAAAGATGTAAAAGACCTATACAAAGAAAACTACATAACTCTACTAAAAGAAATCGAAGGGGACCTTAAAAGATGGAAAAATATTCCATGTTTGTGGATAGGAAGACTAAATGTCATTAAGATGTCAATTCTACCCAAACTCATCTACAGATTCAATGCAATCCCAATCAAAATTCCAACAACCTACTTTGCAGACTTGGAAAAGCTAGTTATCAAATTTATTTGGAAAGGGAAGATGCCTCGAATTGCTAAGGACACTCTAAAAAGGAAAAACGAAGTGGGAGGACTTACACTCCCTGACTTTGAAGCTTATTATAAAGCCACAGTTGCCAAAACAGCATGGTACTGGCACAAAGATAGACATATAGATCAATGGAATCGAATTGAGAATTCAGAGATAGACCCTCAGATCTATGGGCGACTGATCTTTGATAAGGCCCCAAAGTCACTGAACTGAGTCATAATGGTCTTTTCAACAAATGGGGCTGGGAGAGTTGGATATCCATATCCAAAAGAATGAAAGAGGACCCCTACCTCACACCCTACACAAAAATTAACTCAAAATGGATGAAAGATCTCAATATAAAAGAAAGTACCATAAAACTCCTAGAAGATAATGTAGGAAAACATCTTCAAGACCTTGTATTAGGAGGCCACTTCCTAGACTTTACACCCAAAGCACAAGCAACAAAAGAAAAAATAGATAAATGGGAACTCCTCAAGCTTAGAAGTTTCTGCACATCAAAGGAATTTCTCAAAAAGGTAAAGAGGCAGCCAACTCAATGGGAAAAAATTTTTGGAAACCATGTATCTGACAAAAGACTGATATCTTGCATATATAAAGAAATCCTACAACTCAATGACAATAGTACAGTCGGCCCAATTATAAAATGGGCAAAAGATATGAAAAGACAGTTCTCTGAAGAGGAAATACAAATGGCCAAGAAACACATGAAAAAATGTTCAGCTTCACTAGCTATTAGAGAGATGCAAATTAAGACCACAATGAGATACCATCTAACACCGGTTAGAATGGCTGCCATTAAACAAACAGGAAACTACAAATGCTGGAGGGGATGTGGAGAAATTGGAACTCTTATTCATTGTTGGTGGGACTGTATAATGGTTCAGCCACTCTGGAAGTCAGTCTGGCAGTTCCTTAGAAAACTAGATAGAGAGTTACCATTCGATCCAGCGATTGCACTTCTCGGTATATACCCGGAAGATCGGAAAGCAGTGACATGAACAGATATCTGCACGCCAATGTTCATAGCAGCATTATTCACAATTGCCAAGAGATGGAAACAACCCAAATGTCCTTCAACAGATGAGTGGATAAATAAATTCTGGTATATACACACGATGGAATACTACGCGGCAGTAAGAAGGAACGATCTCGTGAAACATATGACAACATGGATGAACCTTGAAGACATAATGCTGAGCGAAATAAGCCAGGCACAAAAAGAGAAATATTATATGCTACCACTAATGTGAACTTTGAAAAATGTAAAACAAATGGTTTATAATGTAGAATGTAGGGGAACTAGCAATAGAGAGTAATTAAGGAAGGGGGAACAATAATCCAAGGAGAACAGATAAGCTATTTAACGTTCTGGGGATGCCCAGGAATGACTATGGTCTGTTAATTTCTGATGGATATAGTAGGAACAAGTTCACAGAAATGTTGCTATATTAGGTAACTTTCTTGGGGTAAAGTAGGAACATGTTGGAAGTTAAGCAGTTATCTTAGGTTAGTGGTCTTTTTCTTACTCCCTTGTTATGGTCTCTTTGAAATGTTCTTTTATTGTATGTTTGTTTTCTTTTTAACTTTTTTTTCATACAGTTGATTTAAAAAAGAAGGGTAAGTTAAAAAAAAAAAGAAAAACAAGGAAAAAAAGATGTAGTGCCCCCTTGAGGAGCCTGTGGAGAATGCAGGGGTATTCACCTACCCCACCTGCATGGTTGCTAACATGACCACAGATATAGGCGACTGGTGGTTTGATGGGTTGAGCCCTCTACCATAGGTTTTAACCTTGGGAAGACGGTTGCTGCAAAGGAGAGGCTAGGCCTCCCTATGGTTGTGCCTAGGAGCCTCCTCCCGAGTGCCTCTTTGTTGCTCAGATGTGGCCCTCTCTCTCTGGCTAAGCCAACTTGAAAGGTGAAATCACTGCCCTCCCCCCTACGTGGGATCAGACACCCAGGGGAGTGAATCTCCCTGGCAACGTAGAATATGACTCCCGGGAAGGAATGTAGACCCGGCATCGTGGGACGGAGAACATCTTCTTGACCAAAAGGGGGATGTGAAAGGAAATGAAATAAGCTTCAGTGGCAGAGAGATTCCAAAAGGAGCCGAGAGGTCACTCTGGTGGGCACTCTTACGCACACTTTAGACAACCCTTTTTAGGTTCTAAAGAATTGGGGTAGCTGGTGGTGGATACCTGAAACTATCAAACTACAACCCAGAACCCATGAATCTCGAAGAGAGTTGTATAAAAATGTAGCTTATGAGGGGTGACAATGTGATTGGGAAAGCCATAAGGACCACACTCCACTTTGTCTAGTTTATGGATGGATGAGTAGAAAAATAGGGGAAGGAAACAAACAGACAAAGGTACCCAGTGTTCTTTTTTACTTCAATTGCTCTTTTTCACTGTAATTATTATTCTTGTTATTTTTGTGTGTGTGCTAATGAAGGTGTCAGGATTGATTTAGGTGATGAATGTACAACTATGTGATAGTACTGTGAACAATCGAAAGTACGATTTGTTTTGTATGACTGCGTGGTGTGTGAATATATCTCAATAAAATGAAGATAAAAAAAATTCAAACTCACAACTGGGTGTTTAGGACTAGATATTGCTGTCTGTGTTGTAAATATTTAACAGGCTTTGTACAATGACAAGTAAAAGCGCCGTTACTAAACACACACAGTGGCTGTGGAGCTCTTCTTCCCTCCTGGCCATTTAGAAAGAAAAAGAAATGCCGATAAATTGTACATTATGAACAAGGTGTGAGAGATGCTCTGTGGAAGCTCTTCTGAGGAGAAAAAAGAGAACTTCAGCATTCTATTCAGAGGACTGGAACTGGGCAAACTTAAGCTTTTTTTTTTTTTTAAACCATATGTCAGTTACTTAAATAAAACACCGTGCCCCTTTCAAATTAGAGTTTGATCAGAGTCAATATTTGTTGTTGACCAATGATAAACCCCTTGGAAGGGGTTACAGTTGCAAGAGTGGGAAGACATGTAGCTAAATTTCAAGCCTTTGGTTATGTCTAAAAATGTAAAACATATAAGTTTGCCAGTATTAGTAATAAAGCAAAACATTGTTATTTAAAAAAAAAAAAAAAAGTTCAAGAAACAATATTTTAAATGCAGAGCACTGGATACTTGGCATGTGAAAAGCAACCGGTAATTGGTGGTGCTGTGTAAGATTTCTTTGGGAAATCTTTTCCCAAAAACCTCACAAGTGTATTTCTTTAGGACCCCCATCAAAGCATGGCTTTTCAACCTTATCTTTCTATCCCCATAACATTCAAATGCACTGTATACTCCCCTCTGTAACATCTTCTTGCATTGCAGTGATGGAAAAAGAACTTGTAACAGAAACATAAAGAGACACAGAACGTATAATTTGAAAAAACCACATATTCATTCCTATTTCCCCTTCTTCCTCTGATATTGCTCCTTGACCTAGAGCAGTTATTCTTACAGTCTGCTTAGTATTCCACATAGATTGAATATGTGATGAATTAGACTTCTGATATTATTAATTTGTTAAATTCAGCATGCATATATTTAGCATCGTATTTCATATGAAGTAGTAGGCTAGGTGTTGGAAATAGTAAATCAGCAAGGTGTAGCTTCCTCACCTGAAAATCATGAACTCTAGTGGAGGAGACAAAGTTATAATGAACATATAACTCTAACATACTCTGATGAGTATGAAACAGGATGAATGAATTGTAGAATGAAAGCACAGAGGGATTAATTCTGCCCGACAGAGGCATGTAAAGAGCTTCACAAAGGAGGTGACCTTTATGCTGAGCCCAGAAAGATTTCACCTGGCAGGAGTAGGAGAAAGGCATTGCAGGCAGCATCACTGGTGTGAGAAAAGCAAAGACACATGAAAGGTATGACAGTGTTTAGAATACTTAATGGGGGATGGTAGACAATTAAAATGAGAAGATAAACCCAGGCCAGAATATGAAAGACCTTGAAATGTCAGGCCAAGGAATTTGGCTAAAATATTCTCTGCCAAAGGGAGTCAGGAAAAAAAGTAATTCTAAAGTGAGTTGTTGCCTGGTCAGCATAAAGAATGGCAGTAAGAAAGCGAGTCCCATTAGGAAGCTGTTGGAGTAGGTGATAGGAATCAGAAAAAAGGCAGTGACACTGGAAATGAAGAGGAAGGGATGATATGAGAAGACTTTAAAAGGAAGAATGAGCAGGTTAGTGATAGGATATTGAAGTTGAGCTTTAAAAAAAAGCAAAGATGGTTCCAAATCTTCTACTTTGATGATAATAGCATTGAGAATTTATTGAGAGCCTACCATGAGCCAGGCATTTTTAAAAATTAATTTTACTTATACATACTATATATATTGCATATATTATATCATTGAATCTTCAAATGAGCATTATGAAGTATATACTATTACTTTACCTATTTTATAAATGAAAAATCTTTTTTAAAAGCATTATGAGGGATAGAAAGGGCAGCAAAATAATAAGTTTCAAATCACCAGGAAGGCATAAAAATTCTAAACTTGCATGAGCCTAATAAGATAGTCTCAAAATATGTAAAACAAAATTTGGAAGAACTACAGGAGAAAACAATTCAGTCTGTCATTATACTTAAAAATTTCAACATAATATTCTTAATTAAGGATAGGCTAAGGGTACAAAACAAATTAGCAAGAAAAACCCAGTTTGAAAACTACAACCAACATGGTTAATTTAATAGACTTACATAGAACCCTGCATCTCATAATTAGAGAAGACACATGCTTTTCAGGAAGACCCTTACAAAAATTGACCAAGAACAAGTCCATAAGCCAGTCTCAAAAAATTTTGAAGAATTAATAGCATCGTTTTTTCTGACCACGATGAGGGTAAATTAAAAGTAAATAATAAAAAGATAAGTAGAAAAATGGTCCATATATTTGTATACTAAAAATTCTAAAGAACTCATAGGTTGAAGAAGAAATCAAGAAAAAACTACGAAATACATAGAGTTAAGTGATAATGAAAATACTACACGTTAAACTGATGGGACTTAAGATAAACTAGTAATTAGAAGAAAGCTATCACCTTGGTGGTGATTATATTAGAAAAGAAGAAATACTGAAATTAATGAGCTAAAATATCAAGCTTACAAGTAAAAGTTAAAAAAAATTGCGAGATTTGAAATAGGACAGTCTACACTGGGAAGAACAAGGATGTGACCCAGTCTAGGGAACAGACTTGTACCTCAATCAAGATACAGTTGAGATACTATTTCACTTTAATGAAGCAATCTATTAAGGATTTTCGGGGATATATGCCACATCAGATCAAAGACCAGGTCGGCAAGTTCAGGGAGGATGTGGCAGGGGAGATGAGGACATCTTTGGGGAGGACACTGGCAAACACAGGGTGGAGATTGAGGGTCTGAAAGAACAGCTGGCGGATGCCGTGAAAATGAAGGGCACGGCACAGGAGATGAGGGACACGGTGGGGACGTGCAGCGGCAGATCTCAAAAGGCAGAGGAAGACAGTGGGGGCTGGAGGGCGGGACACCTGAAATCCTGCACACGGGAGCGGATGGGGAGAGGAGTGGAAAATGTGAGCGGCGCCTCGCGGGGTTGGGCGATGGCGTGGAGTGCATGAGTGTGCGTGTCGTGGGTGTCCGGGGCGGGGGGCACAGGCAGTAGTGGGGGAAATGGTCAGTGAGGGTTTCCCGTCTCTCATGAGAGAGAGAATTGCGGATCCGGGGGGGCGTGGCGTGCCCCGGACGGAGGGATCTGAGTGGAGCTATGCAGGGACACTTGATCATCGGATTGCCCAACGCAGGGGAAGGGAGACGGTGCTGGGAGTGGCGGGGCATGGGGGTCCATCGTATGCAGGGGAGGCTTGGTGGACTACGTGCGGATTTCTCAGTGGAGGCGGTGGAGGCGGGAGGGAGGTGTTGTGGTGTATTTGGGATGCTGAGGGAGAAAAGCTGCCTGCCCGGGGATCCGGTGTCCAGTGAAACTGTCCTTCAGATGTGAGGGAGAGTTTAAAATATCTCTAACAAAAGGACAATGGGGGAGTGTGTGAAAGGGATACCTGCCCTATGGGAGATGCTAAAGGGAGCGCTGCAGACAGATGGGAGGAGACAGGAGTGAGAGGTTTGGAACAGAGTTTTGGGTGATGGCACGGCAGTGTGGGTGCACTGAAGGGAGATGACTGTGGGTGTGGTTGGGAGAGGGAGGTTGGGAGCATGTGGGACACCGGAGGGAAGGAGGAAGGATGGGGTCTGGGACTGTGTGGCTCAGTGAAACCTGGAGTACGCAACGATTGTGATAAAATGTACAAATATGTTTTTATATGAGGGAGAGTGGATGAGTGTCAACCTTGCAAGGTGTTAAAAATAGGGTGGTATTGAGGAAGGGAGTACAGTCGGTGCAAGCTGTAGACTGTGGTTAACAGGGAGGTTGTATTATGCTTCCTTTACTGTAGCAAAGGCAATATACCAAAGCTGGATGCCTTTAAGGGGGGGCTGTGGGGGAGGGCTATGGGACTCTTGGCATTGGTGATGTTCTCTGACTATTCTATTTTAGGTTAACTCTGTCTTTCCTTTTGTTGCTTTTTAGCTGTCATGTTTTTTTGTTTTCTTTTTCTTTTTGTCTCTACCTACTTTCACTCTTCCTCCTTTTTTGTGGAGGAGGTGGAGATGTCCTTATATAGATAGTGGTGATGGTGGTTCATTAATGTATGACTATAAGGGAGCCATCGATTGTTTACTTGAGAAGGAGAGTATGGTGGATGGACAAAACCGTCTTTAAAAATAAAACGGATTGATGGAGAAACCTTGAGGGCACTACATTGAGTGAAATAAGTCAGACACATAAGGACAAATATTGCATGGTCTCACTGATATGAACTAATTATAAAATGTAAACTCATAGACATGAAATATAAATTACCAGGATATAGAATGAGGCTAAAGAATGGGGAGCGATTGCTTTTTATGAGCAGAATGTTCAACTAGGTTGAACCTTAAGTGTTTGGAAATGGACAGAGGTGACAGTAGCACGTTATTGTGAGAATAACTAGCAGTGCTGAATGGTGTGTGAATGGGTGGAAAGGGGAAGCTCAGAGTCACATATGCCACCAGAAAGAAAGTTGGAGGTTAAAAGATGGGAATGTATAAAACTGAATCTTGTGGTGGACAGTCTCCATGATTAACTGTACAAAATACTAGAAATCTCTTTCATTAACTAGAACAAATGTATGACAATATAACTAGAAGTTAATAATAGAAGGGTATATAGGAAAAAATATATACCTATTGTAAACTATGTACTACAGTTAGTAGTATTTTAACATTCTTTCATCAAAAGTAACAAATGTACTTTACCAGTACTACGAGTCAATCATGGAGGGGGGTGGTTAGGGGCATAGGATGATTTGAGTTTTCTTTTCTTCTCTTTATTTCTTTTCTGGAGTAATGAAAATGTTCTAAAAATTGAAAAATCTTTAGCTGTGTGATGGTACTGTGGGCAATTGATTGTGCAATTTGGATCTTTGGATAATTGTATGGTATGTGAACAATCTCAATAAAATTAAAAAAAAAATCAATTAAAAGTATAGGCTATATTAGCTCCATGGCTCTTGACCAGATAAAAGAAGAAAATGTTTCATTTTTGTGTGATTTTTATTACACTGTTTATGTGGCTCAGAAAAGCAAGAGCTTTGTATTCAAATCCAAAAACCAATTTATATCCCAACAAACATATATATTCAAGTCCATTAAAAAGGCAGAGCTGCCCAACAATAGTTTGCAGTTAAAATCTAAAAGAACTCTCCCCTCTATGTGGGACATGACTCTGAGGGGTGAGCCTGGCCCTGGCATCATGGGATTGAGAAAGCCTTCTTCACCAAAAGGAGGAAAAGAAATGGAACAAAATAAAGTTTCAGCGGTCAAGAGATTTCAAATAGACTTGAGAGGACATTCTGGAGGTTACTCTTACGCAAGCTTCAGCCAGATATTGCAAATTGCTACAGTATGCCAAGCCCCAACCAACAATATTCCTGAAAACCCTAAAAAATACCCTGGACTCTATCTAAGATTCTATAGAATCTTACCTAGTAAGTTTATTTTTTCAGAAACTTAAGGCCTCCAGATTGTTCCTTGCCAGATAAACCCTGAAACCCGGAAGTACCAGTCTCTCTGAGAACATCAACCAGTTTCATTCCTCTACCCTATAAGGTCAACACCCCTTTCCAGCACAAAGAAGTTAAAATGGTCATTGCCCAGATACCCCTGAAGATTGCTAGAATGATTAAATGAGAGGGAGGAGGTATAATTGAAAAATTAGGATTTATCAAATGATTATGACCATTGACTCATTATGTAGATATTTCTTTTTAGTTTATAGTGTATTAGAATAGCTAGAAGGAAATAACAGAAATGATTGAGCTATAATCCAGTAGCCGTGACCTTTAATAATGATTATATAGCTATACAGGTGAAAAAAAAAAAGAAAAAAAGTCAGTTGCTCGTGTTTGTATGGATCTACTTCTGGATGTTTTATTCTTTTCCACTGATCTGTATGTCTATCTCTGACAATACTACACTGTCTTAGTTAGCCTACCTTTACTGTTAGTCTTAAAATTGGGTAGAGTGCAATACTAGGAGTCAAAAAAGGGGGGGTGTATGAGGGGTACAGGTTGTTGGGGGTTTTCTTTTTTCTTTTTATTTCTTTTTCTAGAGTAATGCAAATGTTCTAAAATTGATCATGGTGATGAATGCACAAATATGTGATGATACTGTGAACCACTGATTGTATACTTTGGATGGATTGTATGGTGTGTGAATGTATTTCAATAAAATTATATTTAAAAAACTAAAAAAAAAAAAAAAATGATCCCACAAAGAGAATTTCAGTCCCAGGTAGCTGGTGGCTTCACTATGTGAATTCTATCAAACATTTAAGAAAATAAAAATACAAATCCTACTTAAATTCTTTCAGATAATAAAAAAGGTTGGAACATATTCAACTCATTTTATGATACTGCTAATACTCCTATTCTAAAACCAGACAAAGAAACCTTAAGGAAAAACAACTACAGACCATTTTCTTTCATGATCACAGATGCAAACATCCTTAGCGAAACATTAGCATATGAAAAGCCTTAATGTATTAAAAGGATAATACCTTTTTCATGACCAGTAGGTTATCTAAGGATGCAAGATTGGTTTAACATCTGAAAATCAATCATTGTGATTCACCATGTTAGTTGGAATAAAGGAGAAAAGCCATATGATCATTTGAATAACTGCAGAAAAAGCCTTTTATAAAATTGAACAAACTTTCATGATAAAAACTCTCAACAATCTAGGAATAGATGGGAACTTCCTCAACCTTATTAAGATCATCTATGAAAAAATATAGAGCTAACATCATACTTAAGAGTGAAAGGCTCAATGTTTTCTAACTAACATCAGGAACAAGTCAAGGATATCCTCTAACAACTCTCCAATTTAACATTATATTAAATGTCCTAGCAGATTACACACACACGCACAAACACACAGAACAAACAAATTAGAAAGGAAGAAGTAAACTTGTTCTTATTTGCACAGCATGAGTGTGTATATTGAAACCTTAAGGACTGTATTTTTTTAAAAGCTACTAGTACTAAAAAGTACATTTGGCCAAGCTGCAAGGTACAACTTCAATAGACAAAAAATAATTTTATGTCTATGCAGTAGAAACTAACACATTGATAATGAATTAAACATTTCCGTTTACAATAGCATTAAAATATTATAAAGCTTAGTAATTGATTTATTAAAAAATATTCAATACTGGTAAAATGAAAACTGCTTTACCAAATTGCAAAGGGAAATTAAGGAAGATCAAGTAAATGAGTAGATATACCATGTTTAAAGACTGGAAGACCAAATATTAAGTTGACAAACCTCCTCAAAGTGGTCTAGGAGTTGAAAAAAATACCAATCCTAAAACTAAAAGCTTTTTTGAAATATCAACAAGGTGATTTTAAAATTTATTTGTAAAGGTAAAGGACCTAGCCTAGCCAAATCAATTTGATAAAGCCAAAAAAGTTTGCATGATTTCAAGTTGTGCTGTAAAGTTACAATAATCAACACATGTGGCATTTGCATAAGAATAAATATAGATGAATGTAATAGAATAGAATTCAGAAATAGAAGTCCACACATATATGTTCAATTGATTTTTTGTATCTTCATTTTATTGAGATATATTCACATACCACGCAGTCATACAAAACAAATTGTACTTTCGATTGTTTACAGTACCATTACATAGTTGTACATTTATCACCCAAATCAATCCCTGACACCTTCATTAGCACACACACAAAAATAACAAGAATAATAATTACAGTGAAAAAGAGCAATTGAAGTAAAAAAGAACACTGGGTACCTTTGTCTGTTTGTTTCCTTCCCCTATTTTTCTACTCATCCATCCATAAACTAGACAAAGTGGAGTGTGGTCCTTATGGCTTTCCCAATCCCATTGTCACCCCTCATAAGCTACATTTTTATACAACTGTCTTCGAGATTCATGGGTTCTGGGTTGTAGTTTGATAGTTTCAGGTATCCACCACCAGCTACCACAATTCTTTGGAACCTAAAAAGGGCTGTCTAAAGTGTGCGTAAGAGTGCCCACCAGAGTGACCTCTCGGCTCCTTTTGGAATCTCTCTGCCACTGAAGCTTATTTCATTTCCTTTCACATCCCCCTTTTGGTCAAGAAGATGTTCTCCATCCCACGATGCCAGGTCTACATTCCTCCCCGGGAGTCATATTCCACGTTGCCAGGGAGATTCACTCCCCTGGGTGTCTGATCCCACGTAGGGGGGAGGGCAGTGATTTCACCTTTCAAGTTGGCTTAGCCAGAGAGAGAGGGCCACATCTGAGCAACAAAGAGGCATTCGGGAGGAGGCTTTTAGGCACAACCATAGGGAGGCCTAGCCTCTCCTTTGCAGCAACCGTCTTCCCAAGGGTAAAACTTATGGTAGAGGGCTCAACCCATCAAACCACCAGTCCCCTATGTCTGTGGTCATGTTAGCAACCATCGAGGTGGGGTAGGCAAATACCCCTGCATTCTCCACAGGCTCCTCAAGGGGGCACTACATCTTTTTTTTCTTCCTTGTTTTTCTTTTTTTTTTTTTTTTAACTTTCCCTTCTTTTTTAAATCAACTGTATGAAAAAAAAGTTAAAAAGAAAACAAACATACAATAAAAGAACATTTCAAAGAGACCATAACAAGGGAGTAAGAAAAAGAGAACTAGCCTAAGATAACTGCTTAACTTCCAACATGTTCCTACTTTACCCCAAGAAAGTTACCTAATATAGCAACATTTCTGTGAACTTGTTCCTACTATATCCATCAGAAATTAACAGACCATAGTCATTCCTGGGCATCCCCAGAATGTTAAATAGCTTATCTGTTCTTCTTGGATTATTGTTCCCCCTTCCTTAATTGCTCTCTATTGCTAGTTCCCCTACATTCTACATTATAAACCATTTGTTTTACATTTTTCAAAGTTCACATTAGTGGTAGCATATAATATTTCTCTTTTTGTGCCTGGCTTATTTCACTCAGCATTATGTCTTCAAGGTTCATCCATGTTGTCATATGTTTCACGAGATCGTTCCTTCTTACTGCCGCGTAGTATTCCATCGTGTGTATATACCACATTTTATTTATCCACTCATCTGTTGAAGGACATTTGGGTTGTTTCCATCTCTTGGCAATTGTGAATAATGCTGCTATGAACATTGGCATGCAGATATCTGTTCGTGTCACTGCTTTCCGATCTTCCGGGTATATACCGAGAAGTGCAATCGCTGGATCGAATGGTAACTCTATATCTAGTTTTCTAAGGAACTGCCAGACTGACTTCCAGAGTGGCTGAACCGTTATACAGTCCCACCAACAATGAATAAGAGTTCCCATTTCTCCACATCCCCTCCAGGATTTGTAGTTTCCTGTTTGTTTAATGGCAGCCATTCTAACCGGTGTTAGATGGTATCTCATTGTGGTCTTAATTTGCATCTCTCTAATAGCTAGTGAAGCTGAACATTTTTTCATGTGTTTCTTGGCCATTTGTATTTCCTCTTCAGAGAACTGTCTTTTCATATCTTTTGCCCATTTTATAATTGGGCTGTCTGTACTATTGTCATTGAGTTGTAGGATTTCTTTATATATGCAAGATATCTGTCTTTTGTCAGATACATGGTTTCCAAAAATTTTTTCCCATTGAGTTGGCTGCCTCTTTACCTTTTTGAGAAATTCCTTTGAGGTGCAGAAACTTCTAAGCTTAAGGAGTTCCCATTTATCTATTTTCTCTTTTGTTACTTGTGCTTTGGGTGTAAAGTCTAGGAAGTGGCCGCCTAATACAAGGTCTTGAAGATGTTTTCCTACATTATCTTCTAGGAGTTTTATGGTACTTTCTTTTATATTGAGATCTTTGGTCCATTTTGAGTTAATTTTTGTGTAGGGGGTGAGGTAGGGGTCCTCTTTCATTCTTTTGGATATGGATATGTAACTCTCCCAGCCCCATTTGTTGAAAAGACCATTATGACTCAGTTCAGTGACTTTGGGGGCCTTATCAAAGATCAGTCGGCCATAGATCTGAGGGTCTATCTCTGAATTCAGAATTCGATTCCATTGATCTATATGTCTATCTTTGTGCCAGTACCATGCTGTTTTGGCAACTGTGGCTTTATAATAAGCTTCAAAGTCAGGGAGTGTAAGTCCTCCCACTTCGTTTTTCTTTTTTAGAGTGTCTTCAGCAATTTGAGGCATCTTCCCTTTCCAAATAAATTTGATAACTAGCTTTTCCAAGTCTGCAAAGTAGGTTGTTGGAATTTTGATTGGGATTGCATTGAATCTGTAGATGAGTTTGGGTAGAATTGACATCTTAATGACATTTAGCCTTCCTATCCATGAACATGGAATATTTTTCCATCTTTTAAGGTCCCCTTCTATTTCTTTTAGTAGAGTTATGTAGTTTTCTTTGTATAGGTCTTTTACATCTTTGGTTAAGTTTATTCCTAGGTACTTGATTTTTTTAGTTGCTATTGAAAATGGTATCTTTTTCTTGAGTGTCTCTTCAGTTTGTTCATTTCTAGCATATAGAAACATTACTGACTTATGTGCATTAATCTTGTATCCCGCTACTTTGCTAAATTTGTTTATTAGCTCTAGTAGCTGTATCGTCGATTTCTCAGGGTTTTCTAGATGTAAGATCATATCATCTGCAAACAATGACCGTTTTACTTCTTCTTTTCCAATTTGGATGCCTTTTATTTCTTTGTCTTGCCGGATTGCCCTGGCTAGCACTTCCAGCACAATGTTGAATAACAGTGGTGACAGCGGGCATCCTTGTCTTGTTCCTGATCTTAGAGGGAAGGCTTTCAGTCTCTCACCATTGAGTACTATGCTGGCTGTGGGTTTTTCATATATGCTCTTTATCATGTTGAGGAAGTTTCCTTCAATTCCTACCTTTTGAAGTGTTTTTATCAAAAAGGGATGTTGGATTTTGTCAAATGCTTTTTCAGCATCTATTGAGATGATCAATTGATTTTTCCCATTTGACTTGTTAATGTGTTGTAATACATTGATTGATTTTCTTATGTTGAACCATCCTTGCATGCCTGGAATGAACCCCACTTGGTCATGGTGTATGATTTTTTTAATGTGTCTTTGGATTCGATTTGCAAGTATTTTGTTGAGGATTTTTGCATCTATATTCATTAGGGAGATTGGCCGGTAGTTTTCCTTTTTTGTAGCATCTTTGCCTGGTTTTGGTATTAGATTGATGTTAGCTTCATAAAATGAGTTAGGTAGTGTTCCATTTTCTTCAATGTTTTGAAAGAGTTTGAGTAAGATTGGTGTCAGTTCTTTCTGGAAAGTTTGGTAGAATTCCCCTGTGAAGCCATCTGGCCCTGGGCATTTATTTGTGGGAAGATTTTTGATGACTGATTGGATCTCTTTGCTTGTGATGGATTGGTTGAGGTCTTCTATTTCTTCTCAGGTCAGTCTAGGTTGTTCATATGTTTCCAGGAAATTGTCCATTTCCTCTACATTATCCAGTTTGTTGGCATACAGTTGTTCATAATATCCTCTTAGAATTTTTTTAATTTCTTCAGGATCTGCAGTTATGTCACCTTTTTCATTCATTATTTTGTTTATATGGGTCTTCTCTCTTTTTGATTTTGTCAGTCTAGCTAGGGGCTTGTCAATCTTGTTGATCTTCTCAAAGAACCAACTTTTGGTGATATTTATCCTCTCTATTGTTTTTTTGTTCTCTATGTCATTTATTTCTGCTTTAATCCTTGTTATTTCTTTTCTTGTACTTGGTTTAGGATTGGTTTACTGTTCATTTTCTAGCTTCTTCAGTTGTTCCATTAGTTCTTTGATTTTGGCTCTTTCTTCCTTTTTAATATATGCGTTTAGTGCTATAAATTTCCCCCTTAGCACTGCTTTTGCTGCATCCCATAGGTTTTGGTATGTTGTGTTCTCATTTTCATTCGTCTCCATATATTTAGCAATTTCTCTTGCTATTTCTTCTTTAACCCACTGATTGTTTAGGAGTGTGTTGTTTAACCTCCAGGTATTTGTGAATTTTCTGAGTCTCTGATGGTTATTGACTTCTAATTGTATTCCATTGTGGTCAGAGAATGTGCTTTGAATAATTTCAATCTTTTTAGATTTATTGAGCCTTGTTTTATGTCCCAGCATATGATCTATTCTGGAGAAAGTTCCGTGAGCACTGGAAAAGTATGTGTATCCTGGTGATTTGGGATGTAATGTCCTGTATATGTCTGTTAAATCTAATTCATTTATCAGATTGTTTAGCTTTTCAATTTCCTTATTGGTCTTCTGTCTGGTTGATCTATCTGTAGGAGAGAGTGATGTGTTGAAGTCTCCCACAATTGTTGTGGAAACATCAATTGCTTCCTTTAGTTTTGCCAGTGTTTCTCTCATGTATTTTGTGGCACCTTGATTGGGTGCGTAGACATTTACGATTGTTGTTTCTTCTTGTTGAATTGCCCCTTTTATTAGTATGTAGTGGCCTTCTTTGTCTCTCAAAACATCCCTGCATTTGAAGTCTATTTTATCTGAGATTAATATTGCTACACCTGTTTTCTTTTGGCTGTAGCTTGCATGAAATATTTTTTTCCATCCTTTCACTTTCAGTTTCTTTGTGTCCCTGTGTCTAAGATGAGTCTCTTGTATGCAACATATTGATGGTTCATTTTTTTTGATCCATTCTGCGAATCTATATCTTTTAATTGGGGAGTTTAATCCATTTACATTCAACGTTATAACCGTGAAGGCATTTCTTGAATCAGCCTTCTTATCCTTTGGTTTATGTTTGTCATATTTTTCCCCGCTCTCTATTAATATCCTTTATTGTACCCATACCGAATCTCTTTAGTACTGAACCTTTCTCCAAGTCTCTCTGTCCTTTCTTTGTTTCTCTGTCTGTAGGGCTCCCTTTAGTATCTCCAGTGGGGCAGGTCTCTTGTTAGCAAATTCTCTCAGCATTTGTTTGTCTGTGAAAAATTTAAGCTCTCCCTCAAATTTGAAGGAGAGCTTTGCTGGATAAAGTATTCTTGGCTGGAAACTTTTCTCACTCAGAATTTTAAATATATCGTGCCACTGCCACTCTCACCTCCATGGTGGCTGCTGAGTAGTCACTACTTAGTCTTATGCTGTTTCCTTTGTATGTGGTGAATTGCTTTTCTCTTGCTGCTTTCGGAACTTGCTCCTTCTCTTCTGTGTTTGACAGTGTGATCAGAATATGTCTTGGAGTGGGTTTATTTGGATTTATTCTATTTGGAGTTCGCTGAGCATTTATGATTTGTGTATTTATGTTGTTTACAAGATTTGGGAAGTTTTCCCCAACAATTTCTTTGAATACTCTTCCTAGACCTTTACCCTTTTCTTCCCCTTCTGGGACATCAATGACTCTTATATTTGGACGTTTCATATTATCTGTCATATCCCTGAGGTCCATTTCGATTTTTTCAAATTTTTCCCCATTCTTTCTTTTATGCTTTCATTTTCCATTCTGTCATCTTCCAGGTCACTGATTCGTTGTTCAACTTCCTCTAGTCTTGTACGATGAGTGTCCAGAATCTATTTAATTTGGTCAACAGTTTCTTTAATTTCCATAAGATCGTCCATTTTTTTATTTAGTCTTGCAATGTCTTCTTTATGCTCTTCTAGAGTCTTCTTGATTTCCTTTATATCCCGTACTATAGTCTCATTGTTCATCTTTAGTTCTTTGAGTAGCTGCTCTAGGTGCTGTGTCTCTTCTGGTCTTTTGATTTGGGTGCTTGGGCTTGGGTTATCCATATCGTCTGGTTTTTTCATATGCTTTATAATTTTCTGTTGTTTTTGGCCTCGTGGCATTTGCTGAACTTGATAGGGTTCTTTTAGGATTTGTAGACCAATTGAAGTCCTTATCTCTAATTTATCAGATCTACAGCTTCTTGGAGTACACTTTCTCTAACTAACCAGCAGGTGGCGTCCACGAGCCACCTGTTCTCCACAAGCCAGTTCTCCCCTGCTTAGCCTTTTTGGTGAGTGGGGGAGTGAGTCTTGTGGGGTCAAATTGGTGTACCAAGCTTGCGTGTGTAGTTGGTGTTGCCTGCCCTGTATATGGGGCGTGTTTCTGGGCAGTCAGCGAGGGGGGGTGGCCCTAACAATCAAATCTCCCTGGTGATCCTAGAGTTTTAAAGCTGCTGCAATAGTCTAATCCTTCAGTTCAGTGCTGCCACAGTTTGTCTCTGCCACTGACCCACAAGTCCTTGGTATTGGCGTATGGCTCCTGAGACTTGCAAGTGGGCCCCTCTTCCAGGCTGTGCACCCCGGGTCCTCTTTTGAGGGATGACAGTTCTGGGCTGCTGGGCTGTGTAGGGAGGCTCCCAGTCTGCTGAAATGATGGCTGAATGGGGCTTTGTTAATTCACACTGCTCTACCTTCCCAACTCTGGGACAATCAGCTGAGGTTGCAGGGAAGGCTAATGTCCACGCCCAGTTTTGTGGTGTGTGCCTGTTATTTGAAGCACTTCCGTCACACTGGGTTGTCTGGGGCAGTTCTGGGCTTTGGGGCTGGCGATGGGCAGGAGTGTTTCCTGTCCACCAGGATGATGGCTGTGAGCGGACACCCCCCTTTTCTTGGGAAGTTGTGGTGTTTAGTGTATTTTCTCAGGCACTGGATTATTGCCTTTTGTCTCAGAGCTCTCTTAGTTCTGCTCTTGACTTGACCTGCCCAAATTGCAAGTCTTTGAAGCTTTCTGTATTGGGCTTCTTAGAGTAATTGCTTTAGAAAAAGAAAAAAGGATTAAAAAAATAAAAGGGCCCTCCTCAGATATCTAATGGGTTATTGAAATGCTAAGAGACAAAGCAACCAGGTCCATTAAGGAAAGGTCCACAGGGCAGAGAGATCAGCTTTTCTTCGGGATTTGCATATGCGCCTCAGGGCCTGAGCTCCACCCTTCCCCTTTCTATGTTCACCAGAACTCCAAAAATCCTCCGCTTTTATTTTGGAGTTTTTCGTGTTGTTTTTTTCTATGCCTGTCTCCTCTCTGCTGGGCTGGCTGCTCTCAGATTCTCTGGTGTCTGGTCTCAGTCTATCTATGGTTGGAGTTTGTATCAGTAGAATGAGTTTCCGATAAGGGCTGCCACTGCTGTTCTCCCTTCTCCTTCTCGGAGCTGACAGCCCCTCCTCCCACGGGACTGAGCCTGGCAGGGAGGGGCGCGGGTCCCCTGGCCGCAAAAACTTACAGATTTCGCTGATCTCAGCAGTTCCACGTTTTCATGAGTGTTGTATGAAGTATGCCCAAAGTCAGATTGCTCTGTGGTGTCCAGTCCACGCAGTTCCTGGCTTTCTACCTACCCTCCTGGAGGAGTAACTAAAACATACAGCTCACCAGTCCGCCATGTTGCCCTGCCTACCCCTCAATTGATTTTTGACCAAAAAATCTAAGGTAATTCAATGGCAAAAGTTAGTGTTTTCAACAGTGTGCTGGGACAATAGGATATGTTACTGGAAAAAATTTAACAATGACACTTATCTAACATACTACATAAAAATTAACTAAAAATTGATCAGAGATCTATATGAAAGAATTAGGAGTTTTAAACTTCTAGCAGAAAACTTAAGAGAAAATCTTTGTGATATTGGAGTAGGCAAAGATTTCTTAGGGCTCAAAAGTATCACTTATAAAAGAACAAATGAATAACATGCACTTCATCAAGATTAAAAATATTTTGCTCTTCAAAAGATGTAGTTGAGAAAATAAAAATCAAAGACACATTCTGGGAGACAATTTTGTAAAACGTATATCTTACAAAGGCCTTGTATCCAGAATATATAAAGAACTTAATAAATACAGAAATTTTTCAATGGGTAAAATACGGGGATACTCTGCAAAGGAAAATCTGCAAATGGTCAATAAACACATGAAAAGATGTTTAACATTACTAATTACTTGCATATTAAAACCTTAGTGAGATACCGCCATACACCTGCAAGAATGACTGAAGTTTAAAATACTGATAATGACAGCAAGGAAATGCAGGACCTGTAACTCTTAAACAGTTGCTCTGGGAACTCAAAATGGTACAGTCACCATGGAAAACTGTTTGGCAGCTTCCTATAAAGTTAACTATAAACTTGCCATATGATCCAACAGTGTCATGCCTATGTATTTATAAGAGAGATGAAAATATATGTCCACACAAAGACATACAGGAATATACATGGCAGCATTATTCATAATAGCCAAAACCTGGAAGCAACATAAATATTCATTAATTGATGAATGCACAAATAAATTGAAGTATATCAGTACAACAGAATACTACTCTGCGATATAAAGGAATGAAACAAATTGTGTAAGATAAATTACAGTCACATGGCTAAATCTCAAAAGCATTATGCTAAGTGAATGGAGGCAAAAACAAAGACTATTGTGTATGATTTTATTTCTATGAAGCTCTAGTAAACGCAAACATATGGAGACAGAAAGCAAATCAATCATTGCCTGGGGCCATTGGTGGGGGAGATGATTGACAGCCAAGAGGCATACAAGTCTTTCATATCTTTTATTAGATTCATTCCTAGGTACCTTATAGTTTGTGTTGCTCTTGTTAATGAAAAAACATAAAAATTCATTGAAAGATGTAAAAATACCTACATAAATGGCTAGATGGACTAAGTTTGTAGCAGGAAGACTCATTGTCATAAAGGTGTTGATTTTTCCCATGATTCATCTTTCAGTGTGATCTCAATCAGTTTCCTGGGAGAGTATGTTTTTTTAACTAAACAGCTGAATCTAACATATGTAAGGAACAGCAAAATCCTAAGAAAAGCCAAGCCCTTTCTAAAGGAAAATAATGAGGTAGGGAGATTTGCTCTTCCACATAAAAATAATTATTTTAAAGGTATATTTATCTGACTGTAGTATCGGCCCAGGGATGAGCTCATTCACCAGGAAGTCCATTAAAATAAAATAAAAACCTCATTGTAGCACATTATTGTGAGTATAATTACCAGTGCTGAATTGTGTGTGAATGTAATTAACAGGGGAAGTTTAGAGTCATATGTCACCAGAAGGAAAGCCAGAGGTTAAAATATGGGACTGTATAACTCAGTAAATCTTGTCGTGGATAATGACTGTGATTGACAGTACAAATATAAAAACTTTCCTCCATGAACTGGAACAAATGTCTGAAACTATTACAAGGAGTTAATAGAGTGGTATATGGGAAAAACGCACCTACTGCAAACTATGGACTATAGTTAACAGAGGATGGATTAGAAAAGTCATATGGAAAGATGCAACAGAGTTGATATGTTCTAACTCTCAAATTGGGTGCTGAGGGAGAACCTAAGATGGAAGCTAGGTGAGACAGGGTAAAAAAACACCTCTGTGAAAAATACTAGATAAAAACCAGAAGGTGACCCAGAACACCAGTTCCAGAGTAGCACCAGCCAGACAAGTTCTGCTAAATCTACAGGGACCATGCATTTGGTGAAACCAGGAGTCTGCATTCGGAAACGAGTGAGTGAGTTGGCTGAAAGTCCCTCGGCCATGCTGCAGTGTGGGGAAATGGTGGGTTGGCGTTTGGAGACGGACTAGTTCTTTAAAAAACAAAAAAAAGCCTGGGGGCAGCTGCAGATACAACGGGGAGAGCCGCGCAGTGAAGCATGGTGGGAGCGGGCTGGGCTAATGCCTCAGTGTCTGGCATGGAGGATACCCCTTCGCACACCCGCTGCTGATTGTCTCAGCCCCAGGGAAGCAAAGGGGAACTGAAGGGAGAAAGGACTGCAAGACTTGCAGCCATCTCCCTGGTGGACAGGGAACACTCCTGCCCGGGGCCAGGCCTGCAGCCCAGAGTCGCCCCAGGAAGCCCAGTGTGATGGGGAGTCTTTCCCGCAGCACCTTGCACATGCCACAGTGTCGGCCGTGGACAGTGGCCTTTAATACACCCACGGCTGATTGTCCCGGAGGTGGGAGGGTGGTGCTGTGTGAAAAGGGGGATGTTAACGCGTCCCATTCAACTATCTCTGAAGCAGGCTGGAACGCCCCTGCGTGGCCCAGCATCCCAGGGCTTCCGTGAGGCCAGCGCACACTTGTGACGTGGCACGGCCCTCCCTTCCTCAGCAGAGGTCCTGGAAGAGCACAGCAGGGGAGGGGGAACTGCTCAGAAATCCCAGGGAACCTACGCCAATACCAAGGACTTGTGGGTCAGTGGCAGAGACAATCTGTGGCAAGACTGAAATGAAGGCTTAGACTCTTGCAACAGCCTTAAATCTCCAGGAACACCTAGGAGGTTTGATTATTAAAGCTGCCCTTCCTCCCTAACCACTCAGACACACGCCCCTCATTGAGGGTGGACAGCACCGACAACACACCCAAATTAAGTGCACCAATTGGACCCCACAAGAGTCAGATCCCCACAAACCACAAAGACAAAGTTGGGGAGAACTGACTTGAGGGGAATAGGTGACTCACGGACGCCATCTGCTGGTTAGATAGAGAAAGTGTACACCACCAAGCTGCAGTTCTGACAAATTAGAGATCAAGTAAAGCAAATGCCAAGAGACCAAAAACAACATAAAATCTTAAAGCATATGATAAAACTAGATGCTATGGAGAACCCAAACCCAAACACCCAAATCAAAAGATCAGAAGAGACACAGTATTTGGCGCAATTAATCAAAGGACTAAAGTCAAACAACGAGAGCATGGCACAGGATATAAAGGACATGACGAAGAGCATGGCACAGGATATAAAAGACATAAAGAAGACCCTAGAAGAGCATAAAGAAGAAATTGCAAAAGTAAATTAAAAAATGGAAGATCTTATGGAAATAAGAGAAACTGTTGGCCAAATTAAAAAGACTCTGGATACTCATAATACAAGATTAGAGGAAGTTGAACAACAACTCAGCCTCCTTGAGGACCACAGAACAGAAAATGAAAGAACAAAAGAAAGAATGGGGAAAAAAATTGAAAAAATTAAAATGGGTCTCAGGGATATGATAGATAAAATAAAACGTCCAAATTTAAGACTCATTTGTGTCCCAGAAAGGGAAGAGGAGGGTAAAGGTCTAGAAAGAGTATTCAAAGAAATTGTTGGGGAAAACTTCCCAAACCTTCTACACAATATAAATACACAAAGCATAAATGCCCAGCGAACTCCAAATAGAATAAATCCCAATAAACCCACTCCAAGACATATTCTGATCAGACTGTCAAATACTGAAGAGAAGGAACAAGTTCTCAAAGCAGCAAGAGAAAAGCAATTCACCACATACAAAGGAAACAACATAAGACTAAGTAGTGACTACTCAGCGGCCACTATGGAGGCGAGAAGGCAGTGGCATGACATATTTAAAATTCTGAGAGAGAAAAATTTCCAACCAAGAATACTTTATCCAGCAAAACTCTCCTTCAAATTTGAGGGAGAGCTTAAATTTTTTCATAGACAGACAAATGCTGAGAGAGTTTGCTAATAAAAGACCTGCCCTACTTCAGTTACTAAAGAGAGCCCTACCGACAGAGAAACAAAGAAAGGAGAGAGAGACGTAGAAAATTTTAACAGACATTTATAGAATATTACATCTCAGGGCACCGGGACACACATTCTTCTCTAGTGATCACAGATCTTTCTCCAGAATGGGCCGTATGCTGGGACATAAAAAACAAGCCTCAATAAATTAAAAAAAAAAAATGAATTTGTTCAAAGCACATTTTCTGACCACAGTGGAATACAAATAGAAGTCAATAACCATCAGAGACTTGGAGAATTCACAAACACCTGGAGGATAAAAATGAGGGGAAGATAAAAACATTCCCAGATAATCAAAAGCTGAGGGATTTCATCACCAGTAATCAGTCCTATAAGAAATGCTAAAGAGAATTGAGCAGGCTGAAAGGAAGGGACTCTAAACAATTGACTGAAACTACATGAAGAAATAGAGATTTCCAGTGAAGATCACATGATAAATATAAATACCAATACTACTGTATTTTTGAGTTATAACTCCACTATTTACTTCCCACAGGATCTAAAATACATAAACTATAATGATAAATCAGTGGTTTTGGACTCAATGTAAAATATGTAATTTTTGACAAGAACTACATAAAGGTGGGGGAATGATGGAGTATAGGAACAGTTTATGTGTCATATTGAAGTTAAGTTGATATCAAAGAAAAACAAGATGTAGATTTAAGATGTTAAATTTAAGCCCCATGGTAAACACAAAGAAAGTATCAGAGACTATGACCATAGAGATGAAAAGTAGAGTAGGGGTTCTGAGAAGTGGGGGAAGGGGCAATGGGGAGTTGAGAATTGAGTGTAGGGTTTCTGTTTGGGGAAGGGAAACTTCTAGAAATGGATGGTGGGAAGGTGACAGCATTGCAACATTCTAAATGTGATTAATCCCAGTAATGGAATGCTAGGGAGGGGGTGAAATGGGAAGATTTAGGCTATATATATGTTTCCACAATTGAAAAAAAAAAATGTCTAAATAGGTGACAATTAAATGCAAAGGATGATCCTGGACGGGATCTGAGGATAGAGGAGAGGAGGCTCAGAGGGACACAGATGGGACACAGATGGGACACACACACACACAAAAAGGCCATATAGAATGTAAGCTTTGTATCAATGTTGAATTTTTTGAACTTCTTAGCTGCGCTTAATGAGATTGCATAAAAGAATGTTCTTGTCCATGGGAAGGGTATATGTGAATTATATTGTTTGTTCAAAGATGTGTGAAGCTTGCTCTCGTATGTTCAGAGGACAGAGCAATAGATAATGGATGATAGATAGGGAGGGAGGGAGGGAGGAAGAGAGGGAGGGAAAGAAAGAAATGGTGGTGTGACAGGATGTTAAAGATGGTAGATCAGGGTATTGGGGGAGGGGGGTTTGGGTATGCTGGAGTTCTATGTATGGGGTTTGTACTGTTTTTGCAACTCTTCCTGTAAGATTGAATTTATTTCAAAATAAAATTTATTAAATTAAAAAAAAAAGTTGTGTGCTGGGTTCATGGATTTCCCTTTATAATGTAAATACACTATTTTATGCACATCAAATATTGTGACTTTTAAGAAATTATTGCATTTCGGTATGATTAATAACGTAGAGGGGGTAACAGCAGAACCCCGGGAACCCTGAGGGGAATCAATGGTAATCAGTCTTCATCTATGGAATGCAGATTTTATTTGTAGAAATTTGCTCATATTGAAAACCAGGAAATAAGAGAGAGTAATAAAACTAAATGGTAGTCATTTTTTTTTTTTTTCACATATCTTATGCAACTGATAAACTGACTTTTCGTGCTTTCCAAAAATGAAATTCTAGAATTCATTGTAGGAGAGCAACTTCACTGAAATGATTGAATAGGTTCCCAAGGTGACTGCATTTAATGGAAGATAGCATATCTACTCAGAAGAAGAGAGAGGAAGAAAAGTGACTCGTTTTATTTGTACACAAAAGAGTTACCAGGAATACAAATGAAAACTGTTTCATCTAAACTTCTGTTAGTAACTTCACCACCTGAACTTTTGCATGAAATTTATTTAATGTATAAAATGGATTAATTTAAGGCCTTGTAGATAGTGAGAATTTTATTGTGTTAGTACATTTTAGTCTTCCTCACAAAAGCAAGACATACTTGAAGTGCAGTAACTTTGCTCTTGAATTAATTCAGTCTGCACAATGTTATTCATCATCAGCTCTTATAGCGTGAAATACCCTCACCTCCAAACTGGTCCAGTGCTACCACTTTCACTCAGAAGGATAGTGTCATTTCCTTCTCTCCACTGTGTACGCCATCAAAGAGGACTTCTTCCTTTCCCCTCGCCTCCCATCCAATAATTCTGTCAGAAACTTCGTTTCTTTAACAGTATGTGAATAGTTTTCATTTATATTATTCCTGGTAGTACTTTAATGCACAAATCAAATAAGTCATATTTTTTTTAAAGTCAGCGCGATATGTGTGTACATACATGCCTACATATATATGTATGTTTAATGAATGCTATTTAATGTATTTCTATAATTCTCTATGTGGATAATTGAAACCTTAGTTGATTATACAAAGGGCCAGTGTTCCCATGGATATGATGCATAGATACAACATTTTTCATGATAGTGAAGCTGCCAAAGCTTTCAGCAGTTGTAAGGGGAACTTGTAGACAAATGATACCAAGTTTTATGGGATTTGTGTCTAAGTATTGTATATTTTGCATGTGTACATATACAGATTTCATCCCCAGGTTTCAGGTATAAGAAATACACTGCCAATTGTATTCCACCTTTTATGGTAGTAGATTTCTTGATGGCATTACTGTGCACCCTACCCAAGAAAATTCTACCTTGTTCCAAAGATTTTATGGGTGTATGTGCTTGTGCTTTGTGCTTGTTATGTAAGTGTTTAAAGTAGGAGAAAAATTTCAGACTGAAGCTACATGAGGTTATATTAAGAGAAGCTGGACGTATTTCACCACCTTTAAAAGGACAAGGCCCCTTTAACAAAAAGGAGACATTATTTCAGAACTAGTCAATTCATTTTATGCAAGTGTCCACCAGAAGCCTATATAAGTTCCTTGATGTTTCATGCCTCTTTTTTTTTTTAATTCTTCTCCTACAGATAAAGAATTCATCTACAGAGAACAGAAAGGAAATGTGATACTACGAAACGTTGAAACAAATATTTCTACAGTGTTAATAGAAGGCAAAAAAATTGTAAGTACTTTCTTTAATGACCAGGATAATTTCAGTTTTCTCTCCTGCAAGTCAATAAAGCAGAAAATGACTTTTGATTTCAACTTTAAGTATAGCCAAGCAGAAGCAATAAATGTGTAATACTACAGGCTAAGCGACTAAAGATAATGTGGAATTGAAACCACATTAATTTAATAAAATGAAAGCACAGTTTCTTTCAGTGTATAGGAAATTTCTCTGCAGGTGTTGGAAACAAGTGTTGCATATCATACATAATTGAAAGATAAATTCCTAAGGCTTTTACACATTTACAGAACAACTGCAGTAATGCATATAGAACACTACAAAAGCACTTGCTCAATCTCGTTAAAAAAAAAAATCCTTATCTTCACACGCACAGGGAATATTAACTCAGGCACTGTACTATGCCTACCTTCTATGCCTACTGTACTATGACATTAAGTGAAGTTTATGCTTGAAACAAGTACTGAGTCAATCTGAATGCTGTAGCTTTGTATTCTGGGAAAACTTGTCTTTCCAAAGAATTAAGTTAACATTAACATTTTGGCTTTATGTACATTTTTAGATATTTACTAAAAATATTATGTATCAAAAATCAACTTAAAGAGACAACTTTTTTTATAATATGTTCAGATTTATTATTAGAAGAATTAAACCTTCAACTTTAAAGAGTTGATCATTTTCTTGTTGGATAAACTGGAGAAATCAAAAGGAGAAACTAAGGCTAAATCTATTTTAAAAAGAAAGAGTTGAAATAGGCCGTGAATTCCCAATCAGAACTATCATAACATGGCTCTGGTATGAATCAGAAAAATAAGAACCTAGAATCTGGGGATTAGAGGAGACCTTAGGAAAAAAAATTAGTTTCCTGGTTTTACAGATAAGATCCGAGCCCGGAGGGTTTGTGAATGAGCTTTTCGGAGTCCTGCAGCTCACTGGGGATAGGATGAGAATTCAGGCTGTGTCCACAGCTCAACTCACAATTCCCCGGAAGCCTCTATCCTGGGGAAGAGAAAAGATGGCTTCATCTTCATACCACACCATCACAGCACTCATAGAAATGTTGCTCTACCTTCATTGAGGTTTAGTCTTAAATGGATTCTGCCCTTTACATAGACTGTTTGCAGATGCAAGAAAGGCATAATGATGGTGAATTATGGTATAGTACCCAAAATGATAGCTCTATGAATTAAATAGCATTCTGCAAAGCAAGACTTTTAAAGAATGAATGTGCTTGTTTTTTACATTAAAAAATCCAATTTTTGGTAGAATTAGTCTCCTAAGAATCTGATTCAACCCACTTAGAAGTGCTAAATTTGCAGAAATGGTTTTCTAATATTAATTGAGACGAGAAAATGATCAGACTGATGCTGAGTGTAACTACATTTTAATGTCAGAATGTTATCAATATTTCCTGAGAGGATGTCAGTTTAGTAAAAGCAGCGTGCTGTACATGCAGCTGCACTTAGTAATGGAATACAAGAATATGAACTGCCTTCTCTTTCTAAAATCAATAGCTTGTGAAGTTCATATATTTTAACTGAAGTTGTTTTAGCCAGGTAATAAGATAACTTCAGAAACCACCTTAGGTAAAGAAAAAAAAAAAAAAAAAGAAATCCGAATCTCACAAATTGACTGGCTTATTCTATATAATGCAGTATTTTTCTTCTTAAAATGCCATTTATTCATTCATTTTACAGTCTTTATTGAGCACCAAATGTGTACAGCCTGATCGATACTATTGATGATTGTGCCTAGTTTATTCTTGTCTCAAAGCTACATTAAAATGCTGCTATAAACAGACCTTAAAATAAGGAAAATGAGGAAATGTCATTTATGAGCCTGCATCATAATTTAGAATGTAGGAACTCTGGATTTAAGTACTGTTGAGCTGGTTAGTTATTTAACCTCCTTGTACCTCAATTGTTTCAGCTCTAACTAAAACTAATATTTTTTCTATCAGCCTAAAATATGGGTCTTCTGTGAGGTCCCTAAATAAAATATTGTATGCTCTCTGTTTACATGAACATACAATACTGCATGCTTAATACTTAACAATACTCTGCGAGTATTAAGAAAGGGGATCATGATGTCATGAAGGGACATGATGTCATGAAATCTGTAAGATCACCTGCAACTTTGAGATTGACAGTTGAATGTAAAGTCTGGGGAACACAGGGCAGTAGCTCTGCAGCATTCTGTTCCCTTACCTTCCTGGTGGTTACCATGCAGTCTCTTTGTACTTGAATGCAAAGAACTATGAGACTGTTTAAATGATAAAAACAAACTGAGGAAAAGATTGTGCAACGTGTGAGGCCAACTATAAGTTTTATGTTGACCCATAAAACAACCTGAAACTAGTTAAGAAATGATAACAAAGCAGTGAATTCTGTGGTCAGAATTTCTAAATGTGTCCTCACCCCTTGACCTTTAACTTCATTCTCCTCTTCCCCAGCCACTAAAATTATTGATAGGCATGGTTGCATTAAGGTAGCTATGCCTATTTCACTGCAATTTCTTCCTGACTCCCTGCCTTACCATAATCAGTTCTTGCCTGGAATGGATTGGTGAAAGGGGATGCAAATGAATGCAAACACTACACCAGCTAATCCAACAGAAAAGCTTTACAATAATTGATGATTATGCAAATGCAGAACTTATGCTAAGTGCTGTACTCACCCTGCCTCCCCCAAACAACTTCCTTTGACCAAAAGTTTATTTCAGTTGTCCTTTATCCTATGCCCAAATGGTAGAAATCAGATCATGAAATATTTCAGGACAACTTAAATTGTGAGGTCATGCATACATTTAACTTTCTATGGTAATTACATCATATGCTTTTTTTACATTATTTTGTGTTTTATGTTTTTTTTTTCAGACCCTATTATCTGATGCTATATAATATTTGACGGTATGTAGGAATTGATTTTAGGAAACATTTTTCAAGTGGATTGGGCCCATTTTCCTATTTTTAATATTTTCCAAGGGTTCTTTAAGTTTTCTATCAAGAATGAACTATGTAAAAGAATGGTTGCAAAAGTCACAGGTGTGTTATCTCTGGAAGTGCTCTCCTTGACTGTAAAGTCTTCTGCTAAGTTACAAAGCTCCTTGGAAACAGGACCTTTTTTTAATCCAAAATTTTTTTTTAATTCAAAAATTTTTAATGCAATTTTATTCAGGTAGATTCACACAGCATAGAAACCATCTGAAGTATACAATCACTGGTTCACAGTATAATCACATAGTTGTGCATACAGATGCAAACTTAGAACATTTTTATTACTCCAGAAAAGAAATAAAAATTAAAAAGGACACCCTAATCCTCCCATACGCCTTATCCTCCCATATTATTGACCCATAGTGTAGGTGTGTTTCATTTGTTTCTACTGATGAAAGAATATTAAAATATTACTGTTGACTATAGTCTGAAGTTTGCAATAGGTTCATTTTTTTCCCATATACCCTCTATTATTAACTCCTTTTAATAGTTTTGTACATCTGCTCTAGTTCATGAAAGAACTTGTTTATATTTGTACAGTTAATCATGGACATTATCCACCACACGATTCATTGTGTTATACATTCCCATTTTTTAACCTCCAACTTTCCTTCTGGTGACATACGTGACTCTAAACTTCTCCTTTCCACCACACTCATGCACCATTCAGCCCTGTTAATTATTCTCGTAATAATGTGCTACTCTCATCTCTGACCATTTCCAAATGTTAAAGTTCACCCTAGTTAAACATTTTGCACATACTAAGCAATCACTCCCCATTCTTTAGCCTCATTCTATATCTTGGTGTGCTGGTTTGGATATATGATGTCCCCCAGAAAAAAGCCATGTTCTTTAATGCAATCTTTTGGGGGTAGACTGATTAATCTGTTGATCTGGGAAAGGTTTGATTAAATTATTTCCATGAAGATGTGTATCCTGCCCATTCAGGGAGGGTCTTAATTAAATAACTGGAGTCATATAAGAGAGCTCACAGACAGAAGGACCTCAGAGCAGCTGAGAGAGACTTTTGGAGAGATGCTTGCTGATGCTTTGAGATGCTTGGAGACGTTTGGAGATGCTAGCCCAGAGTTTGCTCTGGAGAAACTAAGAGAGGACCCCAATGCTTAGATGCAAGAAGCTGAGAGAGACAAGCCCAGAGACATTTTGGGGAAAGCCATTTTGAAATGCAACCTGGGAGCAAAGGACCAGCAGACTCCAGCCACATGCCTTCCCAGCTGACAGAGGTGTCCCAGATGCCATCACCCATTCTTCAGTGAAGGTATCCTAGTGTTGATGCCTTAGTTTGGAAACGTTTATGGACTTAGAACTGAAAATTTGTACCCAAATATATCTCTTTTATAAAAGCCAATCCATTTCTGGTATTTTGTGTAATGGCAGCATTAGCAAACCGGAACATCTGGTAACCCAAATTCTAAATTTTATGTCTATGAGTTTACATATTATAATTTTTAGTTCATATCAGTAAGATAATACAATATTTGTCCTTTTGTGTCTAACTTATTTCACTTAACGTAATGTCCTCAAGGTTCATCCATGTTGTTGCATGCTTCAGGACATCATTCCTTCTTACTGCTGAATAATATTCCATCATAGGTATATACCACATTTGGTTTATTCATTTGTCAGTTGATGGACAATTGGGTTGTTTCCGTCTTTTGGCAGTTGTGAATAATACTGCTAAGAACATCAGGGTGCAAATGTCTGTTCCTCTTCTTGCTTTCAGATCTTCTGGCTATATCCCAAGTAGCAGGATTGCCAACTCATAAGGCAACCCTAACCCTAACCCTAACCCTAACTTAGCTTCCTGAGGAACCACCAAACCACAAAACCATCCTCCACAATGGCTGTACCACTGGCAATGAATAAGTGCTTCAATTTCTTCACATCCTCTGCCAACACTTGTAGTGGCCTGTTGGTTTAATAGCGGCCATTCTATTAGGTGTGAGATGATATCTCATTGTGGTTTTGATTTGCATTACCCTAATAGCTAGTGAAGCTGAGCATCTTTTCATGTGCCGCTTAGCCATCTATATTTCCTCTCTTTGGAGAAAAGTCTATTCATGTCTTTTGCCCATTTTTAAATTGGGTTGTTTGTCTTTTCATTGTTGAGTTGTCAGATTTCTTTATATATACTGGATATCAAACCCTTATCACATATGTGGTTTCCAAATATTTTCTCCCTTTGAGTCAGTTGCCCTTTCTCCCTTTTAGCAAAGTCCTTTGAAGCATTGAAATATTCAATTTTGGGGAGTTCCCATTATCTATTTTTTCTTTTGTTGCTTGTGTTTTGGATGTAATTCTAAGAAACTACCTCTAGAGAGAAACTAAGATGGCGGCTAGGTGATACAGGGCAAAAAAACACCTCCATGAAAAATACTAGATAAAAGCCAGAAAGTGACCCAGAACACCAGTTCCAACGATGCACCAGCCGGACAAGGTCTGCTAAATCCACAGAGACTGTGCATTTGGTGAAACCAGGAATCTGCATTCTGAAACGAGTGAGTGAGCTGGCTGAAAGTCTGGTGGCCATGCTGCAGTGTGGGAAAACTGTGGGATGGTGTTTGGAGACGGATTAGTTCTTTTAAAAAAAAAACAAAAAAAACCTGGGAGCGGCTGCAGTTATGACAGTGAGAACCGCGCAGTAAAGCCCGGCAGGAGCAGGCTGTGTCAACATCTCAGTGTCTGGCATGGAGGATAGCCTGCTGCTGATTGTCTCAGGGCCAGGGGTGCAGAGGGGAGCCAAAAGGAGAAAGAAACCGCACCCCTTGCAGCCATCTCCCTGGTGGCCTGGGGACGCTCCTGCCTGGAGCCGGACCCATAGCCCAGCGCTGCGCCAAGAAATCTACTGCGACAGGGAGTGTTTCCTGCAGCACCGCGCACATGCCACAATATCGGCCATGGACAGTGGCCTTTAGTGCACCCACAGCACTAATTGTCCCAGAGCTGGGAAGGCAGAGCTGTGCGAAAAGCGAGAAATTAGCACGCCCCATTCAACCATCTTTAAAGCAGGCTGGAAACACCCCTGCACGGCCCAGTGGCCCAGAGCTTCCCTGGAGGCTGGTGCTCACTTGTGACGTGACACAGCCTTCCCTCAGCAGAGGTCCTGGAAGAGCACAGCTGAGAAGGGGGACCTGCTTGGAAATCCCAGGGACCCTATGCCAATACCAAGGACTTGTGGGTCAGTGGCAGAGACAGTCTGTGACAAGACTGAAATGAAGGCTTAGACTCTTGTAACAGCCTTAAATCTCTGGGAACACCTGGGAGGTTTGATTACTAAAGCTGCCCTGCCTTCCTAACCACCCAGACACATGCTCCACATTCAGGGTGGACAGCACCAACAACACACCCAAACTTAGTGCACCAATTGAACCCCACAAGAATCAGATCCCCACAAACCACAAAGACAAAGTTGGGGAGAACTGACTTGAGGGGAATAGGTGACTCGCAGACACCGTCTGCTGGTTAGTTAGAGAAACTGTATGCCACCAAGCTGTAGATCTGACAAATTAGAGATTGGTATTTTTTATAACCTGAAAGAATCCATCAAGTAAAGCAAATGCCAAGAGGCCAAAAACAACAGAAAATCTTAAAGCATATGATAAAACCAGACAATATGGAGAATCCAAACCAAAACACACAAATCAAAAGATCAGAAGAGACACACAATTAATCAAAGAACTAAAGAAAAACAACGAGAGCATGGCACAGGATATAAAGGACATGAAGTAGAGCATGGCTCAGGATATAAAGGTCATAAAGAAGACCCGAGAAGAGCATAAAGAAGAGATTACAAGAGTAAATAAAAAAACAGAAGATCATATGGAAATAAAAGAGACTGTTGGCCAAGTTAAAAAGACTCTGGATATTCATAATACAAGATTAGAGGAAGTTGAACAATGCCTCAGCCTCCTCGAGGACCACAGAATGGAAAATGAAAGAACCAAAGAAAGAATGGAGAAAGAAATTGAAAAAATAGCAGTGGATCTCAGTGATATGATAGATAAAATAAAACATCCAAATTTAAGACTCATTGGTGTCCCAGAAGAGGAAGAGAAAGGTAAAGGTCTAGAAAGACTATTCAAAGAAATTGTTGGGGAAAACTTCCCAAACCTTCTACACAATATAAATACACAAAGCATGAATGCCCAGTGAACTCCAAATAGAATATATCCAAATAAACCCACTCCAAGACATATTCTGATCAGACTGTCAAATACGGAAGAAAAGAAGAAAGTTCTGAAAGAAGCAAGAGAAAAGCAATTCACCACAAACAAAGGAAATAACATAAGACTAAGTAGTGACAACTCAGTGGCCACCATGGAGGTGAGAAGGCAGTGGCATGACATATTTAAAATTCTGAGAGAGAAAAATTTCCAACCAAGAATACTTTATCCAGCAAAACTCTCCTTCAAAGTTGGGGGAGAGCTTAAATTTTTCACAGACAAACAAATGCTGAGAGATTTTGCTAATAAAAGACCTGCCCTACTTCAGATACTAAAGGGAGCTGTATCAACAGAGAAACAAAGAAAGGAGAGAGAGAGAGAGAGAGAAATTTAACACACATATATAGAACATTACATCCCAGGTTCACCGGGACACACATTCTTCTCTAGTGATCATGGATCTTTCTCCAGAAGGGACCGTATGCTGGGAAATAAAACAAGCCTCAATAAATTAAAAAAAAAAAAAATGAATTTGTTCAAAGCACATTCTCTGACCACAATGGAATACAAATAGAAGTCAATAACCATCAGAGACTTGGAGAATTCACAAACACCTGGAGGGTAAAAATGAGGGGGAGATAAAAACATTCCCAGATAATCAAAAGCTGAGGGACTTCATCACCAGTAGATCAGTCCTATAAGAAATGCTAAAGGGAATTGTGCAGGCTGAAAGGAAGGGACTCTAAACAATTGACTGAAACTGCATGAAGAAATAAAGGGTACCACTAAAGATCACATGGTAAATATAAATACCAATACTACTGTATTTTTGATTTATAACTTCACTATTTACTTCATACAGGATCTAAAATACATAAACTATAATGATAAATCAGTGGTTTTGGACTCAATGTAAAATATTTAATTTTTGACAAGAACTACATAAAGGTGGGTGTGCCAGTTTGAATATATTGTGTCCCCCAAACGCCATTATCTTTGATGTAATCTTGTGTGGGCAGATGTTATCAGTGTTGATTAGATTGTAATTCTTTGAGTGTTTCTTTGGAATGTGCCCCACCCAGCTGTGGGTGATGACTCTGATTGGATAATTTCCATAGCGGTGTTGCTCCTCCCATTCAGGGTGGGTCCAAGTTGATCAGTGGAGCCATATAAATGAGCTGACATAACAGAAGGAACTCAGTGCAGCTGTGAGTGATGTTTTCAAGAGGAGCTACAGCCAAGAGGGACACTTTGAAGAAAGCACAGGAGTTGCAGATGAGAGATATTTTGAAGACGGCTGTTGAAAGCAGACTCTTGCTCCAGGGAAGCTAAGAGAGGACAAATACCCCAAGTGCAACTAAGAGTGACATTTTTGAGGAACTGTAGCCTAGAGAGAAACATCCTGGGAGAAAGCCATTTTGAAACCAGAACTTTGGAGCAGACGCCAGCCACAGGCCTTCCCAGCTAACAGAGGTTTTCTGGACACCATTGGCCATCCTCCAGTGAAGGTTCCCGATTGCTGATGTGTTACCTTGGACACTTTATGGCCTTAAGACTGTAACTGTGTAACCAAATAAACCCCCTTTTATAAAAGCCAATCCATCTCTGGTGTTTTGCATTCCAGCAGCATTAGCAAACTAGAACAGTGGGGTAATGGAGGAGTATAGGAACATAGTTTATGTGTCCTATTGAAGTTAAGTTGGTATCAAAGAAAAACAAGATTGTTATAGATTTAAGAGGTTAAATTTAAGTCCCACAGTAAACACAAAGAAAGTGTCAGAGAATATGACCATAGAGATGAAAAGTAGAGTAGGGGTTCTGAGAAGTGGGGGAAGGGGCAATGGGGAGTTAAGAAATGAGTGTAGGGTTTGTTTGGGGTGAAGGGAAATTTCTAGTAATGGATGGTGGGAAGGTGATAGCTTTGCCAACATTCTAAATGTGATTAATCCCACTAATGGAATGCTAGGGAGGGGTCAGAATGGGAAGATTTAGGCTATATGTATGTTTCCACAATTGAAAAAAACAAACAAAAAAACAAAAAAATACAGTCTAAATAGATGACAATTAAATGCCAGAGATGATCCTGCATGGGATCTGAGGATGGAGGAGAGGAGGCTCAAAGGTACACAGATGGGACATAAGAAAAAAAAAAAAAAAAGGAAATATAGAATGTAAGCTTTGTATCAATGTTGAATTTCTTGAACTTCTTAGCTGTGCTTAATGGGATTGCATAAAAGAATGTTCTCATTCATGGGAAATGTATATGTGAATTATATTGTGTGTGCAAGGATGTGTGCAGCTTGCTCTCATATGTTCAGAAGACAGAGCAATAGATGATGGACAATAGGGAGGGAGGGATGGAGGAAAAGAAAGAAATGGTGGTGTGACAGGATGTTAAAGTTGGTGGATCGGGGTATCATGGGAGGGGGGTTGGGGTATGCTGGAGTTCTGTGTATGGGGTTTGTATTGTTTTTGCAACTGTTCCTGTAAGTTTGAATTTATTTCAAAATTTTTTAAAAAAAAGAAAGAAAAGAAACTACATCTATCACTGAATCTTGAAGCTGTTTTCCTACGTTTTTCTTCTAGGACTTTTATGGCACTGGTTCTTATATTTAGTCTTTGATCCATTTTGAGTTAATTTTGAATAGGTTGTGAGATAGGGGTCCTCTTTCATTCTTTTGGTTATGGATATCCAGTTCTCCCAACACCATTTATTAAAAAGACTGTTCTATCCCAGTTGAGTGGTAGTTTGGTTTGAATCTGTTATGTACCCCAGACTATGTTCTTTAATCCAGTTGTGTAGGGGCAGACCTATTGTGGCTGGGCCTTTTGATTAGATGATTTCCATGGAGATGTGTTCCTGCCCTTTCAAGGTGGGTCTTAATTAGTTTACTGGCGTATTCTATGAGAGGATAAAAGGCAAAGCCATTTTGAAGAGAGCAGAGAGATGCATAGAGAGAAAACACCTGGAGACATTTTGGAGCCAACCATTGAAACCAGAACCAGGAGAGAAGCTAAGAGATGAAATGCAGAATTTGCCCCGGAGAAGCTAAGAGAGGACCCCCAGATGCTTAGAGAGAGAGATGCCCTGGGAGAAACAAGCAAGGATGCACAGGAGCTGAGAGAGAGAAGCTAAGACAGAAGCCCAGAGACATTTTGGAGAAAGCCATGGAAACCAGAAGCTAACCCGGGAGAGGACCAGCAGGCTCTGGCCATGTGCCTTCCCATATGACAGAGGAACCCCAGATGCCATCAGCCTTTCTTCAGAGAAGGTATCATCCTATTGATGCCTTAATTGGGACATTTTCATGGCCTTAGAGCTGTAAATTTGTGAACTAATAAACCTCCATTATGAAAGCCAATCCCTTTCTGGTATTTTATATTTCGGCAGCTTTGGTAAACCAAAACAAGGCTTAGGAGCTTTATCAAAAATCAATAGACCATAGATCTGAGGGTCTAGTTTTGAGCTCTCAAATTGATTTCATTCATCAATATGCCTGTCTTTATGCCAGTACCATGCTGTTTTGACCACTGTGGCTTTATAATATGCTTTAAAGTCAGGAAGTGTGATACCTCCCATTTCATTCTTTTTCAAGATGTTTTTGGCTATTCGAGGTCCCTTACCTTTCCAAATAAAATTGATAAATAGCTTCTCCATTTCTGGAAAGTAGTTGGGATTTTGATTGGTTTTCCATTGAATCTGTAGATCAATTTGTGTAGAATTGACATCTTAACGACATTTGGCCTTCCAGTCAATGAACACAGAATGTTGTTCCCTTTATTCAGGTCTTCTCTGATTTCTTTTAGCAATGTTTTGTAGTTTTCTGTGTACCTGTCCTTTATATCCTTGGTTAGGTTTATTCCCAGACATTTGATTCATTTAGATTATATTGTGAATGGAATTTTTTTTTCTTGATTACATCCTTAATAATCAAGCTTATTACTAGTGTATAGACACACCATTGATTTTTGTGTGTCATATCACACCACTTTGCTGAATTCACTTATTAGCTCAAGTAGCTTTGCTGTTCTTTTTTTCCTGGATTTTATAAATACAGGATCATGTCATCTGAAAATAGTGATGGTTTTATTTCTTCCTTTCTAATTTGGATGCCTTTTATTTCTTTGTCTTGCCTAATTGTACTAGCTAGAACTTATAGCACAATGTTGAATAGCAGTGGTGACAGTGGGCATCCTTGTCTTGTAATCTTAGAGGGAAAGCTTTCAGTCTCTTACCACTGAGTATGATGTTAGCTGTGGGTTTTTCATATATTCCCTTTACCATGTTAACAAAGTGTCCTTCTATTCCTACCTTTTGAAATGTTTTTATCATGAAAGGATGTTGAATTTGTTCAAATGCCTTTTCTGCATCAATTGAGATGATCATGTGGTTTTTCCCCTTTTAATTAGTGTGGTGTATTACATTAATTTATTTTCTTGTTTTGAACCACCCTTGCATACCTGGGATAAAACCTACTTGGTCATGGTGTATAATTCTTTTAATATGCTGTCAGATTCTATTTGCAAGTATTTTGCTGAGAATTTTTGCATCTATATTCATTAGAGAGATTGGTCTAAAGTTTTCTTTTCTTGTAGTTTCCTTATCTGGCTTTGATATTGTGATAATGTTTGCTTCATAGAACAGTTAGGTAGCATTCCCTCTTCAATTTTTTGGAAGTTAGAGGAAGAATCATATTAATTCTTCTTGGAATGCTTGGTAAAACTTGTCTGGTCCTGAACTTTTCTTTTTTGGTAGGTTTTTGATGACTGATTTGATCTCTTTCCTTGTGATTGTTTTGTTGAGGTCTTTTGTTTCTTCTCTAGTTAGTGTAGGTTATTCCTGTAGGTTATTTCTGTGTTGGTAGGAAGTTGTCCATTTCATCTAAGGTGTCTAGCTTGTTGACATACAGTTGTTCACAATACCCACTATGATCTTTTTTATTTCTTCAGGGTCCCTGTTAATGTCTCCACTCTTGTTTCCGATTTTATTTATTTCCAGCTTCTCTTTTTTTTGTCTTTGTCAGTCTAAGTAAAGGTTTGTCAATTTTATTGATCTTTGCAAAGAACCAACTTTTCGTTTTAATGATTCTTTTATTTTTTATTCTCCATTTCATTAATTTCTGCTCTAATCTTTGTTATTTCTGTCCTTCTACTTGCTTTGGGATTAGTTTGCTCTTCCTTCTCCAGTTGCTGCAGTTGTTCAGTTAGGTGTTGATTTTACCTCTTTCTTCCTTTTTGATTTAGGCATTTAAATTAAATTACCCTCTCAGCACTGCCTTTGCTGCATCCCATAAGTTTTGATATGTTGTATTCTCATTTTCATTTGTCTAGAGATATTTCCTGATTTCTCTTGCAATTTCTTCTTTGATCCACTTTTTTTTTTTTTTTAAGAATGAGTTGTTTAACCTCCATACATTTTGTGTATTTTCTGGTTTTCCATTTGTTGTTGATTTCCAGCTTCATTCCATTACAATCAGAGAAAGTACTTGCTATTTTGCAGTCTTTTAAAATTTGTTAAGACCTGTTTTCTGCCCCAACATGTGGGCTATCCTTGAGAATGTTCCATGAATACTTTCAAGAATTTATATCCTGCTGTTTTGGGGATGCAGTGTTCTATATACATCTGTTAGGTCTAATTCAATTATCATATTATTTAGATTCTCTGTCTCTTTATTGATCCTCTGTTTAGCTGTTCTATCTATTGGATAGAGTGGTGGGTTGAAGTCTCCCACTATTATGGTAGAGTCGTTCATTACTCCCTTCAGTTTTGCCAGTGTTTGTCTCATGTACTTTGGGGCACCTTGATTAGGAGCATAGATATTTGTGATTGTCATTTCTTCTTGTTGAATTGCCCCTTTTATTACTATAGTGTCCTTCTTTATGTCTTATAATATTTTTGCATTTAAAGTATATTTTTCTGATATTGGTATAGCTACCCCAGCTTCCTTTTGGTTACTACTTGCATGGAATATCTTTTTCAATCCTTTCACTTTCAACCTATTTGCATGTTTGGTTCTAAGATGAGTCTCTCGTAAACAGCATAAAGAGGGATCATATTGTCTAATCCATTCTGTCAGTCTCTGTCCTTTGGTAAGTTTAATCCATTAAAATACAAAGGTATCACTATAAAGGCAGTTCTTGATTTCACCCTCCTTATTCTTTGGTTTTTATTTTTCAGGTCTATTTCTCTCTCTCTCTCTCTTTTTATCCTTTACGTTACCCTTACTAACATTCTTCAATTCAATATATTCCTCAAGACCTCTCTCTCCTGTCTTTTCTTTTCATTTGGCAGGACTCCCTTTAGTGGTTCTTATAGGGCCAGTCTCATATTAACAAACTCTCAGTTTCTGTTTATCTGTAAATATTTTAAATGCTCCCTCATTTTTTGAAGGACATCTCTGCTGGATAGAGAATTCTTGGCTGGCAATTTCTCTCTTTCAGTGTCTTATCTCATACGACTGCCTTCTTGCATCCATGGTGTCTGAAGAGAAATCAGCACTTAGTCTTATGTGGCTACCCTTTTATGTGGTAAATCACTTTTCTCTTGCTGCTTTCTGAATTTTCTCCTTCTCTTTGGCACTCGACAGTCTGGTTACCATGTGTCTTGGAGTGGTTATATTCGGATTTATTCTGTTTGGAGTATGTTGGTCTTCTTGGATTTGTATATTTATGTCTTTTAAAAGGATTGGGAAATTTTCAGCCATTATTTCCTCAAATATTCTTCCTAGCCCTTTTCCCTTCTCTTCCCCTTCTGGGACCCCCATGATGTGTATATTTGTGCTCTTTGGGTTGTCAATCATTTTCCTGAGACTCTGCTCTAATTTTTCCCCATTTGTTCTTTTGTCTGTTTAAATTTGGTTGACCTGTCTTCTAGCTCGCTGATTCTTCTGCCTCTTCAAATCTGCTGTTGTGTGTCTCCAGTAGACATTTAATTTCATCTACAGTGTTTTTTAATTTCCTTAATATCTATTATTTTTCTCTGTGTTCTTTCAAATTCTTTATGCTCTTCTAGTGTCTTCTTAATACCCCTTTCCTCTTTATATACATTTTCCTTCATTTCTTTGAATTGATTCAGGAGATTTGTTTGCACATCTTTGATTAGTTGTTCCAGATTCTGATTCTCCTCTGACTTTTTAATCTGTTCCTTCTACTGGGCTATTTCTTCTTGCATTTTAGTATGCTGTATGATTTTTTGTTGATATTTGGCCACCTGATTATGTTGGTGGGCCTATTATGAAGATCAGTTTCTCTCTCTTTTCTAGGGTTTAGTTGTTGCCTGGGTTTGTATTAAGGCACTTTGGGTCACCTGTATTTCAGCCAAAACAGGGCCAGGTACCCATGCAGGATTGTAGACCAGCTCCAATGGGCCTGAAATAGTATCTGGAAAGGCTCTGAAAAAGCCTGCAGTTCCCCCTGCACTTTCCAGCCTGCCCAGCACATGGTGCTGTTCAGTGACTTAATCGTCCTCAGAAGATGTTTTTCTCCTGGAGCCCTGGCAATGTCTGACTAAGTGGGGCTGAAACTGCAGGGTTTCTGTGCTCTCACTTTGCTGACCAAAATCTGGTTCATGTGGGGCTGTGTCCCCCACTTTACTAGCAGCAAAGGATTCTTCCAGTTGCCCCAGTTTGCAGCTGTCCCTCAGGCAAGGATTGGGCCTCCAGCTGCTGTTTTCATCAAGGGTGAGAGATGGGCACCAGGATCCAGGACTGGATACATAGTCTCTGTCCACGTTTTCTCAGACTTTTTGTCCCTCACTGACCTGGGCCTTGATGTGTCCTCCCCTGTCCCCCATTTTGATTTGGGTAGCTTCTGCCTGGTTACTTGCTGCTTTTAGGGATGATATTGAGGTTCCCTCTCTGATCCTCCATTTTGGAAATTCCACTTTGCTGTCCTTTTGTGTTCTGCCCTCCTCCACAGCTTATACCTGCTGTGGGTCCCTGTGGGCTTTGGTCTCTGTCTGGATATAAGCGGGTATCTGTTGCAGTGGTGTGAGAGATTTTATAGTCTGTGTCCCTGGTGAGAGGTGGGAAGGGTCCTGGCTGCTGCCTCTGGGCACTTCATAGGCTGGGACTGAGTGAACGGGATGGGAGAGGACTTGCTCTTCTGGGACGGAAGTTTCCTACCTGTTATTTTTGTCTTTTTTTGATTCAGTGTTTATGGGATCCTTCCCAAGTATATACTTTTCTCCAGGTTCTGAATAAGTGAGAATTGTCTTTTTATTTACTGAATCTCTGGCAAGAGGTTTTTCAATAGCTGTTTATGTTGCCATGTTGACGACTTCACTCTTCCTTGACTTACTTTTGTCTCCCCTACAGAACTTAGCACTGTGACCTGCACATACAGATACACAATATTTTATGTGGATAACAAAACAATAGTGACAAGCAGTTTTCCAAAACTACCAGTGTGGCTGAGTGGTTGGAGGGGTGGCGCAACACTACAGCTTAGATCTCCAGCTTTGGGATCTAACTCCCAACGCATGAATCACATTCTGCTCACTAGCGCTATCACCCTGGGCAGATTGTATAAATGCTGTAAACCTCAGTCCCACCCCTCTGCAGTGTTGTAGGGATGAAATGAGAGAATCGATGTAAAATGCTGGAAAGTGGATATATGCCACATGTGCATTCCAGAGTGTCAGGTTGGACTGGAGGGCTTGGGCAGGGCTCAGGGTCCAAGCAGCCAGGCAGGATGAGTGCATGTGATTCTAAGCAGGGGTTTGGATGAGCATGATGAGAAGACGCTGTCAGGATGTGCAGGATGTGAACAAGCCCTATGAGTCTAAGCAATAGTACAAAGATAGAGGAATCTGCACTGTCTTGATTTCAAGCTGCTTCCCTGGCAGGAGTTGGGTCTCAGCTGCTTCCCAGAGTGACACAGGATCTTCAGAAGCTGGTAATTATAGCAACGGACACCCTCTAATTTTCAAAAATAAAGAAAATAAAATAGCTTTCACTCGAGTTACCTGTTTGATATCCAGGGATTCTAGGACATTATATTTCACTCACATTTTAAAAATAAAATACAATAAATGTAAAACTTAACGTTATTTTATTTTTCTGCAGTCCAAGTTGTTTTTATCTGCAATCCCATAGCTTCAAGATTGGTTTTAAGATAGTCTGAATGGAGGAGGGAACAGGTAGGAGTGTATTAGAAGTAAGTCTGGATGCCGGCTCCGGGTGAGGCAGTGGGCCCGGGCTGCAGAGACCCGGAAGCGGCCGTGGGAGGGCGCACTGGCAGAGGCGTGTCCAGGCCACACGTGTGTCTGGAGGCGCTGGGTCTCCAGGTCTGCGCCCCTGGGCCTGGCCGCGGCCCCGCTGACACAAAGCAGCCCCACTGAGACAAGGCGTTCCCGGCCGCCGAGGGCATCCCCGGCCCTTCCCCTTCCGACCCTGACTGGCCTCTTTCCAAGGAGGTTTTTGGTTCCTGTTAGACAACCAAGAGAGCCCCTGCGAAGGGCTGAGGTTTTTGCCCCATGGCGCTGTCTTTGCTAAAACGAGATTTCATCCGAGAATGAGGTCGAGAAGCGCATCTCGGGCAGCTGAAATCCAGCACGAGAGGCGACACATCTTACCGGAGAGCTCCTACTGCTTTACTATAACTTAAGAGCAGAAATTGGAAAGTCCGAGGAAATAGACACATCTTAGGGCTGCTGGGGGCTGCACAATTGACTGACCCTGTGAGTCTGCAGGGAGAATTGGCCTGTTTGACCCAAAACCCCTTGGAGAGAGCAGACTTGAAGGAATATTCTGTGGAAAATCTTGAAGAGAAAGGACCTAGGGATCTTTTAGATGAAGAGCTTTTCTGCTGGCTGATTTTGGAAAAGATGACCAGTGTAATAACTGGGAGTCAGGATTATATTGTGAATCTTGAAGGGGAAGTGTATGAGGACCCAGAACCAGATCTTTCCCTGTGTCAAAAGTGGGGAGAAGCGGCTTCCCATATTTCCAAAAATAATAATAGTGCAATGACTCTTCAAAGTGATGAGTTCAAAAACATGGAAGGTGAAGAATGTTTGTTTTTGAAAGTCCCCAGCCAAATGCCCACACAAGACTCTGGTGAAGTTCTTTAAGAATGAGCCACAGGATTCTCAGGAAAGCAAAAGTGAAGAAAGCACTGAAAGAAAAGTATGTGGGGGGGTGGGGGAGGTCCCATGAACCAGTATTCAGAGAATCTTCAAGTTAACCTTCTTTCTGATGTAACAGAACTGGTTTCTTTATTGTTCAGAGATGAGGCAATTTGCCAGAATGGCCAGGCCCTGTTAAATGATTCCTTTGATTACAACTGTAAAGACGTTTATGGTTGGACATCGCAGTTTGCCAATTCTAGTCATCAGAGAGCTCATACAGATGAGAAACCCTGTAACTGTAATGACTGTGGCAAAATACTTAACACGGGCCCAAATGTCCACCCAGGAGAGAGAACCGACACTGAAGAGAAACTCTCTCAGTGTGGTCAGTGTGGTAAAGATTTCAGTCAGAGCTCAGAACCACTGCTTCATCAGAAAGAGCACACAGAAGACAAACTCTAGCATGAGCAGTGTGGGAAGGGCTTCACAAGGAGGTCAAGTCTTATTCACCAAGCAGCCCATATGGATGAGAAACCTTACAAGTGTGACAAGTGGTGTAAGGGCTTCACAAGAAGCTCAAGTCTGTTCATTCACCATGCAGTCCATACAGGCGAGAAACCCTACAAATGCGCAAGTGTGGGAAGGGCTTTAGTCAGAGCTCCAAACTGCACATCCACCAGCACATCCACAGTGGAGAGAAGCCCTATGAGTGTGGGGAGTGTGGGATGAGCTTCATTCAGCGCTCAAACCTGCACATCCACCAGCGAGTCCACCCAGGAGAGAGGCCCTACAAATGTGGAGAGTGTGGCAAGGGCTTCAGTCAGGGTTCCAATTTTCACATTTATTGGTGCACACACACCGGAGAGAAGCATTATCAGTGCTGTGAGTGTGGGAAGGGCTTCAGCCAGAGCTTAGACCTTTGCATCCACCTGAGAGTCCACACTGGAGAGAAGCTCTATCATTGTGGCGGGTGCAGGATGGGATTTAGCCAGAGTTCCAAACTCCTCATCCATCAGAGAGTGCATAAGGGAGAGACGCCCTGTGAGTGCATCAAGTGTGGGAAGGGCTTCAGCCAGAGCTCCAACTTTCATATCCACCAGCGGGTTCACAGGAAAGACCCTGTTAAATGATGTGAGCCCACTCGGGTCTTTCATCACAGTGCTTGTAATATAAAGACTTAAATATTATCAACATCACTCTTACCTTTATGTTCTATAAAGGAGAAAGATTATGCAGATATAATTTTTCATTTGTTGTAAAAAGTATTTAAATACCAAGCACTTTGTTATGCTATACAATGAATGGATTGTTCTGGTTCCTCAGATAGGTTCAGTGAAGACATCTGAACTCTGTGATTCAGCCAGTGTTATTAGAACTATGTACCCTGCCCAGTATTTTTAGCCACAGAAACATCATATTTGTCCAGGCAGGACATGTTTCCCTTTGTTCACATTCTCTGAAAAATCAGAACCCAGATTTCTCTTCAAAAAAAAAAAAAGAAGTAAGTCTGGCAGCTTGGTCAAGAGAAGGAAAACTGTGTCAGCATTTGCTTGAGATTTTAGATATGTAAAGCTGGAATAGCCTTTGGACATTAAGTCATCCAAAGCCCTCTTTTTTCAGATGAGGAAACCAAAGAGGTCTACAAACAGAACCTCCAGGTCCAAGACTTGAGCTTTAGGATGCTCCTCATTTCACAGGCCATTTCAGAGTAAACCACTTATTGACCTATAATGGTGTGCCAGTTTGAATATATTGTGTCCCTCAAATGCCATTATCTTTGGTGTAATCTTGTGTGGGCAGATGTTATCAGTGTTGATTAGATTGTAATTCTTTGAGTGTTTCTTTGGAATGCGCCCCACCCAGCTGTGAGTGATGACTCTAATTGGATAATTTCCATGGACTGTTGGCCCGCCCATTGGGTGGGCCTTGATCAGTGCAGCCTTATAAATGCACTGACCAGCAGAGGGAACTCAGTGTAGCTGTGAGCGTTATTTTGAAGAGGAGCTACAGCCAAGAAGGACACTGAAGAACGCCCAGAAGCTGAGAGAGGAACTGTAGTTTGAAGACGGCCTTTGAAAGCAGACTCTTGCTCCGGAGAAGCTAAGAGAGGACAAATACCCCAAGTGCAACTAAGTGACATTTTGAGGAGCTACAGCCTAGAGAGGAATGTCCCGGGAGAAAGTCATTTTGAAACCAGAGCTTTGGAGCAGATGCCAGCCACATGCCTTCCCAGCTAATGGAGGTTTTCCAGACACCATTGGCCATCCTCCAGTGAAGGTACCTGATTGCTGATGTGTTACCTTGGACACTTTATGGCCTTAAGACTGTAATTGTGTAACCAAATGAACCTCCTTTTATAAAAGCCAATCCATCTCTGGTGTTTTGCATTCTGGCAGCATTAGCAAACTAGAAAAAATGGTCATATTTAATAAGCCCTTTTTGTTGATAATCTGATTGGTGGCAAGAAGTGGTAAGAATGATAAAGTCATTCAATGTATCATTTAAATTGTATCATTAGATCAGAACCTAAGATGGCGGCTAGGTGAGACAGGGCAAAAAAACACCTCCGTGAAAAATACTAGATAAAAACCAGAAAGTGACCCAGAACACCAGTTTCAGCTATGCACCAGTTGGACAAGGTCTGCTAAAACCACAGGGACCATGCGCTTGGTGAAACCAGGAGTCAGCATTCTGAAATGAGTGAGTATGCCGGCTGAAAGCCCCACGGCTTGCTGCGGTGTGGGGAAACCGGGGGTTGGCGTTTGGAGACGGACTAGTTCTTTAAAAAAAAAACAAAAAACAAAAACCCAGGAGCAGCTGCAGTTATGACAGTGAGAACCACGCAGTGAAGCACGGCAGGAGTGGGCTGTGCCAGCCTCTCGGTGTCTGGCTTGGAGGATAGCCCGCTGCTGATTCCCTCAGGTCCAGGGAGCAGAGGGGAGAGCCAAAAGCAGAAAGAAACCACGCTGCTTGCAGCTGGCTCCCTGGTAGGCTGGAGGCACTCCTGCCCGGGGCTGTACCCACAGCCCAGAGCCACGCCAGGAAACCCAGAGTGACAGGGAGTGCATCCCACGGCAACGCGCACATGCCACAATATCGGCCGTGGACAGTAGCCTGGGTTGCATACACAACTAGTTGTCCCGGAGCTGGGAAGGCGGAGCTATGCGAAAAGAGGGGGAGGGTTGAGACGCCCCATTCAGCCATCTTTGCATCAGGCTGGGAGCGCCCCTGCACAGCCCGGTGGCCTGGGGCTTCCCTTGAGGGATGGCGCGCACTTGTGACGTAGCACAGCCTTCCCTCAGCAGAGGTCTTGGAATATCACAGCTGAGAAGGGGGTCCCACTCGGAAAACCCAGGGACGCTATATCAATAACGGCAACTTGTGGGTCAGCAATAGCGAAAATCTGGGGCAAAACTGAACTGAAGGCTTAGACTCTTGCAACAGCCTTGAATCTCTGGGAACACCTGGGAGGTTTGATTATTAAAGCTGCCCTGCCTCTCTAACTACCCAGACACACACCCCACAAGTTGTATTTTTTACTACTTGAAAGAACCCTATAAAGCAAAGCAAATGCCAAGAGGCCAAAAACAACAGAAAATCTTAAAGCATGTGATAAAACCAGACAATATGGAGAACCCAATCCCAAACACCCAAATCAAAATTTCAGGAGACACAGTACTTGGCGCAATTAATCAAAGGATTACAATCAAAGAACGAGAGCATGGCACAGGATATAAAGGACATGAAGAAGACCCTAGAAGAGCATAAAGAAGAAATTGCAAGAGTAAATAAAAAACAGAAGATCTTATGGAAATAAAAGAAACTGTTGGCCAAATTAAAAAGACTCTGGATACTCAATACAAGATTAGAGGAAGTTGAACAACAACTCAGCCTCCTTGACGACCACAGAACGGAAAATGAAAGAACAAAAGAAAAAATAGGGAAAAAAATTGAAAAAATTGAAATGGATCTCAGGGATATGATAGATAAAATAAAATGTCCAAATTTAAGACTCATTGGTGTCCCAGAAGGGGAAGAGGAGGGTAAAGGTCTAGAAAGAGTATTCAAAGAAATTGTTGGGGAAAACTTCCCAAACCTTCTACACAATATAAATACACAAAGCATAAATGCCCAGTGAACTCCAAATAGAAAAAATCCAAATAAACCCACTACGAGACATATTCTGATCAGACTGTCAAATACTGAAGAAAAGAAGCAAGTTCTGAAAGCAGCAAGAGAAAAGCAATTCACCACATACAAAGGAAACAACATAAGACTAAGTAGTGACTACTCAGTGGCCACCAGGAAGGTGAGAAGGCAGTGGCATGACATATTTAAAATTCTGAGAGAGAAAAATTTCCAACCAAGAATACTGTATCCAGCAAAACTCTTCTTCATATTTGAAGGAGAGCTTAAATTTTTCACAGACAAACGAGTGCTGAGAGATTTTGCTAATAAAAGACCTGCCCTACTTCAGATGCTAATGGGAGCCCTACTGACAGAGAAACAAAGAAAGGAGAGATATAGAAAAATTTAACAGACATATATAGAACATTAGATCCCAAATCACCAGGATGCACATTTTTCTCTAGTGATCACGGATCTTTCTCCGGAATAGACCATATGCTGGGACATAAAACAAGCCTCAATAAATTAAAAAAAAAAAAACAAAAACAGTTGAATATATTCAAAGCACATTCTCTGACCACAATGGAATACAAATAGAAGTCAGTAATTTTTGATTTGTAACTCCACTATTTACTTCCTACAGGATATAAAATACATAAACTCTAATGACAAATCAGTCGTTTTGGACTCAATGTAAAATATGTAATTTTTGACAAGAGCTACATAAAGGTGGGGGAATGGAGGAGTATAGGAACATAGTTTACATGTCCTATTGATGTTAAGTTGGCATCAAAGAAAAACAAGATTGTTGTGGATTTAAGAGGTTAAATTTAAGCCCCACAGTAAACACAAAGAAATTATCAGAGAATATGACCATAGAGATGAAAAGTAGAGTATGGGTTATGAGAAGTGGGGGAATGGGCAATGGGGAGTTAAGAAATGAGTGTAGGGTTTCTGTTTGGGGTGAAGGGAAATTTCTAGTAATGGATGGTGGGAAGGTGATAGCATTACAACATTCTAAATGTGATTAATCCCACTAATGGAATGCTAGGGAGGGGTTGAAATGGGAAGATTTAGGCTGTATATATGTTTCCACAAGTGAAAAAGAAAAGAAAAGAAAAAGACAGTCTAAACAGGCAATGACAATTAAATGCCAAGGATGATCCTGGATGGGATCTGAGGATGGAGGAGAGGAGGCTCAAAGGCACACAGATGGGACATAAGAAAAAAAAAAAAAGGAAATATAGAATGTAAACTTTGTATGAATGTTGAATTTCTTGAACTTCTTAGCTGCGCTTAATGGATTGCATAAAAGAATGTTGTTGTTCATGGGAATTGTATATGTGAATTATATTGTTTATTCAAGGATGTGTGCAGCTTGCTCTCATATGTTCGGAAGACACAGCAATAGATGATGGATAATAGAGAGGGAGGGAGGGAAAGAAAGAAAGAAATGGTAGTATGACAGGATGTTAAAGTTGGATCGGGGTATCGGGGGAGGGAAGTCAGGGTATGCTGGAGTTCTGTGTATGCGTTTTGTATTGTTTTTGCAACTGTTCCTGTAAGTCTGAATTTATTTCAAAATAAATAAATAAAATTGTATCATTAAATTTTGAAAGCAAGTTGGCAGTACAGCTCGAGAGCAATAAAAATTTGGATGCATTTTGACTTACTTTAAGGAATTTTTCTTAATATAAAAAGTAAAAGAAGAGGAAAAGCTAAATACTCAAAGTTGTAGCATTATTTGCAATAGTGAAAATTTCAAAAACTAGGGAAAATGAGATGAAGAGTTAAAAATAAATTAGATGAAATATGTAGCCATTAAAGTAATAATTATGAAAGCTATATAGTAATATGAAAACTATTTATGATGTTATTTTTAAATGAACAGAAGCATACAATATCACACACTTCAGTTAACAACTGTGAACATCATTTATGTGTATTGAAAAAAATAGGAAGCTAACACCAAACTATGAAAATAGTTAACCTTGTTGAGTGATGAAATTCTTTGTATTATTCTCCAGTCTGGTAATTTCCATAACTGCTGTTTCAATGCCAGTTACTTAATCATTTTAAACAGATTTTTTAAAATTCAGCTTCATGTTTCAAAATAATTAGACTTCCTCCAGTGATGAATATGTAAGAGCTGTAGATGGTTCCTGGAAATACTTGGAAGGGAAAATAAATCAATTAAAAAAAAGCATCCTGTTATGGTTATGTCAGGTTTTCTCACTTTTTGTGTCTTTACTTGTTTTAATAACTAATAAGAATATTTGAATAAAGTCTTTTTGTTTCTTTTAATTCGTGATGACCCCATCTGGTTTTATATAATCTTTAGACAATTGAATTTTAATTTTCTCTCACTCTTTAAAAATTAATTAATGCTGACTTGTCACTGAAAGAGGCATAAATCAGGCAAGTAGTATTAAACCCATCCCCAAAGCAAGAAAAGCCAGTAAACAGGCCCAATTGTGCTACCAAGGAACTCCAGAATTCTGTTGAGATTAAAGCCTGACACAACTTTTTTTACTTACCTTTTTTTTTATTTTACAAATATATTTGACTTTCACTTTATAAATTTTCATTTCGTTTCATTGTTTCATTTAATTTTCACAAAGTGCTTCACATGCTGGTGTTCTCTCAACCCAAGTAAGCGGCAAGCTTTCACTTTTCTTGTTCTCACTAGAGCACTCTGTGACATTGTATATGAAGCAAGACTCACACAAAGTGTCATCTTCCTGACCGATTTCATGCACAGGAGGTGAAAAACAGCCCAGCCCCAGGGGGAGTGCTAACTGCCAAGATGTCATTTCCTGTTTTCCTCCGCGGTCAGTGTTTCTCCACCGACACACTGCTGCCGCCAGATTCACAGCTAGAACCGTCTGTCATGGGAGCAGGACTGTAGTAGCCAGCCAGCAATTTCTAATCCTAGGCTAAATTTCATTTAGCACATAACCAATAACCATGGGGGAAAACATATCCTCATTTTTGTCTACAGTTCAGAGGGCAAAAACTGCAGCCGTTGATGCCCGCTGAAATGTTGAGTTAGGCTCACAATTTGTTTTTTACAAATTTGAAACCCATATTTCTGGCCTTTCCTGAAAAATAGGAAGATCTGGCTGCAGTGAGACCCACTTTTCTCACACAGAGTGAAATTTAGCTGGAGTTGAGTAGCGGATGGCCTCCTTCCACAGGGCACGGGCTGCCAGTTCCCAGAGCAACCCACACATGCTGACCCGTTGCCAAACTTACTTCTCTGAATTGGAAACCTCTCACTAGTCTAGGAATAAAAAGATGACATAAAAATAAAGCATCGTTTACAAAAATACTGTAAAAAGTCATGGCCCAAACTATTTCCGTATATTCTGCATTTGTTTCTGTGTCTATATGATTCTCTCTACCTCCTTGTCCTCCTGAGACTTTTACTCTTTTTTTCCCATTGTGTCTCAGCTGAGATCTTTCTTTTTGTTCCTTTATTTCTTCCTTTTCCTCCTTTTCTTTCATCTTCTCTTTCCTTTATATTTTATGACAAGATGTAACAGAGAACAAAAGTACTATCTTACTTTTTTTCCTCTAATTTGTTGTATGGGCTATATTCTTTAATTTTTAAAATAGCTAAGTAGAATATTTTATATTTGTGTCTTTAAAAGATCTGAAGAGAAATAAAGAAGTGGTTTTATCTGTCTGGTTTCAAACCTACTGTTTTTATAGATTAAGGGTGATATGATATGGTTGTTCCTTCATACCTTGATGTCAGTTGCTTGACATTAAATGCCTACCTTCTGTGATAAAGGAATTGGGCTAGACATGGATGGATGGATACAGTGATTAATAAAACAGGTTTTACTCTTAGGTAGCTTTCAGCCTAGATATGTAAAAATTAACAGTTTTATGTAATATATTCTGTAATAAAGATACCATATGAAATGAAATCAAGGCAAGAAAAAGAGAAAAGAATTGAGCAGCTCATGGAGAACTTTACTCGGTCATCTGGTCTTCATAAGAAATTGGAAGGAATAGAATTTTTGAATAAGACAATATCATTATCAAGTCTGAAGGGTGATTTGGAGAAACAAGAGATTATAAGGAAAGGAGCCCACATGGGCTGCTTCAAGTCCAGGTAGCAGATAGATGAGTTCCTAAATTAAGATAGTGGCTGTGAGTGCAAGGAGGGGAAATGGACTTAACTTACATCATGGAAGTAGAATCGGTACACTTGGTTTATATTTCGTTTACATGAAGGTAAGAATAAAGCAATAGTCAGCATCCTCTGGGGTTTTGAACCTTGCTAATGGGAGGAAGGTGATCTCAGAAACAGATACATGAGTCAGGGGAAGTAACAGGTTATAGAGAGGCAAATCAAGGCTGCTTTGTGGAAGATGATGCTGCAAGGTGTACACAGGATGGATTTGAGATGCCAGCCAGATGCTAACCTTTGTAAGTATTGCTATAGAGGTGATAACAATTCTTCCTCTAAGTGAAAACATGAAAATTGAGAAAAGGACTGAGGATAGAACTTTAGGAAAGGACAAGATTTTAGGGACTAAAATAAAGTGAACCGTGGTAGGAATTGTGGGTTAAGGGTTAACAAAATTGTGCCTTCTGTATGTGAATTTGGCCTGCAGTTAGCTTCTTACCTCCATTCCCCTGATAACTTAATTAAAATGGCATATCAACTATATTACCAGGCAACATTGCTTGGTGGGGGGACAGGTCCCCAAGGGAATGGTGACTCCACCATTAACTTATTACATGGCTAGCTATTCTTCGGGGCCACTTGATATTGCCTTAAAATAAAGATTGGAGACACAAAACACTGAGTCAGGAAAGCCTAGTGCAAGCAATGCTGAAACAAGTCTCCTGCAATGATCTATTTTAAAGGTTAGAGAGAACTCAGCTATGAAACCATCTGGAAATTTTGTTTAATGGTAGATCTTTAATCATCCTTTCACTATCTTCTATAGCAAATGGATTTTTCCAGTGTTATATGCTTCTCACCACCACTAAAGGGAAGTACCAGGAATGGCACCTGGATCTGTCTTACTCCAAATTCTGTGATCTTGGACTGTGTTAAGGGCCCGCTGCAGCCCTGCCTAGCAATCATTAAGAATAATGCCAGGTTCACATGTTGTCTTCTTGTCATTTCACAGGAAGGGACTGAATAGTGTCATCCATTTATTTTAAGTTTGATACATGTTTCTGTAAGTTTTGCACATTTTATTACATAAGTTTTGCACATTTTATTCATTTCATCTCTTCTCTTTTACCTTTTGTTTTATCATTGCCAATATTGTAAAGATGTTCTAATTTTTCCTTCATGAGTATCATGAGGGGATTGTCCATTTTCAAAAAATCTGCTAATGAAAACATTTATGCTTTTTATTATTCATTCCTCTTGTACTGCTTGAAAAATTGGGGCATTTGATGTATCTCTCTTCCTCTAATGGCCACATTTCCTTCTCTGCTTTTATAATCACATGCATATTTACATATTACGTGAAAACAAGACACCAGCCTTTTGGATTTATGTTTCACAAGAAACATACCTACAAGTTTTCATAAATGAGATCATCATACATATGAACCAATATTTTTTAATGAACTTAGAGTGCTATTAATAATTATGCTATTATTAAATAGCTCCAAATAATGTGAAATGTAAACTATACATCTGTCTCACAAATGAATATAGATGTAAAAATGATAAATAAATTATTGGCAGGTAGACTCTAGCTATGTATTAAAATCATAATATGCTGTGAACAAGCATGAATACCTCATAACAACAGCATTTAAATGTCAGGAAATTAATCAACAAAATTCATTAAAACTACAAAATAACATAGATTCTGGAAAATCCTTGTGATTATATCACTTGATGTTGAAAGGGGATCTGATAAAGTTTACAGCAAAATGTTAATGAAAATTCCAGGTAAGATAAGATGAAATAAACTGTGTAAATATGATAAATGCTATTTACTAAGAAACAACTAGCAGTGAAAAACATTTTAAATGGAAAATGATAAAACCACTTCAATTATAAACAGGTATCAGGCAGGAACAGTCACCATTACCATTAATATTTAATATTAAATAATATTAAATAATATTAAATAGTGGGCAATGCAGTATACAAGCAAACTAAATGATTGGAATTTGGAATCAGTACAAGAAAATAGAAGAAAAAAATTATATATCCTTTTCTGATAATATAATTGTATCCCTTGAAAACCTAAAGGAGTTATGTTAAAAAAGATAATTGATAAGAGTATTTCTTATACTGAACACAAGAACTATATATGTTATATATGTATATATTGTATGTGTATATATATGTGTGTGTATATATACAATTCTACATTGATTTATAAATAATTCAATAACTTTCCTCTTCATCAAGTGTAACTACCAAAAGTAGAAATGGGGAAAATACTCCATTCACGATAAAAACACAACTATAAAACGCCTTAGAATAAATTTAACAAGAACAACATAAGACTTAGAATAAAGCAAACTATAAAATCACGTGTTTTTCAGGATGTGAAAAAAATGTAAAGATATAACGTGATCTTAGATAAGTAAACAATACTAAAAATGTTAATTCCCTTAAAATTGATATCAGAGTTCTGTACAGTCCTAATTAGAACTCTGAAGAAAAATTAGCATTGAACATTTGATAAAATGATCTTGTCATACAAAATAATAAGCACCTGAATACAGCCTTGGTAATTTTGAAGATGTATAGTAATATGTACTGTCTTTACCTGATATCAAAACACATAATAAGACATTGTCATCAACTCAATAACAATAATAGCTAACACTTTAGAGTACTTGCGTATGTGTCAGGCATTGTATTGCTTTATTAAATTTTCACATCAACCATGAGGTAGGTATCCCAATCTTACAGAAGCAAAGAGAAGTTAAGAAACTTGCTAAATGTCACACGGTAAGTGGTATAACTAGGATATGAATCACAGGTCTTTTTATTCCCTAGTCCAAGCTTAAAATCATAAAATTTTGCATAAGAATAGAATAGAAAGCAGTGAAAGAGATTGAAGAATTCAGAAGTAGGTTCTAATATAAACGAGAATTTGATATATAAAAACATACTTTAATTCACTGGGGGGATAGTGACATAATTAGAATATAATGCTGGCATAACTAATGTTTTATCTACAAAGAAGTAATGTCAGTCTCATTTCACAAATATACTAAATTAAATTTTGTTGGATTTAAGGCTTAAATGTTTAAAAAAAAATTGGTTTAGCAAAATGAGAAAGGTTTTTAATCAAAACAGGAAATCCAGAAGCTATAAAAGAAAAAAAAGCCATATTTAACTTGCCATATGAAAGTTTTACATTTTAATATTTAAAAAGGCAAAATCAATGACAAATGATGGGCAATATTTACAATTCAGCTGACAGATAAAGGGCTAATATCTGAAATCTACAAAGCGTTCTTCCAAATTTATCAGAAGAAGACAACCTAGAAGAAAAGAATATTGCAGAAATAGCCTTTGGACAAGACTGAAGCCCATGCCTGCTCAGGCCTGCTTTACCTGGGAAATTGATTTTTGGTCCATATAGCCTTGGAACAAATATTTAGGAATGTGCTGTGTGTTTTTTGGATGTATCATTTGCACTTGGTGTGGAGCTGGACCTATAGCCTATAGTTTCCACAACTCTTGTTGTGGGGACTGGGATGGTCAGAAATGTATGAAAAGAATGGCAATGGTAAGATTCTCAAAGCACCTAGGGGACTCCTCAGTGTCTCAGGTAGTAGTACATTAACAGTCGACCCCTCTGTCAGGGAATTTGACTGAGCTGATTTCTAAGTGTAGAAGTTTACATTCTTTGCTAGTTTCTGTTGGTCTCTTTAGATCAGTAACACTGTTGCACCCTCTAACAACTATGGACACATTCATTCATTTATTCAGCAAACATTTATAGAGCATCTATTATGAGCCAGTCACTGATCTAGGTTCTGGAAACACAGGTATATCAGAGCCAATTAGAACACTTCTTGACATCTGGTCCTGGCCAAGACAGTGTAGCATGATCAGAATTACCCCCTAACATAAAACAACTAGAAAATGGGACAAAATATAGGGGGAAATTTCATATGTTGGACCTCAGGCCGTGCGGGACTGTGATCCCAGGAAAACAAGAACAAATGAAGTAAGCTCTGCCATCACTTGGATTTTTTATAAATGTAGTTGCTAGACCACAGAATAAGGAGGAAAAATTGACTCCTGTAGTTTACTGAGTTGAGAAGCCAGAGATTACAGTTGGGAAGACAAGATGGCTGCAATTTATGAGACATAGTACCTGTGCCAGTTTCAATGTATTATGTCCTCCAAAACGCCATTATCTTTGATGCAATCTTGTGTGGGCAGACATATTAGTGTTGATTAGATGGTAATTCTTTGAGTGTTTCCATGGAGATGCAACCCACACAACTGTAGGTAATAACTCTGATTGGATAATTTCCATGGAGGTGTGGCCCTGCCCATTCAGCGTGAGCTTTGATTAGTTCACTGGAGCCCTATAAAGCTCAGACAGAAGTAGCGGGCTTGCAACAGCCAAGAGGGACACTTTGAAGAATGCACAGAAGCTGAGAGAGTAGCTGCAGCTGAGAGAGACATTTTGAAGATGGCTTTTGGAAGCTGATGCTGACATTTTGGAGAACACCATTTTGAAACACAACCTGGGAGCAAGCAGACACCAGCCACATGCCTTCCCAGCTAACAGAGATTTTCCGGTTGCCACTGGCCATCCTCCAGTGAATGTACCTGATTGTCGATGTGTTACCTTGGACACTTTATGGCCTTAAAGACTGTAACTGTATAACCAAATAAACCCCCTTTTATAAAAGCCAATCCGTTTCTGGTGTTTTGCATTCCAGCAGCATTAGCAAACTGTAACAGTACCTAACAGGAGGAAACTACCAAGAGGAGATCCCCAAAATCTGCATAAGATTCTCTTTGAAATTTTATCTATAGATGAGAAGGGTGAAATCCCACAAGGCAGAACAAAATAAAGTTCTCAGGAAAAGAAACAATGACAAGGGCCCTAGAAGATAAAAAAATTCTCAGGGCTCACACATCACCAGGAATCATTTAAGTTTCTTCTAGCTGTGAGATATTAGAGACCCAGAAAAGCAGTGTTTTAGGAGGAAGCATAAACTCTAAAAGTGCCCTAAATTTGTCTTAAAAAGAAAGAATCAAATTAATTCACAAGTAATTTAACTTTCATTAAAACTACAACATTCTTTGAAAGGTACACAAAGAAATTTAGGATATAAGAACAGAAATTTCAAGGTTTCTAATGTTAAATTTAAAAACTACTAGACATACAAAGAATCAGGAAATCATAACCCATAATGCAGAGAAAAATCAGTCCATAGAAACAGGCCATCAAATGATAGAGATAATGGAATTAGCAAATACCTTAAAGCAGTCACTATAAATATGTTCCAGATGCTCAAGGATATAAATCAAAATATGAGTACGCTGAGAGGAGAAATTACAGATTTTCAAATATCAAAATAAAATTTCTAGAGATGAAAAAGAAAATAGAACAATTTTAAAATTATGCTAGATAGAATTAAGCAGATTAATTTATGAAAGAAAAGATTGAAAAAAATTGAACAGAGCCTCGGCAACCTTTTAAACAATGTAAAGTTGACTGATATACCTGTAATTAAAGTCTCACAAGGAGAAGAGAGAAGACAAAACAAAATTCTGAATAATGAATGAAACTTTTCCAAATTTGATCTGAGAACTCAATAAACTCAAATAGAATAAACATAAAGAAAACTACACCCAAGTATGTTATAATCAAGTTACTAAAACCAGTGATACATAGAAAATCTTAACAGCAACCTAGGAAAGAGATACATTGTATACAGAAAAACAAACATAAGAATAACAGCAGTCTGTTCATGGGAAACTGTGCAAGACAGAGGACAGTAGAGTGGCAGCTCTGAAGTATGGGGGAGTGTGAAAAATGGGAAACTGTCAATCTAGAATTCAGTATACAGCAAAAAAATCTTTCAAAAATAAAGATACAATGAAGAATTTGCAGACAAAATCTGAGAGAATGTGTTGGCCACAAACCTGCACTATGAGAAACTTAGAAGTTCTTTGAGGTAAGGAAAAGTATAGCAGATGAAATGTGGGATTTACATAATAGAATAAGGAGTGCCAGGAATTCTAAATATGTTAAATGTGGGGCTTGGCTTTTGGTGTAAGTTTATGCAAATTGAATTGGCTAGTTCATTTCTAGGATGCTAGAAAAAATGCATCCTTTTCATCAGAGGATCCTTTAAATGTGGGGAAATACGTCCAGTTCCTCTTAATGTAAACTTCTGTAAATCTTCTGTCTGAATCTTTTATCCTCTTCTAAACACTGACATAAAAAGCACAAGCACATATGCACTTAAAATCTTTGGAACAAGATAGAGCTTTCTTGGGCAGACACACAGTAGTGGAATTAATAAATCTTATATCACATGGGTCAGAATATTGGGAGGTAATTGAGAGTATAAGGAACAGATTTCCTATAGCATCAAGTCTACAAGCGCCCCTTAAAATTCTTGGAAGATTTTAAGATTAGTTTAAAAAACAAGGCCCAATTATAAGCTATATTTGAATCCACCTTAAATATAAAGACATAGGTGAAAATTAAATGGGTAAACTCTGCAGGTAAACTCACTGCCCTCCCCTCTACATGCGGCATGATTCCCAGGAATGTAAATCCCCCTGGCAATGTGGAAGATGACTCATGCGGATGAGCTTGGCCCTGGCATGGTGAGATTGAGAAAGCCTTCTTGGACCAAAAGGGGGAGAGAAATGAAACAAAGTTTCAGTGGCTGAGAGATTTCAGATAGAGTCAAGAAGTCATTCTAGAGGTTATTCTTATGTATCATATAGATATCCCTTTTTAGTTTGTAGTGTATTGGAATAGCTAGAAGAAAATACCTGAAACTGTTGAACTACAACCCAGTAGCCTTGATTCTTGAAGATGACTGCATAACTATGTAATTTATGTGGTGTGACAGTGTGATTGTGAAAACCTTGTGGCTCACCCTTCTTTTATCCAGTGTATGGACAGATGAGTAGAAAAATGAGGACAAAAAGTAAATGAATAATATGGAGAGATAAGGGACATGGGATGTTTGGGTGTTCTTTTTTACTTTAATTTTTATTCTTTTTCTTTTTTTGTGTGTGGTAATGAAAATGTTCAAAAATCGTGGTGATGAATGCACAACTATATAATGGTGCAGTGAACAATTGATTGTATACTGTGGATGGTTGTGTGGTTTGGAAATATATCTCAATAAAATTGAATTAAAAAAATTAAATGGATAGAAAAAAGATATACCATCCAAGCACTACTCAAGTAAAACTTAAATGGCTATATTAATGTAGAATAAAATAGACTTCAGAAAAAGAAATATTATCAGAAATAAAGAGAAACATTTCATAATGATAAAGGTATCAATCTCTCAAGAAGATATAGCAATCCTAAATGTATATGCACCTAGCAATACAGCTATGATATTTAAAGCAACATTTGATTGAACCATAAGGAGAAATAGGTAAATCTACAAATATGGTTGGAGATTTCAACATTCCTAGCTGAATAATTGACAGAACATATAAAAAGAAAAATCAGTTGTCTTGAAAACACTATTAACCAACTTGACTCATTGATATTTGTAGAACACACCATTCAAGAACAACATAATATGCATTCTTTTTGCATTCACATGAAATGTTCACTAAAACAGATCATGTTCTGGACCATAAAACAAATGTCAATATATGTAAAAGGATGGAAATCATACAATATATACTCACTAACAACAACAAAATTAAGCTAGAAATCTATAGCAGATAAATATCTGGAAAATCTCATGATAATTGAAAATTAAACAACATACTACTAAATGACAAATTGGCTAAAGATGAAATCAAGTGGAAATGAGATAATAGTTTGAAGTGAATGTAAATAAAAGTACATAATATCAAACTTTATGTTATGCAGCCAAAGCATTCTTTAAAGAGAAATTTATTACTTTAAATGCTCATATAAGATCTAAGTTTTCACCTTAAGAAAAAAGAAGAGAATTAGACCTAAACACAGATGAAATAATAAAGACAAAAGTAGAAAATAAAACATATAGAAAACAGAAAAATAATAGAAATAACATCAATAAAACTCAAAGATGGTTTTTGGAAAAGATCAATAAAATTGATCAAAGAAGAAAAGTACAAAACAACCAATATCAGGAACAGTGGAAAGGCCATCATTGTAGTTATTAAAAGAATAGTAAAAAAAATATATTAAAGAGGACAACTTTATAGCAAAAAATGGAACAATGTAAATGAAATAAATCCTTGAAGGACACATTTTCATAGGTCACTGAAGAAGAAATAGGTAACCCGAATATTCCTATATCAACAAAAGAAATTGAATTAGTAGTTTAAAATCTCCACATATAGAAAACTCAGGCCCAAATGGCTTCACTGGTGAATTCTACTAAACATTTAAGGAAGAATCAGACCAATTCTATACAAATTCATAAAACAAATACAAGAGGAAATACTTCTAACATCCATTTATTAGACCAGCATTATCCCCTATGAAAACCAAAGATATTACTAGAAAAGTAAACCACAGACCAATGTCCCTCATGAACGGAGATGCAGAAATCCTCAACAAAAATATAAATAAATTGAGTCCAGCAATATAATAAAAGAAATGATATCATGGCAGTTAGAGTTTGTTCCAGGAATACAGGGTTGATTTAACATTTGAAAATCAATTAATGTAATTTTTCATATTTCAATAAATGCATAAAAAGCATCTGAGAACACTCAATACACATTCATTATAAAAACTTAGCAATTAGAAATAAATAGGAACATCTTCAACCTAATAAAGAGCATTTACCAAAAAGTCTAATATTTTACTAAATGCTGAAGAGTGAATGCCTTATTCCTAAGATTAAGACAAAGACAAGGATCTCTACTCTTACTGCTTCTACTTAGTGTTAGACTCAGTTTCCTACTCAATGTTATAAAAGAAGCAAAAGAAATAAAAGGCATCCAGTTAGGAATGGAAGGAAAAAACTATATTCACAGAAAATATGGTTATGTAGAAATTTCTAAGGCATCTATAAAAGCAAAAACAAAAACACTAGAACAAGTAAGTAAATCTTACAAGTTCACAGGATACAGGATCAAGATACCAAAATCACTTTATTTTTGTGTATGCACAATAAACAGTTGGATATTGAAATTAAAATATACAATGCACAAAACATCAATGATAGTAAATATTTAAGGATAAATTTAACAATATGTGTATTACCTGAACACTGAAAACCACAAAATATTGCTGAGTGAAATTAAAGAATTTTTAAAACCCTCCTCTCCAGAAGGTTACATTCTACTGAAGGAGACAGACAATAAATAAATAAAATATATATTATCTTAGATATTGATCAGGTCTAAGGAAATAGAGAAGGGGATGAAAAATTGGGGACAAGACTGTTCAAATTTTGAATATATGGTTCTGGAAGGTCGTGGAAGGCCTTACTTGCAAATGCTTTTGAGAAAAGAGCTGAAGGAAATGAAAGATGGGGAGCATTTCAGGCAGAGGGGAGAACATGTGCTGAGATTCTAATACAAGTGTTTGCCTGGCTTGCTTTAGGAAAGTGGAGACCAGTGTGGCCAGGGTGAAGGGAGCTAAGGTGGGGTGAAATAGGAGATGGGATCCAAAAGCTGAGCGGGGACCAGGACATCTAGGGCCCACTGGTCAGTCACACTTTGTCTTTTATGATGAACAAGATGGGAAAGAAGATTTCAAGCAGAAGAGCGATACAATATTATGACTTGCGTATTTAAAAGATGGCTCTGGCCACAGTGGTGAAAATGGAGTGCAGAGGGCAAAGACAGAACCTGGGATAGCAGTTGGAAGGCAATTATTTTGCAATAGTTAAAAAAAAAAATCATTGCCTTAAACTAGGGTGGTGGCGGTGAAGGAGAAATAAAATGGTTATGAATATATTTTGAAGGTAGAACAAGAGTATTTTCTAATTAACTGGATGTAAGCATTGTAAGATAGAGAGAAAGAGACAAGATAGCCAAGGGTTTTGACCCAATCCGCTGAGTGATTGGGGTTGCTATTATCTGAGATGAGAGAGAAGGTGGCAGGGGCTAGAGGGGGAGATGATGGAGTATAAGGGGGCTTAGTTTAATTCATTTCGATTTGAGCTGCCCATTTGACATCCAAGTGAAGATATCAGGGAAGCAATTGGAGAGACAAGTTTGAAGTGCAAGATGAAGACCAGAATTGTATATTTCATTGTGGTTAAAGGGGAAATTTTAAGTTGTATATATAATATTAGAATAACATTTTTTTAAAAAAATCCAGGGAACTGCCCAACATAAACAGTAAACCCTAAGTTAAACCATGGACTATAGTTAATGTTACGATTATGAAAATGTGCTTTAATCAATTGTAACAATTGTTGCACACCAATGCAAGTTGTTAATAATAGAGTAGTAAATGGGAATCCTGTATTTTGTGTGTGCTTGTTCTGTAACCCATAACTTCTCAAACAAATGAGTACGTATATTCATACATACATACATAGATAATGGAAAGAAACAGCTAAGAATGTGTCAAGTCAAATAATTGTGTCTAGTGAAATATGTCAAGTGAGATGAGACCTGAGAAATCATCATGACCTTTAACAATGTGAGTCTTTGGTAACCTTTGGAAGAGCAATTTTGGCGATGTGGTAGAGATGAAAACATAATAGGAAAGAGCTTAGGAAAGAAAAGGAGGGGGAAATTTGGAGTATGGAAAATAATTCCAAGGAGATAAAGATAGACAACTCTTTAAAGTAAAATCCACATTGCCTAAAACAAGTGGAATGATGATCAAATGTATTCATGAGCGGGGAAATATAAACTAAACTATCAGTGGAGTACCACTTTTCATCCACAAGAGTGCCAAAATTGAAAAACAATTTGGCAATATCTATAAAAGTTTTTTTTTAAGTGTTATAAATTGATCAATGAACACCGCTCTTAGAAATCATCTGACAGAAAGCAAAAAAAAAAAAAAAAAACAGCAGTAAGAATACATGTATGAAAGTCTTTATTACAACATTGTTTATAGTAGCAGAAAATTGGAAATGGTATAATTACCCTTTAGTAAGGACCCTGAATGAATAAATTAAAGCCACACCATGGAATATTATACAGACTTCAAAAATTACTAACTCAAGCTAAACCAGTTGCTTTGGAGTCGTTTCCTTAAGGTATTTTCTCATGAGAAAACTCTAAAGTATAAAGGTCTTGTCTAATGTGATGTCATTTTAAAATGTCATTATGTGTCTATGCTTGTTTGAGCATTTATGGAGTGATACGTACCAGGTTGACAATAGACGGCTCTTTGGAGTGAGTGGAGCGTCTGGGCAGCTGTTGGAGTGGGGTAGGGAAAGTCAGATAAGTCAAAGGGAAACGTAGCATCTTTGATGATCCCATATATGTAAAATTACTTGTGAGTATAAAGAAGTTAGAAGGAAGAAAGGATAGTCATCTGTATAATGGATTGTAGGAATGTCCATAATGAGTTTTTAAGTGAACAAGCAAATTGCAAAATGATGTTTAAAATATGATTATATTTTAGTAAACAGCAACACCACCACCACCAAAATCTGCATAATATGTACTTCTAAGTGAACAAGGAAAGATATAGAGAGCTTAGGAATGTTGTTGGCAAGGGTTATTTGCCTTTTTTTTTTTTTACATTTTTTATTGTGAAATATAAAATGTATACAGAAAAGTGATAATTTTCAAAGTATTATTCAGCAAGTAGTTATAGAACAAATTTGAAAGAATGTTATAGTTACAGTTCCACAATTTCAGTTATTTCTTTATTGTGAAATATAACTTATATACAGAAAAGTGATAACTTTCAAAGTACGATTTAACAGATAGATATGGAGCAAATTTCAAAGGTTATGGGTTACAGTTTCACCATTTCTGTTTGTTATTTTCTTTTATACTTATTTCTATTGATTTGTGTCACTAGATATAGTAAGTATGTTTTGTTAAAACTTGAAAAAAAAGCAAATAAAAATGTAAAAAACATCAATTAACTGAATATTCAGATAAACAAGGAAAGAATACAGCCACTTTTAATATTCTATAGCAAGTTTGCTGCACTAATTTTATTAGCAAATTTTCAAAGTAGCATCAGCATGCACAGTTTTACTACAGAATTCTCACTTGTGTTATATGTAATACTTTAAAATTCTTTGTATTTTTTGTAGGAATCATTAAGAGCCATCCGGTATGAAATATCCCCAGATAAAGAGTACGCACTTTTTTCATATAATGTGGAACCAGTGAGTACAATCCTTTTTCTATCTATAAAATAAGTGTTTCTTTGTTCTGAGACCTAACATTTTTCCTTGAATCTTTGGTCTTTGAATCCTGAAATGTATGCTGGATCCTGGGACAGTCTCTTTTGTATGTCACACTGCCGCCTAGGAGAGAAGAGAGGTATAAAAATCTTAGGAGAAAAAAAAATCAGTTTCACTTTAGAGCTATTTCATAGGATTTTCTTGGAGATTGTGAGAACTTCCCTTTTTAAAGAGATTTATGTAATTTTTTTATGCAGTTATTTTTCTTATTTTCTCAACCACACCATATATTTTTATCCTAATAATCTTTGAGGGATTTGTAGTATTCTGGTTAAGAGCTGAGCGATCACTTTCATTATATACATCTTTATTTTAACATTTTTAATGAGTCTTCCATAAAATCGCACCAGAATTTTCTATAAGATCTCACCCTGGGCTTTAGTGGAAGCCTAAAACTTGTAACTTGGAAGTCTGGAAATTTTTCTCTAACATGCTGATATTCTTAAGTTCATTTTGGCTCTTTAATTTTAAATGAGCTAGCAAGTGAGACATTTGTTTAAGTGAAGCAGATGTTCAGTTTACAAGAGATTAGTAACTTTTGAAATGTGCATTTGTGGAATTTTGTTTTCTGACAAATAAAATACAGAATTCTATACCCTTTCTAGTTCTTCTGAGGCCATTTTAATTAGAGATTCCTGAAGCTTCTGAGACATCTAAGGGTTCTTGAATTGTAATTCTGTTTGGAGTCGCTCCTTGATAAATCTAAGAATCTTCTTGTGCAGGAGAAGGGCAAACTCGATGATTTACCTCCCAAGCAGGGGAGGGAAGTCAGGTCAGAGCATTGGTTCCCTTGGAGATGCATGTCCATTTTGAGTATGATTTCTTTTAAAAGTTGGTTCGACTACTGGATTATTTATTGGAGATTTCAACTTTATTTCTAAAAATGTGGTTTCTTTTTAAGACTTTTTGTGACTTCAGTTTACCATTTTTGTTGTTGCTTTTTAATGTTACATATAAAAGTTTTCATTTTCTCCATCCACAAGTTCTTTGGAACAATGGGCATTTTATCTATTTGAGGGATTGGGAGCAGTTGGTGAGCCTGACATTCTACAAGGTGACTTTTAGCCTTGTGACTCTGCATTTCCTGCTTCCAGCCCCATTCAAATCTTTACGAGCTCTTAGCACATGGGCACGATGTGCATGGTGCATGGGCTATTTCAGTTCCCTTCACCACCCTTTGGAAACTACCACGCATATAATCCTCACACCTGAAGGAGAGAAAATCAGCAGATATTTGAAGGGCTTTCATGTGGATGAGGTAATGGATTTATTCTGTGTTGCTCCAGAAGAGCACAGAAAAATAGATTTCAAGTCAGTTTTAGCACCCCAGAGGTGGGATGGAGTACCTTGGGAGGTAATAAGCACCCTGCTCCTAAACATCCTAAAATTTTCAAAACAAAGTTATATACTTGTTCTCCTGGATGCTATAAAAGAGATGCTTGCATTGGATTATTTGGAACAGGAGAGTTCTCTGTCTCTGATTCCATGGTTTTGTGCATGGTGGAATTCTCTACCAATTTTCCTCCTCATTCCCAGTGTTCCTTTAGTAAGAGTGCCTAAGGGTCCCATTGCAGCCAGTAACCTTTATGGTAAGGAATATTTTGCTAAATGTAAGAGCACTGGCTATATAGATAGGAACCTCGTAATAACCCTTCCTCACTGTGCACCACTTGTTGGCTTTTTGAGTAGGACTGTGTTCGGTTTGTTTTCTCAGGTGAAGGAAAATATGGGAAAGTTGGGATGGATTCAGAGACCTATAAAAATGATCAAAATATTGAAAATAAGTGCTATGTGAGATGCCTATAGACAGTGATAATTTATCTCAAACAAAAGAAGTAACCCTTAATAATTTTCAAGTATTGAACATCTACTGTATGTGTGACTCTCCAAGCATTTATTCTCTGTTCTTTGAAGGAAACACTAGAAGGGAAAGAGGTTGGGGTTCAGCATGAGTATTTGGAGTTAGATATTAGGAAGAACTTCCTAACTGGATAAACTAAGATATAAGTTGAATTTAGAAAAGGAGGATAGATTTCAAAAGAAGAGTCTAGGTGTGTAATTCTGGAATAAGTGGAATAGACCAGGATTTCCTAAACTGTATTTAATATTAGAATAATTATCTCTCACAAGATTAATGGGTATTCTTTCGGAGGAGTAAAAAGAAGGGTTATATTTTCAAATAAATTTGGGAACTCTAGTAAAATAAATTTCTTTACAGCAGGATTTTTTTACCTTTTGATATTCACAAGTGGGTTGCACAGTATTTTCCAAATGGATGGTACAATATGAGATTCCCATCTAATTGTAAGGAAACTAGATTTAAGTATCTCAGAGGCAGTTTGTATATCTTGTTTATATGAATCAAGTCAACTTTTCATTAAAAAGTCTATCATAAAGGATGTTTTAGTGTAAACCAACTGTCTAATTCCTGAGATCTCTCATTTGCTTGAGTAAATGTGTCATTTGCATTGCATTGCAACAACACTGCAGTACAAAGAGTTACCTTTCTTAAAAATCCAGGTAGTCCACATTGCATCAAGATAATCGCCATCCCTCCAACCTTGGCTGCCCCAAACTGCCCCAAAATAGTGGACTTGAAAGGAAAATAACCCTAGGTTCAAAGTTCTGATACTGAATTGACTCCTTTGAACCTAAGTTCCTATCTTTAATAAGGAATTAGTGTGTATCTAATAGTATTGCTGCAAAATACAGCCCCTGGCAAATGGTAGGTGCTCAATAAATATTAGTCCCCATTTCTCTCCAGTATTCTTCTCCATTGCTCCCATAAAGTGCACATTTCCAAGAAGATTTCAAATGTATTCTAATCCACAATGATGTCTCAATTTATTCTTTTATGTTGAAAAAGTTACCTGGCACTATGTTGTACAAAACAGATGTGTTACCTTACTCACAGAGCTTACAGTATAATCAAATGTGCAAACAGTGCAATTGTGACAAGGACTGCAAGGGACAGTTATGTAAGCATAAAATAAAGAGATTTGATCTAGGTGGCTAGATCAGAGAAGGTTTTCATGAGAAAGTGAAACTTAAGCTGGAGTCTGAAAAATCCTTATGGCTGGAATGTGCATGGCGGATAGGAAGAGTAAAGAAAATCAGTGCGGCTAGAGAGAAGAGAGTGATCTCTGCCAGGTTTGGGGCTGAAAGTAGGGAAGATAGATCGTGAGTTGTTCATGAGTTTGATTTAAGTAAATAACTGGAAATGTGTGTGTGTGAATTCATAGGCAATTTCTGGAATGGCGAAAACCTTGAGGGTAATTATCTTCAAGTAGGAAAATAAAACCACGGGTGTGAATGAAGCTACCTGGAGGGAACTATTATATGACATGAAAAGAGAAGAATGCATAAGATTGAGTCTTGAGAAACTGCAATATGTTATAAAGGATTAATCTCCAAAGGAGTGAACAAAGGGTATACCAAAGAAAGAAAATGTTCCTAAAAGGAGGGAGTGCGTCTCACTATGGACCTCTAGGACCCCAGCATCAGTCCCTTACCCACTTCTCTATCCCACTTTCCTTCTGTCTATACAATGTTGAGTTTATAATTCTCTCCTGGGCCTTTTACCTAAGCTCCAGACTATCTAACTGACTTCTCCCTTTGAATGTCTAATGGATATTTCTTATATAAAAGGTTCCAAGCAGAAATTCTCATCTTTCCTCGCCAACCTGCTGTTCCCTCAATTCCATCTTAGTAAATGAAAATTCAGTGTTTTCTGTTGCTTAAGCCAAAAATCTTGGCATCATCTTTGTCCCCTCTCTTTCTTTCATACCCTACAGCAGCAAATCCTTTAAGCTCCATCTCAGAAATATATTCAGAATATGACTACTTTTTTTTCTTTTTTTAAAATTCAGTTTTATTGAGATATATTCACATACCATACAGTCAGCCATGGTGTACAATCAACTGTTCACAGTACCGTCTTATAGTTGTGCATTCATCACCCCAATCTATTTTTGAACATTTTACTTATACCAGAAAGAATCAGAATCGGAATAAAAAATAAAAATAAAAAAGAACACCCAAATCATCCCCTCCATCCCATTCTTTTTTTCATTTAGTTTTTGTCCCCGTTTATCTACTCATCCATCCATACACTGGATAAAGAGAGTATGATCCACAAGGTTTTCACAATCACACTGTCACCCCTTGTAAGCTACATTGTTATACAATCATCTTCAAGAGTCAAGGCTACTGTGTTGGAGTTTGATAGTTTCAGGTATTTACTTCTAGCTATTCCAATACATTAAAACCTATAAAGTATATAGTACGTAAGAATGTCCACCAGAGTGACCTCTCGACTCCATTTGAAATCTCTCAGCCACTGAAACTTGATCTCGTTTCATTTCGCATCCCCCTTTTGGGCAAGAAGATGTTCTCAATTCCACGATGCCGGGTCCAGATTCATCCCCGGGAGAAGAATATGACTACTTTTTATCACCTCCACTGCTACCAGTCTTGTCCACACCATTCACATTTAAATGAATAACTACAATAGCCTCCTTACTTGTCTCTTCACCTCTATCCTTGTCCCTCCAAGTCTATTAGCCACAACATGGCTAGACTGATCCTTATAAAATATGAGTCAGGTCATTTACTTATCTGTTATTTGCTCAGCATCCTCCTTTGGCTTTCCTCTCAGAGTAAAAACAGAAACACTTACAGTGGCCCCAGTGCCCACCATGACTGGGCCTGCTCCGTCGCTGACTTTATCTTCCACTGCTTTCCCCTGGCTCATTCTGCCCCACAGGCTTCTTTACTATTCCAGAGCTCCAGCCGCAGGGCCTTTGTACTTGTTGCTTCTTCTGGTTGGAACACTCGTCCTCCAAATATATGGCGTGTCCTAATTTCTTTAGAGCTCTGCTCAGGTCATCTCAGTGCAGCTCCCTTGATCACTCTATACAAAAGAATAACCCCATCTGCCCTGGCACTCCCTCTTGCCTCCTGCCTTCACAGGAAAACATTTTCCTTGTTGTTCCCCTGACAAATTTGTATTTGTAAATTTATATATATTCGTACTCTATTCCCATCCTACATTTGACTGAAAGGTCCCTGAGAGCAGGGACTTAGTCTATTTTATTCACTGCTGTATCCTCACTGCATGAAACAATAGGTGGCACAAGTAGATACTCTATAATTTATTAAGCAATTGTTAGAGAAATGCTGCTGAGAAGTCAAGTAAGATGAATCCTGGAAAGTAGCTAATGAACTTGACTCTGCCATTACTGGTGGTCTTTGTGGAGCTCAAAGAGAGCTGCTTTTGTAGAATGATGGGGTCTGAACTCAGAATGGGTAGAGGTATGAGTATGCTCACCTTGTGTTCTCTGGAAAATCAAGCATGAAACAAAATCTTGCATCAGTGTGATTTATTTGGTAATTTCTAATTTTAGTAAGTGAGAGCAGGAAAATGAAATATTGAAGGAGGAAATGCAAAATAAGATTGTGCTATTGGGTTGGTCACCATTATGGCCACATTTTTCTTGATCCCTTTTGGATCTTCTGAGGGGCCTTATGTAATGCACCCCAAAGTTCTCTGCCTGGAGGATAAAAAGGGGGAGCATTTGTCCATTGGCTTCTGCCCCTCCTTGATAAAGGGTGGCCTAATAAGTGTCCACTTCCCCACCCTTCTAGGTTGCATGTGGTCAAGTAGAAAGTGGGTCCGTGTATGTGTCCAGGGCCAGTTGCATTGTATTGCATGAAGTTTATTGAACGTACATGGACTCAGTCATCTCGACAGTGACTTGAATAAAATGATGCACAAGAGCTGCCCGATACAGAATGGTTGGTAAGAAAAAGAAGTAGACCAGTACAGATAAATTAAGAAGTTTGGCTAAAAAGAGGCAAGGCAATAGTTTGAGGAGTGTAGGAATTAAGGGAGAGATTTTTTAACAATTAATTTTTGTGATATTTATTGTCCATCTCTTCTTCTCATTTATTCAAAACAATTACAACATTTTATCATTTTCCAGCTGTTTGACATATACTAGTTTCATTTGCCCATTTACAGTGTAAGCTACTCAAGGAGGGGGACATGGTTTTGTCATTTTTTTGTCTACCCAGCCCCTGTGGAACTAGCACAGGGCCATCTATGTACATCTTAGGTGCTGAACAAAGTAGTGTGTGGCCTTATCTTCTCTCTGAACGCTTAGCAGTGAACCAAGATTTGGTGACTTTATGCAGTCTAAGTTCTTGAAATTCAACCATATGCACAAAAAAGATAAAATTATGTAATAAAATGAAGAGACCCATTTTTGAAATATCTTAGTATCACATTATGTTTATTTTAAAAATATGGGGTCATAACATTAGCATACTTTTCCTACTAAACTCTCCTAATATTACTAAACTATGACTTGTCTAACATCCTTGATCATTCACAGATTAGGTAATTATACATATGTCAACCTTATGTTTCACTGATGGTCTCAAGTACACTCAAAAGAAGTTGCTTGAAAAACAACTAAAAAAAAATACCGATTATATTTGAGAGGGAAAAAAGAGTAAACCCAGCAAAAGTTTTCCATTTTGTTTACAGTTCCATAAATGGTGTGTCTGAAATGTGGAAAATAATAAATGATATGTTTTTATTCATGTGATGTATGCCTTATAGTTTGCAAAAGATGATTCCTTCCCAAAGAGGCAAAGTTTCCTAAATCAGTGTTATTTTCTGTAGTCCATATATGGAACTTCCTGACTTTTGTCAATGTACAGTTTCTGAAGGATTCTCTTGAAACTGAGCTAGACTTTGAGGGAATAGTATATTGTTTTTTATTTTTAATTTGAAAACTGTTAGTAGGGGGAACATTGCTTCAAAGCAAACATCCAATTAGAGCATCCATGTTCCTTCTTTGAAATCCTGAGGAGTGTTTGACAAACATGAAAAGTTTACCAAATTTCTTTGGGATTAGGAAAAAGGAAGTTAAAACGCAGTGTCTTAGATCATTTAAAATGTTAATATATTATTTGACTTTCAAAAAGGAAAGAGAAATCATATCTAGAAAGTATTCTTCCTCAGATACTCTTTTCTGAAATAAGCAACTGAATATATGTGAAGAATTTCATTGCAATATTTAAAATAGTAAATCGGGATGATTGGGCTTTTAGCCAGTGGAATGTAATTCTGGTCCAAATAAAATCTTGTCTAAAATCTGATCTAAATAAAACCCCCATCAGTCACAGAGCCCTTGAGTCAGCAAAATGGGTCTGTGTATCTCAACCTATCTGAATTAGTTATCTGTTGTATGTAACAAATTGCCCCACAAAACATATAAATATAATACAGCATTTATTCTCTTGCAGTGTCTGTGGATCAGACATCTGGTCCAGGTCAGCTGGATCCTGATTCAGGATCTCTCCTAAGGCTGCTCTCAGGGTGTCAGCTGGGGAAGGATAGGCTTCCAAGCTCAGTCGTGTGGTTCCTGGCCAGGTTCAGGTCCTCCTGAGCCATGGGGTTCTCAGACAGTTGCTTGGAAGATGGCCTCATCCTTGCCACGTGGCCCTCTCCTCAGGGCAGCTTACAACACATCAGTTTGCTTCATCAAAGTGACAAGCAGGAAGAGCTGGAGAGTGTCAGCAAGATGGGATTCATAGTCTTTTTTTTAACTACTGTCCTAGGTAACCAGCCCCTACCCTCACCACCCCCCAATACATACTTTTGCCATATTCTGTTTGTTAGAAACCATAAACAAGGGGAGGGGATTCCACGAGGTGTGAACACCAGGAGGTGGGAAGACTCGGAGCCATCTCAGAAGCAGCCTACCACACCATAAGAAATGTCCCTCATATTGATGGGGTACTTGAGTATCCTCTTGGCTGCTAAAGGAATATAACATGTCTGCTTAAAATGCAGAATAAGCTCCTTTCTTTCCCACATGGCCCCCAAAGTTCCAAGAAGTTAAAGAATCAGGGAGGTATGATTATAGCCTAATCTTAAGAGAGAGCCGTGGACTGGGGGATCAGAAATATAAGTTCTCATCACTCTTCTGCGAGTAACTGGCTGATGAACTGGGGGTAGGGGCGGCAAATAACTTTTCTGTCGGAGAATGTAGATGATGAGCTGCTTACTAGTGACTCAGGAATATTATGAAAACCAGTATAGATAATAACTTGTCTGGCTTATTGTGAGAATACAATAAATAATGTAAGAATATACCTAACCCAGATCTTGACACATATTGGATACTCTGTATATATGTAAGCTCTTATTATTTTATCTTTGTTATATATTCAAGCTCAGTGGAATAAAGATGTTGTAAATCCATGAAAGTATTGTATTACTATGATTCTCCTAGGAACCCAAGTAAAAAACTTGCATAGTTTTTGCACTAGCCACTTCCATTTTCTAAAATTTAGCAATAAAATTAGAGTGAGAAATCATTGGAGCATTAAATGTGGATAGATTTCCCTTGATTTAGTGGTACACTTCTTACAGATTTTTGTTACCTTGTTGCTAAAAAAGGAAAGTATAAAAGAAGTATTATGGTTTTTTTTTCTAAGAATTTTATTATAGTTAATGATGATAGCACTAATTGGGGCACTTTATCAAATAATTTTGTACTAGTCTAAATACAGACAGTGATTCCTAAAAATGACATTTGAATTCATATTCAAGTGTCATCATTTTCAAGGTTTAGATTTTCTAGCCATATCTTAGCCCCTACTTGCATTCCATGGTGCAGAAGCTCTGGAAATTGATTTGTGAGGCTTGAAGAGCCTTAGGCGTTTGTCCTTCACACAGAGGCAGAAAGTGGTGTTTTTTCTGAGTCTCTAGCACTTAAAACAGTTTCACTACTGGTTTCTAACCAAGTCACAGACCTCTCATCTTTGTTTTTCGAAAAGTTAGATGGCAAATGCTGGTGGCACAGCAGCAAGTTACATGATCCCATAGCTTCTAGAAGCTTTCTTTCTCCAAAGAGAAGAGGATGCACTGCACATGTTTTAGGTGCTTGATCCTTTCCCCTGTCCTCTCCCACTTAACAGATTTATCCTGCTAGAAAAGGTGATTTGCTGCTGAGCTTTTCATTACAGGAATTTGAAGCAGTTTTTGCATTTGATACATTTCTAGTCTTTTCCTGCCCTTATGAGTTGATGTATGCCCAATTTACTGCCCGAGGGACTTGAAATTTATAAATCATGCAAAGCTTGAAGCATCCCCAAACATGGATAGTCCTGATCAAGCACTGTTGGTAAGGTGAACTCCAACTGAATACCAGAGCTTTCGATGCAGTCGTTGGGTAGAATTATCTATTTCTCTGTGTCTACAAGAGTTAATTTTTTTTTAATAAGAAATTTTATTTTGAGATAAATTCAAACTTACAGGAACAGTTGCAAAAACAGTACAAACACCATACATAGAACTCCAGCATACCCCGACACCCCTCCCCTGAAACCCCGATCCACCACCTTTAACATCCTGTCACACCACCATTTCTTTCTTTCTTTCCCTCCCTCCCTCCCTCCCTCGCTCTTTACCTCCCTATCATCCATCATCTATTGCTCTGTCTTCTGAACATATGAGAGCAAGCTGCACACATCCTTGAACAAACACTATAATTCACATATACATTTCCCGTGAACAAGAACATTCTTTTATGCAATCCCATTAAACGCAGCTAAGAAATTCAAGAAATTCTATCTTGATACAAAGCTTACATTCTATATTTCCTTTTTTTTCTTTTTCTCCTTATGTCCCATCTGTGTCCCTTTGAGCCTCCTCTCCTCCATCCTCAGATCCCATCTAGGATCATCCTTGGCATTTAATTGTCATCTATTTAGACTGTCTTTTTTTTTTTTTTTCAATTGTGGAAACATATATACAGCCTAAATCTTCCCATTGCACCCCCTCCCTAGCATTCCATTAGTGGGATTAATCACATTTAGAATGTTGCAATGCTATCACCTTCCCACCATCCCTTTCTAGAAGTTTCTCTTCACCCCAAACAGAGACCCTACACTCATTTCTTAACTCCCCATTGCCCCTTCCCCCACTTCTCAGAACCCCTACTCTACTTTTCATCTCTATGGTCATAGTCTCTGATATTTTCTTTGTGTTTACTGTAGGGCTTAAATTTAACATCTTAAATCTACAACAATCTTGTTTTTCTTTGATACCAACTTAGCTTCAATAAGACACATAAACTATGTTCCTATACTCCCTCATTCCCCCACTTTTATGTAGTTCTTGTCAAAAATTACATATTTTACATTGAGTCCAAAACCACTGATTTATTATTACAGTGTATGTATTTTAGATCCTGTAGGAAGTAAATAGTGGAGTTACAAATCAAAAATACAGTAGTATTGGTATTTATAATTACCATGTGATCTTTAGTGGTACCCTTTATTTCTTCATGTAGTTTCAGTCAGTTGTTTAGTGTCCCTTCCTTTCAGCCTGCTCAACTCCCTTTAGTATTTCGTATAGGACTGATCTAGTGGTGGTGAAGTCCCTCAGCTTTTTTCTCTGTCAGTAGGGGGCTCCCTTTAGTATCTGAAGTAGGGCAGGTCTTTTATTGGCAAAGTCTCTCAGCATTTGTTTGTGAAAAATTTAAGCTCTCCCTCAAATTTGAAGGAGAGTTTTGCTGGATAAAGTATTCTTGGTTGGAAATTTTTCTCTCTCAGAGTTTTAAATATGTCATGCCACTGCCTTCTCACCTCCCTGGTGGCCACTGAGTAGTCACTACTTAGTCTTATGTTGTTTCCTTTGTATGTGGTGAATTGCTTTTCTCTTGCTGCTTTCAGAACTTGCTCCTTTTCTTCAGTATTTGACAGTCTGATCAGAATATGTCTTGGAGTGGGTTTATTTGGATATATTCTATTTGGAGTTTGCTGGGCATTTATGCTTTGTGTATTTATATTGTGTAGAAGGTTTGGGAAGTTTTCCCCAACAATTTCTTTGAATAGTCTTTCTAGACCTTTACCCTTCTCTTCCCCTTCTGGGACACCAATGAGTCTTAAATTTGGACATTTTATTTTATCTATCATATCCCTGAGATCCATTTCAATTTTATTTTATTTTTTTCCCCATTCTTTCTTTTGTTCTTTCATTTTCTGTTCTGTGGTCCTCGAAGAGGCTGTGTTGTTGTTCAACTTCCTCTAATCTCGTATTATGAGTATCCAGAGTCTTTTTAATTTGGCCAACAGTTTCTTTTATTTCCATAAGATCTTCTATTTTTTTATTTACTCTTGCCATTTCTTCTTTATGCTCTTCTAGGGTCTTCTTTATGTCCTTTATATCCTGTGCAATGCTCTTGTTGCCCGTCTGTAATTCTTTGATTAATTGTGCCAAGTACTGTGTGTCTTCTGATCTTTTGATTTGGGTGTTTTGGTTTGGGTTCTCCATATCATCTGGTTTTATCATATGCTTTAAGATTTTCTGTTGTTTTTGGCCTCTTGGCATTTGCTTTATTTGATCCCTAGTTTGACAGAACTGCAGCTTGGTGGTGTACATTTTCTCTAACTAACCAGCAGATGGTGTCTATGAGTCACCTATTGCCCTCAAGTCAGTTCTCCCCCACTTTGTCTTTGTGGTGTGTGGGGGTCTGATTCTTGTGGGGTCCAATTGGTGCACCAAGTTTGGGTGTGTTGGTGGTGCTGTCTGCCCTGAATGTGGGGCGTGTGTCGGAGCGGTTAGGGAGGCAGGGCAGCTTTAATAATCAAACCTCCCAAGCGTTCCCGGAGATTTAAGGCTGTTGCAGGAGCCTAAGCCTTCATTTCAGTCTTGCCACAGATTGTCTCTGCCACTGACCCACAAGTCCTTGGTATTCATGTAGGGTCCCTGGGATTTCTGAGTGGTTCCCCCTTCCCAGCTGTGCTCTTCCAGGACCTCTGCTGAGGGAGGGCCATGCCACGTAACTAGTGCGCACTGGCCCGCCAGGGAAGCCCTGGGTCGCTGGGCCGTGCAGGGGCACTCCCAGCCTGCTTCAAATATTTTTGAATGGGACACATTAACTTCCCCCTTTTTGCACAGCTCCACCCCTCCCAGCTCCGGGATAATCAGCCGTGGGTGTATTAAAGGCCACTGTCCACGGCCAATATTGTGGCTTGTGTGTAGTGCTGTGGGAAAGATTCCCCATCATACTGGTTTTCTTGGTGCAGCTCTGGGCTGCGGGTCTGGCCCCGGGCAGGAACGTCCCTCACCCGCTGGGGAGATGGCTGCAAGGAATGCAGTTTTTTTTCTCCTTTTGGCTCCCCTCTGCTCCTTTGGTCTCGAGACAATTAGCAGCGGGTGTGGGAAGGGGTATCCTCCACACTGGACACTGAGGCGTTAGCCCAGCCCGCTCCCGCCATGCTTCACTGCGTGGCTCTCCCTGTCGTATCTGCAGCCACTCCCGGGCTTTTTTTTTTTTAAAGAACTAGTCCATCTCCAAACGCCAGCCCACCGTTTCCCCACACCGCAGCATGGCTGCGGGACTTTCAGCCGACTCAATCACTTGTTTCAGAATGCAGGCTCCTGGTTTCACCAAATGCACGTTCCCTGTGGATTTAGGAGATCTTGTCCAGCTGGTGCATCGCTGGTGGTGGTGTTCTGGGTCACTTTCTGGTTTTTATCTAGTATTTTTCACGTGTTTTTTTGCCTTGTCTCACCTAGCACCATCTTAGGTTCTCCAAGAGTTAATTTTTAAGAATAACTTCAGATTTTATAAACATAAGGGATTAGCTATAAATTATTGGTCCCATTATATAGATTGCATTATAAATGTGTTACAAAGCAATTCACGTAACTGAGTATATGAGTTCCTATACTGCAAATAATACAGCTATTGTTACAATGTGGATCTGATATGTGCTACGATTCCTTCTTCATCAGAAGAAATGATGAAATCTTTGCCCAGGAGAGACGATGGGAAATGTCTTTCTCAAGCCTGGTCCAAGTCCTTGTCCTGTTACCAAACAAGGTCTTTCTGCATTGTCAATGGAGCCCCTTCTGAGCTCCATCTTTGGGAACAAACTAATACAAGTGGTTCATGTTGAACGAATCCCTTGCATATTTCAATATATCAGGGCTGACATCAGAACTGCAGGGGATTCTCCGTCTGTCTGTAGTTGCTTTAAGGTCAAACTTGGAAGAGCAGAGCCTTACTCGGTGGCATTTCCACAGCCTGGGCTGCCTTTGTTCCTGGGGTGACTACAACAGCCCAGCAGCTGCTGCAAGGGTAGGAGGTGAGATTTGCCTTCAGTGAACTCTTCCTCTTCTCTCACAGGGGGAGGAGATCATGTCGCTTATTAGGATCGGAAGTTGTCTCTAGTGTTGCTCATACCCCCATCAACATTTCTCAGAAGCCCCTTTGTTCTGGAATTAAATTGTGCCTCAATCACGGACATCTTTCCTTAGCAGCAGAATTTGTAAATGGAACTGTTCAGATTGTTTTGTTGACCTCTTGATATTTTGCTCTTCAGCTATTTAAGGCCTACTTCTCTGTGAGCCTTGCTTAGATTTTTCAAAATTGTCATTAGATTTTTGAAACATCTGTTTGCACATAGCTCATAGCTAAACACTATTTATATGGTTTCACGATATTATGGAAATCAAATAAGAGAGTGTATGTCAAAGTTCTTGGGAAGCTATTTAAATGCTAAGCCATTGTAAGGCAGTGCCTGATAATGCAGATAAGGATTCCTACCCCTTCTGAACTGATCAACAATGTGAGAAGAGAGTCCATTCTTCCTGTTCTGGATGTTTGGCTTGTTGTTTTGTTTGTTTGCTTGTTTGTTCTTGAAATTATATGTTCTTAAGATTTTTTTTTTTGATGGTTTTTGTCATTTTAAGTCAAAGCTGGTTCAAAACACATGCACATATACACACATAGAGAAAGATTTTTAATGCTTGCTTTGTTGTTTGTTTATTTTTGTGTCTTTCTTTTCAGGTTTTGGAGCTAAATTTAAAAGCACAAAATTGACCATAAAAAAAAAAAAATGCAGAGCTCAAACAATGGTTCTTTTATCACCAAAATGCAAAAGTTGTTAACTCTTTGTGTGTGTGTGTGTGTACTGCTCTGGCATGAGACGAGAAATCAAGGATTCAACTTGCTTGAAGCACTCCATGCTTCAAAAAGTCTAAGGTCTAATACTTTTGAACGTAGTCACCGTATGATATTTGAAATATGTGTTTGTTTCATGGAGTCCTGCATGGCATACTTCTAGGCAGGAGAAAAGTCCTAATGAGATCCTGCATGCAGGTCTGGTCCTGCAGTTTTTAAGTGGCTGTAACCAGTGATGGCCTGCGTGCTGTGATTTGTGGAATGCCGGAAAACATCTTCCCTACCAGTACTCCAAATTAGACTACTTCTTGAAATAGGCTCCTAATTTGTCTCTCTGCTTCTATTCTTGCCCCCCTCACCAGGCCAGTCTCCACAGTGCAGTCAGAGTGATCTAGTGTGTAAACCGGATCCCATCACTCTTCCGCTTCCCGTTGCTTTTATACTGGAATGACAGGGTGCTTACTTCTTACCAAGGCCTATCGTCCTGCATGACCGGGCCTCACACCATGCTTCTCCCCTCACTCTGCCCCAGACACAGTGGCCTTCTCTCTGTTACTCAAACATGCCAAGCCCTGGCCATCCTCGGGGCCTCTGAACACCCTACTCCCTCTCTCTGGAATGTTCAGACCTATGGGGAAGAACGCTTCCTCATTGTAGTAAAAAGGAAGGAGGAGATAACTGAATGTATAGGTGGGTCTGTTTCCTATAGTCTTGGTGGTAGAAGGATCATTGAGTTTCTATTAATACATTTTTTTTTTCCAATAGCTTTTGAGATAAGGTCACTCATTGAGAGTGATGGTAGAGGAGTGGGTGAGTGTGGGTGAGTGTGCCCTGAAGAGAGACAGCGAATGGAATAGCAGCTTCAGACCACAGGAGAGCAAGCCTCCGTTACAAATGCTGGGGGAGTACCAGGCTTTTAAATGTTGTAATGATGAATATACAGGCAGCCCAGCTGTGTGCTTTTCCCCAGGAGTGTTTAGCTTCCCAGTAGCATGTGGCCCAATAGTTTGGTATCATCTAGGTTTGGGAATTTGGCAGGTGAGTGAAATAAAGAGTCAAAGGCATTTGCAAAGGAGTGACTATAATGATGGGCCATGATATAATGATGGACCATCCTGGTCATGGAGAGAAGGGAAACCAGGAGGGACTATGGATAGAATGGTAGAGTCAGCAAATTAGCAGTCCTTAGAAATCAAAGGTAATGGGGGAAACTTGAGCAAAGACCGTAGAAGGATAGAGTGTAGTTATCAGGAAATAAATGTGAGATGGTGCAGTTTGTTTCTTGTGATGATGAGGTCAGTGTTAGAAATGAAAAGGTGGATGAGGGGATCAAAGAACTGATGGGTGTGAGATGAGATGTGCTGGAATAATGAGAGCTGTGACCCAGAGGACATTCGGTGGCAGCTGTAGAGGGACTGGAGGTATATAGGCTCAGAGACTTAAGGGGTTCACAAGAGGGAGGTGGCACAAGAGGTAGCAATGAGTAGGGAGAAGGATCCACTATTCCATCTCCCAACCTTTTAATGCATGGCTGATAAGATGAGATAAGATGAGAAAGAACCTCCATTGAAGAGGGGAAGTTGTGATGGACGGAGAGCCAGGCTTCAGTGAAAGCATGAGTTGGAAGGAGCCAGCATTCCAGGAAGGCACTGAAGACATAGAAACATTTGCCAAAGAGAAGGCCTTTCACAGGGCACAGAGGAAGCCTCTGAGAAGCAAGGGGCAGGTAAAGGATTGGGCCATGCGAGGAGATACAGGGCATCTGTGAAATCATCTGTGGAAGAGAATGGCTGCTGCTTCCAGCTTCCCATGGCATAGCAGTGGTAATGCCATAAAAATAATTCCTAAAGACCACCAGCTTGTAGAGGGGCTCTGAGTAATCGAAATTAACCAGTGAAGTTTGTGTAATTGGTAATAAAAGAAATGAAGAAATGTAAATGGGGAGAAAAGTGGGTTTGCTGAGTGACGCAGTAAGATATTAAATAGAGAACACTTAATTGCTTTTATTATGAATGGCCATCATTGTAATGAAGTGAGGGGAAAAATGACTCAAATTCTTCTTGAAAGATTTGTTCTTCAGTTTCAATTTAGCAGTCCATTATTGTGGGTGAACTCGTTAACAGCAATTATATGCTGAGACTCAAAGCTGATTAATATGGACCAAGCTACTGAGGCCCTCTGAACAACAATTAGGGTTTCGAGACTTTTACTGTGGATCATTATCTCTACTTTGTGGTTAAAGCATTTTTATGCACTAAAAACTGCAAAGAATTAATCAGTTGTAATTTAAGACCAATTCCATTTGTGAATTTGGGCCCAAACTGCTGCCAACGAAAATGATTTAACAAAATGTTGAGTGAAGGTGTCCTCCAGAGTATTACCAACAATTTCACACATATGACCATTTTAGTAGGGGGCAAAATTTCTAGAAATTTTTCTAGAAAAAGATTAGGACAGGCTTTTGCTTTTCTTCTAGGTCACTGAAATTATTTTTATGGTAGCAGATAGACTTTCCAGAATATAATTTTTGAAAGTTTTTTTTCGCACTTCCTTCTTAGTGTTTCCCACAATGGCTAAGTAAACAGTATAATTTGAAAGACTCTGTGATGCTTTCTACGCATGATATAGCAAGAGCTTTGGAAGTTTGTCATTTTTAGCGAACAATAGGTTTTTAGTTTTAAAATAGTCTTTTTTTTTAATCTCACTGGTTTGCTTTATTTCTCAGTGTTCATAGAGTAAAGCTGGAAAATTACCGAGAAAACATTGTGTTGCTCTGTAAGACTCTACCAGATAATGCACATGAACATTAAGGCTTGGAGGGTTTTATTGATGCATCTGCTATAATTGTACTTTGGGCCAAGTTAATAACTACAGTTTTTGAATCTGTAGAAATTAATGAGCCCAAGTGATGGGTTGCTTGAGTGATTCCTAAATTGGGTGCTGCCTAAGGCTCTTCAGTAACTTGCCTCTACTAGACAGTGGTGCCAATTTAACAGACACCAAATTGTTTGCAGGGTTTCCCTCGTATGTATGGAGGGGGAAAAGGTGGAGGGGTAGTAAATAGTTTCTCGCTAAAGGTGGGAGATGAAAAGGAGTGTGCAGTGTGACTCTTCCAACAGTGCTGCAATATGTTGTATATTTAAGAAATTATAAACTGGAAAAATAGTCATTCTTTTAAGTGGAAGGAGCATTAACAAGGACTTGGCACCATTCCACAATTTAGTTCTCCATCTTACCTACCTATTCAAAGCTTTTAGAACTTTAGATTTCTTTTTTTGGTTACCATGCCAACTCACCACAGACTTTTAATTATCAGAAGAAGGAAGGCCTTGCATTTTCTTAATATTGGTGTTAAATATGAAGGGACTAAAAATCATGAGAAAATTTGGTAGATATTTAGCTCTGATTACATGATTAATGGGTGAAAAAATAAGAATTAGTGAAATCGTCAAATATTTTCATCTTTTGGGGGAAAAAGGATAAACTCTCTGTATGTCCTGGAATAAAATATTTAGAAGAGAGAACACTTTCCCAGGGTTAAGCCCTGTTGTCAGATAGTTTCTAAAATTAAGTAAGTTAATTAAATTCCAAAGGCTCTGCTAAGTTTCCAAAATTAGCCAAGCCCTTGATTTCCTCTGTAGGGCTTAAGTTTTCTGTGCATTCTCTCCCTCTCGCCTCACCCCCTCCTTCTCCACCCGGCTATACCTGCAGTCTCTTCCCCAGGGTGATTTTCTAAAATACCAATCTGATTATCCTATTTCCCAGTTTAAAACTCTCAGTTTCCCCTCCTCCCTCCACCCACGACCCCTCTCACCTTCTGTTAACACTATTGTAAGGCCCTTCCAGGAAGAGGCCCTTATTTGACTTTGCTGCGTCTCCTTTCTGTCATATCCATAACTATTTTCAGCTCCTCAAAACAGTGGCATTCTCTCTTACTGCTCCCTCTCCAGGATGCGGTCTTCTCCCCTCACCTTAACGTTCTTCCACACCCATCAGATCTCTTCAACAGGACGCCCTTCCTGACTCCACAAGAGTGGGTTCGTTGTGCCTCCCGTATATGAGCAACAGCATCCGTTGCACTTTTTACAAGGTTGCCCAATTGCCTGTTGATCATTCTCCACCATCACTGGACTCGAAGCTCCTTCGCACGTGGTCTGGTCCATACAGGCCCTCCAGAAATATACATGTGATTAACAAATGGAGCTGCAGCCCCTCCACCCCCACGGGGTTGCTCATGACCATCTCAGGCTTCTCTGGGCTGTGAGCACTTGGCAGATGGAGCGTTTGCCTACCTCGTTCAGGAAGCCTGTGGTGGCAGTCGACAGTTGCAGCTTCCGTGGTGTAAATTTCTTAACACAAATGCAGTTTTGTTGAGTTGTGCATATACAACTATTTCATTGAAAAATTTTTAAAGCCTTTCATATGAAGGAGGTTTTTAATGGTATAAATATTTAAGAATGCTCTGCAGCTGATCTGTATAATTATTCAGCTCAGAACCTATTCTGAAATTCTGCCTTTAGTGGACTATAGCTATGATGTTCATCAATCCATCTTAAATGCCTTCCTTGTTTTAAATTTAGAAACATATTCATATATAGAATGATGAAAAATTAAAATTTTTCTCTTTTAATATGTTTATAGTTTTTTGGGGGGTATAAAGTTCTATGAGTTTTAGAACCTGTATAAGCTCACATAACCATCACCGCAACTCAGGATACTGAAAAGCTCTATCACCCCAGGAAATTCCCTCATGCTGTCTCTTTGTATGTAGTCAAACTCTCCCCTTATCCCTAAACCCTGGCAATCACTGATCTTTTTTCTGTTCCTTTAGTTTGGTCTTCTCTAGAATATAAATGGAATCAAACAGTATGCAACCTTTTAAGACTAGCTTCAAAGAGAAGAGTATTTTTCACTTCCAAATATGGAGAAAATCTGAGGCTTCTTCAGAATATTATTGGCTTCACCATCTAGGCATTTAGAGTATTTTTTCTCTAAGAACTTATCTGCAATTTTGGTGAAATATGTGAACTAAGTTAAGCTATAGAAGATATGGTTACTGAGTTCTTAATTTCCATATCAAAAAGTCGACAGGCCTTTATCTACTGTACACCATCTTTACAGTAGCAGAGCCCCAGCCCTCAGAAAGTCTGATGGGACAGAGAGGAGTCATTCACAAAGATCAAAAAAGACAAGGCAGATGTGGTGAATGTGGGGAGGAGGTGGTATTTGGGGTTCCAGATCCTGGAGGAAGCTGGAAGCAGGACCCTAGAGACTTGAAGTATGAATGTGATTTCAGGCATTAGTGTAGGAGAAAAGAAAGGAAGAGAGGAGAAGGCATTCCAGATGAGGGAACTTTAATGGGCAAAGATCTGGAGGTGGGTTGAGCACAGTGAGTGCAGGGGTAGTAAGGAGATATATGTTCAACTGGAGCATAGTGTCTGAGGGAGAGAGTTGGTAAGAAGGGAGGTTAAGGCCAGGCTGAAGTGTTTGGGGGTTGGTCTTTGATGCAATCATCTTAAAGAGAGAACTAAGTGGTTACTGAATGGAGGGATGATGTAAAATAAGAGGGTAAAATGCCCTGTTGACCTTTTTAGTTTGGCGTCTAAGACCTTCCTAGGGATGCTAATCTCAACTCACCTCAACTTTCCCCTCCCCTGCTAAACACTCACTTTCCCAGTCTCACAATTATGAGTAACCACACTTTTGACCTGTGAGACATAAGGAAGAGTTTGCTGCTTTTCCTGTCTTGGAAAAAAGGGACTCATAGTTTCTCCTTCTCTCCCTCAACTCTTCCTTTCTGCAAGGCATATGTGATGTCAAACACAAGGTGACAAATAAAAGAACCAAAATACATTACAAAGACGTCTGAGCAAGAGAAAGAGCCCTTGCCTTCGATGGCGTTGTCAGTCTGATGCTTGGAACCACTTTCCTCTGGTGCTAGAAAAATAAACGGCTATTTGTTTGTCCCACTGGTTCATAGGACTTTCTGTTACTTGCAGCTAATTGAGTCCCAACTGACTTTGCACATGCTCTTTGCTCCAACTGGATCCCCTTCGCTACTTTGTCCAGCCAGTGGTCTACTCTTTAGTTTAGAAAGTTAACTTCTTTAGGAAATTTTCCCCAAGTGCCCTAGGCATTGCATTGAACTCAATTAATTGCTTAATATTCCTGTCTCCCCTGCCATTGAGCTGTGAGCACCTCAAAGACATGAACTATTCCTTATTTCTCCTTGTGCTTGGTAGAGAAATGATCAGCAAATATTAGTTGAATGAATAATTGTGATAGGAGGAAGAAAGGGAAAAATGGGAAATGATTCTATAAATTCTTGACTTGCTAAATCATGGCCCTTTATTCCATCACAAAGGGAGGTCCAGGCTGATTGAGAACTGACCCTGACAACCAGAGTAGTGGTTCTTCTTGTTGTATTTATGATGAAACCATCAGTATCAACACCTGCAGAATCACTGAGCACACATCACATGCAGAAGTCAGTTCTGCCACATCCAGATGGTCTCTGACTGTAAATCATGGGCCATCAACTTACTTGCTCTCGTCTGATCAATGCTTTACAATTGGGTTTCCTGTTCCTGAATCAACCCAAATTGAATGATTTGTCCCCATTGTCTGGAATCCTGTTCTTTCCATCCCCACTGCCACTGCTTTAGTCTGGACTCTCACTACCTCCTGCCTAGACTAACACTACAGCTTTCCAACTGTATGATGGGAATTTCAATTATGATGAAAATACATCATATTTTCCCTCCTGTGCATCCCATATGGACTATTGCTGGTGTTATCTAGGAGCAACTGTTTATAAAGGAATGACGCTTTATTCAAAATATCTTACTATGCTTTTCAAAATATCTTACTATGCTTAAAGACCCAATATAAATATTGCCTCCTCCATGGAGACCACAGTGGTTTTTATTTCCTGACCCCAATCTCCACCCCCTCAGCCAAAAATATCACTGCAGAATCATAGAGCTGAAATGGACCTTTCTAAGATCATTCTTCCCATTCCCGGTTTTACAGATAAGGAAGTTAAAGTTCAGAGTGCTAAAGTTGACTCATCCAAAGTTGTGTGACTCATTAGTGGTAAAGTCAAGACAGTAACCCATCTTTTTACCCCAGAGCTACTTTGTTTTCCTTTATGACATTGTATCTCTCCCACTTCACTGCTTTGTATGGATGTGTTTCAGTGGCCGGCAGACACAACACAAGATTGCCTGCTTGCACATATATCAGGCTGATCTGTTTCAAATATTCTGTGCAAGGAATTGTTCAGAGGCTTGAAAAAGGCAGAATATGAGGAAGCAGGACTGTAAACAGCATCAGGCTTTACAAACATGCAGCTGCCGTCCATGGGTAGCTTTAATCAGCCTTAATGTATATGTAGTATGGAAAAGGTTTTGGTCATTAATTCTTTTCTAGTCACATCTTCTCACCCAGATGATAATGGAGAGCAGCTGCAGACAGATCTCAGGTCAGAGAACCACAGAGCTGGAGGAGCGTCTGCTTCTAGCCACAGGCTTACTCACTAAACACTGCTGGAAAACAGACATGCTGTAATCAAGCTCAATAAATACTGCCTTTTTCCATCATACCCCAAACCATTGAGTGTCCCCAGCAGGTGCCCCACCAAGGAGGGAGGGATCTTTCACTGGTTAAAGTGGTTTGATCTAAGATCAATGGCCTCCTGTGAATAATTTAATTCCTAATAGGAAGGAGACTAGTTCTTTTCGATTCCTCATGATTCCTCCCAGAGGCAATGTTATTAGTTTCATGTCTTCTTTTGGTATATACCTTAGGTCTGCAGTGCCCAGTACCCTCAAATTAATTATTTTCTGCAGCTGTTACAATAAAAAGTAAACTTTACCCTAGGTTTCTCATTATTGAGACCTTTTTGTCTCTTTTTCTTAGCCTATGATTTATCCCAGGACTTAGCCCAATAAGTTATACTTAATTGTCTTCCTCATACTCAGTAAGTTTTAATAATGTTCAGCTAAATAAAATAGCTGCTATTCTGTTGAAACTAAGTATCCATAGGACTGGCTTAATTAAGAATTTAACTATTCCTAAAGAAAAGTTTTATAAATTAAATAAAATTTTAATTATAATTTTTAAATAACCTTGTGGTCTTTCTCTTTATGTCTAAAGCTAGTAATTGTCCCTTATTTATTTTGGTGTGAATTCTGATCTGCACACAATAAGCTAGTGGCTTGGTGCATAAACATGTTCTCCATTTATGAGCATAAGCTTATTAAACTGATAGATCATTCTAGTCTCTCAAATCCATTTATCAATGGAAAACAGAATCTGGATGCTGAAAACTCTGCCCAAATAAATCAATTTACTTGAATCTTTCATTTAGCTGTCACCTACCTGAGCACATTTGTTCCTAGGTCTTGCTTTGGTTTTGGTTTTGTTATTTTCACTGTTTTATTCGGTTGGATAGGATATATATCTCAGCTTTTGTTCTTGTTTGGAGCATCATTTAAGAATTTTGATTAGTCCCTACATTTTTTTTCTGCTTATATTGAAATTATTAATTGAATGCATATTAAACAGATGCCCTTTAACATTCCCTTTCTTTGCCTTCCTCAACATGAATGTATACTGTTTCATAAGGCAATTTCACCATATTCTGTCGGGTATAGAATCATAGAACTTTGATCTAGAAAGGATATCGGCAGGTATCAGTGTCCCTGTCCCGCACAAAGTCTTTGAGAGAGAACTTTCCAGTCTTTCGTTTCTTAATTCCTTGCAGATCATCATCATCCAAGGCTGAACAGTTCTGTTCTTATGCAGGGTTCTTCTTTAGACAGTTTTAAGTCTACTTTTTAAAGCTTCCCTCTGCTGAAACTTGTTCCACCTTCTAAACTTTCTGTGATAATGGGAATGTTTTATGGCTGCACTGCCCAAGACGGTAGCCACTGCCACTAGTGGCTGTTCGACAATTAAAATGCAACAAGTGTGACTGAGGAACTACATTTGTAATTTTATTTAATTTTAAGTAATTTAAATTTTAAAATTCACATATAGCTAGCATCTACCTTATTATGCAACAATGCTGAATAAAATCTCTTCTCCATTTTTATATGATGATCTTCACATATTTGAAGACAGCTTTCATATATATCCTTAGTTTTTCCTTTGCCCAGCTAAATAAGTGTCTTAGAGTAAGTGCCCAGACTTCAACAGCTTGGTCACTTTTGATTCACCTTGTTAGATATCTGAATTAATGAACAAGTAATTGAGTGAATTAGTGAATGAATAAGTAATTGAGTAAATTATTGAAAGAATAAGTGAGTTTTAATGTTTCACGTAAATCTCCTCTTATCTAATCATCTTACCTTCTTATATAAACTGAGGGTTTCATGACCATGGGTGTGGATGAGGAAGAGAAGACCAAGAAGGGTCATGTTTCCTTCAATTCTCCCCCATGATAGGGAAAAATACCACCTTTCCCACTCTCAGATATCATCCGTTTATTGAAATAAGGTGTACAAAGCCAAGTGTATGCTCCTGCAGTGATAGCAAGGGTTGTCAATTGTTCGGCAGACTGGTCCTCATGGTTGTCCAACCATTCTGTTTCCCATAAAGTGCATAGGGGTACACATAAAGCAAAACTAACGTGAGTGAAAATCCAAAACTATTTTCATTAGTCAAAAATTACAACCTTATTTTCCAAAGCCTCTTTTTTTGTGTGTGCCTTTATGCCTCAGGCAAGCTTGAGCATCATTTTCTAGTGTCTTTTAAAAACCTATCAGTTGTGTTCATGTCCCAACCCTGATACTGTGAATGCAACTTATATGGAAATAGGGTCTTTGCAGATGTGATCAATTTCAGATGAGAGCATACTGGATTAGAGAGGACCCTAAATCCAGTGACTGATGTCTTTATATGGAGAGAGAGATACAGAGACAGGTATTCACAGAGGGAACATGCCATGTGAAGATGGAGGCAGAGACTGGAGTGATGCAGCCACAAGCCAAGGAATACTAAGGATGGCCAGCAACCACAAAGAAGGATTTTCCCTTAGAACCTTCGGAGGGAGCACTACGTGGCTGACACCTTGGTCTTCTGGCCTCCAGAACTGCAAAAGAATAAAATTTCTGTTTTAAGCTTAAAAAAAAAAAAAAAAAAAAAAAAAAGCTGTCAGTATCACAGCTTTCAGATTTATCTGAAATAGAGTATCCTCCACATCATGGTTGCCTTTGAAATAGAAAGCTAAGCCTAGCAAATATAACTTTATTTACTGAGGCAGATGCCAGTTTTTACTCAAATCAATAATTCCAATTTCTTAATAAGTGTTTATTGACTACTGTGATAAACTGAGTTATGCACCCAAGGAAAAAAAACACGTTCTTAATCTTAATCTGTATTCCTGAAGATGTCATTTTTAGTTAAGGTGTGGCCCAACTGAATGAGGATGGTTCTTAATCTGGATTTCTGGAGACCTTATAAAGAGAAAAACACAGGAAGGAATCAGGAGCAGGAAGTCAGTGGAAACCTGGAAGAGAAAGGAGAGAACATGGCCGTGTGACAGGAAAGCCAAGGAACCCCAAGGATTGCCAGCAGCTGGCACCAGAAAACTACGGACTCCCAGGAAGAAGCACAGCCTTGTTGATGCCTTCATTTTGACTTCCAGCCTCTGAAAATAGCCTCCGAGATAACAGATTCCTGTTGTTATGCCAAAACCAGGTTGTGTTATTTGTGACAGAAGCTCTGACAAACTAAGACAACTACCTACTATGTACTAGGCCATAATAATGGCCTCTCAAAGGAGGATAAAGGCCAAGGTCAGTTTTACCTGTTAGACATGGTGATGGGAATGGAGACCCAAGAAATGTGTACATGGTTCTGTGCTAAGACCTGGGAACATGGCAAGGAACAAAGCAAGCTTAGGGTAGGAAGCAAAATAGAAAGTTGGTTATTTGTGCCTTCCTTCAGGAAGTTTGGCATTTGCTCTTGACATTGAGGCTATAGACTAGTGGCACAGAGATAACTGTGCAACAAAAGTCCTCGGGGAAGGCAGAATTGAAGCTTTAAAATTGCACAAAGGCTTTTGGTACAGAAAGGGAACTATTAATAGAGACAAGGGTTAGAATGAAGAATTGAATCATGGGTGTGGCTATAATGATGGTGATTGATGACAACGATAATATTGTGATGATGGTGGTGATAACAATAAAGAAGAAAATAACAAAATAAAAAATATGGCAATAGCAAAGATGATAACAATGATGCAAATTATCATGGTGACAACGTCAAAGATAATTATGGTGGTGATAATAATGATCAGAGGAGGACTTACTGTCATTATTTCTTGGTGGACTCTCTTTAGGAAGAAAGTCTGAGATAATTAAAAGTCTGAATGAGGAGGGAACAAAGTATGCAGTAGAGTGAATGTGCAGTTCCTCAGATTTGCTTGTCTCATTGTGCGCCCTGCTGCAGGGTGGGAGTGAAACTGTCAAGACTAAGGGCTTTGCTGTTTGAGTAGCATTTCTCCCATCTAAATATAAACAGCCTCAGGCCCTGATCCAGCAGAGGAGATCACAGCTGCCAAATCCATCCCCAGCTGCGAGCCTTGGCTGCGTTGCTTTAGGGGAGAAAAGGCTGTCCTGTGAGGAACAGATTCCAAAAGCCATGAGGCGGGGATTGGAATTCTAGGTTCGAGGAGCGTTTGGCCAGCCCTCTGTGTTCAGAGTCACAGGGTGACTTGGGTACCCCCACTTCTGGGTCTGTGCCCTTTGCTGGCACAAACAAGGTCATGACGAGAATGCAGGACTGGTGGTGGCTGCTGCCGCTGTGGCTGTATGTGAAGATTTGGATTCCGGCAGAATTGGGACAGATGTCAGACCCCCAGTTCCATAGCTGCCCAGATCCTGTGGCCCCTCAGTTCCACCTGTACTCTGACCCCCTCATGCTCACAAATGGATGACAGGGACTGGCTATTCTGTTTCCTGGATCCAAGGAGAGACTCTGCTAGTGGCCTCCATAAGGAGGAAGCAGCCCATAGTCAGTTTCACCCATTAGACCACAGTGGTGGGAATGTTGCCTGAGAGTTGTGTCCAGGGTACATTCGGGCTTAAAAACACACTGTTGATGATAGGAGATGGCAGAGGAATGGAAGGAGAAGCAGAAAAACTATTTTAAAGCATTACTGAAAATAATCCAGTGAAACTAAAACTGTTAGCCTATTTAATTCATTTCTGATCCTTGTCAGTATACTCTCATTTATTCAACAAGTATTTATTAAGTCTTAATATGAACTAGGCACTCTTTTAGGCAGCGGAAATGCAGTAGTGAACAAAGTGGATGAAGTCCCTGCTCTCTTCTAGTGGGAAGAGACAGTAAAAAAACAAATGTATTTATAATAGGTCAGGTGGGGATAAGTGCTCCTAGGGAAAATAAAAGAAGGTGAAAGAGAGCAAAACAGGGGCTCCTCGAGGTAGGAAGGACAGGGCAGGCCTTTTGAGGAAGCCACATAAAAGCTGTTCAGGTTTGCTACAGCTGCCAAAATGCAATATACCAGAAATGGATTGGCTTTTACAACGGGGGGTTATTAGTTCACAGTTGTAAGGCCAAAAAAATGTCCCAGTTAAGGCATCAACAGGACGATGCCTTCTCTGAAGAAAGGCCAATGGCATCTGGGTTTCCTCTGTCACATGGTTTAGCTTCTGATTTCCAAGGTTTTCTCCAAAATGTCTCTGGGCTTCTGTCTTAGCTTCTCCTGGGGGCAAACTCTGGATTACATATCTTAGCTTCTCTCCAAAATGTCTCTCTCAGCTTCTCTCAGCTCTCTGCTTGTTTTTCCCACAGCATTTCTGTCTAAGCATCTCTGAGCTTTCTCAGCTCCTGTGGATTCTCCTTGCTTCTCCTAGGGGCAAACTCTGGATTACATCTCTTAGTTTCTCTGAGCTCTCTCCAAAATGTCTCTGCCTTTTATCTTCTCATAGAGGATGCCAGTAAAGACGATTAAGACCCACCTTGAATGGGCAGGATCATATCTCCATGGAAACAGTCTAATCAAAAGTCCATGGAAACAACCTAATCAGAAGTTGCCACCCACAAGACTGGATTAAAAGAACATGGCCTTTTATGGGGTACATAATAGATTCAAACCAGCACAGAAGCAGAGACCAAAGAAGGAGGAAGTAAGCTCTGAGTTCTGGGAGTAAGGGCAGATGCAAAGGCACGAGCTCTGCCACTGGAATGAACTTTGTCTTTTGGAGCAATAGTAAGAAAGCCATGTGGCTGCAGTGTGTGATGTTCCAGACAGAGCGAATAGAATGACATTTGAGCACTGTATATTTAAAAAACAAACACACACGGCTAGACTCTTGGCTGCCTTCCCATAGCCAGTCTTCACCCAGCCAGTCACTCTGTTACCAAAACCCACCTTAAATACAGCTTCCCAAAATGCACAAAAAGAAGAGGGGAAGATCATTCATGCTCCAGGAGTGGAGGGTGGAGGAACATAACTAATTTCCTAATAAATACTTTACTTTGGTGGGCTGTCCAAACATGGTCCTGCCTGAAATAAAAGAAGAAACATACCTCTCGAAGGCTTACAAATATTATTTAGACTAAGCCTCCTCCCATCACTGTTAAGAATTATGAGACTGGAAATGAGCCACGATGTGAGGGCACAGCATATGCAATTAGTTTTCCCAGTTCCCATAGTTAATTGTGTAATGTTATTGTCAGCAGGATATGATGCACTGTAAGGGCAGCTGACAGGTGTTACAGATACTACAAATTAATCATCATTCCCATACCAATGCCTGTATTTACAGCAGGAGTAAATGTAGTTTTACCACACTCCGTTAGGATCAGAGATTAATAGCCCCAGTCCAGCTAAATCCTGATTTACTTGGCAGGAGGAAAGCAGAACTGCACAAATCTTGGCTGAATAATGATGTGTTTTACATTGTTAATAATTCTTGGTGCAGGCAAGCTACCTTCCTCAGGTCATGGAGCTCATTTTCTTTTCTATGAATCTTTGAAAAATAAAATAGATGGGATTTTACTTTAAATATTAGATTTTGCTTACTCATGATGCTTTTCAAATTATGAATTGATCTCACTTAGATGTTGGACCAGTGATTCTCTACACTAGCAAGGTGTTCATTCAGAATCTTAGGGCATGTATATTAGAAAAAATTGTCATGCATCCCCATGCCATGGTTGTGCATCTAAATGGTAAAAATAAAACAGAGGCCACATGCCCAGAAGAATGGGCTTTTTTACTCTCTGCAGTAAAGGGGTGCCCTGGGCAGGACCTACGAAATCAGTTAACAAGATCCGGGGCACCTGCAGGGGCACAGCTCTGTTCTAGGCGCTGGGGGAGCTCAAACAGAAGAATGACAAACTTTGTTGCCACTTAATCATGGCCCCAAGTCATACACACAGACGATTCAGCTAGTGCATTATATAGCAGTGTTCAAAGCTATATCATATACTGGAATTATATATTGTCATCATAAAACTTTTGAGCACAATTTAATATTTAATAACATCCTTATTGTAGGATATGAACGAACTTCAGTCTAAAACAGCCCACATATTGGATTTTGGAGAACCATAAGGCACTGTCAGCAAGAAAGTGTGCCATCCATTCAGGCACCTAGGGAGAAATTTTAGAAATGATGACATCCCCCACCTTCCCAATTCCTTTTTGCCAAAGCGTTTCTATATTAGACTTGCAGTCGCTATGGGTTACCTAGTCTAGGTGATCTTCTCATGAATCAGGAAGGACAGCTAAGTAGACTTGTGATGGAAATGTTCATGTTGTGAACGCATCCTGTCAGAGCTTAGCTATTCTGTAAGATGCCTACGCACTAACAATGCCATTTCCCAAACACCATGATTCTATCACAGTTGTGTGTGTGTGTGTAGGTGTCCCTTCCTAGACTGTAAATTCCTTGAGGATAGGGAATATGCCTTATTCCTTCATTATTATGTCCCCGGCTTCTGATCCTACTGTGTATGCTAAATACTTATTGACTTGATGGATGGATGGACAGATAGATGAATGGACAGACAGGTGGGTGGGTAGATGGATAGAAGGAAGGAAGACTACCCACCCCCCATCTCCAACCCAACTCATCTGGGGCCAGATACTGTTTGTGACACTGAATTCCTGTAGTATTTGCTGCCTCTCTGATTTGTTGTCATTTAATCATACTCTTCTCTTTTTATATAACTTCCTTAATAGCTCTTATTCCCAACTTTAATTATCTTAAAGGAATACAATTTATTGTCTTTGCAATCCCCCTTATCCCTGGCCCATTGCACCTACCACAATGTTGAAGATATAGTAAACTGTCACTTTAAGTGTTAGGCTAATGAAGTTGGCTGAAGTTGCTCTGTGGATATCACATGGGATTCCAGATCTGACCTAGATCAGGATCAAGACCATAACTGCACATCATAGCTTTCCCCCTTCTCTGGATGGGCTACATGAATCAAAGATCCGAATTTCTGTGGATTTTCCAGATTGGGCTCCCAGACCCAGGTCAAGGGCAAGGCATGCTAATAGGGGCATAGCATTCTATTTTGATAGGCCATGTGGTTTTTTAAACAGCAAGTATATAATTAATTTCTTGTGTTATTTATGTAAAGTTTCTGTTTTATGCTGATGAATTGAAAAATAAGCATGTAATTTAGGGTGTTATTTAAAAATAAAAATAATAAACTAAATATCTTTCTGCTCATTTTCTCATTGCTTTCTTCTTCCTGCTTCACTCATTCTTTTCAATGCTCTTTCTTCTTTTCTGTCTTTTCCCTTATCATCTAGCTTCCTTTCCTTGCACTCTAAGTTGCCCTTTTTTCTCCTCATGCTTCCTTTCTTGGATTCCCTTTCCCAACTATAAGGAAAGAGTCCTGGACTTGAAAACCGGGTTTGAGCGTGGGTATCCCCTGACTTTGCTGCTTTCAGTTTTAACCTTGAGCAAGTTATTGGACTTCTCTGGACTTCAGTTTTCCCGTCTGTAAGGGGAGTGAATTTGATCATCTTTTAAAAGACCATCCATTCTAGGATTATAAACTAAGATTTTCATAAATGTGAGTCATAATAGTTGTACTGGCTAAAAGGTATTCTTTTCCCTCTGTTAAAGTGAGTTTAAAAAAAAAGAAATCTATTAGGTGGCATTTTCTGTACTACTGCCCAGGAGGAGGTTAACAACAGTACCACCCTTTTGCTAAATGAAAAAGTTCTTGTCTTCCCTCAGTTTATTCAGAAGAGGGGAAAAATAAGGCAGGCAGAGGCAAGAATGGACTTTATTTGCAAACGAGGCTGCCTGCCTTTTTTTAAAACCATATTATACTCAATAGGTTCTGACATCCAAGTGAAGTTTGCACCTTAGAATATTTTTCTTTGTGCATGAAAACCCTTATCTCACATTTAGAACAGTGCAATACTTACTTTTCTCAGGATCAGGTATTCATTTTAGAAAAGAAAAGGGCATATGACCCTAATTACAAAAACTATTGAAGTAAAACTTTTCAATTTTTTGTTCATGCTTTCAATGAAAAACTGTCTTGACCATCCCCTGCTTGCTGAGGGCTGAGTTGGGTGCTGGGAGAAATGCAGAAGGAGAGGAGTTAACATCTGCATGCAAGGAATTTACATGCTTGCAGGCTAAGAGCATACAGCATCTTCAGCCCGCGGTGCCATTACTATGTTCATTGTAATGATATTCAAACTCAATTTCAAGAAAACTTGAAGGAATGCCCAGGATGTCTTTATATTCCTGTATCTGGAAGTATCAGGGAAATAAAAAGCAAGAGAAAGACTAGCAAGATGTGGATTCGTAAGAGGCAAGCTTCTTGAAAGAAAATAGATATTGATCTGGGCCTTGAAGGAAAAGTACACTGTTCTACATTGTGGTTCAAGAGGGAGGCAGAATTGGAAAAAAAAAAAAAAAAAAAAAGTAGTCTGGGGATAAGAAGTGGCATTATCTAAATGATGAAAAAATTGAAGAAATAGTGCCAACAGCGACATTATCTAAATGATGAAAAAATTGAAGAAATAGTGCCAACACTAAATAATTAACCATTTTGTTAAGAGAGTCTTAGAATAAAAAAAGCTTAAATGCCAACCAGTAAATCTGCACAAGTAGACAAATCTAGCAAATCTGAACAATTTTAGGAAAAATAGCATCCAGCTTTACTTGAAATGAAAATCCTTTTTTTTTTTCCAGATTTCTACAAGCATGGGGAATTATTTTTATTGGTCCATTTGTGTTATTTTAAGAAAATTTAAAATATGAGGTAGAAAAATAAAGGCTATAATAATAATAGTTTCTATGAAGGATTTTATTGGCTAATGTCACTGTAAGGTGATCTACTAAATTGTCAGCTGTTTTTCAATCACAAAAGTAGCCAAAAAGTAGCCTGGAACTTCTGAATACTCTGAGGGAGCGGGAAGAGCACATGAAGGCCCTGAGGCAGGAATACTGGGGCCGGTTCGAGGAAGTGAAAACTGGTGTGACTTGACCATAGTGAGTAAGAGGGAGTCGTGTGCAACAGGAAGCATTAGCATATGTACCCCACAGCTCGCTGCCTAATGATTAACAATCTCAGTAGTAAAGAAACATCAGAAAATTTGGTAGTAATTGTCCTCCGTTTAGACTTCTAAAATAGCTAAACATTTGTTTATTACCAAAATCAGGACCATATTATAGACCAAGATTTTCTGTTAAATGTGAAACTTGTACATTTCATAATTATACTCAAATTCCAGGTCCTGAATTTCATACCAAGAAACATGGCTTAGTCAACAGTTCATGAAGCATAAAATCATGTTGTAAGTTTAAAAAAATTACTGTTTGAAACAATCGAACATTGAACTTCTAGATTTAAACTATGAAGAGCAAAATCGTTCAGGAGATATGTAAGATGTTTTTCAGCTGATTTTATTTATTTCAGACCCTTGTTAGCCATGGCATAGATCCTGAACAAAGTGACATCTGCACTCTCTGATCAACGTTCAGTTTCCAACTGCCAACCCGAGTTACATAGTGCATTGCTAGTGTCACTGATTCTAACAACAAAACACTGGTGCATGAAATTAACAACATTATAGATAGATTATACAATGCCGATAGACAAAAGGCTGCTGTTATCTCCTGGAAACAATTGTACACAATTTCAGTAAATTCTTGCCAAATACCGCTTTGTAAAAGGAACCTAACAACAGACAGGATACACTGTCTCCTGATATTTTTAGTATTTTGGAACTCAATTCTACTGGGTTGTACCTGAGGATAGCACAGCCTATATGCATCTGCAGAGTGCTTGGGGAATTCTACAGAATTGGTTTGGTTGGTTGGTTGGTTGGTTTTTGCCCACAGTACTTCATGTCACTATTACTCTTAATTTTATACGGTGCTGTTCAGTATCTCAATCTTTAGGGACCTTATCATGAAACCACCACCTTCAATGCTAGTGACTAGTATTACCATGGACCCTGGGATCAAGGGGCTATAAGTTGTGGGGATGCTCCGGAATAGCTCGCCATTTGCCTTTAGAAGATACCCACAGCAGTGGATTTCGTTCCTCACAGAGCTAGATGATACATACACCTTATTCTAGGGGTGATAATAAATGCTGGGAACAAACATGATATGGTGTTAATCTTGCTGCCAAAGTCTATTAACAATGCATACTTGCAAATTGGTGCAACTGAAATAAATGAAATCATATACCGATGCCTTGATAGAGGACTAGGCCAGCTCCACTTTCTGTAGGGTAAAATCCAGAGCAAATGGCACAAAGATATATTTAAATACTCCCATTCAGTTTTGAAGCTACACAGTGTTTTCATATTGCTTACCTCATTTATTTCACAAAATATACATGAAGTTGACAGGATATATGATATTGTCCACTCTACATATGAAGGAAATATAGCTCAGGCAGTTAAGTGAAAATGAGTGGCAGAGCTGTGGCAAGAACCCATGTCTTCTTCCTTGGCCAGTTTTCTCCTTTTTCCTCCTTTAGTCATGGGCACATCCATACAGGATAAAATGATTAGATCTGCGGTAAAAAAAAAATTCTCTTCAGTCCCTCACTTTTGGGCCATCTCTGGTGAGGTGTTTCAATTCTGCTCTTCTCTGTTGGATCAAATATTTCATTTTGAGAACTCTCACAGATGGGCACTAGACCTCCTGTTGCTTATACTTATTCCATTTTTGCCAGCTTTTTGGGGGGTGAAATTTTTAAGGTCATATACTCTTTTCAATATTTTTTTTTAATTCTGTCCCAAAAGCTGTTTCATAAAATAATACCACTAGCACTTTTGAGTGTTTAATGTGTGCCACATACCATGTTAAAAACTTTATGGGCATTATCCCATTTAATCCTCAGAAGAAAAGTATTGCATTAGCTCTAACAATTTATCCCCATTTTATGCATGAGGAAGCTGACTATAAAGAAGGTCAATGAAGTGTGCAACGTCATCGAGCCAGTCGTTTTGGAAGCCAAATCTCAAACTTTATCTACCAATTTCAAAGCTGTACAGTTTTTTTTTCAATCTAAAGGAACATCAGATTTATTTTTTAAATCATGAAATAATTCAAACTTATAGAAAAGCACAGGTAGCATTATTTATAAACACCCATGTCCTAAAGGATCAAATTTAACAAATAATGATCTATCTTGGTGAATGTGCTTGTGGTCTAAGAGAAATGCATATTCTGATGCTGTTGGGTGACCTGTGCTAAAATATGTCAATTAGGTCAAGTAGTTGATGTTGTTCAATTCTTCTATTTAATTAGAGGTTTGTTTTGTCTACTTTTCTATCAATTTTGAGTGAGGAGTGCTGCATCTCCTATTTGTAGATTTGTCAAGTTCTCCTTTTAGTTCTATCAAGTTTTGCTTTTATCTCTATCATTAGGTACATGCACATTTAAGATTTTTATGTCTTTATGATGAAGTGACCCTTTCATCATGATGAAATGTCCCTGGCAGTATTCCCTCTCCCTATTAATATTCCCTTGTTTGATATTAATAAAGCCACTGCAGCTTTCTTTAAATTAAGATTTGCCTGGTGTTAACTTTCTCCATCCTTTTATTTTTAACCTTTCCATATCTTTATATTTTAAGTGTGTTTCTTATAGATAGCATATAATCAGGTCCTGCTTTTTTGTTCCCTAATTTGGCCTTTTAAGCAGTCTCGGCCTTTTGATCAGAATGTTTAGACAAGATCCCAGTGAATTATGGTGGGCCAATCCAGCTCACTGCCAGTTTTCATAAATAAACTTTTATTGCAAAACAGCCACTGCCATTAGTTTATGTATTGTCTATGGCTGTTTTGTACTACAAAAGTAGTTTCAACAGAGAATTTATGGCCCACAAAATCTGAAATATTTATTACCTATCCCTTTACAGAAAATATTTTCTGGCCATTGTTTTAGGCCGTTATATATAATGCCATTATCGACAGGATTTCGTTTAAATCTAACATCTTGCTATCTATTTTTCGTGTATCCTATCTGATTTTTGTTTTCTTTTTCTTTTTGCTCTTTATATTAATTCAGTTTTTAAAATTTTTCTATTGTATCTTCACTATTGGACTATTAGCTAAACCTCTTTGTTTTGCTGTTTAGTGTTTGCGCCAGGGTTTACACTTAACATCTTTAATTTCTCAGTCTATCTTCAAAATGATATTATACCACTTTGCATGAAGTGTAAAAACCTTGCAACAGTGTTTTTCCATTTCCCCTATACCATCCTTTCTGATATTTTGTCAAACATTGTATTTCTACATATAAAACCACATTACATTGTTATTTTCAATTTAAAAAATCAACTATTTCCAAAAATGATTAAAATAGGAAAAAATCGCATATTTCTAAATTCTTTTTTATAGATACAAATTGCCTCTGGCATCTTTTTTTTTTTTTTTTTTTGGCCCAAAGAACTTTTTTCAACATTGTTATGCTAGTCTGCAAGCAAAGCATTTTTTTAGTTGTTGTTTATCTGAAGACGTATTTATTTCACTTACAATTTTAAAAGATATTTTTGCTGGGTAAAGAATTCTAGGTTGATAGATTTTTTTTTTTTCTGGTACTCAAATATGTCCTCTGATTGATTGTCCTCCTGCTTGCGTAGTTTCCGAGGAGAATGCTAGTGCCATCCTTATCTTTGCTTCTCCATATGTAGATTTATCTTTTCTCTGGATGCATTCAAGAATTTATTTTTACCTTTGACATTCAGCAGTTGGAAAATTACATGCATAGATTTAATTTTCTTTGTATTTAACCTGTTGTGGATTCTAGGACTTCGTGGATCTATGGTTAATTGTCTTTCATTCAGCTGTTCTCTCTTCCTGGATTTCATCCTCCCCATTCTCTCTTGTTTCTTCTTCTGGGATGACAATTACATGTATGTGAGACTATTTATATTGTTCCAGAGCTCTTGGATGCTCTTATGCTTTTACTTTTTTCATCTTTTCCTGTAAATATAATGTTAGGAATAGGAACCAGACACAAAAGAATAATACCATAGTGATTCCATTTATGCAAAGTCCAAAACAATGCCAAATTAATCTATGAAAAGTCAGAATAAGAGTGGTTACCTTAGAGTTAGAATGTAGAGATTCAGAGGGTGACAAGATGATACCGAACAGAAGCAGTGGGTTCTCTGCCCGATGAGCACAACAGCAAATCTCTGACACCACGGTTTCAAAGAGAAAAAGAGGTTATTGCTACACAGGAAGCAGGAGATCAGATGGCCTATTGGCGAGAAGTCTGTCTTTCCCCAGTCTAAGGAGTTCAGGGTTTTTATGGATTCAAGCAAGGGGAGATGGAGTTGTCACATTACAATATCAAGTACAACAGGGATGAGACTAGGCTAGAGTAACCATTACAAGAGTAACCATAAGTAGGGCTGAGACTAGGCTAGAATGACCATTATAGTAGTAAGTATATATAAGGGTGAGACTAGTTGAGTTTCAGTAATTTCATGTATTAACTTCTGCCTATTCTATAAAATAGAAAGAAAAATATCTATATAATGATTCAGTAATCATAATCATTTGTTAATTCTTAATTTCTCAGTTACAAAGGGATTTCTTAGTGTCTGATAAAGTTGTTTCTTGATTTGCCTGGTCATTGTATCTGGTGGGTTCACTGTTAGGTTCAGAGCCGTTCAAGAATCCACACAAATGCAGCGAGTCATGGTTTAAGTAGAGAATTTAAGGTTTATTAGAGGAAGAAAGCAGAAGAAAGCAGGTGGGAGCCATCAGAAAAGAAAGAAAGGAAAAATGTCTCCAGCCCTCTATCTGAGAGCAGCATTTTTTAAAGGAAAAACCCACGTTGGGTATTGGGGGGGAAGGTCCTGCTGAGTGTGTTCTGGGCCTCGATTGGGTGAGTGCTTATCAGTTTCTGCTGACTGGTTACTAGGGTTTTAACACACTACTCTTCTTTGATGTGCACTATATTATCTATGTGGAGGAAGCAGGCCTTTTGGCTTGTTTGCGGTCATTCATCTTTATGGGGATATCTGATCTTGCCTTGTCTGCCCCCTGGAGTCTAGGTGCCTCTGTGACTGGGATTCCTAAAACAGCCTTCAACCCTTAGTTTATGGCACACCTGGTATTTATGAGATAAGCAGCAGGACCCGTGGATCAGACATTCCTTCTGTATGTTAGACTCTTTTTCTGGGGCCTGACATTCACAACAAAAATTCATTGAACTATGTACATGATTTGCACATTTTTCTTGGATGTAAGTTATTCTTCAGTTTAAAAGTTTATTTGTAATATGAAAAACTCTCCTATGTGTTCTTCTGCTAAAAGTTATAACTTATTTATGTCTATAATCTTTTTGGAATGTATTTTTGTTTACTTTTTGAGGAAAGGTTCTAACTATTTTTCCTCTACATGATAGTCGATTTTCTATCATGATGTATCAAATTGTTCTGTTTTTCCATCTTGAGATATTAATTTGGGTAAGTATATAGGTCTTCTTTTAAGTCTTCCAATAACATTTTATAACACCATAAATGACTCACATATTTTAGAAAAACTGTTTATTTTAAATAGTGTAAATTTCTTTCTTTTTAATCACACTTTATATAGGTTGTTGCTAGTGAACAGAAATGCTAATGGCATTTATATAAGATGAATCATATATACATATAAATATATATACATATATATATAGTGATGTTAGCAGCTTCATTTCTAAGTTCAATTTGTTGGATTCTCTTGGATTTTCTATACAGATACCTACAAAAAATGACTTTTGTTTCTCTCTTACCTTATACATCTGCTTTGTTCTTGTATGTTATTTTTGTTTTGTTGTGTTTTGTTTTTGCCGTACTGCATTGGCTGTTACTTCCAGTACAATGTTAATCTAGAAGCCACAATAGCATGCATCGTCTTAATTTAAAGTGAATATTTCTACCTGATGATCACTAACTGTGATTTACTGTTTGCTTTGGAAGATAAAGATCTCCTCTGTCTGGAGTTTTGATTTTCTTTTCTTTTCTTTTTTTTTTTTTTAATTCATGAAGGAGTGTTGTACTTTCAAAGTATTTATTTCTCTAGTCATATGAGATGATCTTATTTTTTAGTTTTGGTTAATCTATTATTACTGTGATTTACCTAAGTAAAATTTCCAATGTTAAAACAACCATTCCTGAGATATATTTGGATATGTTGTGTTTTTAATACACATTACTGGATTAAGTTTGAGGGCTTTTTCCTTTTTTCATTTTAATTTTTATATAAGCAAGGAGGTATGTCATTAATTTCAGCATTTATTGTATTATTTTCTTCCTTCCTCTATCTTTATATTTACTCTATTTTTAAAATTTCTTTGATGAAATAACAGTAGATTAATTCCAATCTTCTCTCATTTCTATAAGAAAATGAAGGTATATTTCTTTATTTTAGTTGAATCCGCAAGGCTTCATGGAGTGTTTATTGCCATTAAATTCTAAATGTTTTATGCTTTACATTAAAATTTTGACACACATATTATTTAGTTTCCAAATATATGCTTATGTTTCTTTTTAGCTTTTCTGCTAATGAATCCTGCTTTTATTGTGATGCAATCAGAGAGGATAATCTGAAATAAATTTGAGTTAAGTATCTGAGACTTTACAGGCCTTCTATATGATCACTTTTCGTAACAGTGGTGACTTTTTAACTATTGAAGCATGTTTCTCAATTTGTTCACTGGCTTGTTAATTATGTTGTCAACATCTTCTCTTAACCCCACTAGATTTTCATCTACTTTACCTGTCAGTTTTTTATAGCAATCTGTTTAAAAATCTTGTAATTCGGTAAAGTTTGGCTTTATGTATTTTGAGGCTATTTTATGTACCAAAAGTTCAGGATTGATATAGCTTCCTGATCAATTGAGCTTTTTTGTTTTTAACTAGTCACCTTCTTTATCCCTAGCAATGGGGTTGTTTTTATTTGCTTTTGTTTTTCAATTTTGGCAAAGTCAGACAGTATAATCTTGTTAATTTTCTTTTGGTTATTGTCCTAGAATATCTTTAACCCTTACTTCACAGTTTTCTCCTCCCTTATGATTTAATTATGTCTTTTCTGAATTGCATATATATTTTTAAAACACTTATTTAAAAGAATTAAATCTATCTATATTTATTATGATTACTAAGTTTGAATATTCCTAAAATTTTAATTTGTTTTGTCTATATACCATGTTTTTTTCTCTGCTTCCTTTTTTCTCCTTTACTACACATATTAGGATTGATCAAATGTTCTTTATTGCTGTGTTCCCCTCCAATCATCCCTGTACTCATTTAATGTGTTATTTCCATCTAGTGTTTCGATTCCCTCTTGGTTAACCCTCCCCTAATTAGTCATAATAGTCATTATTGATTTGTACAGTCAAGCTTATTTAGCTTTACCTACATATTTACTAATTTCTTTGCATCAATACATGCATCTCACTCCTTCTTTCTGGGTTCAGTCTCCTTCAGTATTCATTTCACCCAGAGCCCTGGCTTGGCAGAAAACTTTATTGTCCCTTTTCAGGGCTGGTAGATGTTCTAGCCCCATTTTCAAGGTAGGTTGATCACTGGATGGGAACTGGCTTCATAAAGGGCTCTCAGTCTCAGCTTCTGACTTCCTGGAGGCCAAGGTATCTACCCTGTCCCTGGGAGGGCATTGAATCCTCAGACCCCATCCTTAGGTCCGTATTTGTGTCTGAGGCCTCCATTAGCAGCCTAGGCTTAAGCTGAAACTCTAGGCAGTTTCCGTATATCAAGCTTTACTATGTCTCTTTAAAATCTGTATTATGTTGCATCTATGTGTATTTAATAGAAGAGTGTTCCTTGTCAGCTTAATATACCATATTGCTGGACCCCAGCGCTGTCTTTATTCTTTGAATTATCCTTGCAAATGAGCCCTCCCACATGTCTTTCCCCCATCTGAGGGTTCTTTGGCACAAAACATTTCCTAAAGAAATGCATCACATCTAGGACACAGTCTTACAAGTTGGTTCACTAAGGGGTTTACTTTATAGATGTGTTAGTTTTGATCTAAATTCATTACTCCTGTTTGTTTATAAAAGTATATTTGTTTACTTTTATGTGCTTGTGATATAATGCATTCTCCTTTGCTCTCAAGCACTGTCAACACATCTTCCAGGTTTCTCTCCTCCCACCTCTCTGACGCTCGTGCACACACACACACACTTGCACACACACTTGCACACCTCTCATAACTCCAGCACACGGCGCAGTCATGTTCAGTCAAAATAGTACAGACTTTTTTGTCTTGTTAAAACATGCATACATGATTTCTTTACTGTTCTTAATGCTTGTCTTAGCACTCACAAGTTATTCCTACTTTATATGATTGCAATTTAATATGTTACATATTCTTTTTCTGGAATTAATCTTTACTGTCAATAAATTCATTAGTTATGTTATACTCTGGCATTTTCCATAAATTATACTGCTTTTTGCCTTCTCTTTGAAAAACAGAAGCATCTGTTGTGACCTCTGTCTTCAAAATCATGTATGGCTGTCCAAAATACAAACTCACTCTCTCTTCATTTATTCCTTTATTTAATAGATATTTATTGAACATCTATCATATTGTGAGTGGGGTGTTAGGCATTGGGTATACATTAGTGAGCAGGACAGACATGATGTCTGTCCCCTGGAAGAGAAAGGAAGAAAGAAAACAAGTCCTGTCCCTGTCTTCATGGGCTCTTGATCAAGTTGAGGAGATAAGACTTCTCTTAATTAGCTAATCATATAAAGCAAAAATTCTGAGTGTGCAATGAGTGGTACAAATATTAACTGCTGTATTTCAGAGGTGACAAAGAGCATGGTGGGTTGTTTTATCCACAAAGAACTTCACCTTACAGTCTTGCAATTGAGTCTTTAATAAGCGGTAGAATCTATTCAGGCCAAAGATTAAGTGTGAAGTCATTTCAGGTGAGGAGAATGAAATTAGCAAAGACTTCAGGTCATGAAAGGCCCAGTATTATTGGGGTAAAAAGAAAGGGTGACTTCAGTGGAGGAGGGAATGGAGAAGAGTTGAGCTGAAAATCAAATCCCCTGTCACCTGGAGGTGCTAACTTCTGACAAACAATTTGCCATTTCCTCCAGCAAATGTGTCCTATTTAAATGAAAACTCTCTTCTTGGAGTTCTGCAATAATATATTGCTTCTATGACCAACATTTTATATTCGATATTTTATATTACGATCTTACATTAGTGTTATGTTACATATTATATTGAAACCTAAGTAAAATCTGTTCCAGTTCATATTTTTATGTTATTTTTGTCCATGCGATATTGTGTGTGTGTGTGTGTGTGTGTGTGTGTGTGTGTGTAGGCTTCTATTTGCCTTCTCTGGAAAATTATTTTTGGTCTTTCTGGTGTCCTCCCTTATCCCCTCACCCCTCACCCCAAGTTCACACTGGTTTTTCATTCTTATTCATCCATCTGACATGCCCTTTCCTGTTTTAAATCCCAAAAGCTTATGTGGTTTTGGGCTCTTACTTGTTGGATTATAATTTCCAACTCCAACCTCTTACCTTTTATAAGACATTAGGCTGCACCATCTTTTCTTCAGTTCTTTCGAACTCTGAATCTAATGGTATTTTAAATCCAAGCTGGCGCCAGTTAAAGTCATTTACTGTGCCAGAACTTATCTGGAACTTGCCTGAGAGGAATCTGTATCCATTATTACATTACAGTTAATTGTAGTTAATGTAGCAGTGGTGACTAAAACTATTTGTTACTTCATGACTCTTCACTTGCATGGGTCTTGTAAATGTTGCTGCAGTAGTCTTAACTTTCCACCATGGCTAGATAAGCTGTGATCTTTTTCATGGAAGACACGAATTAGCTCAGATAAATGATGTTGCTTTTTACATTCACACATCTCTTTCCCTCACTAGCTTGGGAACTGGATTAGGGCAGAGTGTGTCCTATTCACTTTATTATTTGTAGCACTGAGAGGAACACTTTAAGCAAAATAGGGGCCCAGAAAATGCTTCTGGATGCAAAAAAAAAACAACAAAACACCTGGACCTCTTTGGATATCCATAAGAAATGGTCTAATTCCTCAGTTCTAGAAATTTTTTCTCACTTCTTCCTTATCTCTTACAAACATCGCAGAGGAGTCTTTTTTTTTTTTAAATTGCCACTGGATCAGCTATTCTTCACCAGAAGAGACCTTTGTTTCTAGACTACGATGAGACTTCTGCTAACAATATTAGCATCTTGTATAGGATATTTACATTTTAAATTAAACTTCTTATTTTGTGAGAGTTGTATATTCACAGACAGTTTTAAGAAAAAAATACAGAGATATACCATATACCCTTTGCCCAGTTTCCCCCACTGGTAACATCTTGCAAAAGTCTAATACAATATCACAATCAGGACACTGACATTGACACAATCTTATTCAGATCTTATTCAGATCTTCCCACTTATACTTGTACTCATTGTTTGTGTGGTGGTGAGGGTGGGGGTGGGCGGGTGTTTAGTTCTATGCAGTTTTATCACATGTGCAATTCCTTTAACCACCACCACAGTCAAGATGCAGAGCAGTTCCATCACATGTGATACCATTTTATAGCCACAGCCACCTGCCTCCTTATTCCCTTCTCTAATATCTGCCAACCATTAATGTGTTGTCCATCTCTATAATTTTTTTTCATTTCAAGTATGTTATGTAAGCTTTTTTTAAAAAAAATTCAGTTTTATTGAGATATAGTCACATACCATACAATCATCCATGGTGTACAGTCCACTGTTCACAGTACCATCATAGAGTTGTGCATTCATCACCCCAATCTATTTTTGAACATTTTCCTTATACCAGAAAGAATCAGAATCAGAATAAAAAATAAAAATAAAGAACACCCAAATCATCCCCCCCATCCCACCCTATTTTTCATTTAGTTTTTGTCCCCATTTTTCTGCTCATCCATCCAAACACTGGATAAAGGGAGTGAAATCCACAAGGTTTTTACAATCACACCGTCACCCTTTGTAATCTACATTGTTATACAATCGTCTTCAAAAGTCAAGGCTATTGTCAATTATGTTATGTAACCTTTTGAACTTGGCATTTTTAACTCAGCACAATTCCCATCCAAAGCTGCAGCATGCATCAGTGGTTTATTCCTCCTTTATTGCTAAGTAGTATTCCGTGGTGTGGATGTAACCGTTTGTTTAACCATTCACCCAACATGGGGCTATTATAAATAAAGCTGCTATGAACATTCACATGTAGGTTTTTTTTTTTAATTTTATTTTGAGATAAATTCAAAGTTATAGGAGCAGTTGCAAAAACAATACAAACCACATACACAGAACTCCAGCATACCCTGATCCCCTCCCCCGATACCCTGATCTACCAACTTTAACATGCTGTCACACCGCCATTTCTTTCTTTCCCTCCCTCCCTCCCTATCATCCATCATCTATTGCTCTGTCTTCTGAACATATGACAGCAAGCTGCACACATCCTTGAACAAACACTATAATTCACATATACAATTCCTATTGCTTTTATGCAATCCCATTAAGCGCAGCTAAGAAGTTCAAGAAATTCAACATTGATACAAAGCTTATATTCTATATTTCCTTTTTTTTCTTATATCCCAACTGTGTCCCTTTGAGCCTCCTTTCCTCCATCCTCAGATCCCATCCAGGATCATCCTTGGCATTCAATTGTCATCTATTTAGACTGTCTTTTTTTTTTTTTTTTTTTTTTCCAAATTGTGGAAACATATATATAGCCTAAATCTTCCCATTCCACCCCCTCCCTAGCATTCCATTAGTGGGATTAATCACATTTAGAATGTTGTAATTCTAACACTTCCCACCATCCATTACTAGAAATTTCCCTTCACCTCAAACAGCAACCCTACACTCATTTCTTAACTCCCCATTGCTCCTTCCCCCATTTCTCATAACCCATACTCTACTTTTCATCTCTATGGTCATATTCTCTGATAATTGCTTTGTGTTTACCATGGGGCTTAAATTTAACCTCTTAAATCCATAACAATCTTGGTTTTCTTTGATACCAACTTAACTTCAATAGGACACGTAAACTATGTTCCTATACTCTCCTCCATTCCCTCACCTTTATATAGTTCTTGTCAAGAATTACATATTTTACATTGAGTCCAAAACCACTGATTTGTCATTAGAGTTTATGTATTTTATATCCTGTAGGAAGTAAATAGTGGAGTTACAAATAAAAAATTATTGATTTCTATTTGTATTCCATTGTGATCAGAGAATGTGCTTTGAAATATTCACTTTTTTTTTTTTTTTAATTTATTGAGGCTTGTTTTATGTCCCAGCATATGGTCTATTTTGGAGAAAGATCCGTGATCACTAGAGAAAAATGTGTGTCCAGGTGATTTGGGATGTAAGGTGCTATATATGTCTGTTAAAATTCTCTATATCTTCTCTCCTTTCTTTGTTTCTCTGTCAGTAGGACTCCCTTTAGTATCTGAAGTAGGGCAGGTCTTTTATTGGCAAAATCTCTCAGCATTTGTTTTTCTGTGAAAAATTTAAGCTCTCCCTCGAATTTGAAGGAGAGCTTTGCTGGATAAAGTATTCTTGTTTGGAAATTTTTCTCTCTCAGAATTTTAAATATGTCATGCCACTGCCTTCTCGCCTGCATGGTGGCCGCTGAGTAGTCACTACTTGGTCTTATGTTGTTTCCTTTGTATGTGGTGAATTGCTTTTCTCTTGCTGCTTTGAGAACTTGCTCCTTCTCTTCAGTATTTGACAGTCTGATCAAAATATGTCTTGGAGTGGGTTTATTTGGACTTATTCTATTTGGAGTTTGCTGGGCATTTATGTTTGTGTATTTACATTGTGCAGAAGGTTTGGGAAGTTTTCTCCAACAATTTCTTTGAATACTCTTTCTAGACCTTTACCCTTCTCTTCCCCTTTTGGGACAACAATGAGTATTATATATGGACGTTTTATTTTACCTATCATATCCCTGAGATCCATTTCTATTTTTTTGATTTTTTTCTCCATTCTTTCTTTTGTTCTTTCATTTTCTGTTCTGTGGTCCTCTAGGACACTGAGTTGTTGTTCAGCTTCCTCTAATCTTGTATTATGAGTATCCAGAGTCTTTTTAATTTGGCCAACAGTTTCTTTTATTTCCATAAGATCTTCTATTTTTTTATTTACTCTTGCAATTTCTTCTTTATGCTCTTCTAGGGTCTTCTTTATGTCCTTTATATCCTGTGCCATGTTCTTCCTCATGTCCTTTATATCCTGTGCCATACTTTTGTTCTTTGATTGTAGTTCTTTGATTAATTGTGCCAAGTACTGTGTCTCTTCTGATATTTTGGTTTGGGTGTTTGGGATTGGGTTCTCCATATCGTCTGGTTTTATCATATGTTTTAAGATTTTCTGTTGTTTTTGGTCTCTTGACATTTGCTTTGCTTGATAGGGTTCTTTCAAGTTATAAAAAATACCAATCTGATTTTTCACATCTACAACTTGGTGGCATACACTTTCTCTAACTAACCAGCAGATGGCATCTGCGAGTCACCTATTCCCCTCAAGTCAGTTCACCTCAGCTTTGTCTTTGTGTTGTGTGGGGAAATGATTCTTGTGGAGTTCAATTGGTGCACTCAGTTTGGGTGTGTTGTTGGTACTGTCTGCCCTGAATGTGGGGTGTGTGTCTGGGTAGTTAGGGAGGCAGGGCATCTTTAATAATCAAACCTCCCAGGTGTTCCCGGAGATTCAAGGCTGTTGCAAGAGTCTAAGCCTTCATTTCAGTTTTGCCACAGATTGTCTCTGCCACTGACCCACAAGTCCCCAGCATTGACGTAGGGTCCCTGGGATTTCCGAGCGGGCCCCCCCTTCTCAGCTGTGATCTTTCAGTACCTCTGCTGAGGGAAGGCTGTGCTACATCACAAGTGCGCGCCGTCCTTCAAGTGAAGCCGCTGGCCGCCGGGCTGTGCAGGGGTGCTCCCAGCCTGATGCAAAGATGGCTGAATGGGGTGTCTCAACCCCCTCCCATTTCTCACAGCTCCACCTTCCCAGCTCTGGGACAACTAGCTGTGTGTGCACCGAAGGCCACTGTCCATGGCCGATATTGTGGCATGTGCATGGTGCCGTGGGATACACTCCCCGTCAGACTGGGTTTCCTGGAGTGGCTCTGGGCTGTGGATCCGGCCCTGAGCAGGAGTGTCTCCAGCCCATTGGGGAGCTGGCTGCAAGCGGCGCAGTTTCTTTCTCCTTTTGGCTCTCTCTCCTACCCCCCGGCCCTGAGGCAATCAGCAGCGGGCTATCCTCCATGCCAGACACTGAGAGGTTGTCACAGCCCACTCCTGCCGTGCTTCACTGCGTGGTTCTCACTGTCGTAACTGCAGCCGCTCCTGGGTTTTTTTTGTTTTTTGTTTTTTTAAAAAAAATTACTAGTTCTTCTCCAAATGCCAACCCCTGGTTTCCCCACACCGCAGCGCGGCTGCAGGACTTTCAGCTGGCTTACTTACTCATTTCAGAATGCAGACTCCCGGTTTCACCAAGTGCATGGTCCCTGTGGATTTAGCAGAGTTTGTCCAGCTGGTACATTGCTGGAACTGGTATTCTGGGTCACTTTCTGGTTTTTATCTAGTATTTTTCATGGAGGTGTTTTTTTGCCCTGTCTCACCTAGCCGCCATCTTAGGTTCTCCTCACATATAGGTTTTTGTGTAACCACTTCGTTTCTGTGGCATAAATGCCCAGTAGCATAATTACTGAGTTGAATGATAATTTGCATGTTTAGTTTTATAAGAAATTGTCAAACTGTTTTTCAGAATGACTATACCATTTTACATTCCCATCAACAAGTACGTGTGATCCAGTTTCTCAGTATCCTCACCAGCATTTGCTATTGTCACTATTTTGAATTTTAGCCATTCTGAGAGGTGTATGATGATATTTACTTTTTTAGATTGTGTGTGGTGTGTGTGTGTGTTTTTTTTTTTTTGCAATGACCATAAGCCAGGGAGTTCAGTTGTCATAAACCTTATTTGATAGATTGAGCAAGTGGCTCAAATGATCAGAGGCTTATTTAAAGTCACAACTCTGTCCAATGGTAAAACTGTGACTAGATCTAAATCTGTTTTACTAAATCTATTATTCATAACACTATGAAAATGGGCAGCACCCCCCACCCCAATCCTAGACACACCAACAGAGAACTTCTCTTAGCACAGGGAAAGGAGCAGCCTGCATCTGGTCTGCACCGAGGTTCCAGGTGGTGTGCAGTGTGGTGGGAAACATTTCTGTGCACTTTCAGGTTCTTTTTTAACTTGACCTCTTCAAAGCAATTCTCCAGCTGCCGAATTCCCTCTATGTCTCCTTTCTCCATCCCACCTTGGCAATCTTCCATTCGCACTGATCTCCACCTTTCCTATATTCTCTTTTTTCCCTTTCATCGCTCATTTCTGCTCCTTCTTGATTCTACATATCCATGTGGCCTCTCTTTCCTTTACTTTCCTCACTTCTCTTCCCCCTTCTCTCTAGTGTACTGCTAGCTTGTCTTACTGGTTTTGTTCTGTTTGTTTTTAATTTTCCTGTTTTCCAGGTCTGTTTAATTATGGGAAAAAGTGGAGGGTAAGCCTTTACTAAATAAAAATGGGATTAACATATGATGTTTGAAGGGAAAGAGGGAAGAAATTCTATTTGCATGTTTTCTTGTATATCCAGCTTTGATGTAGCTTTTCTCCAGGCAGAATCTAAGTGTAAATGAAACACCTTCACACTCAACTCAGATAACTGTGCTTTCTTGAGTTTAAATGGTTTAATGGGTTTTATCGCTCTGTTTTCTTTTCTGTGATAACGTTATCCTACCTTTGCTTGAAAAGCATGTTATTCTGAACTATTTGTAGATCCCTTTATTGCTTGTACTTAAAGTAATATCAGAAGCAAAGCAATCAGTGTAAACTTCAAGTTAATTCTCCTGGGAACTAACATAAAATGTTAATGTTTGATTTAATTGAAGCATTCGGAGATGTTAGCATTAACTGTTTAAAGTACTTTCATTAGATAACAAAGCAGAGGGAACAAGGCAGCGGGCCTTAACTATAGTAAGCCATTTCTATTTGACCTTTATTGAGGACTTGCCCTTGACAAAATGTGCAGAATGTATGAAGTGTGTCAAATGTCTTTGCCCCCCAACTCCCATTTCAATTGTACAAACTTTTGCAAGTCAAGCTCCTTAAGATGCAGTTTCCTCATCTGTAAAATGAAGATAATTTACTTTCCTTGTGAGGTTTAAGTGAGCAAATACATAGAAAGACTAAGGATGAAGTGTTTGGTTACAAAGGAGCCTTTTCAGGGCTCTGAAGTCAACTGGACATCCCACTTTGACAGGGGGTCATTGGCCAGAATTTAAAGTGTTCATTTCCTTGGAGCAGTTCTGCTTCCCTGCTCAGAAGAATTTTCTTTCTTTTTTATTATAGTAAAATACACATAAATTTCACCATTTTAAACATTTTAGAGTGTATAGTTCAGTGGCGTTAAATACATTCACAATGTTGTGCAACCATCACCACCATATACTTCCAGAAGGTTTTCATCACCTCAAAAGGAAACTCATGTGCATTAAAAAGGACACCCCAAACCCCATTAAGAAGTGACTCTTCATTTCCTCCTCTCTGCAACCCCTGGAAACCATTAATCTGCTTTTGTCTCTATGGATTTGCCTATCTTTGGTATTTCATAAAGACGGAATCATACATGTGGCCCTTTGTGACTGGTTTCTTTCACTTACCTTATTTTCAAGGTTCCTCTTGTTTCAGCTGTATCAACAGCACAGGAGAATTTTGCCAGTGAGGCAGCATCAGCAAGTGACTTGCCCACTGTCCCACAGCTAATTCAAGAAGAGCTGGGGCTAAAGGTTCCATTGCTTTCTGTAACATCAAACCAAAAGACTGCATATGGTTATCTGATCTTCTTTTTGATGAGGAGATACTTCATATTGTCTGTTACAATCCTTTTTACTTACTCAGAATGTGACAAGAAAATCAAGCTGGCAACTTTGGTTCTATTTTATCTATGACAGTGTATGATCGCTAGCAACAGATTTCACCAGCCAATACAACACCCAACTACTGGCGATTGCTTAGTAAACTTTTGTTGAAGGGATGGAGAGATGTATGAGTGGATAAATCAATTAATAAATAAAAAAATAAATTAATTAATTGAATCAATTAATAAAAAATATATTAAAAAATAAATAAAGATATCGGTAACTTGAGTATTTTTTAATGTACAAATAAGTGAAAGTCTGTCCAATACTCTTTCTCTCAGGAAATAGCAAATTGTTCTAGAGTTGGAGAAGACTAAGGAGAAGTTCCAACATCCAGGCTAATGGAAAGCCAGTTGAGGGAAGAAAGTAATGTTTAAGAGGGAAAACTAAAGACTTTTCAGTTAACTGACACAGGTCATATACTTTCTTTTTCTAGTGAAAGAAAACTTGACCCAGGGTGGCTTAAGTAAAGAAAGGGAAGAGAGCTACAACTGTAACAGACAGGCCAAGCTAGACTACAGCTGCTGCAAACCCAGGACTCAAGTGATGTGAGCAGGAGGCAGTCCCTCTCTTCATATTTATGGGCCTTGGTGTTAGTGACATTCTGTTCTCCAGCTTTTCCCCTTAAATGGCTGTAAAAGGGCTGCCAGAAGTTTCTGGGGATGTATCATGATGGGATTATATCCTGTGGGAAATAATACATTCAATAATTTCCTGCACTGAGTTTCTTTGGCCCTAATGGGCTTTTCCAGCATCATATGCCCACTCCCAAATGGGCCAGCAGACTCGACCAGATGACCGTCATGGCTTATTAGATTCAGCGTATCTGAAGCCTATGGGCTAAAAGATGAGAAGGTGGTTCCCACAAGAGCAAAATGGAGACCCTGTTGTCACAAAAAGGAGAGAGGATAATGGATGCTAGAACCACAAATGCATGCTAACATAACTTCCAGAGAGAAAGGCCAATCCCTGAGGAAGCTCAGCAAAGATTCTTTGGAAATAAGAATAAGCTTCACTGAGAGGCTGAATGGAGGTATTTGGACTGGGCTTAGGGACACCAGTGTCCAAACTGGAGCACGCTGAACTCTGTATCCTTCCCACATACTTTTTTTTAAAATTAAATTCAGTTTTATTGAAATATATTCACATACCATACAATCATCCATGGTGTACAATCAACTGTTCACAGTGCCATCATATAGTTATGATGATCACCCCAATCTATTTTTAAACATTTTCCTTATACCAGAAAGAATCAGAATAAGAATAAAAAATAAAAGTAAAAAAGAACATCCAAATCATCCCCCTCCACACCTATTGTTCATTTAGTTTTTGTCCCCATTTTTCTACTTATCCAACCATACACTGGGTGAAGGTATGTGATCCACAAGGTTTTCACAATCACACTGTCACCCCTTGTAATCTGCATTGGTATACAATCATCTTCAAGAGTCCAGGCTACTGGGTTGGAATTTGATAGTTTCAGTTATTTACTTCTAGCTATTTCAATACATTAAAACCTAAAATGTGTTATCTATATAGCGCATAAGAATGTCCACCAGAGTGACCTCTCGACTCCATTTGAAATCTCTCAGCCACTGAAGCTTTATTTTGTTTCATTTTGTATCCCCCTTTGGTCAAGAAGTGTTCTCAATCCCACAATGCTGGGTCCAGATTCATCCCTGGGAATCATATCCTGCATTGCCAGGGAGATTTACACCCCTGGGAGTCAGGTCCCATTAGGGGGTAGGGCAGTGAGATCACCTGCCAAAGTGTCTTAGCTAGAGGGAGAGGGCCACATCTGAGCAACAAAGAGGTACTCAAGGAGAGACTCTTAGGCACAATTATATGCAGGTTTAGCCTCTCCTTTGCAGTAATGAGCTTCATAAGGGCAAGTCCCGTGATACAGGGTTTGGCACATCAAACCGCCAGTCCTCAATGTTTGTAAGAATATCAGCAACAATCCAGGTGAGGAAGCCCAACACCTCTACATTTTCTCCCAGCTCCTCAGGGGAGCCTTGCGTATATATTTTTATTCTCTGCTCAAATTTCTTTGGGAGGTATCACTATTTCACTCTAACCTATACAAACCTACCATATCACGTCCTATTCAAAGTTCCATGTAATCATGGTGTTTGAACAAACTGACTGTAGAAGTTAAACTGTTTAGAAAATACAGATCCTGCACCAAATGAACATCTCTTCCCTTGGTCTTACATGGAAGTTGAAGTTTTAACACACAGTTTCAACCTTTACCCTTTGGCCTGATTTGCCCTAGTCTTAACCAGATCTGCTTCATTCATATCTCTAATTGAAGTCTGGGCTTTTTTTCAGCTTTTTCTTTTTTTTAACAGTTGCTATATGCGCTGATACTGACATTCATATCTGCCGAACTCTAGCTCTGAGTTTCAGGTGTCACACAGATACCCAGTGTTCCAGAGACCAATCAGGTTATACACAGAGGAATCAGCATCTCACAGTTTGGAGATAGCCATTACAATTCAGGAATAGATTTGAATGCTGTAAGAGCTCACAATCTAGGGACCATTACAGTAATTGTTCCCTTTCCCATATACTTTTAATGCTGTCTTCTCATAGCAGTTTTCCTCTCTATATTGTTATACTGCTGATTCCTTTAAAATTTCAAAATCATAGTACGGAAAGGAACCCTAGACATCACATAGTTGGACTCTTCTTCTATTTTTATATATCCCCTATATGTTTGAGATATGGAAACCAAAACCCAAAGAGCTTATGATGTGCTCAGGGTCACACTATCACTTAGAGGCAGGACTGGACCATAACATGCTTTATATGCATCAACTCATTCTAACCTCACTTCAACCATGTAAGCTAAGTACTATTATTATCCGCATTTCAAAGATGAGGAAACCAAGGCTTGGAGCATGCTTTAACTTGCCCAAGGTTATACAACTGTTAAGTGACAGAGCTGAGAGGTCATGTCAGTGCTGTTACTCATTACCCCAGTGTTTCTCGTACTTTTGCATCCTGTCTCCATGATTCAAAAAGGTATCATCTACCACCTATGATGTAGTTCATATTATTTTCAAATCAACTTGAGCCTAATATTTGCTACCTATCACAACTTAGTTCTAATCAATGTCCGTGAATTCCAGGGGTAATGTACTACTTATACTTTTTCAATTATGTATGTAAACAAGTAGCTAATTATGATAATGAATGAAATGTTTGCTCCCATGACATTGAAGCATTGAATATCATTTCATCTACCACCAGTGAGATATAAGCACATGGACACACTTACAGAAACACCAAACTACACTATATACTCAGGGAGGATTTTGTATTTGTGGTTGTTGTGGGGGACCTAGAAGTTTATAGGGCTGAGGATAAAACTTCTTGAAATCATGCTGATAACCTCCAGTAATGGAACTGACAGAAGAGAGTCAACAGAGAGCAAAGTTAAGAACTTTGTTTTGTGTGACTACATGCAAACAGAAGTAGATATGTAGAAATGTAGATAGACGTTAAGAGTTATACTTAGAAGAATGGGTCTCATAAACCAGCTGTGCATTAGAATCAGTTGACTGTAACCTATTAAGTCAGAGTCTCTGATGATGGGGCCTAAGCATCAGTGCTTTTTAATGGGTCCCAGGTAATTCTAAGTGAAGCCAGGTTTGCAAAATGGTGCCAGGACAGTGGTTCTGAAACACTGGTGTAACTCATCCAAGAGTGCTTGTTAGAGTATGTTATAGCTTTGTTAAAATACAGATTCAAGGCCCCAAAGATCCTAGGGTGGACCCAGTAACCTGCATGTTTAAGCACACTAGATGATTCTGATGTGAGGGGTCTGTGGCCCACATTTGAAGAACACTGCTATAGAACCCAGCACTTAGAAAAGCCTTGAGTTGCCATCTAGTTGAGTCCTAAAACACTAATTTCCTTTAGTATTTTTAGTTCGGAAAAAAAGCTAAAAAGAATTCAGCATCCAGTCCAAAACTGAAAGGATTCTTTCTTAAATGCTCATTAGAGGCCATAAGCATATGGCAGAAGGATAGTCAGTGTTGACTGATTATGTTTTTATGTCAGTCTCATTGTAAACTTGTGGTGTCTGAGTGCCATTCATCAAAATATTAGCTCCCTTTCCTTCTAACCCTGGTTTAAAATTCCTCTCAAAGGCAAATCATACTGTGATTCCGCAAATGTTTTTGGAATCATCAAAACCAGAAGATATATTTAGAGCCCTTTTGTGTAGAATCCAAAATTTCGCTACACACAGAATTGCCAATTAGGATGGGAGGCTCAGAAACGGTCTTAATGATGCAAGTAGGCTGCATTTTTCCCCCTCTGCATTACATGAATAATTTCAAGGATGCATTCACTCTGAATGAGGTTTTTCTTCTTTTGGGACTGCCAATAGAATCTTCTCTACAGTGGAGGCTATGTTAAAAGTAGTAACTGTTACCTGTCAGCAATTAGAGCCCTCTGGTCCATCTGTTTATACTTATTTCCATACTGATTTGTACAGTATTGTTTTCATATGCAGGATTGAAACAAATGCCGGTTAGTGCATTCACATATAATTTTGGTGGATTCTTCCCCATCCAAAGTAGGAGACAACTGCATTAAAAGCAAAGCCTCATGTCTTAAGCTACTTTCTCCACATACAGAGACCTATAGAGATAGCCGCATTAAAAGCAAAGCCTCATGTCTTAAGCTACTTTCTCCACATACAGAGACCTATAGAGATAGCCTCAAACTTCAAATCAATGCCTTTTTAAGATCACATATTTTTCTTTAGAAGGGCCCTATACTTTGAAATCTTCTAAGACTGCTAGACATTTATGGACGTGAATAGATGAAAAGAAAATCTATTTTAAGATGGAAAATTGAAACCCCACACTTACTATACCCATGTTTTCTAGAACTTCCCCCCTCCCCCCAGCTAGACAAATCTGGACCTGCATTTTAAAAATTGTTCCCATCTAATTTTCCTCCATACCTGGGCACTTGTATAATTGTAATTGATCCTGCCAGTTTCTAGCAATCATGGCATGACTTGGGAGCCTACTGAGAATATGTCCATTAAATGTTATATTCTGTGTATTAAAATCTTTTGAGGTTAATTTGATATAACTCTTACTAAACCAGTTGATCACAGGGCTTTATCAATATTTGTTTCAATATACATTTTCTACACCACAACTTTACCTCCTCTGAATTGATGAAAACTTCTCTTTCCATTCCCTTATGGCCTAGGTTTCTTTTCCCCTCCCTTGTGTCCACTGTTCATCTCTCATCCATTTTCCCTCTCTTGGTTCCAGTTCCCTCTCCACTCATCTCAAGCCAGATGTTTAAGCCAGTCTGAAAACAGTGCCATGCCTAGCCCTGACTTTCAAAGTCCCCACTTAGTCTTGGGAAAAAGGCGTGTGACACATGAGACAGGTACTAATTTATGCAAAGATACTGGACTAGACAATTTTAATTGCTTTGTGAAACCTTCTTAAAGATAACGCACAACATTTCCCCATTGTTGCTTATTTTATCTATACTTTTCTACTCACCAGTTCCTTATTGGATTTCTTCTTTATAATAAGTTCCTTCCCCCTAATTAAACTGCAAAAGTAATTTATTATTTTGCCAGCTAGGAGGATCACCCACAAAGAAATGATAACCAAGGAGACAGTATTTCCTAGTTTCTCTGGAACAGTCCCCATTTATGCCTATTTTTTCCAACATAATTATTGAAAGCACCTACTTTCATTGGGCCAGTTTGGGTTGTAAATTATATAGTGATAATGATATTAGATTGGGGAACTCCAGATCCAGGAAGACATGAGGCAGGCTTGCTATGATTATAATCATATATGCCACATTTTGCTGTTCTGGAAATGTATGAAGGCCCCTGATTGTACCTGATTGCCCTGATTTCCTTTAGGTTCTGCTTCAGCATGGGATTATTACAGAATATCCTTGCACCTCCAGCTCTGTACAGTGTCTAACTGGACAAAACCCAATCAGTTTTCTGGGGAATCACTACAAGTGCTGACGATACAAGACTTAGCTTGTTGCTCAAATGGCTTGACTCTTCAAGAAGGAAGTAACTAAGGGGATAGGAAACAAGCTAGAATCAGAACAAGGATATCCCCCACCTTGTATTCCCTTCTCTTCCTACCATAAATCTACACCTTACTCAGGGGCTCTCAATTTCAGAAGGCTTTGAGGCTTTATTTTGCTACTGATGTAAATTAAAGGAAAGGCCTCTGAGATGTGAGCAAAGGAGAAAGGCTGAGCAACGAGGGATACTCAAGAAGCCATTAAGAGAACATGAACCATCCCAGAGATGGAGAACAAGGACAAAAGCATAAACATGACCCTCCATAAAACCTAATAAGACTGTGTTGGAAAAGGAAATATAAATGAGAATGAAATTTCCAAAAATGATAATGAAAATGAGAAAGCAAGATAGAAGATAGAGGGATTATGAAATATAATGTAAGGTATGACATATGCTGACAGTAATTTTAGCTAGAGTAGCATTCTATAAAAGGTCACCCTTATCTGATTTTTACCCTTTGGCTACAAAAATTTTACCAGGTTCCATTTAACCTAACCAAATGTCTACCTTACCCATGAAGGAATTTGATGTATTAAGAAACATCATTGTTTAGCTAAAACAACCTTGGAAACAGAATACCACGTTTCTGATTCAGATGGTTAATTTTCTGTGGTTGTAGGTAACCCTCAGTCAGGTGTGAATGAGAGAATACACTCTGTGTGGACCAGTCTGGATTCTTCTAATGTTTTATTCCAAGTGGCACTGAACCTCTTCAGCATGTGCCACTCACCATTCTTGTTCTGGCCTTTCTTTGTTGAGATGTGGTTTTTATGTATCAGGACCCCTATAATTATTTGCAGAAAATCTCCAGTCTTTGCATTTGTTATAAGTTTACTGATACCAACTTACTAAGGAAGCATACTCTCTCCAATTCAATTCACACACTAAAAAAAGGCTTGCTACTAAAAATATAACATACAAATATAAAAATAAACTCCTTAAGTTTGTGGAGACTTGCCTACAAGTTAAGAGAACTGCCTACTTTGTCAGTCACCATGCTGACAATTGTTCTCTGGGTGACCACTGGTGTATTCTGCTCTTTCTTTTTTACTCTGGTCTGTGCTGTGGCAGTAGGAGAGGTGATATATCTCACTGCATCAGTAACTTCTTGAACCAATCAGGGTACTCTGAAAAGCATTTAATATGATATTTTTAAATAAATAAGCAATTATGATTCACTTGGATCTGTGTAAAATATACAAGCGCGTGACTCATTTAAGAAAATAAAGTTAAAACAATTTAGGAAACTTATTGAGCCCTGAAAATGTAAATTAGGGATTTTTTTACCTACCAGTATTGGCGTTATTCAAGTTACAACTATGTGTAGCCTTTTATTGCAGAAAATACACAAAGAATAGAACTTACCCCAAGGCATTTATATTTTTAAAATTTATTTAGAAAGAAACTGAATAAAAAAGATTTATTTCAAAAAGGTGTAGAGGAGAAAGTACTCAGGAGTCCAGTTGGAGGTAAGAGGTGTTGGACCTCAGGTCTATTTAAAGTGCTGCCCATGAGGTGTTTGTCCACGGTGGGGCAGGAGTGGGTGCTATGCAAGAGAACAATGTGAAGGTGTCCAGTTAGCTCTGCAGGCAAATGAGAAGAATAACGAGCCTTTGCTAGAAATGCAGATTCCTCGGCCCCAACCCTGATATAAGGAATCTGCATATCCCAAGAAAAAAACCTGTTAATCTGTATAGTTACAGACACCCTTGGGATGTTTATCATCAGTGATGTGAGAAACGCTGGCAAGGTTAACAGAAGTGGGAACACAGTGGACCCACCTCCCTCCCACCCGTGAACATGCTGCAGATTTGAATGCGGGTACATGACCAACACTTTACATTTTTAAAGATAGATCCTGCTTTAATGAATGAAGAACTGTGGACTCCACTGTGCAAATTATGACATCCCTGTCATGTGGATAACAGTGGGTTGTGTGATAGGTGGATTAATGGCCAGTGGATGAATATACATCAATGCCGAGGGGAAGGTCATACCTCATAGGTGAGGGGAAAACAAGTGAGTCAGAAACTGAAGAGGGCATCAGAATGCCATGAATATTCATGACCAGGGCAAGAGAAGCAGGAAGAAGTCAGGGTATCCACGGAGCAGAAAGCATACTCAGCAGTTTCTCACACAAGCAGGCATGTGCATTGAATCCAAAGACTATACAGTAAGGCAAGGCAGATGATTAAAGCCCAGAAGAATAATGAGGAACAGGGAGATCATATACAATCATAAGCTCAGAAGAAAGAGGGCCACAGGAGAAACACGAGGACACTTGAAATTCATAGCAAATTCCTTTCTTCTTGACTTGGCCCTCATAGGTCTTAGGACATGGGAGAGGGATAGAGGGAACTGATGGTACTTGACAATCAGGTGGATGATTAGAAAGCAAAGGAAAATGTACATCATGAGGCTAATCTGCAATGGGAACCCAAGTTTTATTTGTATAGTTTTTAAGGGGTTGGATGCTGGTTTCATATTCTTACCAGTGATTTACAGAAAGGATGCTGTTTATCAATTCCAGATTTATTGCCACTGAAATTAATGCCAACAGGGCTCTCTGAGTGCCTGGAGGAGCAGGTGGTAAGACAGGGTAGGAAAGCTTTGGTAATTGGCAGACCTTCTGATTCAAATGAGGAAACAGCACCAGTAGAGAAACTATATTGCAAGTCTTGATTATGGCTTGATGAGAGCCCTGGATGGCGGTTTAATAAACCATCATTCTAACTGTTCCGTCCCACAAGCTTGCTCTCTCTGGAAAAAGCAAAGAATGTGAAAGAAGTCACACCTACTCTGTTTTGTATTTAGTTCATAAAGTACAAAAAAGTGAAATTTATTGATGAAATACTGATGATTAAGAGATGCTTACTTTCATCATGGGTGGAAAGTGATGCTCTGAAGATCACTGAATAGTTAACATTTGTGGGTGGGTGGTGTTAGCATACTCTCCTTGTGTTTAATGATGTGGTTAGACAATGTTATTTTTTTTGATCAACTGAGTTCTAATGACAGTCCACAAAATTTTAAATGGTCCTCCTCATATCTTTGTGAGTTGAAGAAACCATGGTCTGTTCAATGAGGAACACCATATAGTACAATTGGCCGGATGACAGTGGTCCTCCACCATTAGAATGCATCAGAATCACCTCGAGGGTGATTGCTGGGCTTACTCCCAGGTTTTCTAATTCAGAGGGATGGTTAGCATTTTGAACAAGTTCCCAGGTGGTGCTGCTGGTGCTGTTGGGGCGCATCCATGGAGAACCCCTGCCAAACAACAACAGCTTTCAAATTTTTTTGACTATGACATACAATGTGGGAATAAGAAGAACATTTTATATCATGGCCTAGTGTACAAACACACACACATGCATAGACACAACTGAAACAAAAGCTCCACAAGGTAATATCCTTACCATGTGTATTATACTCTAATCTTTTCCTTTTATTTATTCCATTTCATATTTCAATGACCCGTTACACTGATACCATGTCCCTCAATAGTCAGGACCCAATGACTGACAAAGACTATTCACCAATAGACTACACAGAGCAGAAGCCCAATAAATATTTGTCAAATGTATACATTGATATTGTTGGCTAGCACATATTACCCAGAGATGTTATAAATATAGACATCGTAGTTTTGGAGAAAAAATAGTGTTTCAGAGTATCTCGAATAAGAAAACGCTTGCTGGGGGTGTTCAGAAGCTTTCCTAAAGCTGTGTGATACTATTTCACCAGTCCTTCTGAAGACTGCCACTGCACTTGGCTACCCAATGCAGCCATTCAACCCACCTAGGCGCACTGCAGCCTTCAAGTGTCCCCAAACATTGTAGTGCTTGGTCCTCAATTAAAAGCAATGAACGCATTAAACATGTCCCCTGAGCTCAGCTGCTCTAAGAGGCCACGTGACTGGGTTCTTCAGCTCTCTTCCTCCAGGCAGGAGCACCAAAAGGTTGTTACGAAAGTAGACTTTGTTGGCCTTCTTTTCCTATATGTTTGTTGTGAAGCTAATCTTGTCCTCCCTTCCCTACCTTCTTACATCTAAATGAAGGAAGTAGGGCCAAGACATAGGAAGGGGACTTTTTGAGAAGTTCAGTCTGTCAGACTTTTCATGTGTCAATTCAGTCCATTCATTCTTGCACAATATGTGGTGATAAGACGTGTACATACATAATTGCAATGCATAACATGATAAATTAGAACAGTACAGAACATTGCTGTATAAGCAGAAAGAATTTCTGGCATCAAGAACCTCTTTACAGAAGAGGAGCATCTGAGTTAGCACTTACAGGATGGGTTGGATTTAGATATAGAGGAAGAAAATGCATTCCAAGTAAAGAAAAGGGGATAAAACAAAGGCTAGATTAAGAGAACTAATGGTTCTGTTTCTATGGAGGTGAGTAGAACAGCTAAAGATGGAAAAGCAAATTAAGGCCTGATCCTAGAGGGCCTTGAATGTCACATTAAAGAATTTGAACATGACTTGAGAAGCAATGGCAACTTGCTGAAGTTTAGGTGAACACCAAAGAAGGTGATATAAAAATATATTATGGAGATAAACATATTAGAAAGCAACCAAGACAAAAGAACTCTGTTGCCTGGGTTGTTTTTGGAACTAAAAGGAAGGAAAAATGAAAGAGTAAGTGACATTGGGCTCAGTTAGATGAATAATTGGCTCTTGGGAGCTAGAGAAAGAGGATTCTTCATTTGAGTTACGACGAGAGAATTTGTGCTGTTAACGTATATGGGAAAGTCAGGAGCAAGGTTGGGAGGACAAATAACTACTAAATGGAGGCAGAATATCCAAGTGAAGATGTTAAGTGAGTCACAAAAAAATTAAGGACTGGAAATGTAGATTTGAGTATCGGTAGAGTGAAACTGACTTGCCGAAGATCAATTAACCAACTATTTGGCATCATATGTTTACAAACAAAGAGATTTTTTTTTTTCAAGAAGACAGAAGGAGGAGTTGACTATACTTTTCAATTATTGATCTTTGGGGAAGGCCTTATTTAGATGCTGCTCCGGTACATGAAAGCATATAATTATTTTCAATGTTTCTCCTTATTAAGGAGAGGTATGTTGGTGCTTATATTATAATTAAGCGGCAGCTGAGAGTTTTCATTCCTTTAGTGCCTGTTTACGTGGTAAGAGGACTAGTATGTTCGTGTGCAGTCTTCACCCATGCTCTTGACCTTTAATGTTATGAGAGACCAGAAGGTCAGGGCCGTGAAATATACTAGGACAGGCTATTAAAATACCCAGGAGCTTGCTGGGTGCAGGAACTCTGCCAGGCACATGGTAGAGAGAGCTCAGTTCTGTGTTTGTTGAAAGTAGGCATACTTGCCTTTTTTTTCCATTCATCACCTCTTTTAATTATCCTCATTTCTTTCCATATTTCACTCTGCCCCCAGGACCTATTTTGGATTCTGTGCCATTCTCCAAGAGCTTGATTTCAATTGGCTGACAACTAATCTCTTTCGGTATGTTAGCTAATTGTGACTTTAGTGTTAATTTTCCCAGAGTTATTTTCATTTTAATAAAATTCTCTTGAAAAATAGAAAATCTTCACAGCCCAAAGAAATGGATTTATCAGTCAAACATTTCTGGCTGGTAAAGAAAAGATGGTTTAGGGTGGGAGAAGCTTTCTCACCAGTATGTTATAGTGGAGACACTTTTAAACAATAAGTACAATGATATTAACCTCCATTTTTGTGACCTTGGGCAAAATTATTTTGCATCTCTTAATTTAAAAGATGAAGCATGGAAAAGCTCCTCCAGCCAAAGTCTTGGGTTGTTGTGAGGATCAAATTAAATGTTATAGAAATTGTTTTATAAATTCAAAGACTTATACAATGGAAAGAAATTTTTTTTTATTTTTATCATGCCTTTCCACAAGGCTGGTCCTATGGGCAGTGGATACAGGCAAGAAAAAGACAATAAATGCAACAAAAAAGAAGAAAATGTTGTGTTCTCAAGAAAAAGCAGGAATGAGTCGGCAGAAGGGCCTGGAAATGCAACAAAATAGAAAAGGCATTGAAGTACAAAGTCAGCTGTCAGTACCAGTATGAAAATTACTCTTCTGTTTCTTGTGGGCAGCCAACAAGAGGACACGGATGTGACAGAGTCAGAAGGAGTCAGGGCATGCTGGTGTGTGTCTTTGAGAATTAGCAGGGAAGGAAATTCTATTTGGATAGCTTCCTTGGAATTTATACTAGCAACACTATACCTGCTTTCATTTGTTTCCGGAAGATGAACCTAAACACATAGATGCAGCCACTTGAATTGAAATGTCCAAGTGAAGACAGGAGAAAATGATCAAAAAATTTTCTCAGTTATCTCTGGAGATCAGAGATATTCTTCATTTGGGTATTTGGAAATATCACTGGAATCATAACTGAAATTTATACTGTCTCTGAAATATAAGATATTTATTTAGATGTATCCTCATTTTTAACCATACTATTTATTCTTACATGTTCTCATTATAGTAACTCACCACTGAAAAACATCACATGTGAAGGGTACAGAGGAAAACAAGGAACGTTCTTTATTAATAACTTAAGTGAATATGAATTGGTCACTAAAGAACAAATTAAGTGTATTAGGGTTAAGTACGGTATATAGAGCAGAAGACATTTGAGATGCACGTTTAAGAAGCTGCAGGTTCAAAAGGAAATCACTTTTCTAGTGTCTCTGATTTAGAAGGTTTCTTGGAAAACCTTTTATTCCAAGAAGAGAGAAGAGGATGAGCTATTAATACTGAATCCTAAGAATTTGTCAATTACTTTTGTATTTTGAATCTGACAACTGTATGTTCTCTATATGTTAAGCCTTGCCTAGATTGTTGCACGAAATTGTGCGCTCCATATAGCAGGCGAAAACAAAGAGCAATTAATTTCTATCAAGATATTTGCTATATTTGTTTTAATATTTTATGAACTAAACATTTTTGCTTTTTACTAAATATTTCAATTTGTACCTTGTTATTTGGGGTCCTCTAGAAAATTTTTATTTTAAAATCATTACAAGAAGGGGCATAACTTCATTAAAATGATATAAATAAATTGGCAGGATATTCAGAAATGTGTGCTGAATATAGTATTAGAACATGGGGTGATCATGATCTCCTGCTATAGAGAAGGAGAAGTGTTTCGAGGAAGGACTGATTCACAAAGGAAGTTTTCCATCCTTGTTCAGTTTCAGTACTGGGACTTATAACTGGGCTTTCTGTCATGGGAGCAGGGACAGAGACCAGGCAGGAATCAGATGTTTTGGGAAGTCATTGGAGTGGTGTCCAGTAAAAGACAGGAATGAAACAGGAAATTAAAAATCAAGCAAAGACACATCTGTAATGGTAGGAGATTTCTGTGGAATATTGGGAGGAAGGGATTGAATTATGGGCAGAATGTAAATAATTTCTGTCACAGGCAGGAGCTTGTCAAATTCGACATGCTAAGGCAAGAATTCATCAATCCCACGGTTTAATAGCTCTGGGCTGCACCTAGATGCAGTTAAATTTACACACCTAGCAGGTGTAGAGAGGGTGGCAGCACATCCTCACATGGGAACTCAAGGAGGAACTGCTGAATCTCAGAGCGGGAAGAAATTTTAGCGGAGATCCCCCTCGGTCTCACCACTCTCTGCATTATCTTTGATGCTCGAGCAAACTCTGCTTCCTTACGTTTATTAATGAGCCATTAAGCCTTTTCGTGCTGGATAACATTAATTGCCAAAAGTTAGTGTCTGAAATCTAGTTGGTCTGAAATCTCTTTCCTTGTAATGTATATTTGTGAGCATTATTCTTCCCATCAGAGCAAATGAAAACAGGCCTACTCACACTTATTCATGACAGCTCTTTAAGACCTTGAAGACAGCTATCAGTCTCCTCTGGAGACCTCAGTTTTCTCTCGAGAGGCTTTGTTTCCAGACTCCAGCCAGTCTGGTCATCTTCTCTAGGGTATTTTCCCCTGATGGTCGTGCTTCTAGAAAAACGTGACATCCTCAACTGGACCCATTTCCCCAAATGTTATGAAAGAGTTTTTAGACAAGACAAGACAGCATATCTTCCCAGAAACATTTTATGAATGGTTAGCTCTGGTTTCAGCCCACATTATTAGAGATGTGCTCATCTATTTTAATTATTCATAGAAGGATTTGGATACAATATTCAGGAGAGTCTGCATCTGCTCCATCAGCACCTCCTCTGTCCTGAATACCCACCTCATAATTAATCATCCCAAAGAGGGATTCGAGGATTTCTAGGAAGCGCGGCAGCTGCTGCATGATGGAGGAGATCGTGATAGTGGATGGACTTAATTACTAAAATCAGGAGTGCAGGGTTTTTTAGAAGAATGTGTCAAGACCAAGATTCAGGAACACACCTTGTAAATGTGAGAATTCATGTGGTTATTTTTTTAAAATGAGGCGTGCATTTCCTCTTCCCCCTCCCCACACAAACTGAAAGGGGTGGGGGCAGGCACTGGGAGTTCAAACTTAATTGTTTGATCTCATTGCTTTCTTAAATGATTCTGCTAGTAAACAAGGAATATTTACAGAGCATTACCTTCATGAAGTGGTTGTCATGGTTCATGAAACATTTTCTTGATTTTTGGAAGCAGATTGCTTGCTTTCTCCTAGGGGACTGTCTGTCCTATTAATCCCCAGTGGAACTAGGTATGACTCTGCCAATTTAGCACCTAATGGAATTTCCTTTTCCTTTTCACTTTAAAATTGTGAAAAGATAAGCCCTCTGAATAAACGCTTCATTTTCTCAATTTTAAAGCCAAGAAATGTAACATTTTCCAGCCTCTTTTTGATGTTTTTATTTTTTCCTCTTAAGGTTATTATTTTATTTTCCTACATCATCTGTTATAGCTCATGCAGATTATTTTCCTTTTTTCTGTGTTTTTTTTTTCTGTTTTGTTTTTTTGTTTCATTTTGTTTTTGTTTTTGTTTTTGTTTTTTACCATCAAGGACCCAAATCTATCTGTCTTTTCCCTGCCTGGTCTGTCTTCTTCCCATGTTAATGTTTCCCAGTATTTTCAGCCTCCATTCATATCATATTTCCACACATTTCTTTAACATGTATATCAGCTGTGGTTTCCTTGATCCTAGCTTGGGAGAATCTTATTCTGAGCCTATCACTACCCTGTGATATTTTTCAATTTCTCTGTGAATAGAATTACAGAATCAAATAAGAAAGGGATTGTTGAGGACCACTGCAACAAGCTGCTTGGCAAAACATACACCTATTTTAGAGTGCCCCTAGCAAATGATTAACCAGACTCTGCTTGAATACTGTCAGTGCTGGGGGGCTCACCATTCAGGGACTGGTCCATCCCATTATCAGAACACTTAGGAACAGAATAGTTAACCTGACCAGGTGTCCAATCCAGGGGACCCTGAATAACAATCTCAGTTGTTTTCACAATCCCACCATCCCTCAATATAAGTCAGCTCCAACTCGACCGATCTCAGTGGGATTCCTGTTTTCCTAGAACTCAGAAGAGGAGAGATGAGAGAGTTTCAGGGACACTGTACAGTGCTAGCAATTAGATCCTATAATTCTCCTTAAAATTTAAACAAGATTGTTCTTCGTCCCTTTCTCATGATTTCAATTTCCTTATCAACTGCCCACAGCTCTTATGCCTGTTTCATATAGGAGGAAACTAAAGCTCTTAGAAGTTAAGTAACTTGCCCAGTTCACCCATTGAGTAGCAGGCTACTTCCTCCCTCCACCATTTAAACGTTTTTGAAACAATGTCAGAACCAGCAGAAACTAGGAAGGGGCAAAGGAGAGCATAGCTACAGCCAGTCCCACTGCCAGTCTGTGGCTTTCAGCCTGGCGGGTACCTTAGCTTCCTCTTCTTGACTCAAGTGGTGTGAGTTGGTCCCAAGCGCCTTGCAGGGGCAGGGCTGCTCCACTTCCCCATCTTCTCCCCCACCCATCAGGTGACACTGTTGTTCTCCTTCCTTCCAGTCTCCTTGGCTCAGGATCAGGCTAAAGACAGAAGAACAGGGTAGATGGGAAGATATGGGGGCTGCAAGAGGTCAACCCTAGTTATGTCCTACTCCAAAACTGCTCCTAGCCACCCCCCTCTAATGCTTCCAGGTTGATAGGCTGTTAGGAAGGGAAGGAACTCTGGCAATGGGAAGGATGGAGAGGAGTGGGGAATTTGGGAAGCAAGCAGTTCAGATGGAAAGTCATTGTGGTTACTCAGGCAACTAGGGCAGTGTAACTGAGGATGGAAAATATACAAATTTTAGTACCATTCAGAAGTTACAATGTCTAGTGAAACTTGATGACCAATTGTACATGGACAGTAAAAGAAAAGGAATGGTTGAAGCTAATTCCAGTATTTTTCTGCTGAAAGGCAGGTGAATGGAAGAACTTGGAAGAGAATTTTTTAGTAGGAAAATAATACATTCAGTTTTCAAAATACTGAACTTGAGGTAAAATTTGGGATAAAAACATCCGTGTAGAAAGACCCAGCAGAAAGCTGAAATGTATACATGAGCCTAAAGCTCAGAAGATAAATCAAGCCTAAAAATGGAAATTTGGTAAGGGGCCACATAAGAAAGCAGAAATGAATGGGATCTGTCAGATCAAGGCTGTAGATCAGCAAGGAAAATTCCCCAAAGTAGCACATCAATGCATGCTTCCATTTAAGGTGTCAGTAGCAGAAAAAGAGAAAGGCAAAGAGGCCAGATGGAAAAGGGCAGGTGGAGAACAAGGAAGTGACATGCCACGGAGTTAAGAAAGGAGAATAATTCCTATCATTTTTATCAAGAGTTGCAGAGAGATTGAGTAGGCTTGAAATTAAAAGGTTGTCATTATGCACAGCAGTTGGAAATTCACTTGGGGAGAAAGCGGTTTCAGAATGTTGGGAGTATATTGCAGTAGGTTAGAAGCAAGAAGAAAATGAAGCAATGTAGCAGGATAGACTTTTCTTGTGAAGTGTCATGATAGTTTAAGAGACAAGGAGGTGATCGGGGCAGTATGGCCAGGAATTTTTTTTTTTCCCAGGAGATTTGAGTTACAGTCTGCAGACTTGGGAGAAGGAACAATGGAGAGAGTGTAGCTAAAAGTATAAACAATGGTGTTTTGTAGTGGAGGATTGTTACAAGTTCAATAACAAACAAAAAGGAATGGAATCAAAATATCCCAGGTTAGTCTTGGAAAGGAATATGGTAGTTTCTTTGAGTAAGAGAGAAAGGATGGAGGAGAGGTTTGAATTAAGGTGTTCATCATAGGGATGAAGAGCAGGTAATGGATTTGAGAAGGGTTTAGGGACTTAATTCAGCACTATTTGGGGATTGATTGAATTGGAGTAAGTGGAGGAAGGAGGTAAGGAATACAGTCAAGAAAAGCTAAGTTTTCAGCTCAGTTTATTTAATGAATGGTTGAGCTATCAATCAAGATAGGAAATGTCAAAGGAGAACTAGGTTTCAAGGGTTGTTCAGGAGTTTATTTTGTAGCATCTTGTGATTTGGTAGCTGTGAGCCATGGAATAAAGAATCTAGCTGGAAATGGGTATATTGGGCTGTAGTTTAGGAGAGCTATAACTTTTTCCATGGTAGTTACTAATATTTAGGTAATGGTTTAAAACTATAAAAATGGATGATATCATAGAGGAAGAGGATATAAGGTGAGTAGTTGAGTAGTTTGAGGAAAAACCCAGTGTGGTTGATGGGGCTGAGGTAGGAGAGACCAGAGAGAAATAAAAAATATGGGTCAGTGGGAGCGATGGGGTGGAAGGGGTGGAAGGATAGGGCAAGAAACTGTGGAAAGTAGGACATTTCAGAAATTATAAGAAGCAGACCAAATATGAGCTTATTCCAGACAAAACTTTGACTGGTTGAGAGTTTTGTTTTGTTTTCAGTTATTGAATGTGACTATCAACTATTTTGCATGTACTTACATTTAAAAAATAATTTGCTGAAGTTGTTATCCCACATTGTGAATAGTATTTTGAGTTAACAAGTTTTCATATATTCATTTTCCAAGAGAGATATGATGGTTTAGGAAGAGACAAAAGTAAATCATATTCATGTACTTATAAAAATTAACTCAGAAAAATAGTTGAATGCAGTCTTGCTAACTTCCAAGTCTTTGTACTTTTTTCCATGATCGAAAATATATAGAGGACATTTTAAAGAAAGAAAAATAAATATAATAGATAAATAGTGGCAAAAAAAAAAAAAAAAAGAAAGAAAATATCTCTTCAAGGAACAAGGAACAAATTCTTTCAATGAGATGCAACTTTTTTTGATGTATTTTTAGATAATAGGTTGTACAAATGAAAACTGCAATTTGTACTCTTCCGAGTGTTGCTTCCCTTATGTCTGTGATCCTTTGGGTTCTGTGTTGAGGGAAGAGTTGTGTGAAAGTGAATAAAGTTTTACTGTTTCATCTTGGAATAAAGTTTCATCTTCTTCCCACTTCCTCATTTTTTGAAAAGCACTTGGCTTATGATTTCACTTTCATTTTTAAGGTTTTCCATGTGCATTAATAGTTTACTCTGGAATGCTTCTTTAACATACATACTTGACAGACCCAGATTGTAGGTTTTATGTGTATTTACTTCCTGATTCTATCATTTTCTGTTTGGATCTTCCTAATTAGTGATTCATTTTTCAGATATTTGATAACATTTTCCTCCATGCACACATTTTTTCTTTGCCTAACAGTACAGACATAGAATTAAAAATGGGTAGTTCTCTCATCTTCTTCCTGCCATTGCCCTTACAGGATTATTTTAATCTGGTTTTCCCTTTTCTCATTGGTTCCACTTAAATTATATTCATAGAGCTAAATTCCAAGGTAATTTATTAGTATATTTAAAAAGGAATCTGAAGATGTTAAGTATAGGTATTTGCTTTCAAATGGCAAACCTGGAATAGATTGAAATCACTGTTTCCAGTTGAATCAAAGGGATAGGCCTAAGCTAAGAGAGATGACATGTATCCTTACTTTGAATATTTGTTATATCTGTTAATATCCTAGATTGTTCATCTGACAAAGTCTCAGCCTCATAACTTGAGAGTTAACAGATATACCCTTTGTTCAGGCAATTTCCAATGCAGTGTTTACAGAGACAGACCTCACATCAAATCCCACTTAGATTTGATTTGAATTCCTTAAGATTCAATTTTCCGGGATATAAAAGTGAGAACACCTGCCACATAAAGACTGAGCTCGTGCATGCCAAGAGTTGGCATAGTACCTACTACGTCATACATGCTCCAGAAGAGCTAGTTACTCTCATCATCTTCATCAGCATCATGACCATCAACATCTCTGGTGCTTTGGACTATACTCTACAGTATTTTCAAAAGCTTCCGCCAAGAGTTTTTTCTATAAATGGCCCTCCCCCAATTTCTCACTTCTTCCAAATTGACAATGGTCTGATAAGGAGGATTTTTTGTTTGTTTTAGAAGTTGCTGGAAGTTTATAGGGAGGGAACCCAGTAACTCAGAAGAAATGTATCCACATCTGATTTAACAACTCTCTTTTTTTCTGGATTTAAGCCAGCTGTATTAATTACCTATTGCTGAATAAGAAGTGGCCCCAAAACTTAGTGGCTTAAGACAGCCAACATTTATTATGTCATAGTTATTGTGGGTCAGAAACTCAGGACCATCTTAGCTGAGTGGTTCTGGCTCAGGGTCTCTCATGAAGTTGCAATCAAGATGTCAGCCAGGGCTGCAGTCCTCTGAAGGCTTGACTGATGCTGAAGGACCGACTTCCTTCAAGGCTTCCACAGAAGTCTCAGTCCCTCGCTGGCTATTGGCAGTGTAATAAAGAGGAGACATGGCTCTTGCCACATGGACCTCTCCATTGGGCTACTTGAGTATCCTCACAACATGGCAGCTAGTCTTCCCTGAAGCAGATAATTCAAGAAACTGCAGGGAGGAAGCAAGAGTACCTGTTATAACTTGGTCTCAGAAGGCTCACACCAGAGAATTGTGGGAAGACAGAGGAGTAGGAAGCTCCAGGAATAAATCCCTCCACCAGAAATGCTATTTTTTTTAATTTACCATGTGATCTTTACTAGAAATCTTTATTTCTTCATGTGGTTTCAGTCAATTGTTTAGTGTCCCTTCCTTTCAGCCTGCACAATTGCCTTTAGCATTTCTTACAGGACTGATCTACTGGTGATGAAGTCCCTCAGCTTTTGATTATCTGGGAATGTTTTCATCTCCCCTCATTTTTAACACCCAGGTGTTTGTGAATTTTCTAAGATGGTTTTTGACTTCTAATTATATTCCATTGTGATCAGAGAATGTGCTTTCAATAATTTCAATTATTTTTTAATTTATTGAGGCTTGTTTAATGTCCCAGCATATGGTCTATTGTGGAGAAAGTTCCATGATCACTAGAGAAGAATGTGTCTCCTGGTGATTTGGAATGTAATGTTCTATATATGACTGTTAAATCCAATTCATTTATCAGATTATATAGGTTATCAATTTCCTTATTGGTCTTCTATCTGGTTGATCTATCTATAGGAGAGAGTGATGTGTTGAAGTCTCCCACAATTATTGTGGAACTATCCATTGCTTCCCTTAGTTTTGCCAGTGTTTGTCTCATGTATTTTGTGGCACCTTGATTGGGTGCATAAACATTTATGATTGTTATTTCTTCTTGTTGAATTGCCCCTTTTATTAGTATGTAGTGGCCTTTTTTGACTCTCATAACATCCTTGCATTTAAAGTCTATTTTATCTGAGATTAATATTGCTACTCCTGCTTTCTTTTGGCTGTAGCTTGCATGAAATATTTTTTCCATCCTTTCACTTTCAATTTCTTTGTGTCCCTGTGTCTACAATGAGTCTCTTGTATGCAATATATTGATGGTCCATATTTTTTGATCCATTCTGCCAATCTATATCTTTTAATTGGGGAGTTTAATCCATTTACATTCAACGTTATTACTGTGAAGGCATTTCTTGAATGAGCCATCTTGTCCTTTCGTTTATGTTTGTCAGATATATTATTTCCCTGTCTCTCTTATTGTCCTTTAATGAACCAATATTGAATCTCTTTAGTACTGAACCTTTCTCTATATCTCTCTCTCCTTTCTTTGTTTCCCTTGTTGGTAGGGCTCCCTTTAGTATCTGAAATAGGGCAGGTCTTTTCTTAGCAAAATCTCTCAGCATTTGTTTGTCTGTGAAAAATTTAAGCTCTCTCTCAAATCTGAAGGAGAGCTTTGCTGGATAAATTATTCTTGGTTGGAAATTTTTCTCTCTCAGAATTTTAAATATGTCATGACACTGCCTCTTGCCTCCATGGTGGCCGCTGAGTAGTCACTGCTTAGTCTTATGTTGTTTCCTTTGTATGTGGTAAATTGATTTTCTCTTGCTGCTTTGAGAACTTGCTCCTTCTCTTCAGTATTTGACAGTCTGATCAGAATATGTCTTGGAGTGGGTTTATTTGGATTTGTTCTATTTGGAGTTCACTGGGCATTTATGCTTGGTGTATTTATACTGTGTAGAAGGTTTGGGAAGTTTTCCCCAACAATTTCTTTGAATACCCTTCCTAGACCTTTACCCTTCTCTTCCCCTTCTGGGACACCAATGAGTCTTATATTTGGGCGTTTTGTTTTATCTATCATATCCCTGAGGTCCATTTTGATTTTTTTTTCCCCATTCTTTCTTTTGTTCTTTCATTTTCCATTCTGTGGTCCTCGAGGTCGCTGATTCATTATTCAGCTTCCTCTAGTCTTGTACTGTGAGTATCCAGAATCTTTCTAATTTGGTCAACAGTTTCTTTTATTTCCATAAGATCATCTGTTTTTTTATTTACTCTTGCAATTTCTTCTTTATGCTCTTCTAGGGTGTTCTTCATGTCCTTTATATCCTGTGCCATGTTCTTCTTCATGTCCTTTATATCCTGTGCCATGCCCTCATTGTTTGTCTTTAGTTGTTTGATTAATTGCTTCAAGTACTGTGTCTCCTCTGATCTTTTGATTTAGATGTTTGGGTTTGGGTTCTCTATATTGTCTGGTTTTTTCATATGCTTTAAAATTTTCTGTTGTTTTTTGCCTCTTGGCATTTGCTTTACTTGATAGGGTTCTTTTAGGATATGTAGACTTATTCAAAGACTAATCTGTAATTTGTCAGAACTACAGCTTGGTGGCGTACACTTTCTCAAACTAACCAGCAGGTGGCATACGCAAGTTACCTGTTCCCCTCAAGTCAGTTCTTCCCAACTTTGTCTTTGTGGGGGTCTGATTCTTGTGGGGTCCAATTGGTGCACCAAGTTTGGGTGTGTTGTTGGTGCTGTCCACCCCGAATGTGCGGCGTGTTTCTGAACTGTTAGAGAGGGAGGGCAACTTTAATAATCAAATCTCCCAGGTGTTCTTGGAGATTTAAGGCTGTTGCAAGAGTCTAAACCTTCATTTCAGTCTCACCACAGATTGTCTCTGCCACTGACCCACAAGTCCTTGGTATTGGTGTATGGATCCTGGGATTTCTGAGTGGGTCTCTCTTCCAAGCTGTGCCCTTCTAGGGCCTCTGCTGAGGGAAGGTTGTGCTATATCACAAGTGCGCACCATCCCTCAAGGGAAGTTCTGGGCCTCTGGGCCGGGTAGGGGCATTCCCAGCCTGCTGTAAGGATGGCTGAATGGGGCATGTTAATTTCCCCCTTTTCACACAGCTCCACCTTCCCAGCTCTGGGACATTTAGCTGTGGGTGTACGAAAGGCTATTGTCCACACCCAATATTGTGGCATGTGCATGTGTTGCTGGAAACACTTCCTGTCACACTGGATTTTTGGTGTGGATCTAGGCTGTGATGCCTGTGCCGGGCAGGAGTGTTCCCAGCCCGCTGGGAAAATGGCTGCAAGTGGTGTGGTTTTTTTCCCCTTTTGGCTCACCTCTGCCTTCCTTGCTCCAAGACAATTAGCAGCGGGTGTGCGAAAGGCTATCTTCCACGCCAGATATTGAGGCATTCACACAGCCCATTCCTGCCAGTGTACTTCACTGTGTGGTTCTTGCTGCCATATCTGCAGCCACTTTTAGATTTTTTTAAAAAAGAACTAGTCCACCTCCAAACGCCAACCCACAGTTTCCCCACACTGCAATGTGGCTGCCGGATATTCAGCAGGTTTACGCACTCATTTCAGAACGCAGACTCCTGGTTTCACCAAGTGCACAGTCCCTGTGGATTTAGCAGACCTTGTCCAGCTGGTACATCACTGGAATTGGTGTTCTGGGTCACTTTCTGGCTTTTATCTAGTATTTTTCATGGAGGTGTTTTTTTGCCCTGTCTCTCCTAGCCGCCATCTTAGGTTCTCCCTCAGAAACACTAATAAACAGACAGGAATTGTCTGAACCAACTGTTTTGAAACTCCAAAGTCCAGTAGAACACTATTGAGCATCCAGAGAAGAACAGGAGTACGAGTATGGTAGATTATGGTAAATACCAGTAAATTGCTTTCTCGGCATGGCAGATATAGCCACCCATCCCTCACTCTCACAGCAGACAGCATTAGAGTCTGGCCCCTAGCATGGCTTGCTGGTGCCAGATAGGGACATAAAAATTCATTCCTCAGATTTGAGTGGGGGAACATGGGCCAATCACTGATCACTGACTTTGATTAGCTAGTTCAGTTTGCTTGGGGCCCCATTCTGAGGGCAACCGTTGTCCCAAATCACCCCAGACAAAGGCAGCAGGGGACATTTCAAGATGGTATGCTTCCTCTGTGCTAAGGAGGACAGTTTAAGGGCTGCATTTGCTGGGCACTACTGAGTCAAGAAAGTGCAGCTTTGGGGAGCCATGAGAGAACTTCCTGGTGCCCTTCCTATTCCCTCCCTGTATCCCTCCCCAGGGAAATTTGGAACTCTCCTGTGCTCCCTTTGTGAGTCCCTGGCCTTGTTCCAGCTGGGAGAGACTGACTTGGTAAACTCTTCTGGAGCATGCCCCCTACTCCAAGAATTTGCCCTCTAGGAAAAAAGCAACTTGAGACAAGGAAAGCAGTGTAAGAAACAATTGAGTCAGGTAACTTAGGGCAAAGGCTTATCCTCTCTAAGTCCTGCAGCGAAACACCTGGAGAAGGAGAAGATCGGTTTCCTAGGGAGTAGAGGGGGCATTCAACCCCCCTGTAAAGGGAAGAACTCCTAAGACCACTAGCAAGCAAAAAGCCCAGGACAAGTTGCAGGCCCAGAAAAGATAGGGAGGATTTTGCACTTGCCTTGGGATGACCTTACTGACAGGAGGGCTGAACCCTGATGGAGAGCATCAGCCAAGGAAAAGCCAATATTCAAAGAATGTGAAAGGTGTATTTTGCTTAGGTTTGCTTTGTATTGTTAGCTCCTGACACTAAAGACAATCCTTGTCTAATGACTAACTGGATACAAATTCAAGAAACATATCTCAGGGCTTAAATCTCAGAGTTAACATTTTAAAATGCTAAAATACAATTTTACGTTACAAACAATTACAAGACAAAGAAACAGAAAATGATGACCTAGCCAAAGGAAGAGGGTAAAAATCCAGAAAACATTAACAAAGAAGACCAGACTGTGGACATCACACAAAGACTTTAAAAAAATAATCTTCAATATGCTTAAGGAGATGAAGGAAAATACAGAGAAAGGAATAAAGGATATCAGGAAAACAATGAATAAACAATATGAGAATCTCAATAAAAAGATAGAAATTCTCAAAAGGAACCAAACAAAACTACTGGACTTGAAGATACAACTGGAGTTGAAATAAAAAATTCCCAAGAGGGTTTAAAAAGCAAATTGAAGCTGGCAGAAGAAAGAATAAGCAAACTAGAAATAAGACAATTGAAAAACAAGACAATTGAAATGAGTCAAGTTGAGGAGCAGAAAGAAAAAAAGAATTACAAAAAGTGAAAATAGCCAAAGAGACCTGTGGGACGCCATCAAACATACCAACATACACATTATGGGTGTCCCAGAAAGGAAAGAAAGATAGAAAGGGGTAGAAGGTATATTTGTTAACAGAAGAATTAAGTGACAAAAAGAATATAAGAATTACAGAGTCTAAGTAGCATAATGTCAGAAGAAAGTCTGGCATTAACAGTAGTTACTTTAAATGTAAATGGATTAAACTTTCTAGTCAAAAGACAGAGATTGGCAGAATGCATAAAAAAGCATGACCCAAGTATAAGCTGTTTATGAGAGACACCTTAATTTCAGAGACGTAAGTAGGTTGGGAATAGAAAGGACAGAAAAAAATATATACATGCAAGTAGTAACCAAGGGAGAACTGGGGTAGATATAAAAATATCAGATAAAATTAGCTTTAATTCAAAAACTATTATGAGAGACAAAGGTGTTCATTATGTGTTGATAAAAAGGTCAATTCAACAGGAAGACATAACAATTATAAATATATGTTCACTACAGCAGAGTCCCAAAATATATGAAGCAAATATTGAAATATTTAAAAGGAGAAATAGACAGTTCTACATTAATAGTAGGAGACTTCAATACATTACTTTCACTGATGGATAGAACATCTAGACAGAAGGTCAATAAGGAAACAGAAGACTTGATTGATACTCTAAACCAATAGACCCAACAGACATATATAGTACACCTCACCTTACAGTAATAGAATACACATTCTTCTCTGGTACACATGGTCATTCCCCAGGAGAGACTGCATCTTAGGTCACAAGTCTCAATATATTCAAAAATTTTGAAATCATACAGTGTATCTTCTTCAACCACAATGAAATGAAGCTGGAAATCAATAACAAAGGGAGAAATGGAAAATTCACAAATATATGGAAATTAATCAACACACTCTTAAGCAACCAATGAGTTAAAGAGGAAGTCAAAGGGGAGTTAGGAAATACCTTGACGCAAATGAAAATGAAAACACAGCATATGAAAACATGGGATGCAGAGAATGCAGTGCTGAGAGGGAAATTTATTGCTCTAAATGCTTACATTAAAAAAGAAGAAAGGTGTCGAAACAAAGACCTACTGTCAAACTGGAAGAACTAGGAAAAGAAGAGCAAACTAAGAAAAAGCAGAAGGAAGGAAATAACCAAAATTAAAGCAGAGATAAATGAAATATATAATTAAAAAAAAATAGAATCAACAAGACCAAAAGTTGGTTCTTTGAAAAAGATCAATAAAATTGTGAAACCTTTAGCTAGACTGATGAAGAAAAAAGAGAAAAGAAACAAATTACTAAAATCAGAAACAAAAAGGGGGACATTACTTTCAATCCCACAGAAATAAAAAGAAGTATAAGAAGATGCTATGAACAATAGTACACCAACAAACTAGATGACCTAGATGAAATGGACAAATTCCTAGAAACACACAAACTACCTTCATTATCTCAAGAAGAAATAGAAGATCTCAACAAATCACTAATTAAGAGATTGAATCACTAATCAAAAACCTTACAGCAAAGAAAAGTCCAAACCAGGTGGCTTCACGGGAATTCTACCAAACATTCTAACAAGAATTAACACAAATTCTGCTCAAACATGTCCGAAATATTGAAGAGGAGAGAACACACTATAATTCGTTATCACAAGGTATTATAGTCAACATCACCCTAATGTCAAAGCCAGATAAAGATAACACAAGAAAAAATTACAGAGTGATATCTATCTCTTGTGAATATAGATGTACAAATCCTTAGCAAAAATACTAGCAAACTGAATCCAACATCACATTAAAAGAACTATACATGATGTTCAAGTGGGGGAATTTACCCCAAGTATGCAAGGGTGATCCAACATAAGAAAATCAATTAATGTAATACACATGAACAGGATGAAGGAAAAAATTAACTGATCATCTCAATGCAGAAAATGCATTTGACAAAATCCAGCACTTAGAAAACTAGGAATAGAAGGAAACTTCCTCAACATGATAAAGGCATATATAAAAACCCACAGTTAACATCATACTCAATAGTGAAGGACTGAAAGCTTTCCCTGTAAGATAAGGATGTCCAGTTATTCAATAGTGTACTGAAAGTTCTAGCCAGAACAATTAGGAAACAAAAAATAAATAAAAGTCATTCAAATTGGAAAGGAAGAAGTAAAACTTTCCCGATTTGCAGATGACCTGATCCAATATGTAGAAAACCCTGAAAAATTCACAACAAAGCTCTTAGGGCTGATAAATGAATTTAGTAAATGGCGGGGTACAAGATCAACATCTGAAAATCAGTAGTATTTCCATACATTAGTAATGGCAATTGAAAGAAGAAATAAGGAAAAAAATTCCATTTATAATAGCAATTAGAAGAATCAAGTATATAGGAATAAATGTAACCAAGGATGTAAAGGATTTGTATACAGAAAACTACTAAACCTGGCTAAAAGAAATCATAAATAAATGGAAGAACATTCTACATTCATAGATTGGAAGACTAAATACTAAGATGTCAATCCTACCCAAAGCAATTTACAGATTCAACACAATCCTAATAAAAATTCCAATAGCCTTCTTTCCAGGAATGGAAAATCCAATTATAAAATTTATAAGGAAGGGTTAGGGACCGGGAACAGCCAAAGCTATCTTGAAAAAGAAAAGAGATGGAAAACTAACACTTCCCAACTTAAAACTTATTACAAAGCCACAGTTATCTAAACAGCATGGTACATGCACAAGGACAGACATATAGACTAATGGAATCAAATTAAGTGTTCAGAAATCAATCCTCACATTTCTGGCCAACTAATTTTTTTACAAGGGACCAAGACCACTCAATTGGGAAAGAAGTCTCTTCAGTAAATTTTGCCAGGAAAACTGGATCTCCATATGCAAAAGAATGAGGGTGGGCCATACCTCACACCATATGCAAAAATCAACTCAAAATGGAAAAGACCTAATTTTAAGAACCCGGATTATAAAACTCCTAGAAGAAAAATTATGAAAGCATCTCCAGGACCTTGTGTTTGGCTATGGTTTCTTAGACTTTACACCAAAAGCTCAAGGAACAAAAGAAATAATAGATAAATGGGGGATCATCAAAATTTAAAACTTTTAAGCATCAAAAGAATTTATTATGAAAGTAAAATGACAACCTACACAATGGGAGAAAATATTTGGAAAGCACAAATCTGATAAGGGTTTAATATCCAGAATATATAAAGAAATCCTACAACTCAACAACAAAAAGACAACCCAGTTTTTAAAATGGGCAAAGACTTGAGTAGCTATTTCTCCAAAGAAATGTACAAGGGGTCAGAAAGCAAATGAAAAAAATTCTCAACATCAAAAGCCATTACAGGGAAATGCAAATAAAAGCCACAGTGAGATACCATTTCACACCTACTAGAAGGACTACCATTTTTTACAAAATGGAAAATTACTACTGTTGCTGAGGATGTGGAGAAATAAGAACACTCATTCATTGTTGATGCTAGTGTAAAATGGTGCAGCTGTTGTGGAAGACAATTTGGCAGTTCCTCAGAAAGTTAAGTATAGAATTACCATATGACCCAGCAACCCCACTTCTAGGTATGTACCCAAAAGAATTGAAAGCAGGGACTCAAACATATTTTCACACTGGTATTCAAAGAGGCATTATTCACAATTGCCAAAAGATGGAAGCAACCCAAGTGTCTATCGACCAATGAATGGATAAACAAAATGTGTTTGTATTCACACAATGGAATATTATTCAGCCATGAACAGAAATGAAGTCCTAATACATGTGATAACATGGATGAAACATTGAAGACATCATATTGAGTGAAATAAGCCAGAAACAAAAGGACAAATACTGTATGACCTCACTGATATGAAATAATAGTTAGAATAAGGAAGCTCCTAGAGTCAGAATCTAGAATATAGTTTACCAGGGGATTAGGTGGGAATAGGGAATAGGAAGTTAAGGTTTAAAATGTACAAGGTTCCTATTTGGAATGATGGAAACATTTTGGTAATGGATGGGTGATGGTTGCACAACATTGTGAACATAATTAACAGCACTGAAAGTATATATCTCAATGTAGTAAAAAGGAAAATATTAAGTTGTATTTATGGTAACAGAATAAAAAAATTAAAAAAAAATTATCCACAGGACTGTACAGCACAAATTGTGAACCCTAAGGTAAACCATGGACTATAATTAATGGTCAGTTATAAAAATGCACTTCCATCAATTGTAACAAATGTACCACACTAATGCAAGACACTAGAAGTAGAGTGATATATGTGAACCCTGTATTTATGCATGATTTTTCTGTAAATCTGTACCATCTGTAAAATTAAAGAGTGAAAACAAACTCTACCTATTATTTCTACCATCGTCTACTCATTAGAGTCACTAAGTACAGCCAACACACTCAAGTAACAGAATTAGGTGCCTCCCCTCCTTTCTGTTCCCCTCCCTGCCCCCTCTCCTTCATCCATCCTTTTTTATCCCTGCTGTACCTCAATTCTTATCTTAACAAACTAAGGTAATCTTTTCTATGCCTGAGGCTGTTGTGAAAAGAAATTGAGATAAATAGTACGAAAAGGTGCTTTTGAAAAGAGAGTTTAGAAACACTATATAATGTAGCACCATATAACTTAACTATGGAGAAATGAGACAAATTGGTCTAGCATTTTGCTTTTACATCTGAGGAAGCTATTTCTGCTCCTAGAGTCACTCTTTTATCAAAGCGCAAGGTCGTTTGATGGATCCTCTCGGCAATTATCTCAGTATGTAGGAGCTAGTACTAACGCTCTCCCTTTCTCCTCCTGGGGAGGCAGCACCACTTATGATTTCAGAAATAACAGGCTAAGTTAGGGCCATGTGTTTCTTATTAGCTTGGCACAGCTAAAATCTCCATTGTGGTTTTGTTCCTTAGTGACGATGTCTTATAACTAGCCATGCTTGGACTAATTTTCCAGTCAAACACCTGTCCCTCACCCTCTATTAGCCCACCCCAGACCCCACAGTTCTGTTTCAGGAGTCTCAGGGTCTCTGTAAACCCCAGATTATTGGGATTTACACAGTGGTTGCTTATTCTTTTTTTGTCTGGGTCCTTTTTCTCCAAATAATCCTAAATCCCCAGTGATTTCCTCAAAGTTAATTTGGTGGCCCATGCTAGGTAGTGAGTCAGTGGTAACAGCAAAATCCTACCTGTTTTCTTTAAAGGGTTCTTTTCCATCACCAGTACCCCAGATGCGTTCCCCTACTTAACGTACTTTACATTAGATCTTTCTTCCTTCTCCAATATGTCCCTCATATAGTATCTTTAGAAAGATGGTTTTGAATGCCAGTCACTGAACATTTAGCCACCAAGAGTGCCAACTTTCAGAAATTACGCAGGTAAAGGGAAGTGAAATACTCTCCCTGCTTCAACCCTAGGTGTAATCCATTACATTCCGTGCATTTAGAGGAAGGCTGTTAAAATTTCCTGAGTTGCCATGATCCACCTTCTGTTTGGCTATCCATCACATCATAGTTTTTGCATGTGGGAATTGGGGACTAATTTCTTGGTTTAAGATTTTAAGAGAGGAATCAGGGATTAGGGAGTTAGAGGAGTTTGGAAATTCTGATTTGTTTTTTCTTGTTGTTGTTACCTTAGTTTCGAAAGCCGTGTTGCTTCTAACTCCCCTCTTGAGTGAATTCTTATTTTATTGATCACTCCTTCAGAAGTTATAAGTTGCAATTCGAATTGTACAGAAGGACAAGAGTTTTTGCAATTAAACCTATCTTGGCTTCAGTATTGTAGCTCATTAAGGATACAAAATGGAATTTCTGGTTGACCTTTGCGTAATTTACAGAGAACTCCAACAGTACATTGGTCTTACAGCCTGTTGGTCCTAGCTGACTATATTTGACTGCTTCTGATGACCAAAGTTCCCTCATTAGTATCCGTGCTATATTTAGTCGAACTAGAAATCTGTGCCCCTAATTAGCAAACCAGGTAGCCATGGAGATTACATCAAGCTTCTGGCTACCCTTGTAAACCATGGGTAAATGATGAAAATAATAAATGTGATACTTAAATTAACTTTCTAACTAAATAAAAGACTTTCCCTCCAGGTCTCCTGATTAACTACTTTTGGCCCACTGCTATTTGGAGGATTCATAGTGATTTGTCTCAATGCTTGCTTTTTTTTATCTATTTCAGATATATCAACACTCCTATACTGGATATTATGTCCTGAGCAAAATTCCTCATGGGTAAGATTCTTCTTCCATTTTCTTTTTAATTAAAAATCTATAGAATGAAGTGAAGGGTGGAAAGTTGAGCTGTTGTTCACCTGTTAGGAAACGGGGCATCTTGTCTTCTGACAGCAAAGGGTCCTGATGTGGCTGGAACCTTTGTGCTTGTCCTTAGATAACCACACTGAGGGTACCATAGGGTCACTAGAGTCCAGTTAATTGCCCATTTGTGAAATAACTGCCCACCTTATGCTCTGGTTTCTGAGGTTTACATTATAGGTTCTGTGGAGCAAGATTTTTCCCGGTGCTTTATAATCAGGTGTGGCCCCTTTGCACCTGAGGCCCATGAATTGGCCTGGGACTCATGGGAGGGTTCCTGGTTATATATATAAAACAGAAAAGGTGGACACACTGATACAGTGGAAGCCCTCTCATTCCACCACATGTCATCGAAAACAAACCCAGAAAGTATTCAGAGGGTTGAGGTAAAGCACTGTGATCATAAATTCAGCAGTAGCATTGCGAAAGAGAGGATTAACTCATGGCTCCCAGTACAAAGAGCTGCTCTCTGTTCAATAGGCCCTGGGCGAGTTTATCAGCAGTGCATGTGCTCGTGTTATGGCCCTGGCTGAGCTTAGATGTGCTCGTAAAAGCAAGGTATCGGTGCCCATTTTAGATTGAGCTCCCAGGTTCCTGCTATTTCACAATCTCAGACTGTGTTCCTACACTCAACCAGCTCTCAAAAAAGAAAACAAACAAACAAACAAACAAAAAAACACTGCAGGATTTGGGACCCAAAATGTATGTGTAGGAAGGGAAGGCATGACAGCAAAAATGATAAATAAATTTTTAAGTTTCCAGCGCTGGATAGACATACGCACAACATTTGGATGCATATCAGTAGCTTCATTTTTGGAATCAAAAGGCAGTAAAGACAGTGATCACATCTTGGGGAAGACATTTGTTGAATCAGACACAGATAAAAAACCAGCGTAGAACTGGGCAAGTTCAGCAGGAATGGCTTGTTGTTGTTGTTATTCTTTCTTTTTCTCCCCTCCTCCTTTCTCCTTCTCTCCTCTCTCCCCCATTCTCCTATAATTTCTCCTTCCTTCTTGTTCCCATCCTCTCCCTCCTTCTTTATATCCTCTATTGCTCCTATCACAGTATTTTGAAAAAGTCAGGTGCTCAGGAAAGTTGTAAAGAAATTGAATTGTGCTGCTGGTAATATTGTGTACATTCCTTTGAACATTAAGGGTGAGGCATCCTAATTTTTCCAAGCAAATTTAAACAAACAGCAGGAATTGTTCAGTATCATTCCATAGGAGAACATTAGCCACAGCATGAACGTTTACAATTGCTGCCATCTGTTTTCTACTAAGTTTTGGTAGAATTTGGGTATATCCTTGGAAAACGAAAATGGAGAAAATTATTTCACTTGTACTTCAGACAAGTGAAAGGTGCAAGTAGATATGCCTCAAAATGTGAGTAATAATCTCCCTTAGACTGTTAGGAAACATCAAGGCCGAAGAAGCTGATTGCCTACCATGGTAAAAATAAAATATCCATAAGAATTTTTTATTAAAAGCATATTTCAAATAGAAACTGCAAGGATCTTGACTAAGGAGGAATTATTCTATTATTTTTCAAGCAGCTGTATATCTTCAAAGATCATGGCAAGCAGGAATATAATTGTGCCCTGAGATTTATCTTCCCCCTTCTGAGAACAATAGAATTTATTGTAGATGATAGATATCTCTTTCCATCACATTTAAATTTGTAAAACTCAAAACTATAAAAAGCATTTTATGCCTAACATATTGTGTTACTATTTTACTGCATCATTCATAATTTAGGAGAAACAGATTCTGAGAACCTGGCACAAGAATTTGGCAAATAATCTGGCAAATTTAAAGACAGGACAATCCTTATTGAAGGCTGTTTCAGTGCTCAGATACCTGGGGCCTCATAATTCCCCTCGTAGAAAATGCAACTTATAATGAGCTGCTTTCAGTATTTTTAAAAATAGTGGTGAAGATAACAATGATTTTCATCATTTAATGATTAACTTCCATGCACCTTTGCAAGAAAAGCATTCTTACCTCATTTTACGGTTAAGAGCTCCAACAGGTTAAGTACCTTGCCCATCTCTACTGTGTACTAACTAGAGGTAAACCCAAGACTGGCAGACTCTGAATCCTGAATTCACTCAAATTAAGATAAAATTTCACTATAAAGAGGAAAATATTATAGCTGTAAAGGTGAGATTTTTAGAGAAGTGCTAATTTGTTTATTTGCTAAGGATTCTTATAAATTGAAAGATGTATCAGATCACTTGTTATATCTGTACAGGAAAAATACTTGCTTGTATAGGGAAACTGCAGCTAATGGATGTTGAAGTCAATGTCCCTCCCCATCACTGTATAAACTGACAAAGCGTCTCCAAAGATGGCAGTTCTCAACCTCCCCAACTATTCCTCTTTGTCTTAAAATCAGTTTCTAGAAAATTAATTGATTAATTTCAGATATCACCAAAATCTTATTTGTATAATGAGACTGGATTTCTGACACTGTAATTCTTTAGACCTGGAATTTTTTGCAACTTCCATCTTTGCTCATTGACCTCTCAAAAAAGTCAGTGGTGTAAGTGCACTGCCACCAGGTGGCAGGAGAAGAGCATGGCCCAACATTTTAAGGCTCAAACCATAGGTGGATTTTGCAAAGTGGAACACAGTTGTCTTTTAAGAATAAAAATAAATTGAAATTGAAATATTTAAATTCACAATAGACAAAAACACAAAAATTGAGAGCCTTTCTTGAAACTTCTAAAGACATAGATCAGTACCTTTCTCATAAATTTTTCACCTTTCTTTTTATCACTCCTTCCCCTAAATTCTTCACTTGGAGCAAGAAGCCTTCCATCTTGCAGGATGGGATTGTCATTTACAACTTGATTTTTTCCCTTAACTTCAGGCTGTTCCAATCAGCCATAGAGAAGGGTTGAATTTAAGTGTTCAGTGCCCTCAGATGCACAGTTTCCTTTCTTTTCACAAATGGCAGAAGAGAAACAGGGACAGTGTGCCCTCTTTCCTATCTTTTTCACCAGAGAGAGGCTCTCACCCATCCCATGCTTTATTCTTTTAGCTCCCCTCCTTCTGTAGTTTTGATCTCTGTAGCTAAAGCCAGGTAGATTTCTCTCTACAGGTAATGGCTAGAATTATAATGGGAATCCTAAGACAGCTGAATTTTCATTTACTCAAGATTATTTATCTAGTATGTAGGGGCATATTTGTTTGACTTTTATATACCAAGTTTTCAAAAATTGTATTCTTAAAGGACATGTATCTTTTACACAAATTATTTAAACAGAATTAAATTTATTTTTAATATAAAGAGCCTCATTAAAAGTTGTTTTATCATAATTTCAGCAAATTAAGACAATCATCCATGGCAGAGATGGTAGCCAGCTAAATCATCTCTATCAAAGGTGCATTGTGTATTTTCATACAAGTTTTTGTAGACTTGGTCCACATCTTAACAATTTCATGATGTGACATTTTCTTGAATTATTTTCTTCCTTTGACTTGATTTCTTTAAAATACGTATATTTCAAATATGTCATCTATATCTAATAGGATCATTTTGAAAACCACATGGACTAGAGAAAATCAACTCCTTCTAGAATAGAAATCAATTTTAAGAAAAATTGGGCATATATAACCCCTTAATAAGGTAATATTGATATTTTTGGATCTAGCAAACTCAGAGGGAGTATGAAAGTTTTTTACATGCCAGTCCATACTCTGTGGAGGTTGTTGCCCTTCCTTTTTCACCTACTGTTATTTTTCAGGCACCAAACAAAATGGTACCAAAATTTTATTCCTTTAAGAATTGTGGTTGACATTTTTTTAAATTCCATTTTATTGAGATATATTCACATACCATACAATCATCCATGCTGTTCACAGTACCATCATATAGTTGTGCATTCATCACCCCAATCTATTTTGAACATTTTCCTTACACCGGAAAGAATCAGAATCAGAATAAAAAATAAAAATAAAAAAGAACACCCAAATCATCCCCCCCATCCCACACTATTTTTCATTTAGTTTTTGTCCTCATTTTTCTAAACATCCATCCGTACACTGGATAAAGGGAGTGTGATCCACAAGGTTTTCACAATCACATTGTCACCCCTTGTAGTCTACATTATTAAACAGTCATATTCAAGAGTCAAGGCTACTGGGTTGGAGTTTGGTAGTTTCAGTTATTTACTTCTAGCTATTCCAATACATTAAAACCTAAAAAAGGTTATCTATATAGTGTGTAAGAATGTCCACCAGAGTGACCTCTTGACTCCATTTGAAATCTCTCAACCACTGAAGCTTTATTTCGTTTCATTTTGCATCCCCCTTTTGGTCAAGAAGATGTTCTCAATCCCACGATGCTGGATCCAGATTCATCCCTGGGAGTCATATCCTGCGTTGCCAGGGAGATTTACACCCCTGGGAATGGGGAGAGGGGAGAGCAGTGAGTTCAAATGTCAAGGTGGCTTTGTTAGAGAGAGAGGGCCACATCTGAGCAACAAAGAGACACTCAGGGGGAGACTCTTAGGCACAATTATAAGCAGGTTTAGCCTCTCCTTTGCACTAACGAGCTTCATAGGGGCCAGCCCCAAGACAGAGGGCTCAGCATATCAAGCCATCAGTCCCCAATGTTTGTGAGAACATCAGCAACAATCCAGGTGAGGAAATCCAACACCTCCACATCCTCCCCCAGCTCCTTAGGGGGGGGCCCTGCATATATATTTTTATCCTCTGCCCAAATTACTTTGGGATGTGTTGCTATTTCACTCTAACCTATGCAGACCTACCATATCTCACTTTCTGTCAAAAGTTCCATGTAATTGTGGTGTTTGAATAAACTGACTGTAGAAGTTATATTGTTTGGATAATATAGATCCTACATCAAATAAACATCTCTTCCCTTGGTCTCACATGGAAGTTGAAGTTTTAACCCACAGTCAGTTTCAGCCTTCACCCTTTGGCCCAATTTGCCCCAATCTGCCCCAATCTTAACCAGATCTGCTTCATTCATATCTCTAACTCAAGTTTGGGCTCTTTTTCAGCTTTTTTTCTTTTTTTTTTTTTTTTAACAGTTGCTATATGCATTAATACTGACATTCATGTCTGCCAAGCTCTAGCTCTGAGTTTCAGGTGTCATACAGATATCCAATATTCCAGAGACCAAATCAGGTTATACACAAAGGGATCAACATCTCAGAATTTGGAGATAGCCATTACAATTCAGGAATAAATTTGACTGCTGTAAGAGCTTACAACCTAGGGACCATTACAATAATCTTTTCCCTATTAGGCTGTGCTCTAACATTCAATTCTGAGTTTACACATTTTAGTTAGTCCATATTGGTGAGGGAGGCATTATAGGGTTTGCCTTTGTTTCTGGTGTACTTCACTCAAAATGCTGTCTACAGGATCCATTCACTTCGTTGTGTGTCTCACAACTTCACTCCTTGTGGTTGTTCAGTATATTCCATTGTGTGCATACACCACAGTTCACCATTCTGTTCCTCAGTCAGTGTACCCTTAGGCCACCTCCACCCACTGCAAATCATGAATACTGCCTCCATAAACACCAATGTGCAAATGTTCATTCATGTCTCTGCTCTCAGATCTTCCAAATACATACCCCATAATGAGGTTGTAGGACCTTATGGCCCCCACATACTTAGCTTCTTGTGGAACCACCACAGTGACCTCCAGAAAGGCTACACCATACTGCCTCCTCATCAACAGTAACTAGGTACATCCCTCTTTCCATGTTTTCTCCAGCACTTTAACCCTTATTTGTATTTCTTCTACAATTTTATGGAGATATATTCACATGCCATACAATTATCCACAGTATACAGTCAGTTGTTCACAGTATCATCATATAGTTGTACATTTGTCACCACAGTCAGCACTTGAACATATTGATTACTATGAAAAAGTAGGGGTTTGAGGGCAACTAATAAAAAAGATAATAAAAAGAAAAATAAAATGTCGTACAATACAATATAATAGTAAGGACAGAAAACAACACCACTACCAAGAATCCCATATCCCTTCCTTATATCCCCCTCTCATACACGTTTAACTTCGGTATATTGCCTTTGTTAAATTTAATGGAAGCATATTACAGTACTACTGTTGACCATAGACTCCACTTTGCTTTGATTATGTTTTTTCCCAAATACCATCCTTTTTTCAACACTCTGCATGGTTGACATTCATTTGTTTTCCTACATGTGAGAACATTTTTATATTTGTATATTTAGTAACAGTCATTGGCCACTCCAGTTTTTGCCAAGTTATACAGTCCCAGCCTTCATCATCTATCTTTACCTCTGGTGTCATACATTCCCCTATCCCACCTCTTTCAGCTTTACTCACAGACATCTTTGTTCAGTGTACTTACAATATTGTGTTACCATTGCACAGTATTATGCTATCTATTTCTGGATCTCTACACTCAAGCCTGCTGAACATTCTATAGTCCTTCAGTATCAAATGCCTGATCTCTACCCTCTTTCTATCTCCTGGTAGCCTGTGTTATCAGCTTTTAACTCTCAAAGTTTGCTCATTAATTTTAGTTCATATTAGTGAGACCATAGAGATTTGTCCTTTTGTTTCTGGCTAACTTCACTCAACATAATGTCCTCAAGGTTCATCCACATTATTATATGTTCCTGTCTTTGTTCTGTCTTACAGCTGCATAATGTTCCCTCGTGTGTATATACCAGTTTGTTTATCCACTTGTCTATTGATGGACATTTGGGCTGCTTCCATCTCTTGGCAATTGTGAATAATGCTGCAATAAATATCAGTTTACAAATGTCTGTTTGTATCTTACCTTTCAGTTCCTTTGAGTATACACCTAGCAATGGAATAGCTGGGTCATATGGCAGATCTATATATACTTAGCTTCCTGAGGAACCTCCACACTGTCTTCCAGAGTGGTTGCACCATTCTACATTCCCACCAGCAATGAATAAGTGTGCCTCTTTCTCCACATCCTCTCCAGCACTTGTAATTTTCTGTTTTTTGGATAATGGCCATTCTGGTAGGTGTGAGATGATATTTCATTGTGGTTTTGATTTGTATTTCCCTAATAGCCAGTGAAGTTGAGCATTTTTTCATATGTTTTTGAGCCATTTATATTTCCTCTTCAGAAAAGTGTCTCTCCATGTCTTTTGCCCATTTTTTAATTGGGTTGTTTGTCTTTCTGTTGTTGAGTTGTAGGATTGCTTTATATATTTGGGATATTAAACCCTTATCTGATATGTGGTCTCTAAATATTGTCTCCCATTATGTAGGTATCTTTTTACTTTTCTAAGAAAGTCCTTTGATGTACAAAAGTGTTTGATTTTGAGGAGATCCCATTTATCTGTTTGTTCTTTGGTTGCTTGCATTTTGAGTGTAAGGTCTAGGAAACCACCTCCTATCACAAGATCTTTAAGATATTGCCCTACATTTTCTTCTAGCTTATGTTTAGGTCTTTGATCCATTTTGAATTAATTTTTGTATAAGGTATGAGATAGGGGTCCTCTTTCATTCTTTTGGAAATGGATATCCAGTTTATTGAAGAGGCTGCTCTGTCCCAGTTGTTTTGGCTTGACTGCCTTATCAAAGATCACTTGTCTCTAGATGCAAGGGTCTATTTCTGAACACTCAATTTGATTCCATTGGTCAGTATCTCTGTCCTTATGCCAGTACCATGCTGTTTTGAGCACTGTAGCTTTGTAATATGCTTCAAAGTCAGGTAGTGTGAGACCTCCCACTCTGTTCCTTTTTCTCAAGAAATTTTGGCTATTCGGGGCATCTTGCCCTTCCAAATAAATTTGGTTATTTGTTTTTTTAATTGGTATTGCATAGAATTTGGTTATTGGGATTTTTATTGGTACTGCATTGAATCTATAAATCAGTTTAGGTAGAGTTGATATCTTCATTATAGTTAGTCTTCCAATCCATGAACATGGTATGTTCTTCCATTTTTTTTAGGTCCTGTTTGATTTCTTTTGGCAGTTTCTTGTAGTTTTCCTTGTATAGGTTTTTTGTGTGTGGTTGACTTTGTAAAGTTTCGTTATGTGTGGAAATAATAGACATGGATTCATTTTGCCAGACTTATTCTCTAACTTTATAAACTGGGATGTAGACAAGCTTTCCATTGATTTAGAAAACAGATCTCTAGGTTGATAACATCCATATACACAGTGCTCAGTACCTTCAAAAGAACTTAAGCTCTGTAGTCACACCTGAATTGGAGTCCCCGTCTGTTCTGGTTTGCTAATGCTGCCATTATGCAAAATACCGGAAATGGATTGACTTTTATAAAGGGGGTTTATTTGGTTACAAAGTTACAGTTCTAAGGCCATAAAAGTGTCCAAACTAAGACATCAACAAGAGGATACCTTCATTTAAGATAGGCTGATGGAGTCCGGGAAATCTCTGTCAGCTGGGAAGGCACGTGGCTGGTGTCTGCTGGCCCCAGGTTGTGTTTCAGCTCCTTTCTCAGCTCCTGTGCATCCTTGGCTTAGCATCTCCGAGCATCCTTCTGTCCACAACTCCAAGCATCTCTGAGCATCAGCTTTCAATGGCCATCTTCAAAATGTCTCTCTCAGCTGCTCTTGGGGCGTTTTGTCTTCTCTTAGCTTCTCGAGAGCAAACTCTGAGCTATCATCTCAAAGCATCAGCAAGCATCTGGGTCTGTTCCTTTTAAAGGACTCCATTAAACTAATCAAGCATACTGGATACACTGAATGGGCGGGACCACGCCTCCATGGAAATAATCTAATCAAAAGTATCACCTACATTTGGTGAGTCACATCTCCATGGAAACAGCCTAATCCAAATATCCCACAAGATTGGATTAAAACATGGCTTTTGGGGGCCATAATATATCCAAACCAGCACACCACCATCTTGCTGCTGATATTTAGCTCTGTGGCCTTGGGTGAGTTATTTTACTCCCATAGATCTTAATTTCCATATTTTTAAAATGATGATAATAATAGTATCCACATCATAGGCTCATTATCAGAATTAAGTGGAATAAGATACACAAAACATATCTTATTATTGTAATATGTATTACATATATATTTTCTTATTTAAATATTATCAGACTTTTCTTTCTGACCAGTTAAATTCTTTCTGTTACAAGGAGAAGAATTATATATACCCATAATAATAAAATTCCCTCAAAGCTAAGGCTTGTTCCATGACATTGAGGTAATTATAATACCTTTGTGACTGTAATTTCCCTCTTAAAAGAGGTATGTATAACCTCAGTGTAGTAGCCCAATATCTATAATTCTCAATGCTCGATAAATTCTTCTTTTTATCTCATCTGAATCTGACCCACTGCAATTTATTTTTTAGTATTCTTGTTTTGTGTCTACTGGGAGCAAGATAGACTATATAATTCGACAATTGCTTATTGAATATGTTATCTTGAACAACAAAAGCATGGTTGTTATCCTTAAGTAGCTCAAAATCTTGTTGAAAAGGAAAGGCACAGACTAACATAACAATATGATGTACTCAAATTAGTATTTTAGACATTTATAACCACAGAAGAAAGAGGGTATTGTGGGTAACACTGCCCATGGAGTATCTCATAAAGGAAGTTTAGCTTGAGCTTAACCTTAGGGTTTAGTAAGATTTTTTTTTAATATATGGAGACATAGAGGAGATATCCCAGGCTGGGGAAAGCAATAAACAAGCCTGACCTTTGCAATGAGCCAGCATCTTCTTGGATTTAGAAGGAGCCAGGCCAGGGTAGAGCAGGGGTGTTCACACCGGACTATGGTGGAAAGAACGCTAGGTGGGTTTTTAGTTTGTGCCTGGAGTGTAGAAGACCTAAACACCATCCAAGAGTTATTGGACTTTCCAATAAGAACACCGAGAACACTTTACAATAAGAGCAAAAGAGTAGTGTGGTTTTTTAAATGGTAGGTTTAAAGTAGTTTTAGAGTAAACTGGAGGAAAAGGAAGATTGGAAGCATAGATTCAGTGAGGGGACCTGGTGGGAAGTAATGAAGGGATGGAATTTTGGGAGAACTCAGTCAATGTAGAAACCACATTAATTGTGATTGTGGGTAGCTAGTGTTTTCTTGGAAAATGACAGATTTCAAGTGATTGTCATCCATGCCCATCTAATTAAATCTTCGGCGGCCTGTTCCTATTGGAAGTTGAGCCTGGTGCATGAGAAGATTCAAAGTAGCAAGTTCACAAGGGCAGCGACGAGAATTCTCAGCTCTCATTCCAGAGCCTCTGTGGTTTTGCATATTTCCTTTCTGGCCATTTGTTTTAGTGTGTGAATCACCAGAGACCCTGCTGTTGGACATTCCACACAGGCACACTTTGGCTCTGCAGAGCAAGTTCACAGCTGCCAGGAGTTGCATAAATAGGAGTGTTTTGTGTATCCTGGGGAAGCACCAATGTGAAGTCAAAATGTGGAAGAAAGAGATGTTCTTAACATGGCATTTTATGTGTCTCTACCATGGCATCCAAGAGGGAGAAGCCTACTGTTTTTTGGCTTTCGGGTATTTTCAGAACTGTGGACAGTTCACCGACTTGGTCTTAGCTATGTCTCTCTCTCCCCATCCCCTTCCTTCTGAAATCCAAACCCTTAGCAAGCATTACCAAAAGAACATGGACTTTAGAACCAAAGAGATCTGGGAAAAATTCCCAGTCAGCTTCTCTGCATAGTCATGGAGAAGTTACTTTGCCTCTCTGGGCATATATAAAATGGAACTAAAATGCTTAGTTGTTAGGGCTGATGTAAAGATTATATGAGATACTGTGCAATCATGAGATGCTGCATTTAGGTTTCTATTTTGGTGCCTAGAAAGTACTACAGGAGACTCTATTTGTGACCTCCCATGATATGGGCCAATCTAATTAATCTCCTTTCCCCACAATTTCCCTACATTTGGGGCAGACGTAAATTTCATCCTCACTGCCAACTCTGATCTGACGGTAATGGCTTCCTGGAGGTCTGATTTAAAATATGGTCAAAAGCCATGTCAGGCTCTGTGGGAAGGAGTTCCATAACCAATGATTTTTGACTTCAGTGATCCAGAAGAGAAAGAATGATACCATGTAATGCTTTATATTTGCCAATCCTGCCTTCTGTGAACCAGCCATGTCAAACAGTGTATCCAGTCACTGTTTCAAACACAAACTGTGCTTCTGGCTGTCTATACCTTGGCTCGCTCCGTTCTTTGCCCCCACCCCCACCCCTTACCCCCCAGGTATACACCAAAATCTCCTGCTCACTGTTCTCCTTGTATCTAAATCCTTCTGATCTTCAAGCCCCAACCTTAAAATAATCTGCTATAAAAATCCTCCTTTAACTGCCTGAACTCCTAAAGTACTGCTATTCATTTCACGCTGTAATTTCTTCTTGCCTTAAATTGCTGGTTATGTTTTTGTAGATATATAAATTTTTCTAAACAGAATGTTTAGAGATGTTCTCAACATATATTCATTACCTGACATGTTCCTCTCCATCCTTCTAAGATATCAGAGAGAGGAGTTTAGATGGGAGGACCTTGGACCGTGTCTATAATACCAATGGCTGTAGCTCAGGATGCTATTATGACTTGGCACAATAAAAATTGCAGAAGAGGCTGCATCAATAAGTCTTGCTTTCTTTCCCATGGTGAAGGTCTCACGTGACAGGGCTGAAGGTAGCCAGTGGAATAAAATCCATGAACCACATGCACAGGGAACCTGCATCAGCCATTTTTTTCAACTTAATGACTTACTGTCTTCAAGGACTCTCTGAGTATATCTAAAATGTTTTCAAACAAAATGAGGTGAAAATAAATGTGATTCATCATTTTATCAGGCTCAGTGTTGATCACTAAACTCTTAATCTCACATCCCTTGAATTGTTCTTCATGCATGTTAGTCGGTAGTTTGAAGAAATTAATTTAACTAAGCAATGTTGACTAGTAAGAACATGAATGTCTGGACCAACCACTAACTGATTAAGGTATAATCTCTGAGGATGGGGCCTCAGGATAGTTTAAAAGTTACTCAGTTGATTTTAATGTGGAAGCGAGATCAATTGTCCCTGCTCCTTCTTTTCCTGGCTGTCATTAGTAAAAGCCACCGTGTACCCCATATCTTAGTACAGCTAAGAAATAACACTTCCATCTCTAGAAATAAGCCACTAAACTTTCCTCTGAAACATTACATTTCCTTCTCAACAGATTCAGGGGAATTGTCATAGATCTCAGATTAACAGTGTTCTTGGAGATTTATTTAATGATATCTAGTAAAGCCCCAATAGCATCAAAGTCTGCACTAAAGAGATGAGATACAGCCCACTTTTTTGTGGTCTTAATTTATCCCCATGAAGGGACACAACAATGTTTATTTTTATCTTGTTTCTGGGCCAGCCCGAACTTGCTTTTCTCTTGGGCTCCACCTTGTGGAAAACGATAATTATGTAACTATTTCCTTTTCAAAGAGCTCACATTCTGAGGCTTCTATCCTACAGACAAGTGCCTTGAATATTGCCAGTAACCATGTTTAAAACTTACATTGAAGAATCACAGGGTCAGTACAAAATTAGAGGCATGTATGTTAAACCCTTTCAGTTAGGCCCAGGGAGTCAGTCACCTGGGATGGAGCAATATTTTACATACCCTGAGGTCAGCTCCCGTCTTGTTCAAAGATGTTTTTTTTAAAAGAGAAATGCCTTGGTGCATTTGGCTGACACCACTGGAGGCTGGAGCCTTGTGAACATTTATAGTGCTTTGTGCATCCCATCCATGTACAGAAATAATCGAGCACCTGGCACGTGCCAAGTCTTATGCCAGGTATTGATTGGATCAACAGTGAAAAGACGACACGTAACCCTTGTTGTCTAGTTTGCTTTATTTTTCTAACATCTTCCTCTCATCTCTGTGGTCCAGGTGGTCCCTAGCTGAGGGCCAGACTCAGAGCCCCCCAACTTGTTTGCATTGGCGATGCTGATTTAAATTGAACGTCAAGGGCAGCCTTGAGCAGGAAAGAGAGACACTCAAGGACAGCATCTGTGTCAGGGATGGGCAGCCAGTCTAGATGATGGGGTGGGAAGGGTGATGGAGAGAAGGGTGTTCACTGATCACATGAATATAATTACAGGTTTATTGTAGCGTAACTTACAAATAATAAATTCATGCCTTTTAAATATATAGTCCAATAAATTTTGACAATATATGCAATGATGTATGCACCCCCAAAATTAAGATATATAATATGTCCATCACCCCCAAAATATTCCCTTGTGCCCTTCTCCTATCCCTCTGAGTTGTCTCTGGCAGCCACTGATATGTTGTCTGACCTTCTAGTTGTGTCTTTTCTAGAACATCATATAAATGGAGTCATACAGTGTGTAGTCTTTTGTGGCTGCCTCTTCATTAGTATAATCACTTTTTGAGATTCATCCATGTTGTTACTGATTGTTCATTTTTGTTTATTGCTGGGGATTGCATGGATATACCATGATTTGTTTCGTCAATCAGTACACTTGATAGTTACTTTTAAAGTAAACTTTAAGTTTACTTATATAGGGCTTTTTTTTTTTAACCCCTGTCCTTAGCTAAGTCACTTTGCATGGCTGGCCATAATTTAGCATGCACTGGGAATGACTCTTTCTGCAGCTGTGGGGAAATACTTATTCCAAGAATACAAATTTATGTCCCTTCAACCCAAGCCTCTGTCTTCTTCTCTCTGCCCCTTGCTTGGGGCACTCAAGGGTGACAGTGTCTGATTTGCAAGAGGAGCTGCCTGCATGTGCTGTTTCTCATCCCCACAAATGATTTGCTTTGGAGCACTTTATAAATGACAGGTTCAGAGATGGGGAAGTAAGTGGCGGTGCCTAATAGGAAAGACGAGGCAGGAAGCAGAGCAGAAAGCTTCCTGACAGGACTGTTTATACACTGCCCTGGAAATAAACCTTAAGAATGGTTAAGAAAGTTTGGATCCCTCCTGGGTGGAATTCCTCACCTCTTGGCCACATTGTAGAGGGATGGATTTCTTTTCAAGAATCACCCCTCTTGGGTAGTACTCCTAAGGAAGGAAAAAGGAAGAACAAGATCCAAAAATGTGCATATCCCAGTGACTTCATCCTGGGTTTGGTCTGTGATTGCTTCAAGTCTTAAAGGAAGTGTCTACCCTGACAGAGGCTTACACACTTGAACAATCTAATGGCCTGTGCAGTAGAAACTTCTTTTCTGACATCCGGGTTCCCATGTAGGGCTAGAAAAGGTCGTAAGCAACTTGTATTGGGAGAGCATTTTAGACTTCAAAGACTTTCATAACCATTCTTTTATTATATCTCTACAACAATCCCAGGAAAAAGATAGGCTGTGCTGGCCCAGAGGGGCTGGTCCAGCAGGGAGACCAAAGAAAACACCAGAAACAGAGTGAGACATAAAATTTATTATAGGAAATTACTTTCAGGAGTGAAGCAAGAAATCAGTCAAGCTGCTCTGATGGGGGCCGGTTCAGAGCTCAGTGTGAAAGAACTCGGCAATTAGGCAGGAATCAACAAGGCCAGTTAGAGAAGCTTGAAACAAAGGCATTCTAGTGGATATGAGATCAGGGGGTCTTGTAACATTAAGATTAGCTAAATGCTAGGAAGAGAGTAACAGTTCTGGGAACTGGTGGACCTTGGAAAGGCTTAGTTAATACAGGAGGGGGAAGTGACCATCTGCACGCTCCCTCCCTTTGAGGGGGGCCAGTTACGTTTTGATTAACTGCTCTGGGTCATGCAGGCTGCTGTGTGTTTAAGTTTCATGGAATTCTAGGGAAAGTTCCAGGCTCTGGGCTCCCACACAGGCCGTGTAGGCCATCGCTGGGAGGGTAATTGATTTGCAAAGTACTGCAAATTCAGTTTGTACATTTGATAAAGAAATATTTATAGAGCCACTAACTATGGACAGTATAAGACGTAAGCCTTGATGTTTCCTCATTGAGAAGGCCAAATTCCAAGGTTAGGGCCAGAAAATCCCAAAGCATCGTTTTCAGTGGAGATAACTGAATTGTTTATTAAGTCGAGACTTTCCAACTTTTCCCAGGACCCTTAGCTCAGTCAGGTAACACAGCTTTGCCACAATATCAGACATTCAAGAACAAGATTGACACACAATGTACTGCAGTGGCCAAAGCACTCAGATTAAAAGGAAGCAACATAAAATTTATGTTTTTGCCCATGCAAACTAAAAATTAGTTTAGCCCCACTTTGTAGCTTCTGTCTTTTCTACAACCAAAAATTTGGATAAAGGTGCCCCAAACTGGTGGAGGAAAGGGACCTGTCTTTAGAGAGTTTACCTTTCTCATAAGCACAGAAAGTTTGGACAACCAAGTTCCCAATTCCTAGCTTGAAGGCTAAGTTTTTTACATCTCCGTTAACATCTGAACTCGGACCATATCACTCACGTGAATTTGTGTTAAGCTTTTGAAATGGTGGCAGTAGCTTTCAGGGCAGTATAAACACATAGACTTATGACTCTCTCCTCCAGTTCCCCTATATAAACAGCCCAACATTGAGTGTATGGTAACGTTGCTTAAAGGAGAAAAACAGCCCAAATTCAGAGTTGATATGAACCATGCATTTAACATTTTGTGATACCAGAACTAGCATCTCTCCATCAGGACTAAGGCCAACGGAAAATATCCTGCCCTAAAATATATGCATCATTCTTTGCCAGACTGGCTCCTCCAGTGCCCTGTCCCTGAAAATCTCTTTCCGATGCAGCCCACATACAGCTGCCCTCGAGTATGTTTTTCTGTCTTACTCTGTGCTTGAGAAGTCACAGTAATTTCCTGTTACCTACTACATAATCTAAACACCAGCTGGCTTTCAAGGCCCTACCCATTCGGTCTCTACACTGTTTTATCCAACCTTTTCTTCCCAGTATACACCCACTGTTCCATGCAGAAAGTTTTCCTGACTGTTTCTCACAAATCACACTCTCATTGTACTTTCTATAGTTTTGTTATCTTTGTCCCTAAATGAAATTCTCTCCTTATTCCTCTATGCATGCCTAAAAATACCTATCACATAAGCCCCAGCACAGCATAGGTCCAAATTTCTTTCTACTCCCTTATCTCTGTATTGCATTTATGAATGAATGAATGAGCATACAAATGCATATGCAGGCATTTAATGAGCACTTATTACGTGTTTGATACTGAGTGAGAAACTTTAACATATAACTTATTTTATTCTCACAACAACTATGGGATGTAGGTAATGTGCTCACTTCAGAGATGAGAAGACTGAGACTCACAATTTAAGTAACTTGCTCAAGATCATGCAACCATTGGTTGGTCATGATTTAAATTCATTTTTTCTGTCTCCAAGCATAATGTTCTCTCTGTGACATCACTGTCCACTCTCATTTCAATATTATATAAGAGATGCTGACCAAACTATGAACTAAGCACCACACATTTATTTTATACAGGTATATAAAATCCTTCAGGGCAGGGACCAGCTATTAGCATTCATTTTTCCCTTAGAATGTTTAGAGGGCTTTGAAGCACATGGTATGTATTGTATTGAACCATGGTAAGGCTGGGAGATGATGGAGTGACCAACATCATTTGATAAACTAAAAATTGGTGTCTTTGACTGGTACCTCTCTTTAGTTTGTGTGTATCTGGGGACAAAAGACCTTATGAAACACCTCTGTGGTTTATGATCTGTCTGATATCAAAGGACATAGCATTCACAGAGGTTAATAGTTAACACTGGTGCTATTTTGATATGATGATTGGGGGCTATCTGAAGCAAATAATTGATACCTGTCAAAATAAAATTATAAATTATAAGTCATTACAAACATTCAAAGAGGCCACATTTAAAATACCTGGTGGGACCTTGTAAGTCAGACCACCCATTGGGAACACAGCTTCAGGTAAGTTCTGCTCTGACTCTTATCTGCTCACTTTAGCAATTTGTCAAATAAAAAAAGTTTGACCACTACCAAGATGGTGTGAGCAGCCTGGAAGAGAGGCTGTTGTTGGTTAAGAAGGAGTGAAGTGCATTTCTTCTGTGCACCATTGTGGAGGTGATCTTCCCCTGGGAGCTGGGTGCACATTCTGACACCCTCTTCTTATGTCACATGACATTGAGAAGTACCTTGTCTCTTTTTTTTTTTTTTTTTTGAAATGGAGCTAAAGATAACTGCTCAACATGCTCAAAACATTTGTCAGAGTCATCAATATGACTTTGGAAAGATAAAGTTTATATGACTATATTTTCTTTGTTTTGCTTTAAAATTCTTTCTTACATGTACTGAGCATACGTGTGGCTAAGGGTGACTCATCCCCCCTCCAACACACACACAAGATCCCCAAGGAGAGTGGGGGAAAGGTGGTCTTTTGAGAAACAGTGAAATCCAATCACAATGATCATCATAATTACTGCCAGCACAAGCTCAGCATTTATCTAAACTTTGTGGCTAAAGAACTTAAGAATTTCAGTCTTGGTGTCTTGGGTATCTTATCAGACAGGGAAATTTAGCTCATGATTATTTTATAGGAAATGGAATTCTGATCGGTTGAATTGAACCCTTTTGAAGACAGGTTTATTTTCAGAGTTGAACTGCCCCTTGCCATTTCTGACTCCTTGTTCACAGCAGGATGCTTATTATCAATACACTGCATCAACCCAGGTCCCCTGGATCTTTGGCATCTAAGACTATTTTTGGTAAGATTTTTGAGCTTAAAGGAAAGTCTTCTGTGAAAATAATCTTGTCATTATTTTGGAGTTCCTAGGTGCCCTTGTCATCCTCACATTGACATAAAAGAGAAATTGACTTCAGTTATGTCAAATTGTCTATTGCTGATTTGCCTTCATGTTAATCCCAATCACTACATAGCATTTGAATAGAAGAAATACTTTTTGCTACAAAGCAGAGAATTTACTCTTTGGTAATGAAGTTTTTCCCAGTCCATGGAGAAAAATGATCCAGTAGGTATGTGTGCATATGTATGCGTGCGTGCACGCAAGAAGTGGGGTATCTTCTAAAAAGAAAACTTCTTTATTTAAGTCCAGAGCTTTTTTTTCCCCAAATTATAGTCAACCTGAAAAGAATTTCAAATCATGAATTTGTCATGAGAAGCCAGACCTGTGGAAAGATTCCTTTAAAAATAAAGGTCATTGCTACTGATATGGTAGTCTCTAAAAGCAATGTGGTACACGAGGTATTTTCATAAAGGAAAGAAGTGTAAAACATTTTCTTTTCCACCCATCTTAAAGGATTCTTTAATAAATGGATTAAGACAGAGATGCTGGAATAGATACTTCAGAGGGCTTCATAGATAAGATTGGCTAAGGAAACCTGTGAGTTCTAATAGATTCCTACAAGTCTATAAAAGTGACCCTCAAAATATGGAAAGAGGCTTTTAGATAAAGGGAAATGTTTAGACATCTTAATGTAAAGATTTATCCAGATTATTTGCAAGGTGCTTTTTTTGTTTGTTTGTTTGTAGAGGTATACCAACAGGATGAATTATTTAAAGGATTTTCTCAAAAATTCATTTCTTGACCCTAGGAATTTGATTCATTCCTAACAACAACAACAAAAAAATGGCTAGCACTTATATAGTGCTGTGTCGGACACTAGTCCAAGTGCTTTACATTTATCTCCTCATCTAATCCTTGCAATATCCCTATGATGCATACACTCTTATTAGCCCATTTTACATATTGAAAACTTGGCATAGAGAGGGAAAGATGGCATAGCTAGTAAATGCCAGATCCAGAATTCAAACCTGGGCAGTCTGGTCCCAGGATCAATGCATTTACAATGCAATGTTGCCCCTCCACAGAAAGTACCCAGCTGTCAACAGCATTCCTAGTGGTCTTAGCTTTGTCAACATGGCCTTAGAAATTACCAAAGAAAAGACTGCTTTATTAAATAATTAAGCATAGGATTAAAGTTATTTAAAAAAAGGGGGGTGCCTCTAAAGGATTTAGAGTAAAAGGGCTGTGGCTTTAAATGAATAAAAAATACTGTTTTGGTATATGAGTTTGACAAAGTGCCTTGTGTTTAGTAATGACATTTTCAGAACTGGTAGACTTGTCTGGCATTCTAATCAGCAAACACAGGCATTAATTATGGGAAATGACCAACTGCTGAGTTCAGGTGAGCTGTGGATCTGTACCTCCTTGTAAGTCCCTCTGTACTTTAGTTTCATATTCTTTGTTGAACAGAAGTTTCCCATCAACTAGGCCCAGAGATAAAGGATAACACAGTTTTGTTGGTGTGGCTGTGACTTCGTTGCACTTTTAAATGGCCTTGGCTCCCCAGTCTCTGCCAGTTTCTGCTCACTGCTCTTTAATCGTTCTCAAGGTATTTTGTGCAGATTCAAAGGAGGTTTTGAACACTGCAGGAATCAACATATCTGTTAGTTTCTGAGGGTCAGCTAATCTTGTGTATGCATGGGGGCATGTATGTAGAAATCATACTTCTTCCTTTTCTAGGGGAGGGCTTAAGAGATTAAGAGTGACTAGATAATTTATAATTTGTCCTTAGTCAATACATGTATATTCACAGAACACCTAAGATGAAAAACAATACTGTGCTAGGTACTATGGATTATAGGGAAGAAGGAAAAAGAAAACCTTTCCACTTCTCAAGGAATTTCCCATATGGTTGGATAAGCCACAGTCTTGGGGAGACCCATCATTTTATAAAATAGCATTATGAATAATAGAATTATATGAATAGAGAAGTATTATATTATATTTACAGTAAGGGTAATAATAAATAACTTGATGAACATACTTACAGCCTCTGGAGATGTGGTTTATTTTCACCCTTAGATGGCTTTTGACCATCAAATGTTGAACGTTTGTTAATACTCAGTAACAGCCTTATGCCAAGTACTACAGAACACTAAATAAATAAATCTTTGCCATCAAAATCTTATTCTCTAATTGGAGACACCACATATATACACAAGCAAAAGTAAAAAATAACATATAATAAGATGCTAATTGGGTGACAGATACAAAAAATACAAAAGGTATAAGACAACCAAGAGGTTTTTGTAGTTTCTAAGCATCAGGGACAGCTTCACAGATAAGGATGCAAGGCTCAGGTGAACCTTGATGGGCAGTGGCTAGATGGAAAGGAAAGGATCAGCTGTGCACCTCAATCTTCCTTAAAGTACAGCTGCTTGAGGGATCAAAATCAGGTGATGATGTTGCAGAACATGTTATGCTCTGTCATATCTGGAAATTGAGAAGCAATCTCCAGTCTGAATGATAACTCCTCTCTGAGTGAGTCTGAATATCCCCTTCACCCTGTATTTCAGCTACACTGGCTTCTCAGCTCTTGTACTTGCCACATTCTCCCTCCCACCCCATGACCTTTACACAAGCTCTTCTCTCTGCCTTGAAGACTTTTCTCCCCTAAACTCCCCCCCCCCAGGTCCCCCATTCACATCCACACACTTCCAGGACCCATGACTTTGTTGATTATTACTCATCATTCATATCTCACCCCAATTGTTGCTTCCCCAAGAAAGCCTTCCCTGAACCTTCCCAAAGAGGTAAAATTCCCCTGTTCTACCTCTTATGGCACCCTGTAGCTTGTAGCACATATCAAGCCTGTGCAGATAAATTCACTAGCGTGAGTTTGCTTGTTTACTGCCCATCTTCCTCTCAAAACCATAATTTCCATATATCAGGGATAGTATCCCTTTTGGCCTACCTTTGAGCATATCATAATGCTTGACACTTAGTATGACTTAATAGATCTTGAAAGAATGAATTAAGAATTCCAGGTAAAGATAGCAGATAGAACACATGAGCTACTTTCACTTACTCTGAACCACCACCATACAACATAAAAGAACAAAAAAGAAAAGAATGCTTCCAAATAGCTGTAGAGATTTAAGGTCTTAATTACTCACTTTTTGCACAACTTATGTTGACTGAAACTAAGGCTTGAGTTAAGGGGTTTGAGCAATTTATTCTCTAGGCCCATGAGAGCAGATTCCCTCCAAATTGTAGTTCATACCAGTGATTTGGTTGAGAAAGTGCAAGGCGGCAGAAAAGGGACTGGAAAGGAAATTTTAAAAACCCTAAGCAGGAAGTGAAAGGGAGACCCCTTTTCTGAATTGGCTACATTGCCATCTATCCATTTAAAAAATTTTTTTTTTCTCTTTCTCCTTTGAAAAACTCCCATTTTCCCCAATCTCCAGGACTGGAATCTCATTTTTCTACTGACACATGTTGAAAAGAAATCACTGACTTCCTCTCAGTTTGCATTTCAGGGCAGCCTCCTTATGTTCTTTTGCTCTTCAATTGAATTTCACCAAAGAACAAGAAAAAAAAGTCATTGAAATGATCAAAAACTTGTTTGAATGCCATATGGTGTAAGGTAAAACCAAAACAAATATAATTATCCCAACTCAGTGCAAGAAAGCCAAGTGTTACACCACATCATTATAGAAGAGCCAACTCAGATGCTGAGGCTGGCACAATTCATTGTCTGTTGAATTTAGAGACGGCCACATCGTCTTAGAGAGCCCCTGTATGGTCTTTCCACCTTCCAAAGAGTAGCTGATTCCTGAAGTTACCTGAGGTTACCATGTTGCTTTAAATGACGTGGACCATCTTATCTTAGATAAACCTTTGCACCAATGAATTGTATATGTTTCTTCTCCTCCTCATCCCTTTCTCCCTCCTCTTCCTTCCCATCATCAGCAGCAGCGGTGACAGAATAATGACATATATGGTCCCATCACCAGAATCCAGGCACTGTGCTAAGCCTTTATATGCATCTCCTCATTTCATTCTCACAATAAACCAATGAGGAATTATCCCAATGTCACAGAGGAGGAAATGGAAGCTCAGAAAGGTTGAGTGATTTGTCCAAGGTCACACAGCTTGAAAATAGCAATAATTAGGATTTAAGCCCACACCTGAGGCATTCAAGCCCATATCCTTTCATACTCAAAATGGCATTGCTTCCACATTGATTGCTCCTGTGTCATTTCATTTGTGTGAATGTTATGTGTGTCTATCACATTGACAAGATGTCTGCTCTTAGGAAGCAGGGCCGGAAGGAATGGGACCAAGGAGGGAAATATTGTGATAGAGGAAAAGGATGGAAACTTCTGGATCATACCAAGTTGTATAGAGAGAGTGAGCAGGTGTACGTGCCCCGCAAAGGCTGGGGAGCCTGTCTGAGCAGCAGAGGAGGTGGACTTTCTGGAGGAAGTGGAGGCCAAGCTGAGGGGCAAACAGAACCTAGCTGGTTAGACAATTTTCCTCCCTCTGTTTATACCTATTTTTGAGAAAGACTCTGTGTTTGCCAATACATACATTGATGCCTGGATAAGATGAAGAAAAGGAAAGAGGTGGGCTCCTTAGCTAAACAAACTTTTTTCCAGTTCTGGTAGGTGCACACAGTGTGGGAGCTCCTCCATAGCTCTGCCTCATTCCACCAGCTATTTAATCTCTTAAGATTGTTCATCCTTTCCATGTAGGAACAGCGATATTCCAGTTCGGGAAGTACACCTGTAGGAAGCACTGAGAGCATGGAAGGCTTGACACTAGGTTGTTAGGAGATAATGTGGCAGAACAGAAATTGTCTTGACCTAGAAGCTACAAAATGCGGCTTAATGTTCTAGCTGCTGCAGCTTCATTTTCTCCTTATCTTTCCCCTCCCACACCTCTTCCTCCTCCCAGCTTTATTGGTATATAATTCACATATCATACAATCCACCCACTCAAAGTGTACAATTCAGTGCTTTTAGTATATTCACAGAGCTGTGCAACTATTGCCACAATCAATTTTAGAAGATTTTCATCACCCCCAAAAGAAATCCCATGCCAATTGGCAATCACTCCCCATTTCCCCGTAGGTTTAGGCAACCACCAGTCTACTTTTTGACTCTTTGAATTTGTGTTCTGGCTTCTTCCTTAACCGACTCTCAAACTAGGCAAATGGCCGAAGTTCTCTGAGCCTCAGATTCTTCATCTGATTAACAACAATAACAAAAAGTGCATTAAATGTACCATTAAAATCAATTTTACTGACACAGGAAATGCTCATTATGTGTCAGAAAGCAGAATACAAAACTCTTTGTACAACATGCTACCATTCAGACACATTTATTATGCACATACACATACATGCATAAGCAAAGAGTGGAAGGAAGTGCACCAGTACATTGACGGTGGTTATCTCTGGAGAGAAGAAGAATATGTGATTTTTATCTGCTCCTTGTATTCTTTGACATTTTCTAAATATTATTAAATGAGCATGTATTACTTTTTAAAAATCAGAAAAAAAATGTTTATTTAGAAAGGATTGTATTTGTTCTCCTTGTTTATGGGATTGATAGGAGAACAAAGATAAGTGAAAAAAAACTTTGTAAACTGCAAAACAATTGTGCAGAAGTTGTGTGTTACATAAATTAGAGAAAAGCATATTCTAGTTGTTAAACGCTTAAGGAACTTTTTGAACAAACTTAGTCATTATTAACCATAATCATTATCTGTAAATATTGTCTAGCATCAAAGCTAGCACTGTCATATGAATTACCTTTAAAAAAACCTATTCTTTGTAAACTAACACTTTCAATTCCTATGTGAGTTTGTTTAGTACTTAAATTTGTGATCCTTTTTGCTAGAGCATCTCTGTGAATTGGGTTGGGGATATGTCACTAATAGGTAGAATAAACTACCCACAAAGCACTCTTAGTGAGGAGAGCCTCTCTGCCTCAAAAATTCTATATCCAAATCTTTTAAAAGGATAGTAACTTCTTATGCAGTATAGATATAAAGACATTCTAAATTAACAGTGGGATATTTACGCAAATTTTTGTCACTTGGGAAGTATTTATGCCTATGAGGATTCCTGCCCTCAAGAATTTAACTGTGTAACTCAAAATATACATTAAAATGGTAACACAAATCATTAAGCCCTGCATAAGTTTAAGAAATTAGTGACTCTATCCAATCAGTAATTGGTGATTAGACTTGATGCCATTTATGAATCTATGCATTTTTTCATTATTTAGTTAGTATTTATTAAACACCTACTATGTGTCAAGCACTCTTCTAGGACTCAGAGTGTATCTTATATTTTGATATTACCCATAATGCTAAGGACACAGGAAGACTCAGAAAACACCTATTTTTGATATTGAAATGCTGTTTTTTATTGTCTTTAGCCATGAAAGTTTAGGAGCCAGAAAGCAATTTTTACCTTTTATTTTCCAAATGCTGTTTTTGTTGGGAAACTTTTCAATCCCTTAAACTAGCTTAGAAAGATAAATGAGTAAACTGTGCCACACTGATTTACTCTTCAAAACTCAATATGATTTATGCCCTGTTTTGTTTATTGCTCAAATAAGCAAAATCAGAATGGATTGCATTATTATTTTGAGATCTAGTAAGTCCAGGTAATTTTATTCTTCCTTAATCATTTTTTCACCAATCAATCTCCACTCTAGAGATGATTCATCACAGCGGCTACCATGGTTTCTTTAAATAAATATGTAAATAAATACATAAACAGAGAGTGCTAGAGAGAGGAAGGAAGGAAGAAAAGGAGAAAGAAAAGAAGGAAGGAAAAAAGAGGGGAAGGAAACATCAACCCCAAAATGCGTACATACATTCTCCCCCCCCATCTCTGTCTCTGTCTCTCTCTCTGTCTCTCTCTCTCACTCACACACACACACACACACACACACACACACACACACAGCTAAGAATTTCAGAATAATCCTGTATATGATGGAAAATCACTTGATGACAACAGAACTAGGAAGGTCTTAGGCTTAAAGCAGAGAACTGCCCTACTAGTTCTACATTTGTGGAGGTAGAATTCAGGACTTCTTTTATGAAAGAGCTTATTCCTCAAGAAAGCACTATGAGACGGACACAGCAAAAGGAGATAAAACTTCCCTGAGGTTTACTTTTGCTTTGCTGTTGGAGGATCTCTCTACCTTGTTCCTTAAGTCAGCTGGAGATATTTTTTCCCCTGGACCAAAGCAGGAGAGTACTCTTCAAGCAAAACTAGTCAGTTGTGTCCTTGAGCAAATCATCCATCCACATTGGGCTTTAATGTCTTTATCTAAGAAAGGAAGGTTTGGGTTAGCCTCTCTAAGAGGCTTGCAACAAGCTTCTAGCTTGAGTGACTGAGTAGATTGTTGTTTCACCATCTGAAAAGGGGGACATGGAGGAAGATGATGGGCTCAGTTTCAATGCAGGTTAAATTAGAGGATCTGTGTTTCCATGTGGCGATGCCCTGTGTGCAGTCTACAGTTTAGGGAGAGGCCTGATCTCAAGTTATGGTTTTGGTGCTCATCAGAATATGAATTGTAACTGCACTTGATAATAAAGGAGAGCACCCAGGAGAATGGTGATGAGAGGAGCAGTGTGCTGATAACGGAAGCCCAGAACACTAACCATTAAAGAATGTGCAAAGAAAGAATAACCTGCAAAAAGAGATGCAGTCTATTAACAGGGTTAGGAGGAGAGCCAGGAGAGGGCAGTGTCATGAAAATAAAGGAGAAACATATCAGCAGCACCATCTACAGAAAGAGATCAAATGAGGTAAGGACGGAAGTGTGCTAAATTTGGCAATTCTGCGGTAATGAATGATTTTAAGAGCAATTTCAGCATCACAGTGGGATGGAAGGTGCATTGCATTGGGTTGAGCAGCGGGTGGGAGATACAAATGGCCCCTGGATTTGGTCTGCGTAACAAGTGTGGGTGAGAGGAGTAGAGATTGCACCATAGATGGACGGAGAAGCTGTAGCAAATGAGGTGGGTTTTGTGGTTTGTTTAGTTTAGCTTAGTATTTAGATGAGAGAATAGCCTTAGGGAAGGGAGTAAGACTAAAAAGAGAGGATGAAGATAGGAGGAGGATGACTGAGCAAAATCCTAGATGAATCTGAAGCAAAATAAATGTTTGCCAAGAAGGTAAGTGGAAAGGAAAGAAAATGACGGTTTTTGGCTGGAAAGGAAAAAGAGATACAGAAGAAAGAGCCAGCTTAGGTAGGAAAGATCATGCCTTATCCTCTGAGACTGAGAATGTAAGGATGGATGTGAGCCCAAGTATGCAGGGAGAGAAAACATCTTCCTTCAGCAAAGCAGGGAACCTCGTGGGCCAGTTGGATCCTCCAGGAAGAGAAAGGTGGAGAGTGCAGATTTATTGAGGGTGATGCCTGTGAAAGATAAAAGGGGGAGCAGGCAGGATTGGTCAGGAGCAGACTTCAGACCACAGTGCAAATGTGACATCTGTGAAAGGACTCAGAGGAGGAAACAGGATTTGGCCGTGGAGCCTCAGACTGTGAAGCAGATTTGAACATCTGGGACAACCAAACCAGAACTTCCAGAGCAAAGTTGCCCATTAGAGGAGCCCTGCATTGGGCAGAAATGCCAGGCGCTAATACCCTTTCCAAGCTCAGTCGCAGGCCAGGGGCTGCCCTCAGAAGAGCATAACCTGGGCTGGAAAGCTAGGCAGATTCTGAAGATGCTGTCAGCTCACTGCACTCTGCAGGATGATTGGATCAGTGCACCTTCATGTCTGCCCCACCCATGGTCATCTGCTCAGAGTAAGGGCAACAGTAGATAAAAGTGAAATATAAAGAGAGTAGGAAAGCCTGGCATCATCACTGAGAAGAATGGGAACTAACCAAGAATTAGTTGTGAGTAATGACAGGAATGGTTAGGACCCAGCTGCAGTTTTAGAGACTTTACTGTGGCATCATGCTTGTCTCTGGTAGTTGTGTGTTTTCTCTGGTGGTTCTCAGTTTCCTGGGTGTTGGTGTGGAGAAGGTGGATCACAGCCTGAAACCAAGTTGGGCATCGGGTAGGCTGGAATAGAGAAAGAGTTGTGCAAGGGAATCCCTTCAGTGGGAGATTTAAGCTGAGGATGAATGGCCATCAAGTTGATTGAAAAAGGGTCTTCTACCTTGGAAGGGAAGTTGGAAGAGATGGCCCCCAAATCCCCTTTTAACTTGAAAGCAAGAGAGTGTGATACCATCAAATTCCAATTAAAAAAAAAGACTTCATAGGAACAAATGTGGAGGATATAGTTGAGGGTAAGTCCTATATCCAATCTCCCATCTAACATAGGAATTTAGACCATTTGTTTTTGCTGCTGAGTTCTTAAACATATCCTTTCTGATATATTAGTTGGACCTTTTGTTAAAATTACATGTAGATATTTCCACATATAGTATACTATTGCGTCCAACCCTGTGAGTTAAGTATTATTATTCTCATTTTATACATGAGGAAACAAATTTATATTAAATTACTCTCTCCTGCTCCAAGCCCTATTACTTCTTGTGGCAGAACAGAATTAAATTTAGAGCTTCTTAGAATTCTTTCCACCACATCACAACTTCCTCTCCTTGAGGTGCACCCTGATGTTTTTGTTAAAACAGATCACTGCCTCAGCAGCTCGATTTTGGCATTTTTTATGTATAGCTAGGGAGAGGGGGGAGGGAGAGTAAGTTGGTATTCGTTATTTCTCTTGATTTTCATGAGTATTCTATGAGAGAAAGGGTAATTGTTTTTCCGCTTCCTCAGGAGAAGAAAGTAAGGCTCAGAAAATTGTACAAGTCGCATGACGTGTACGTGGTGAAGCTGGGGCTAGAGTACCAGTATGCTGATTTTTAGTCTGTGATTCTTCCTGTTATGCTCTGCTACCTTCAGGCTATAGAAACTTGTCTAACGTGTTGGTGGTAAGGTGAGGGAAATATATTTAGAGAAGTTGTAAAGATCTTCTTGTGCATAGGTGAGAAAAAGATAATAGAAATTGAAATGTGTGTGTCCCCACGGCATCTTGGTGCTGGTGCTTGTGTAATCTGGTGAGGCACGTTATCCACTTGGACGTGCTTTTTCCAGGTAGAACTTATGGGAATCTTCACTTGCTAAACCAAAGACAGGTTAACCCCCTGCTGTTCCCAATATCTTAGACACCTTTTGGAAATCACAGTCTAACAAAATGAATTCCAATATTAAACAAGACAATGGAATTTAAACATTTCTTTCTGATCTCCTACCCTATCCTCTGTGCTTGGAAAATTCCAAGTAAATCCAGGCCAGTAGTGCTTGTCTTTAAACTTGCAGAATGACTTTTGCTTAGATCCACTCTTTAACCCATCTATATTTACACATTTCTTTGTTATTCAAATGAATGAATAGAATGCCTACTCTGTGCTAGTATTTTTTCAATTCCTGACATCAAGATGACGGTAAGTTGAGGGGGAAATTATCTAACTTTTAATTCCTTTCCATATCAATTTTTTATAACCACCAAGAGAGAATTTCTGAAAACGCTTTTTTTTTAAACTTTTTATTTTTAACTAATTCTATACTTAAAAGGTGCAAAAATAGTAAAAAAGCATTCCCTTATATTCCTCAACCCACTTCTCCTACTGTTTGTATTTTTCATAACCAGGTATAATTATCAAGACAGGAATGTAACATCAGTACAATATTATCAACCCAACCACAGACCTTACTCAAATTTTACTAATTTTTCTACCAATGTCCTTTTTCTGTTCCAGGATCCCACACTGCTTTAGATGTTATTTCTCCTTAGTGTTCTCCAGTGTATAACCATTTCCTCTGTCTTTTCCTATCTCTTATGACCCTGATACTTTTGAAGGGTACTGATCAGTTGTATTGCAGAGAATACTGGGTTTTTCCAGTGTTTTCATATGATTGGAGTGAAGTTATGCATTTTTGGCAAATACATAACAAAAATGATACTTTGTCCTTCTCAGTGCGTCATATCAAAAGGTTCATGATGTTGATGTGTCTTATTTCTGGTGATGTTTGCCTTAATTTCTTGGGTAAGTTGCTGTCTGTGGTTTCTCCACAGTGAAGTACTGTCTCTCCTTTTGTAGTTGATAAGTATTTGGGGGAAGATACCCTGGAAGTATGCAAATTATGTTTCTCAAACTTTTGTCCACAAATTTTAGCATCCATCAATGGATCTTGTCTGCAACATTTATTACCGTGGTTCTAGTCTAAAGGTTATTCTATTTTCTTCTACATTTATTAATTGAAATTCTAATGAGAGGAAGAGTTTACTCTTTTCCCTTATTTATTTATTTGATTATTCATTTATGTAAATATGGATTTATGGATGTTTAGTTTCTGCTATGAGTTACAATCCAATACTATAATTATTTTGTTGCTCATTGTTCCATCTTTGCCCATTAGGAATTCCTGTAGATTGGCCTCTGTGTTCTTTCAACAAACTCCCACTGTATTTGAATATTTCCTTAGTTTCTGGCACCATAAGTTGTTCCAGAATCATCCTGTACTTTCCCTGCCTCAGCCCTGGGTACAGTGACTTTTCTGAGGAGCCCTGGTACCTTTTAATGGATGATGATGTTTAGAGACCAAGATATGGGCGTTAAGTATGCTCATTGTTACTGGGGTGTCATGGCTTCTAGGCCCTCTCAATGGACAGACCCAGGAAATATGTTCATGAAAATACTTCAAAACATTCAAAAGAGACAAATGGTGGGTGCTATTAAAAATTCACTTGGAACCTGTAATATTAAGACTTCTTCCTATGTCTTTTAATTGCCTGAAGCATCAGCTCCCTCAGCTGTTTCTTATTATGATTGTCATTCCTTGCTTGGCATCATGTCACCATCTCTTCAGGCTTCTCTGGTTTCTCCAAACCCTGGAACATCATCCCAAACTACCCTTGAGCATTATGGACTATCTCACCTTCCCCAGCTCTTTTACTCTTAAATGTACTCCCTGTTTTTCCCTAGAAGTCTTAAAATCAGTTACTTTAGAATTTTCTATTGGTTCAAGCACACAATAACAGGATCCTCACCACTTCACATCCCTTCCCTTCTTGCCTCATCCCCTTTTTTTCATGTGACTCATACAGTTCAGTCTCTTGCTTTTTCAAACACCATTCAACCAAGTGCTTTCTACAGATGAATGAGTCCATTCATTGCTATGTCTTTAGCAAAAGAAATATTATAGCCATATGACAGGATACTCAACTGACAGAGTCTGGCCTATTTGGCCGAAAACAGTTACAATTCCTCATATGGAGTGGCATCATCCTAAAGAAAGTGAAAATCAGTCTTTTTTATATGTTGTAGATGGCTGTCTGCTAGGAAAGCCAAATGCAGAGACATAAATTAGGGATATTTATTACTATATTGCTTTGCATTTCAATTTTTAATTTTGACTATTCTGGATGTTTTAAAACTTGAACAATAGGCCTCTCTGCATGCACTCTCTTGATGAATATTTACTGTTTGGGTTAAGCAATGATGGGCCCATCTCAGCTTCATGGAAATTTTATGAATCTGAAGAGAACTAATGGAGATTGAACGTGACATATTATTTAGTAACAGAAAGGCAAGCTCCTGAAATTGATGTAATGGAAACAGAAAGTAAGTTGCAGCTAGAGATAAAATGATAGCATCTTAGATTCTTAGTTCCCATCATTTTGCTTTTTTTTTCAGGGATCCTCAAAGTCTAGATCCACCAGAAGTCAGCAATGCAAAACTTCAGTATGCAGGATGGGGTCCTAAAGGCCAACAGCTGGTAAGCAAATCAAGTTCAATGACTACATTTAGATTTTGATGAAGTTTATATTTTATAGACTCTGTGTGTGTGTGTGTGTGTGTGTGTGTGTGTGTGTGTGTGTGTGTAAATGAAATTTTGGACAAATACACCAGGGTATCTGAATATATAAAATGTTCTCATTTCTTTTTAATGAATTCTTTTAAAATTGAAATAACGTATGCTTTGGTTTCCATATCTGATGTCTTTAAAGTGGTGCCCTGCTGTAGCTGTGTGTATAGACTCCAGATTTACTGTCAACTCAAAGAGATAAACTTTATCAAAAGGGCTACAACTAAGAGAAAGGTGGGGGTGTGTGGCTACAAGTTGAGAATTATCAGAATCATGGATCATTGAAAATTACTTTTGTTTTGTTCTTGGAGCTCTAGTACTTTTCTGTGGGTTTTATGAAGAAAGTAGATTTTCTGGCCATTAGGAAGCCAGGCTCTCTGCTTGTAACACGAACACACAGAATTTCCCATACCTAGTTCAGCCTTCTCAGTTTTACATTTAACATTTCCATGGATTCCCAGCAAAATTGGAAAAACAGATGTTATGAAAAACTGCTAAGGGCAACAATGGTAGAGTGAAAAGGAACACTGAAAAAATGCTATAATCCAGTAATCTAAGTCTGTGTATATACTAACTAGCTGACCATTGGATTGACTGTTCAGCCTGTCAGGCTGCAGTCAACCCAGCTATAAAGTGAAAGATTTGGATAAGGTGATCTCTCAGGCTTGTTCCAATTCTCTAGCATTACGTTTTTGTAAAACCAGATGATATTTCTGAGATCTTTTTAGCTTTATTTCAAAAGATTTATAGCCCCTTGCAGAAAATCTTCACAGTTTGAAGATCAGGTGACATGTTTGCTGCATTCAAGTTATCATTTAATTCTGCGTCTTTAAACTGGCTAAATGAATCTGCATTTTTAGAGCCCTCTTTTCCTAAAATAGCACAGAAATTGACCAATTAAATGATTGGGAGTGTAATTTTATTGGATAGGCTGTCTACTGTCCTTGGAACGAAGGTAGTCTTGTTCCCCAATAGTACAATTATATTGTCTTGGTTCTATATTAATTGGTTCAAATAAACAGGAATATATAGGCCATGAAACTACTTTGACTATTGCTAAAGTGTCCCTAATACTACAATCTTGGTAATCAGAGTTTAGAAAAGCACATATTTAACTCACCAAAATCACAGGAGGAAGGCAGGAAGTTGATAAGTGGCTTTCGCAGAAGGACATCAATTCTTCAATTCAGTCTCAATGAGGAGATACCTTTCCTCACAGGTGTTAACTGTTATACAAAGGGAGAAAAATGCTATTTTTAATAGGAGATCAGAGAGGACCTAAGTGTTCAAGAATCATGTGACTGAATAGTTGAATTTAAAACCCTCTGACAGTTTGTGATTGAAGAAGTATCTGGAAAGCAAATCTCTCCAACACCCATCAAATGTATATTGAGCTATTCCTGTCCTCCACTGATCCTTTAAAAGCTCACTGGGTCAGAGCTCTGTACCTTATCCTTTTTCAGACTACTTTGGGGAAGAGGATGGAGTAATGAGTAACCTTACTAAGTGGTCATTTTTCAATCTTTTTATAGTAATCAGGAAAGGTACATTGTAACTTCATAACTTCTCCAGGTCTCTTTCTACGACACTTGCTGCTCTTTCCTTTTTATCCAGTGGTTATCATTGAACATTACAGATTTATGCCTCACCATCTGCCTAGGAGGATAGGCCAGACACTGTGATAGACACTGCCTTCTAGTAAGAGCTTTCAATTTAATGGAAAATTAACCCACAATTGTGGGAGGAAGGGGTGTGTGTTTATATGTGTGTGCATGTGCATGCACATGCTTTAGAATTATAGATAGAATTTGGAGGAAGCTGAGGCTTTACGTTAATCACTCTCCACACTGCTTTCTTACTAAATCATCCCCTTCCCTAGCTGAAGCCACTGCTATCTCTTGGGCAATTGACTTTACACTTAAGTCAAGCTCCCTTGTGGACAGGAGTGGGGATAAGTGATGGATGGTAGAAGCAATACCTAGTAGATGGTAAAAGAATAACTAGAAAATAAAATAGGTATCAACTTCTTTGAGACATTATCTCTGACACTGCAGCCCCACACGGTTAGGTAGTTCTCTTCAGGACTCCCATACTTCATTGTGCAAACTTCTGTTACATATGCTGTCTTGTTGTATATTGACATCTTTCTCCATGACTGGGAGACCTTTAAATCCAAACATTCAATTTTTTTCCATCTTTGTATTCTGAGTGTCTTGCACAGTACCTGGCTCTCAGTAAATATTTGTTGATAAAAAATAAGTGAATAAAGAGGATGATAGATTAATTAATTAAAAGGTTCTTGTGATCCTAAATCACTTAACCATAAAATAATTGGATGCTGGCAAATAGCCAGAAGCTGTGACTATGCTCTAGAACAATACTAGAGGTGAGGGAAATTTCCTTTCTGCTTCGAGGAAATTAATGTTCTGTTAAGTAGCCATTGATAATATTTGGGCTTAATACTGAAGAAAATAATGTGTTCGTAGAATATTTGAGTGTTTAATCTCATTCAAACTTTAGGATTTTATTATACATTTCTTGTACCGAGTATAATTGGCAATATAATTCATTGTCAAGAACTTATCCTGTATTTCAGAGCAGAGGTTAGCAAACTTTTTCTATAAAGGGCCAGATAGTAAATATCTTAGGCTTTGCAGGAGCCATTCACTTTCTATCACAAGTGCTCAATTCTGACATTATAGCATGAAAGCAGACATAGAAAATGAAAATAGGCATGGTCAGGTTCCAGTAAAATTTTATTTACACAAACAGGTGGTTCAACCTATAGGTCAATGGTGAGCCAACCTCCTTTTTAGAGTATCCTATGCTCTCTCAGTTATCCTCAACCAAGGAAATGCCTAATCCTTGGGACCACACACCCTGTTGTCAGGAGCTCACGCTGCAGGCTCTGTGCCACAAAGGAAATAGGCAGACACTCAGGAGCAAGCCTTGCAAACATGAACCCATTAAGCGATGGTAAGCAACAAATCCCTCTTTGCCATTTTATTTTAAAAAGTAAATATTGTTCCCTAAAGAAATCTACTCTAATTATAATGAGTCAGATTGAAATGAGTAATTCTCCTCTGGGAGCAGAGAACACAGCTGCAGTTAAAGTTCACCAAAGATCTTTCCAAGCATTATACCTGTCTTGTGCTGAATGATTTCAGCGATGAATTTGGCTCAATCACCCCCATGAATCACTGGAAGATGACACACTGCATCGGGAGTGAGTTAAAGCCTGTACGTCACATGCCTCAATATAGTCTCCAATTAGAAGCTCTTACCTTTTACAGTAAATTTTATTAGAATTTCAGATCACATCATAGGCAATAAATACTACCTGAGTGGCCTGTCATTGATAAAGGAGAGGGAGAGACTTGAACATTGAAGGGCCTCCATTCTGCCAGAAATCTGTTTCGCTTGTGGTGGTGGTGGTTTTTGATTGTAGTTGTTCATGATAGATAACCAGATTGTTTCTGAAATGTTTGCTGGGGTTCTAGAATTTGAAGTTATCTACAGACCCTAGAGGCAGCAAAATGGATTTGGCTAGATTAAATAGGATTAAATGAGAAAATACATGAAAAAATTTTAATACAGTACTTCTCCTTTCTCCCCCCCCAAAACAGTAGTTTTCATTATATGTAAAAATTTACATTTAAAACATGTTATTTCAAAATTTTTCTCTCTGCCATATCAGTCTACATTTTTATCCTCTTGAGATGTCCTGAATTGGGAAATTCCCCAAGTTTCTTTTATTTGGTATTTGCATGCAACTCTGCATCCATTTGTGTTTGTCTATTTGTGTGAAGGTTTGTCTCTGCTAACCTAGAATATGATTAAATTGACCAGTTTAGAAATTGCCTTTAATTTCCTTAAATGACATCACTACTAGTGACATTTCAAAGAAAAAAAAACAACTTTAAGGGCAGCTGCAGTGGCCTCCTTTGATCTTAAACACACGTGAAATTACAGCCTTTTCGGGGTGCCTTAGCAGGTTAGTATACAAGCATAGAGAACCTATGTGAATGTGTTGCATAATAATGTTTTTCTTTGGAACCAAGTACCATGGAAATTTTTACAAATAACACTGCATAGACATTAAGAATTTAGGACTGGAATCTTTGCTAGAAGACTCAGAAGATTTCAGACAAAGGCAATGGGTATCTCTTTGGTTGGCTTGTTACCATGATGGTGATAAATGAACAGGTTTAAAAGGGATATTTAGTAAGTCCATTGGGAAATCTTCGATGCAGTGACAGCTTCAGAATATGAAAAATGAAGAGCAAGTAGAGTAGTTAGCCAGGAAACCTGCTGGGGCTGAGGCTGGGGCTGACGCTGTCTTCTGGGAGACAGTATTCCCCAAGAAGCTGGTGGTGGTGGAGATGGTGGGTGGAGCGGAGGTGCTGATGAGAACAACCAGCATGGAAGAAAGCAACGAAATTTTTACAGCCTTCGCTCTCTAGCTTAGAAGCGGAAGCCGACTTACTCAGAATCTCTCAGAGCGTGAAAGGCTGTGACGTGAATAACGGTCAGCAACTGTTCTTTCCCTGGAGATGGAGAATAAAGTTAAGTATGTTCACCTAACTGGGGTGATTTAAGCCTTGATTATAGGGCTTATACTTGAACCTGCTATAATTTTCTGGGAAGGTCATGGATAGAATAATTTATCAGAGGGTCATGGACTCCTCCTTTAAGTCACTTTTTAAGAAATGGTTAAGATAGCAATTATCTTGACAGGTCTCAGGGATAGGGTAGAACTGGTTCCCCTAACATTCTCCCAAATCCCTAGAACTCCTTGATGTGACAGATATGGTCAACAATTGCCGTGGCTGGACAGCTGGATAAAGGCAGAGGAATATAAAGGACAATTTCTTTGTGAATGCTAAGTTTTGCCATTCATTTAGTCACTCACTCATTTGTTTTCTGTTACAATAAATATTAAACACTCACTGTGCCTAAACACCTCTGCTAGATTCTGGAAATACACATTGCAAAGGAAAGACATGGTCTTTTTCCTCACTGACTTTACCTTCTAATGGAAAATATATCTATTTGCTAGGTCTCAGCAACTGTTTCTTCTTCATATGGCCACACTCTCTTGCACTGTCACTGTCATACATTTTCTTCAACCCTTGCTTAGAGCCATCCAGGTAACTTGTCTGGTCTTACACTGCTCAAGCTTAGGAGTTGTGTCTATAGCAGGGATGTGTCTACATAGGAGGGGTGATTGCCCTATGTGTGTTTCCCTTTAGAAGTGTGATAAAATGATACCACCTAGAACACAAAGCCCTCTTGACAATCCTCGCTCATCTAATCTGTCATTCCCTGCTTATTTGATGCTGTGCCTATCAGACTAATTCAGCTCTAAGGAAAAAAGTCTGAACTGAGACTCTTAAGTCTGGGCTTCTGTCGTAGGAGTAACTAGGTCATCTATTGTCATTGTTGGTCTTCTCCAGCCCCAGACATCCACTGGGCTTCCTTTCTGATATTCTAAGAGTCCTTCCACGTCAGTGACCTTTTATACCTTTATCTCCTGATGTCTTCTCAGATGAGCAAGTTTACGTGAGTCATGGACCATTCTCTACCTCAACACTTTCTTATTCTTGTAACATATCAGCTGTGGCCGTCTAATAACCAAACCAGTTCTAAGGAAAATAAACTTGAACAATCAACTTCTGAGTCCTTTTGTCTCATTGCTTCTTTCCCACCTATTTGACAGGACCATTTTACTAAAGGTCAGTTACTTTTCTTTTGATATGTGATCAGTGAAAGGGAAAGGAAGGTCTTATTTCACCTGTCCCACTAACACCAGTAAGTGATAGAGCACACATTTCCTACTCCCAAGATGGTTTTTTGGCCACATTTTTCCATGAGTCAGTGAAGAATTCAGAGAAACTCTAGCTGAGCTTTGTTATGCTCTCACTGGGTCACTTCATGGCATTTGGGTTTCTGCTTTAAAGAAAAAGAAATTTTTAAAACAGTCCATTAAAGTTGTAAAAGTTCATGCTACCAAAATGTCAATAATTCAACGTAAAGATACTAGATGAAGAGATTATTCTTGAAATGCCAAAGTACTTTTAAAAATGGAATAAAGGGGCAGACAGATAATGGATCTAAGGAGTGGGATGCATTTGCTTCATGCATCTCTCAGGTATGGGCATCTGCTAAAAGGTTAGCAGGCATGGGGAGAAACTTCAGATTTCAGCTTGAGCTCAGTTGCAGCTGGAAGAGCCAAGTGGGGGGTGCTGCTGTAGCCTCCCAGAGGCCCTTGCAGCAGCACTGAGCTAGAACAAAGGGCATGGGGCTCGGGGCAGTCAGGAGGCCACCACCAAGCCTGGAGCGAGAAGGTGGGCACCCAGGAACCCAGACTTTCAGACTGAGAAGCTCTGATTCCGAAGCTCCATCAATAGTGTCAAGGGCCTACCTCATCAGTTTCAGAATCTGAAGTTTCTGAATTGAAACCTTAGAAGGAAAAGAAACTTACTTGGTTTGTTTTTCTTTTTCAAGGGTTGTTAATAACACAAGTTTTAGGGCCATAAACACCAGTCAGATCATGACTCTGGCACTGATAGCATGACTTTGATCGAGTTAATCTCTCAATGTCTCAGTTTCCTCATCTGTAAAATGGAGATAATAATGACCACCTTAGAGGGGTTATTATATGGATTAAATTAATATATTTATAGTACATGGTGTAGAACCTAGAATGAGAAAGTGCTCAATAAATGATGGCTATTATTTTTGTTGCTATGATAATTGTTACTCAGCTTAACCAAAAGGTAGAGAATGAGATGAATCAAAAGAATTTCATCAAATAAAAATTTGTTATATGTGAGAAAGTGAGTTAGGCTGCACTTTGATAAAGCAGGGAAATGCAAGATGTTACCCAGAAGTTTGGATGAACATCCAAAGGGCTCAGTGACAAGCTAACTTTCCCGTCACCAGCCCAGGATCCCTGCATGGCCTTGGATAGAGCTCCCTCTGACTAACAGGAAGTAAGGGGCATTGTTGTTCAGAAAACATATTCATCAATTTCTATACCTCTAAGCCTTTAGCACCTTGTTAAATTGTGTCTTTCTCTTTAGAAAAGGCCATTATCAGGTGACAGCAATTCCCCTGCTTTGAAATTATCCCTGAACAGAGAGAATACCTTTGTTATCAAAAGCCAATGTATCTTCCTATTTCCTGTTCCCAGCCCTCCTGTAAACTAGACCACCCCGTCAGAGACAGCCTCCAGCTAGTCAACAGCTCTTCTCAGCACTTACAGGGACCTGAGCAGAAAAGGGACTAGCTGCCTCCCTCGTGTCATATTTTTTCAAGGACATTATTGCTCACCCAGTTCTACAGAAAGTAACAAGGGGGCAGGGAGCATTTCATTGAAGTTGACAAATCCAAAGAGGGGAGAAAGATTGATCATTCCAGCAAGAGGAGATTATTTAACGGAATATCGTGCACATGGAAAGGATCAGACTGAAGTGACATCCCATTAATAACTTATAAAAGCATCTAATCATTTTGGGTTAATTTGGTATTCATTGTAAAAACATTCATCATGAACACTGAAGTCAATGACAGTAGCCAAGAAATTAATATGCCAGGGAAAGAAATTGCCTTATGTATCCTCAAATAATGGATGGAGCCAGTTTAGTGAGTGATTTACTAGCTCTACCAAGGATACCCTTCAAATTTAACAGAATACGTTATCACTTTATGACTCCCTGGGACTAAATCAGTTTAATATTCACTTGCACTCAAGCAAATAAACTGAGTTTTTGTAATTAACCTGAAAAGAAGGAGTAGAATTACAGAGCTACCTAATGATCATAGTTTAAGAACTAGGAAAATTGAGAAATGATTATCAGGGAAGTTTCCTTCTACCAGCAGGCCCTCTGAAGATACAGGGATTTCAAAACACAAAAACAGATTCATAAGTATGGGAGTGTGAAGGAAGCAAAGGAAACAATATAAATAGTCAATTTTGAGGCAGTGGAGATTTTTTAGTTAACTTTTGGAATGTTGTATGAATATAGGAGGGGGACATAGAAGAAAATTCATTATTATAATAAAATGAAAATGGACTTACAGGAAGATGGCAAAGTAGGGAGCTCTGGGACTCAGTCCTTCCACCAAAATGACTATTAAACAGGCAGAAACTGTCTGAAACAATGATTTTGAAACTCCAGAGGCCAAAAGAATACTATACAGCCTCCAGGAAAGAACAAGAGGAAGAGTCTGATAAATTATGATTAAGAACTATAAATTGCGGTCTTTGCATGGTGGCTACTGATGTCCATCCCCCACGCTTGCAGCAGGCCACTGTGTGGTCCAGTCACTGGCTAGATGCTGTTGACAGCAAGGGATGTAAAAATCCTATTCCCCAAGAACAGGGATGTGCACAGCTGATCACTGATCACAGATTTTGATTAGTGAAGTTGTATTGCTGGATCCTGGCTCTGGAAGCAGCTATTTCAACCCACCCCAGACAAAGGTGGCAGCTGTCACTGTTTCAACCCTCCCTGGAGAGGGGTAGAGGTGGTGGAGACTTAAAGATGCAGGGCTTCCTCAGGACTGCAGGAGAAATTTAGCTGAAGGCTGCATTTGCTGGCCAAGCCAAGAAAGCTCAGCTTTAGGGGGCTGTTGGAGAAGTTTTTGATACCCTTCCTGATCCTCTCCATAGGGCACTTTGGAGCCAGTCTGTGCCCCTTTTCTGGGTCCCTGGCCCTGTTTTGACTGGGAAAGACTAAAATGAGAAAGTCCTTCCTGGGGTTGCTCCTCCCAGAACCGCCCCCCCCCCCCACCAGATGAAAGCAGAGTGAGACAATGAAAGGAGTGTAAAAAACTATAGAGGTGGACAGTTGGGGAAGAGGTCTGCCAGCTTCAGATACCTGGAAGAGAGAGGTTTGCCCCCCTGGGAAACATGAGGGACAACCAAACTCCTGTAAACAGGGGAACTCCAAGATAACTAACAAGCAAAAGCCCAGAACAAGACAGAGATCAGTAAGGGAAACCCCTGCACAATGGGGTCTGCCTTGGACAGACCTTCCTGATAGGAGGGCTGAAGCTCAAGAAAGTCTCTGTCTTACCACCGGTGGTTTACAAAATCAGGACACAGACATCCCAGGGAGTTCACATTTTAAAATATTAAAATGTACAGTGTGCAGTGAGAGTACAAGACAAAGAAACAGAAAATAATGGCCCATCCAAAGGAAGAGGATAAAAATACAGAAAGCACCAAGGAAGAAGATGATAATGTGGACAAACCAAAAAAAGTCTTTCAAAAATGATCTTAAAAATGCTTAGGGAGATAAAGGAAAGTGCAAAGAAAGAACTACAGATGTCAGGAAAGCAATGAATGAATAATATGAGAGTCTTAAGTAAACAGATGAAAATTTTTAAAAAGAACCAAACAGAACTACTGGGAATTGAAGACCACAATAACTGAAATGAAAAATGCCCAGGAGGGTTTCAAAAGCAGAATGGAGCTGGTAGAAGAAGGAATCAGTGAACTTGAAGATAAGACACTTGAAATGAGTCAGGCTGAGGAGCAGAAACAAAAAAGAAGTGCTAAAAGTGAAAATAGTCTAAGACAGTTATTGGACACCATCAAGCACCCCAATGTATGCACTATGGGAGTCCCAGAAGGATAAAAGAGAGAAAGGAGCAGAAGGGATAATCAAAGAAATAATGACAGAGAACTTCCCAAACTTAGCAAAAGACATGAACATGCACATCAAAGAAGCTCAGAGGATATCAAACAGGATAAATATGAAGAAAAATACACCATGCTAAATGTTGATTACACTATCAAATGCAAAAGACAGGGAGAGAGTTCTGAAAGCTGCAAGAGAAAAGAAACATGTTACATACAAGCGAATCCCAAAAAGACTGAGTGCTGATTTTTCATCAGAAACCACGGAAACAAGAGGGCAGTGGGTTGAAATACTTAAAGTGCTGGAGAAAAGCAACTGCCAGTCAAGAATTTTATATTTGGTGAGACTCTTTTTAAAAAATGAGGGAGACATTAAGACATTCTCAGATAAACAAAAACTGAAGAAGTATAGTACATCACCACTAGACCTGCCCCACAAGCAATGCTAAGAGAATTCTTCAGACTGAAGTGAAAGTACAATAGACAGTGGTTCAAAGCAGCATAAAGAAATAAAGACTTGTAGTAAAGGTAACCATTTGGTTAACTATAAATGCCAGTATTATTGTAGTGTATTGTTTGGTAAGTCCACTCCTTACTTCCTACCAATGCTAAAATACAAATGAATAAAAAGTAATGATAAATCTATCTTTTTGGACATACAATGTACAAAGATATAAGTGGGAACAAGCACAAAAAAAAATGATGAGGGGGGACAGAGAGGTATAGGAGAAGTATTGTGCATGCTACTGAAGTTAAGGTGGAATCAAACCGAATATAACTGTTATTTTTTAGGAGGTTAAACTTTAACCGTATGGTAACCACAAGGAAAACAGATGAAAAATATATCCAGATTGAAATGAGAAGGCAGTCAATATAGTGCAAACAATATAGAAAATAAATATAAAAATAGGCTTTAAATGGAAGGGAGGGGCAAAATAGGCATAAGATTTATAAAGGCTAAATGGCAAAGTGGCAGAAGAAAGACCTCTATTATCAGTAGTGACTTTAAATGTAAATAAATTAAACTCTCCAGTCAAAAGGCAGAGATTTGCAGGTGGATTAAAAAAGTATGACCAAACTATATGCTATCTGCAAGAGACTCACCTTAAAGTCAAAGATATAAGTAGGTTGATGGTGAAAGGATGGAAAAAAGTATACCATGCAAGAAGTAACCAAAAGAGAGCTGGGGTAAGCTATACTATATCAGATGAAATAAACTTTTAGTCAAAACAGTTATGAGTGACAAAGATAGTGATACAGATAAAGGGGACAATTCAATAGAGAGATATAACAATTATAAATATATATGCACCTAACAGCAAGCCCCAAAATATATGAAGCAAATACTGACAGATTTGAAGGGGGAATTTGATGGTTCTACATTAATAGTAGGAGATTTTAACACACCACTCTCAATAAAGGATAGAACTTCTGGTGAAAAGATCAGTAAGGAAGTATGGGACTTGATTGATACATTAAACCAATTAGACCTAGCAAACATACATACAACACTGTATCCAACAAAACCAAGATACACATTCTTCTTGACTGCATATAGACTCAGGAGAGACTATATCTTAGGTCACAAAACAAGTCTCAATACATTGAAAAATATTGAAATAATGCATTGTATTTTTTCCAACCACAATGGAGTGAAACTAGAAATTAATAACAGAGGGAGAAAGGGAAGATTCACAAATACATGGAAATTAAACAACACACTCTTAAACAACTAATGGGTTAAAGAAGAAATCAGAAGCAAAATTAGGAAATATCTTGAGGCAAATGAAAATGAAAATACTACATATTGAAACTTATAGGATGCAGTGAAGGCAGTTCTGAGAGGGAATTTATAGCTCTAACTGCTTACATGAAAAAAGAAGAAAGACTTCATATCAGAGACCTAACCTCAAAATTGGAAGAACTAGAAAAAGAAGAGCAAACTCAATCCAAAGGAAGTAGAAGGAAGGAAATAACAAAGATTAGAGCAGAGATAAATGAAATAGAAAACAAAACAAAACAAAAAAAATAGAGAAAAATCAACAAAACCAAAAGTTGGTTCCTTGAAAAGATCAACAAAATCAACAAACCTTTAGCTAGACTGACAAAGAAAAAAGAAAGAGGATACAAATACCAAAAATCAGTGGCATAAAGGGGAACATTAGTACCAACCCCATTAAAATAAAAAGGACTAAAAGTAGGTACTATGAACAACTGTATACCAGTAAAGAAGATAACTTAGGTGAAATGGACAAATTCTTAGAAACACACAAACTACCTACATTGACTCAAGAAGAAATAGAAGATCTCAACAAACCAATTACTGGTAATGAAATTTAATCAGAAATCAAAAATCTTCCAACAAAGAAAAGCCCAGGACCAGATCATTTCACAGGAGTATTCTACCAAACTTTACAAGAAGACTGAAATCTAATTCTGCTCAACATCTTCCAAAAAGTTGAAGAGAAGGAAACACTCCTTAACTCACTCTACGAGGCCAACATCACCCTAATACCAAAACCAGATAAAGATACCACAAGAAAAGAAAGCCACAGACCAATAGCTCTTATGAATATAGATGCAAAAATTCTCAACAAAATACTAGCAAACCAAATCCAACAGTATTTTAAAGGAATTATAGACCCTGATGAAGTGGGATTTATCTCTGGTATGCATAGTTAAAGATAAGAAAATCAATTCATGTAGTATACCACATTAACAGAATGAAGGAAAAACCCATGTGATCATCTCAGTGGATGCCAAAAAGGCATTTGACAAAATACAGCACCCATTTGTGATAAAAACACTTAGAACACTAGAAATAGAAGGAACCCTCCTCATGATCAAGGGCATGTATGAAAAGCCCACAGCTACCATCACGCTTAAGGTGAAAGACTAAAAGCTTTTTAAGATCAGGAGCAAGATAAGGATACCCACTGTTACTGTTATTCAATATTGTACTGGAAGTTCTAGCCAGAGCAATTAGGCAAGAAAAAGAAATAAAAGATAACCAGTTTGGAAAGGAAGAAGTAAAACTTTTCATATTTGCGGATGATGTGATCCTATATACAAAAAAATCCTGAAAAATCCACATCAAAGCTCCTAGAACTAATAAATGAATTCAGCAAAGTGGCAGGGTACAAGATCAACACACCCAAAAATCAGAAGTGTTTCTATACATAAGCAATGAACAATAGGAATAAGAAATAGAGGAAAAAAATCATGTTCATAAAAGCAATTAAAAGAATCAAATATCTAGGAATAAATCTAACCAAGACCTTGTACACAGAAAACTATAAAACTTTGCTATAAAAGAAATTAGAGAAGACCTAAATAAATGGAAAGATTTTCTGTGTTCATGGATTAGAAGACTAAATATCATTAAGATGTCAATACTACCCAAAGCAATTTATAGATTCAATGGAATCCCAATCAAAATTCCAACAACCTTCTTTGCAGAAATGGAAAAGCCAGTCATCAAATTTACATGGGAAAGTAAGGGGCCCCAAATAGCTAAAGCCATCTTGAAAAAGAAGAATGAAGTTGGAGGACTCACACTTCCCACCAATCTTCAAACTTACTACAAAGCCAGAGTAATGTAAACAGCATGGTATTGGCACAAGGAGACACATAGATCAATGAAATAAGATTCAGGGCTCAGAAGTCAACCCTCATATTTATGGCCAACTGGGTTTTGACAAGGCAGCAAAGACTACTCAATTGGTAAAGAATAGTCTCTTCAACAAATGGTGCTGGGAAAACTGGATATCCATTTGCAACAAAAAGAAGAAGGACTCCTACCTCACACTGCATACAAAAATCAACTCAAAATGGATCAAAGACCTAAATACAAGAGCTAGAACTATCAAACTTCTAGACAAAAACATAGGGAAGCATCTTCAGGACATTGTGTTAGGCAATGGTTTCTTAGACTTTACACCCAAAGCATAAGCAACAAAAGAAAAAATAGAAAATGGAAACTTATTGAAATAAAACACTTTTTGTTCCTCCATGGACTTTGTCTTGAAAGTGAAAAGATAGCCTACACAATGGGAGAAAATATTTGGAAACTGCATATCCAATAAATGATTAACATCTATTATATATATATATATAAAGAAATCCTTCAACTTAACAACAAAAAGACAAACAACCCAGTGAAAAAATGGGCAAAAGACTTGAACAGACATCTCTCCAAAGAAGATATAAAAATGGCCAGAAAGCACATGAAAAGATGCTCAACATCATTAGCCATTAGGAAAATGCAAATCAAAACCATAATAAGATACCATTTCACACCCATTGAATGGCTGCATTTACAAAACAGAAAATAGTAAGTGTTGGAGAGGATGCAGAGATATAGGAACACTCGTTCATTGCTGGTGGCAACGTAAAATGGTACAGCCACTGTGGAAGACAGTTGGGCAGTTCCTCAGAATGCTAAATATAGAACTACCATATGACCCAGTGATCCCACTACTGGGTATATACTCAAAAGAATTGAAAGCAGGTGCTTGAACAGATATTTGCATACCAATGTTCATAGTAGTAATATTCGTAATTCCCAAAAGATGGAAGCAACCCAAATGTCCATCAACTGATGAATGGATAAATACAATGCAGTATTTACATACACTGGAATCTTATTCACCCATAAACAGGAATAAAGTCCTGATACATGTGAAAACACTGATGAACCTTGAAGACACTATATTGAGTGAAATAAGCCAGACACAAAAAAGACAAATATTGTATGATCTCACTGATTTGAAACAGTTAGAATAAGCTAACTCATAGAGTTAGAACCTAGAATATAGATTACCAGGGATGGGGTGGAGACAGGGAATGGGAAGTTAAGGTTTACAATGTACAAGGTTCCTATTTGGAACAATGGAAAGGTTTTGGTAATGGATGGTGGCAATGGTTGCACAACATTGTGAACATAATTAACAGCACTGAAATATATATCTGAATGTGGTTAAAAGGGGGACTAGGTTGTAATATGGACTTTAACTAACAGTACAACTATAAAAATGTGCTATCATTAGTTGTAACATATGTTCCACACCAATTCAGGGTGTTGGTGGTGAGGTGGTATATGCAAATCCTGTATTTTATGCGTAATTGTTCTGTAAACTCACAACTTCTCTAATAAAGGGAAAAATATGAAAATAAATATTGAGTCACAAGATGCATAAAGATGTTCCTACATTTTAGCACAGAAATCCCTTTCCTGAGAACATTGCCTAAAGAAAATATTAAAGAGACACCAAAGCTATATAAACAGACAAATTCAGCACACTGTTATCTATAATAATAATTTTTAGGGCTGGAAATATCGTAAGTGTTTATAGAAGATCACTGTAGGAAATTATGGTGCATTGAAAGGATGAGCTATTTTACAACCATTAAAAATTATTATAGGGAAGACTGAATAGGAACATGGGAAGTAGATCATCTATTAAATAAATAATTTTAAAAATAAAAATAAGGCGTCTAGTATACGTTGCATGTGGGGAGAGATTGGAAAGTAATAAATTAGTTAAATAATTATTTTGACCTGGGGACACTGGATATTTTCCCCCTTTTAAGTTTATTTTTATATTCAGCAATAAAACATATTCAATAAAAATTGAAAAGAAAAGAAAACTTACTGTCAAAGCAGGAGGTTTATGAATTCAGCTCAATAGATATGTTATCAACAGTTTTTATGGGTAAAGGACAATCCTTTTTGTTAGGAGGATACCGACATAAATAAGCCGTCCTTGCCCCCAAGGATATTACAGACCTTTAATTCTGTTGGTTTCAAGGCAGGGTCTGGATGTGTCCTACCTTCTGAGCTCTTTTACAAACCCTTAAGAGATATTTCCTGGAACTCTCTTTTAACCCAAAGCAAAATTAAGAAAAAGATGGGTTTAGGGTTGAAAACAGAACCCAATCTAGTTGTGCACATTGGTCTGTGGGATAAACAAAGGTCTATCATCAGAGCTTCCTTAATGCAATTGTGATTGAAACAGCATACTTTTTGCTTATGAAGAATCTAATTTATAAGGGTGTCCCCTTCAGCTGTGCAATATTAGGTTAGAGAATTTAAGGATATCTATCAAATAGAATTTAAAAGCAGGACCAGAGTTCTACATTAAGAAAGAGTACACTTAATGATAGATTCTTTAGATAATGTAACAAGGCAATCATAAATAATAACCTTTTTAGACATTAGATGGGGGCAGGGGGGGCCACAGTTATAACTGCTGTCATGGGCAAACCCATTGTTTTCCATCACGTGAGAGAGCAGGATACGGACATTTGGAGATTTTTCCAGTAGCCTGAAGGGTAATCTACACTATTTGTGCTGGTAAGAATTCTTCTTAGTGCACATAATGGGCTTTTGTAGACTACTAATGGAATTCTCCCATTTGGATGGAGGAAACACCTCTTCATAATAATTCCTAAAATGTTTCACAGTTGGAAAATATCAAAGTAATGGCTCCATCTCCTTGTATATGCAGAAGAACCGTGACCTTTCTTCCTCTAAACTGCTATAATATTGTCAGTCCCACTTATTGGAGCAGTTAATCTTATGCTTCTTTGTTTTATTATTCAACTATTTCACTTTTGAATAACTTTTTTTCCCAGACCAAATGTAAGCTGTTCAAGGACGAATGTTTTTCATTACATTTTTATTTTCTACAGTCCTTTGCTCTGTATTGGATAGAGTGAAGGTTCTCAACAAATACTTGTTAAGTGAATGATAGTCAAAAGGGAAAGTAAAATTAATGTCATATTTATGACCACAAAGCCACAAAAGTAAAGGAAATTGGATAAACTTGATATTATAGCCTAAAAATTTAAGATTTAACAATTTGTTTGATGCTTAATTAACTGGGTAGTTCAGGTTATGCACAGCACAAAAAAAAAAAAAAAGAAATTCTGAATTTTTGAATCAGAAATTTTTATTCAAATATTTGTTATAGCCTGAAAGGTCTTAGGACAAAGAAGTGAGATTTCGCTGTTAAAACTTGTCACGAACAAGCAGAACTGAGCAGAACAGAGCATCATAAATCCTCGGCCTCCCAAAGGAATTTCGAGGATAAAAACACCCTCATTCTTGTTCCACCAAGACCCAAAAGGTGCTTTCATTCTTTTCAAATTGGGAGGGAACCGTGGTTTGTGCTGCTCATTCACCACCCATTTCAGAATTGAGATTATCCCTCAGAATAACCTGCGAAGGTCTTCATGTTTATTGTGTGGATTGTCAAACAAAATAGAGACAAGTAGGTCCCAGGAAGGAAGATATTTAGGTCACTTAAAGCAAGATGGTTCCAAGAACTTTAGGAGACATTATGGCAGCATCCAAGTCAATTATTTGCAAATTGATTCCTCCTGTCTTTTCTTAAAATCAGACTTCAGGAGACTCCTTCTTTACAATATTTTGTTAGCCCTTGATGAGGTGATCATAAACATCTGAAAGTAACAATACTTTTTTAAAGAACCTCTCCTGATGCAGATGTTTTTCTACCCTTTGGCCTGGTTATTCTCACAACCCATGAGGTTTTTTTATTTTACTTCCCCAACTCCGGAGTGTGGAGTGTCATGGGTGTCTTACTCATGGTGGAACAGTGATATGTCAGCATAAATAATTAACGAGTCAATTTAAACTACAGATCCAGTGTTATTTATTTTATGCTGTGCTTATTTTTATGTGTATCATTGCTAAAATCTAGTCCAGCTATTTCCACTATAAAGAATAATTAGTGAATTGATTTTTCTGTTTGTTCCTCAATTCAAAAACCTAATCATTTATCTGAATGGTTTTAGTTTTTACTATAATGGCCCTGATGCTCATTGACAGATGACGTTATATTTTGGTTCTTCAGTTAGGCCTGATTAAACAATGTGAATTGTATGTATGGGTAAGCTGGGTCCAGGCAAACACTTATTTGACATTGCCCGCAGACTGTCCCTTATCTGCCTCTCTAGTCTCAATCTTTCCCCTGGGGTCCATGCCCACCAGTAGAAGGCCTTCTGTGCAGCTCCACATTGGCTTCCCATAAGTACCTCAGACTCAGTTTATCCATAAATTGAACTCACCATTGTTTCCACCAAACCTTCAATGACTCTTCTTGCAATAATCACTACTCTATGAATGGCATCACCATCTCCTCAGTTGCCCAAGCCCAAAACCTGGCATTCTTGACTCCTCTCCTTTCCTCCTCCCTCACTAGATCCATCAAGTTCTACAGAGTCCACATTCTTCATATGTTTAAAACACATCCTCTTCTCTCCATTCCCATTGTTGTTATGTTAGGCCGCCATCATCTCGCACCTGGATTCCAGTAATAACTGCCTACTGGGCCTCTCTACCCCTAACCTTCCCTATTCCTCCGTGTTCTCCCTTCTGTTGCTGAGCGATTTCCCTAAAATGCGAATATGATCATGCCAGTTTTCAATTTTCCATTGTTTTGTGTTGCCTTTAGGGTGAAGCCCAAACTCTATAACATGCTTTGCAAAGCCCTTGTGCTCTCACTTACCTCTCCAGCCACCCTGTCTCTCCCAGGCTGAGGTCCAGCCATAATGAAGCATATCCAGTTCCCCAACTGCCCACTCTCTGTCTCACGTCTGGGCCTTTGCACATGCTGTTCCTTGACTCTAGAACACACTTTTAATCTCCACTCCCTCCTCCTCAACCTCCAACCTCCTTTGCTTGGTTAAAAGCCACGTCACCTTTCATATTTCAGCTTAAACCTCCCAACCTTCAGGAAATTTTCCTAGCTCCTCATCCTACAACCCATGTTGAGCTAGAGACCCTTCTATATTCTCCTTCCATTGTGTCTGTACCATTATCATTACACTTATCACACTGTATTGCTATATCCTGTTTACTTACTTTTTTTCCTCAGCAGACTAGAAGTTCCTTAAGAACCTGTACCTTCTCCTGTTCACTAATGTGAATTCACTCATTCACCAATAGTCAGCCCCTGTTATACACTTAATTATTAGTAAGCATTGAGTAAGTATTCAAAGGCTAAATGAGTGACTTAATCAGTCAAGACATATTATTTACCCAAGGCAGAAAACAATTACCTTTTCCTCATAAAACCCAGAATCATTTGTGATATTTTTGTCTGTATTTTCATATTTTGTAGAACTTAGCTGACCTGCTATCTCAGGACATAACTTCCCTTAAATGTTAACCTTTTCTCAACCTTTTCAGCCTCTAGATGAATCATAATTATCCATGATATCATATTAAACTCAGGCTCAGCCAAATTCCAGTAACTCTCTGATACATACACACACACACACACACACACACACACACACACACAAATTATATATATAATAACATGTATTTATTTAATTAAGCTAATTTTCTCTATAGCCATAGAAGCTCCCTACTTTTTAAATTAACCAAGGGATTGAACATTTAATGGAACATGAGGCATCAAAAAGTCATCTAAAGTCACTGCTCTCTATTTCCTCTAAATCTAATCACCACAGGACAAAGTTCCTGGTGGACATGCTTAGTGAATTCTGTTTTTTAAATTTCCTGTGTATTACTGCATTACAAGATCAGCTGGCTGCACTATCTCTGTACTCAAAAGCTCAGAATAATAAAAGAATGAATTACTCAATGAAAAAGTAAAATAATATCTAGTGTAGGCTGATGAAGCATAACAGAACATTGTCATACCACATCTCATTGTTACATAGAGTTAGCCATCTCCCCACATCCTAGCTAAATCATATCTCTAACAGTAAATCTGTGTAATAACAGAGCCAGCCTGACAAGCAGCTGTTAGTCCTGCCTTTTACCTCCTGTGTCATAAAGATATGTGCCAATGTATTTGTAATTTCCCAATGAGGTGGAAGAGTCTGTAAATCCTTTCTTCCAGTAATGCTAAAATTTTATGTGCCAAGGGTTCAACAGCCTGGTACACATTTAGTGAAATAAAAGGCTCATGGGGGTAGAAGATTGTTTGGACTAATGGTTCTTGACCAGCGGTACTTCAGCTTTTAAAAATGCCAATGCCTTGGCTCCATGCCCAGGGATTCAGGTTGAACTGGGCCAGGGTGGGTCCAGACAACTGTATATTTTGAAGCAACGCAGGTGCTTCTGTTGTGCAGACAAATTTGAGACCCACTCCTTTAGATGCCTGAATAAGGCCAAGGGACCATAGCGCTTCATGATCACAATTCCAACTTTGTGACAAAACAAGGAATCTGTGAGATTATGTTTGTAACCATCAGGATTATAACAAGAGGGTGTTACCTGTAAAGTTGCCCGTCTTTAAAATGTTCCCAGGGATACCTTTTATCCAAAAAGGCAGCTGTACTCCATTAGATCAGCAAGCACTTCAGGTTGCTGCCAATAGCACTGCAGATTAGATGGACTGGAGCCAGTCAATTTAATTCAATTCAAATTGAAGATCAGGACGTTGCAATATTGTTTTGCATTCTTTTTCTTCTTGGCAAGGAGTCATTGCCTACATTGATAGATGTTTTATGAAATATTAATCGTTTTCATGTGATTTTTCTCGGGTCAAAACTTAAGCAATGAAATATACTAACAAGGCAGCCTCATATAATAGAAGACCTGAGTTTCAGAGAACGAGTTGTCACTGCTTGGCTGCGTGGGTTGGGACATAACAGCTACCCTTTATGTAGCGCTTACCATGTGTCAGTCACTGTGCTAGGCACTTTATACATATTGTCTCTTTCTCTCACAATATCTCCCCAAGGTCACATGTTAGTGAAAATGATGGAACTGAAAACCAAGCCCTAATGTCCTATATAATTTTCCCTGTGTCCCAAACTGAAAACTAGAATAACATATCAAGACTAAATAAGTTAATATCTATAGAAAGTCTTTGAAAATCTCTTAAATACCCTACCAATACTAACTGCTATTTATACTATGAATGGTGGTATTTATATTCAAGGCCATCAGTAAGTACATATTTCTGCAATATATAGAAACTGGATGTCTCCTGATCTAGCCTCTGATGTAATTAATCTAACACCCTTATCTTTCTCCCTACTCCCACTGAGCATCCTAAAAGGAAATGAAATATTTGCCTGACTGTGATATTTCCATCTGAAATCTTTGCAGGTTCCATAAATGAGCTGTCAAGTCCCAGCCACAGCAGATGCTAAACCTCAATTGGAATAAAATTTTCCTCCTATGGAGACTGGACCATTGGTTTAGTACAGTGTTTCTCAAATTTGAACTTAAAAAACAAAAGGAAAATTTTTAAAATAAAATTTTAAGTGTCTCCTTCTCCAAGGGGTGACCTAAACATGATTTTTTTAAAAGTTTTCTACATTCCCCCTTGTTTTAGATGCACTTTTATATGTTAAGGAAGCATTTAATTAAGAAAACAAAAGAATACATATAAAACACATATGAAATGTAAAAATATTAAAATTAACACCTACTCAATGTGAAAAATAAATTACCAGACTTCTGCAAACCAACCAACCCCATTCATATTCTCCTTTCCACCACAGTAACTGCTGTTCTGAATTTTCTTTATGCCTCCCTGCTGTTTTACAAAAATAGTTTTACCACTTATTTGTGAATCCCTAAACAATGTATGTTTTATGGAACCTATGTAATTGTTAATTATACTGTGTATATGTGTGTGTGTATTTCTGCTACTTGCTTTTTGCAGTCAACATGGTTTGTGATATTCATGGATGTTGAATCTTCTTCAATACAATATAGTAGTCCATTATACAAATATATCACAATGTGTTTATCCAGTCCCCATCCATGGATACGTAGGCTATTTATCGTTGTTTTTTTTTTAATTCACACTGTTATATACATTTTTGCTCATGTTTCTTAGTGCACATGTACCAAAGTTACTGTAGGTTTTAATTATATATTTGATTACTAGCGAGTCAAGCATCTTTTCATAAGTGTATTTATGACTTATGTTACAAATTCTGTAAAATGTCTGTTTATGACTTTTACCTGTTTTTCTCTGGGGTTGTTTGTCACTTTCTTATTGATTTGTAGAAATTGTTTATATATTTTGGCTCCTAATCATTTGTCAGTTATATTATTGCCATTATCTTCTCCCAGTTTACAGCTTGTCTTTGCACTATCGGTTTGATACACTTTGGTAGGAAATGTGTTGATTTCGGTGAAATCAAATTTATCCATTTATGGTTTGCATTTTTTATGTTTTTTAGAGAAATTCTTCCCTACCATGAAGACATAAAAATATTCTCCTTTATTATTTTCTAATAGCTTTAAAATTTCATCTCTCATAATTATGCTCTTAATCCAGCTACAACAGATTTGGGGTAGGGTGTGAAGCATACTTACAATTATTTTTCCATAGGAATAACCAATTGTCCCAGAACCATTTAGTGAAAAAGTCCTTCTTTTCTTATTATTGTTCAGGATTGCCTCTATCAATTTTCCCTTTATGTATTGGTTTGGTTTGGGAGCCTCTATTATGTTCCATTGGTTTGACATTTGGTGCAGCTATGTTGTTCTTCCAGTGTCTTGACTATCTTTGGCCCTTTGCACACACACACACACACACACACACACGTGCACAAATTTTAGAATAAGTTTGTTGGGTCCTTCTATTAAAAACACTTTTGAGAAGTGAGTTGGATTCTAAGTAAATTTTGACATAAGTTTAGAGAGAATTTTTAACCTTCTGCTATTCAGTCTTCTAAAACATGGTTTTGTTCCCAATTTATTTACTTTAAAAAATGTTTTCCACTAAAGTTTAAAAATTTTCTCCATTTGGATTTATTCCTAGTTGTTGGATATTTTTGAAACTATTGTATATGTTTTGTTTCTTAAAAATATATTTTTTCTAATTGATTTTTGCTGGGGAATAGAATTGCAGTTGTATCCAGCATCCTTGCTAAACTCATTTAATTCCAATAATTTATCTGTGGTTTCTTTTGGAATTTGTATTTAGACAATCATAACCTTATGCAAATAATGACCAATTTATTTCTTCCTTTCTAATCCTTAACTTCCTGTCATACTTTCTCTAGAGCCACTGATACTTTGTTGAATACAGTGATAATAGTGGGAATCCTTGTATCTGATCAAAAAAGAAATGCTTTCAACTTTTCACCATTTAGTTTGAAGTTGCTGTAGTTTTTTTGGTAGATGTCCTCAATCAGATTAAGAACATTATTTCTATTTCGGGTTGGCTCTGGGTTTTGGTTTTCTTTGCTTTGATTTTGTTGTTGCTGTTATTGTTTGTGTTCTATTTTTCTTTGTTTTGAATGGATTTTGAATTTTATGAAAAGCAACTGCTTTTCTGCATCTATTGATACGATCATGTGGTATTTCTCCTTTTGTCTGGCAGTGGGGCAAACTGTAGTGATCACCATAAAACCAGTCTTACATTACTGGATAACTCCATTTGGCCATGTTGTAGTTTCTGTTTTGATTACATTGATGGATTTTTAAACTATTATTTTATTTAGGATTTTTTCATCTATATTCATGAGTGAAATTGATCTGCCGGTGTGGTTAATTACGTTATTAAATTTGACTTAAATTACTTTATTAAAAAGGTACTTAAAAAGTACAAACAGAAAGCTATGTATAAACTTATGTAACTATAAAAAATGTAATTTATCAGTGAACTTCAACAGATCTATAAAACCAACAAATTTAAAAGCAATAATATCAATTTATAGTATTGATGGTGTATAGAAACCATATAGCAATTGAAACATGTTTATAGTACTGACTGTTCCTATTTTATTCTGTATGCCTGTGTTATGATGTGCCACGTCATGATTCAATTTTTCACAATTTTTCTTTATTTGATGTACTTGGAAGCCTTCTTTGGAACAATACAGCATGATGTTCTTTTTACTTTGCTTGGCAGGAGTGCATCATTTACATATCAAATGCACTTTTATTCTCTTCTCACTGGCCCAGGAACAACTAAAGTACTATCCCTTTGCACCAGTGTGCTTATACACATAAACTCAGCAACTAAAATTAGAGAAGAGGACCAGGTTATTATATGGTCATCCAGGTGGTCCAGACTATTATTAAAATGAAAATAAAAAAACTTTAAAAATCTTTTAAAAGAACATATGTATGTTATATACATACTATGGAAAAAAACATATATCCTCAGATTCCTAGGTTCTTGGAACCCAGTTTGAGAAACATCCATCCAGAGGTTTTTATTCAGAAGGAACCATTAGTAGGATTTTTTAGACAGCCTTTCAACAAATGTTAGCCTCCACTGGGAACAACATTGATGATAAATATATAAATAGAACCTAGGTGAATAGTAAGAAGTGTTTTAGAAAAGTCCCTCTTGACCTAGGGGAGAAGCTCCTGGAAAATTCATCTAAGAGTTGACTTCAGACTTTAGAGCTTTTACACTGACTTTTAGTAACTGGCTTTCCATGATCAGCTGAAAAGAAGAGTGAACTATTTCGGTGGAAACATGGTGATATCATAACCTAATTGAGGTCTAGTTTTCCAGGTAGAGCTATCTCAGCCCAAAGGTTGAAGAGGAAATAATCCTACCAACTGGGGCTGACAGGTGTAGGGGCTCCTAGGTACAGAGTTAACACCAGCCCACCTCCTCCACCACCTCAATGACGAAATGACTAGGACTGATCTTTCTCCTTTGAGCTCTCCACACACCCTACAGACAGCCCTTTGGTTGTTTTCCCCCTTTAAGGATGCCTTTACTCCCCTTTTAACCCGATTCACAATATGTGAAAATGTTGAGGACCAAAGCCCCTGATTTCATTTGCTCTGATCTCTTCACCCACCTTTCATTCAGTGAGTATTTGCATGCTTTCTCTAGGCCAGGCAATTCTTTGTCTTACAGATCACCCTGCTCTGAGTGTCCCTGGGTGATTCAACCATTTCACATTGTTTACACCTAATGAGTTAAGAGGTATGTTAAATGAGTTAATGGTAAAATCCAGAACACGTTTTAGGTTTTCCTTTCAACAGACACGGTCTTTATTAGGCCGAAAAGATTGCTTTCTTAGGTTCCCCTGCGACAAGCAACTTTACGAGTGTTTGGAAGCAATGCAAACACTTTGCTGAGAGTGACCATCTCCCTGTAACTATGTAACTTACACTATGTGACAGTGTGATTGTGAAAACCTTGTGGCTCACACTCCCTTTATCCAGTATATGGACATATGAGTAGAAAAATGGGGAGAAAAATTAAATGAAAAATAAGGCGGTATGGGGGGGATGGGATGTTTATTTACTTTTATTTTTATTTTTATTTTTATTTTTTTTGGAGTAATGAAAAATGCAAAAATTGATTGTGGTGATTAATGCACAACTATATAATGATACTGTGTGAACAACAGTACACTGTGGATGATTGTATGGTATGTGACTATATCTCAATAAAAATTAAATAAAAAAAACCATGACAAAGGAATTGACTGAAAGAAAAAAAAAATTAAGTAGATAATAGTACCAGCAGTACCCAAAATTGTAACAAATCATGAAGGTGGTTGATGATAAACCCACCATTGAGAGATACTTCTATAAAAAGAACCCATATTTTGAATCAGCAAAAGCTGAATTGAAACCCTTACAGGATTGTATGATTTGTATGACTGTAACTGAGAAGTTAGGATTTAACAAATGATTATGATTACTGAATCATTCTGTAGATATTTCTTTTATACCTTCCAGTATAATAGAATAGCCAGAGAGAGATGCCTAAAATTTCTGATCTGTAATCCAGCTGCCTCGATCTCTGATCTTGTCATTGTAGAAACCTTGTGACTGACCCCAACTTGTACCCCCTTATCCTGTTTTTCAACCTTGGAGTCTTATGGTTACTAAAGACAGCCCCTAATGTTTATTAATGAAGTGCCTTAAGTCAGCCCAGAACAAACCCACTCTCATTCCAAAACTATCTTGCTAGATGGAGCTGGACCTAACAAAAATTGACCCACCTGACATGGGCAGTAGCTTAAACTTTAACCTATAAGTGACCTACACCTCATTATAATACTAAAAATCATGCCCATCATCATATTAAGGCTGCCATTTTCTTACATATGTTTCATGACTAAGCATGTAATTAATCTGCGTATGCTCAATAATTCGATCATCTCTAACCTCGTTATCTCAAGCCATTGTGCTCATTATCCTAAAACCTACCCATCTTTTAATACTATAAAACTGTCAGAGTTAGTGCAGTTCAGGGAGACAGATTATTAGGCCAATAGGTCCTCTGATCTCCTGCTTTGCACTTAGCAATAAATTATTTCTCTCTTTGAAACCCTGGTGTCTCAGGAATTGGTCATTTGAGGACATTGGGCAGAGAACCCACCACTTTGATCAGTATCATGACCCCTCTGAGTATCACTGTCTTCATCTATAAACAATGTAAAAATACCTCACAGGGATGCTGTGCAAAAATTGACAGGTATTACTTGCTGTTGTAAATCACAGTTCCCTTCCTTGACCACGGTTGTAACAGAATTCTATTATCTTGAATCTGGACCCAAAATAAAATAATTTTTACTCCAAAAGTGAGAAAATTACAAAATGGAAAAGCATGGACTTTGGAGAAAGGTAACCCTGTTAGCTCTTGATCTTGAACTTTTTTGAGTCAATTTCCCCTCCATATAATGGGGATAATTGACACCTACTTTTCATAATTATAAGCAGAATCAGAGGTAATATATATTATCACATAGTTGTGGCCCCTAGTAAGCACTCAATTAAAAATAACTGTATTTTTTGATTCATGTTTGAGAATTATTATGATTTCCCTACCTGCTATGCTAGCCTTCTTTTTCTTTTAAGTATCATCATTATCATAAAATAGCTTTCAGCCTTTGGGGCAGGGCAAGAGGGTCATTTAAAAAAATATTTGGGGTCACGAAGTAACAAGATGTTTAGGGGTCATTCTCCGGGGCTTTGAGAATCTGAGTTTTCCGGTTATAATTTATGTGAGTCAAGTGTAACTACAGACTCTAAGAGACATGTTCACCTCATTAATTAAATGAGTCATGGCATTTAATGTATACATCTACTCATCATCCTTTTCTCCTCATGGTACTTTTATTTGAAAACTGTTCCTCATCTATTTTTCCACTGATAGTTATACTCTGCCCTTAGAAGAGGCCTTTTTAAGGATTACAGGATGGTAATTTGACTCCTCTAAATGGAATTTTTATAAGGCAATAGCCTCTAAATTTAATGTGAATTTTAGTATAACTGTTCCATTGCAATTGCAATAATGTACAAGTTTCTAATAAGGGAAAGCAAATACTGAAGAGGCCGCGAAGGAAGATCCTCACTGATGATGATATCATTAGTCCCTTCCAAGTCACATTTTCATAACACAGTGATATTATGCAGCTTGACTGTCTTCCAATATTATAAGGAGTTTGAAATTTTGCTTTATTAGCATTTGCATTTTGCTAAAATTTTGGAGTGCACTGATTTTCCAGAAGTGGTAATTACCAAGCTTACAGCAGTAGGTTGGCTGCATATCAAAATATTTCATCACATGCTCCCTACTGAGTTAAAAGATGTCCTCATTTAGCCCAGACACCCAGATGGGTAGGACGCTCCCTGGCCAGTCCTGCTCACAGCCTTGAGGGTCTCTTCTGAACAAGACTAAGTCCAAGACTTCCAGTAGGACTATTCTCCTAAAAGAGTTAATGCTGCATCTGTCTTTAAGTGAAATCAGTTCATGGGTGCAAATACCCGATGTGTGACATCAGATAACCACAGCATCCCCTGGCCACCTCTCCCACCCCACAGCTCCAGGCACAGAGCTCCCTGACAGGCATGTGGCTCCTTTTGAGTCTGCAGGTCCTAGAAGGTTCTGTCTAAGCCTAAGTGAAAACAGAGGGACTCTCCTAAGATCAACCCTCCTGGTTGTTATAATGACTAACACACATATGGGCATGAAGGTTCATAGACTTATATATACATGTCCATATAAGAAGACACAGGGAGTTTGGCATATATGTAAGTAATTTGGATTAAATTAGCAATTTACAGCATTGACCATACCACGAGTTTTCAATGCTTGTCATAAATAGTGAAAAGCAGCTTCTGTTTGCTCAAGGCCCTGCATAGCCCTCCCATCAAACAGTCACCTAAACCTGGGATGACCAACGATCCCAGTGTTCCTGGGACTGGGGGTTTCCCAAGACCTTGAATGCTAATACTGGACAGTCCCAGGCACACCAGGACAGTTGCTCACTCTACCTGCAATTCTCTATAGGCTTTCAGGCCACCTCCCTTTCCTTGCACCTCAGCTCATAAGATTTAAAATCTCCTATTCCCTTTCCCCAAGCACACTCACTCAACATATATACGAGTCCTGTCCAATTGCTAATCCTAATCTTCGGAATCAATTAATTAATCTCTTCCCCCACCTTCTCCCAGGGTGCCTAAAAAACTGAGATTTGTAACCTTGAGCCACATGTTGGAAGGTTATAGCTTCTACTTTGTTCTTAAAATAGAACCTGTGTCTGTGGTCAGAGAGTAATATTTGAAAAAAGGATAGGGGGTGAAATGGCATCAAATTACAGGAGATTTCTGCTGGGGGGGGGGCTGACATTTGGAGATTTTTGAAGTCTAGAAGAAAGCATAGTGCCTTAGGCTCTGTGTAGAAGCTACAACAATGACCTGTTTTGTTTTATGTTGAAAGATTTGGCAAGAGTTTCAGGAGCCTTAAGACAGTCCATAACCTTGGCGCTCTGGCCTCCAGAAGAAGTGTAGCTGTGGCAGAGAACTAGATAGGGCTGTTAGGACACCAGGTCAGGGATTATGAACCCAAACAGTCAAACCAATAATATGAGCCCCGTGGTTTGCCCAGCGCTGTACTGGAGATCGTAGCAGATAAAGAAAAAAAGAAAAAAATGAAGACATCACCATGGCCTAAAGGAAATTCATATTTAGGTAAGACATACAATAAATAAATCTATGAAAGTTATTACAGCATGTTGGAAACCAAAGAGTCCCTTCCCTATTTTTAAGGCAAGGAATTGTACTTGATCTCTACAGCTCAGCCAGATAAAACAATCAACTAAATCATATAGTAGTGATTTAGCGTTAAGGGATTTTAGAGTAAGAGAGATACAGGTCATTATGGAAGGCTTCTTTCAGGAGATGGGACAGACTAGGGCTTTCCAGAACTGCAAAAATCATTAAAGAAGAGGAATGAGTAGAGAATTTGAGGCAAAATGTATAGCTTGTGCAAAGGCAGGTATAGGAATGGATGAAGTACCTGCCACTGATTAGCTCTGACGCCTTGGGCAAATGCCTTAACTTTTCTATGCCTCATTTTCCTGGAAAATGGGGATAAATTAGCACCTACCTCATCGACTTATATGAGGATGTAATCAATAATATTTGTAATGCTATACAAATATTTTTAAATAAAAAACATGCAGTCAGTGCTGTGATGAGCGCAGCCAGAAAACCCATAAGCAGGCAGGTTATCAAAGAATAGCCTGGACCTGGTGTCTGGGGTTTGTTGACAGTGAGGCCAGTAACAGCAACTCAGCAAGGAAGTGGGTGTGGAGATGAGAGCCCAGGTTTGGATCTCAGACAAGCAGGAAGACACCACAGTAAGAAAGGGCCAGAAAGAGTGCCCAACACAGGCCTCAGAGTTTCAGCAAGGACTGTAAGACCTCTGGTCCCACTCTTGAGAGAGTACGAAGAGGAAAATTCAGTATTTGGATGCTAGAAAGTTTAGGACTCCTACTCTTGTCACTGAATTCAACAGTGGATATTGGGGTTATTCGCTTGACTGAAGATTTCTGGTTACAGGTTTATAGGAATTAAAAGGGAAATGAGCATGTAATGAGTCTCCATCACAAACCAAGGACTTTCCTAAGAGCTTTATGTAGGTTACACAGGTCAGGATCATCGTTCCTATTTTATGAATGAAAAAGTTATTCTCGGGGATCAAGCAGACTACCCAAGCTTTTGTGTCAAGTAGCAGAGCAGTGTTTGATCTCTGGGCTGCCTGACTCCAAAGCTGCTTGCCTCCCAGAAGATTTGGGTCTTCATGACCCAAAATGTCAGAACTTGAACACCAGAAGCTGCTGCTGTTTGTCCATCCCCATGCAAGGCCTCCTTCCAGACAGCTGCTTCCAAACAGTCTTTGCCTGATTTCCAGAGTCAAGACCTGTTGGTGTAGAATTGGTTGCAGCACACCCATACGAAATACAGGCTTGGAGAGGAAGGCACCAAATCGCTACAGCACAAACCCTGACCTTGGTGTCCCCTCTTGTCTGGTCCCTTCAACCTCAGCCCTTGGGTTTAGACACTGGGGCACTGCTCTCCTCGCAGATCTCTTAGAAGATCTCCTAGAAGCCAACATGGTGGGAAGATTCTGAGCTCTGTTTTGGCAGAGATAAGAGTGTGTCAAGGTAGGTGTCTGCATCACAGGAGAGGAGCATCACTCCAACTTCTCACAGCTTGAAGGTTTTCCCTGTGCCTTCTCTACATCTCCATTGTATTATTTATTGCTATTCCCATTAATTATTCATTGGCATAGAGACTGGTTTTCAGACAGATGCAATAATGGAAATAATAAATGCATGGGAGAAAAGCAAGTAATGACAAAAGTAAGAAAGGTCACCTCTTCTATGGAGCTTTCTTTTGACTCCCAGGTCAGAATTAACACCTTCTGCAGTGGCACACCCATAGCTCTCAGTCTCTACCCAGGTTATATGGTAAGTGTTTGTTTACAGGTCTTTTCCCAAAACAGATAGCATCTCAGAAGGATTAAGATGGTGGCATGTTATTATGTTGCTCCCAACTCCCAAATCAGGTGCCAGGATCATTTTAGATACTTGATTCATTCTTATCATTTGTTTGTTTTCCTATTGTAAAAATAACACAGAAAATAGAAAAAGGACATCTTATAATATCATCTATAGACCCAGTATCCACAGACAATTGCTATTAATATTTGAATATATTTTCTTAGTCTTTTTTCTAAGAATAGATTCACTTCTATATTGTTATAATAATTAAATTTGTATCTCAGTCTTTTTGCCTACTCTACAATTTTGTACAGTGAAACATGTTGTAAACACCATGATTAATAGTTACATAATATTGCATTAAGATAATGTACCAAAGTTTAACCATTTCCTATTGAACATCTAGACTATTTATAATTTTCCATGTTATAATTAATGCTGTAAAAACACAATTGGGCCTGAAATTTTCCTGAAGCTATGATAATTTGTTCCTGAAGTAGAATTAACGGGTCAAAAACGATGAACACTTTTGAAAGGCTCTTGATACATGTGTCCATATTATTTTTGTAGTGCTTAATCATTCATTCTTAAAAGGACAAACTATGTGATCTCACAACCATTGCATCCTCACAAGCATCAGTCTTTATCATTTAAAAAATCTTTGCTAATTTTCTTAATATAAAAAACTTTTTGCTAACGCAATTCAGTCTCATAGTTATTTAAATTGGCATACATTTAATAGACAATTGATTATTTTCCATAAATTAATACCAGTGATGTCTTTCTTTGAATTATTTGGTTTTATTCCTGGCCCATTTACCTTTTAGTGTGTCCATTGTAAGTAATATAAAATATTACTGCTAGGGAGGTTGAAACGTAGAAGAGATCATCTTTGAGTACTTCACAGTTTAGCCTGGGGCCAGTTCTGGCCATATCACTGCAAATATCTCATGAGCAGATATGCTCCCTAATTTTCCTTTCCACCCTCTGGGGAGGTGCTAATGAGCAGCAACAAGCTTGAGAGATAAAGAGCCAGAAGAAAAGGAAGCTTCAAAGACCTTGAATAATCTACAAACTGGATAATGAGCCTCTGAAGGCTGATGAGAAAGTTGGCTGTTTATCCCAGCACCTTAGAGAGGAATGAATTCTGAGATTCACCCAGGCAATATCAAAGGAAAAAAGTATCTGAATGCCATAAGCTGACTTATCTGGGGAGGTTCCTGGGGAGTGTGTAGGTGGCTTCAATATGCCCTCAAACAGCTTATGATTAGACTTGAAATACCTGATGCATGTGATTCAACCCAGAAAAATCTAAAGATCCACTAAGAGCATAAGAGCATTTCAACCTTGCTGGCAACCAGAGGCCACTCATCATTAGACTGTACACATAAAGGCACAGAAACTTACCAGTAGAAGGATTGATTTTTCAATCATCTTATGAGGATACTGAAAATTCATTCCCCCATTTAGACTACTTTTGGCAACAGATGAGGCTTGAATTTAACTGCAGTATAAGATTTGTGGGGTGAGAGAATATCAGATGGTTTTCTACCAGTCAATAAATCTGTCAGTTTTCTCATTGCTTTTAGAAAGTTTTTACTCCACATATCTATGTTTTTGTACAGACCCACTCCCTTAAAGGCCCAGGGGTCCAGCCATTCCTGCTACTAGAGCTTCTTATTGTAGCTCTTTTGGATTCCCAGCAGGAAGAGGCAGCAAGGTCAAATGCAGCGGTTCGCAAACTTCAGTGGGCATCAGAGTCCCCGGAGGGCTGACTAAAACTCAGACTGCCCAGGCCCTGGTCCCAGAGTTTCTGCCTCAGTGGGTTTGAGCTGGGACCTTAGAATTAGCATTTCTAACAAGTTCCCTGTGATGCTGATGCTGCTGGTCCTGGGGCCAACTCTGAGAACCGCTGGCATGATGGGTTAAGCAAAATGCTTTTCCAACTTGCATTTACTAGCAGTGTGACCTTGGATTGAAAGCTTAACTCTTCTGAGCCTGTGTCTCATTTCTATAAAACGGGGCAATGAGAGGCCACAGAGTGTGATCTCCGGAGTCCTACCTGGATCCAGGCCTGGCTCTTCACCTTACCGGGTGTGTTGTCTTTGGCAACTATAACCTTTCTGTGCCCTAATTTCCCTAAAATTGGAATAATGATTAATAATATCTATTTCATAGGCTAATAATGAGAATTAAATAAATTACAATTTAAAGTGCTTAAAACCATGTTGGCCTATTGGAAATACTATTTGAGTATTAAAAAAATGAAAAACATCTATCAGCACATGGCACAATAGCAAGCCCTCAGCAAATAGTAATTATTTGTGGAATGAATTATCAGGTATATCATTACATTAATTACCATTATTTATTACCAAGTATCCACAAGGTTTCAGATGTGAGTCTATAAAGAAACACAAGATGACAACGTCTCCATTTTCTTGTCACCATTTTTCGTGAAAGATCACTATGTAGTGGAATGACCACTAGGCTTCAGGGAGTTCAGACTCAAGCTGGGCCTATTACTCTCAAGGCTGAAAGGACTAAAAGAATTATGCTTTGGGGAGTTAGTGGCTGCCACGTATGATTTGCTTGGGCTGATTCAGGCTTATTCAAAGGCCATGTTCCAAAATATGTTTCAGCTCTGTAAGTGAAGTTCTTAATGAGATCATCTTTGCAATAACATCAAAATATGCTAACCCGTTGCAGGACAAGCCCACCCACTTCCTTAGGGCAGGCAGGTGCCCCTCCCCACCTTCCACACACACACCTCTTCCTTGCTCTTCAGGTTTTCCCCAGGTAAATAAGATGCTCAGGGACCTTCAGGTAAGAGTCAGCCGGGTCCAGCCCTCATCCCAAGTGCTTAGATCTGTTTATTACCATCTTTATCATCCTCTACCCTCTACTCTCCCCATAATTATCTTCATCAACCTCCTCACTGTCAGAAATAAAGCGGTACCTGTAAGGGAATAAACGCTCTCTCGGTTCTGGAGGAGAAAAGAATTTATTTATGATCTTGCAAGATGGGGCATCCAGCCAAACACGCGGAAGGCTGGCGTGCCAGAGGAAGAGAATGGCAGTCTTTAAATCTCCTACTCCTAATTCGCAAGTCCCTCCCCTGTTTCCGCATTGACTGGGTACTACAGAGGTTACAGCCTATCCGAGAACACTAACTAATCATCTTTTGAGATTTTAATTGTACAGCCAATCCCAGAGAGCCAACTAGCTCATTATTGAGATTTTGAACTGATCAGCCTATCCCCCCCAAATTTTTATTTTTTTTTGCTGTGAGTTCCCGCCTCTGATACTACCTCATATCTCTTTACATCAGGCAGATTCTCTCTTCTCTTTGTCTGGGGCTTGTTTAAACTGGTTTTGCCTCCATTTCCCTTATTCCATGCTGTCTCTATGTGAAAACGAAACTTATTCCTTTCTTACACTCACCTCTGGATTTGTTACCTAAACACTGCAAGTTCATTCGAGTGTCAACAGATAGGCATAGCTCTTAGTCTCTGCTTTCTGCCTGATCTTTGCATGTTCACCTCCAGGATGGGCTCGCCTTCTTTTCCCCTTTTGCATCTTATTAAAATCACAAAGGTTCGGACTTAGTGCTTTTGGTCAGCTGTACCCAGGTTTGAGCCTATGTGTGTGTGTGTGTGTGTGTGTGTGTGTGTGTGTGTGTGTGTGTATTTCATTTTTTCTTTTTTTGAGCACAACCCAGTGCCACCTAATTTGGTTCTAAGTGATTTTTCTATGAGTAATGATTGTGAGAGAAAATGCCATCCTTTTCAATGGGCATTTGAGAATTTGAAAGCAGAATAAGCATTGTCATTTCCTGGGTGGACATTGTTCTGATCTGTGAGGCTGAGCCAGCAGCCTGGTTACACAGTGAGTCAGTGAGCTGTGCAGGGAATTGCTGGAGTGTGCCCTTGTTCCCAGATCATTGCTTTACTCACCAGACCATGCATCATCCCATCATTACTTCCATTGATTTACCCTGATCTCTGTGGTTGCCAACCTATGAAAGTTTTATGTAACTCCAGATTGCATCAGACTTTGCTTTCAGTGGGCCAGAAAAAAAAATCAAACTCTCAAAGTTATTCCTTCGAAAATACAGGGGTGAGATCCACTCCAGAAATCAGAATGCTGCTAGTTGAATGTAGCACATGAACTGACATTCATTTCCTGCCATAAACATGTGTATATTTATATGTGAATGTGCCTGAACCAAACAAGGAGCTCCCCAAGGGCAAACACCTTGTACTTATTTACCATACCTAGCACAAGGAAGAGCTCAAGGAAAGAAGAGAAGGGAGAAGGCAGACAATAGAAAAAGTGTAACTATAGCAAAAGAAGTGCATATATTCACCAAGATATTTCAATTTTATGGGAAAGAATCCAACTTAAAATAGAATAAACAAAAAAGGGAGTGTCTAACCCACATATCTAGATGGACAGAGGTGTATTTGGCTTCAGGCACAGCTGTATCCAGGGGCTCAAACAGTGCTCTTGGATGTGCATTATTCTCTCCCTCCTTTCTCCCTTTATCTGCCTTGCTTTCCTGCTTTTCCTTTTCCTTGATCAATCCACCTTCAGCCCTACTTTTTCTGTGTGCTCCTCTCATTCTCTCCCAATGCAGACATCTGCCATGTGGTCAGGAAGATGACCCCTGGGAGCCCCAGGTCTGTGTCCTTCTAGTACCATGAGCCCAGAGGCACAAAGTAGTCTACCTTGTAGCTCTATCAGAAAACTGCTGAGAAAAAGCCCTGATTCACCGGCATGTGTCATGGGCCCATCACAAACCTGCAGCTGGGGAGAGAGAGTGCTCGGTAGACAGGTCTGGGTCACATACTTACTCTTGTAGCCAAGATAGAAAGTGGGGATCTGATTAACAGCCCCCAGAGCCACAAGGAATAGGAATAGGGTAGGAATGGATTCAAAACTGGGCAAACAAAAAGTAGAGCTCACCACTAACATGATTAGCAAAAACATTCAGAAATAACACAATAAGCAAATATTCTTATAGTTCATGTACACCAAAGATTATATTCTTGCTTCTGTACTTAAATATTTTATGTAATCAGAAATGAGAGAGAGAAATATCTAACACTATTTCCTGATTTAATTGTACTTTTTTTTTTTCAAAGTTAAATGCAGAATAATAGGAAAAGCCCATATTTTGGAGATAAATTCTGGGCTTAAGGGCAAATTATGGATAAGACATTTAACCTTTCTGTATCTTTAATATAGCAATAAAATAATAATAATAATAATAATAATAATAGTACTTGCCTCACTATATTTTGGAAGAATTAAATACAATGATAAATGTTTTGTAAAATGTGCAGTGCTATAAAAATTTAATCATTATTGTAATAATGATAATAAAATGTACCTTGAGGCCACTGAGTCAGTTATGCACAGGTTGAAACATGCTTGAGAAAAGAAAAAGCATGGCATCAAGGAATATAGATTGAAAATAATCATCTATCCAGTCTAAATTAACAATATGAGGCATTCTTAGGAGAGACTGAAGAGTCTATTGGAAGAAACCTAGGCCCTGCAGGTAGTCACAGTTGCCACCCCAGGCTGTCCTGCCAGGTGCTTCCTCTCATCTTCCACTGAAAACCTCATGTAGCTTCACCAGTTCCTTCCCTAAAGGGGTCTGTGCCAGGTCACCCAGAACAAGTGGCTGGTCAGCCAGATAAGGACATGTGCCCAAGTTGTTGAAGGTTTGCCAAGGCTCTGCAGGGGAGCAGATGAGCAGACAGCAAAATGGGCACTCAGTGCAAAACAGAGGTCAGCAACAGTCTTCAAGAAACCAGGAAGCAGGCACAGAGGAGCAGGGGGATCCAGCAAGGGGCAGGGCTGCAAAGGGTCAGGAGGCAGAAGCCAGCAAGAGGTGCTAGCACAAGATCAGGAGTAAGAACTGAGCAAAACTCCTTTTTCAGGGTCATTTTATGTTCCCCCAGCCTGGGCCTGAACAGACCCCAAGATGGGTGGCCATGTAGTGCAACATGGACCCATCTGTCAAGAGCTGGGCAGGGATGAGGGCAGCAAAGAGACATTTACTTATACTGGCTGTGAGGGGGTGTAGTTGATCTTGGTTACCAAAATCTGTTAGTGGAGAAACTGTACTTTGTGATAGAATGATGAGGCAGAAAGTACCCTGGGCAGTGTCTCAGGGGGTTTGTAAGGGTCTCCAGAATTTTGTGAACTTGCATGAGTTCTGTCAGCAGTCTGAGACAGAATTTACCTGTCCCAAACACTCATTAAAAAGCAAACATCTGCCCTGCCCCAATCAAGATGGTGGGGTGAGATGCTTCAGGGCTCCAACCCCTACAGAAGCTTTGAACAACCAGCAAGAAATGAAAGAAACATCTTTCTCAAGGTTTCAGAGAATGGTTAAAGTACTGCAGTAATAAGGAAAGCACTAAATCAAGAAAAAATCTACTTAAAAGTGGTAGGATCTCGTGATGTCCTGGCTAGTCCCTCTCTCCATGTCTCACTTGCTTGGTGCAGAGCTGGACCACTCTCCCAGTGTGGATTCCCAGTCCCAGTCCGAGAGAGAGCAGAGCAGCCCTCATGAACACACTGGGAGCATGTATGTTTGGACCAATCTGTCTGGTGGTGGCCTGAGGGACTCACTGACTTAGAATTTGCCTTGTGTGTAGGAGGCAGCTTTCCAGAATGCTGTGGGAGAGCATTCAAGTTGTGCAGCCTGGGGCAAGGAATTGCTGGCTGTAAAACGTACAGTGCAGTACCCGGGATCATGAAGAAACCATTTCCCAGGGAAGAGGGGGCATTTGGAACCACATAAATAGGAGAATTCCTGAAGCCACATGTGCATGCCTAAAACAAGACTCATGCTCAGGGAGACCCCTACGCTTTGGCCTGGAGCTATTCTCTAAACTCATTTTATGGATAAGTCCTGTAGGAAAGCACTTGCACAGGTTGATCTGCAAAGACGGAGAAAAGTATTTTCTTTTTTTCCCCTCTTTTTTTTTTTTTGGTGTTGTTGTTGCTGTTGCTGTTGTTGTTGTTGTTGTTGATAATAGCTCCTGGCATTAAAAGAAAGCTCTGTCATAACACTAGCTGGATACAAGCTTAAAAGCAGATGCCTCAGAGTCTATATTCCAGCAACAATAATTTAAAATATCAAAATATCCAGGTTTCAACAAAGGTTACAAAACATACAAAGACATAAGAACTGATGGCCCAGGCAAAGGGGAAGATTAAAGCATGAGAAACCATCAGAGGAGGACCAGACCTGGGACATACCAGACAAAAACTAAAACTAAAAAATAATTCTAAATATGCTCAAAGAGCTAAAGGAAAGCATGGACAAAGAAATAAAGGAAATCAGGAAAATAGTAGATGAACACAAAATATCAATAAATATGGAAATTATGAAAAGGAACCAAACAGAGCTGCAAACTATGGTAACAAATTAAAAATTCCCTAGAGGCGGTCAACAACAGGTTGGGGCTGGCAGAAGAAAGAATCAGAGATTTTGAATATAAGACAATTGAAATCATTCTGTCTGAGGAACAGAAAGAAGAATGGAGAATACTGAAAAGAGCCTAAGAAACCCGTGAGACACAGTCAAGTGTACTAGTATACGCATTGTAGGAGTCCCAGAAGGAGAAGAGAGAAAGAGATGGAAAGAATATTTAAAGAAATAATGGCTGAAAATTTCCCAACTTTAATGAAAGACATGAATATACACATCCAAGACTCTCAATGAACTTCAAAGATGATAAACCCAAATAAGGGCCATGCTGCAGCACATCAGAATCAAATTTTCAAGTGCCAAGGATAGAGGGAGAATGCTGAAAGCTGCAAGAGTGAAACAATGTATCAGGTACAAGGGGTCCTCAATAAGATGAAATGCTAACTTCTCATTTGAAACTGTGAAGGCAAGAAGGCAGTGGGATGAAATATTTAAAGTACTGAAAGCAAAAACTGCCAAAGAAGTCTATATCTGGCAAAACTGTCTTTCAAAAATCAGGGGAAAATTTAACATTCCCAGATAAACAAAAGTTGAGGGAGTTCATCACCACTAGGCCAGCCCTATAGGAGATACTAAAGTGAGTTCTGCAGGTTGCAAGGATAGAACAATAGACAATAGATCAAAGCCACATGGACAAATTAAAATCTTTGGTAAGGGTAACAATAAGAGTAAACAAAAATGACAGTACTGCTGTATTTTTGGTTTGTAATTCCACTTTTTACTTCCCATAACATCTAAAAGGCAGATGCATAAAATGTAATGAGAAATCAGTAGTTTCAGACCCATAATGTATAAACATGTAATTTGTGGTAAGAACTACATAAAGGTAGGGGGACAGAGGGATATAAGAATATAGCTTGTGTATACTGTTGCAGTTGATATCAAAGCAAACAAGATTGTTACGGATTTAGGATGTTAAATTAAGGGGGAGGGTAACTACAAAGAGATTATTGGAGAATAGGCAACCTCATAGAGACAGAAATTAGGGTACAGATTTCCAGGGGTGGGAGGCAGGGGGTATTGGAGTTAATGCAGAATGGTGTAGGGTTTCTGTCTGGGGAGATGGGAAACTTTTAGTAACAGAAGGTAGTGACGGTACTTCAATATTGTGAATGTGATTAATCCCACTGAACAGTATGCTTGGGGTTGGTTGAGATGGGAAAGTTTATGTTGCATAAATGTTCCCACAATTAAAAAGAAAAGAGTGAGCAACTAAAGTGCTAATGACAAGTAATTGTGATACATGATCCTGGATGGAATCTAGCAAAGGTGGAGAAGAGGCTCAAAGGGGCATTATTGAGACGTGAAAAAAAGGAATATAGACTGCCAGCTTTATATCAATGTTTAATTTCTTGAACTTGAAAACTGCACTTAAGGTGGTTACATGAGTGAATATCCTTGTTCTTAGGAAATGTACACGGAAGTATTAAGTGTTCAAGGAGCATGATGTGTATGACCTATACTCAAGTGTTCAGAAAATGGATGGATGGATGGATGGATGGATGGATGGATGGATGGATGATAAGGCAAATGTAACTGAATGTTAAAACTGGTAGATCTGGGTATCTGAAGGGGTAAGGGTATGTTGTGTTCTCTGAATAAGGTTTGCATTATTTTTATAATTGTCCTGGAAGTTTGAACGTATTTCAAAATAAAAAGTTCAAAAAAGTCACATTTTTGCATTTATCAGACAGGGCACAAGGCTAGCTGCTTCTACATTGCTGCCACCCTTCTGCTTGCCTGACTCCACTAGGAGTGCTACATCCTTTTAATCATCTATGGAATTCTTTAGGTCTCATGTTGAACTAAATTGTGTCATGGTAGACACGGAGTGTGCTTTCAAATTCTCAGAAGCACAAATTTATTCTGAGATATTTTTCCCAGTTTTGAAAAAATAACACATCAAAATCCTCTAGGTTAAAATGTGGGTTTAGCAGGTCAGAAAGATTCTATGAGATTTCTCTTGGTGGGTAACTTTGAAAGGGGATTTTTTCCTTTAACATTTCAAAGCAACATTGATGGGAGGGTCTTTATTGTGGTGTTCCAGACGTTTCATCTTGATTTGGGTTGACATTTCGAAAGGATGAATAATGCTGATACTTTCTGGTAAGAAGAGTAGTTTTAAATTATCTACAAGACTTCCTTTTCTTGACATTAAACTCTGCCCTTTGGTATTAAGTCCTTTATTAATTTGCTGGAGTGGAAATTTGATGTAATGTGTTTCACTGATTTTTGAAGTAAAGGGCAGAGAGAAAAGTGTTAAAATGAGGACGCTAAAAGAACCCTGTTATTAGGATGGTGTCCTCCCTAGTAAAGGATTTGATGGGCTGATGATACTTATGATGATGATAATATATTACCTTTAAATAATGCTTTATAACCTTCAAGATTTTCTCCCATGGATTATCTCTTTTTATCCTCACAATAAAACCTTGAGGTAGGCACACCAGGGTAATTATCTGTATTTTACAAAGGGGAAAATAAGAAGACAGAGCAATTGATTGACTTTTACCAGGCCCTGCAGCTACCTGGGCAGAAACCAACATAAAAACCAAGTTTTATGAGTTTCAGATTGGTTATTTCATTGGAGTGTATGACATAGTCAAACAGAATAAGCTCAGAGTCATGGTCATTGCAAAGATCGGATGAGATCTTGCTTATCCAGTGCTTAGTCTCATGCTTGGCCTACAAGAGAAGCTCGCATGGGTGTTTGTGGCATTGATGGTGGTGTACCGCAGCTACTAAACTGAATGAGAGAGATTACCAAGCATTGACCTCTCATTGGTCAAAGCTTTTACCATCTTCTCCATCAATCTATTTTCCGGAGACAGTTACAAACTAGTTTTATTGGTGGTCATGACTTCTTTCCCCAACTGAATAGCAGAATGGCCAAAATACTGAGAAGAGAGCAAAACTGGGCAAGTAAAGCTTACATAATCTATAAATTTAATAGTCAGTTCCTGAAATTGAGCATTGGGTAATCAGAGAATGATACCCAGCAATTTCAAGGGTATTTACATGGGAAAAGCATAAAAGCAAGTGCATATATACCTATTTTATTCCCTTTTAGTTCAAAGGTAACTGACCTTGCTGCTATCATCAGTTTCTGAAAATTCCGCTTGAAAAGGCCAATTATGCCATTTCCAGCAGTCCTTTGTCACATAATCCACACTCAAAAAAGTCTTTTGATATGATTTGCTAATTGCTTTTCAAAAATGTTATATCAGTTTGTCTCCCATCAGGAGAGTACACTGCATTCTTAGCAACACTGAATATTATTTTTTCCATTTTTTTTTTAAATTTGGTAAACAAAATACTGTCATTGCAGTAAGATTTATTTTTGTTATTAGTGAGTACAAACAATTACTCCTTTATATTTTTCAGTAATTTATGTGGTTTTTGATTTACCTGTTCATGTCCTTCACCTATTTTTTAAATTAGTAAATGAATGTGGTTCATGCTTTCTACCCGTAAGAATTTATCCTAAGGAGATTTCCAGAGATATAGTCAAACATTTCTGTATAAAGATATACATACTATTATTTTTATTATAATAAAAAAACAGAAAGAAAATATGTCCAAAATAGGGAAATAAGTAAATAAATTATGGTATGTCCACTAAAAGGCATGTTCTCAGGCAATGCTTAATCACGTAATGACATGGAAAAGCATTCCTGATATAATTTTTAAAACAGTATATAAATTAAATTTTATATCCTGTATAACAGAAACTTTTTTTCTTAATTATTTTGGAAATGTTGTTAAATTGTCTTGATCAGCAACTGAGATAACTCCAGAGAAGAAGCAGAATGCAAGGGGAAAGACAATTAGTAAATAGTCACTAGTACCTGGATGGGTTTTGGGAGTTTAGGGAAGTCAGTGCAATATGTCAATCAAAGAAAATGTAGGCTAATATGAAAATTGAGGTTTTTAATTATTGAAACATAGAGATTCTGTTTTCTCCCTTAATAATATGTTGAGTTCACCATGAAAGTTGAATTTCCCCTTCATGCTAAATAGTTATCCTTTTGAATAGAAGTGTGGCAATAGCATAACTAATTATTTTGCCAAAAGTCTTTTACTGTTGTGACTATTCATGAGAATTTTGTGTTCAAGCAGTGTTAAAAATGGAAGAAATCTCTTAGAGATCATCTAGTCCAACCTCCTATTTTATAGTGAAGGAACCGAGATTAACAAGATTAACTAATTTACCCAAAGCTGGACAGCTAATAGTTTCAGGCTAGAATTCAGGTTTCCACCTCAAACCCAACATCCTTTCTGTTTTATCATTATGCCTGTAGCTATATTGCTGTATTTTTGTCAAACATTGAGGTATTCAACGTTTCCCTTGTGACCTTGATTTTCCAGAACTAAAAGCTAAATTTTGCCCAATTATAATAATTGTCTCATTCCTGGTTCCTGATATAATTAGCTCCCTCTTCTCATGTGTATGTCTCATTTAGTTTTATTGTAACCACCCTGTGAATGTGTGGTTATGTGCTTTTATTATAATCTGCTGCAAATCATTTTTATAAATAGTAAGAGTATAAATTATCACTTAATATATGTACACCCTCACACACATATATATATACATTAACACACACAAACACACTCACAAACATACACAGAGAGGCAGGCAGATACTGATTTCTACTAACCAAGGGAGCTACTTGAAGATATATTAGCTCTTTCAGATTCGTAGAATAGTCCAAACCTCAATTGGTAAATCCCAGCTAAATTACCAGGATAGTTTTTCTCTGTACTACTTATATGAGAAAGAATAAAAATAACACACATGGTATCTGGGAAAATAGCTTCTGGGAAGGGATATAGATATAATCCAATCCCTTTCTCTACACTACACCAGTAGTTCTGGACAATGAAATGTATATTGATATTCATGACCTTAGGAAGAACGGTGTCTTCAGTTAATAATTCCATATTGTATACCTCACTCTATTTCTACATCAGTAAAGTAGAAAAATATAGAAGTATTTCCCTAATAAGGATTGAAATTGAGGAGATCTTTCCCTTAATAAGAAAATTCACCAAGAAATCTATTTAACTGAAAGTTCCCATCCCTCCAAAGAATTCCAGTTAATTGAACTTGCATAGAATTTCATAGAATTAGTACATGGACCTTATTAAGTCTAAAGTGTTCATAAAAATATCAGACTAATGAAAATGTGAAGTTTTTTAAACAGCAACATGTACTTTACTCTTTATCTCTATATTTCCAATCCATTTAGTTTGTATTTCATGAAATCTCTGTTTAGAATATAAACTGACCAGAATGAGGGAAGGAATTGGTCATGGTAAATCAAAATAAAGTCAAGGCAAAAAAAGACATCTGCCAAATAGTTATGCTTGAAAACAAATATATTGACTTGTTTATTAAGCACTGCTATTTACATAGTTCTATTAGGAATGCACGGGGTGGAAAGAAAGGATTAGGAGACCTAATTGTAACCTAATCTGCCCTATTGTAATCTAATATGAACCATAAAGGCAAGTCCTACAGATATTGAAGGACAGGAAGCAAGAGCTAATTGGATAACAAAGACAAAAAGTACTGAAGACACTCAGAGAGCAGGCAGGGCAGGGCAAGCCAGAGCAAACAAGGAAAGTCTTGGGAAAGAAGAGGATTTGCTTCTACCATACCTTGATGTGGAATTAGATTTGGCTAGGCTGAGAGGAAGAGTACAGGCATAACAAGTGGGATCTTGCTAAATACAAATGAACAGGGCATATTTAGAAATAGCAAGAAGATGAGACTTGCAAGAAGAAACTGGAGATGGGAAATAACTTTGGAGAAGTAGGTGATGGCTTTGAATCCAAAGCAGAGATTGCCAGATTTTATCCTGTAGGCTCTGAAGAAGAAGGAATGATAGGATGGCATTTCCTAGAAAGGATTATTTGCTTAGCTCATATATGTTGAGGCCTTCATTAATTTTAAAACAATTTTCAGACACAAAGAAGGAACAATGTACTAGTATAGTTTTCTGAAATTAACATTGGAGCGTTTGCTTATACCATATAGAAGTGGATCACAATAGGCTATTTTTAGAACTTGAGTAAAGACACAATTTTGGACTGACATAACCCCTTCCAGTTCCAGATAGCACTGCAGCCTGTCAAATATAATGAATTTCAAATGAAACTTCAGAGGATCTCTTTTTCTTCTGTCTACTTGACGAAACTTGATGTTTCCCCAGGCTGTGACCCTCTCAGCATGACTCTTTGCTTAAAAAAAAAAACAACACTTCATTTCTGGGTGATCTTATGCTGAACTGTGGTCTACCTTTTATGTATAGGTGATGACTTCAACACCTATATGTCCTATCTCAACACAAATCTCCAATTGCCTATTAAGCATCTGCCTGGAATGTCTCAGAGGCAACGCATGTTCAACCTACCAAAATTAAAATCTAACTCCCTCCTCCAAACCTTCTCTTTCTTTTTTATTTCCCATCTTATTCTCAGTACCTTTCATCTACCCAGGCATCCAAGTATGAACTTGAGAAATTATATTTATTTCCTTCTTTTTCACCACCACATACCCATACTCTGTTGATAATAACTCCTAAATATATATATTTTTTCAAATCCATCTTCTCTTAGACAGACTCATTATCCTAGCTCATGCCTTCACAATTTCTTATAGATTCCTACCTCCAGCTCTGCAGGCCTCCCATCTCCACTGGGCCACCATGGCAATATTTCTTAACTACAAATCTGATTATATTGTTCTTCTAAACTTTCTCCTTCTAAATTTCCCCATTATCAGGAGAATGAGGTCCAAACTCCTTAGCATGGCACAAAGGCTCTCCACAACTCACCTGTCCTCCTCTCGCATGTCTCTCACCAGCTCTGTGCTCTGTCTACACACTGTTTTACAAGTCTTCCAGCCTACTTGAAGTTCCATAATGCACTATGTTTTCACTATCTTCAGGCCTTTCCTCAAATTTATCCCACTGTCTGAAATGTTCTCTCTAGTCCTCCCCGATGCATACTTAAAGGTCTCTAAAGCATAATCTCCAAAGGCTTCCCTCCTCAAGCACAGTTTAGCATCCCTCCTAGATGCCACCACTCTGTTTGTGATTACTTTACTCCTTACAGTGAGGATGGTAGGTTGAGTGAAATAAACCAGAAGTGAAAAGACACACATTATAATGCCTCACTAATATGGACTAACTATAATGTGCAAACTGAGAATTGAATCTGAGAGCATAGGTTATCAGGGGAAGTCTTATTGTAAAGTTTCCTAGATTGTAAGCTCTTACAGCAGTTACATCTATTCCTGAGTTATAATGGCTATTTCTGAATTCTGAGATACTGAGCTCTTTGTATATAAACTGGTCGGTCCCTGGAACTTTGAGTATCTGTGTGACACCCGAGACTCAGAGCCAGGGTCTGGCAGCTATGAATGTCAGCATTACCCCATGTGGCAAATGTTAAAGAGTCTGAAAAAGAGATCAGACTTCAGTTAGAGATATGAACAAAATGGACTAAATGGTAAAGGACAATATGGGCGGTGTTTTAAAACTCCAACTTCTGTGTGAGACCAAAGGAAGAGATATTTATTAGGTACAAAATCTATATTTTTTTAACACACTATATAATTTAATTTGTAAGGTCAGTTTATTCAAACACCGTAATTACATGCAACTTTGAATAGGGAGTGAAATCAGTTGGTTTGTACAGGTTAGTGTGAAGCTCCAATACATCCCAAAGTAATTTGGGCATAGAATAAAAATGTATTTGCAAAGCCACCCTTGAGGGTCTGGGAGGAAAATGTGGAAATATTAAACTTCCCCACCTGGAGAATTACTGACATTCTCACAAGCACTGGGGCCTACCAATTTTGAAGGCCAAGCCCTCGATCTTGGGGCTTGCCCTTATGAAGTTTGTTACTGCAAAAGAGAGACTAAGCCTATTTAAAATTTTGCCTAAGAGTCACTCCCAGAGAACCTCTTTCATTGCTCAGATATCACCTCTCTCTCTACGCCAACTCTGCAGGTAAACTCACTGGCCTCCCTACTACGTGGGACATGACTCCCAGAGGTGTAAATCTCCCTGGCAATGTGGGACATGACTCTTGGGGATGAGATTGGCCCTGGCATTGTGGGATTGAGAAAGCCTTCTTGACCAAAAGGGGCAAGCAAAATGAAACAAAATAAAGTTGCAGTGGCTGAAAGATTTCAAATGGAGTTGAGAGGTCATTCTGGAGGTTATTCTTATGCATTATATAGATATCCCTTGTTCTAGTTTGCTAATGCTGCAGAATGCAAAACACCAGAGATGGATAGACTTTTATAAAACGAGGTTTTATTTCACTACACAGTTACAGTCTTAAGGCCACAAAACATCCAAGGTAACACCTCAGCAATTGGGTACCTTCACTGGAGGATGGCCAATGGCGTCCAGAAAACCTCTGTTAGCTGGGAAGGCAGCTGGCATCTGCTCCAAAGCTCCGGCCTCAAAATGGCTTTCTCCCAGGACGTTCCTCTCTAGCAAGCTTGCTCCTCTTCAAAACAGCACTCCCAGCTGCACTCCGTTTCCTCTCTTTGAGTCAGCTCATTTATATAGCTCCACCTATCAAGGCCCACCCTGAATGGGCGGGGCCACACCTCCAAGGGAACATCTCATCAGAATCATCTCCCACAGCTGGGTGGGGCACATTCCAAGCAAATCCAACCAGCACCAAAAACGTCTGTCCCACAAGACCACAAAGATAATGGCATTTGGGGGACACAATACATTCAAACCGGCACATTCCACCCCCTGGACCCCAAAATGACATTATCTTTCCAAATACAAAATACATTCATTCCATCACAATATCACAAAAACTTAAATCATTTCAGTGACAATAGTTAAGTACAAAATCCCATCAAAATCAATTTAGGCATGGTCAGTCCTAAGGCATAATTCCCCTCCAGCTGTGAATCTGTGAACTTAGAACAAGTTATATGCTTCCAATATACAAAGGAGAGACATTCACAGGATAAACATTTCCATTGCCATAAGGAGAAACACTAAGGAAAACAGGGTTAACAGGAACAAAACAGTTCCTAAAACCCGCAGGACAAACTCCATTAGATTTCAAAGTCTGAGAGTCATTAACAGAACAACGTTGCATCCTTGGGGCTTGAGAGAGTGGGAGCCTAACCCTTCCCAAGGGCCTTTTTGGCAGCTGTTTCCTCTCCAAATGCTTGGGTGAGTGCTCCAACATATCCACACATTGGGGAGACTATCTTCTCGGCCCCACCCTCCTCAAACATCGGGGCAGCTCCCGGATTCCCTTCCATCTCCGGGGCACACGCTCAATCCCTTCAGAACAGTGTGGTGGCAGCCAGGCTCTCCCCAATTCCCTGGGAATGTGCTCCACCCTCTTTGGGGCTTGGGGTGGCAAAACTCTTCCAGAGCATCGAGGCGGAAAGCCCGCCCTCGACCTCCGGGGCAAACTCACCCTTTCCATGCGTGTGGGCTGCTCCACTCTCCCAGCCCTAAACCTCTTGACTCCAGATCTCAACCTCCATGTCTCTGTCTTTGAAGAAATTTTTCCTCTAATTTTTTCCTTGTCTGTCTCATCCAGTCCAGACCGGCAATGGCTCTGTCTGTAAAGATCTCGCAAAAATTCTGTTGGCTTTGCATGAAGCATGCAGGGGTCAAAGCCATCAGACAATAAGAGTTTCCACAAATCCTTTCTGGATAATTCCATCTCCAATCTTGGCTTGTACTGAAATTGCAGCTGGGTTCCATGTTTGGTAACATCCTCACGTTGGGCTGTAGCTTCTGGGATTCCACCCCTTGGAAGCCTGGAATTTTCCAAGCCATCAGCTTCTGGTTTCTTTGAACCCAAGAGTTCAGTTCTAAGTTTATCTCTCTCTGCTTGCATTTTACTATAAGCTGCAAGGAGAAGCCAGGATACATCCTCCACACATAGTCTGGAGATCTCCTCAGCTAAGTATTCCAGGTTGTTGCTTCCAGATTCTTCCTTCCATCTGACACCAGGACTCAATTTTGCCAAATTCTCTGCCACTTTAGAACAAGGATCGCCTTTCTTCCGGTTTACAACAACATATTCATCATTTCTGTTCAAGGCCTCATCAGAAGTATCTTTAGAGTCCATATTTCCATAGACAGTCTCTTTAAAGCAGTTTTGGCCTTTTCTATCAAGCTCCTCACAATTCTTCCAGAAACTTCCCCTTATCCACTTAAAAAGCCGTTCCAACATGTTTGGTATTGGCAAAGTCAGCAGCAAAAGCACCCCACTTCTGGTACCAAAATCTGTCCTAATTTGCTAATGCTGCAGAATGCAAAACAACAGAGATGGATAGGCTTTTATAAAACGGGGGTTTATTTCGCTACACAGTCACAGTCTTAAGGCCACAAAACGTCCAGGGTAACACATCAGCAACCGGGTACCTTCACCGGAGGATGGCCAATGGCATCCGGAAAACCTCTGCTAGCTAGGAAGGCAGCTGGCATCTGCTCCAAAGCTCCAGCCTCAAAACGGCTTTCTCCCAGGACGTTCCTCTCTAGAAAGCTTGCTCCTCTTCAAAACATCACTCCCAGCTGCACTCCCTCTGAGTTTCCTCTCTGAGTCAGCTCATTTATATAGCTCCACTGATCAATGCCCACCCCCGAATGGGCGGGGCCATGCCTCCATGGGAACATCTCATCAGAATTATCACCCGCTGCTGGGTGGGGCACATTCCAAGCAAATCTAACCAGCACCGAAACTTCTGCCCCACACAAGACTACAAAGATAGTGACATTTGGGGGACACAATACGTTCAAACCAGCACATCCCTTTTAGTTTTTAGTGTATTGGAGTAGTTAGAAGGAAATACCTGAAACTCTTGAAGTGCAACCCAAGGAGCCTTGACTCTTGAAGACGATTGTGTAACTATATAGCTTATACTGTGTGACCATGTGATTGTGAAAACCTTGTGGCTCCCACTACCTTTATCCAGTGTATGGACAAATGAGTAGAAAAATGAGGACAGAAAGTAAATGAATAATAGGGAGAGATGAGGGCTATGGAATGTTTTGGGTGTTCTTTTTAACTTTTATTTTTATTCTTATTCTTTTTTGTGTTGTAATGAATATGTTCAAAAATTGATTGTGGTGATGAATGCACAACTATATGATGGTACTGTGAACAACTGATTGTACACCGGGGATGATTGTATGAATTGTGAGTATATCTCAATAAGATTGATTTTGTTAAAAATATTAAAAATAATTTTTAAAATTAATTATAATTTTTCAACCCCTTGCTATTAGTTTCCTTCTCCATTCTAACTCTCCCTATCATCTTTAGTCATGTCCACATCATAAAGGCCCTCTTGAATATATATATAATCTTGTGGATTTTAGAGTTCCCCTACTTTAAGACCTCCTATTTTTCTTGGCTTTTTAGTCAAATGCAAAAAATTCTTCATCATTCACTCCTCTGAAGAGTCACTCTTCTTATGTTCTAGCATCTCTGTTCTTGTGAGGTTCCATCCCTCAGATCTTTAAAAAAATTCCAGAAATTCTACTTTCCCAAGATTTCTTTTATGGTTACAAATTAGTTGATGACCACCTTGCTTAAAACTCTTTCTTGTTCTTTCTTACTGAAGTAAAAAGGAAATCATGATGACAGTGTGCAGATGAGCTGATGGGCTGGGTACACGTGCGGTTGTGTGAGTCTCTCTATCTGCTTATTTATCCATATTAACTCCCAGAGTCTTCAGGGCAGCAAAGTTCCACTTGAATTCAGGGGCTCCAAAGTGAGTTATAAGCTGCCAAAATGCCAGGAAACCTTTCCTCACTGAATTTCTCATAAAGCTAATTTAGATTTGCTTTTGTTTAAAAAAATATCAATGTGTGTCATATTATGCTAACAGGTGATGTGGCCACAGAGATGGAGGGAAGGATGGAGGGGAGGAAATATGGCCCATGACTACTGCTCCCATAAAACTTGAGATCTAGTCAGTTGAGAAGACAGTGAACTCAGGAAAAATTTGGAGTACTAAGTATGCATAACCCGAATGGCTGACCAGAGCATGTGAACAAAGGGTAAAATTAGTATAGCTAACTCTGTTGGGTTATTTTCCCACTACCACTGACTTAGGACTGCATTAGTTCACACACATAGAGACACACATTCACATTGCTTTCTGCACAGCCTTTATTCATGAGGTCTTCAGAGGTTACCTAATACTTATAAAGAATCCAATCTCCTCATTGCCACCAGCAACAATTGGAGAGGGCTCTTCCTTGGTGCTGGGTGCCTCTGGGAGCATAGCTTCCCTGCCTCTTCAGGGCACAGCAGGTGCTGATGTTTGTCTGCTGTCATTGTCCCTACCAACTGCCGTGGCTGAGTTCTGTGCAGAAAATGGGGAAACGGACTTTCCCAGACTCTACCACCTGGTTCCTTGAAAAGACTAGTGTCTTGACTGCAAGTCTCTTCAGCCTTTACTTGACAGCTTCTGCGTGTGGGCTTAGATGGGCTTCTAGCAGCCAAGCTGAAGAACAGGCATCATCCTCTCCTCCATTGCATAATCTCCCTTCTTACCTCCCTGCAGAGCTTTTTGCACCTACTTTCAAAAGCCTCTCAATGTGTAGCAACTTATGCTATTGATGAGGAGGTGGCAGCAAATCTAAGTGTAGTAGGACTGTGAGAGAAAGATCATTGAGGCCTTCTCCTCAAGGATAGGAATTGAGCAGAGCCTTGAAACATGCCAAGGGTTTGGGTGGGCATCAGGGCGAAACCAGAGCATTTCTGGTAAAGAGAAAACTGAGAGTGAAGGTATTGATGAGGGAGAAAACATGGGATATTCACAAGACAATGAAGAGGCAGATAGGACAAAGCTTACAGATTGAGTTGTTAGGGATAAAGACAATGTTTGGGGTGTCCCTTTAAAGCTGGTGCAGGAAATGAAGACCATGACTTTTTTATCTCACTGGAAAATCCCTGCATCCCCATCATATATGTGTTTGCTTGGAGGATGCCGTATGAGGACTACAGAGTAAACATTCCTATCTTCCCTGTGGTTTATTTACATCTGATTATTATTTGGGAACCTGAGAATATACTTCTAAAAAACTTTCTAGAAGAAAGAACCCAGGTCTGATGGAGAGAGGAATGCTCAGCCCATCGAACTGTGGAGCCCCCTCTGCTGTAACATGATGGGATTATATCAGTGGGTGATGGGCTGTGTAGTTTCAGCCGCATTTTCACTAACTAAATATAAACAGCCCCAGGGCTCTGATACAGCAGTTAAGATCACAACTACAGGATGCACCAGCAGCTACAGGCATAGCCAAGTGTCCACAGGGATAGAGGTTAGCAGCCCATTAACCAGAACAGATTCCAAGAGCTTGAGTGTGGAAACAGGATCCTCGGCTGATAAAAATTTGAAGCAGGAAGGGCCTCAGAGACCACTCTAGTCCAAAGTCCTGCCAGCACTAAACCCCGGGGATTCTGACAGGTGCTCTTTGCTGGAATAAACTCAGACACGAGGGCAAAACGGGGATGGCTGATGACTTGGCTGTTGAATCTGCTGGGAAGACTGATGACAATGACACAGTGGCATCTGCCCTGTGCCCACACATATTCTGTGGGGTCATGAAAGTGAGTCTCGGGCATAAGGTTCTTCTGCATGAAAAATGATAGTGTGGGGAATGTTAAAGGTGTCACTAATGACTCAAAAATGTGTCCATGATCCCTGGTGCATTTCTGTTTAAAATGTCATACCTTTATTCATTTAATAAATTGAGAGGTGACATACCATAATTGCTAAGAGCATGGACTCTGGAGCCAGACTGCCTGACTTCAAATCCTGCCTCTTCCTTCCATTCATTGAGTGATCTTGCAAAGTTATGTAACATCTCCTTGCCACTAAGTTTGAGTCCCATATCCATCATCGGCTAACTACCTATTGAGAAAGTCACTTAGCCTCTCTGTGCTTCAGTTTCTTCATCTATGAAACAAAGTAACAATACCTTTCCTAAAGGGTTATTTTAAAGATTAAATGAGTTAATACTTGAAAAGTCTTTTAAAAGTACCTGGCACACAATGAACATGTTCTAAATATTGGTTAAATGAAATAAATTCAAGTTGTGATTTGCCATGCTGGAAATGTTGGAAGAGACAATACAGTATAAATATTCCTTGTCATCCAGAGATCTCCTGTCCTGTTTGGAAGATCTGAAATGTACCCAAATAGCTGCCATTTAAGATACAATGTAACAAGTGTCAAGGGATCAGAGGAGAGAGATGTTTGGGGAAGGAAGCCTTATTGAAATGGATAGTATAAGGCAGGGTAGGTGAGAGAGAGAGAAAAGGGACCAATTAGCTAAAACCAAACTTTATTTGGGGGAATTAAGGAACCCAAGTCTTGTGGGTTGATCTCTTATGATGTCTCTTGACTCCATATTTCTATCTCCATACCCGCTCTCACTACCCTAATTCAGGCACCATAATTTCTAATCTGAATCCTTGGGAAAGATCATCTTCTGCCTCTGTCATCTTCAATGTATATATTGAATAATATATTCCTCCTTCCCTCCCTCCCTACATGCCTGGTAAGGGGCAGGGCTCCTGGAGGGACCAGAAACTCTGAAATGATGAGCAGGAGCTCTGTACCAGCTGTGGGCAGAGCAATGGATGAAAAGTGAAAAATGCAGTCATTCACCCCGATAGTTGACCTTGACAATGCCAAGCACCTCAGGATTTCCCAGTCTCCCAGTGTTTATGTTGCCGTAACTGCAAACAAAATTCAGTGCCTTCCATCATCTTTTACTCGAATATCTTAAACTGAATGCCAAAAGTGAAATGTGAAAACATCTTCCAAGCAAGAAGCACTCGTCTTTATAAATTTTCTCTTAGTTTTCCTTCCACTAAAAATAAAGCCAAGGTGAAAAGGGATTTAATATCTATCAGAGCAAATTTTATTGACCCAAAATATTAATTGGTTACAATCTGATTTTATTCAAAACTTCATTGTAGGCTTAGAAACCATAAAAGAAGTTAAAATTTAGTAATCCATCTTACCCTTAGGCAAACTCATAAGAACAGCCACTGAAATTAAACTAGGATGTATACTTGTTTCTGGAAGCTTTCCAACTCATTTCTGGTTGAAGTGCATACTTTAAGAGGCAGGAAACCTGAGCAAAAAACTAATATTAGATAGTGCTTTCAGGTCCATCTTTCTGTAAGAATGATCTGGGGAAACTGCATTTTTTGTATTTTTAATAAACAATTTTAATATTTACCCCTAATGCCTGCACCATGCAAAATAGACTCTCTCAGTTGACTCTTAAATGATGCTGACATTTTCTTCTAGAATTTTGTTTAAAAAAAAACCTGGTTCAATTCCTCTTTTTGACCTTTATAGCTTAGTTTCCATAGACACTGTATAGTTGCAAAGTATGACCAGCCTATCATGTTCTGAAGCACATAAAGGGATGTAAGGCAGAGAATTTAGATACAGAAAACTTGGCAAAATTGCTTAAAGCCTCAGAGAATACAAATATTTTGTGGACTATAGTTTAAGTGCTTCAGGAGACTTTAGATTATCACCTGGGCCATTGGTTCTTAAATCAGTGGCCACACGCTAGAATCACCTGTGGTGTTTCTAAAAACAGAAAACAAAAAACAAACTGATGCCTGGGTCCCACCCCTAGGGAGTCTGATTTAATTGGGATGGGCTGTTGGACTGGGCATTGGGATTTTTAAAAGCTCCCCACATCATTCTAATATGCATCAAAATTTGAGAACCACCGACCTACACCATCCTCTCTTCCTCCCCAGAGAGTATACAATTTGCCCCATGTCAGAATTGTAATGTGTCTTCCAGTGTACCCCAACTCTGCAAATAGATCACCATCGTCCAGTTGGCCAAGAGAAAGACTTGAAAAGTGATCTTTGGCTCTTCTACAACTAAATCCCAGACTTCAATTCACTCACCTTGTTTGGTTGAATTTCTTAGTTATCTCATCAGTCGGTCTGCATCTCTCCATCTTCTTCATCAACACTCTGGTCCAGGTACTGTCACCGTGACTTCCAATCATTGCAGCAGGCTCCTAATGGGTACAATCACCCTTCTAACCACACAACAGTGTCTGGATTCATCTTCTAAAGACATACATGTGATCAAGTAACTCTCCTATATAACACCTTTGTCGATGGTTTCCTATTGCCATTATAACTCCTTAACATGGCTTAAAAGAGCCCAGAACCTGGTACCTGCCCATCTCTCCAGCTCCAACTCTTGCCCCTCTCCCACTTGCACCCCTCAGTACCATTCCTGGGGAGCTTTTCCAATCCCTTCCATACCCAGTGCCCTTTTCAGCCTTCTGGCTCTCACTCAAGCTTTTTCCTCTGTATAATATAACTTCTCATCCCCTTTCTTCTTCCTACTCATCACTCAAATCTCAGCTTAAAAATCATTTTCTCAGAGAAGCCTTCCCTGACCTTTGGCCTAAATTGGGCCACCCTGTTATGTGTTCCCAGAGTTCCACATCCCTCTGTATCAGAACATTTTCCTGTTTAAAGTGTGTCTTCTCTGCTACATTATAGGTCGAATAAAGGCACATTATATGTTCCGCCTAGTTTATCATTGTGTTCTCCAGTGATTGGCACTGAATACTTGCTCAATAAATAATTTTAATGAAGGTTGAATCAGATTTTCAGTTTTCCAGCCCACCACTCTTAAATGCAATTGCTAGAAAAAATAGGATTGCTAAAATAGTCAGTGCAATTCAATGTGAAAGTACCAAAGATACCAGACCACACAGTGTCCAAACATGAGGATGATAAAATTGTGTGAACTCTGTGGCTTCTGAGTTTCTGATTAATCCTTAATTATAACTTACATTAGAGGCAGATGAAAACCCCAAATAATCCTAAGACTACCTTGGTTCTCTCAAATAAATATAGCAGGAAATGGAAAACCACATTGCTGATTTCAATTTTTAAGAACAACCTACAGATAACAGCTTCCTTGGTTAATACTATTTTTTTTTTCTTTCCAAATTAGATCTTTATCTTTGAAAATAATATCTACTACCGTGCACACCTCGGGAAGCAGGCAATTCGCGTGGTCTCGACTGGGAAGGAAGGTGTAATCTACAACGGCCTTAGTGACTGGCTGTACGAAGGTAAGCCACACCCAGAGATGACAAGAAGCCAGATTTTGTGGTGGCTCTTGTTGTCAGTGCTGCTAGGTTGGATTTTTTTTTTCTTTCACTTTTAACTGTAAATTTAAACTCCTGTTTCTTGAGGTTCTGCTAAATTAAAAAATTCTGTTGGAGCTTCAGGAAGTATCAGCTTGTCAGTGTGAACCTAAAGTATTGAGTACTTACCACGTAACCAGGGAAGTACAGGCCCAAAAATGTGCCAGCTGGACTTTCCAGAGCTCTACAGCTTTTCAATCAAGGGCACGGGGAAAGTTTTAATGGAGAGATTTATTGGAGGTGGAGGTGACTTCTGGAGTCTTTCAGGGATTGCAAATGCCTATGTTTCCCTGCCCCCACTCCCAAGATGTAGGGTGCGTTGTTTGGCCTGGTGGATGGGAGAGTTGGAAAAGAAAAAAATAGGCTAAAGTTTTCAAAGGGAACCAATCAGAATGACTTGCTGTTTCAAGGATGTCCACTTTGTTGGACATTTTCTACCATTGGTTTTTCTTTGGCACCAGTTATACTGAGGTTGGCAGGTATGTGCATTATTAGACAACTAAAAATGTGAGAGACGCTCCCTTCTTAAACTTTTATAATCCGTCTCCATGCTAGTGAGGCCATCAGGATAACAATAACCACCGCATATTGATTGCTATTAGGTGCCAGGTGCTGTTCTCAGCCCTTTATCATCCATTACCTCATTTAATCCTCACAACAGTAAATATTTTATTGACATTTCACAGATATGGTTAAGAAATTTACCCATGTTTACATAGGGTTAAGAAATACTTATTTAGGAATATAATTGTTCAAGCCCAGGGCAAACACCTTTTGAAAAACCCAGATGTAGAATCAGGTATCTATCACAGCATTTGGTTGACACACATCTTAAGCTCTTCTCAGACTATTGATCTGAAACCACATGCTAACAAAAATAATTCATCATGCTAGTCTGGTTAAGGAAGGATAAAGGGATATTTGGGAAGCTATCAAGCCAATAGCATTTCCTCCCTGTGCTATGCAATCCTCAAACTGGATTCTGCTTTGCTGTGGCTTTATATATTATAAATTATAAAGCAGATAGATATATAAACCTAGTGTTACTTCCCATACTAATGAAGTCACTGAGGTATGAAGTTCTATGACTTGATTTTTTAATTTTAAAAATTTAGGTATATTTTACATACAAGAAAATCTCAATTTTAAGGATACCATTTGATGAGTTTGGACAAATGTATATATTGTGTAACCCTGATCAAGATATAGAACATTTATATCATCCCAGAAAGTTTCCTCAAGCCCCTTTCCAGTCAATTTTCTTCCACCCCAAGTCTCTCTTCCAGAGGCAACCACTAGTCTGGTTTTTGTACAACTTCTTTCTATCAGACATGCTGGAACTTGTACATATAAAGGAAACTTGTCCTGTTCAGCTTGGAAGGGTATGTTTTATTCTAGTGGGCTACTGGTGCTCAGAGAACTCTTGTTTTTTAATTTTTAATTTTGAAATACCTTCAAACTTACAGGATAGTTACAAAAATATTGCGAACCCCATACAGAGAAAACTCCAACATACTCCTACCCTCCCCCCACCCAGGTACTTAGATCCATCAGTTTTAACTTACGCCATATCTTTGTTTCTATCTGTCTCTCTGTCTGTCTATCCATCCATCCATCCATCCATCCATCCATCCATCCATGTTTTGAACCCTTGAGAGTAGATTGTATACATACATGGTCTTCCTCCAACACTTAATACTGCCATATACATTTCCTAAAAACAAAGATATTCACTTATTGTACCACCTTAAGTACAGTTATCAAGTTCAAGAAATTTAACATTGATAAAAAATTTAGTCTGTATTCCAATTTTTTAGATGTCCAATAGTGTCCCTTTGAGCCTTTTCTTTTCCCTTGCTAGATCCCCTCCAGGATCACATATTGCATTTGATTATCATTGTCTTTTTAGTTGCTTTTTCTTTCTTTTTTTCTTTTAAATGTAGGAAGATATACACAGCATAAAAGTTACCATCTCAACCACTCCCAAGCATTCCATTCAGTGGGATTAGTCACATTCACCGTACCGTGGTACCCTCGTCACCTTCGATTACTAAAACTTTCCCACGTCCCCAAACAGAAGCCCTGCACCCATTAGGCATTAACTTCCCATTCCCCCAGCCTCTCCCCCGCCCCCCACCTCTGGCAACCTGTACTCTAATTTCTGCTCTCTGAACTTTCATGTTCGCCAATATTTTCTTTGTAATTATCGTGGGACTTAAATTTCACATCCTAAATCTATAGCAATATTGTTTTCTTTGATATCACCCTCAGTAGTATACACAAACTATGTTCTCATACCCCTCTGTCCCCCACGTTTATAGTGTTCTTGTCACAATTGCATGTTTATACACTATGAGTCCAAAACCACTGATTTATCATTACATTTTATGCATTTGCCTTTAAGATCCTGTGGAAAGGATATTTTGTATTATATATATATAAATATAATAGTACTAGCATTTATTTTTACCCATAGCATTACCCTTACCAGAGATCTTTATTTCTTCATGCTGTTTCAGTCTATTGTCTATTCTCCCTTTCTCTAATGGGATTTTTCTTTGGACCCACAATGTGAGATGTGGGGTAAGGGAGCATAGTAACTTGGAACCTGAATGTTTAATGGGTAAAAGCAAGGTTTTGGAGTCACACAGACCTAGATGTGCAACCAGCTAAGTCATTCGCTAGCTCTGTGACCTTCAGCAAGTTCCTTCCACTCCACAAAACTCAGCTTTCTCATCTGTAAATGGGAATCATGCCATTTAACACAGTGTATATAAGATTGCGAATGTAATATGTTTAGTATATAATAGTGAAGAGTTAGCAAATGATAGTTGCTGCTGTTTTTTCTTATAATAATAAAATAACTATTGTTAATAACAATGTGGTTATTTTAAATATTGCCATATTTGTTACTATTATTTTTATTGTGAAGGGAAAAAAAAACGTTTTTTAAAAATGAGTTAGGTGTTAAGGCAGTTTCCTAATGTCACAGTTTCTCTGAAGGGGAACTTTTGGAGCAGCCAGGACTTGAACAGAACAGGGCAAGGGGAGGCCTGGCCTTCCAAAGTGGCCACCCTGCCACAGTTAAAGAAATTGTCTGACCCCACATTTCCAGAGAGGTCAGTGCAAATAACAACCCTGAGGCCCTCCAGAGAGAAAGGGCCCCTGGACCACTGGGGTTAATCTTCTTTAAACCGATAACCAGGAGATTTAAAATATCTTTTTTAGTATCTTTTTAATAAAATAAAGAGCCCATTGCTTTGCAATTCAAGTTAAGCTTTGGCTTTAGCAAATGCATTGAAGGGAAATTTTTCTTCAAGTCCTTTGCACAAAATTTTATTGATTTGAGAAGAGAGACCCAAATATTTTAAGTCAATCACAATTGATGTGGCAGCTTAATCTCCTTAGTGTTGCTCCCTGGTAGATGCTTAGATTTCTACAAATTGGGAGCAAGAGAGCTCTGGGGAATATAGTTTATTTTTTTAATAATGTGAAGGTAAACTTTGAAGACTGCCTTTGCCTGATCTGTGACTTAACTGATTTACTACCAGATTCTTCCTTTAAGAAGAAAACAAAACCAAAAAAAAAAAAAAAGAAATCGGGAAAAATGCCCTGAAAGTATTTGCACAGGTCCTGACTCACTAGGAGTTCTCAGTTCTGAGAAGAAACTGAGCTATATGAATGGGAAGCAGCCATTGCAGTCTGTAGGGCTTGCTGGCAATAAAACCTAGTATTGATTTCTTTTGATTCCCAAAAAAGGAACTTAAGTGTATCAAACTTTGCAACATACTGGGGGCTAGGGGAGCAGCCAAGGATCTCCCATCCCTTGAGCAAAGGTTTTTATATACTCTGTAGGAAGGCCCCTCTTAAATTAACTGAAGCAATTCCGGACAGCATTGAAATGCAAGCTCACTACTGATGGTGAAGTTGGCTCTGTTTGTCTCACTAATTCTCTAAAGATAGTCCCTGACTCATGAGTGGTCACAGACTGATTTTGATTAGTGAAAAGCATATTTTTATTTTATTCTTCTGAGCAAGTGGCATGAAGTTGCATAGAATTCTGACTTTGATATGAATAAATGCTTAATAGTAACTTACAACTGTGTTAAAGTTCACTATAATTGATTATCCATAACCTAAAATTAGGATGTTACTAGATATTAGGAGTTTTTTTGAGGACTCTAAATGAGTATTCTGTTAATAATTTGCACTTTGATGCAAGGTTTAGCAGTTTTGCAAACCTCCTAATATGCAGGCATAGAAGTAAAGAGTGTAATTCTCCAAATTTTTATTAAAGGTGCCTCGTTACCAGTGTTATAAAGTTGGTTCTATTTGCCAGATGCTGCTGTTTGTTTATAAATTACTGTTGGCTCATCTTCATCATTACCATTATCACATACTATGAGGTACAGTGGTACAGCACAGTTTTTGGCCTGTAGTCCTCTAGTAACTAGAGTTTAAGTCATTAAATATTTCAACTGAACTGTGAGCTATCCATACCCTCATACCTCTATTGCCAAAGCAGCCAAACACATACTCCAAAGTAAGTGTAATTATTCAGTGATATGTCTGTTATAAATGGTTCATCCCTCAATGGAAAGCTGGAATTTGTAGGGTAGGTGGGTGTTGCAGTTTGCTAAAGCTGCCGTTATGCAAAATACCAGTAATGGATTGGCTTTTATAAAGGGGATTCATTAGTTTACAAATTTACAGTTCTAAGGCCATAAAAATCTCCAAACTAAGGCATCAACAATAGGATACCATCACTGAAGAAAGGCCAATGGCATCTAGAACACCTCTGTCAGCTGGGAAGGCACATGGCTAGCATCTGCTGGTCCTTTGCTCCTGGGTTCTGGTTTCATAATGGCTTTCTCCAAAATGTCTCTGGGCTTCTGTCTCTCTTAGCTTCTCTCTTTCAACTCTTGTGCATCCTTGCTTGTTCTCCCAGGGCATTTCTCTCTAAGCATCTGGGGATCCTCTCTTAGCTTCTCCATGCCAAGCTCTAGGCTTCGTCTCTTAGCTTAGCATTTCCAAACATCTTTCTGTATGCATTTCCAAGTGTCTGGGTCTGTGTCCACCCCTGAGCTCTCTTAAGGACCCCAGCAAACTAATCAAGACCCACCTTAAATGAGTGGGGTCACACCTCCACAGCAATAATCTAATCAAAAGGTTTCACCCACAATTGGGTGGGTCACATCTCCATGGAAACAACCTAATCAAACGAACCCACCCATAATAAGTCTGCATCCATACAATTGGATTAAAAGAACAAGTTTTTTGTGGGGTACATAACAGATTAAAACCAGCACAGTAGATCATTTGAAAACCACTTCTTTCCCCATCTCTATAGAAGTGCCTAACCCCTCTGAAATGGCTGCAGAGATATGGTGGGAGACTGTGAACTTGAGAAGGTATAGAACATGGCCTGTCATCATCAAACTGGGATTGCCGAGTTGAGAAACCTGGTCTAAAGTCTATTTACTAAATACCTGGTTTGTTAGGGATGAAATTCCACAACTGACTTTTAACCTTCACTAGTCTAGAGCCTACAGGTAATTGGAAAGTGTAATCAAACTGGAAGACCCTGTTTGGTAAGGCAGCATTGCCTCTGTAGAAGTCGGCAGGAATAATATTTAAAAAGGTTCTCAGCTAGCTTCTTCTAGTTTCAGTTCCTTTCTTTGGTTTTAGGACCTGTTCAGTCAGGCAGGAACTGATTAACAGTAACTAGAGGGAAAAGCGCATAACATCAAAAAGTCATTGCTCTTATGCCCTTTGCCCAGTTCCCATTATTCTGCCATTTGTCTTCCTAGCTGTGGCCTTGCTCCTGCATACCACCTTCTCTCTGCAGACACTGCTGCAGTCCTCAACATGGTCACTTTGCTGTAATCATGTGTCCCCCTACCTGGGGCCTTCCCAGAGAGATCATCTCCACTGTCCCCATCCTGACTGCTATAGTTCACTTGGGCTCTAGTTTGGGGGTGGGGGAGTGGGAGGGGGGACCTCTTCCCAGAACTGCTGCAGTGGAAGGCAAGTTTATTGCATCCAGAGTTGGAACTCAAAATGCTATAGAAATACTGTAAAAGTAGGGCTAGAACTTTTCTAAGCTAGATTCAGGCACAGCTGCCTAATTAATGTGCAGCTATTTTTGATGAGAATAGAACTAACCCAAGTTCTTATGGTCCTCCCTCTTTATTTGTGTGTTACTGCTAGTGTTCAAACATTTGTCCAGATACTACAAAGCCAGGGTGATGCTAAGGCCAGTTTTACAAAATTCTTAAGGCAATTTCTTAAAGCATCTCTTAAAGAGTCAGCACTAATGACCTAGTAATTCTTTGATTCCAATGATAACAACAAAAGTCACATGGACCTTTAGGTGAATTTGAGTTACTTAATGATTTATTTTTTGATGTAATTCCAAGGTTTATAATTTTGAGTAGTCGAGGGGGCAGGGAGTTGAGGAGGGGAGATAGCTTTCATGGGAAGGAGCATTATTACAACAAAAACATTTATGGAGATTGACAGAATTATTTTGAATATGTCTGTTTCCCACAGGAAATAAATCAGCTGAAAGTCCCCTTCCTCCATTATCCAAATTGCCCTAAACTTTCTAAATTCCACGAAAGCAGAACAAAATTGTTAAACAATGTTTTGCATTTAACTTACATACAGGTTTTAATTTAAATTCATGGTTTATTAAATATTTTATGCACTATGTATGCTGTATTGTACACTGGCATTCAGTGTGTTGAATGCCCATTTTATGCATATTGTAAACAGACCAAAGCTAATTCGAAACATCAATGACTGCCCCAGCCTTCTATGAAATAGCAGTGTCCTTGAACCATTGGAGGAAGTTGGAGGATATATTGTATACCATCATCTTACCAGTGAAAAAGTGTTTCTAATACCACTTATGCTATTTTTAAAACCCGATATCTGAAGTGCTCTGGAGTGTAGATATCTGAAGTGCTCTGGAGTGTAGATTCCTGATTAGGCTCTTCAGATGTTCACTGTCTCTGTCGTACTTGGTTAGGGCACCTCAGTTGTTAGCACACTATACCTAGGTAGTAGACCAAAGTAAGGTTACACACCCATCATACATCATACTGAATTTACTGATATTTTTAAAATAAGTTATACAGACCAGTAGCATGATAGGACTTGGAATGATGTTCAAATATGTACATTATTATTTAAACCCTGTAGTTTTAGTTATTTAGATTTACTGTTGGTTACCTCTCTGATTTAAGTAATGGGAAATCCTTGGTCAGAAAAAGAAATCTCTATCATTAATGAGACAAAAACTTGTGATTTGCTTTACAAAGCTCTGTTGGATAAGGGAGGCATCAATTGGTTAAGAGCAGGGTGTGTGTCCGGGCTGTTCCTGGGTTGACTAGTGCTTCACCACCTGAAAGTCATGTGAACTTGGAGAACTATTTAACCTCTTTGTCCTTCTGTTGCCCTGTATGAAAACAAGGATAATAGCAATATGTATGACCTACGGTTATAATGAAAATTTTTTTTTTAATTCAGTTTTATTGAAATATATTCACAAACCATACAGTCATCCATGGTATACAATCAACTGTTCACAGTATGATCATATAGTTATGCGTTCATCACCACAATCTATTTCTGAACATTTTCCTTACATCAGAAAGAATCAGAATAAGAATAAAAAATAAAAGTGAAAAGAGAATACCCAAACCATCCCCCCATCCCACCCTATTTGTCATTTAGTTTTTACTCCCATTTTTCTACTGATTTTTTTTCAATTTTTTAACTTTGTTTATCAAAAAATTAAAAACAAAGGCAAACAACAACCAAAAAAACCCCACAACATTTCAAACAAAGCAATGGATTAAGGAAAACAAATAACCTAAAATAACTACTTTGCTTCCAATATGTTCCTACCATACCCCAAGAAAATTAATAAACCATGTCCAAACAGAGGAGTAAGAAAAACAAATAATCTAAAATAACTACATTGCTTCCAACATGTTCCTACCATACCCCAAGAAAATTAACAACCCCTAAGAAAACAAAGGAATAAGAGAAAAAAAAAACCTAAAATAACTCTATTGCTTCCAACATGTTCTTACTATATCCAAGAAAGTTTACAAACCATAATCATTCCTGAGCATTCCCATAACATTGAGATTACCCTCCATAGTTTATCTGTTCTTATTAGATTATCATTCCCCCTCCACTAATTGGTATCTCTAGGTCCCCTACATTCTACAGTATAAAACATTGTACATTTTTCACAGAATTCACATTAGTGGTAACATACAATATTTCTCTTTTTGTGCCTGGCTTATTTTGCTCAGCATTATGTCTTTTTTTTTTTTTTTTAATCTTCATTTTATTGAGATATATTCATACACCACGCAGTCATACAAAACAAATCGTACTTTTGATTGTTCACAGTACCATTACATAGTTGTACATTCATCACCCAAATCAGTCCCTGACACCTTCATTAGCACACACACAAGAATAACAAGAATAATAATTAGAGTGAAAAAGAGCAATTGAAGTAAAAAAGAACACTGGGTACCTTTGTCTGTTTGTTTCCTTCCCCTATTTTTCTACTTATCCATCCATAAACTAGACAAAGTGGAGTGTGGTCCTTATGGCTTTCCCAATCCCATTGTCACCCCTCATAAGCTACATTTTTATACAACTGTCTTCGAGATTCATGGGTTCTGGGTTGTAGTTTGATAGTTTAAGGTACCCACCACCAGCTACCCCAATTCTTTAGAACCTAAAAAGGGTTGTCTAAAGTGTGCGTAAGAGTGCCCACCAGAGTGACCTCTCAGCTCCTTTTGGATTCTCTCTGCCACTGAAGCTTATTTCATTTCCTTTCACATCCCCCTTTTGGTCAAGAAGATGTTCTCCGTCCCACGATGCCAGGTGTACATTCCTCCCCGGGAGTCATATTCCACGTTGCCAGGGAGATTCACTCCCCTGGGTGTCTGATCCCACGTAGGGGGGAGGGCAGTGATTTCACCTTTCAAGTTGGCTTAGCTAGAGAGACAGGGCCACATCTGAGCAACAAAGAGGCATTCGGGAGGAGGCTCTTAGGCACAACCATAGGGAGGCCTAGCCTCTCCTTTGCAGCAACCGTCTTCCCAAGGGTAAAACCTGTGGTAGAGGGCCCAGCCCATCAAACCACCAGTCCCCTATGTCTGTGGTCATGTTAGCAACCATGGAGGTGGAGTAGGCGAATACCCCTGCATTCTCCACAGGCTCCTCAAGGGGGCACTACATCTTTTTTTTTTGTTTGTTTGTTTTTTAACTTTCCCTTCTTTTTTAAATCAACTGTATGAAAAAAAAGTTAAAAAGAAAACAAACATACAATAAAAGAACATTTCAAAGAGACCATAACAAGGGAGTAAGAAAAAGACAACTAACCTAAGATAACTGCTTAACTTCCAACATGTTCCTACTTTACCCCAAGAAAGTTACCTAATATAGCAACATTTCTGTGAACTTTCTCCTACTGTATCCATCAGAAATTAACAGACCATAGTCATTCCTGGGCATCCCCAGAACGTTAAATAGCTTATCTGTTTTTCTTGGATTATTGTTCCCCCTTCTTTAATTGCTCTCTATTGCTAGTTCCCCTACATTCTACATTATAAGCCATTTGTTTTACATTTTTCAAAGTTTACATTAGTGGTAGCATAAAATATTTCTCTTTTTGTGCCTGGCTTATTTCGCTTAGCATTATGTCCTCAAGGTTCATCCATGTTGTCATATGTTTCACGAGATCGTTCCTTCTTACTGCCGCGTAGTATTCCATCGTGTGTATATACCACATTTTATTTATCCACTCATCTGTTGAAGGACATTTGGGTTGTTTCCATCTCTTGGCAATTGTGAATAATGCTGCTATGAACATTGGCGTGCAGATATCTGTTCGTGTCACTGCTTTCCGATCTTCCGGGTATATACCGAGAAGTGCAATCGCTGGGTCGAATGGTAACTCTATATCTAGTTTTCTAAGGAACTGCCAGACTGACTTCCAGAGTGGCTGAACCATTATACAGTCCCACCAACAGTGAATAAGAGTTCCAATTTCTCCACATCCCCTCCAGCATTTGCAGTTTCCTGTTTGTTTAATGGCAGCCATTCTAACTGGTGTTAGATGGTATCTCATTGTGGTCTTAATTTGCATCTCTCTAATAGCTAGTGAAGCTGAACATTTTTTCATGTGTTTCTTGGCCATTTGTATTTCCTCTTCAGAGAACTGTCTTTTCATATCTTTTGCCCATTTTATAATTGGGCCGACTGTACTATTGTCATTGAGTTGTAGGATTTCTTTATATATGCAAGATATCAGTCTTTTGTCAGATACATGGTTTCCAAAAATTTTTTCCCATTGAGTTGGCTGCCTCTTTACCTTTTTGAGAAATTCCTTTGAGGTGCAGAAACTTCTAAGCTTGAGGAGTTCCCATTTATCTATTTTCTCTTTTGTTGCTTGTGCTTTGGGTGTAAAGTCTAGGAAGTGGCCGCCTAATACAAGGTCTTGAAGATGTTTTCCTACATTATCTTCTAGGAGTTTTATGGTACTTTCTTTCATATTGAGATCTTTGGTCCATTTTGAGTTAATTTTTGTGTAGGGGGTGAGGTAGGGGTCCTCTTTCATTCTTTTGGATATGGATATCCAACTCTCCCAGCCCCATTTGTTGAAAAGACCATTATGACTCAGTTCAGTGACTTTGGGGGCCTTATCAAAGATCAGTCGGCCATAGATCTGAGGGTCTGTCTCTGAATTCTCAATTCGATTCCATTGATCTATATGTCTATCTTTGTGCCAGTACCATGCTGTTTTGGCAACTGTGGCTTTATAATAAGCTTCAAAGTCAGGGAGTGTAAGTCCTCCCACTTCGATTTTCTTTTTTAGAGTGTCTTTAGCAATTCGAGGCATCTTCCCTTTCCAAATAAATTTGATAACTAGCTTTTCCAAGTCTGCAAAGTAGGTTGTTGGAATTTTGATTGGGATTGCATTGAATCTGTAGATGAGTTTGGGTAGAATTGACATCTTAATGATATTTAGTCTTCCTATCCATGAACATGGAATATTTTTCCATCTTTTAAGGTCCCCTTCTATTTCTTTTAGTAGAGTTATGTAGTTTTCTTTGTATAGGTCTTTTACATCTTTGGTTAAGTTTATTCCTAGGTACTTGATTTTCTTAGTTGCTATTGAAAATGGTATCTTTTTCTTGGGTGTCTCTTCAGTTTGTTCATTTCTAGCATATAGAAACATTACTGACTTATGTGCATTAACCTTGTATCCCGCTACTTTGCTAAATTTGTTTATTAGCTCAGTAGCTGTATCGTCGATTTCTCAGGGTTTTCTAGATATAAGATCATATCATCTGCAAACAATGACAGTTTTACTTCTTCTTTTCCAATTCGGATGCCTTTTATTTCTTTGTCTTTCCGGATTGCCCTGGCTAGCACTTCCAGCACAATGTTGAATAACAGTGGTGACAGCGGGCATCCTTGTCTTGTTCCTGATCTTAGAGGGAAGGCTTTCAGTCTCTCACCATTGAGTACTATGCTGGCTGTGGGTTTTTCATATATGCTCTTTATCATGTTGAGGAAGTTTCCTTCAATTCCTACCTTTTGAAGTGTTTTTATCAAAAAGGGATGTTGGATTTTCTCAAATGCTTTTTCAGCATCTATTGAGATGATCAATTGATTTTTCCCTTTTGACTTGTTAATGTGTTGTAATACATTGATTGATTTTCTTATGTTGAACCATCCTTGCATGCCTGGAATAAACCCCACTTGGTCATGGTGTATGATTTTTTTAATGTGTCTTTGGATTCGATTTGCAAGTATTTTGTTGAGGATTTTTGCATCTATATTCATTAGGGAGATTGGCCGGTAGTTTTCCTTTTTTGTAACATCTTTGCCTGGTTTTGGTATTAGATTGATGTTAGCTTCATAAAATGAGTTAGGTAGTGTTCCATTTTCTTCAATGTTTTGAAAGAGTTTGAGTAAGATTGGTGTCAGTTCTTTCTGGAAAGTTTGGTAGAATTCGCCTGTGAAGCCATCTGGCCCTGGGCATTTATTTGTGGGAAGATTTTTGATGACTGATTGGATCTCTTTGCTTGTGATGGGTTGGTTGAGGTCTTCTATTTCTTCTCTGGTCAGTCTAGGTTGTTCATATGTTTCCAGGAAATTGTCCATTTCCTCTACATTATCCAGTTTGTTGCCATACAGTTGTTCATAGGATCCTCTTATAATTTTTTTAATTTCTTCAGGATCTGCAGTTATGTCACCTTTTTCATTCATTATTTTGTTTATATGGGTCTTCTCTCTTTTTGATTTTGTCAGTCTAGCTAGGGGCTTGTCAATCTTGTTGATCTTCTCAAAGAACCAACTTTTGGTGATATTTATCCTCTCTATTGTTTTTTTGTTCTCTATGTCATTTATTTCTGCTTTAATCCTTGTTATTTCTTTTCTTGTACTTGGTTTAGGATTGGTTTGCTGTTCATTTTCTAGCTTCTTCAGTTGATCCTTTAGTTCTTTGATTTTGGCTCTTTCTTCCTTTTTAATATATGCGTTTAGTGCTATAAATTTCCCCCTTAGCACTGCTTTTGCTGCATCCCATAGGTTTTGGTATGTTGTGTTCTCATTTTCATTCGTCTCTATATATTTAGCAATTTCTCTTGCTATTTCTTCTTTAACCCACTGATTGTTTAGGAGTGTGTTGTTTAACCTCCAGGTATTTGTGAATTTTCTACGTCTCTGATGGTTATTGACTTCTTATTGTATTCCATTGTGGTCAGAGAATGTGCTTTGAATAATTTCAATCTTTTTAAATTTATTGAGGCTTGTTTTATGTCCCAGCATATGATTTATTCTGGAGAAAGTTCCATGAGCACTAGAAAAGTATGTGTATCCTGGTGATTTGGGATGTAATGTCCTGTATATGTCTGTTAAATCTAATTCATTTATCAGATTGTTTAGGTTTTCAATTTCCTTATTGGTCTTCTGTCTGGTTGATCTATCTATAGGAGAGAGTGATGTGTTGAAGTCTCCCACAATTATTGTGGAAACATCAATTGCTTCCTTTAGTTTTGCCAGTGTTTCTCTCATGTATTTTGTGGCACCTTGATTGGGTGCATAGACATTTACGATTGTTATTTCTTCTTCCTGAATTGCCCCTTTTATTAGTACGTAGTGGCCTTCTTTGTCTCTCAAAATATCCCTGCATTTGAAGTCTATTTTATCTGAGATTAATATTGCTACACCTGCTTTCTTTTGGCTGTAGCTTGCATGAAATATTTTTTTCCATCCTTTCACTTTCAGTTTCTTTGTGTCCCTGTGTCTAAGATGAGTCTCTTGTATGCAACATATTGATGGTTCATTTTTTTTGATCCATTCTGCGAATCTATATCTTTTAATTGGGGAGTTTAATCCATTTACATTCAACGTTATAACCGTGAAGGCATTTCTTGAATCAGCCATCTTATCCTTTGGTTTATGTTTGTCATATTTTTCCCCTCTGTCTATTAATATCCTTTATTGTACCCATACCGAATCTCTTTAGTACTGAACCTTTCTCCAAGTCTCTCTGTCCTTTCTTTGTTTCTCTGTCTGTAGGGCTCCCTTTAGTATCTCCAGTAGTGCAGGTCTCTTGTTAGCAAATTCTCTCAGCATTTGTTTGTCTGTGAAAAATTTAAGCTCTCCCTCAAATTTGAAGGAGAGCTTTGCTGGATAAAGTATTCTTGGCTGGAAATTTTTCTCACTCAGAATTTTAAATATATAGTGCCATTGCCTTCTCGCCTCCATGGTGGCTACTGAGTAGTCACTACTTAGTCTTATGCTGTTTCCTTTGTATGTGGTGAATTGCTTTTCTCTTGCTGCTTTCAGAACTTGCTCCTTCTCTTCTGTGTTTGATAGTGTGATCAGTGTATGTCTCGGAGTGGGTTTATTTGGATTTATTCTATTTGGAGTTCGCTGAGCATTTATGATTTGTGTATTTATGTTGTTTAGAAGATTTGGGAAGTTTTCCCCAACAATTTCTTTGAATACTCTTCCTAGACCTTTACCCTTTTCTTCCCCTTCTGGGACACCAATGAGTCTTATATTTGGACGTTTCATATTATCTATCATATCCCTGAGGTCCATTTCGATTTTTTCAATTTTTTTCTCCATTCTTTCTTTTATGCTTTCATTTTCCATTCTGTCATCTTCCAGGTCACTGATTCATTGTTCAGCTTCCTCTAGTCTTGTACTATGAGTGTCCAGAATCTTTTTTATTTGGTCAATAGTTTCTTTAATTTCCATAAGATCATCCATTTTTTTATTTAGTCTTGCAATGTCTTCTTTATGCTCTTCTAGGGTCTTCTTGATTTCCTTTGTCTCCCGTACTATGGTCTCATTGTTCATCTTCAGTTCTTTGAGTAGCTGCTCTAGGTGCTGTGTCTCTTCTGGTCTTTTGATTTGGGTGCTTGGGCTTGGGTTATCCATATCGTCTGGTTTTTTCATATGCTTTATAATTTTCTGTTGTTTTTGGCCTCGTGGCATTTGCTGAACTTGATAGGGTTCTTTTAGGGTTTGTAGACCAATTGAAGTCCTTATCTCTAATTTATCAGATCTACAGCTTTGTGGAGTACACTTTCTCTAACTAACCAGCAGGTGGCGTCCACGAGCCACCTGTTCTCCACAAGCCAGTTCTCCCCTGCTTAGCCTTTTTGGTGAGTGGTGGAGTGAGTCTTGTGGGGTCCAATTGGTGTACCAAGCTTGCGTGTGTAGTTGGTGTTGCCTGCCCTGTATATGGGGCGTGTTTCTGGGCAGTCAGGGAGTGGGGGGTGGCCCTAACAATCAAATCTCCCTGGTGATCCTAGAGTTTTAAAGCTGCTGCAATAGTCTAATCCTTCAGTTCAGTCCTGCCACAGTTTGTCTCTGCCACTGACCCACAAGTCCTTGGTATTGGCATATGGCTTCTGAGACTTGCAAGTGGGCCCCTCTTCCAGGCCGTGCACCCCGGGTCCTCTGTTGAGGGATGACTGTGCTATGTCACAGGTGAGTGCCGTCCCCCCAGGGCAGTTCTGGGCTGCTGGGCTGTGTAGGGAGGCTCACAGTCTGCTGAAATGATGGCTGAATGGGGCTTTGTTAATTCACACTGCTCCACCTTCCCAACTCTGGGACAATCAGCTGAGGTTGCAGGGAAGGCTAATGTCCATGCCCAGTTTTGTGGTGTGTGCCTGTTATTTGAAGCACTTCTGTCACACTGGGTTGTCTGGGGCAGTTCTGGGCTATGGGGCTGGCGATGGGCAGGAGTGTTTCCTGTCCACCAGGATGATGGCTGTGAGCGGACACCCCCCTTTTCTTGGGAAGTTGTGGTGTTTAGTGAATTTTCTCAGCCACTGGATTATTGCGTTTTGTCTCAGAGCTCTCCTAGTTCTGCTCTTGACTTGACCTGCCCAAATAGCAAGTCTTTGAAGCTTTCTGTATTGGGCTTCTTAGAGTAATTGTTTTAGAAAAAGAGAAAAGGATTAAAAAAAAATAAACAAAAACAAAAAACAAAAAAAACAAACAAACAAAAAAAACGGACCCTCCTCAGAGATCTAATGGGTTATTGAAATGCTAAGAGACAAAGCAACCAGGGCCATTAAGGAAAGGTCCACAGGGCAGAGAGATCAGCTTTTCTTCAGGATTTTCATATGCGCCTCAGGGCCCTTCCCCTTTCTATGTTCACCAGAACTCCAAAAATCCTCCGCTTTTATTTTGGAGTTTTTCGTGTTGTTTTTTTTTTTCTATGCCTGTCTCCTCTCTGCTGGGCTGGCTGCTCTCAGATTCTCTGGTGTCTGGTCTCAGTCTATCTATGGTTGGAGTTTGAATCAGTAGAATGAGTTTCCGATAAGGGCTGCCACTGCAGTTCTCCCTTCTCCTTCCCGGAGCTGACAGCCCCTCCTCCCCTGGGACTGAGCCTGGCAGGGAGGGGCGCGGGTCCTCTGGCGGCAAAAACTTACAGATTTCGCAGATCTCAGCAGTTCCACGTTTTCATGAGTGTTGTATGAAGTATGCCCAAAGTCAGATTGCTCTGTGGTTTCCAGTCCACGCAGTTCCTGGCTTTCTACCTACTTTCCTGGAGGAGTAACTAAAACATACAGCTCACCAGTCTACCATCTTGCCCCCATAATGAAAATTAAAATGAGCTAATGCATGCACAGTTTTTAGAATAGTGCCCGGTACTTGTGGTTACTAATCATTAGTTTACCTTGTTTTCTCCCCAAACCGTGGTATGATAGGAGGTACCTGCTCCAGTTTTCATCTGGGGGTTGTCAGGAATCAGGACCATAAATATTTAATTCATTATCCCCTATAGCAGTTTTGAAAACTATTAAGCTCTATTCACTTATAAATTAATGTTTTTAATATTTTGTGTAGGAAGTGCATCATGGACTTCTAAGACAACTAGAAAGGATGTCAATAAGGAGTTTTAACATCTCTTCATGGTCCTTCTATTTACCTTTAGATTCACCAGTTGAAATCACACCCCCTTATTTGACAGTGATGCTGACAGAGAAACAAGCTGTTTGTTTGTTTGTTTAATGAGCACCAAAGATTGTGTAACTTGACAAAAATTATGCCTCATGATCTTTGGTAGAAATTAAATGCCTTAAAAATATTATATTCTGCTTCATCTATGATTTCTAACAGAGGATGTGAAAGTAAAAGTAATGATGGAAATATCTAAAATTTAATCAGCATCTGACAAAGCTACCAGATCTATGATGGTAGCATTGGTTAAATCAAATAGCAGTCATTTTGAGCAGTAGGAATAATGCTTTCAGTATTTAATGTAACTGAAATGAGTACTTTTCCTGTCTAGCTCTAGTCTCCAACTCCATAAAGTATTAATGCCCTTGACTTAGAAAGCGTGTAAATTTTACCATGTAGAAAGACACAGAAAAAACTAAAAGCTATATAGCAGAAATTCATTCCACTCTCCCAAGAAATGGATGAGATGACCTGATGGGTTCATCCCTTCTACACTTTCTCAAATCCCATGAGAAATGTCTTCAAGTTTCTAGATTTCTGTGCAGATCAGCATGAAAGCAATGGTCTGACACAGACATAATAACAATAATGTCAGGAGCAGGGGGAGAATGCGATAGGCTAGTCTAAATCTGACTGGTGGTCAGGTCCTCCATGCCCACAAGGCCAGTCCACCCTCAACTGTGCTCACGGCTTCCCAACATGCCCCTCAGGTCCCATCAGACTCTCTCCTGCCATGACCAAGCTCCCATCTGGGATGTTCCCTCCAGATGGCAGTTCTTACCTGTGCTTATAGTGCCACCTCTGTTCCAAATTCTAAATGCAACAAGTGGGTCTTTGGTAAATACTAACACATTCTAATGAATCATCTCTCTTTTTCCGAGACTACGGATAGACCACCGCTGTCTGATATGACAACACGAAGCCTTAAGACTTACGTTGCATGTCTTCCACTGGAGTTTACTTAAAAGAATACCAGATCATGGATTCTTTAATCATGGATAAGAAGTGCTGAAATGGACTTTAGCAATCAATTATTCCAGAGGTTGGCAAACTGCTTCTGTAAAGGGCGAGGGAGTAATTAGTTTAGGCTCTGCAGGCCATATTTTTTTGTTGCCACATCTCAATTATGCCACTGTAGTGTGACAGCTGCCATAAACCATACGCAAAGAAATAGGTATGGCTGTGTTTCCATAAAACTTTACTTACGGGCACTGGAATTGGATTTCATGTAATTCTGACATCATGAATATTATTCTTCTTTTGATTTTTTTTTCAGTCATTTAAGAATACAAAAATCATTCTTAGTTCTCAGGTCAGACAAAAACAGGCAGCAAGCCAGATTTGGTTCAAAAGCCATGGTCTGCTGACCCCTATTAGTCCAAGCCTCACATTAACACGAGGTTGCTGACATCCCAAGGATTAAATGTCTGAATTCTTCTAGCTCTTACAACCTGACAAGATCCTTTGTAATGATAACCAATTATTTCAAATCATGTTTCCCCAAATAAATTAAGTTCCTTCAGACATGAACTGTATTTATATTTGCTTCCCGTAATACCAGGTGAATCTCTGAGTATCAAATAAATGTTCAGAAAAACATATTCAAGTGGGTTAATTGATAGAGAGAAATTTTTATATTGTAGAAACCCTCCCAAGGAAATCACATTGGTTCCCTTTCCATTGTCATCAGAATTGCCATTTCCTCTCACTGTTCTCAAGAGAAAAATGCCTGATTATTGAGAAACAACGATTGTTAGCTTCATTTGGATTCTCAGTTTCACTCTTCATGCCCAGGGATAAAGGGAGTCAGAGTGGCATTGGGAATGGTGACCCCTCTGAGTTCGAGCCTAGGAAGATAGACTTACACTTGCCAGGCTCTCAGCTGCCTCTTAATGCCAAGTCATATCTATCTATTGAATGAATGAGTGATAATAACAATATCTAACTTTCTGTGACTGTTTATTCCATGCCAGAACTGACATGAGTAAATATATTTAATCCTCCCAAGGGTCCAATGAAGAAAGTACTAATATTATTCTATTTCACAACTCTGGAAACTTTGGCTTGACAATGTTAAATGACTTTTCTTCAGTCACACAGCCAGTAAAAGAGAGAGCTAGGCTGTCTAACTCCAGAACTCAAGCTCCTAACCAACTGCTTACCGTGTATAAATTACATTAATTTCTTGCACATAAACTTAGGCTTGGATCAATACTCAGGTTGTAAGTGGAACATAATCTTTATCTGATCGGCTTTGCACCAGCAGCTTTAACCCATTTAGCTGCATGAATGGCATTTCTCATAGTACAAATTTAAAAGTCCAGCATACCTGAGTTTAAGTCCTAGCTCTGACACTTGGCCCCTGGATGACCTTGAATTAATCTCTTACCTAGTCTGACCCTCAGTTTCCTCATCAGAAAAATAATACCATGAGGGTTAAGTGAGATCCTATTCGTGAAAGCACAGGCATATTAATTTGGAACCATATGAAATTGCCAATATATGTAGTTTATTAGTACATATATGTAAAATATTTGGTAAAGATAATTTTTTTTTTCCTTCTTTCCTGTTGACTTTAGCTGCTGAGACTTGGTGGCAAAGTTTCTAAATATTCTATGCCCAGAATGGACCGAGTATCTGCCGTGAAAGGGGAGGGAGGGAAGCTTGTTTTTAATTACTACTAATTTTTTAGTCCTCTTAATAAGAATTAATCTCACATTCCTAAGAAGACCCTTTCATATATGGCCAAAGGTTGACCCAAAAGACAAAGGAGCTGCAAAGAGTCGGGGCATAGGATGTGGCTCTGGGAGCTGGGAGCGGAAGGAGCCTGGAAAGTACGAAGCACAAGTGTAAAGTGATTCAGCCAAGTTCAGTATCCAAACAATGCTATTAACTAATTCCTGTTTTGAACAGAGCCCAAATGAAATGTTTAAAGTACTCCTAATTTCTCAGTTATCATTGGAATTCAAAAAAGTTCCTTTGGGGAGAAATTTATGTCAAAGGTCCCCGTGAACATGCAGACAAGATTAGGGAGATATGGATACATCTCATCCATTTGTGAGACGTTTCCTCCAGTGAATTTAGTGCTGATAAGGCATTTTCATAGAAAGAAAGTTCCTCAAGCTTGGTCTCCATGCCTTTTATCAAAGAACAGCTGTGCTTAGTGTGTGTGGATGAGTGTTTTTTGGCCAAGAAGGATCCTATTCATACCTTGTACCTGGAAGGGAATAACAACTGGTGATCAGTCAAGAGAAATTCAGTTATTCATCAGAACCAAGCATCTTTCCATCTTTTTTTTGAATTGGCATTATTTTAATGTCTCTCTATGGAGATATAATGCTAGGCACAAATAGATAAGGCTGTATACTGAAAGAACTCTGAATTGTGACCTGAGTGGTTTTAAAATGTAGATATTAATGGAAATGTATTAGTATCCGTTTTTTTCTCTCTGCCAAGGGAGGAATGTGAAAGAAGCCATTTGGGGTGAATATAAAATTAAAAGAACAATTTATTAATATCTATTAATTGTACCTTATTCAACTAATTCATTCAGACAGTATATTGAATATATATTATGTGCCAGTTACTGTGTTAGTTCTAAAACATATTTCTATAAATGTTTAGGTCCTTTATTTGTGGAAACTTGGAAAAAATTGAGAATCAATAAACTACATTTCATAAGAATTTTTATCATGAAGATATTATAATGAGCATATTCCTTCACAGTTTCTGAACTGCCTGGTTTTAGGCAAGATATTCTGGGAAACCTAATCTTTTTTTTTAATATGAGATATTGCATATATCAAATTTAAGCAGTGTTTGGCATAGAGTAAGCTTTTAGTTAATGTTTGCTATTTTTTTTTTTGTGGTTGCTAGTATTTAAATTGTATATTTAAATTACTAAGACAATTGCTTAATACCTAAATGAATGATGTTTTAATCTTATTTTAATTAGTTTTTTATAAAAGAATAGCTAAGTAAATGTTGTGATTATTTTACCTAAGTGATAAAAAAAAAAGACAAGGGAGAACTGGGGAGGCTTTGTTAATAACTCCAGGGGCAAACACCCCTTAGTCAGTTTTGATTCTCCTAACCATAACTGACTCTTTATTAAAATATCACATTGAATATCTATGAACTTAAGATCTACAAAAAGGTTTTAGTAAAAAAAAGATCCCTAGCTTGGGTAAGAATTTAATGAAATTTGTGATCCAATTTTTTACATTCACAATGTTATGCTGCCATCATCTTCATCCCTGACTACAACTTTTCCCTCAGCCCCAACAGAAATTCTGTACCAGTTAAGCTTTTCCTCTCCATTCCCAAGACCTCCCCAGCTCCTGGTAACCTGTATTCTAGTTTCTGGCTCTATGAATTTACTTATTCTAATTATATCATATCAGTGAGATCATAAAGTATTAGTCCTTTAGTGTCTGGCTTATTTCATTCAACATGTTGTCTTCAAGGTTCATATCCATTTCGTTGCATGTATCAGAACCTCATTCCTTTTCATGATTGCGTACTATTCCATTGAATACATATACCAACTTTTGCTAATACATTCATCAGTGGATGAACACCTAGGTTGCTTCCATCTTTTGGCAATTGTGAATATGCCACAATGATAATCATTATGCAAATAACTGTATGAGTCTGTGCTTTCAATTCTTTTAAGTATATATCTAAAAGTGAGATTGCTTGGTCATATGGTAATTCTATACTTAACTTTCAGAAGAATAGCCAAAGTGTTTTCCACAGCAGCTGTACCATTTCACATTCCCATCAACAATGAATGAGTGTTCCTGTTTCTCCATATCCTCTCCAACACTTGTTAGTTTCAAATAGTAGCCATTTTAGTGGTTGTGAAATGGTATCTCAGTGTGGTTTTGATTTGCATTTCCTAATTGCTAATGAAATTGAGCATCTTTTCAAGTGCTTCTTGGCCATTTGTATATCTTCTTTGGAGAAATGTCTATTCAAGTCTTTTGACCATTTTTTTAAATGTGTTGTTTGTCTTTATGTTTTTGAATTGTAGGATTGATTTATAGGTTCTGAAAATAAAACTCTTATCAGATATGAGGTTTCCAAATATTTTCTCCCATTTTCTAAGTTGTCATTTTACTTTCTTGATGAATTTCTTCCCTTTGACACACAAAAGTTTTTAATTTTGAGGAGGTACCATTTACCTAATTTTTATTTTGTTGCTTGTGCTTTGGATATAAGGTCTAAGAAACAGTTTCCTAGCATAGGTCCTAAGGATGCTTCCCTACATTTTCCACTAGTTTTATAGTCCTGGTTCTTATATTTAGGTTTTCTATCATTTTCAGTTAATTTTTAGATGTGGTATGAGATAGGGGTCCCCCTTCATTCTTTTGCATATGGATATCAGTTTTTTCCAGAACCATTTGTTGAAGAGACTGTTCTTTCCCCATTGAGTGGACTTGCATGCTTGTCAAAATTAATTGGCTGTATATGACAGGGTCTATTTCTGAACTCTCAGTTAGATTCCATTGGTCTGTCTCTCCTAGGACCAGTATCATGTGGTTTTGACCATTATAGCTTTGTAATAAGTTTTAAAATCAGAAAGTGTGAGTCTTCCAAATTCATTCTTTTCTAAGAGGGTGTTAATTATTTGGGCCCTTTACCCTTCCAAATAAAGTTGATGATTGGCTTTTCCATTTATGCAAAATTGGCTCTTGGAATTATGATTGGGATTGTGCTGAATCTGTAAATTGCTTTAGGTAGTATTGACATCTTAATGATATTTAGTCTACCAATCCATGAACATGGAATATCCTTCCATTTATTTAGGTCTTCTTTAATTTCTTTTAGCTATGTTTTGTAGTTTTCTGCATACAAGTCTTTTACATCCTCGGTTAGATTTATTCCTAGATATTTGATTCTCTTAGTTGCTATTATGAATGGAATGTTTTTCTTTATTTGTTGTTCTGTTTGTTCATTGCTTGTGTATAAAAACACTACTGAGTTTTGGGTATTGATCTTGTACCCTGCCACTTTGCTGAATTCATTTATTAGCTCTAGGAGCTTTGTTGTGGATTTTTCAGGATTTTATGTATGTAGAGTCATATCGTCTGCCAATAGGGAAAGTTTTACTTCCTTTCCAATTTGGATGACTTTTATTTCTTTTTCTTACCGAAATGCTCTGGCTAGAATTGCCAGTATAGTGTTGAATGACAAGAGGCATCCAGTACAATGTTATGATAACAATGGGGCATCCTTGTCTTGTTCCTGATCTTAAAGAGAAAATGTTCGATCTTTCACAGTTCAGTATGATGTTAGTTTTGGGTTTTTCATATATGCCCCTTATCATGTTGAGCAAGTATCCTTCTTTTCCTATTTCTCTAAGTGTTTTTATCAAGGAGGCATGCTGAATTTTGTCAAATACTTTTTCTGCATTAATTTATATTATAATATGGTTTCTTCCCTTCATTTTGCTAATGTAGTATATTACATTAATTAATTTTCTTATATTGAACCACCCTTGCAGAGCTGGGATAAATCCCACTTGATCATGGTGTGTAATCTTTTAGTGTGTTGTTAAATTCAGTTTGCTAGTATTTTGTTGAGAATTTTTGCATCCAAATTCATAAGGGATATTGGTCTATAATTTTCTTTTCTTGTGGTATTTTTATGACTTTGGTATTAGGGTAATTTTGGCCTCATAAAATGAGTTATGTAGTGCTCCTGCCTCTTCATTTTTTTTTTTTTTTTGAAGAGTTAAAGCAAGATTGGTGTTAATTCTTGGAATGTTTGGTAGAATTCACCTGTGAAAGTCAGTCTGGTCCTGGACTTTTTCATTGGGAGAATTTGATTACTGATAAAGTCTCTTTACTTGTAATTCATCTGTTGTGATCTTCTATTTCTTCTAGAGTCACTGTAGGTTATTTGTGTGCTTCTAGAAACTCATCCTTTTCATCAAGATTGTCTAATTTGTTGGCATACAGTTTTTCATAGTGTCCTTTATGATCCTCTATTTCTGTGGAGTCAGTAGTAATGACCTACCCCACCTTTCATTTCTGATTTTAATTGTGTTCTCTTTTTTCATTGTCAGTCTAGCTAAAGGTCTGTCAATTTTATTGATCTTTTCAAACAATCAAATTTTAAAAAAATTCTCAGTATTTTTTTATTCTCTATTTCATTTATTTCTACTCTCATCTTTGTTATTTCCTTCTTCCTGCCCACTTTGAGTTTATTTTGCTGATCTTTTTCTGGTTCATCTCAGTGTGCAGTTAGGTCTTTGATTTGAGCCCTTTATTCTTTTTTTAATGTAAGCATTTAGGGCTATAAATTTCCTTCTGAGCCCTTTATTCCATAAATTTTGATATGTTGTGTTCTCATTTTCATTTGTCTCAAGATATTTACTGATTTCCCTTGTGATTTCTTCTTTGACCTGTTGATATTTAAGAGTGTATTGTTTAACTTCCATTTATTTGCAGATTTTCCTGTTCTCTACCTGTTATTTATTTCCACCTTCATTCCATTTTGGTCAAAGAAGATGCTATGCATAATTTCAGTATTTTTGAATTTATTGAGACTTGTATTGTGACCTAACACGTGGTCTCTCCTGAAGAGTGATCCGTGTGCACTTGAGAAGAATGTATATCCTGCTGTTTTGGGGTGCAGTGTTCTGTAAATGTCTGTTCATTAATCATATTATTCAAGTTCTCTTTTTCCTTATTAATCCTCTGTGTATATGTTCTATCTATCAAGGAGAGTGGTGTATTGAAGTCTCCACCTCTTATTGTAGAGGTGTCTATTTCTCCCTTCACTTTTCCCCATATTTGCCTCATGAATTTTGGGGCACTGTGGTTAGGTGTATAAATATTTATGATTGTTATTTCTCCCTGGTAGATTGACCCTTTTAATAATATATAGCATCCTTTGTTTCTTGTAACAGCTTTTGACCAAAAGTCTATTTTATCTGATATTAGTATCACTACCCCTGCTCTCTTTTGTTTACTGTTTACATGGATTATCTTGTTCTATCCTTTCACTTTTAACCTTTTGGTCTTTGGGTCTAGGGTGTCTCTTTTGTAAACAACATATTGTTAGATCATTGTTGTTTATCCATTCTGCCAATCTGTGTCTTTTGCTTGAAGGGTTTAATCCATTAACATTCGCTGTTATTTCTGTAAAGACTTACTTCAGCCATTTTTTCTTTGTTTTTTATATGCCATGTCTTTTTTGCCTCTTTTTTTTTTCCTTTATTGAAGTCTCCTTTTGTTTATAATTGATCTTTTGTGATTGACTGATCCCTTTCTCATTTCTGTTTCTGTAGACTTTTTAAATACTTTATTTGTGGTTACCCCAGGCTTTGTATTATACACACTGAGTCTAAAACTGACTATAACTTTAGTAGCATATATATTCTCTGCTCCCATATCCCTACTTTTCTCCTCTTTATATTGTTTTTCTCCCACATTATCTCTTCATATTTTGTGTGTCTGTTATCAGGAACTATGACCATTTCTTATTCAATTGTATTCTAACTCTTATAGGAATTAAAGATTAGAGTTTTATATATTGAGGATACAGCACTATATGGTTTTGCATTAATCCATTTAGTTACCTTTACTGAAGATCTTCACTTCTTCATACTGCTCTAAGCCACTCCTGCTTCTCCTTTTAACATGAAGAGCTCCCTTTAATGACTCTTGTGGGGCAGGTCTTTTGGTGATGAACTCTCTCAGTTTTTATCTGCGAATATCTTAAACTCTCTCTCATTTTTGAAGGACAGTTTTGTCAGATAAAGAAATCTTGGCTGGCAGTTTTTCCCTTTCAGTGCCTTAAATATATCATAACACTGCCTTCTCACCTCCATTGTCTCTGATGAGAAACTGACACTTAGTCTTATTAAGTATCCCTTGTATGTGATGAATCACATTTCTCTTATTGCTTTCAGAATTCTCTCATTATGTTTGGCATTTGACATTTTATTTAGTATGAGTCTTGGAGTAAGTCAGTTAGGGTTTATCCTAATCAGAGTATGTGCTTCTTGGAAACATATATTTATATCTTTTGTAGGAGTTGGGAACTTTTCAGCCATTATTTCCTCAAATATTCTTCCTTCCCTTTTTCCCTTCTCTCTCCTTCTGGGACTCCCATGATGCATATATCAGTGCACTTCATGCTATCATTCAGTCCCTTAAACACTGCTCAGCTTTTTCTGTTCTTCTCTCCATATGTACTTCCAACTGTATAATTTTAATTGTCCTGTCTTCCAGTTTGTTTATTCTTTCTTCTGTCTGCTGAAATCTGCTGTTATGCGCCTCTAGTGTATTTTTAATCTGCATTATTGTGTTTTTCATCCCCATAATTTCTGTTGTTTCTCTTTAAACTTTCTAATTCTTCTTTTGGTTCACACATTGTCTTCACAATATCCTTTAGCTCTGTATCCAAATTTAGTTTATTCTATCCATATTTTCTTTCAACTCCTTGAATTTAGGAGATTTGTTTGAACTTCTTTGATTAGTTCAAAATCTGTGTTTCTTCTGAAGTTTTATTGGTTCCCTTGACTGATCCATATCTTTCATTTTCTTAGTATGGCTTGTAAAAATAAGATGTTTGGGTATCTGATTATTTTGATGTGCAAAGTCAGTTTCTCTTTCTTGTCTAGGATTTTATTGCAGATTGGCTATGTGTTAAGGCTCTTCTTTGATGCTGGATCCAGTTTTTAACTGAACTTTTAGAGTAGCTTGTGTTTAACTGTTCAGATTTTCTCAGGTCTTCTGTACCTGTTTCCTGCGTTGGACATGTGGTGTAACTTTTAAGATTGCCCTTTTATGTGCAGTTGTTTCTCATCCAGGGAAAGATTCCATTTCCTTTCTTCCTCCTCCTGAGTGATTCTATTTTTGTGCAAATTTTCCTCCGCAGATCCTCTGATTTATTCAGCTATTCTCCCTTACTCAGTGCCCCTTTTTCATTACAATTTTTTATCCTGAGGCCCATTCTGCCTTACAGAAGTTGTTTTCCCTTTTTTCCATGAGGCTTTTCTGCCTCTGGTAATTTCCACATTTGGATGTCTGCCTCAGGGAGCCAGATGGAGTCAGCATTCAAAGATGCCCACTTTTTCATTTAGATGCTCCAGCAATTAGAGATCCAGTTGGGTGTATGCACTGCTTGTCAACAGTTCCAGCATGGCCCTTTTATTTCTCCCACCCCAGTTCTGCCATGGGTCTCTTTTCTTTCCTGGGGGCCTTTTTGTCTGCACACACTTACCAGCTGCTGGGTTCCTCCCTAGGTCAGTGTGGCCTGGGGCCCCCTGCCTGAATGTGCATGGGGTTTTAACTCAGCACTGTGAGTGGCCCTGTGGTTTGCAGACGTGACAGGAGGTCCCCAGCTGGAGTGCTACCACTGTGTGACTCTTAAGTGGTGTGAGACCAAGTGAGAGAGAGGGGTCCAGATTGGCAGATCTGAGTCATAGGTCTCCTACCTTCTCCTTCTTTTTTTTTTTTATTAAATTCATATTTATTGCAATATATTCACATACCATACAATCATCCATGGGTACTATTGTATAATCATCTGTTCACAGTACCATCATATAGTTATGCATTCATCACCCCAATCTATTTTTGAACATTTTCCTTACACCAGAAAGAATAAGAATAAGAATAAAAAATAAAAGTAAAAAATAACACCCAAATCATCCCCCCATCTCACCCTATTTTTCATTTAGTTTTTTGTCTCCATTCTTCTATTCATCAATCCATACACTGGATAAAGGGAGTGTGATCCACAAGGTTTTCACAATCACACTGTCACCCCTTGTAAGCTACATTGTTATACAATCATCTTCAAGAGTCAAAGCTACTGGGTTGAAGTTCGGTAGTTTCAGGTGTTTACTTCTAGCTATTCCAATATTTTAAAACCTAAGAGGTGTTATCTATATAGTGCATAGAAGGCCCACCAGAGTGACCTCTTGACCCTATTTGAAATCTCTCAGCTACTGAAACTTTATTTCCTTTCACTTCACATCCCCCTTTTGGTCAAGAAGATGTTCTCAATCCCATGATGCCGGGTCCAGATTCATCCCCAGGAGTCATATCCTGCATTGCCAGGGAGATTTATACCCCTGGGAGTCAGGGGTCATGTAAGGGGGAGGACAGTGAGATCATCTGCTGAGGTGGCTTAGTTAGAGAGAGAGAGGGCCACATCTGAGCAACAAAGAGGTACTTAGGGGGAGACTCTTAGGCACAATTATAAGCATCTCCTACCTTCTTTTTAGGTATTTTAATTTTTTATTTATTATTATTTTTCTTTTGATTCAGCATATGTGAAGTCTTTCTCCCATCTCTATCATCCTCCAGAGTTCCATGCAAGTGGTGTTTGTCCTTTAATTAGTTGTTTCTGAGAGGGGACTTTTCTGGGGGATGTCTTACTCTCCATTTTGATAACATAACTCAGGGGGAACTTTTTAAAATTTAATGATGAAAGCCATACACCCTCAGCTGCAGCACCTTCAGTGCCCCACAGCAAAGAGCAGGTAGAAGACTATACTCTGTGGTCCTTAGATTCCTCTGGAGAAAAACTTGACAGGGACTTCCTGGTTTGTCATCTAGCGAAAAGCTCAGTGCCATGAGCAGAGAAGCATGACTTATGCCTTTCAGCCCAGCATTTTTCTCCCTGAACTTCTAAAATATGCCTGGTGACATAAGGCTAGAAGGAAAGTGTATTTACAGGTCAGGAGAGGCTAGGTCAGGCTGTGAATAACAAAAGCACAAACAAAACAAAACAAAGAAGCCAGCTCCGTGACTTGAAGTAATAAGTGCATTTCTCTCTTGTACTCACTCATGATATGTGCCCGTATAGATCAGCGTGAGGGGATGGGGTGGTTCAGCTCACCATCATCACTCAAGGTCTAGGCTCCTGCAGCAGCATCCTCTCGAGCATTGCTGGTGGCAGAAAGGAGAGTTCTAGAGGGATGCACACTGGCAATTAAATACTTGGCCTGGAAGTGGCATAGACACTGCTGCTCACAACTCATTGGCCCCACTAATCATAGGGCCCCACAAGGGCCCAGGAAGTACCAGTTAGAGAATATGGCTTGAAGTGTCGGCAGAGATCAAGGGAAGCTGGGAAGCCGAGGAAATACCGTAGGGTCAGTCTGGGAAGCATGCTACTTCTGCCACCACTTTGGATTCTGGGCCAGTGACATATGGGCATGTGTTTGCAGGGACCCTATGTTGTATGAGGGCTACATTACCTGCCCAAATCACAAATGATGTTAGGAAAGTGCTACAAATAGAAATATTATGTTTTCTACCTACTGGGGCACCAGCATTAGAACTGGGGCAGGGTATTCAAAGAAATATCTAGACTCTGTAATTTTCATCATTGCAGACTCACTTTATCATTTCATACTTAATGGATAATAGCCAAGGGGAATAATTGGAACCACTGTATTGCATGATTTCTTCAATAGGAAGATTTATAAATAACTTGTGGTAAGTTCCCTTCTTTCTTGGAGTCCCCTTCTTTCTTGGAGTCCCCATTATTTTACAGATAATGGACATGGCTCCCAATGAGCAGCTTTCCTTCTAATTACATGGGAGAGACAGTAGCATCCTCAAGTATAATCAGGGCCAAACTTGAGCTTCGCTGTTAGGTGGCACTGAAACGGGTTAATTGTACAAACTCCTGGTTCTCAGAATCAAAAATTGAATCTACATTTGAAAATCCAGTACTGGCCTTGTTAGTATTTTGGAAACATTGATTGTTTTAAGTAAACATGGAGAGATAATCTGCTTGGACATGTGAAAAACCAGAACAAGAGAAATCTGAGGGGAAAAAAATGTTACCTTAAAGTACAGGAAAAATTTCCATTGACCTTGAGAAAAGTAATAATTGGTAGTTTGGTGATTATATTTTCAAAGGTTTTAAATTATGCATGGATTGTGAGATTAAGTAAATATACCTTCACCTTTTGTTACAGAGTCTTAATGAAATTTAACTATTTGTGGCTGAAATAAGTAATACCCTTGGGAATTCCAATTTTTGTTTTTCTGTCTTAAAACACTTAAGGACATTAAACTATTATTGATAGATTTGTTAAAACAGTTCTGCTAAAATGTGAATCACAAAATATTTGAAGGAAGTAAAGCAACATGCTTATATGTACTTAAAACCCTCCTAACGATCTTGGTCTTAGATTCTTTTTCTTTTTCTAAAAACATCACTGGAATGGTCTAGGTAATTCTAAATTCCCTTCCATCTCTAACTTTTACATGTTTCAGTAGCAGTGCCTTTAAGACACAGCATGATGATATAAAGTCTGTGTTCATGCCAGATGAATTTCTAATGAACTACGTATTCTCAATTTTACTTAGTAGATATGCTAGAGCTATGGTCCTCCATGTAAATGGTGCAGGGAGCTTTTCACAGGGGTATCTACAGTTTCTTTTATCCTCTTTCTTTATCCTCTTTATTCTCTTTCCCTCTTTGCTATGCACCCCTCCCCCCAGGGCATTTCATATATTTGCAAAAAGTTGATCAGGTGATTCCGATACATATTCTCTCTATCCCTAGGTGAAACTATCTGCTCTAAAGAAGTCAGCTTTCTTCTCTCTCTTTCACTATACTTTTTGTTCTATTAAATTCACATTATTACTTTTCTCTTGCTGTGGGCTGCCCTTGGGATGTGTGCAGGTGCATAAAATGACAGAACTCCCTGAACTTAGAATCACAGAGGACATTTATTCTTTGTTACTTATTCTATGAAATTGGAAAAGTAAGTGGAAGAAGATTCAAGGAGTTAGGTTTCAGGTCAGTGTAACTGTCTTATTTGAACTTTCCAAAAATGGAAGAGGACTTCTTGGAAGGCAATCTCCTGGGAAGGCCCAGTGGAGAGAGGTCATGTGACATTTTGTCAGGGTTACCAAATAGTGACTCCTGTCCTGGGGGGCGGTCCGACAAGTAGGCCTATTCCGGCTCCTCTAATCGTATGAGCTCAGGGCTATAAGCAACCCGAGTCTAGTCCTAGGTCCCCAGGTGAGCTAGAAATCTCTGGAGACAGAAACTCTGTAGGCTCTATCAGGTGCCCACTTTGCTCAAGCTAATAAATCAGTTTCCTCCCTGGTTTACAGTATTCAGTAAAGGCTAAGGTTAATCCACTCAATGGAAAATGGGCATCTGAGCCTCAGCACTAGGCAAATGCTGATTGTGTTCCAAGGAGGTGACCTTTCTGCTCTTAAAGAAAGAAAAGAATCATCCAGCACATTGTTCTTTTTGCAGGAATAAGTGCACATTGCATTTGGTTTGTTAAAAGAAAAATCCTAACAGCTGTTTGGACACTACACCTGTAAAGTGCTGAGAAGTTGACTAACTGTTATGGGAAAGTGCTCAGCTAGGAGGTTAGCAACTCCCTTCTTGGAGGCATCAGGCTCCACCCAGCCCTCAGGACAAAACTGTCTGGATACTTGAAAAGTTTTAGATCATCTCTTTCTCTGCTCAATACTCTTATTATTTATTCAGTTCTTTTATGTGTCCTGCTCAGACTTTCTTAATTGCAATCTTAGCTCCCTTTCTCACCATTACATGGTTTCCACTTAAAGGTTGAGTCTCACCCACTACCACACATGGCTGCTCCTGCAAATTCCCTGTCCCAGTGTCTCTACAGATGAGGAATATGATGAACATGCTTTTAACACAACCCATTCTGTAAAGAAGATATTTTCAAGACCCGACATGGGCCACGTTGCCCTCATTTATTAGCAATTGTTTATCAAGCCTCTGTTATGTGCCCAGCATTTGGTAATGCCTTTGAGTGCAGGGCCCACCGTGACATCGGCACTTCCTAAAGCAGAAGGAGACCATGGAGGCAGGTTACCATGTGACAGACGCAGAGTTGCAAACCAAGGAACCCCAAGATGTGCAGTAAGTCAGCACCAGAAGATGCTACAGATTCCAGGAGAAAGCATGGCCTTGATATGTTTTTCAATCAAGGCAATCTGTTGCAAGTATAAATAAATAAAACTTTTAAAATACATTCACATGAATAAATTCACAAATCAGAAAAGAGGATGCTTTGTTAACCATGTTTGATATTTAGTTCAGAGTACCCACACACATAACATATATAATAGCATAGTCTGTTTTCCAAACAGTATCTTCCAACCCCTATGCTCTTTTTTTTTTCAAGTTTTATTCTAGTAGCATACATATAACCTAAGATTTCTCGCTTTTAACCACACTGAAACATATAACTCAGTGATGTTAATTACGTTCACAGTGTTGTGCCAACATTGCCATCATCCATTACCAAAACTTGTCCATCGTCCCAAATAGAAACTCGGTACATTTTAAGCCTTAACTCCTTCCCTATTCCCTACCCCCACCCCAGCCCCTGATGGCCTTGAACTTGAGACCCTGATTTAGGAGTTCTAGCCTCCAAAACTGTAAGGCAATCAATTCCTGTTGTTTGAGCCAATCCATTGTATGGTATTTGTTGTAGCAGCCCCGACAAACTAAGACAGTGGACCAGGACCAGGTAGAACCATCCAATCAGGGCACTGTGACAGCTCCCAGCTCTGCTCAGAAATAAAAGCAGCTCTGACCTCTCAGTCTTCTTCCCCCGTGCTGGCCTTAAGGATGCTCTGGCATGTGTGTTCAGGATCTTGGGAGTGTCTGGAGCTTAGGGACAGAGAGACAGCCCGACTCCTTGGTTACTACTCCCCAGACTACTCAGCATGCCAGAAATTCCCCTATACCCCTAAGCGAAAATAAGGTTCCCTTTGACTCTCCAAGGAGCATAAAATACCAGACTTTGATTACCATGCACATTAAAGGAAAATTAAGTAGAGAGAAAGAGTCATTAGTGGTTATGGCTGAAATTGGCAGAATGAAAGGTTGAAGCAGAGGTCTTCGTATCAGCTGCAATGTATTCTCTCGCCTTCCTATGTCAGGCTTTATTGTTTTATCTACAGGACTTGGGGGGTGTGGGCTCCCTTCCTATGTGCTAGGGTTTTAACTTAATTACCTTTGTTTCATTGTAGCATTTAACTGAATTTGGAAAAAATCATCATTAAAGGAAAATAAAGCTGAAAGGGGAATTGAAAATGATGTAAAAGGGACCTTTTTGGCTGTCAGGGAGATAGCCTGTATAGCTTAATGGGCCTTTATTGTCTGTAATTCAGATGATGCAAGAACACGAAGAAAGGAACTGATTTTTGCCTGCTGAGATTACCCAAAGCAGATAACACTTAGTCAGAGGGAGGGAGGGAAGGAAGGAGAGCGGGAGTATGTGTGGGGGTATGGGCAGGGGAGAGGGAGAGAGAGGGTGGGAGAGGATGGATTTAGTTTAAGCTGCTCAAATACCTGCTTTAACAGAAGTTTGAAGGATCTAAAGGTAATTTGCCCTCACTGTCATGCACTCATTTTGACATTGCTGCGGTTTCAAAGTGCTGTCCTTCACACAGGAGAATAACAAGGGAAACGACCCTGTCCCCATGTGAGTGCAGTGTGGCTGGGTTGCCTCTGCTGCCGCAGATAGATTTGCCCAGTCATCCACCCCAAAGAAGTGGCATCTTGAATATTTCCAACTTGATTTTCTCCAACTGCAGAAGCATTTGTTGTGTTTTCTCCCCAATTAAAAAAAAAAAAAAAAGGATGAGAGAATTAAGGCAGTCTATCAGAGTGCTGGGGAAAAGTGCAAATTAACAGCCAGTAAGGTTTTAGTGAAAATCTGTTTGAACGCTCATGGTAATGAAATAGAAAATCAAAACACGAACTTCATGTCTTCCTCACTAAAGGAAAGGGAAAGGGACATTGCCATCTTGTGGCAAATGGATACATTTTTACAGAACTGAGCATCGTGGCACTGTGCTCCCAGGGTGTTGATTTGTAGAAATTTGCAGATCCCTCTGATGATAATGATAGTGCATTTGCAGTATGTAATATGCAAATAACATGGCACTGATTAGCGGAGGCTGCCAGCATGGCAAGGTAAAAGCTCTATTTGCCTTCTGGTTTGATGTTGGCTGATTTCTTTTTAACCCCCCATTTAATTCTGCTCTCAGCACCTTGGATAAAATATTTAGTGGTAGGCAAGAGGCAGCAGATGCAAGCAGGAATAAATAAAATGTTCTGCATTTGGAATGAGGCCATTTATTTCCAACTATGGATCTATCAGGCATGTTATTTATGTCTTCTGCAATTTTCCAGAACTCAGGTTTCTCAAGGCACTTTGATTTTTTCAAATATATGTAGCAGTGGGAGAACTGGAAGTTGTACTATATAGCACACCCAGGCAGTTAGCTCACTCCCAGTCCATGAAGCCATTTTATTTAGGAATGATCCTAAATGCTATCTTATTGTCTATATTCTGTTTTGATCTGTAACCTGCCTCATTAAAAGATGACAGTCAGCATTACTGATATTACTTAGGCAGATGGATTCTCCAAATGTTGAACCATCTAGCTTGAGCTGACAGACTGCATCAGGTATAACGTAGACAATTAGCTGTATTCTCAGTTCTCTGGTTTGCCAAGCACCACGCTGTAGTGGAAAGAGCATGGAACAGGAAATCAAGAGACTAAACCAGGCCCTGCCCTGTCTTGACCTGTGATTCTGGGTGAATAACTTGGTCTCTTCATCTCACAGGAGCTGTGGTGGGACAGACTTGAAGTCCATCACACCTGAAGTCAAAACCAGAATCTGCCACTTCCTAGTGACTTGGCGCACGTTGTTAATTCCTCTGAGCCTCAATTTTCTGCTCTATAAAATGGGAAAACAAAAGCAGAGCCACAGGTTTTTATAAGGATTATGATAGAATCATCATAGCATCTGGCATATTATAAATGTTTGATAAATAGTAATATGTAATGTATATGTATATGTAACAGGCTTAACAACACCTGCCCTTCCTAATTCATTATTGCTGCAAAGATCAAATGATACCAGGTGTATAGCATTAGTTCCAAAGTTAAAGAGTTTTGATTGGTTGTGCGTATTGTTATTCTTGTAGTAATTATCGAAGAAGAAGAAGAAGAAACCAAATTAGGGAAAGGAGGAACTCAAGACATGCATGAGTGGGAGTCTCTAAGAGAAGCCAGAGAATGTTTCTGCAATTTCCATGTTTATGCAGGAACAAGGCAGGAGATGTTTGAGTTGGATCTTCTCTTCATGTGAAGGCATCTCATTGGTCCCCTGAGTTCCAAAAATATAACCTTGAAAAATCATTAAGATATACTGTCCAAATTTATAAGACTGGAATTCTCCGACAAACCCCAAGGGATCCCATCTGCTCCTTTGAATAGGATATTAAATCCCTCGCCTAAAGAACTCCAGTCTTTGGGGCTAAGACGCAGCCCTGATTTGGGACACCCCCCCCCTTCAATTTATTTGGAGGGTGATCCATTTAGGGACCTCTTAGCAAAGTACTTCCATTGTAAGAGCCCCAGCCTACCCCCAGCTTGATAGTACCACTGTTCTGGAAATCTCTACCAGGAGTACTAGCAAACTCTTTTCAAGATTCTGGAAATTTCTATCTGGGGTTATTTTATTTATAGAGTAATTCTGGAAGCTAGTATTTCTTCTGTTCCTTTGCTTTAGACCACAGTTTGCAGAAAAGTATTGGGAGATAACATAGGATAACAATAGTTCTCTCAGTTTTAGACTTCTTTATGCTGTTTAGACTTTGGCTAAAAGAGAATTCACTGTGGCTATTACTTTCACTATAAAAAAGAAGTTGAAATTTTCACAAAAACAAATAGAAGATTCATTTAAAGAACTGGAGAAACATCTGATCCTACAAAACAACTAAAACATACTGCCTTTATCTTCAAAACAAACTCTCTAAGAGAATAGAAAATAAATCATTTGAGTCTATCTCTCTGACACAAGTATAAGCTTCCTTGTAACTGGAATTATGTCTTTGACCCTTTGTTTATTCGCAGCACCTAGCAGGAACTTACATTTTTTGTTCCATCTTCAGCTGATAATATCAATTATGATCATACAAGGTTATCTAGGAATAAAGATATTGGAAGAAGGCAGCAGGAAAGGTAAAGAAAATTCTGGGTTTGCAGACAACTAACATAGAGACATTATGAGCTTGCACAAAGTAACTGCACATCAGTGCTATAATCTCCTTGTCCTGTCGGCTGTATTTAAAGCAAAAGTTAATCTTGTCACAGTTGGCCCCATACTACTTAATCTTCATTTGTATGCCAGGGCTGTCTAACTTATATTACAGATTTTTTCTTCTTACTCCATAAATTAAAGCTAAAACATAAGCTTTTAGAATGTTGCAAGCTCCTTATTTTATAAATACAAAAACTGAAGCCCAGGGAAATGAAAAGACTTGCCCAAAGCATCAAATAAAGTGTGGTATTGTTGTATGCTATAGGGTTTTGGAGTCTGGCAGTCCTGGGTTTAAAATTCTACCTCTACTGCCTACTAGCTATATGAACTTAAGTAAGTCATGCACCTATAGGAACCTCGGTTTCCTCATCTATACATGGGAATAGCAATATTTACCTTGTGGAGTCGTTGTAAAAATTACATGTATGTGTAAAGAATCTAGCATGTTTTCAGTCATTTATTAGGCCCTTGTGTTGTTTTTTTTTAAACTTTATTTATCAAACAAAAAAACATTTCCAAAAAAAAAACAAAGCAAAGCAATGGGAAAAACAAATATCCTGAAATAACTTCACTCTTTCCAATATACTCCTACCACACCAAAAGAAAATTAATGAACCACAATCACTCCTGAGCATTCCCATATCATTAAGATCACTCTCAGTGTCTTGTCTGTTCTTATTAGATTATCACACAACCCCCTCCCCTTCACTAGCTGCTGTCTATCTCTAGATCCCCTGTATTCTACAATATGAGACACTTATTTTACATTTTTCACAGAATTCACAATAGTGGTAACATACAATATCTCTCCTTTTGTGTCTGGCTTATTTCACTCAGTATTATGTCTTCAAGATTCATCCATGTTGTCATGTTTCATGACTCGTTCCTTTTTACTGCTGCATGGTATTTCATAATGTGTATATACTACATTTTGTTTATCCACTCGTGATGAAGACATTTAGGTTGTTTCTATCTTTTGGCAATTGTGAACAATGCCACTATGAATATTGGTGTGCAAATATCTGTTCATGTCACTGCTTTCAGATTCTCTGGGTAAATACCGAGAAGTGAAATTGCTGGATAGTAGGGTAACTCAATGTCTAGTTTTCTGAGGAACCGCCAACCTGTCTTCCGAAGTGGCTGAACCATTATACAGTCCTACCAGCAATGAATAAGAGTTCAATTTCTCCACATCTCTCCAGCATTTGTAGTTTCCTGTTTGTTTAATGGCATCCATTCTTATTGGTCTGAGATGATACCTCATTGTGGTCTTGATTTGCATCTCCCAAATAGTGATGATGAACATTTTTTTGCATGGTTTTTAGCCATTTGTATTTCCTCTTCAGAGAAATCTCTTTTTATATCTTTTGTCCATTTTGTAATTGGGCTACTTGTACTATTGTCATTGAATTGTATGATTTCTTTATATGTAAAAGATTTCAGTCTCTTATCAGATACATGGTTTCCAAATATTTTCTCCCATTAAGTTGGCTACCTCTTTACCTTTTTGACAAATTCCTCTGAGGTACAGAAGCTTTTAATTCTGAGGAGTTCCCATTTATCTATTTTTTTTTTCGTTGCTTGTACTTTAGGTGTAAGGTCTCAGAAGTGACCTCCTAATACTAGGTCTTGAAGATGTTTCCCTACATTATCTTCTAGGAGTTTCATGGTACTTTTATATTGAGATCTTTGATCCATGTTGAGTTAATTTTTGTATAGGGTGTGAGGTAGGGGTCCTCTTTAATTCTTTTGGATATACATATCCAGTTCTCCTAGCCCCCTTTGTTGAAGAGGCTGTTATGTCCCAGTTCAGTAGATTTGGGGGCCTTATCAAAAATCAGTTGACTATAGATCTGGGGGCCTATTTCAGAATTCTCAATTTCATTCCATTGATCAAATCTTTGTGCCAATACCATGCTTTTTTGACTACTGTGGCTTTATAGTAGGCTTCAAAGTCAGGCAATGTAAGTCCTCCCACTTTGTTTTTCTTTTTTAGAATGTTTATAGTAATTCAAGGCATCTTTCCCTTCCAAATAAATTTGATGACTAGCTTTTCCAAGTCTGCAAAGTAGATTGTTAGAATTTTGATGGGAATTGCATTGAATCTGTAGATCAGTTTGGGTAGGATTGACATCTTAATGACATTTAGCCTTCCTATCCATGAGCATGGAATATCTTGTGTTGTTCTTAGAAAACATCTATGAGTTAGTAAGAAAATGGAACAATTTGTCTTTTCTGACACTGATTTATTGCCCAAGGTCTTCTCAGAGGCAAGTCACACCCCTTAACCTCTATTTCTATTTGTTAGTACTATCTACCCAGAGTAGAGGAAGCAATTGATCTCAAAGCTCCAGAATTTTTGAAACTATGCCTAGTTATCAGTTGACATTCTGGTAGTTTCTATATAATACATGTGAAGATGTATAATAAAAAGTAAAGTGCCTTCAGAGAATGAAAATACATGCCAAATACTGTGAGAAAGTATTTGCAAAACACATATCTAATAAAGGACTTGTACCCAAAATATACAAAGAACCCTTAAAACTCAACAACAGAGAGGCGGGGCAAGATGGCAGACTGGTGAGCTGTATGTTTTAGTTACTCCTCCAGGAAAGTAGGTAGAAAGCCAGGAACTGCATGGACTGGACACCACAGAGCAATCTGTCTTTGGGCATACTTCATACAACACTCATGAAAATGTCGAACTGCTGAGATCAGCGAAATCTGTAAGTTTTTGCAGCCAGGGGACCCGCGCCCCTCCCTGCCAGGCTCAGTCCCGTGGGAGGAGGGGCTGTCAGCTCCGGGAAGGAGAAGGGAGAACTGCAGTGGCAGCCCTTATCGGAAACTCATTCTACTGATCCAAACTCCAACCATAGATAGACTGAGACCAGACACCAGAGAATCTGAGAGCAGCCAGCCCAGCAGAGAGGAGACAGGCATAGAAAAAAAAAAAACAACATGAAAAACTCCAAAATAAAAGGAGAGGATTTTTGGAGTTCTGGTGAACATAGAAAGGGGAAGGGCGGAGCTCAGGCCTTGAGGCGCATATGCAAATCCCGAAGAAAAGCTGATCTCTCTGCCCTGTGGACCTTTCCTTAATGGCCCTGGTTGCTTTGTCTATTAGCATTTCAATAACCCATTAGATCTCTGAGGAGGGCCCTTTTTTTTTTTTTTTTAATCCTTTTTTCTTTTTCTAAAGCAATTACTCTAAGAAGCCCAATACAGAAAGCTTCAAAGACTTTCAATTTGGGCACGTCAAGTCAAGAGCAGAACTAAGAGAGCTCTGAGACAAAAGGCAATAATCCAGTGGCTGAGAAAATTCACTAAACACCACAACTTCCCAAGAAAAGGGGGGTGTCCACTCACAGCCACCATCCTGGTGGACAGGAAACACTCCTGCCCATCGCCAGCCCCATAGCCCAGAGCTGCCCCAGACAACCCAGTGTGACGGAAGTGCTTCAAATAACAGGCACACACCACAAAACTGGGCGTGGACATTAGCCTTCCCTGCAACCTCAGCTGATTGTCCCGGAGTTGGGAAGGTGGAGCTGTGTGAATTAACAAAGCCCCATTCAGCCATCATTTGAGCAGACTGGGAGCCTCCCTACACAGCCCAGCAGCCCAGAAATGCCCTGGGGGGACGGCACTCACCTGTGACATAGCACAGTCATTCCTCAACAGAGGACCCGGGGTGCACGGCCTGGAAGAGGGGCCCACTTGCAAGTCTCAGAAGCCATACGCCAATACCAAGGACTTGTGGGTCAGTGGCAGAGACAAACTGTGGCAGGACTGAACTGAAGGATTAGACTATTGCAGCAGCTTTAAAACTCTAGGATCACCAGGGAGATTTGATTGTTAGGGCCACCCCCCCTCCCCGACTGCCCAGAAACACGCCCTACATACAGGGCAGGCAACACCAACTACACACGCAAGCTTGGTACACCAATTGGGCCCCACAAGACTCACTCCCCCACTCACCAAAAAGGCTAAGCAGGGGAGAACTGGCTTGTGGAGAACAGGTGGCTCGTGGACGCCACCTGCTGGTTAGTTAGAGAAAGTGTACTCCACGAAGCTGTAGATCTGATAAATTAGAGATAAGGACTTCAATAGGTCTACAAACCCTAAAAGAACCATATCAAGTTCAGCAAATGCCACGAGGCCAAAAACAACAGAAAATTATAAAGCATATGAAAAAACCAGACGATATGGATAACCCAAGCCCAAGCACCCAAATCAAAAGACCAGAAGAGACACAGCACCTAGAGCAGCTACTCAAAGAACTAAAGATGAACAATGAGACCATAGTACGGGAGATAAAGGAAATCAAGAAGACCCTAGAAAAGCATAAAGAAGACATTGCAAGACTAAATAAAAAAATGGATGATCTTATGGAAATTAAAGAAACTGTTGACCAAATTAAAAAGATTCTGGACACTCATAGTACAAGACTAGAGGAAGTTGAACAACGAATCAGTGACCTGGAAGATGACAGAATGGAAAATGAAAGCATAAAAGAAAGAATGGAGAAAAAAATTGAAAAAATCGAAATGGACCTCAGGGATATGATAGATAATATGAAACATCCAAATATAAGACTCATTGGTGTCCCAGTAGGGGAAGAAAAGGGTAAAGGTCTAGGAAGAGTATTCAAAGAAATTGTTGGGGAAAACTTCCCAAATCTTCTAAACAACATAAATACACAAATCATAAATGCTCAGTGAACTCCAAATAGAATAAATCCAAATAAACCCACTCCGAGACATATACTGATCACACTGTCAAACACAGAAGAGAAGGAGCAAGTTCTGAAAGCAGCAAGAGAAAAGCAATTCACCACATACAAAGGAAACAGCATAAGACTAAGTAGTGACTACTCAGCAGCCAACATGGAGGCGAGAAGGCAGTGGCACGATATATTTAAAATTCTGAGTGAGAAAAATTTCCAGCCAAGAATACTTTATCCAGCAAAGCTCTACTTCAAATTTGAGGGAGAGCTTAAATTTTTCACAGACAAACAAATGCTGAGAGAATTTGCTAACAAGAGACCTGCCCTACTGGAGATACTCAAGGGAGCCCTACAGACAGAGAAACAAAGACAGGACAGAGAGACTTGGAGAAAGGTTCAGTACTAAAGAGATTCGGTATGGGTACAATAAAGGATATTAATAGAGAGAGGGAAAAATATGGCAAACATAAACCAAAGGATAAGATGGCCGATTCAAGAAATGCCTTCACGGTTATAACGTTGAATGTAAATGGATTAAACTCCCCAATTAAAAGATATAGATTCGCAGAATGGATCAAAAAAAATGAACCATCAATAAGGATGGAAAAAAATATTTCATGCAAGCTACAGCCAAAAGAAAGCAGGTGTAGCAATATTAATCTCAGATAAAATAGACTTCAAATGCAGGGATGTTTTGAGAGACAAAGAAGGCCACTACATACTAATAAAAGGGGCAATTCAGCAAGAAGAAATAACAATCGTAAATGTCTATGCACCCAATCAAGGTGCCACAAAATACATGAGAGAAACACTGGCAAAACTAAAGGAAGCAATTGATGTTTCCACAATAATTGTGGGAGACTTCAACACATCACTCTCTCCTATAGATAGATCAACCAGACAGAAGACCAATAAGGAAACTGAAAACCTAAACAATCTGATAAATGAATTAGATTTAACAGACATATACAGGACATTACATCCCAAATCACCAGGATACACATACTTTTCTAGTGCTCACGGAACTTTCTCCAGAATAGATCGTATGCTGGGACATAAAACAAGCCTCAATAAACTTAAAAAGATTGAAATTATTCAAAGCGCATTCTCTGACCACAATGGAATACAGTTAGAAGTCAATAACCATCAGAGACTTAGAAAATTCACAAATACCTGGAGGTTAAACAACACACTCCTAAACAATCAGTGGGTTAAAGAAGAAATAGCAAGAGAAATTGCTAAATATATAGAGACGAATGAAAATGAGAACACAACATACCAAAACCTATGGGATGCAGCAAAAGCAGTGCTAAGGGGGAAATTTATAGCACTAAACGCATATATTAAAAAGGAAGAAAGAGCCAAAATCGAAGAACTAATGGATCAACTGAAGAAGCTAGAAAATGAACAGCAAACCAATCCTAAACCAAGTAGAAGAAAAGAAATAACAAGGATTAAAGCAGAAATAAATGACATAGAGAACAAAAAACAATAGAGAGGATAAATATCACCAAAAGTTGGTTCTTTGAGAAGATCAACAAGATTGACAAGCCCCTAGCTAGACTGACAAAATCAAAAAGAGAGAAGACCCATATAAACAAAATAATGAATGAAAAAGGTGACATAACTGCAGATCCTGAAGAAATTAAAAAAGTTATATGAGGATATTATGAACAACTGTATGGCAAAAAACTGGACAATGTAGAAGAAATGGACAATTTCCTGGAAACATATGAACAACCTAGACTGACCAGAGAAGAAATAGAAGACCTCAACCAACCCATCACAAGCAAAGAGATCCAATCAGTCATCAAAAATCTTCCCACAAATAAATGCCCAGGGCCAGATGGCTTCACAGGGGAATTCTACCAAACTTTCCAGAAAGAACTGACACCAATTTTACTCAAACTCTTTCAAAACATTGAAGAAAATGGAACACTACCTAACTCATTTTATGAAGCTAACATCAATCTAATACCAAAACCAGGCAAAGATGCTACAAAAAAGGAAAACTACCGGCCAATCTCCCTAATGAATATAGATGCAAAAATCCTCAACAAAATACTTGCAAATCGAATCCAAAGACACATTAAAAAAATCATACACCATGACCAAGTGGGGTTTATTCCAGGCATGCAAGGATGGTTCAACATAAGAAAATCAATCAATGTATTACAACACATTAACAAGTCAAAAGGGAAAAATCAATTGATCATCTCAATAGATGCTGAAAAAGCATTTGACAAAATCCAACATCCGTTTTTGATAAAAACACTTCAAAAGGTAGGAATTGAAGGAAACTTCCTCAACATGATAAAGAGCATATATGAAAAACCCACAGCCAGCATAGTACTCAATGGTGAGAGACTGAAAGCCTTCCCTCTAAGATCAGGAACAAGACAAGGATGCCCGCTGTCACCACTGTTATTCAACATTGTGCTGGAAGTGCTAGCCAGGGCAATCCGGCAAGACAAAGAAATAAAAGGCATCCAAATTGGAAAAGAAGAAGTAAAACTGTCATTGTTTGCAGATGATATGATCTTATATCTGGAAAACCCTGAGAAATCGACGATACAGCTACTAGAGCTAATAAATTTAGCAAAGTAGCGGGATACAAGATTAATGCACATAAGTCAGTAATGTTTCTATATGCTAGAAATGAACAAACTGAAGAGACACTCAAGAAAAAGATACCATTTTCAATAGCAACTAAAAAAATCAAGTACCTAGGAATAAACTTAACCAAAGATGTAAAAGACCTATACAAAGAAAACTACATAACTCTACTAAAAGAAATAGAAGGGGACCTTAAAAGATGGAAAAATATTCCATGTTCATGGATAGGAAGGCTAAATGTCATTAAGATGTCAATTCTACCCAAACTCATCTACAGATTCAATGCAATCCCAATCAAAATTCCAACAACCTACTTTGCAGACTTGGAAAAGCTAGTTATCAAATTTATTTGGAAAGGGAAGATGCCTCGAATTGCTAAAGACACTCTAAAAAAGAAAAACGAAGTGGGAGGACTTACACTCCCTGACTTTGAAGCTTATTATAAAGCCACAGTTGCCAAAACAGCATGGTACTGGCACAAAGATAGACATATAGATCAATGGAATCAAATTGAGAATTCAGAGATAGACCCTCAGATCTATGGCCGACTGATCTTTGATAAGGCCCCCAAAGTCACTGAACTGAGCCATAATGGTCTTTTCAACAAATGGGGCTGGGAGAGTTGGATATCCATATCCAAAAGAATGAAAGAGGACCCCTACCTCACCCCCTACACAAAAATTAACTCAAAATGGACCAAAGATCTCAATATAAAAGAAAGTACCATAAAACTCCTAGAAGATAATGTAGGAAAACATCTTCAAGACCTTGTATTAGGCGGCCACTTCCTAGACTTTACACCCAAAGCACAAGCAACAAAAGAGAAAATAGATAAATGGGAACTCCTCAAGCTTAGAAGTTTCTGCACCTCAAAGGAATTTCTCAAAAAGGTAAATAGGCAGCCAACTCAATGGGAAAAACTTTTTGGAAACCATGTATCTGACAAAAGACTGATATCTTGCGTATACAAAGAAATCCTACAACTCAATGACAATAGTACAGACAGCCCAATTATAAAATGGGCAAAAGATATGAAAAGACAGTTCTCTGAAGAGGAAATACAAATGGCCAAGAAACACATGAAAAAATGTTCAGCTTCACTAGCTATTAGAGAGATGCAAATTAAAACCACAATGAGATACCATCTAACACCGGTTAGAATGGCTGCCATTAAACAAACAGGAAACTACAAATGCTGGAGGGGATGTGGAGAAATTGGAACTCTTATTCATTGTTGGTGGGACTGTATAATGGTTCAGCCACTCTGGAAGTCAGTCTGGCAGTTCCTTAGAAAACTAGAAATAGAGTTACCATTCGATCCAGCGATTGCACTTCTCGGGATATACCCGGAAGATCGGAAAGCAGTGACACGAACAGATATCTGCACGCCAATGTTCATAGCAGCATTATTCACAATTGCCAAGAGATGGAAACAACCCAAATGTCCTTCAACAGATGAGTGGATAAATAAAATGTGGTATATACACACGATGGAATACTACGCGGCAGTAAGAAGGAACGATCTCGTGAAACATATGACAACATGGATGAACCTTGAAGACATAATGCTGAGCGAAATAAGCCAGGCACAAAAAGAGAAATATTATATGCTACCACTAATGTGAACTTTGAAAAATGTAAAACAAATGGTTTATAATGTAGAATGTAGGGGAACCAGCAGTAGAGAGCAATTAAGGAAGGGGGAACAATAATCCAAGAAGAACAGATAAGCTATTTAACGTTCTGGGGATGCCCAGAAATGACTATGGTCTGTTAATTTCTGATGGATATAGTAGGAAGAAGTTCACAGAAATGTTGCTATATTATGTAACTTTCTTGGGGTAAAGTAGGAACATGTTGGAAGTTAAGCAGTTATCTTAGGTTAGTTGTCTTTTTCTTACTCCCTTGTTATGGTCTCTTTGAAATGTTCTTTTATTGTATGTTTGTTTTCTTTTTAACTTTTTTTTTCATACAGTTGATTTAAAAAAGAAGGGAAAGTTAAAAAAAAAAAAAAGAAAGAAAGAAAAACAAGGAAAAAATAAAAAGATGTAGTGCCCCCTTGAGGAGCCTGTGGAGAATGCAGGGGTATTGGCCTACCCCACCTCCATGGTTGCTAACATGACCACAGACATAGGGGACTGGTGGTTTGATGGGTTGAGCCCTCTACCATAAGTTTTACCCTTGGGAAGACGGTTGCTGCAAAGGAGAGGCTAGGCCTCCCTGTATTTGTGCCTAAGAGTCTCCTCCTGAATGCCTCTTTGTTGCTCAGATGTGGCCCTCTCTCTCTGGCTAAGCCAACTTGAAAGGTGAAATCACTGCCCTCCCCCCTACGTGGGATCAGACACCCAGGGGAGTGAATCTCCCTGGCAACGTAGAATATGACTCCCGGGGAGGAATGTAGACCTGGCATCGTGGGACGGAGAACATCTTCTTGACCAAAAGGGGGATGTGAAAGGAAATGAAATCAGCTTCAGTGGCAGAGAGATTCCAAAAAGAGCTGAGAGGTCACTCTGGTGGGCACTCTTATGCACACTTTAGACAACCCTTTTTAGGTTCTAAAGAATTGGGGTAGCTGGTGGTGGATACCTGAAACTATCAAACTACAACCCAGAACCCATGAATCTCGAAGACAGTTGTATAAAAATGTAGCTTATGAGGGGTGACAATGGGATTGGGAAAGCCATAAGGACCACACTCCACTTTGTCTAGTTTATGGATGGATGAGTAGAAAAGTAGGGGAAGGAAACAAACAGACAAAGGTACCCAGTGTTCTTTTTTACTTCAATTGCTCTTTTTCACTCTAATTATTATTATTGTTATTTTTGTGTGTGTGCTAATGAAGGTGTCAGGGATTGATTTAGGTGATGAATGTACAACTATGTAATGGTACTGTAAACAATCGAAAGTACGATTTGTTTTGTATGACTGCGTGGTGTGTGAATATATCTCAATAAAATGATGATAAAAAAAAAAAAAAAAAACTCAACAACAAGGAAACGACCAACCTGATTTTAAAATGGGCAAAAAATACGAAGAGACACTCACCAAAGAAGAATACACAGACGACAGATAAGCAAATAAAAAGATGCTCAATATCAATTCTCAACAGGGAACTACAAATTAAAACAATAAGGTATCACTGCCTCGCTATTAGAATGTCTGAATTCCAAAACATTGACAACATCAAATGCTGGCAAGGATGTAGAGTAATAGGAATTCTTGTTCATTGCTGCTGGGAATGCAAAATGGTGCAGCCACTTTGGAAAACAATTTGACAGCTTCTTACAAAGTTAAACATAGGCTTACCATGTGATCCAGCAATCATACTCTTAGGTATTGACCCAAATGAGGTGAAAACTGATGTCCATGTAAAAATCTGAACACAAATGTTTATAGCAGCTTTATCCATAATTGCCCAAATTTGGAAATAACCAGGATGTCCTTCAATACATGAATGGATAAATAAATTGTGGTACATCCATAGAATGGAATATTATTCATAAATAAAAAGAAATAACCTATCAAGCCATGGAAAGACATGATGGAATCTTAAGTACATATTTCTAAGTGAAAGAAGCTAGTCTAAAAAGGCTATATGATTCCATATAGGAAAAGGCAAAACTATGGAGACAATAAAAAGATTAGTGGTTTCCAAAGGATCAGGAAGAGAGGAGGAGGAATGAATAATTGGAACATGGGGCATTTTTAGGGCAGTGAAAATATTCTGTACGATACTATAATGGTGAATACATGACATCATGTATTTGTCAAAACACATTGAATGGTACAACCCAAAGACTGAACACAAATGTATACTACAGACTTTAGTTAATAGTAATTATCAATATTGGTTCATGAATTGCAACAATGTACCACATCCATTCAAGTCATTAGTAATACAGGAAACTGTGAGGGGGGATGCAGGGAAGAATGGGTATATGGGTATCTGTGCAATTTTTCTAGAAACATAAACTGCTCTAAAAAATGAATATTTAATTTTTCAAAAGAGTAAATTGCCTTACAAAGTGTAGGTATCATTAACATTATTGGTAGTAACAGCTACCTTATTGAAGGTCATAGTGCCAGGCAGAACTGTTTATAATCATTCTAATTTTTTTATTTATTATAATAATGAGAATAACCCAGGAATTGCATGAATGAGGAGTATGAGCCATGACCTGGAAGTAGTATCCACATTACCTTCAGTTTGGTTTGTTTGTGTAATGGGTCTTGTGTGAAGAGAAGCAACTTGGAACTCAACACTTTATCGCTTCTACTCCCAAGGAGGGGAGGATGGAGGGAGCCCAGTTGGTAGTTGGCAGCAGGTGGAGAGGAGACACAGAAAGGAGTGATGGGGATTCTTAGTCTGCACTACAGGAGGGTAAGCAGATTAAGTAAACAAGAGACTTAGGCAGAATGTGGAGTGTCTCCAGGTCCAGGCACAGCCCGTAGCTCTTCTTCCCCATCGTGATAACTCTCCCATGTCCCTACCCACTTGGTCCTCTTTTTGGTTTAGGGCCCAGAGAGAAACAGGAGAGTCTGTGTTGCTCTCATTCTCAGCACTAGAGAGCATGGCTTGATAAATTCTCTCACCTGGAACCAGTGGTCCTTGCCACATCATCGCAGGAGAGGAAACCTAATGTGTCCCATGGAAGGGTGGAGGAAGGAGCCTTGGATTTATATGATTATAAATGCTTTGCAAAGCACATTTCTGCACATTGCTTTAAAAACTTGAGTTTCTCACCCAGGTAGAAATAAGTAAGGGAAGGTTTTGCTCTTGCCTGTTCATAGGTGAAGAATTTGAAGTAGGGAGGATTCAAATGACTTGCTTAAGGTCACAGCTGGTTATTGCCCAATGACCATGATTCCCACTGCAACCTCTTCCCATTATTCACCATTCAGACCAGTTCTCTGTCAACAGTGGTGTGTGTGTGCGTGTATGTGCACACACACACGTGCTCACAGCAGGTTTGCTGCAGTTGATTTATTTCCAGACACCCCATGTTTCTCAAACTGTGGGTCCTGACTCAATCATGAAACCAAGTTAATGGAATAGGATAGTATAGAAGAAGAGAGGAAATTATTGAAATAGGATAATATAGTATAAAACAGAAAATATCAGAATGTATAACATAATAAGCATGAGTAATGTTTCATAAACCTTTGATTCAGTTACATGTGTATATGGTGGTTGGTCATAGTCAAAATCATTGAAAACCACCATGGGTCATTATGAGAGTACAAAAAAAACTTGTCTCTAAGCAAAGACGTTTACTTCTCCTTTGGGGTGGGGGTGGGAGTTGGGGGAGAGTTTGGCAAATGGAGTAACAGCCTGTTGAAATGCTGACATAGTATCAATTTTCTTTAAGCTTGAGCTACTGCTTAGGCTTGCTGCATTCAGGATCTGCCTGTTACTGAGAATTCCACTTCTCTGTGACAACCAGATCCTACAATGCAATGGTTCTGAATGACAGGTCATGCAGAAAGCAAAGTGAGGACAGGCAACAAAACCAAATACTGAGTGCATGGAAAAACACAACACTCTTCTCTTTTTTGCACTTGAATATGCTATTCCCTGGGCAATTACTCCTGGAAAAGGAGAAGAGAAACCACATGGAATGGCAGGAGCTTGTTTGGGGTCCCTTGCAATCACTTATCACCCCTCTGCCTCTCCACTTCCACCATGTTTTTACCCCACTGGGCTAGCCTGCACCAACAGATTTGGAATGTCTTCATTTAAACCTATGCCTTTGTGGTTCCCAAGCTCCCCGAGCACAACTTGCACCCTGAGCAGTTAAGATATTATTGAAACTGACTTTAAAATACCTATCTCCCCAACCAGACTCTTGGCTCCTTGAGGCCAGGGGCCATGCCTTATTTATCTTTATCTCTAGCACCTAGTATAGCCCATGATAGTGAGAAGTTGAGTAATAAAGTTTTGTTCAGGTGACTTCCAACTGGATTGAAGTCTGAGAATTCTAAGTTCAAACCTGGCCTTCCAGCTCATTATTGTGGTGTATTTTTCAAAACTGGAGGATAGAATATATTTATTGAACAGTTTGTTACCTTGAGGTATAACTTTGAAATATGTTGCTCTATAATATGTGGCCCCCATTTGTATCTTGCCCTAGGCCCCTCAAATATTAGGGGGCAGGCCTCCTGAAAACTGCTCTCAGCACTGTGAGACAAATGATGCCTGTCAGAGGAAAAGGGGAGAGGGGAATTACCAGTAACCTGGTGGCTATGAGCTCAGATGACAGGGAGAACACTCGGAATAGGGAGAAGAATTGCTAATGGATTTCAGGAGACATAGATATTATTAAGGGAGGCACACCGGTGTTCCCAGGTGTGTGCATGTGTGCATTTTTTAATACAATAGTGCTTATACCTCTTTTGAACCTGTCCAGAAAAACCATTCATCGTTCTTACCATAAATTGCTTTGAATTTTCAGTACTTTAGTTTGCATTGCATTGCATTTGTTCATTTCTTTGTTCATACATTCGACAGATGTTGACTGGCAAACCTAACATGTCCCTGGGGACCAGAACAAAATAAAATTACCTGCCCTTATGGAGCTTATATTTAGATGACTAGCGACTTAATTACTAATAATTAAGCAATAATTACTAATAATATTAGTAGTTAATAATTACTAATATTAATTACTAATTACTAATAACTAAATGTATTTTATGTCTCAAAATGATGAGTTCTAAGGGGAAAATAAAGTAGGATAAAGACAATAGTGAATTCTATGTGTACATGTGTGTTTGTGGTATATTTTACATAAGGCAAACAGGAAAGGCCTCTCTGATAAGGTGGCATATGTGCAGACTGAAGAGAAAGAGCATGATCCATAGAGATATGCATGGGAAGAGCATTCTAGGCAGAGGGAACAGCCAGTGCAAATGCCCTGAGGCAGCAGAAAAGCAAGGAGACCAGTTGTGCTGGAATGGAATGAGAAAGCAGTAGGAGACGAATTCAGAACATAGGCAGGAACTAGATCATGGAGGACCTTGATGGCCATTAAAGATCATGATATTTTTTTTTCCTAGAAAAATAGGGAATCACTGAAGTTTTTGTTTGTTTGTTTTTTCTTTATTACAGAAAATCATGCTTAAAATACAGGTTTCCCATAAACCACCCTATTAATTAACAGCTTGCATTGGTATGGAACATTTGTTACAATTGATGAAAGCACATTTTTTATAATTGTACTATTAATTAAAGTCTGTGGTTTAACTTAGGGTTCACTGTTTGGAAGGTTTGTAGCAGAGAGGTGACAGCATCTGACAAGTGTTTTAAAAAGAATGATTCTTGCTGCTGTATGAGAAAGATTGTGGGGACGATGGCACAATAGTGAAAACAAGAGGTTACTACAGAAATTTAGGCAAGAAATAGCTGTGACCTGTAAACAGTATGATGGGGATGAAGGTAGTAAGAAATGGTAGAATTCTGGATTTTTTTGTTGATAGTAGAGCCAAAGGGATTTGCTTATGGACTAGATATAGATACAAATAGGAAGTGGGGAGTCAGGGTGAGGCTAAGACCTTTGGCCTGAGCAACTGTTAGGATGGAGTTTTGTTTGCTGAGATGGGGATGATGGTGAAAAGATCTAATTTGAAAGGGGCCTTGGGATCAGCAGTTTAGGTATTTTACATATTAGATTTGCGCTGCCTTTTAGACATCCAGTTGGGGATGTCAGCAGCACAATGTTGTGCAGTTGGATGGGTGAGTCTGGATTTCAGTTTCAGGCCAAAGATATAAATTTGGAAGTTATAGCACATAGATAGTACTTAAAACCAAGAGACAGGATGAGATCACCGAAAGGTTGAGAACAAGTATAAGAGATGAGAAGTCTAAGCACTTGGCCTCCACAATCAGGAAGATGAGGAGGAACCAGTAAAGGAAGCTGATGAGCTTTGCTGTAATGAGGAAATAAGGCAGTAGCAGGAAGGGGTTAATGACCAAAGAAGGTTTAGGTTTTGTTGTTGTTGTTTTTAAGAAGGGGAATATTATAACATGTATGTGCCGATGGAAGTAATCCAATAGAGAGGAGGAAACTAATGATATAGGAGAGAAAGTAGGTAACTGCTGGGGTAGTGACCTTGAGTAGCATCCAGTGTTTAAGTGGAGAGATTGGCCTTATCCAGAAACAGGGACAGTTAATCCATAATATCTGGAAGGAAGAAAGATTATGGATGGATAGATGCAGTGGTGGGAGCTTGTGCAAGTTCTCTTTTAATTGTATCCATTTTCTCAGTAAGGCTGAGAGTCAAGATGGGAGAGGGGGTATTGCAGGTTTGAAGAGAGAGAACATGTGACATATTCATCGAGGTGAGGGAAAATGAATGGATTAGGAAAATGTAATAAGAAGAGATCTGGGCATACTTGAAGCTAGTGGTCATGAATTGGAAGTGAAATCAGTCAGCACAATTGTGTGTTTTACCCAAGCCAAATTCAGCTGAATTGGTGCAGCAATGAAGTCAAAGATTAGGATTTAACCAGGATTATGGGTTTTTTCCTGGAAGTATAACAAAGGGAGAGAGGGGGAAGAGAGCTGAGGTATTTTCAAAAAGCTGATTACAGTGATAGGCCAAGGAAAAGTAAGAATAAAAGAAGTTAGGACATTGGTGGAAGGAGAGTCAGTAGGGTCAGAGAACTGTTGGGGTTGGGGCATGAAAGGGAGAAACCTGGGAAGATCAGAAAGTACTGGTTGGAGAGTTAAATGGTTGCAGTTGACATTATAGGGGTGGGTATAGTCATCAATTGGGTCCAGAGTCTGACCCCAGATGACTTAGGTAGGCTAGAAAACAGTATCACTGGAGGAGAGAAAGTCAAAGAGTAAGACAGCAAGATGGAGGAAGAATCATCTACATGGATATTGAAATTGCTAAAAATTATTCAGAGAATAGTATCAAAGAGAATATGGTGAGCTAGGAGCTAAAATCTTCAAGATGACACAACAAGAAGAAGTAGTGTATAGTACAGAATATGAGCTCCAAAACTGAGATTTTAGGGAGGAAGGTGGGACAGTAATCTGAAAGCAGCAATGAAAAACAAGCCACCTATATATGACATCTAAGCCTGGTAGTGTTAGTAATATGGGAGAAACAGAAGCCACTATGTGGGAAAGTTGAGGGTGACCGTGTCCTTCACAGAGAGCCTGGTTTGAGTTAAAACAAGAGGCAAAAGGAATGTTTCAGAGAAGCAATTGGAAATAAAGTCAATGAATAAATAAAGTCAAAGTAGACTCTGAGCTCCAAGGGGCATTGTGGAAGGATTGCAAGGGATGGGAGGGGTTAGATTTGGGAAATACACAGTCATGTGGAGATGAGAATTTGGATGGTGAATATTTGTCCCCAAAGCAATATAAAGTATATTCTGGAACCAAACCTTCTGAGTTGGAATCCTGGATCCACCCTTTGCCAGCTATAAAATTTTGGGCAATCCATTCCTGTGCCTCAGTTTCCTAATCAACAAATTGTGAAAAATAATAGTACCAAATCTTGGAGTTGTTGTAAAGGTTGATGTGCTTGGAACAATGCCTAAGTGCTGTTTATTCTCTTAGACATGTGGGATGGGAGGGCTCTTTTTTGTGGTGTCTTATGTAAAGAGGTTTAAAGAATTTGTGGGTATTAGTCCTGATGATCTCCAGATTGGACCATTTTGGTGAGGTGGTGGGTAGTTTTCTCTTACTAACCTCAAAGAAGTATGACCTGCCTCTTGCTGCCTCTCCTGACCTGTGCAGAATTGCTGATTCTGGCTTTGTGTCCTGGGCACATTCTTTAATTTTGATTATGATTAGTTTGCTGTGGGATTTAAATGAGATGCCTGCAAAGTGTGGAGCATGGTACCTGGCTCCTAGAAATCCTTCAATAAATGTTGACTGCTGTTGTGGGTATTTAGAAGCTTCTGGACCACCATTGGTCTTTCTGACGTTTATATTTGCTTCGAAAACAGGTATTGAGCATTTCCTGTTTGCATAGCACTTTTGAAGGACAGTGCATTGGGTTGGGGTGCTGCTCCGTTCTAGGGTTGTCCCAGGACATGGGTGGGCCTAAAGGGATGTGCGTGCATGATGCAGTCCTTGACCCGGTGATATATCTCAGGGCCTGCCAGCTACCATGTCAAAGGCAAGAGAAAAGACATGGGTCGGCAACTGTGATCCTAGTGGACTTTTATCTTTGCTTCTGTTCATCTCAGTTTAGTTCAATTCAGGCCATTTACTGAGTGCCTGCTGTGCAGTAAGCACTATGCTAGGGCCATTTGCCTTCCTCTCAGGGGTTGTGTTTCTTTACAGATGTTAGTAAGTCTGGATGCACAAGGACAGATTATGTCCAAAGGAGTTCGGAGAACTTCAGGAGAACTCTGCCAGTAGAGACAGCCTTATTCTCTTCCCAACTAATGTGTTTGTTTTTGCTTCTTCCAATTCTGCCCAAACTCCAAGGTCCATTTCAAATGAACCCATGGAAATTACATTTACCCATGGAAATTAAATTTAATCTTAAATTGTTGGGTTGCTGAAGTTATGAAATAGGAATAGACGGGTGCTTTATGGAAACTGGTATCAGTAGTTATCAATTACGTGTAGTATTATATGCTCTTGTACAAAGAGGTGCCTAGTGTCCCTTCTGAATGTATCATTTACTTGAAAGCAGTGGCCACAGCCATATGCCCACTCTCTGTGCCAACAATGGCACTGAGTATATGATAATGACCCAACAGATATGTGTTCATTTACCAGTATCACCCTTGTGTTAAAACCATGGATTTATCACCCTCAAGCAGTGGATGATAAACACTGTAGTTGTTTTTAAAGGAAGGGGTGAGGTTGATTTCCACCGAGCCATCAAATTTCATTCATTCACTCCCCTTCATCACCACAGCCCGTATTTGAGAAAGAGCTGTCCAGCTTAGATTTTATAGGCTGGACTTGGAGCAGAAAAAAGCTAATGTGCCCGTCTGGAACAGGTGACCTTGTCCTCTTTTGCATAATGTACAGTCTCATTGAGGTGCTTCCGTTTGAAACTGTTACAGTAATCATGGGAAAGCCTAAGGATGGAAGCGGGGGAGGAAGACAGACTATCAGCAATGGCTTAGCCCTGAGCTGCAGGGTTTTGCTTTGCTTTGCTGTCTTTCAGCTGTGCTGTCTCTCCATTCTCATTCTAGAAACAGCATGGCAGCATCCTAAGAATATTGATGACATCCATGACTATTACCTATGGTGATAGGGATAGGTCCCTTTATCCCTTCTCATTTGTGCAGAATTCTTGGGATGTTCCCCTGTAGTCAGGCTGTAACTGGAGAAATCGAAATGCGGACTCTTGTTCTTTGAACAGTAGAACCAAGGATAATTAATAATTTGAGGCGTTTGGCTATAGAAATAGTTCCAAGTGCTGTTTGTAATTTACACTTAATTAACCTTTCTTTTAAAAAAAACCCCAACAACTTGAGACCTAATTCCCTATCTGATACACATTCTTTTTGATATCTATTATTTTTAAAATGTGTTTCCATTGATGTTAAGAAATAATTATGCTGAATATCTCAGTATGATTAGGGTGACTATTGCTGTGTTTGGAGTTTCTTTGAAAATATGTATTATAATGAGCCTTGCTACAGTGTATCATAAAAGGAGCTATTATTCTCATCATATAATTTTAAAGTGAAAGCCAAGATATAAAAGAAATGTTCATGTAAATTTTAGCCTACAATTTTGCCTTGTTGTGAAAAATTCTAACTTTCAGATGAGAACAAAATCACTTTTAAGAAACTCTTAGTAAAAACAAACTGTGGTAAATCTCAGTTGGTAATAAAGTCACTATCCAATGAAAATTCTAATTTCAGTATCTCAATTATTTTTAACTTTCTTGTGAATATTAAAATGATAATTGACTTTGGCAAAATACCAGAAAGAAAAATATAACTGTCTAAGGAAATTAAAAACCATTATAGGGTTGATAATACATTTTGTCAAAGACACTAAACCAATCACTATATAGATTATTAAATTAATATAAAAGTCAGTTAGAGTATTATGGTGGAACATTCTTTTTAAATTGAACACATTTCAGGGGCTGAATTTAAAACAAATTTTGGTTGGTATCAGTGCACAAATGGCAGATTATCTCCAGGGCAGCCTGAGTTTAAGGCAGTTGTCGTAGTAGAGCATATTATTTGATCGCATGATTTGAGATATACTAAAAGTCTCCACAGGCCAAGCTCATTTTCTGCTGTGACATGCGCAGGATCTTAAATCCACAGGCAGGCACTGGTGCTGTGGCAGGAGAAAGGTAAGAAAAAGAAAACAGAGATGAGAAGACATCAAAGATAAATTTCATCAACTTCAATATTTTCCATGTCTACCCTCCTACTACTGACTAGCTGTGTGAGCTTGAGCAAATAAAATTAAATTTTTTATGCCTTAATTTCCTTAAGGGGAGAAAATAAAGATAATAATAGTGCCTACCTGGAAGGGTGGTTTTGAGGATTGAGTTAGAACAGCCTTTGTGTCTATTAAGTGCTCACTAACTGCAGATGTTACTGCCATCATCATTGTTACTGTTTTACAGAAGAGTCACAGGGAAGATGCCAAGCCTTACTGGAATTTAATAAGAAAACTTACTAAGTGTGTGTACATTTTGCACATACATTTTGAGAGGAAGAAGGCAAGGATAATGACGTTGCTCAGAACTGGGGTTCTGAGAACAGTGCTATTCAGGAACAGGGGTCAGAGTGAAGTGCATTTTTGATCAGGGGTAGCAGAGCAAGGTAAATGGTTTTCTTCACCATTTTGCCTTGGGTCAATCCTGCCTTTGTAGTATTACTCTCCTTGCCAATCTTTCATTATTATTATTATAAAGGGGAAAAGTGCTGAGCATTTGAGCAGGGGTTGTTTGTTTCCATTGTTTTGCTGAAAAGAAAATATAATTTTTTCAAACTCTTTAAAAAAATGAACAGTGGAAAAAAAAAAAAAAACAGGCAACCCGTCTTGGCACTGATAGTCCAATTGTATTACACTATGGCTTGTTGATCAGTGATCATTAGATTGGATCAAATGGTGTGGACCATTAGCTCTTTCACTTTTCTCTAATTATCCAGACCAATAAGGGGCATCAATAATGAGGTTTGCCATGATTCTGTTACCAGACATCCTAAAATGACCAGATGCCTACACTCACCAGGGACGAGGCTGGCAGGCTCTACAGTGACTCACCCTTGACTGTCAAATCAATCTGGTCCTAGACTCATCTTCAATTTTTGTTTCTTTTGCTCCATCAGTTGGACCCCTTACCATCTCCAAACTCCTCCAGCTTACACACAGTTCCATAATAATAATAAATATTTTACAGCACTTAAAGGCAGTAGTATCAGCATTTTACATGTAACAACTAATATAATTCTCACACTAACCACCCAGTGAGGTATATACTGTTATTATCCCCATTTTCAGATGAGGAAACTGAGGCACCAAGAGGCTCAGTAACTTGCCTAAGGTCCCATAGCCAATAAGTGGCAGAGCCAGAATCTGAATCCCAAAATTCTTGCTTCAGTGTCCGTGCTCCTAACCACTGTCCACTGTCTTTTTGGGGTGGGATTTTCTCTTTATAGCACTGCCTTAATCCACATCCTGCTGTGCTTCAATCCCCACTCAAATCCCTCTCCATGATGCCTTCCAGGATGGTCCTAGGCTGTTTTCCCTTCACTGACTTGACCAGGTATTAGCAAGTTGCTAAACTTAATTTGGCGCAGGGTGATACCTCAGGACAATTAGAGAAGAATAAAGGAGAATAAGGTCTGCCATGGTCAAAATTGCCCCTCTCAATGCATCATCCCTTCCAAGAAACAGACAAGACAGCTTCTTTTCCTCCCTACTAGGTGTGAATGTGACCTCCCCTGGAAGGATTTGCATAGTGTCTGTAAAGGCAACTGCTTAATGCCTGCTGCTCAGTAAGTGCTAGTACATAAAAGTTCCATCTTCTCTTCCCCCACAACCCTCTTCACTCAAAGAAAACACAAAATCAAAATTGTATAATAGGCATTTATTTCTTGTGGGCTTCAATTATTTTTGATCTTATGCAAAATGATTTTGCCACAAGAGGACCTTCTGACAGTAGCTGCCTGCCCACACTGATGATGTGGGAGGCCAGACATTTTTGTTCAAGTCTTATTTTTCCTGATATCTGGTAAGTTATTTTTTCCCTCTCAGTTGGTAGGATTCTTACGGCCAAAGACAACGTCCTCGCCATCTTGGCACTCCTTTAGAACATGCATCTCTGTGTTCAGTGAATCCCACTGGGATGGAAGTTTCCTGGGTACACAAAAAAAAGAGAATGTTGAATCTGAATAAGAGCTCATGATCATACTCATGAACATTAAGATGTTTTGTTTTTACAGTTTCCCAGAGCACCCATGTGATGGTCACTACAATTCTGTGGGGAGGAAAATTTGCAGATTAGGAAATGGCTCAGAGAATCAATGATTGGTCCAAAGAACAAGGTGACCGAGCAGGGACCTGAACCCATGTGTTCTTAATCAAGATCCATGCATCTTCCTCTATATCCAGCTACCTCCCGCTACCTCCCAAGTGGCCCTGCTCTTTGGCCAGGCTTACCTTTAGACCGTACCAAACTAATGCTGTTTTCTGATTACTAAAGCACAGCCTCTTGCCAGCTTGGTAAACCTGTGCTTGCTCCATGTCCACCTGAACACGTAGTTGGTGGTTACTTTTTCAAGAGCTAAGGAAACATGGTGTTCAATGTGGTGGCAAGTATTCTAGAACTACAGTGATAGAGCTTAAGTAAACTGAGTCAACATCCAGGTCAGGGGCCCTAAGAAGTCAGGGTTAGGACACAGGGTATGGGTAAAGAGACCTACCAATACATAATGTCACTCAATTGTACATAGGACTAAATAAATAGGATGTCACATAATATTAAATATTATACTGTTGTGGTGAATAAAATAAGATTATTTAAAAAGGGAAATTGAGTATTTAAAGCAACAAAGTTTAATGAAATATCTGCAGTTTTTCCGTAAAGAGGGATACTCATATTCAAAACAGTTGAGAAAAAAGCCAACTAACCCTGTCGTATCAGTTAAGAGAAAGAGACCTGGAGAAGGGCTGGGACATCTCCAGATTCACCCAGTGAGTTGAGAGGCAGAATCAGAGGTGTCCAGCCCCCCATCCACATCTTTCCTAGGATAACAAGCATCCTCTAAAATAGTAGGTAAGAATGAGGCATTTTTCTAAGTTAGGCTATTTTTGTGTGCGTTTTTCTCCAACATTCCTTCTCTCAACTGGGACAAATCCATATTTTGTGGAATCTAAAGTTTAGACATTTGGGGGACCCTCGAGAACAAGAACACAAGATCTGAATATAAAATTAAGCACGGGGCCCAGAAGGGACCTGTGAAGGTGAGGGGCCCCAAGACTTCAGCTTCCTCCGTTTTGTCGTAATTCTCCCTTCTCTACTCTATCGGCTGAGCCCCAGTTCTCGATTCCACAGCAAGTTCTCGCAACTCCCAGCAGTTCTCTTGAGAAAGCACATACTCCAGCTCATTGCTTACCTAATGTTTGCATATGTTTGATTATCACTTGATTATTCACCCTGATGAGGACCCACTTGTACTTTAAATGCCTCTTTCACAGCAACATGGTACCTGAGCATAGGGGAAGGGATGAGGAGAGTCCATTTGTGAGGCTTTTTTCTACATGCAAAATGAAGCACACAACTCAAGAGTACAGCAGCCTTTTTTGAGGAACAGGCCCAAGGAAGCTTGTTGCTCTGTCATTTCACAGGGCTCAGGCCACAGCACCAATACCAGAGACCAGAAATGTGTTGTCCTCTCCATTCCCCTTTGCTCAGGTGTGTTCACAGCCTCCCAGTCCCTTGGGTCTTATGCACATCCACCTCTTAGCAGAGCAGTCACTGGGTCCTCACACACTCTGCATCCCAGGTGAAGCCCAAACTGGGATCACTGACCTCAAGAATAAGCTTGCGTTCATGCTTACAGCACTGGAAGAAGCATTGTTCTAAAGTGCATAGTTAGGAAGATGAGTCTGCAAACATCTGTTCTTGTCCACCAATTCACAGTAAGGTTTTGAACCAGTCTCTCCGTTATTTTCTGTTTCTAGCCAAGTAGTGGGTTCTTTATCTGCTTTATGAGGATGTTTGCTTATGCACTGAATGGATGGCTGGCTGGCTGGCTGAATGAATGAGTAAATGAACAAATGAGTGAATTAACGAATGAGAAACAAGAGAACATCTCTAAAACCCTATAACCTGTTTGGGTGCGGAGCAGGTAAATAGAAGGCACCAGAGCCATAAGTTCTGGAAGCTCCTTCAAGCCCCTCAAGAGAAATGAAGAGGAAAAAGTGGGAGAAAACCCTGAGTAAGTGGATCACATAGGATCACTCACATAGGATCCTACACTGGTTCAGGTTTGCTCTTCTCCTCTATTCAAACTTTTTTTTTTTTTAGCTAAAGCTAATCTGGATAATCCAAAATTTAATGGCTTAAAACAATGAAAACTGGGCAAAGGCTCAGCAAGGGTAGCTCACCTCCCCTCCACACAGCATCAGCTGGGGCAGCCTGGGGGCTGGAGCTGGAGGTGTCTGAAGGCTGACTCACTCACATAGCTGGGGGTTGACGCTGGCTGCCAGCTGAGTGGGACCCGAGTTGTGTCACCCAGGACACCTACATGTGGCCTCATCACAACATGGTGGCTGTTCTCAATGGTGGGTATCCCAAGAGGGAGCCAAGGAAAGCCATATGACCTCCTATGACCAGCCTCAGAAGCCAGGCAGCACCACCCCTGCCACATCCTGTTCATTCTGGCTACCACAAAGGGCTGCCCAGGTTCGAGGGGCAAGGGAATAGATATCATCTCTTAATGGGGAAGTGTCAAGTTCTGGAAGAACATATGGGACTGGCAATATTGCTGGGGCCAATTTTGGAAAATATATTCTGCCACATTCAGCCAAGTGTTCATCTCAACGAAGTAATCTATGCTAAGGTATAATGACTTCTTAGAAAAAGATGTCAATGACCCAGAATAATGTCAAGAAGAATTTATGGGATCAGCTTTGGGAGATGATTCTGATGTTTTTTGTCTATTCCAGGCAGCTGTGCACCATGAGACACTCCCCAGATCACGCTACCTAGGTAGTGAAATTTATGCACTGATCACGGTGTTATAGCCCACAGATTATTTTCACTGGAGCCTTCACTGGTCTTTGTTAAAGTATGTGTCTGTGTGTGTGTGTGTAAAACCTGGAAATTTAGAACCTATAGGTACAGAAGTCTTCCTATGATCCTCTTGCTTTAAGCAGTAGTTTAGTCATTTCTATAGCAATTATAAATTAATTAATGTTTTATTTTCTACTTTTGGAGAAAGCCTATAAATTTAGATTCTGTCTCTAAGAAAACATTAGCTTTCCCTGAATATTGAGTCACTGACAGAAAATCCAGGCAATGGGAAGGTCACAGAGTAACTAGCCTGCCCCAATGGCAAAATGAGGCATCAAGTACAGAGGAAATAACTAAAATATGAAAATGGCAGACAACTGATTTAAAAGCAAAAGAAGGAGAGTTCTTAGTCTTGGCTAGCCTTACACCTGTGACTCTCACTACCTCTGGCCATTCATAAATGGATGCTACTGCCAGGGAAGGAAGTGATCAAGTGTCTCTTCACATGCTACCGCCCCCTGAGCTATATGCACAGACTATAGAAATGTAGGTATGTGATACGATTAGATGCGAGGATTTAGCTGTGGTTTCCCAGCTTCCATCAGGAGCCTGCATGCTCCTGATATAAGTGAATCTCGGTCTCCCACCCTCACCTGGCCTCACCCAGGGGAATGAAGCCAGCCAGTTCCTAATGAGCCCATTCCACAGGAATGCATCTTCTGGAAGGACCCTTAAAGAATACAGGAGCAAGTTCTTTTTCCCAAAGAACTCTAAATTCTCTGATTTTCCCTTTCTGTCTCATGTCTGAGCATTCCACTCTCTGCCTTTGAATTTCTTTGCAGCTGTAGTTCAGTCGTATGCTTGGCCCTGTCTGTCCAGGGAACCCACTGTATATAGCTGCCGAGGAGATTTCAAGCAGACTTTAATTCCTAAGCCTCCTTTTTGTTCACTTTTATAACTTTTCATGATGCCCTCTTTACCCCCACCCTCTTTCAGATACACAGTTAACTTGCATCAAAACTTATAGACTCCCAGATATCAGTCACATCTTAGTTCAGCAAATTCACTTAGCCTCTCCTCTCTGGGTAATTGTATATTAGGCTTTGGCTCTCGTTTGGAAATAAAAGTCTTTCTACCGTGTTAAATAGCCATCAGAATACAGATGGGGGAAATATTTTTTCCTGGGTGTGGGTTCTTTGTAGACCCCGACTCCACAATTCTGGCTCAATAGGTTGATAGAGGAGCTCAGTCTGATATCAAGGACCTCAGGAACTTTTTGACATACTGTGGACCTTCCAGGCCCAATTCTTGTCCATTCACATCTATAAACATAGCCGTCTATATGTGATCAAAGGAAACAGTCACTCATGTTGGAAAATTAGAGAATCAATAAATACTTTCTGCCTTAACACATTCCCTATATGAGTCTTTAAATCCTACATTTTTGGGGGTTTAGGGAGTGGTTTTCCACCCTAATAGAATAACCTAAGGAATTTTGAAAAGACACTGATAACCGGCCTCCACTCCCCAGATTCTAATTTAATTGACCTGGAAGTAGGGCCTGGGCATAAAAACATTTTTAAAGCACTCAGATGGCCCTCCTGTTCAGCCAGGATTAAGAATCATGTAATGCAGGTGTTGGTAGCATGAGGAATTACTGATTCAGCTTATTTTTGTCAGATTAATTGCAGGCACCTTGAACAGCAGTTCTCAACTACTGTATCAGAAACTCCAACAGAGATTTATAAAAGAAAACATGACCGAAACTATGGTACAATAACTCATAATAACTTTGGAAATTTCCTATATGATCTACTTGTTAAATCATACTTTGAAAGATATTACCTTTTTGTATATATATTTCATAATAAGGAAATAACTGAAACTGGAATCATAATCTATAATATTCTTTAAAATTTGCTCTCTAACTACTTGTTAAATTGCACTTAGAAAGTTACCACTTTAATGTATGTATGTTATATTCTATAATAAAAAAAATGTGATAAAAGAAAGCGTAATCCAACCATATCCCAAGAGATTGTGATTTGCCATATCTGATTTGAGGCCCAAGCATCTATATTAAACACAAAAGAACCACAGTGATTCTGATGCTCACCAAAGTTAAGAACCACAGACCACTGAAGAGATAGAAATTGAAGAGAGAAGTTAGGACGAAAAGTTGAGGCTGCCTGGCTTAGAACCTGAAGCTATGGGGAATGATGGTGCGGGTAGTATAGCATATCAGAGAGCTTAGAACCAGATAACAGCACCGGAGCCTTGGTTTCTTTAGGGTAAAGAACCACCATCAACATGGGCACAAGAAGCAACAAACCTTACCTGCTTAGAGAGAGTAGGATGGTGAAAAGAGCACAGTAGGTAGGAGATTGTCGTGGGAGCCCTGGCTGGATACTTGCCTACCGAGTGCTTATAGACAAAGCTTAGTACATTTAAAATTAATGTTTGAACAGTTTTCACACTGCTCTATCCATGTGGAACCCTCTCTTCCTTATTGGCCTTTTTCAGACCGTTATCTAAAAAGCTATAAACTCAAATCTTGTTTAAGCCCCTAACTTGTTGTTGTTTGCTATGAGCACCTACCCTGTAACAGTGGCTTAAACAAGATAGAAATTGACATCATTCTTAGAGAGCAGTGAGCATCAGTCGTCCATGACCGTATGGTGGCTTCTCAGTGTCTCCTTTGCTAGGGTGTTGCTGTCTCCTGCATGGCCAGTGAAGGTCCTATGTCTGCCTTCCAGGTTGTAGGAAGGGAGAAGAGAGGCAGTGATGGTCAAGCCACTTCACTTCAAAGGCAGGACCTAAACATTGTACTCACCACCTTCACTCTCAGTGCATCAGCTGGAACTTGACCGCATACTACACTTAACTTCAAAGAAGGCTGGGAAATGTTGCCTTTATTCTCGAATCATAGCCCAGCCATGATTCAACTATTCTTTTACTAAAAGAAGGGAGCATGGATATTGGGAGACAACTGGCCTTCTCTCGTTTCCTCCGAAAAGGAAGAGATCTCTCTGTATTTCCAACCCCTACCATCCTTCATGGTTTCCACCATGATCGCTTATATTAGGGTGGTTAGTAGCAGCTCATATTTTCTGTATTATATTATAAACATCTACACTTTTTCTCTATCACACTAGTTTTTTGCATGTGTTGAGTACTCAGTCTTTGTTCCATAAAGTTAATTTCTCTGAACCTCCAATTCCTCAATTGGAAAATGGGACTAATACAGGGATGTTGTAACTATCGAATAATATCAAAGATCTATAAAATATTTGAAAATGTTGAATGCTATAGAATTAAAAGCTGATGTCAATTATCAGATGCCAATTCAAACTGCAGCTCCTGGTTACATATAACATTTACTATGTTGATTAATAGGCATGAGAGAGGATCCTAGAGGTTTCTCCTGCCAAATCATGAGCAGAGGCAAGTGAAGACAATGTTGGGACTGCAGTAACATGGATCAATAGAGGAATCTAAGACCAGGAGGACTGGGACTATCTAAGGAGTAAATGAGACAATACATTTACGGCTCTTAACACAGAGCCCTGCACATTGTGGTGCTAAAAAAAAAATGGTAGTTACTGCAAACTACTACTAATATTAATATTATTTTTTTGATTTCTGTGTATCCCAGTTGCAGATTGGCTATGCAGGGAGAGCTAGGTAATAAAGATGCCATGTCCAGAAGAAGGGTAGAACTTGGGCTTGTTATTGCAGGTAATTAAATCTAACGAGGTACAATTCATCTAATAATGTGAGGACTCTTAGGAGGATTAAGTGAATTACGTGTAAAGTACTTGGAGCAGCATCTGGCACATAATTAAGAAATATATATGTATTTTTTTTAAACAGTAAAGATATATGTATATTTACTTTTTAATTTAACTTGTGGAACAGAGATATCACAATTCAAACACAGGCAAGGATTAAATAGGGGGCAGAACAGTCGTGGTTCTGAGCAGTTATAGCTTCTCACCCAGGTCTTGGAGCAACACACACACACACATACACACACACCACACATACAACTTTATCCCAGCCCCACCCAAACTATCCAGACAGAAGTAGGGAGAGCATGAGGGCTCCAGCCAGTCTGACTGAGGTTCAGGGAAAGGTTCCTATTGCAACAAGTACCTGACATGTTGTGTGAAAAAAAACCAGAAGCCTGGTACGCCAACTAAGTCAGCCCATTGGAGGTCAGAACTGGCAGTGCTGGGGACATGTGGGGCTCAGCCCAGGGCATTCCTTATCAGGTGTGTGTGTGTGTGGGGGGGGGGAGACATTAATTCCAGCCCATCCTGGTCAGATCTACTTTAAAAATTAGACACCATTGAGTTTTAGAGCAAAAATCTGTTCCCTAACTAAGGCTCAAGTCTGTTTCCTACCAAAATGGAGGTAGCACTTTTGCAACCAGTATGGTCATAATAACCTTACAGGGATCCTGTTATTTTCCTGTTCATGAAGGCACACTCTCAAAAAATAATTCAAAAACGTATTTCATATAAGCTGATAGTCCATATACATACAGTTTCAAAATACAATACTTATTTGATCAGCTACGGCATATTTCTCTAATCAGTCATTCATAGTCAGAATTTATACCGAATGTGTCCGTAGAACTTTTACAATAAAGTGCCCTATACCCTACTCCTGCCCCCCTCCCCCCACAAACACTGAGACTCCTATATGGAGTGGGGCACAGGCCTGATTATCTGTATCCAAAATACACATAAATTTTACAACAAAGTTCACAGAAGCATTATTCTCAATTGCCAAGAGGTGGAAACAGCCCAAGTGTCCAACAACAGATGAATGGATAAACAAATTGTGGTGTGTGCATATGACTGAATATTATTCAGCCATAAAAAGGAAGGAAGTTTTGATATGTGCTACAAAATAGACAAACATTGAAAACTTCTTGCTAAGTAAAATAAGCCAGACCAAAAAGCACAAATATTTTATGGTTTCATTTTCATGAAATATCTACAGTAAGAAAATTCATTAAGACAGAAAGTGAACTGGAAGTTATCAGGAGCTAGGAGGATGGGAATTATGGGGAAGTTTTTATTTAATTAAAATATGGAGCTTCTGTTTGGGGTAATAAATTTTGGTAGTGGATGATGTGATGGTAGTACAATATATTAAAGGTAATCAATATCATGGAATTATACACTTAAACATGGTTAAAATGGGAAATTTTATGTTGCAAATATCTACAATAAAATTTAAAATACACAGGATTCCAGTGTGCTTCCCTGAGAACCACTCTAAGTTATACTAAGTTATAAATATTATTATATTGATGGCCCTTTCTTATTCTGCATCTCCAAAGCAATCTAGAAAATGTGAAATTTTCTCATCTTTTTTGAATTGGCCTTTATCATCTTGAACCCAAATGGATTTTTGTCTTACTGGGTATTTCCTTAACCCTGTTTGGCATAAATATAAAGAATTTCAAATAATGTAGTCGGCTTCTTAAAAATTTGCTTAACAAGAAACAGGGAAAACCAGTCAAGATCCAACTGTGAGCTTAAACTTCGTGGATAAAACTTTACATGTCTTCGAGAGAGAGAGAGAGACAGGCATTGACTAATGAATGTTTCTAGCTGTGTCTTTCTTTCTTGACTCTGAAATGGTCCCCCAACAAGGCAGAGAAGGTGAAGGAAAGATGTATACTCAAGTTTTTGCAAGTTAATTGTTCTTACTTAGAAAGGCAAGTTACTAATTTTGTTCCAAGGCAAGGGTTCATGTGATTAATTTAGTCGATTTAATGGGTTTTTTCCTCTACTAAACTCTGTTCCTAAACTACATTTGGCACATGACATTTAAGTAAACTGCCTAATTAAACTGGGGATCCTGAAGAAAATGTTTGCAGAAAGGGGACATTTGTAATTAATGTTAAAATGTCAAGATTTCATCTGCCTGGTCCTTTTTCCTCTTAGTTCCGTACGCTTAATTATCTCTTTTATGAACAACTAACATTCAGAAGAAAACAAAACAAAACAAAAACATCCACAAAACCGAAGGACAGTGTGTTAAAGGCCGTTTAGGGAAAATAAAGTTATCCTAGCTTTATAGGGCCTGACCTTTGGACGTGGAAGAATTTCTTTTTACCATCCATCATCAGGTTGTGGGATGGAATTGAAGGGGACTAACATTTGCCAACACATACAAGATACATGTCATCTCTGAATTATACGATCTCTAAGTTCCCTTCCCACCATTGCACTTTATAATTGAAGTGATTGTTTTTCTGCATCCAACATCTCTTAACTGTAAATTGAACTTAGGAAATACTCTGGCATTTGTTGACTGGATTAACAGAAACACATTATTTTCAGGCCAGCTTTAGGCCTAAAAAATATTTCCGTATTTTCTCACTCTCTTGTCCCTGAATGTGTTTCCCACCCTGCCCTGTGCTAGTCAGGCCGAAGCAGTAGTAATTCCTTTTGGTCTGAGTGCAAGTCTAGAAATGAGAAAAAAAGATGAGTGGAAACGAGAAGTTAGCCCTGTCCTCCTTTGCCAGGTTACTTCTCCCCAAGCATATTGGCAGGGGAGGGGTAAGATGGTGCGTGGACTTCCCCGGAGAATGGAAGTGGCATGACTTTGCACAAGGATACCAATCTGTCATCCCTCTAGTTGTGGGAGGTTTTCCCGAGTTCAAAGAGAAGAAATAGAAGCATTGTCTCTGCAGGCTTGTGTGTGTGTGTGTCAAACGCTTCTTCATTTATAAAGCCTTTGTTGCAGCCAACCGTTTTTCTATTTTGGATTTTCCTGACTTGGCTATGAATTAATGTCCTGTGAAAACTGCTGCAGAGCTCATCACTGCTGATTTGGGGGGTACTTTGTTCCCTTCTCCCTCTGCTCCTTGAATTCAGCTCACTTACAGTGATTTCACTTAAGCACTTGGTTCCCTTTCCTTCCAGCTCTGCAGTGCAGTGGTGATTTAGCAGAATCGCCCACAAATTGCATTGCAAATGGTGCCAATTTTTTCCAGCAGACCATCTGCTGGAGTGTCTATTACTCACCATTCCACGCGAACAGATAGGACAAATCAGGTGGTTCTGTATAAAGTCATTTCTGAATCACCTCATTCCAAAACTTGCACCTGAAAGTCACTTTCCTGGCTGCTGAAGACATTGGAAAATTACAAACCTTTGAGATTTTTGGCCTTGTCTCCTTTTTTTTCTTCTTCTCACTTACCTCAGCAGACCTTTTCATCTTTATGGGCAATGTAAAAGCTGCTAAGTAGTTTTGCAGGATCCCATGAGGCCACAGAATGATGGAGGTGGACTGGCTGGTCTACCCCTCATTTTACAGAGGAGGATGCCTGGGGCTCAGAGACAGGGCTTCTGAGATAAATAGCTACCAAACTGGGGCTTTAACCCAGGACTCCAGAGCTCTTTCATTCATTTTTTTATGGAGCAGCTACCAGATGCCAGATCCTGGGATGCATCCAGATGACATAAAGTCCTATGCATCACAGGGTTTGTGTTTGATGAGACCCTATTGTCTAGTGATGGAATCAGAGCTACAAAGCAGGCATTACATTAAGTTTGGAGTTTAGGTTGGCTTCTGGTGCTGCTTGAGGAAAGTACTTTGAAAGACAAGTAAGAATTATTTACAAGGAGAAAAACGCTCAGTACATTTTATAACCCTTGCCATTGCTACTACAAGTACAAGATTCTGTGGATTCCTCCCACTGATAAAATGTCCTACTGATGAAATGAGGTTGTAAAGTTACTAGTTGCATGACGAGGAGGGCAGACAGCACCATCAGTCAGTCAGTCTCCCCCAGACTCAGATGTCTTGCACTAGCACCCACCATCAAGAGTAACCGTTTGCAGCATGTGCAATTTTCATTCCTGTGACCCCATCTGAAACATCTGAACGTGGTTGTAAAATGCATTTATAGCTGGCAGGACATGACCCTGGGAACGCTCTTTCATAATGAAACTTTAGTCCTCTCAGCCATCTAATGTAATTTACCCATCCGTCCACCTCAGGGGCACAGTGGGGTGACTGACAGTGCTGCATTCCTTGCTCTCTGCTCTGGTATTACCCACCCCTGCCATCAAGGCAAGCTCAAGCTTCCATTTCTTCCTGCCTTGATTCTTTCCCTTTTTATGATCTTTTCCTCCTGTTGTCATTTATACCTTGGCTTTATTCCAAATTGTGTAGTTCTCTTGTTGTGTTACCTACACTTAACATGATTTTAGGTTCTTTAACTGACTTTCTCTCACCCTAGGTCCATGGAGAAGGCTTGTGGTGGCATTTTAAATTAGTGGTTGAATGGGATAACTCTCATGTAATTATATTGATCCTTATTTTGAAAACAAATCTAGAGGGAATTCATTTATACTACACACAGGCCATGTGCAAGGAAGTTTCCTTGACCTTAGAGCTATTAAGAGCTGAAATGGACCCTCTGATTCCCAATACTCCAACTTGTTGTTCCACTTCTGTTTAAAAACACGATAGAATTTTTATTTCTGGCATATATATAATGAACTATAAAACTCATTTGTAATTGAAACTCTAATTAGCCAAACGCCTTTGGAATGGGTATACAAAATAGTGTTTCTCTGATTGAGGCTTATGTGAATTGCCTGTTTAAGGGTCTATTTTGTTTTTCTGTCCCACTGAACAAAACTGCATCCTCTGAAAAAGTGAGGATCATGAACACATTTCCTTCCACATAGCTGTGAATGAGAGAGCTCTGAGTATGCATGAATTTCTAGACATTGCCTGCAGGTCTTTTTTTCTGGGATTAAGCCTCTGATGCAAGCTTATTTTCTGACTTGATTGTGCCTGTACATGCCTTGCTTCAGTGTGAATTGATTTCCTCTAGTTTTTCTTTGCAAATCATGTTAAAATAATGAACCACAATAATAATTCAGTTGAAAAATACTTGTTGGGCTCAGAGTGTTAAAATTTGTGCAAAAAGTAATTATTTCTAGGCAATTAGCTTCTGTTCAGTTGGGTCTTGATCCCTTGGGTTTTATTGTGTTGGGCTTTGGTCATCGTTATCGGACATTTCTTGACACCCCTCCCCCCCCATGAAATGAGGGCATCATACAGGGCACAGTGGAGACTTCTCAAAATGTGTAGAAGATAAATGTCCCCACAGGGATACATTTATTTTCTGGCCAGCTTACAGTCATGCCTGCACAGCATTGGTTTCTAGTCCATCTGCTGTGTATTCACATTTTCTATTTTGTTTATTTTCTCTTAGAGGAGATTCTAAAGACTCACATTGCACACTGGTGGTCTTCTGATGGCACAAGACTCGCCTATGCCACCATCAACGATTCCCGTGTTCCGCTCATGGAGCTCCCAACCTACACCGGCTCCATCTACCCCACCGTGAAGCCCTACCACTACCCCAAGGTAGGAGTGAAGAAATTGTCCTTCCCTTCTGCAGAACAAATTATCTGCATTATTTATTAGCTCACCACCACCACCACAGGATTCAGATATGGAGATGTAGTAATCAAGTGTATTTATGAGCAATGCATAGTAAACAGAGGAAAGATTAATTATTGCTCATTAGATTGCATTAAATTCCCATCTTTGTTAAGTTGAATTTGTTGGTGGGTTTACTTTTTGTAAATAATTAGACTACTGTTAATCATTTGTCTAAGCTTAATTGGAGCCAAAATAAATACATCACCTCTCTAGTGATGCCGCAGTGACAAAAAAGCTCATACCACCCCACTCTTGTTCTTTGTATTTCTTTTTCGAATTTGGCTTCTGTGAGGTCAGAGGACCTCTGTCTGTCCCTGGTCCCCTGGGTCTGGGTTGGGCTACTTTGTGCTTGGTCATGTTCTGATCCATACTGTTTCCTAGTTTCTTCTCAGACCAAGTTGTTTGCCCAAAGAACCAGTAGCAGCAAGAGTACAGTGTGGGGATGGGGGGAATAAGGGAGTGGGGGAAGGAGGAGCAACAGCCAAGCCTCACTTTGTTACCAAATCACAGAATCTCATGGTGAGGGGAGTGACAGATGCTGAAACCTCTAGTGCCCACTCAACTGAAAACAGAGGTTGATTTCCCCATGAGTGTGTAAACAGCCCCTGTGGACACACACTGGCAGCATGCCTTGCTGCTCCCTGGCTTCAGTAAACTGCTCCCAGGCTGCTGGGCCAGACTGATTGTGAATAGCTTTCTTCCTGGATCCCTGCCTTATAACAGAGGGCTGGCTGCCTGTCTTGAGCTGCATCTGAAGCCATCCCTCCAACTCTATCAATAAGCATTTGAACCTCAGCTTCCCAACCCATCAGAGATCTCTGAAAGCTAATGCTATGTGCCTTGTATACCATAAGTACTCCCTAGACAGGCCAATCTGTAGTTTATGACAAGGGGAGCAATGATGTATGAGTGAAATAAAAAAGGCCAGTGAGGTTACCAGAGTCACAGGCCCTAGAAAGGAAACACCTCATAATACAGACTCCTTTTCGACACACCTTTCATCAGTGATGACAATATCTAAGGGGGTCCCAGAAAGGAGAAGCGTGATTTCCCTGAGGCTATAGCCTTCCTCTATGCCTTTTTCCCAATTCCTCTAGCTTCTAAAGGTCAACACAGAACATGAATTTGCCTTTTAAGGGGTTCTGTCATTCCTTTTTCGGCTAGTCTTGATTGAACTTAACTCTGCAATATGAGGAAGGTCAAGGATTTTAGTGGGAAATACAGTTAAGTAAAGTGTAGTAGAATAGTGAATCATTCTAACCCATCTACACCCCCACACTGTGCACGTCCTCACACGTAGACACACACGGTATAGTCAGTGGCTGCCTAATCTTCATTCAACTGCCCAAAGATGGAATGATTTTGATGGTGAAACCATTTATGGGAGTTCTTCCAATATGGAAGTGATGAATCTAAAATCCAGAAAAGTAGGTCCCCCTTGATTTTACAGTGAACTCTTGGACAGGTGCTCTGAAGCTGGGATTATGAAGCCCCAGATTTCTCAGGATTTGGGACTTAAGGTTTCAATAGAAAGTCAACATATTCTGGTGAACAGAATTCTGATGTTCTTTGCCCCCTACCAATCCACCCCCAAATTAGAGCCATGAATTGGTGATCACACCTGACTTATGCCCCGTTGTGGAGTGGCTTTTCTTTATAATTTAAACTTCTCCTTCTGCAGTTAGACCAGCTGTTTACATGCCATGAGTTGTATGCATAGGAAATGAAGGCACCAGACTAAATGTAACAGTCCTCCTCATGAGAATATGCCACATTCTACCCCACCTGCTTCCAGGCTGGTATGTATTCCCCTAGGGAGAGGGGAGCCAGAAGCAGAAGCAGAGAGGTGACCAGCAAAGCAGAACAGTGCCCCAGTTCCTTTACAAAGGACTTCATTTTCCCCCACCACTGAGCCATGACCACCGTTCTTTAATGTTCTCCACAATGTGTTCACCCACTGGCTCTCCTCTTCATGGCATTGCATCCATTTTTTCCCTCTAGTTTTCTCTTTTTTCCCCTCCCCTGATGGTAAATCAGGAGGAGCAGTGCTTTCTTGACATTGGTATATGGGGGAATTGGATGGGATGAGAAGGAAGTAAGAATCCTAGAGAAAAAGAGAAATGGGCCCGCTTAGCTCTTTGTCCTTTTCAAAACTCCAAGGGTGAATTATATTTTCTGACCATAAATTTTGCTTCTTAAGTTTGAGCTTCAAAGTGCCTGGAGTTTCTGCTTGTGCATCTGCAGGGAAAAGGCTTTGCAGAACTGAAGCGCTCTCCAAGCATAAGGTTTGCTTACTCAGGTCTCTGTTCCCCTTTCTTTCCCAGGCCGGATGTGAAAACCCCAGTATTTCCTTACACGTCATTGGTTTAAATGGACCTACCCACGACCTGGAGATGATGCCACCAGATGACCCAAGAATGAGGTTTGCTTCCTTCCCTCTAGTACATAATACATACATATATATAATGAACGCTCGTTTACATGGTCTCTTCAGTCTCATATTTATTTTACTCCTAATTTAAACATCCAATAAAAAGGTACATTGTCCAAAGTTCTTTTACTGCTTTTAAGGCTTGGTTGTGAAAAGAACCCCAGCCAGACAGGTACTGCTGTTTCTACCTTACATCAGGATGGTTTATCCCCCCCAGGAGGCTGGCTTCCTGGGAAGGGACCATGCCTCCCACAACTCGGTGTTCCCATAGGGGCAGGTGGGAGATGCTGAATAGCATCCACATGATGAACAATCTTTCCAGGAAAATCCATTGAATCAGACTTTCTATAAATGAAGCCCATTATTACAGCATGAGTATAACTCACTAGCTATAGGAACTTTGCATGTATCCTGTTCTAATAGGGCCAAGGCTCCCAGTTTCTAAGATAACAATATGTGTGGTCGGTGGTGCTTATTGACGAAAATATTTGCTCTGTTATTATTAATATCTTGTTTTGGTTGATGGTTTATTTATTTCAATCACAAGCATCTGAGTAGGATCTAGCTAAGTGAAATTGTCTGAATATAAGTTTAGTTTTGTCCCTAAAATTCAAGTTGTCTGGGCACTAAGAATATTTCCAGAGTCCAGTTATGTCATCCAGTGCTAAACCTATTTCTGTTGAAAATGTTAATGGGAGACTCAAAAAAGAAGGAATTGTAGTGGCACCAGGATCCACTTATGTATAGATCCTTATAATTCCATAAATGCAGCTACTTAAACCAAAAATGATTCATTACAAGGCTTAGCAAATATCTGATTCAAATTTTGCTGTAGCTGTAGGCTGGGTTTTTAACCTTCAGTTAAAATATTAACATTATCAGTAGCTATCTGGCAGCTGCCAGAAGGGCAGAAGCTGTAGCCCCCAGCCACTCTGGCTCCTCTGCAGGTCTAGCTTGCGTACTTGGTACTTCCAGGCATCTGTGGATGGTGTGGTCTTTTCCAGAAGCAACTTCTACCACTGCCTTTGGTCAGGTCCGTCTCCCCACGTCTGCTCAGATGCACTTTTTCGGAGTTCTGTGGCCTTATAAGAAGTCTATTGAATATTTCTCAGACCCTTCATTTTCGGTGAAACCTAAAATACCATAAGCTCCTCTGGCCGATAAAATCACACTGCTTTACAATGCTCTCTCTCTTCTTCCCTGCTTGGTTTTCTCCACAGGGCCAAAGTTTCCCCAGAGGGTTAATAAAACTGACCCACCAGCAGCTTGTCCCAAGGGCCTGATTTCTCTGATAACCCGGCCTTGCATCCACCCTTAGTGCACATGTGTCAGGACAGCTGAATTGATTTGGTTGATAATTTTTTGTGTGGGGATAGAAGAAAAGTTAAGATTATTACTTTGGCTTTTCTCCTGAAGATCCATATATTTCATTGTTTTCCTTTCAGGCCCCAAATCCCTGCCAAGCCTCCTGGGGCCCAGTCCAGCAGAACTCACTGAATTAATATGGAAAGTCACCTGGAAAATTTAAGCCATCTGTTTGAGTTAATTGAAAATCTCATTTAGTCAATTTGGTGATGCTGTTTCTGCAGGCTTGATTAGCTTCAAGGACAATGAAAAATTAGCCTCAGTCAGGTCTTGAAGTTTAGATGCTGGGTTTCAGGTTTTTGCTCACTTTAATTTTGTAAGAGAAGTGCAATATAAATTTGTGACATATTAATGGTGCACTTTCTCATGCTCCTTCTCTGTTATACATCCTGGAGAATTTTTAAAATTAGGACAGATACATCAGAAATCATGGATTAAATGGGAGCCAATATTTATTTAGCATTTAGTATTTGCCACCCCCCAGACTGAGCACTGAGAATTTAGTGGTGAGTCTAGGGCTTACAATTTAAAGGAGGATATGTACCTTAAACAAATTATTGCAGGCAAATAAATAATTGCAAGTGTGATAAGGGCCATGAAGTAGCGTAGAGCTTACAGGAGGAGACCAAACTGGTCTGGAGAGCAGGGTCTCTCAATCTCAGCAATACTGATATTTGGAGGCCTATTAATTTTTTTGCTTTGGGGGCTGAGTGAGCTGAGCATGCAAGCCTGTAGCTGCAGGACCATTCTTCAGGACAGAGAATCTGAGACTGGATCCAGGATCTAGTTCTTGCCTATTTCTAGGATAAAGTTTCTCACCATCAGTACCCTTGACATTTTGGACCATATAATTCTTTGTAGTGGGCTCTGTCCTGTGCATTGCAGGATGTTGAGCAGCATCCCTGGCTTCTACCTACTAGATGCCAGTAACACCACCCCTGTTGTAACAACCAGAAATATCTCCAGTCACTGCCAATGTCCCCACGTTGAGAACCAGGCTGAGAGTGAAGACTCTCCAGCTGACTATCTGGCTTCAATCCTAGTTCTGTGGCATTGGGCAAGTTACTCAACCTCTCCTGCCTTATCTATTTCCTCATCTGTAAATGGAGATAAATATTAACAATAAAAGTGTTTACTCTTGTGGGTGGTTTTGAAAATTAAGTCAGATGATATTCTGAGCATACGGTTGGCTCATAGCAATCATCATCTCATGGTTGCAAATGCCACTTGTACACTGACAATTCTTACATTTATAACTCAGCCCACACCTGCCCTCTTGAACTTCAGATGCACATATCTACCCACAGATCATCTGTACTTGGGTATTGTTAAAATATAATTTTAAAAAAAATGATAAAATCATGGAAAAGGAAGCACAGTGGCTAATGAAGAAAGAATAAAACAAAATTTATGTGAAACTTTCATAATGAATGGTCTTCAAATGTCATAGTAGGAGAAATCTGAGTTCTATAACCCAAGCAACATTTGTGTGGATCTAAGAGTATTTTCAGAATACGAACATGCTGCTTGATTTTAATACGTTCATTAGTTCATCCAGGACACCAGGATCCTCCCAGAGTATTTTGAACTCTTAATGGCTGAAACTTAAACAAAAAATACTTATGAGACTTTTATTCAACATGCTCCAAATATGAGACAGTTGGTTGCTGTAAAGAAATAATTATAAATGGAATATAACTCTTCAAGCTAGTGTTTCTAGCTAAATAAAAAGGTGTAAATAAAAAAGAAAGAAAGAAAGGAAGGAAGGAAGGAAGGAAGGAAGGAAGGAAGGAAAAGAAAGAAAGATGGTAAAATCACGATTCTTAGGTAAAGTAAATGAATATTTGTCAAATATTTTATTTAACTCATTAAATAATAAGGGAATCAGGGAGATGTTGAAACCAGTCCAAAGAACATTTGAGAAGCTGGGTGTTTATAGACAATTTAACAAGGAAATGTAAGGGTAAGTTTGCTGGGTTACTGATTCAACAGGGCCAGAAACAAACTTTGGGATAGGCTATTCTTCCAGACAACAATCTATAAGATAACTGTGCCCTTACAGACTTGAAATTGCCCAGTCAATAAAAAGTCAGGCCTAGCACTGTGCTGGAAGAAGACCCAGTAATCTTGTTTGCCTATTTGCAAGTTTCAGATAAATTTTGTGGCAATGTGCAAAAGGCATTTCAGATGTAACACAGTCAAAACAGAATCTTAACCTCCTCTGAAAACCTGCTCCCTGGCAGTCTTCCCAACTCAGTTTAGGGCAACACCATCCTTCCATTTGCTTAGACCATCTTTAACTTTTCTCTTTCTCTCATGTTGGGTCTTCCTTCAGATATATCCAGAATCTGATTGTGCCTCACCACCTCCACCACCAGCTCCTTAGTCCAATCCATATCAACTGTCACCTAGACCACAGCAGTCGTCTCCCTAAGTGCTCTACCTGCTTCTTCTCTTACCCTGTCCCTGTGTCTAACCCAACATATCTGTTAGAGAAATCCTTTAAAATATGCCAGAACCTTAGTAGCATTATTCACAACAGCCAAAAGGTGAAAACAACCCACATGTCCACTGACAGACGACTGGATAAACAAAGTGTGGTGTACACTGGGTTTAGAAGAAGTCGAAGAAGACCTCAGCAGACCAATTACAAGAAAAGAGATTGAGTCAGTCATCAAAACCTCCCAACAAAGAAAAGCCCAAGACAAGATGGATTCACTTCTACCACATTCCATCAGGATTAAGACCAGTCCTGTTCAAATGCTTTCAAGAGATTGAAGAGGAGGGAGCACTACCTAACTCATTCTATGAGGCCAACATCACCCTAATACCAAAGCCAAGTAAAGATACTACAAGAAAAACAATCACAGACCAATTTCTCTTATGAAGATAGATACAAAAATTCTCAACAAAATACTTGCAAATTGAATTCAACAGCACATTAAAAGAATTATATGCCATGATCATGGAGGTTTTTTCCTAGGTATGCAAGGATGGTTCAACACAAGAAAGTCAATTAATATAATATACCACATTAACAGTATGAAGGGGAAAAACCACATGATCTTCTTGATTGATGACAAAATCCAGCATCCTTTCCTGATAAAACCACTTCAAAAAATAGGAATAGAAGGAATCTTCCTCAACATGATAAAGGACTTATATTGAAAAAACCTCAGCTAACATCATTCTCAATGGTAAAAGACTGAGATCTGGAACAAGACAAGGATGCTTACTGTCACCACTGTTACTGGACATTGTACTAGAAGTATTAGCCAGAGCAGTTAGGCAAGAAAAAGATATAAAAGGCATCCAAATGGGAAAGGAAGAAGTAAAACTTTCACTATTTGCAGATGATATGTTCCTTCATGTAGAAAAACCCCGAAAATATACAACAAAGCTATTCGAACTAATAAATGAGTTCAGTAAAGTGGTGGGATTCAAGAGCAACATGTAAGTATCAATAGCATTTCTTTACACTAGTAATGAGCAATATGAGAAGCAAATCAAGAAAAAATTCCATTTACAATAGCAACTAAAAGAATCAAATATTTTGGAATAAATTTAATTGGGATGTAGAAGATTTGTACACAGAAAACTATAAAACATGGGTAAAACAATTAAAGAAGACCTAAATAAATGAAAGAATACTCTGTGTCCATAGATTGTAAGACAAAATATTGTTAAGATGTCCATTCAACCCAGAATGATTTACAGATTCAGTGCAATCCCAGTCAAAATTTCAGCAGCCTACTTTGCAGAAATGGAAAAGCAAATTATCAAATTTATTTGGAAGGATAAGGGGCCCTGAATAGCCGAAAACATCTTGAAAAAGAACAAAGTTGGAGGTCTCACACTTTATGGATTTAAAGCATATTACAAAGCTGCAGTGGTCATCACAGCATGGTACTGTCATAAGGAAAGATATACTGACCAAGAGTATTGAATTGAGAGTTCAGAAATATACCTCTACATTTATGTTCAACTCATTTTTAAAGCAGTTTTTTATTAAGATTTATTCACATACCATACAATCATCCGAAGTATATAATCCACTGATCACATTACCATCATGTAGTTGTTCATTCATCACGCTGATCTATTTTTTAACATTTTTCTTGTACCAGAAAAAAGTGAAAGCAAGAATAAAAAAAACAAGAGTAAAAACAGAACACCCGAATTCTCCCCCCATTCTTCCTTTAGTTTTTTTTTTTCTTTTCTTTTCTTTCTATTTTTTTGCCCCTGTTTTTCTACTCATCCATCCATAAACTGGAGTTTGATCCACATGGCTTTCCCAATCATGTTGTCACCCCTCATAAGCTACATTGTTATGCAATTGTCTTCAAGATTCAAGGGTTCTGGGTTGTAGTTTGATGGTTTCAGGTATTTACTGCTAGCTATTCCAATTCATTGAAACCTAAAAAGGGTTATCTGTGTTGTACATAAGAGTGCCCACCAGAGTGACCTCTTGGCTCCTTTGGAATCTCCCACTGAAACTTACTTAATTTCATTTTTCATCCTCCTTTTGGTCAAGAAGATGTTCTCCATCCCATGATGCCGGGTCTAGATTCCTCCCCAGGAGTCATATTCCACGTTGCCAGGGAGATTTACATCCCTGGGTTTCAGATCCCACATGTGGGGTGGGGGTGGGAGGGCAGTGATTTCACCTGCCAAGTTGCCTTAGCTGTAGAGAGAGGGCCACATCTGATCAACAAAGAGGCAGTCAGGAGGAGACTCTTAGGCACAATTATAAGCAGACCTAGCCTCTCCTTTGCAGTAACAGTCTTCCCAAGAGCAAGTCTTGTGATAGAGGGCTCAGCACATCAAACCACCAGTCCTCAATGTCTACAAGCACATCAGCAACCATCGAGGTGGGGAAGTCAAACACCCCTGCATTCTCCCCCAGCTCCCCAGGGGCGTTCTGCATATTTTTTTCATTGCTTTTTTTTTTTTAATTAACTATTAAGTATATCAAGAAAAAATTTTTAAAAGACATACAATTAAAAAAAAAAGTTTCAAACAAACCAAAACAGGGGAATAAGAAAAAGACAACTAACCTAAAATAACTACTTTACTTCCAACATGTTCCTACTCTACCCCCAAGAAATTATAGACTATAACCCAGCAAAGGAATAAGAAAGACAGATAACCTAAGATAGCAACATTTCTGTGAATTTGTTCCTCCCATACCCACCAGAAATTAACAAACCATAGTCATTCCTCGGCATTCCTAGAACGTTAAATTTACCCACCGTAACATCTTTCTTATGAGGTTATCATTCCGCCTTCACTAATTGCTCTCTATCTCTAGATGCCCTACATTCTACATTAAAACTACTTATTTTACATTTTTCACTGTTCACATTAGTGATAGCGTATAGTATTTCTCTTTTTGTGCCTGGCTTATTTTGCTCAGCATTATGTCTTCAAGGTTTATCCATGTTGTCATATGTTTCACAACATCATTCCTTCTTACTGCCGCATAGTATTCCATCGTGTATATATACCACGTTTTATTTATGCACGCATCTGTTGAAGGGCATTTGGGTTGTTTCCATCTCTTGGCAATTGTGAATAATGCTGCTATGAACATTGGCCTGCAGATATCTGTTCATGTCACTGCTTTCAGATCTTCTGGGTATATACCAAGAAGTGCAATTGCTGGATAGTAGGGTAACTCTATATCTAGTTTTCTAAGGAACTGCCAGACTGTCTTCCAGAGTGGCTGAACCATTATACAGCCCCACCAACAATGAATAAGAGTTCCAATTTCTCCATATCCTCTCCAGCATTTGTGGTTTCCTGTTTTTTTAATGGCAGCCATTCTAATTGGTGTGAGATGGTATCTCATTGTGGTCTTAATTTGCATCTCTCTAATAATTACTGAAGCTGAACATTTTTTTCATGTGATTTTTTGCCATTTGTATTTCCTCTTCAGAGAACTGTCTTCTCATATCTTTTGTCCACTTTATAATTGGGCTGTTTATACTATAGTCATTGAGCTGTAGGATTTCTTTATATATGCAAGATATCAGTCTTTTGTCAGATACTTGGTATCCAAAAATTTTTTCCCATTGAATTGGCTGCCTTTTCACCTTTTTGACAAATTCCTTTGAGGTACAGAAATTTCTGAGTTTGAGGAGTTCCCATTTATTTATTTTTTCTTTTGTTGCTTCTGCTTTGGGTGTAAGGCCTAGGAAGTGGCCACCTAATATAAAGTCTTGAAGACGTTTCCCTACATTATCTTCTAGGAGTTTTATGGTACTGTCTTTTATATTGAGGTCTTTGATCCACTCTGAGTTAATTTTTGTGTAGGGTGTGAAGTAGGGGTCCTCTTTCATTTTTTTGGATATGGATATCCAACTCTCCCAGCCCCATTTGTTGAAAAGACTGTTATGTCCCAGTTCATTGGCTTTGGGGGCCTTATCAAAGATCAGTCGGCTGTAGATCTGGGGGTCTATCTCCAAATTCTCAATTCAATTCCATTGATCAGTATGGCTGTCTTTGGGCCAGTACCAGGCTGTTTTGATTACTGTGTCTTAATAATAAGCTTCAAAGTCAGGGAGTGTAGGTCCTCCCACTTCATTTTTCTTTTTTAGAGTGTTTTTAGCAATTTGAGGCATCTTCCCTTTCCAAATAAATTTGATAACTAGGTTTTCCAAGTCTGCAAAGTAGGTTGATGGAATTTTGATTGGGATTGCTTTGAATCTGTAGATGAGTTTGGGTAGAATTGACATCTTAATGACAGTTAGCCATCCTATCCATGAACATGGAATATTTTCCCATATTTTAAGGTCCCCTTCTATTTCTTTTAGTAGAGTTATGTAGTTTTCTTTGTATAGGTCTTTTACATCTTTGGTTAAGTTTATTCCTAGGTACTTGATTTTTTTTAGTTGCTATTGAAAATGGTATCTTTTTCTTGAGTGTCTCTTCAGTTTGTTCATTTCTAGCATATAGAAACATTACTGACTTATGTGCATTAATCTTGTATCCTGCTACCTTGCTGAATTTATTAGCTCTAGTAGCTGTATCATCGATTTCTCAGGGTTTTCCAGATATAAGATCATATCATCTGCAAACAATGACAGTTTTACTTCTTCTTTTCCAATTTGGATGCCTTCTATTTCTTTGTCTTGCCAGATTGCCCTGGCTAGTGCTTCCAGTACAATGTTGAATAACAGTGGTGATAGCGGGCATCCTTGTCTTGTTCCTGATCTTAGAGGGAAGGCTTTCAGTCTCTCACCATTGAGTACTATGCTGGCTGTGGGTTTTTCATATATGCTCTTTATCATATTGAGGAAGTTTCCTTCAATTCCTACCTTTTGAAGTGTTTTTAATAAAAATGGATGTTGGATTTTGTCAAATGCTTTTTCAGCATCTATTGAGATGATCATTTGATTTTTCCCTTTTGACTTGTTAATGTGTTGTAATACATTGATTGATTTTCTTATGTTGAACCATCCTTGCATGCCTGGAATGAACCCCACTTGGTCATGGTGTATGATTTTTTTAACGTGTCTTTGGATTCGATTTGCAAGTATTTTGTTGAGGATTTTTGCATCTATATTCATTAGGGAGATTGGCCGGTAGTTTTCCTTTTTTGTAGCATCTTTGCCTGGTTTTGGTATTAGATTGATGTTAGCTTCATAAAATGAGTTAGGTAGTGTTCCATTTTCTTCAATGTTTTGAAAGAGTTTAAGTAAAATTGGTGTCAGTTCTTTCTGGAAAGTTTGGTAGAATTCCCCTGTGAAGCCATCTGGCCCTGGGCATTTATTTGTGGGAAGATTTTTGATGACTGATTGGATCTCTTTGCTTGTGATGGGTTGGTTGAGGTCTTCTATTTCTTCTCTGGTCAGTCTAGGTTGTTCATATGTTTCCAGGAAATTGTCCATTTCCTCTACATTATCCAGTTTGTTGGCATACAGTTGTTCATAGTATCCTCTTATAATCTTTTAAATTTCTTTGGGATCTGCAGTAATGTCACCTTCCTCATTCATTATTTTGTTTATTTGGGTCTTCTCTCTTTTTGATTTAGTCAGTCTAGCTAGGGGCTTGTCAATCCTGTTGATCTTCTCAAAGAACCAACTTTTGGTGATATTTATCCTTTCTATTGTTTTTTTGTTCTCTATGTCATTTATTTCTGCTTTAATCCTTGTTATTTCTTTTCTACTTGGTTTAGGATTAGTTTTCTGTTCATTTTCTAGCTTCTTCAGTTGCTCCATTAGTTCTTTGATTTTAGCTCTTTCTTCCTTTTTGATGTATGCATTTAATGCTATAAATTTCTCCCTCAGTACTGCTTTTGCTGCATCCCATACGTTTTGATCTGTTGTGTTCTCATTTTCATTCATCTCCATATATTTAGCAATTTCTCTTGCTATTTCTTCTTTAACTCACTGATTATATAGGAGTGTGTTGTTTAACCTCCAGGTATTTGTGAATTTTCTAAGTCTCGGATGGTTATTGACTTCTAATTGTATTCCATTGTAGTCAGAGAATGTGCTTTGAATAATTTCAATTTTCTTTTTAAAATTTATTGAGGCTTGTTTTATGTCCCAGCATATGATCTATTCTGGAGAAAGCACTAGAGAAGAATGTGTATCCTGGTGATTTGGGATGTAATGTTCTATATATGTCTGTTAAATCAAATTCGTTTTTCAGATTGTTTAGGTTTTCAGTTTCCTTATTGGTCTTCTGTCTGGTTGATCTATCTATAGGAGACAGTGATATGTTGAAGTCTCCCACAATTATTGTGGAAACATCAGTTGCTTCCTTTAGTTTTACCAGTGTTTGTCTCATGTATTTTGTGGCACCTTGATTGGGTGCATAAACATTTATGATTGTTATTTCTTCTTGTTGAATTGCCCCTTTTATTAGTATATAGTGGCCTTCTTTGTCTCTCATAACATCGTTGCATTTAAAGTCTATTTTATCTGAGATTAATACTGCTATTCCTGCTTTCTTTTGGTTGTAGCTTGGATGATATATTTTTTCCATCCTTTCACTTTCAATTTCTTTGTGTCGCCGTGTCTAAGATGAGTCTCTTGTATGTAACATATTGATGGTTCATATTTTTTTATCCATTCTGCCAATCTATATGTTTTAATTGGAGAGTTTAATCCATTTACATTCAGTGTTATTACTGTGAAGGCATTTCTTGTATCAGCCATCCTATCCTTTGGTTTATATTTGTCAGATATATTTTTTCCCTCTCTCTCTTAATGTCCTTTAATGTACCAATACTGAATCTCTTTAGTACTGAACCTTTCCCCATATGTCTCTCTCCTTTCTTTGTTTCTCTGTTGGTAGGGCTCCCTTTAGTATCTCAGGTAGGGCCGGTCTCTTGTTAGCAAATTTTCTCAGCATTTGTTTGTGTGTGAAAAATTTAAGTTTCCCTCAAATTTGAAGGAGAGCTTTGCTGGATAAAGTATTCTTGTTTGGCAATTTTTCTCTCTCAGAATTTTAAATATGTCATGCCACTGCCTTCTTGCCTCCATGATAGCCGCTGAGTGGTCACTGTTTAGTCTTATGCTGTTTCCTTTGTAAGTGGTGATTTGCTTTTCTCTTGCTGCTTTCAGAACTTGCTCCTTCTCTTCAGTATTTGGCAGTCTGATCAGAATATGTCTCAGAGTGGGTTTATTTGGATTTATTCTATTTGGAGTTCACTGGGCATTTATGATTTGTGTATTTATGTTGTTTAGAAGGTTTGGGAAGTTTTCCCCAACAATTTCCTTTAATACTCTTCCTAGACCTTTACCCTTTTCTTCCCCTTCTGGAACACCAATGAGTCTTATATTTGGAAGTTTTATATTATCTATCACATCCCTGAGGTCCATTTTTATTTTTTCGATTTTTTTCCCCATTCTTTCTTTTGTCCTTTCATTTTCCATTCTGTCTTCTTCCAGGTTGCTGATTCATTGTTCAGCTTCCTCTAGTCTTGTACTGTGAGTATCCAGAATCTTTTTAATTTGGTCGACAGTTTATTTTATTTCCATAAGGTCATCTATATTTTTAATTTACTCTTGCTATTTCTTCTTTATGCTCTTCTAGGGTCTTCTTCATGTCCTTTATATCCTGGTCCATGCTCTTATTGTTTTTCTTTAGTTCTTTGATTGATTGCTCCAAGTACTGTGTCTCCTCTGATCTTTTGATTTGGGTGTTTGGGTTTGGGTTATCCATATCGTCTGGTTTCTTTGTATGATTTAAAATTTTCTGTTGTTTTTGGCCTCTGGGCATTTGCTTAACTTGATAGGGTTCTATTAGGATATGTAGACTTATTAAAACACTTATCTCTGATGATTTGTCAGATCTACAGCTTGGTGGCATACACTGTTTCTAACTAACCAGCATGTAGCATCCGCGAGCTACCTATTCCCCTCAAGTCAGTTCTCCCCGACTTTGTCTTTGTGGTGAGTGTGGGTCTGAATCTTGTGGGGTCCAATTGGCACATCAGATTTGCATGTGTAGTTGGTGCTGCCCACCCTGAATGTGTGTGTGTGTCTGAGTGGTTAGGGCTTTAACACTCAAATCTCCCAGGTGTTCCTGGAGAGTTAAGGCTGTTGCAAGAGTCTAAACCTTAAGTTTAGTCTCGCCACAGTTTGTCTCTGCCGCTGACCCACAGGTCCTTGGTATTGGTGTATGGTCCCTGGGACTTCCAAGTTGGTCCCTCTTCCAAGCCATGCCCTCTTAGGGCCTCTGCTAAGGGAAGACTATGCTATGTAACAAGCAAGCTCCGTCCCCCAAGAGAAGTTCTGGGCCACAGGGCCTTGTAGGGGTGTTCCCATCCTGCTGAAAGGATGGCTGTATAGGGCATGTTAATTTCCCCTTTTCTCACACCGCCGCCTTCCTAGGCCCGGGACAAGTAGCTGCAGGTGCGTGAAAGGCTGTTGTCCATGACAGATATTGAGGCATGTGTGCATGTTGCTGGAAACACTTCCCGTTGCACTGGGTTGTTTGGCACAGCTCTGGGCTGTGGCGCCAGTGCCAGGCAGGAGCGTTCCCAGTTCCCCAGGAAGATGGCTTAATGGGGCATGGTTATTTTCCCCTTTTGGCTAACTTCTGCCTTCCCAGCTCCGAGACAGTTAGCAACAGGTGCACAAAAGGCTATCGTCCATGCCAGATATTGGGGCAAGTGCATGTGTTGCTGGAAACACTTCCTGTCATGCTGGGTTGTTTGGTGCAGTTCTGGGCTACAGCACCAGCACCGGGCAGGAGCATTCCCAGCCCACCAGGAAGATGGCTGTATGGGGTATGGTTATTTCCCCTTTTCGCTGACATTTGCCTTCCTAGCTCCAAGACAATTAGCAGTGGGTGCATGAAAGGCTATCGTCCACCCCAGATATTGAGGTGTGCCCACAGGTTGTGGGGATGCAGTTCCCAGCACGCTTCACTGTGCGGTTCTTGCTGCCATATCCGCAGCCACTTTTGGGTTTTTAAAACTAGTCCAACTCCAAATGCCAACCCCTGGTTTCCCCAGACCACAGCATGGCTGCTGGTTATCCAGCAGGCTCACTCACTCGTTTCAGAATGCAGACTCCCAATTTCTCCAAGCTCATGGTCCCTGTGGATTTAGCAGATCTTGTTCAGCTGATGCATCACTGGGACTGGTGTTCTGGTTCACTTTCTGTCTTTTATCTAGTATTTTTCACAGAGATTTTTTTTTGCCCTATCTCTCCTAACCGCCATCTTCCAGAAGCCCCTAAAGCAGTTTTATTGAGATAGTCACATACCATACAATCCATCCAATGTGTACAATCAATGGCTATTAGTATAATCACCATGTTATGTATTCATCACCACAATCAATTTTAGAACATTTTCATTACTCCTAAAAGAAAAACCCTAAACCTCTTAGCACTCACCTCTCCATCCCTCTAACCTTCCCCAGCCCTGCATATTTACTGATCTAATTCTGTCTCTATAAAATTTATTTAAAATTACATTTTATATAAATGTACTCATACAATATGTTGTACTGGTTCAATTCATTTTTGACAAGGCCCCCAAGTCCACTCAATTGAGAAAGAATGGTCTCTTCAATAAATGATGCTGGGAGAACTGGATATCCGTATGCAAAAGAATGAAAGAGGACTCCTATCTCACACCATATATAAAACACAACTGAAAATGTATCAAAGAACTAACTATAAGAACCAGGACTATAAACCTCCTAGAAGAAGATGTAGGGAAGCATCTTCAAGATCTTGTGGTAGGCAATGGTTTCTTAGACTTTACACCCAAAGCACAAGCAATGAAAGACAAAATAGATAAATGGGACCTCCGCAGAATTAAAAACTTTTGTGCATCAGAGGGCTTTATCAAGAAAGTGAAAATATTTTGAAACTGCATATCTGATAAAAGCTTAATATCCAGGATATATAAAGAAATCCTACGACTCAACAGTAAAAAGACAAGCAACCCAATTTAAAAATGGACAAAAGATTGAAAGACATTTCTCCAAAGAGGAAATACAGATGGCTAAAAATCACATGAAAAGATCCTCAACATCACTAGCTGCTAGGGAACTGCAAATCAAAACTATGAGATACCATTTCACACCTACTAGAATGGCCACTATTAAAATGAAAAAACAGAAAACTACAAGTGTTGGGGAGGATGTGGAGAAATAGGAACATGCAGTCATTGCTGGTGGGAATGTAAGATGGTGCAGCCACGGTGGAGGACAGTTTGGCAATTCCTCAGGAAGCTACGTATAGAATTACCATATGATCTGGCAATCCTGCTACTAGATATATATCCAGAAGAACTGAAAGCAGGGACTTGAACACATATTTGCACACTGATGTTCATAGCAGCATTTACAACTGCCAAAATATGGAAGCAACCCAACTGTCCATCAATTGATAAATGGATAAACAAGGTGTGGTGTGTATGCACGTGTGTACATACATACATACATACACACACACACACCCAATGGAATATTGTTCAGCTGTAAGAAGAAATGAAGTCCTGATGCATGCAACAACATGGATGAACCTTGAGGACATTATGTTGAATGGAATAAGCCAGACACAAAAGGACAAATATAGTTCACTGTTATGTACTAATTATAATAAGCAAACTCATACAGTTGGAGTCTAGAATATAGGTTACCAGGAGAGAGACTTGGATTAGAGAATGGAGAGTTGATGCTTAACTTGTTCAGAATTTCTATTTAGGCTGATGGTATAGGTTTGGAAAAGAATGGTCACGATGGTAGCATGTTATTGTGAGTGTAATCAACAGCACTGAACTGTATAGGTGAAATGTGGTTAAAAGAGGAAACTTTAGGGTGTATGTGTTACTAGAATAAAAATTAAAAGATAAAACATAGGACTGTATAACACAGTGAGCCCTATTATAGACAATAGACCAAAGTTAATAGTACAACTTTCATGAATTTCAACAAATGCACAATATTGATGCAAGGAGGTAATAGGATGGTAAATGGGAAAAATAATGAAACACAATATAAATAATGGACAATAGAACAATTATAGTAATCTTTCATTGATTATAACAAAGATAACTAATGTTAAAAAAAAAGTTTAATTTATTTTTTAAAAAGAGCTCTCATTAATAGTAATAGATGTTCCACACCAATGCAAGATACTGGTGGTGGGGTGGTGTACAGGAATCCTGTATTTTATGATGATTGTATTGTAAACTCACAACTTCTTCAATAAAAAGTAGCTATAGTTGATAATGTTAAGTGCAAGCATTTTTGTTATAAATATGTAAGATATATAGGAACCTATTTATAATATGATTTAAAATGAATATGAGAACACACACCAAAAAAGATCTTAATTTCTTTAAAAAAAAAAAAAGATTGGGTGGCTTCTGCCATCAAAGAGCTCACAGTCCGGAGAGCCCAGACAACTCATGGCAGATGCCTGTAGTGCAGTGTGCAGAAGCGCCAGTGGGAGCAGAGGTACAGCGCACGTTGCAGAGGCTTTACGAAGAAGGGCCCTGGACTTAGTTTCCTAGGACTGCCGTAACAAATTACCACAAACTTGGTGACTTTAAACAACAGACATGTATTCTCTCACAGTTCCGGAGGGCTGAAACTTGAAATCAAAATGTCAGCCGGGCAATGCTGCCTCTTGGAGAGATTCCAGCTCTTATCTCTTCCAGCTTCTGATGATGGCAGGCATTCCTTGGCTTGGGACCACATCACTCCTGTCTCTGTTTCGGTCTTTACGTGGCCTTCTCTTCTCCCCATGTCTCTACTCTGTGTGATTCTTATAAGGACAACTTGTAATAGGATTTAGGGCCCACCCATATTGCCTTGAGATTCTTAATTATATCTGCAAAGACCCTTTTTCCAAATTAAACCACTTTTCACATGTTCCTGGGGTTTAGAACATGGATATATCTTTTAAGGGGCTGCCATTTAGCCACTACAGCCCCTGACATCACACTATTCCTTGAGCGAAATTTGTGGCCATTGTAGAAAAACTCTACATTAAAGATAGCCAAGAATGGTAATTCCCAATGTAACTGAGTGCAGCCTTACTTGAGCTAAAGAAGTAGCAAAGATGCCTTGTTAAGCTGAGAAGAGTTATGCCAAACTGTCCAGAAAGGCACACAGTATATATCCTGTGGGTGGAAAAAAATAAGTGGAAATCATGCACAGCATGTTCTGTGGTTTTTACAATTTCACATAGAAACCCAGCTGCACTGATAAAACAAACACATTTTTTGCTGGTTTCCTCAGGCCTTTCCAGAGCTGTAGAGCTGGGTGTTGAATTAAGATATAGCAGATAACCCGGCAGTATCATTTTGAAGACATGTTGTACTGTGTGTTTTTATTCTCCTCCAAATATACTGTTCGGATGTAGTACAGCTGCTGGGCCTGTACTCTTTTTCTGATTGCCTGGCAATGAGTTGTAAAGGGATTACAGTGTCTGGGAAAGAAACCTAATACTAGTGTCCCTGATGCCAGCTGGGGCTGTCCTGCCACTGAGACCCAGGTCAACATGGCGCAGCTCTCCCCACCACCCACTTCCAGGGCCTATAAATGGCCCAAAGCCCTCTTGTTTTTATTTTGTTTTACTTCATAGTATTATATTTTGAGCTCGGGTACCAAGGATTTGGACACTCCCCAGTTCATGTCACAGTATTATCATCTGTCTGTGCAAGGACTCTCATTTTATTTATTTGTTTTTTCTCAACCTTATTCCCTACTCCCACCCTACCCACCCTCGCCCCCAACTCATAGGCATCTATTTAAAATTTCAGTACCCATTTTTTCCTCTGTGTTTTTATGAAACATGTATTGTTTTGTGTATGTGGATGCTTATTTTATATAAATGACATGACATTATCAGAGGTGGAGATAGAGATAGGGATAGGGATAGATGGAGATGGAGATGGAGATGGAGATGATGGAGATGGAGATATATCCTCCCTTTTTTTCCCCACTCAGCACTATGTAAAGACCTGGCACTACTGATGTGTGTGCTTCCAGTTCACTGCTTCTAACTGTGCACAGCGACTCTCCAGACTTCTACAAATTCCTGTCCAGCTTACATTCTCATGGGGTTCCTGCCTCCACATGCCCTTATCATGTTATACCCCATTTCAACCCAGATATAAAACTCAGTTTTCTTTTCAACCTTATAAAAAATAATGGACTCACTCAGAGATTGGTCTGTTGAATCCAATCCAAGTCTTCACTAAGGATTAGAGGGAAGACAAAGGTCATCAAAGCAATGGAAACACGGACCTATCGGATCCCCATTCCTAAAGACCTCAAGCCCCACCACCACCATGGAGCTGCTCCAGGCCTTCCTCACCTGGTCCCTGCCTTGCTCCATCTTGAGGGGCCCCCTGCACCTTGCACAAGCAGGCTGTCTCACCTTGCATTTAAAATCCCACATCTATCCATGAAGCAACTGAAGTGAAGGTCTGTAGTTGCACTTTTAGTTAGTGGACTTGAAATTGAACCCAAGAAGACTGATACCAAGCCCAGTTACAATATCATGTCATTGTTCAAGAATTATGAAACCTACCATGTTTCCCTTTCTGCTTAAATGTGCAGGTAGCACAGAGCTAAACTGGGGAATTCAATTGCAATAAATCTCTCCTCTCTGCTTTTCTTCCCTGGAGGTGTGCCCTGGGCATTGGGGTTTTTAAAAGCTGCTAAAATGATTCCAAAGTGTAGCCAAGGCTGACAAGCCTCTGCCAAGAGTAATAGTTTTTACCCGGGATGGAGTAAAGATACCACACCCGCCTCCATCCCTGAATCTTCCATCCTCCTTTAAAGTATTTCTAATCTCTTGTCTTTGTTTTTAATGACTCTGATAAGATACATTATATTATCTGAATTTGCCTTCTAAAGTTTTACAGAAGTGGTCCAGTATAAATTGTAATTGCATAAATGCTCCCTATTGCTCACAGAGCTGGTCCCATCTCTATTTCTACCTCATGGGTGCCTCAGTATTCCCATGAGTTCATCTGATGGGGCATCATCAGGTCCAAGGGGTCAGCTCAACTGAGCTGTTATGTTTACAGTATCAGATCAGTGTGTGGTCTTTTTTATTCACTAACTTCAGAAGCTATTCTGGGTATATGGAAGAAGCCCCAGGCTGGAAAATGGCAGATCTTTATTCTATTGATGTAATAAAAAGGGAATTCACAAACTCACTGTTGATTTTAGGTTTCTGTGATCTCATTAATAAAAGTAACTTTAAGAGCTTAGAAATCTGAGTCTTGGATGTCCTTATATTTAAGATTCTGGTGAAGAAAGCATACTCTACATTGTGGTGGCCTGTGTTTAAAAAGGACAGTGAGAAGGGTCTGAGAATATTGTAAATATATAAGCAAGAAATGATTCATTGTTTCAGGCTTGTGAATGGCAGAAAAATAAAATCTGATTCTGCCTATCCCACACCACGTAAATAAGTAAGACATCTCTTTTAGCCCATATATTCCTTCAGCCAGCAAAGCAGTCTTGAAATCTGAAGATATTAATGACACACAGGACAAGTTTTTTAAAGCTATGTCAGAAAACTGGGTGAGCCAGATGATGGCAAATCAAAGTGTATAAGTGCCAGGTACAGTTTTCTCCCATGGGCCACACAGCTAGCAGTACTGGGAATTACTGTACATGAATTTGATGGTATCTGTAGGGAAATGGGATTGCGGCAAAATCTGTCAAACGTCATGTTTTTAAATGTGTTGGACATTCACTGAAGCATGAATGAATGTGATTCACACCTTCTGCCCACTAGCAGGTCAGTCCCTTGCTCAGATCTTCTTAGCAGCTTCCAATCTCTAGAATTCCGTGGCTGGTAGGGCTCCTAGAGGCTCCCTTATTTCTCTTCTGCTTCCTCCAAAATTTGCAGAGGAAGAAAGGAAGGCCCACAGAAGGGAAGTGACTTGCACAATGTCACATATTCTAAGTCCCTATGGGAGTGGGCCTGGAATCCAGTTTTCCAAATCAGGTGTCCCTTATACCATTTTTTCCTACTCTCTAAGTTTAAGCTCACCTGCCTGGCTCTCAGGAGCCTCTGTAAGTGGACCCTTTCCTGCCCACCCCTGTGTAGTTGCTTTTGTCATTCATAGTCAGTGAAAGTATTCTGAGTGCCTATTTTGTAGCAGGATTCTGACGGTGCCACCAGCTGGGAACGTGAGGAAGTCTAGGACGTGGTCCCTCCCCTAAAGACACTGATAGACGTGGGTCACCACTCTCAGCACTCTGCAACCAGCTGGATTTTCTTAGGGACTGAATTATTCCTATCCCTATGGAGCTTTGGAATAAATCTACTCTCCCCTCTCCCCAAGATCTAATTTATGAGTCAAAGAATTGGGCCTGGCTACATTACTGTGTCTTTTGAGCCAAATTACAAATTATCTCAGGTTGACACTTCCTTCTTTGGGTTCTTCTGTCTGCTCAGAATTCCTTCCAGGGAACCATCCACGACAGTCATTTCCTTCTTAGTGGACTTTTGTGTTCGAGAGGAGAGATCGTGGGAGTCTTAAACACGGAAGGAGGCAGCTATCCCTAAATCATAATTTGAGGGGCAAAGGCCCCACATGCTGCCTAAAATTATAGCTATTAGAATTCTGCTCCTAGATTAAAGGTCTCTTATCTGGAAGCACAAACTCATTGAAGCATGACTATATTAACACAGCTTAATATCAGACACTCTGAAATATGTTTTTAAAATAGGAGAAGGACAGGAGAGGTGTAGAATAGGGGAAACTGCACAAGAGCTGGGTGGAGGAGTGAGGGCATTGGCCAGACAGGATGAGGTTGGCAGTTGCCAAAGAGGAGTCACAACCAAAACCAGGAGGTTGTTGAGAGGGAAAGGCGGTGAAAACGACTACAACAGCCCCACGTCCTAATAGAGATAGCAGCTGTAGAAAGAAAATTCCAAACTGCTCTTGACATTGAGCAGCTAGCTGCAGGCCTTTCCAGGGCTTAGTGTGGCCAAGAGTATCAGGACATGTCTTTCTCTGCCTAAAACCTGGCCCAATTTTAGGCATAGGAAGTTGAGAGTGTAGAATGGAGTCATGGAAATAGTACCAGACTTGGAATCACCAAGTCACCAGCTTTACAATAGCAAGGCGATCATTTGATTTGGTTGAGCCCCAGAAATCATTCTTCAGGTTCCTTACCTCTAAAAGAAGGGTCTTGGGTCCTTTGGCATCCCAGGACTTTTGAGGCTTTGCAGCTATGATGGCTTGATACATTACCCTGCATTTTAAAGACTCAATCAATGCCTTGAAGTCTATGGTCAGGGGGGTTTGTGGCGCCTTCTGTGTTAATCAGTGCCTAGCAAAAGCTGCCTGTCTTATAGGAACACTCCATATCTGAGTGTGCCCTCAGAGCAGAGGCACTTAATTCAATAAAATCTATCTGCAGATAGACTGTACTTTACAAAACAGAAAAAAATGACGTGAATTTAAGACATTACTATTGTGTGAATATTTTCATAATTTCACTTTCAATGGGAATAGACTGTTACAATTCCTTCCATCTTAATAGCTGGCTATTTTGCAAGGACAGTTGTCAGGATGAGGGGGAAGGAAGTGGGAGGAAGTGTCCCAGAAAATGTACCTTAGGGGTTACAGAGTCCTTATTCAATGGCTTATAGCTTAGAACAAGGGAACACTCAAGTTAGCTTAATTCCAGCAGAGTATAACAAGGGGGCTGGTTACAAAGGAGTGGGCAGAATCAAGGAAAACTGGTAGGGAGAGTACAGTGCCAGGAGCTAGTAACAGCTGGCTCTCAGTTACCATCCCTTGGTTTGAAGGGATGAGGGGAATGAGCAGTAACTGGAACCCAAGGACAAAGAACCAGGTGGAATGAGCCACCAACAGAGGCTGGGATCTTGGAGTGGTGGAAGGTCTGTATGGAGGGAATCATAGGAATAAATACCCATCTCCTCTCTCCCCTACCTTTGATCTCCACAAGAACTTCCCATTTGGCAGCCAGACCCCACTGATGCCATGCATACAAGCAGCACCCCCCACCCCACCCCTGCCCAGCACAGAGCAAGGAGAAAAGGAGGATGGGGCAAGGGGTGCAGGGTGGAGCACATGAAAGATATCCAGCATATCCTTCAACCATACAGTTTAAGTCATGGAAAACCCAGCTGCCGGGAATCTCAGTGCCCAGGAGGTGTTTAAGTAACATTGAATGGACAGGTTGAGTATGGTGGTGGATGGATGGATGGATGGATGGATGGATGGATGGATTGATGGATGGATGGACGGACGGACTGATGGACAAATTCATGGATGGATGGAGGGATGGGTGAGTGGAAACAAAGAGCTAGAAAAGGAGTGACATGAGATTTACTTCCACCTCTCCTGTTCAGTTGATCCCTTCTTGTTCTAAGCTATAAACCATTGAATAAGGACTCTGTAACCCCTAAGGTACATTTTTTGAGACACTTCCTCCCACTTCCTTCCCCCTCATCCTGACAACTGTCCTTGCAAAATAGCCAGCTATTAAGATGGAAGGAATTGTAACAGTCTATTCCCATTGAAAGTGAAATTGTGAAAATACTCATATAATAGTAATGTCTTAAATTCACATCATTTTTCTGTTTTGTAAAGTACAGTCTATCTGCAGATAGATTTTATTGAATTAAGTGCCTCTGCTCTGAGGGCACACTCAGATATGGAGTGTTCCTATAAGACAGGCAGCTTTTGCTATTTGGTATCATTTTAGTTGGCTCAAAGGTGCTCTCTACTAAAGCACATGATTTTTAAAACAAACATTTCTCTCAAAATACATTTTCCCCAGCTTGCTCCTTGGAATAAATATTGCTGAAAAATGCCAGAGTTAATTGCAGGCTCTTTATTTCACTAGATAAATGGGTCTTTGGCTCCCGTTGCCCTTCATCGCCACATAACTGACAGAACCTTTGCCAGAATTTGGAATACCGAGAAGTGACAGGGCACATTAATCCCTGTGAGAGTGACAGTGCTCTATTAATATTTTAGAGCAAACAAATGGACTAATAAAAAATTCATGTACTGCTCGCCAGGAAGAGTCACTGTGTTCTAATTTGAAGGCACGTTTGGCTGGGGATTCATGGGCCTGTTGTAATATTTTCTCAGCCAAGCTGTGCTGTTACAACAAGCGCTCCTCCCACGTGTTTCAGCACATCATGCTTCCTTCTCTTCAGGCAGTCCTCGCTCTGTACTGGAATGAGTGGCTCACCTGTCTGTCTCCTCACCAAACCGTGAACTCTCTTTCCACAAGGTTTTGCCCAATCTGTTATTGCCAGCACCCAGTAGCATGTCAACCATATTACAAACCCTTACTCCATGCACTTTGAATGAATAAATGTACATGTGGACTGATAAAGTGCTTTAGAATGAAGGGAAAATTGGTAGCATTTCTTCCAGGAATCTTTTCTTCCTGTTAATAATGTGTAGATACCATATTCTTTTTAAAATAAAAGTTCTATGATTATCAAAATAGTTCAGTATCTCACTTCATCTGATCATTTCTATCAATCCTTGCTTCTTCTAATACCCAGTTGCAGCCTCATCTTCTTAAAATTCTGCTGCAAATCCTATTTTTCCCTTTCCTTTAACTGCTGCCAAATTTCTCTTTAATCTAAAGCACTTTGTCTGACTACCAATCCAATTATTCATCCAAAGAACATTTCATAAAGACAGAGATAGTCATAGAGATCTATAGTTAAAGGGGACTTGGAATTGTTTCTCTAGTTGTTCTCAAACTTTAGTGCTTCTCAAATTTTAGTGTGCATGAGAATCAGTCACTTGGAGGGCTTGTTAAAACATGAATTACTGGGCCCAATCCCCAGAGTTTCAGATTCAGTAGATCTGGGGCAGGGTCCAAGAATTTGCATCTCTGAAGCCTTCCAGGTGATGCTGAAGCTTCTGGTCCAGGGACCACACTTTGAGAAGCACTGACTTACATAATTGAAGGCTTGAGTGCAGAGACCATGTATACCACTACCTCTGTATTCAGTGGCATGCACTTTGGCTGACTTTGCAATGAAAGCCTAGTATCATCCTTGCTCACTCTGTTCCATTCCTCTGTCTGCACAGTTGCAACCTCCCTGTGTGACGACAGTGAAGACAAGGAATGCTAACTCAGCAGCCTGCTGCCTACGTGTCTCCATACCCAGGCCAGCTCACCCAGGACCCCATGAAAATGAGCTCCCTTTGTCCCTATCCAAGCTCCCTTCCAGGAAGCCATGCGAGAAGTGGGAGAAGTAATAATGATAGGTGACCACATGATTTATTGCCTGTACTGACATGCACAGACTCAGTGAGAGAAGCAACGGGTCAGCAGGACTCAGAAGATCTTTCAACATATAGCCTCAGATAACAACATATATTCCCTTTATACCTGAGTCAAATTCTTCCTCTGTGTAAATTCTTCATTTAAGGCATCAACATCTCCTAAACTCCTGAGGCCTTTTCCATCTCTAGCTATAGCTGTAAACCTGAAGCAGGTATGACCTATTCTAGTTACTTCATCTGCATTGAGTTTTTCCCATGATAATGTCCCTCTGGTTTTCTGAGTTATCCCTCTGAGTAGTATTTCTCTCTCCCCCTCCTTCTTTCCTTGGAAGATGATATTAGTCAAGATGTAAGCATTTATAGATTTCTACTTTGTGTACCCAAACCTCAGTACTGGTATGTGAGTGAGTGATAGACCTATTCTTTGTTTTCAGGGAGGTTTCAGCCCTGCTAACATAGAATTTTCAAGAAGTAATGGATAATACATGGTCATGTGACATAGGATAGCACAAATTGTGTTATAAAAGTTGAAAGATGGGAAAGATGAATTTGGCTTTCATGGAGGATGTAGGGTTTGAGAAGTTTCTTCTCTCATCTGTTGCGTGGTTTTCGACCCTGGGAACTCCACAAGGGCAAGGAAATTATCTGCTTTAGTTTGAGCCTCTCAATCTGGAGAAGATTAGTGCAAGGGGTGCTGTTGACTGAGGGTGCTATTGACTTCCTTGCATCTGGGCTACATTCCCAATAAGAAGATCTCTACCTGGTCTTAACAGTGCACATCTAAGATTCTAAAGCAGTCTCTTGGAAATTAACTAAAATATGTTTAAAGATATGCTTTAAACAAGAAGATATGAGTTGTTCAGTACACATTGCAATATTAAATACCAATAGACATGGAACAGAGGAGAAATTCAATAGCCTAAATTTTGGTCCTTTGTCACATTTACTTCCGTTTTACTGGATTGTTGTCAAATTGTTTTTTCCCTATAATTCAAAGATTCTTATCAGAACATATTTAAGTGTTTCATTAATTTCCCTGGGATATGGAAAATACTTTTAATCTGCATATCCAAGTCTTTTTTCCTATATGAAAGTTTTTTTCTCTGAGTCTTTGGTTATTGCTTCTTCTCCAATCACTCTGGCTTCCCCATAAGAAGCACTTAGATTTCTCAGATGTGAGAATACTCCATCTTCTTCCATTTCCCCGTCTATGTCACTATCCTGTGCCTTCTGGGGGAGTTTCCCACATTTTCCTCATTTTTCTGACTCAGACTTCTTTGATTTTTCAATTTTAGTTTATTTGCAATCCCCTGATCTCACCTTGTCATCTCATCTTATATTTTTATGATCTTTATAGTCCTCTACTTCAAAAGGGAGAAATCCACCCTTACCTGATATTTGGCAACAGACAAGGGGTGACTGTTGCCTTGTCCCCTTTCCTCGACCATTTGACTAGTTAAAATCCTTCTCCATGTAAATCTGGAAGGCGGAGTCTAACCTGTATCTATCAGGTGTGGCTCCACTAGGCTGAGTTGAGATTTTTCTTCTGCTTTCTTTAGAATTTTTCTTTGGCATTCGAAGTCAATCAGTGTACAGGAAAATTTATAATCCTCTGTTATACCCATGTAGTAAATGTTTGGCTTCCCCTATTGCTGGCTGGTGCAGACTCACCATTTCTGAGGGAAAGTAAGATAATCAGGAAGGGAAAAAATGTTTTCCTTCTACTTTTCCATGGCTAGTGCTGCTTTGTTTCATACAGTGTAGCAAACCTGGACAACCAGTTTGGTTTAATCCAAACTTCATCCTTATTACAGCTAGAGAATTCCAATATTAGTTTTTAGTGTCTTGTGAATTTTCATCATTTTTTTGTGTCTTTTTCGCATGTTAATACAAAGTTAGTAAAGACTATGGCAGATTTGCTAGCCAGATACCACTATTTGCTGGAAATCGCTATATGTTTGTAGAGTCTACATGTGCTACGGGCATATGTTTGTGCCGTATGTGACAACCAAACAGATACTCCCCCTAAATCAGAGTCAGACTCTTTGCAGTCAGATTCTATTCCATTTCCTCTGTATATAATGTTTGAGACTAATAACTTTTAAAATAAGAAAAATGAAAAATATTAGAAATTAGGAAAATTTTACTTATTGTACTTAGGGATTTCTGCATAGGGGAAGCTTCATTAAGCTGCTAGGTATTTTATTTTCCTCTCCATAAACATACAGTATGACTATAAAACCTTTCAAAGCAAAAGAATGTCACATCTCCAAACTAGAACCTCTTTGTGAGGCTCTCTACATCATCACCAAAATTCTGCTAACATCCCCTTTTTAATTTCCCCACTGGTGACAATGCTTTATCTTCATAATTGATCTTATATTTTAAAATGACCAAAACTTATTTGGCACCAAGCATGGTGATTGATGCGGTTTCTGGAATTAGGAAGTGTTGATTAGAGATGAAGTCTTGCTCTGAATGTAATGAGGCTAGTGTAAAGTTCTGAAGATGATTTAGGTGAAAGGTTCCAAAAGTGTTCTGCTGAATGTGAACATGATTAGGAGAAGTATATAAATGCCTAAAAGAGGAAAAGTCACCACTTACTTACACAGAGGTAAAAGTATGATTAAGAGGTAGTTTTGGAGAATGGGAGACACTAAGAAATTTGACCTCCTGGTTAACTGAGTGTTTGTCCAAAGCACCTGGTATTTAGTCTTTTCTGTTGGAAATAATTGTTAAATGTAGGAAAGTTCCTTTTCAATTTTCTAGGAATTGTCTAGTGAATGTGTCCCAGCTTTTAGTGATAAAGGATCTTGTGAGACCACAGAGTAATCTTTCTGAACAGATCTCATTATAGATGTAGGCTGAGATGGGTTAGGTGGTTGAGCAAGTGTGTACTGGCCTCTAGAACATTCTTTGAAATTTAACAGAGGAAATTCATTTTCCACGTCTTTTTTCTTAACATTTCTTTTCTTAAATGTAAATTTAAAAAAAAAAATCTCATTTTTAGAGGGCTCTGGGTGATTGAATTAATTACCAGGAGCACAATACTCCCATGCCACATATAGGATAGGACAGACTATAACATCTAAGGTATCAACCAAGTTTGCCTGATGCCCAGAGCCATGAACCAGTTTCCCTAATTAGCTAAAGAATGTCCCTAAGTGTTTCTTCTTTAAGGAAGAAAGGAAAAGAAAAGAGCTTTCCTCAGCCCAGGCCCTTGATATTTTTTAGAGTATTTAACACTCACTAAGGCGCCCCTTTTTCAAGCCCCTTCAAGACTCTTGCCCTTTCCCACCACTCCTCTGACCCTCTCACTGTCTCCCAGTAACATGAAGTCATCCATTTGGCCTTAGACTATGCTGTGCAAATCAAGTCAGTGCAACAGTATCCACTGGAGCCTGGGACTTATATCACCCACTGAGCAGGCCCCAAATGCCCATCGCCACCCTTCAGGGAGGGTAGAACAAGCTGGATGTTGAGCCATATGAACTTATACATATAACTCTTTAAGGATAAATTCAGAAACAACCACATTTCTCTGTTTATTTTAAGACATGCTAAAGACTCAACTTCCCACCAGAGTTTTATACCAATATATGTTCTCAAGAAATCTCCATTCCATAACCTCATGGAATATCTATGTCACCCACCATGTTCCACCCACGCTGCAACCATTGGCCCCAGTGTCCAGGGTTGGGATGTGTGTCTCTCTCCTGCCTGGTTTCCATTGGCTGTGTGTGTTCCTGCAAAACTACTAAATCTGTGCATTTCCACTTTTTTTCAGAGATTACTACATCACGATGGTGAAATGGGCAACCAGTACCAAAGTCGCGGTGAACTGGCTCAACCGGGCCCAGAACGTGTCCATCCTCACCCTGTGCGATGCCACTACTGGAGTCTGTACAAAGGTCCGGGGTTAGCTCAGAACTGATGGCAGGAAGCATCAGAGGCTGCATCAAAGTCATTTTTAAGCCATTTGTGCGTGATCAGTTTAGACAAACTGCTTAGCTGCTTGCCAGTTGTAGGTGGCATCCTTGTCTTTCCAGGTCTCTGTTTTTGGTGCCACCTTGTGGATAAATTAAATAGTGTGATGAAAACTCAGCTAATCAAATCAAAAAAGTTGCCACAGTAATCTTCATGCCTTACCCTTGTAGACGTTGTGCAGTGTATAGATTTATCTTTCCTTGTCCATGCTCACTGCTATTTTATAAATGGACGTTCCCATCATTTTATGCTTGGTGCTTAGAGATGTGAAGTGAATGGCTCAAGGTCACAGAACTAGGGGTGGAGCCAGCACTCCAGCCCAGTTTGGCCCCACTTCAGCTGCTCTTTCCCCCACATGACCCAGAACCAGTCACCCCCACTGGGCAGGTTGGCATCCCTGTCTCTGTAGGTGACCAGTGAAGCCAGGCAATATTTCTGGGAGCCATGGGCTGACTTAATGTGTAGTCAGAGGGGGCAAAAGTAGGAGGCAACAAAATGAAAAGTAAGAAAAGAGGGAGCAAAGAAAGAATGAAAGACTAAAGAAAGAGCTGCCCACCAGGCAGAGCAGTAAAGAGTGGACGCATGGCCTCCTGGTGTCCCCTCCACTCTGTAGGCACAAACATGTCCACACACTTTTAGATCACTTATCTTAAGAGACAGATGTCATAGACTTGGGTAGAAAATCACTTAATAGATTCAGGCAGAAATTTTTTTTTTTTTTAACCTAAATTTTATTTCCCAACTGAGAGGGGAAAAAAAAGACTTGCAAAAACCAGGTTTCTTGTGATTTGCGAGGCCCCTTGGGTAGCAGCTCTCACCATGCTGCCCCAGTGTGGCCTTAAGGTGAATCACAAGTGATTTGTTACTAAAACTAATGTGCTGAAGTTGGTCAGTGATTTACCTTGTTTTTTATATAATTTAGAGCAGATGCCAGGATATTCCAATAGGCTTTCTGGAGAGGAAGAGAAGGAATGGGTGAACACCCAGATAGGAAGCTGGGAATTGCTCAGCACTTATCCCTGGCCCTCATCGTGTGGGTGTCAGTAATATAAACTTTCTGTCAATAGTCCGTGGATAAAGAAACAACTGCCCTAGCGCATCTGTAAGTCAAATCAGCACCAGCAACAGATCCTCTGCACCTTGGGATGATATTGTGTGTGATAAATAGCTATATCTTGTTTTTTTTAATTTTTGTTTTTGTTTTTGTTTTCTTTACCTTCCATTATGCACTTTTCCACACAATTTTGCAGTCTGCTTCTTGTATATACTTTAACCCCTTTTAATGTTTACATCCACTGAATTCTTTCTGAGAGGTATGAATTGTAAATTTAGCACAGTGTGCACGCATGCATGTGTGCACACACACGTACATGCATAATTCCTAAAATAATGTAACATCTGGAGTTTGCTTTTAAGTGAGCACATGCCTAGGTAGTGATGCCCATCAAATGGTGGACTTGCCACCGTCTTTCCAAGGGACTCTTAGCCACCATGGGTTTGTCATGGCTGTTAGGGAAGGTGACATTCCTTCATGGGTGAGGACACTTGTGTGCAGCCCTGAGCACAGTAAGAGACAAAGAGGAGACATGGGTCACCTCCCCCCTGAGCATGCTGCAGAGGCTGTTCTGTGCTTGTGCAGCTACCATGTAGGTGAAGTCAAATTGCTTTCTGCACTGTTGGTCACAGACACAATACATTCAAAAAAATCCCTCTTCTAATGCTCTTATTTCATTTCAGAAACATGAGGATGAAAGTGAAGCCTGGCTCCACAGACAGGTAACTATTCAATGGACAATTCTCCCCATTTCCTTCCTGCGCCAGCCACCGGGTCCGCGGTAGGAGTGGTGTTCAGAGTTTTTAAAACAGAAGAAAACTTCTCCAATTTAATCGTTTAGGGATTCCCCAAAGAGATAAATGTGCCATTGCTCTAATGAATGCAGGGCATCTTCCCAGCCCCTGCTTCCCCTGTGTTCTCCTCAGTAATGCATGAGGCACCGCTGCAGAATCTTAGACTTCCATGGAAAATAGATTGCAGGTCACTGCTCTTCAGAATCGACAGTGGTTGGCAGACTTCAGTTCTAGATGACATGCTTCTGTTGATGGTTCAATAGAATTTGCCTTGATACAATGTACTGAGGTGAAACAAAACAAAAAGTCTCTCCGATGTGAATGATATTAATGTTTATTCACAGCAGTGGTTTCTTCAATGGCTCATTTGAAGTAGATTCCACTGAGATTCAGCACCAGCTTTCCTTGGGGATATGGCTTCAAAGCCATTCCCCTGATACTCTTTTCCCTAACTCAGAGGAATGGAGTCTCTGTGAACTGGTAATTAAAAAAGAAGAGAAGGGGCCTAAGGTACATCACTCTATGTGATAGAAAAAGAAAAATCAAACCTGTGTGAATGATAAAACCCTCAGCACTGGTATTTTCTTTCTTGAGTTCTTTAGGTCTCATTCCACACCCTGACTTTGGAAAGAACAGGTGGGAATGTTTTAGAAACTTGCTTTCTTCTTGACCTACCTATTGAGATGAGAATTGCTTAAAATTATGTGGGAAAAATCGAATCACATTTGAGTCTAAGGAATTACGTTGGAGAGGTCACTGGTATGCTACTTTATTTATAGTATAGGATAAATTCTATTTATGGAAAATAACTAAAACTGGGCAATAAAACAGTCAACAGCAGCTCTTCAAAGAAGTTCTAACATTGGTTAATGTGCCACTTCTTTTATTTGTGAAATTAGCAATCTATACCAGCATTGTGTCAGTTTTTTCTGGGATGACAGTCTCATAAATGAACACTATTCTTCTTAAATATATCCACCTTCTGCTCAGGGCCAATCTTCTCCAAAAGGCAGTGGCCCAAGGTGGCTGCCTTGTATTCCTGTGTCCAAGTTTGGGTGGCAATTCCAAGCTAGGAAAATATCAAGAATGAGAGAATATTTGGGAAACCTAAAACATCAGCATGCTGGAAATTTCTTGAAAACCACTTGGGCCAAATAGATAAGCAGAAATATCAAAAGTAATGTTTGGTGGTCATCATACATCAGACAAAATGTCAGAGAGATCAGAATGAAAGAATCAGAAAAAAACTCCATTATATTTAGTCATTTGCTCAACCAATATTTAGGGATTGCACAAGACACCATGTTAGGCTTCGTGGGTTTCAAAAATGAATCAGCTGGAGTATCGGCTCTCAAAGGTCTTATAGTCTAGATAGGAGATAAGTATGCACATAAATTCCAAAAGGTGGGAAATGAGAGGTATCCTAAAATATATTCAGATAATGTTTTATATGTGTTTAGAAGTTGATGGAACAGGGAATAAAGGAATGTGACACAGAGGAGGTGGGCTTCGAATTAGAACTTACATCCAGTGTAGAATTTGTATTTGAATAGGTAGAGTAAGGGATGAATTTATAAAAGCAACCCAGGAGTTTTTCTTTACTGGGGGTAGGGAAAAGTATTGGAAAGCAAGGGTTAGAAGTGTCCTGTCCTCTGCTTCCCTGTTTCCTTCTTTGAGGAGCTCTAACTCACACAGGAGCCCTGGTTTCCTAGCTGGTCATCTGTGGTTTAACTTCCTGAATTCACAGCAGAAATGTATCATCAAAGGTTCAGGTGCATTGGCGCAAGGGATCTGTCCTCTAATACTCATTTCTTCATCACCTCTGCAGAGTGGCAACAGAATCAAGATCATCAGTATGAATTTTATATATTTACTGATTTTGTATCTCTTCACCGTAGTGAGAACACCAACCAAAGCACAGTATAGATGGCCTAAATGTGATTTGCAAAGCCAGATCTTTCCAAGCAAAATCAATTCAGCATCTAAAATTAGCATAAATCAAAACAGTATTTCTCATCTTAAAAATATAAACTTTAAAGCATTTACTAAGAAAACAGTTATTTAAAATATATAATGCCTTTTTAAGTTTCAAACATAATGTTGTATTACAGGATGTTTTTCTTCTGACAGTACTTTCCTTAGTCAGGTGGGGTGTCAGCCCCCAGTTCTCAAGCCTCCACTAGGTTAAATGCGATCCCATCCAAGGAAGTGGCCAGTTGGCCAGGATTTATCTGAGCACCTCACAGCTTTGTGGATCTGTAACTGTGTTTTGGTTAGAGCACCAAGAGCAGTAGGAAAATCCAATTTCAAGCAGTTTTTTGTTAAATTCCATTTGGAAAGATTTCTCATAAAGGAATTCATGAACCCTATTTTTCAAAAATAATCTGTAGCGTTTCAGCGTCTTTCAAGATACCGCAAGATCTGGAGGGCAATTTGAGAACCTATTTAAGCCTGGATCTGCAGCCTATTTAAGGCCTCCCAGCTAAGCTGCTCACCACCATTTCAGGCAGGGCATGGGTGCATTTCTCATCAGAGTGCCTACTGGGGACAAGCGAGAGAGATAAGAGCTCTGGCCACACTCTTTACGCATCTGATGCTTCTACGCATCCATTTAAAATGGGTCACAGATGCTTGCCCCAAGTAGCCCAGGGCAGAGTGTTATTTGAGAAGACTGGAGTCTGGAAAATCCTGATGATCTCAAGGAGATCCAGTCTGCTCACATCAACCTGTCTTCTGATTTATCCAGAGGCACATAGATGAGCTATAGAAATCCTGACATGGGCCAAATTGCTCCATGGATTCCCTCCCAGCCTTCCATTTTAGCTCTCATCTGCCTCCCTTTCCTCTCATCTCCTGCTCAGTGTCCTCAGCAGTGGACACTGATGGACATTCCCCATGAGCCAAAAATAAGAGGTGAATGTATGTGCATCACATCAGTGAAAACCCACCATGTTCCCTCTCCTCTAGGAATTCCAGAGAAATAGGAACCCTCCCCCCCTCCACCCTTTCCCCCACACAACATCCCATCATCGTTGTCAGTTCCTGTGCAAAATCTGTCCTAATACAAATCCAGTAGGGCCCTGCCACAGGACTATAGAGACATTTGGTGTCAAACCCTGGAACCTATCTTTTTGGTTGGAGAGATGGTTCTGTGGGGCAGTTAGGACTATCTTCTTTTGTAACACTAGTTTTGGTTTTGTGATTTCAAAATTTTGGTTGGGAGGTTGGAGAAGATGAGTGTATCTGAGCCACAGAAAGATTTGGCAGAAATGCTACGAATAGCTCACGAAGAATATCTCACAAATGAAAAGGGCTAGTTATTCACAGGTCTGCTATGAATGGAGGTGTGTAAACCAGGCATCACATATGATAAATTCTCTGTTATCTAGAGATTTGATTTGTTTCTTTCAAAATCAGATGAGCCTTCTAGGTATATAACCCGAAGAATTGAGAACAGGGACTCAAACAGATATTTGCACTCTGATGCTCATAGCATTATTCACAGTAGCCAAAAGGTAGAAGCAACCCAAGTGTCCATCAACAGATGAATGGATAAATAAAATGTGGTGTATACATAACATGGAATATTATTCAGCCATAAAAAGGAATGACATTCTGACACAGGCTACAACATGGATGAAACTTGAAGGCATTATTTGAATAAAATAAGCCAGGCACAAAAGGAAAAATATTGTATGATTTTACTGATATGAAATACCTAGAATAAGCAAATTCATGGAGACAGAAAGTAGATTTCAGGTTACCAGAGATTGTGGGTGAGGGTTGGGGAATTATTGCTAATAGGTACATAGTTTTTCTTTGGGGTGATGAAAAATTTCTGATAATGGTTGGTGATGATGATAGCACAAAATTGGGAATGTAATTAATACCACCAAATTGTACACATGAAAGTGGTTAAAATGGGAAGTTAGGAATTGTGTACATGTTACCACAATAAAAATAATTTTTTTTAAAAAGACCAGCATTGAAATGCAGTTCTCCTAGTCACACACTCACTGCATTTTTTCACTAAAAACACTATAAATGAAATATCCCATTTATTGCATGAGAAACCAAGTCTAAGAGAGGCTCAAAGGCTGGTGCCTTCACCGGTGAACCAAGGAATATTTTCATGGAACAACGTAAAGGCTGCACCTTAATGGTTGTGGCCTTCTGATTATTAAAAACAATGCTTCTGGCCAGAAGTAGTATTTATTACATTTATTTTGAGTATTTTTCTCAGCAAAAGTGCAAATATTTCCCCAAAAAATCTGAGATAATGTTGCCATTCCAGACCTGCAGCTGGCAAATAGAAGGTACGTTTTAAAAGCCAAATTTACTGCTGATCTTTCCATTTCCTCTACTTTTAAATACCATGCCTCCAACTATAAATAGTAAAATAAATATTTGCAGATTAAAGGTTTCATTTTATTGCAAATATTCATGAAGACTAAATGTCATTTTAATCACTTTGGTTTATGTCTTTGGGCATATCATATTTGCATGTGTTCATTCACTGCAGAGAAATGAGTTTTCCTTGAGCCAGCTGGGGTTTATTTACCATTTGTTCTCATCCCACATTAGCGGGGGACTCCTTGAATCACAAAATATATATCGTAGCCAACTAATTGGTGTTCACGGATGGAAACTTTCAAACTTGAACTTCCGAGAGGTTGAGATACTGCTGTTGCAAATTCCCTTTTCGCCCATCAAAGCAACAGCCAATCTACAGGGGGCTGGCAGGAGGCTGAGCAACTGGCTGTGGAAGGTTTGGGGGCCAGGCAAAATTGGTAGCAACACATTTCAGGCCTTTGCTTTGAAGCCAGCCTGAAACTCCTTCCCTAGGAGAAAACTGGGAATTCTGATTTGGTTTCCAGGGAAAAGTGACAGTAGATCCAAGCAAGTATGTGCTGTCCAGTGAATACATTATGCTGGATGCCGAAACTTTTCTCTGGTTAGAAGTGATTTAATAAGGAAACCAAGTCCCTGGGAATGCCATCCTCTCTCATCTACATTTTAGAATGTCTAGTTTATGTGCTTGTTTTATTTTTTCTGGTCTTCCTGGTGGGCTCTTCAGGGCAAAATGGATTTCATTAAATAAAAGAACAAAAGACAGGATTGAAAGGATAGTATTCATTTTTAGGCAAAATCAAGCTTGTGATTGTTCTGAATTCTGTCCTTTATGATGTATAATAAATGGAACTGGAGATATTTTGCAATACACTTTGGTTTCAATGGGCAAGAATTAGAGGAGGACGTACTACCATGCTGTGCTTTTTGGAGAGCTAAGTTGTGTTCCCTCTGGTGAGCTTAGCGCAGCATACACGAGTCAGTTCTTTATATTTGTGCTTTGTCAACTAAGGGATGCATTTTTATCTGCCTCTGCCTAGGCTGTGGGCTCGTAATTCCTCATTATTTCTCCTCTCTTAGAAAACTGAAGGTTTGGCTCATGATTACCAAGGAAAGAAAAGGCCCCTCACGGTGCTTTCAATTGCTGCTCTCATTAGAAATTTCATAGAAATGTATTCATTTCATTCTCTCAAAACATATTTTATCTCGTTTCAACCTCTTCAAAAGGAAATGAAGCGTCTTTATTCATTTAATCAAGTCCTTATTGTCCGCAGAATGAAGAACCAGTATTCTCCAAGGATGGCCGAAAAGTTTTCTTTGTCAGAGCAATCCCCCAAGGAGGACGAGGAAAGTTCTATCATATAACCGTGTCGTCATCCCAGGTAAATACTGCTCGTTTTAAAACTACTTTGCTGTGGTCGTGACAGCCTCTAGTGACCAAGCACACTAAGCCCACTAGTCATTGTCAAGGACCCCAGGGTGAACCCCAGAATGCTTAATGAAGGTAAGTTCCTGCAACTGGTATGGAATATAGCCCTTGTAAAAGTTCAGAGTTTCTTATGAGGGTAGTAGGGTTGCATTTTGCCCCTTTTTTTCAAGACTATGAATTATACTTCTGGCAGTATGAGAGGAAACAGGGATTTATTGCTAGGTGGAAGACTGAGGACTCCTGTCAACTCACTTGGTATGATGAACTTGTGTCTGTCTGGCCTTTCCTTTTCCATCTGCCATGATATCTCCTTTGCACACCTCCTCCTCATGAGGGCTGGAGGTTCACTGCACTTATAGGCTTTCTACTGCTCTCTCGTAAGTCTAGCCTCCCTGAGGCATCTCATCTCTACTTTTAGCCAAATGCAGTTGTAACTTATTATTTTATTATGCTGCTGTGAGGAGTCTGGTAGGTGGAGGGCAGAATACCACTGAGCAGGTGTTTCAGTTTGCTAAAGCTGCCGAAATGCAATATACCAGAAATGGGTTGGCTTTTAATAATGGGGATTTACTAAGTTACAAGTTAAAATTCTAAGGCTGTGAAAATGTTGAAATTAAGGCATCAACAAGAGGATACCTTCTCTGAAGAAAGGCTGCTGGCATCCAGGGTTCCTCTGTAAGATGGCATGGCATGTGGCCAGCATCTGCTGGTCCTTCGCTCTCGGATTTCATCACTTTCAGCTTCTGATCCCAGTGGCTCCCTCTCTGAGTGTATGTGGGTTCTCAAAATCTCAAGGGCTTTTCTCTCTCTCCTAGCTCTCTCCAAATGTCTCTGTCTTTTATCCTCTCTTAGAGGACTCCAGTAAGGGATTAAGACCCACCTTGACTGGGTTGGATCACATCTCGATTGCAGCAACCTAATCAAAAGGTCCCACCCACAATAGGTCTGCCCCCTATTAAATGGATGGGATGGATTAAAAGAACATGGCCTTTTATAGGGTACATAACAACTCTAAACCAGCACACTCCACCCTATGAACCCCAAAAAGACAGGTTCTTTCCATGTGCAAAATACATTCATTCCATCACAATATCACAAAAGCTTAAATCATTTCAGTAACAATAAATAAGTACAAAGACTTATCAAAATCAGTTATGGGTATGGTCTGTCCTAAGGCAAAATTCTCCTCTGGCTGTGGACCTGTGAAACTTAGAATAAGTTTTCTGCTTCCAGTTGTCAAAGGAGGAACAGTCATAGGATAAACATTGCCATTTCCATAGTGAGGAATTGAAAGGAAAACAGGGGTCAAAGGTCCCAAACAGTTCCAAAAGCCTGCAGGGCAGACTTCATTAGATTTCAAGGTCTTCTATAGAATGATGTTTTATCCTCACGGCTTGAGAGAGTGGCATTCCCACCCTCTCCAATGGCTTATGCAGCTGCCCTGCTCTCTCCAAACACTGGGGTGAGAGTTCCAACATCTCCAAGCTTTGGGGAGACCACTGTGTTCTAGGTTTCACCCTCTTCAAGCATCAGGGCACCACCCAGATTCTCTGCCATCTCTGGGGCACACGCTCAAGCCCCTCAGAACAGTAGGGTGGTAACCAGTTCTCCCCAATCCCCCATGGAATGTGTTGCACCCTCTCGGAGGCCTGGGGCTGCAGCATTCTTTCTGAACCAGGGGCCACCAAGATCCCTTCAGTTCCCCAGGCACCTGAGAGCCATGGGGTGGTAACGCTCTTCCTGAACAATGGGGAGGAAGGCCCGTCCTCCACAAACTCTGGGGCAAACTCACCCTATCCCCGTACATGGGTGGGTCTGCTCTCCTGGCCCGAGGTTTCTTGACTCCATAACTCATCTTCCATGGTTCTACCTTTGAAATCATTTTTCCTTCAATCTTTCCCTTTTAGTCTAGGCTGGCAGTGGTTCTGTTTATACAGATTCCACAACAAATTTTTCGGTTTAGCTCTTAGCACACAGGGGTCCCAACCGTCAGACAATGGGACTTTCCACAAATCCTTTCTAGATAACTCCATCTTCAGTCTAGATTCACACTGAGATGGCTCACTTATTAAATCCTCACATGGAGCTCTATTCTCTGGGGACTCACTTTCTAGAAACTCAGAATTTTCCAAACCATCAGTTTCTGGTTTCTTTGTACCCAAAAGTTCAGTTCTCGGCTTATCTGTTTCCTCTTGCATTTTACTATAAGCTGCAAGGAGAAGTCAGGCCTCACATTCCACATTTAATTTGGAAATCTCTTCAGCTAAATATTCCAGTTCATCTCTTTCAAATTCTGCTTTCCATCTGACATGAGGACTCAGTTTTGCCAAATTATTTGCCACTTTAAAACAAGGATCAGCTTTCTTCTGGTTTGCAATGACACATGTATCATTTCTGTCTAAAGCCTCATTGGAAGTACCTTTCATATCCATGTTTCTACCAAAGTCTCTTCAAAGCAGTCTAGGCTTTTTCTATCAAGCTCCTCACAGTTCTTCCAGAATCTTCCCCTTACCCATTTATGAAGGCATTCCAGCATTATTGGTATTTGCAAATTGCAGCACCCAAATCTTCTGGTACCAAAAATCTGTTTCAATTTGCTAAAGCTGATACATGGGTCAATTCAACAAGAAAACATCACATATGAAGCAAATATTGACAGATTTGAAGGGAGAAATTGATGGTTCTACATTAAAAGTGGGAGACTGGAGGCAGGGCAAGATGGTGGACTGGTGAGCTGTATGTTTTAGTTACTCCTCCAGGAAAGTAGGTAGAAAGCCAGGAACTGCGTGGACTGGACACCACAGAGCAATCTGACTTTGGGCATACTTCATACAACACTCATGACAATGTGGAACTGCTGAGATCAGTGAAATCTGTAAGTTTTTGTGGCCAGGGGACCCGCACCCCTCCCTGCCAGGCTCAGTCCTATGGGAGGAGGGGCTGTCAGCTCCGGGAAGGAGAAGGGAGAACTGCAGTGGCAGCCCTTATCAGAAACTCATTCTACTGATCCAAATTCCAACCGTAGATAGACTGAGACCAGACACCAGAGAATCTGAGAGCAGCCAGCCCAGCAGAGAGGAAACAGGCATAGAAAAAAACAACACGAAAAACTCCAAAATAAAAGCAGAGGATTTTTGGAGTTCTGGTGAACATAGAAAGGGGAAGGGCAGAGCTCAGGCCCTGAGGCTCATATGCAAATCCCTAAGAAAAGCTGATCTCTCTGCCCTGTGGACCTTTCCTTAATGGCCCTAATTGCTTTGTCTCTTAGCATTTCAATAACCCATTAGATCTCTGAGGAGGGCCCTTTTTTTTTGTTTTTTTTTTTTTAATCCTTTTTTCTTTTTCTAAAACAATTACTCTAAGAAGCCCAATACAGAAAGCTTCAAAGACTTGCAATTTGGGCAGGTCAAGACAAGAGCAGAACTAGGAGAGCTCTGAGACAAAAGGCAATAATCCAGTGGCTGAGAAAATTCACTAAACACCACAACTTCCCAAGAAAAGGGGGGTGTCCGTTCACAGCCATCATCCTGGTGGACAGGAAACACTCCTGCCCATCGCCAGCCCCATAGCCCAGAGCTGCCCCAGACAACCCAGTGTGACGGAAGTGCTTCAAATAACAGGCACACACCACAAAACTGGGCATGGACCTTAGCCTTCCCTGCAACCTCAGCTGATTGTCCCAGAGTTGGGAAGGTGGAGCAGTGTGAATTAATAAAGCCCCATTCAGCCATCATTTCAGCAGACTGGGAGACTCCCTACACAGCCCAGCAGCCCAGAACTGCCCTGGGGGGACGGTACTCACCTGTGACATAGCACAGTCATCCCTCAACAGAGGACCAGGGGTTGCACAGCCTGGAAGAGGGGCCCACTTGCAAGTCTCAGGAGCCATATGCCAATACCAAGGACTTGTGGGTCAGTGGCAGAGACAAACTGTGGCAGGACTGAACTGAAGGATTAGACTATTGCAGCAGCTTTAAAATTCCAGGATCACCAGGGAGATTTGATTGTTAGAGCCACGCCCCCTCCCTCACTGCCCAGAAACACGCCCCATATACAGGGCGGGCAACACCAACTACACACGCAAGCTTGGTACACCAATTGGACCCCACAAGACTCACTCCCCCACTCACCACAAAGGGTAAGCAGGGGAGAACTGGCTTGTGGAGAACAGGTGGCTCGTGGATGCCACCTGCTGGTTAGTTAGAGAAAGTGTACTCCACGAAGCTGTAGATCTGACAAATTAGAGATAAGGACTTCAATTGGTCTACAAATCCTAAAAGAACCCTATCAAGTTCAGCAAATGCCAAGAGGCCAGAAACAACAGAAAATTATAAAAGTGGGAGACTTCAATACACCACTTTCAATAATGAATGGAACATCCAAACAGAAGATCAATAAAGAAATAGATGACTTGAATGATACTATAAACCAACTACACCTAACAGATGTATATGGAATACTTTACCCAACAGCTGCAGAATGCATATTCTCCTCTAATGCCTATGGGTCATTCTCCAATATAGAGACAAGTTTTAATAAATTTGAAACTTTTGAAATCATACCATGGCTCTTCTCTGACCACAGTTGAATGAAGCTAGAAATCAATAATATAGAGAGAACTGGAAAATTAATGCATGTGTGTAAATTACATACCACACTCATAAAAAACAAAAGGGTCAAATAAGAAATCACAAGGGAAATTAGAAAATATCCTCAGGCGAATGAAAACAAAAACATGATATACCAAAACTTACGGGACACAGCAAAGACAGTGAGAGAGGGAAATTTAAAGCTCTAAATGCTTAAATTAAAAAAAGAAGAAACCGCTCAAATGAACAACTGTCAACCAATAAATTAGAAAACCTAAATGAAATGTATAAATTCCTAGAAACACACAAACTGTCTACACTGACTCAAGAAGAAATAGAAAATCTCAACAGACAAATAACAAGTAAAGAGTTGAATCAGTAATCAAAAATCTCCCACCAAAGAAAAGCCCAGAAACATATGGCTTCATTGATGAATTTTGCCAAACATTGCAAGAAGAATTAACCCCAATACTTCGTAAAACACTTCCAAAAAAATTGAACGGGAAGAAACTCTACCTAACTCATTGTATGAGGCTGGCATCACCTTAATACCAAAGACAGATAAAAATACCACAAAAAAAGAAAATTACAGCTCAATATCCCTTATGATTATAGATGCAAAAATACTCAACAAAATGCAATCAAACCAAATCTAACAGCACATTAAAAGAATTATACACTATGATCAAGTGGGATTTATCCCAAATATTCAAGGATGGTTCAACATAAAAAAATCAATTAATGTAATACACTACATCAATAAACAAAGGAAAAAACCACATGATCATCTCAGTCAATTCAGAAAAGACATTTGACAAAATCCAGCACTGCTTCTTGATAAAAACACTTAGAAAACTAGGATAGAAGGAAACTTCTTCAACATGATAAAGAGCATATATGAAAAACCCACAGCTAACAGCATACTCAATGGCAGATAACTGAAAGTTTTCCCTCTAAGATCTAGAACAAGACAAGGATGCCCACTGTTACCACTGTTATTCGAGATTGTACTGGATGTTCCAATGAGAGAAATTAGCCAGAAAAAATGAAGAAAGCCATCTAAATTGGAAAGGAAGAAGTGAAAGTTTCCCTATTTGCAGAATACATGAATATATATATTCAGCACCTGCAAGAATATATGAATATATTCTTGAAAAATCTACAACAAAGCTACTAGAGCTAAAAATACAGCAAAGCAGTGGGGAACAAGATCAACATGCAAAAATCAGTAGTGTTTCTGTGAACTAATAATGAACAATCTGAAGAATAAACCAAGAAAAAAATTCCATTTTTAGTAGCAACTAAAAGAATCAAATACCTAGGGATAAATTTAACACAGGAGTAAAGGATTTGTACATAGAAAACTATAAAACATTGCTAAAAGAAATCAAAGAAGACCTAAATAAATGGAAGGACATCCCATGTTCATGCATTGGAAGACTAAATATCATTAAGATGTCAATTCTACCCAAAGCTATTTACAGAGTCAACACAAGCCCAGTCAATGTGGTTAAAAGGGGAATTTCAAGGTTGAATATGTTACTAGAATAAAAATTTAATTGAGAAAAAGGACTGTACAAGAGAAATAGTGAACCATAGTCAATAGTACATTTATAACAATATTACCTCATCAATCGTAACAAATATGCCAAAAAGAAAAGTAAAAACAAAGTTGGACAAGTCATACTTCCCAATTTTGAAACTTACTACAAAGCTATAGTAATCAAAACAGCATGATACTAGCAAAAGAACATATATAGAGACCAATGGAATTGCATAAACCCTCACATCTATAGCCAGTTGATTTCTTACAAGTGTGCCAAGTCTACTCAATGGAAAGAGAACAGTCACTTCAACAAATGGTGCTGTGAAAACTGGGTATCCACAAGCAAAAGAATGAAGGTGAACCCCTTCCTTGTAGCACATACAAAAATTATCTCAGAATGGATCAAAGACCTAAATATAAGAACCAAAACTATTAAATTCCCAGAAGGAAACATAGGAAAGCTTCTTCAGGACATTGTTTTAAGCAATATTTTCTTAGATTTTATACCAAAAGCATGAGCAACAACAACAAAAATAAATGGAACTTTGCCAAAATTAAAAACTTTTTTGCATCAAAGGACTTCATCATTAAAGTAAAGACAGCCTACAGAATGAGAGGAAACATTTAGAACCTTCTATCTGATAAGAGTTTAATATACAGAATATATAAAGAAATCCTGATCAAAAGACTTGAATAGACATTTCTCCAAAGAAGATATACAAATGAGCAATAGGCACATGAAAAGATGCTCAACATCATTAGCAGTTAGGGAAATTCAAATCAAAACCACATTGAGATACCATGTCACACAAACTAGAATGGCTACTATTAAAAAAAAAAAAAGAAAGAAAATAATATGCATTGGAGAGCATGTGGAGAAATAGGAACATTATTTCATTGCTGGTGACAAAATAAAATGGTACAGCTGCTGTGGAAGGCTGTTTGGTGGTTTCTCAGAAAGTTAAGTTTGGAATTATCATATGACCCAGCAATCCCACTTCTAGATATATACCCAAAAGAATTGACAGCAGGAACTCGAACAGATATTTGCACACCAATATTCATAGCAACATTATTTACAATTGCCAAAAAATGGAATAACAAATTTTTTTCTGTAAGCCCACAATTTCTCTAATAAAAAAAAAAAGATTAAGGGGATAGTTTAGGTTGTATATATGTTACTAGAATAAGTTTTTTTTAAGAAAACCATAAAAGTGTACAGCATTGTTTTAATTTCCTTGGCTACTCAAGCAAATACCATACAATGGGTTCGCTTAAACAAAGGGAATTTATTAGCTCACAGTTTGAGTCTAAGAGAAACTTCAAATCAAGGTGATACTTTCTTCCTAAAGACTGGTGTTCTGGGGCTGGCTGCCACCAAGCTTTGGTCCATGGCTCCTCTATCCCATGGCAATGCACACGGCGGCCCCTCCTGGCCTCTCCTTTCTCTTCCGCGTTCTGTTTAATTTCAGCTTCTTCCTTCCTGTGGCTTTCTCACCATCTGTTGCTTATAAAGAACTCCAGTAATATGATAAAGACTCATCCTGAACCACACCTTAACTGAAGTAACCTCATCCAAAAGGCCCTACTTAACAATGGGTTCATACCCACAGGAACGGACTAAGTATAAGAACATGTTTTACTGGGGTGCATACAGCTCCAAACCACCACAAATACAAACAGTGAACCCTAGTGTAAACTATGGACAATAGTTAATACTATCATTATAATAATAGTATTTAATCAGTAGTAACAAAGATACCACACTAATGCAGTATTAATAACAGGGAAAACTGTGTGTGAAGGGGAGTATAAAGGGACTCTGTGTTTTCTGCATGATTTTTCTATAAACCTACAATTTCTCTAATTAAAAAAGCAAATATATATACACACTGTGAATATAAAGTAGAAGACTCATATTTATTATGTGACCCAAAGGGCAATTTCAATAGAAAACTTCGAAGGATATCCTATATTAAAGTAGCATCATTGGAATAAATGTAAAGACTCCACTGTTTCCTGTGATAGGGATGGCATTTTCTCAGAAGCATGGGTGCAGTTATTTCAGTTTAATTCCACTTAATTACATGACTGATACAATGTCTACAAACTGCTTATATCTAAGGGCTTCATTGAGTATCTCAAGATTCCCATGTTTCTATTTTGGACCCCCCTATTAAAAAAATTTTTTTTCAATGTTTTTATTCAGCTCCCAGTCTCTGAATTCATCCAAGTAATCAGCATTTGCTGAGTGCCCTATTACAAGTCCAAAACTATTTCAGCAGAAAGCACGTCTCCTAGCCCCCCATCCAGGAGGGCACCCCACTCTCCTGCACTTGCCCTATTGCCTCAGGTCCCCAGGAGCCCACTAATGTCCCATTGCCTTTTGGAATCCCCTGTGCACCCGCCACCTTCTAGCCCACGCTCAGCTCATCAGAACATCCCCTTTCTCCTGGGACTTCATTTCTGAGTCCCCAAGGTGTTCCACTTGAGCCCCTCACCTACTTTAATTACCGTCAGCTTCGCTCCTGCTTCCAGAAGCACCTGCCATTCTGAACAGCTTGCCTGTGACTCCACACCTCATCGCTGCCACATCCCAAATCAAATCACGGCCAAAAACACCTTTCCTGTCGAGATTGTCTCATCCCTCTCCTTCTGTTATGATTTATTGTTGTAATTATTCTGCTTAACTCTACAAGCACTTAGGGAGAGATGTGTATATGAAACATGCAATACTCAATAATATTGTTTCAAACTACCCTTGGAAGCAGTGGTAGGGAATGACAAAAGAGCCAAAGTGCCTGCTTTCTTCCTTTATTCTTTCTCTTTATTTCCTTTCCTACTTTGTCCACTGCCCCTTCTATCCCTTTTTTCTTCTTTGTTCCCTCCCATGGCTCCCTATAGTAATGAGCCTACCAGTTATATGTACAAATTTATTAAGGAACAGTTAAGCATTGTCTCCTCTTGAGATATTTATATCATAGTTATAATAACTGGCAATCAAGGTAATATTTGATAAGTACCAAAAAAGTAGAATAACCATAATATTCTGTATTGCTGTTTTGGGACTGGGGATGGTCAGAAAGATTTTGGAGAAGAGAGGGGAACAGGACAGCCTTTCCAACAGAGAGAATAGCTGTCTTTCACTGCCTTGCTATCTAAAATTGCTCAAGAATTAAGAGTTAAGGTTTTTCGAGATGTCTCTCCCTCTGCTTTCAAGGCGACTCTGACTGTCCGTCCTTGTTTGTGTGTTTCAGCCCAACAGCAGCAATGACAACATACAGTCTATCACCTCTGGGGATTGGGATGTGACCAAGATTCTGGCCTATGATGAGAAACGGAATAAAATGTAAGTAAGGAATCAGGCCAATTTATAACAGTAAGGGACACATCTTACTGGTTAAGTGGGCCACATTCATTTTTTTAATCCAACTATACTTACTGAGTACAGAATTATAGCACAGGAGCCCTCATATTTCCTTCTAAGACAACATAAATAGCTTCTTAGAGTCTTCATGAAACTATGTTGTAGGTTCCTGTCTCCACAGCCCTTCTTCTGAAGTTTCAGGCCACTAATGATGAAGTTAAGTTTGCAAGCAGATCTGTGACGTGAAATGCTTTATTATTATTATTATTATTATTATTATTATTATTATTGCTGATATTAATCAAGTATTTACTAGGTCAAGGCACTATACTAAATGCTTTATGAGCATGGTCTCATTTAATACAACAGTTTCATGAAGTAGTTCTATTGCTTTCCCCATTTAAAAAATACATAAACTAAGAAAAGAAATTAAGTCATTTATTCCACATTATTCAGTTCGTAACAGGTAGAGCTAGGATTTAACTCAATGTGCTGGGTCCCATGCACTTTACCCCAATGACATTCAGCCTCCCTACTCATATAATAAGAACCTAGTTTTCTCCATTCAGAGTCTTAGATGGAAACAGTCAACAGCTATTTATTGAGCCAGACTGCACATTTGGACTTGTATTAAATGTTACGGTTCTTGTTCTCTAGAAAGTTAATCATCTTGTATAAAAGTTCCTGGATCCAAATCCAATATGTATCAGCACCACAACCACCCCCAGCACCACCTTCTCCTATAGTTCCCTCATGACTCCAAAGCAAAGGCCCATGCAGAGATAACCCAAGCCATATCCCTCAGTCCGTAAATTCTGTCCTTCCCCTGCTCTGCCTGTACTTATAGCTGGAGCCAAAAGGGAGAACTGCTCAATTTAGTCCACTGAACAGTGGAAGACCCCAAGTACCTATAAAGGTAGTGGATGATAATTGAAATACAAACATGCCTTGAAACAAAACTAATTCCTGGGTGCCTTTATGATCTTTTCAGTTACTTCCTCAGCACGGAGGACCTGCCAAGAAGACGGCAGCTGTACAGGTACCTGACTCCCTCCTGCACACAGAGTAGCACGTGATCTGAGAGGGCTTCTATGCTTTTGCAGAATTGCTCCTTTTCAGCAATAAATTTGGAGGGGCAATAAAGAAAAATCCCTTCCCTGGATGAATAGCTATAAAAGCTGGAGAGAAATTACTAAAATCGCTTATGGGGAGGTTGGTCTTTGTGTTGAGAATAGAAAGGCCACATAAGGAGGCCTGGTTGGAGAAAGAGAAAAACTCATGGGCTAATCCATGCGTTCACAGACTGCTACTCTCTGTAGTCTTTTCATCAGTACATGTCTATCAGGATAACTTTAATCAGTCATGTTCCCAAATTAATAAAAAGTATAAAGGCAAACTGCCTACCCTTGCCTCTCACTTACACTAGTAGAAGGTTATCTTCTCCCTCCCATGAAATATTTTCAATCTTTTGAAGATAGGCTTTATATTGGAAACCATGGTTATAATTGACCCTTCCATGCACAATGTTCAGATAAGAATTTCTTCCAGATGTACTGGGTACCTCAATACCTTTTAATTTTTGGAAATACATTTTGGGCCTTCTTGATATGAACTCATATTTGATAAGACTGGTCCCGGGCCGACCTCTTCAAATCTGCCCCTACTCATCTAGTTCCATTGAGAGGCAAAGATGCAACCATTTCACCCCATCAGGGGAAATGACTTTTGGAAACAGCCAGAGTTTGATTCAGCTAGAGTTTATGGAGCTCCTACCTTATCATCTTATCATATGCCAGCCAGTGTTAGGCACTCTGGGAAAAAATAAAGATATGTAAAACATACCAACTGTTCTCGAAGAGCTAATGATCTAGTCAGAGAGATAAGACACAGGAATATAAAATATTATATAATAATACCAAACAGCTATACTTGCCTCACCTCAGGCCATGCACTGGGCTCAAATAAGAATATACAACAATACATACAGCAGTAAGTGCTGAGAATTCTTAGAAGTGGGAGGGATTTACTGGTCGGGGACAGCTTCATGGGAAGATGAAAATGGAGCTTAGTATTAACAGACATTGCAGCCAGGGCACTGATGGGAGAAAAGTGCCCGACTGTCTGGTTCAGGGGTTTGGAGAACATCTTTTGTAGGAGAGAAATCAAAATTGTAGTTGGCTTAAAATGCCAAGCTAAGAGATTTGGAATGTTTCCTCTCCAAACGATAACCACATCTGAGTTCATGCCCTGATGCCTTTGCTCTTCTAGCGCCAACACGGTGGGAAACTTCAACAGGCAATGCCTCTCCTGCGACCTGATTGAGAACTGCACCTATTTCAGTGCTTCCTTCAGCCACAACATGGATTTCTTCCTGCTCAAGTGTGAAGGTAAGTTCCTGCCACTGTTTCAAACCTGTTTTTCAACTGATGCTGAATTCACAGTCATGCTCTCAGAAAAGTGGGGGAAAGAGGCAGATGGGGTAAGAGCACAGGTGTGGTAAGAGAACAGCTGATTCCAGAACAGGTAAGGATTCCTTTCTCACTGAACACATGGGCTCATTGGAACCACTGTATCACTTCTCAGTCTGGCACTGTAATATTTTAGATTTTATGGTAGAGTATCAGAATGTTTTATGCATGCTATGCCATTTAATCCCATAGCTACCAATTTCCATGCAAGAACAATGGTCCTGTGAGCTAGCTGGGATAAGCATCTTAGACACTGAAGAACAAGGTCATCTATACAGTGGAGATAATACAGCAATTTCAAAGATCAACTGTTTAATCACAATAAGGATTAGGGTTATATTAAAAAAAGAGTCTCAGACAGAAAAAACATATTTTTTCCTTTGACCCAATTCATCAATAATTTACCCCAAACTTCAGTGAGGTCTTGATCACACCAGTCAACATATAGGAACCAGTAGGCTATGTCCTATAGTGGATACAAAAAAAAAATTTGCATCCCTTCCTCCTATCTTGGAAACATAAGATATAAATCCATGAAAAGTTAAGTAGTAATAAATACAGTGATAACAAAATATGTCTCAAAGAAGAACTTGATTAGTGAGACCACCTCAAAGTATGAAGATATGTTCCAGGTGGGGACTGATTGAGATCAGAAGCACTTTACTCCTCAATTATAGTTTCAATCCCACAATTCATAGATGGACAAGAAATAATTTTCATTAGAGCAAGGTTTTGCAACATTTTGCAAGCTTTGTAGCTTTTGCTACTGAGTAGATAATGACCTCATCCTCTTTGCATCGTCATCTAAAATCTTGAAAAACGACAGAACCAGAAGACTCAGCATCTTGATCACCACAAGTTCAGCCCCAGACATTCTTCCAAGATAATGGGGAGACAGCTGGAGGGGTGAGGAAGAAGCTTCTGAAATGCCACATTAGTTCCCTAGGCCTCTTGAAGCTTATCATACCAACCTCCTATCCCCTCTTCCTTCACTGCCGGGGAAGCAAACCTCCAAGCATCAGAAACCATAGAATGCAGTAGGGGGGAAGAACCTGCGATCTAGTTGACCCACTTATCAGATGGCAAACCTGAGGCTGGAGGTTAAGTGAATTTCCCCTGACTCAGGGTGAAGAAGTGCTGCAGAGAGGTCTAGCATCAAGACCTCTTGATTCCTAGGCCAGTGATAGCTCTCACCACATGACATGACTTCTTGAAATAACAACTTCAGAAAATATAAATTTATAGAATATAGAGATGGGGAAAATCTGGCAAGCAGACCAAGTAGGAGCTTCAAAAGTCTGACATGGAGCTACATAATCAGAGATTTGAAATTTTATGTCATAGAAAGAGGATTTAAAAAAAGAAGGGGAAAAAATTTTAGTTGTTTTAAAGAAGAACTTCCCAAAGAAAAATGGTTGAGTAAGAAAAGTGATAAAATCACTGTCGTGGAAGATCTTCAAAGAAGGCAGATTGTAATTTGCCATAAATGAGTTTAAATATGGCCTTATCAGAAGGCAGAGTCTGAACTAGAGGGTTTTTAAGATCTGTGATTTTAACTGGTCAATACCATGACAATTTGGATTTTTATTTCTTGGATTCTTATTAATTTTTGCTCTATATAGTGACCTTTATAGAAACTGTCATCTATTTGTCACCCAGTCCTTTTCTTCCTTCTGGAAGCCAGAAGCTCCCTGCTAAGTTCTACAGGAGCTTCTCAAACCAACAATCAGCACAGACTTTTGTTGTACAGTTTCCACAGAGTTCCAGCCCTGGATTGAAATCTAAAAGTTTCTCCCAGGAGTTCTATGGCCCTGAATTCAGGCAAGGAGTTCCCATTTTCCATATGGTCGATATAAAAATGGCACCCATTTTGCGAGACTATTTGAACAAAGTGTGTTTGGAGATCACTGAACAGTTATTTGTGTGCAAATTTCCAGTCTGCCTGCTAGCATCCTTAGCAGGGAAGAATGACATTTCTTTTAATGTTTATATCCTAGCCAATTTGGGAACATTTTCTATTTATAAGGTTGCTTATATGATGTTCTGTGGAATGCTCAGTATGAAGACACAATTCCTCAGTTGTAGTTTTGGAGGTAAAACAGAAGCAAAGAACCTAAGTGTCGGTTTTCTAAGCCAGATGCATAATTGATCAAGCCCATTGAGAACCTCCATTATCTCAACTTCAGAAAGGATGGAACATCTCTCCCCAAACACCTGATCCCTTGTAATAATCAAATAGAATCATAGAATTTAAAGAACAAGATTAGACTCAGATTATTTTATCTGATCTCCACCACTCTGCCATCTTGTTGATTGAGAAACCAAAGTCTTAATTGTTTCTGGAGTTATCACCCCAAGATTTTTGGATGCATAAATCTATTTAAATATTTATCCTGTTGCCTCATCTTAAGCATAAACTAGCCCCCTTCTCTACAAATTGCTCTTTCAAAAATCTTACATAAGAAAATACTTTCTGTTTAAAGTAACTTGAATGCCCATATTAACCTCCCCCAAAAACCTAATCAAAATCCCATTTTTACAAAGAGATTTCTTCTAAAGCCATAAATTTACAAAGACAAGAGAATGGATGAGAAGACAACGGCAGCCAATTTTTGGAACCAGGGAAGCTGTTACAAGACAAAACTGTCTACTTAAAAGACCCGTGAAAGCTGAATCCTTATCCTGCCATAAGGAAAGCTGAGCAGCAACCCAATTCACACCACAGGATGGTGCTAATTGCCATAAGGGATGAAAAGATCCATTGTTATGAAATTTTGAAAGAGAAAATGATTACAGCCAGTTTTCTTGTTCTTTTTTTTTTATTTTTTGTTTTGTTTTGTTTTGTTTATTGCTGTTGGTGGAGAAGAACCAAAGAAAGCTTCAAGGATGAAGTGGCATTTAAAACAAGCCTTGAAGGCTGGGTAGGATTTAGAATGTGGAACAGCAGCCCAAAGAGAAATGACCACATAAGCAAAAACACAAGGACATTCTCAGTTTATTTGGTTCAATTCTTTGCAGCCTGTGACTCACAGTCACACTCTTGGATGTGTGCATTTTAAGATGCCCAATTTAATAACCAAATATAATTTTAAAGTACTTTTATTTTTCTCCACTTTTCTCGGTAGACGTTAAAGCAGATCCAATTGTGTAGTCTACAGCAACGTTTGTTAACTTCTATTTCCTCTCCTATTTATTTCTTTCATACCTCATAGCTACGCTGAGATACTCTGTAAACCTTTGACAAAAATAACTTCACACCCAGCACTAGACTCTTCGTTCCTTCTCTTTCCTCCACCTGCAGCACTTTATTGTGCAGATTAGCTTAACCTCTGTGAGGCAATTAGAAAAAAAAAAATCTTTCCTTTTCTAGAAAGAGGGAAACTATATTGGCAGGTAGAGACTCTGATGAATTGGGGAAAGGAGTATCTGTGAATGATCCCATACATTGAAAATGGTCTGGCCCATCGCAGAGGGAACTGCAAACAGTTCAGTTTGTCTGGGCACAGGCAGAGATGATGGTCAAAGGGCTGAACTGCTAGGACAAGGTGGGCACCAACCAGTTAGAATGGGTGCCCACCCAGAGCAGACACAGGGTGAGGTGTCAGATTTGGGAGACACCTGCAGCTATAAAATCATGAAATAGCAATGCCCCACATAAACTTGATCATTCTTCCCACATTTCTGTGGCCCTTCCACTGTGACAGTTTTTGGTAAGTTTACCTGTCCCCTTCACTTGCATTGCAGTGCTCAGTGTTGCAACTTGATCGTAGCTGCTTAGAGCCCATCAGTGGTGATAAGTTCTTCCCTTTCATTAGTCCTTTGGCATATTGTTCTCCCCACTTCCAGTTCTTCCTCTGTGGTATATTTTGCTCATCTTTATCACCTTAGAGACTCATTCAGTCTTTTTTTTTTTTTTTTAATTCAGTTTTATTGAAATATATTCACAAACCATACAGTCATCCATGGTATACAATCAACTGTTTACAGTATGATCATATAGTTATGCGTTCATCACCACAATCTATTTCTGAACATTTTCCTTACATCAGAAAGAATCAGAATAAGAATAAAAAATAAAAGTGAAAAGAGAATACCCAAACCATCCCCCCATCCCACCCTATTTGTCATTTAGTTTTTACTCCCATTTTTCTACTGATTTTTTTTCAATTTTTTAACTTTGTTTATCAAAAAATTAAAAACAAAGGCAAACAACAACCAAAAAAACCCCACAACATTTCAAACAAAGCAATGGATTAAGGAAAACAAATAACCTAAAATAACTACTTTGCTTCCAATATGTTCCTACCATACCCCAAGAAAATTAATAAACCATGTCCAAACAGAGGAGTAAGAAAAACAAATAATCTAAAATAACTACATTGCTTCCAACATGTTCCTACCATACCCCAAGAAAATTAACGACCCCTAAGAAAACAAAGGAATAAGAGAAAAAAAAAACCTAAAATAACTCTATTCCTTCCAACATGATCTTACTATATCCAAGAAAGTTTACAAACCATAATCATTCCTGAGCATTCCCATAACATTGAGATTACCCTCCATAGTTTATCTGTTCTTATTAGATTATCATTCCCCCTCCACTAATTGGTATCTCTAGGTCCCCTACATTCTACAGTATAAAACATTGTACATTTTTCACAGAATTCACATTAGTGGTAACATACAATATCTCTCTTTTTGTGCCTGGCTTATTTTGCTCAGCATTATGTCTTTTTTTTTTTTTTTTAAATCTTCATTTTATTGAGATATATTCATATACCATGCAGTCATACAAAACAGATCGTACTTTCGATTGTTCACAGTACCATTACATAGTTGTACATTCATCACCCAAATCAATCCCTGACACCTTCATTAGCACACACACAAGAATAACAAGAATAATAATTAGAGTGAAAAAGAGCAATTGAAGTAAAAAAGAACACTGGGTACCTTTGTCTGTTTCTTTCCTTCCCCTATTTTTCTACTCATCCATCCATAAACTAGACAAAGTGGAGTGTGGTCCTTATGGCTTTCCCAATCCCCTTGTCACCCCTCATAAGCTACATTATTATACAACTGTCTTCAAGATTGATGGGTTCTGGGTTGTAGTTTGATAGTTTCAGGTATCCACCACCAGCTACCCCAATTCTTTAGAACCTAAAAAGGGTTGTCTAAAGTGTGCGTAAGAGTGCCCACCAGAGTGACCTCTCAGCTCCTTTTGGATTCTCTGTGCCACTGAAGCTTATTTCATTTCCTTTCACATCCCCCTTTTGGTCAAGAAGATGTTCTCCATCCCACATTGCCAGGTCTACATTCCTCCCCGGGAGTCATATTCCACGTTGCCAGGGAGATTCACTCCCCTGGGTGTCTGATCCCACGTAGGGGGGAGGGCAGTGATTTCACCTTTCAAGTTTGCTTAGCTAGAGAGACAGGGCCACATCTGAGCAACAAAGAGGCATTCGGGAGGAGGCTCTTAGGCACAACCATAGGGAGGCCTAGCCTCTCCTTTGCAGAAACCATCTTCCCAAGGGTAAAACCTGTGGTAGAGGGCTCAACCCATCAAACCACCAGTCCCCTATGTCTGTGTTCATGTTAGCAACCATGGAGGTGGGGTAGGCCAATACCCCTGCATTCTCCACAGGCTCCTCAAGGGGGCACTGCATCTTTTTTTTTTTTCCTTGTTTTTTTTTTTTTTTTTTAACTTTCCCTTCTTTTTTAAATCAACTGTATGAAAAAAAAGTTAAAAAGAAAACAAACATACAATACAAGAACATTTTAAAGAGACCATAACAAGGGAGTAAGAAAAAGACAACTAACCTAAGATAACTGCTTAACTTCCAACATGTTCCTACTTTACCCCAAGAAAGTTACCTAATATAGCAACATTTCTGTGAACTTGCTCCTACTATATCCATCAGAAATTCACAGACCATAGTCATTCCTGGGCATCCCCAGAACGTTAAATGGCTTATCTGTTCTTGTTGGATTATTGTTCCCCCTTCCTTAATTGCTCTCTATTGCTAGTTCCCCTACATTCTACATTATAAGCCATTTGTTTTATATTTTTCAAAGTTCACATTAGTGGTAACATATAATATTTCTCTTTTTGTGCCTGGCTTATTTCACTTAGCAATATGTCTTCAAGGTTCATCCATGTTGTCATATGTTTCACGAGATCGTTCCTTCTTACTGCCGCGTAGTATTCCATCGTGTGTATATACCACATTTTATTTATCCACTCATCTGTTGAAGGACATTTGGGTTGTTTCCATCTTTTGGCAATTGTGAATAATGCTGCTATGAACATTGGCGTGCAAATATCTGTTCGTGTCACTGCTTTCCGATCTTCCGGGTATATACCGAGAAGTGCAATCGCTGGGTCGAATGGTAACTCTATATCTAGTTTTATAAGGAACTGCCAGACTGACTTCCAGAGTGGCTGAACCATTATACAGTCCCACCAACAGTGAATAAGAGTTCCAATTTCTCCACATCCCCTCCAGCATTTGTAGTTTCCTGTTTGTTTAATGGCAGCCATTCTAACCGGTGTTAGATGGTATCTCATTGTGGTCTTAATTTGCATCTCTCTAATAGCTAGTGAAGCTGAACATTTTTTCATGTGTTTCTTGGCCATTTGTATTTCCTCTTCAGAGAACTGTCTTTTCATATCTTTTGCCCATTTTATAATTGGGCCGACTGTACTATTGTCATTGAGTTGTAGGATTTCTTTATATATGCAACATATCAGTCTTTTGTCAGATACATGGTTTCCAAAAATTTTTTCCCATTCAGTTGGCTGCCTCTTTACCTTTTTGAGAAATTTCTTTGAGGTGCAGAAACTTCTAAGCTTGAGGAGTTCCCATTTATCTATTTTCTCTTTTGTTGCTTGTGCTTTGGGTGTAAGGTCTAGGAAGTGGCCGCCTAATACAAGGTCTTGAAGATGTTTTCCTACATTATCTTCTAGGAGTTTTATGGTACTTTCTTTTATATTGAGATCTTTGGTCCATTTTGAGTTAATTTTTGTGTAGGGGGTGAGGTAGGGGTCCTCTTTCATTCTTTTGGATATGGATATCCAACTCTCCCAGCCCCATTTGTTGAAAAGACCATTATGACTCAGTTCAGTGACTTTGGGGGCCTTATCAAAGATCAGTCGGCCATAGATCTGAGGGTCTATCTCCGAATTCTCAATTCGATTCCATTGATCTATATGTCTATCTTTGTGCCAGTACCATGCTGTTTTGGCAACTGTGGCTTTATAATAAGCTTCAAAGTCAGGGAGTGTAAGTCCTCCCACTTCGTTTTTCTTTTTTAGAGTGTCTTTAGCAATTCGAGGCATCTTCCCTTTCCAAATAAATTTGATAACTAGCTTTTCCAAGTCTGCAAAGTAGGTTGTTGGAATTTTAATTGGGATTGCATTGAATCTGTAGATGAGTTTGGGTAGAATTGACATCTTAATGACATTTAGTCTTCCTATCCATGAACATGGAATATTTTTCCATTTTTTAAGGTCCCCTTCTATTTCTTTTAGTAGAGTTATGTAGTTTTCTTTGTATAGGTCTTTTACATCTTTGGTTAAGTTGATTCCTAGGTACTTGATTTTTTTAGTTGCTATTGAAAATGGTATCTTTTTCTTGAGTGTCTCTTCAGTTTGTTCATTTCTAGCATATAGAAACATTACTGACTTATGTGCATTAACCTTGTATCCCGCTACTTTGCTAAATTTGTTTATTAGCTCTAGTAGCTGTATCGTCGATTTCTCAGGGTTTTCTAGATATAACATCATATCATCTGCAAACAATGACAGTTTTACTTCTTCTTTTCCAATTTGGATGCCTTTTATTTCTTTGTCTTGCCGGATTGCCCTGGCTAGCACTTCCAGCACAATGTTGAATAACAGTGGTGATAGCGGGCATCCTTGTCTTGTTCCTGATCTTAGAGGGAAGGCTTTCAGTCTCTCTCCATTGAGTACTATGCTGGCTGTGGGTTTTTCATATATGCTCTTTATCATGTTGAGGAAGTTTCCTTCAATTCCTACCTTTTGAAGTGTTTTTATCAAAAAGGGATGTTCGATTTTGTCAAATGCTTTTTCAGCATCTATTGAGATGATCAATTGATTTTTCCCTTTTGACTTGTTAATGTGTTGTAGTACATTGATTGATTTTCTTATGTTGAACCATCCTTGCATGCCTGGAATGAACCCCACTTGGTCATGGTGTATGATTTTTTTATTGTGTCTTTGGATTTGATTTGCAAGTATTTTGTTGAGGATTTTTGCATCTATATTCATTAGGGAGATTGGCCGGTAGTTTTCCTTTTTTGTAACATCTTTGCCTGGTTTTGGTATTAGATTGATGTTAGCTTCATAAAATGAGTTAGGTAGTATTCCATTTTCTTCAATGTTTTGAAAGAGTTTGAGTAAGATTGGTGTCAGTTCTTTCTGGAAAGTTTGGTAAATTCCCCTGTGAAGCCATCTGGCCCTGGGCATTTATTTGTGGGAAGATTTTTGATGACTGATTGGATCTCTTTGCTTGTGATGGGTTGATTGAGGTCTTCTATTTCTTCTCTGGTCAGTCTAGGTTGTTCATATGTTTCCAGGAAATTGTCCATTTCCTCTACATTATCCAGTTTGTTGCCATACAGTTGTTCATAGTATCCTCTTACAATTTTTTTAATTTCTTCAGGATCTGCAGTTATGTCACCTTTTTCATTGATTATTTTGTTTATATGGGTCTTCTCTCTTTTTGATTTTGTCAGTCTAGCTAGGGGCTTGTCAATCTTGTTGATCTTCTCAAAGAACCAACTTTTGGTGATATTTATCCTCTCTATTGTTTTTTTGTTCTCTATGTCATTTATTTCTGCTTTAATCCTTGTTATTTCTTTTCTTGTACTTGGTTTAGGATTGGTTTGCTGTTCATTTTCTAGCTTCTTCAGTTGATCCATTAGTTCTTTGATTTTGGCTCTTTCTTCCTTTTTAATATATGCGTTTAGTGCTATAAATTTCCCCCTTAGCACTGCTTTTGCTGCATCCCATAGGTTTTGGTATGTTGTGTTCTCATTTTCATTCGTCTCTATATATTTAGCAATTTCTCTTGCTATTTCTTCGTTAAGCCACTGATTGTTTAGGAGTGTGTTGTTTAACCTCCAGGTATTTGTGAACTTTCTATGTCTCTGATGGTTATTGACTTCTAATTGTATTCCATTGTGGTCAGAGAATGTGCTTTGAATAATTTCAATCTTTTTAAATTTATTGAGGCTTGTTTTATGTCCCAGCATATGATCTATTCTGGAGAAAGTTCCGTGAGCACTAGAAAAGTATGTGTATCCTGGTGATTTGGGATGTAATGTCCTGTATATGTCTGTTAAATCTAATTCATTTTTCAGATTGTTTAGGTTTTCAATTTCCTTATTGGTTTTCTGTCTGGTTGATCTATCTATAGGAGAGAGTGATGTGTTGAAGTCTCCCACAATTATTGTGGAAACATCAATTGCTTCCTTTAGTTTTGCCAGTGTTTCTCTCATGTATTTTGTGGCACCTTGATTGGGTGCATAGACATTTACGATTGTTATTTCTTCTTGCTGAATTGCCCCTTTTATTAGTACGTAGTGGCCTTCTTTGTCTCTCAAAACATCCCTGCATTTGAAGTCTATTTTATCTGAGATTAATATTGCTACACCTGCTTTCTTTTGGCTGTAGCTTGCATGAAATATTTTTTTCCATCCTTTCACTTTCAGTTTCTTTGTGTCCCTGTGTCTAAGATGAGTCTCTTGTATGCAACATATTGATGGTTCATTTTTTTTGATCCATTCTGCGAATCTATATCTTTTAATTGGGGAGTTTAATCCATTTACATTCAACGTTATAGCCATGAAGGCATTTCTTGAATCAGCCATCTTATCCTTTGGTTTATGTTTGTCATATTTTTCCCCTCTGTCTATTAATATCCTTTATTGTACCCATACCGAATCTCTTTAGTACTGAACCTTTCTCCAAGTCTCTCTGTCCTTTCTTTGTTTCTCTGTCTGTAGGGCTCCCTTGAGTATCTCCAGTAGGGCAGGTCTCTTGTTAGCAAATTCTCTCAGCATTTGTTTGTCTGTGAAAAATTTAAGCTCTCCCTCAAATTTGAAGGAGAGCTTTGCTGGATAAAGTATTCTTGGCTGGAAATTTTTCTCACTCAGAATTTTAAATATATCGTGCCACTGCCTTCTTGCCTCCATGGTGGCTGCTGAGTAGTCACTACTTAGTCTTATGCCGTTTCCTTTGTATGTGGTGAATTGCTTTTCTCTTGCTGCTTTCAGAACTTGCTCCTTCTCTTCTGTGTTTGATAGTGTGATCAGTATATGTCTCAGAGTGGGTTTATTTGGATTTATTCTATTTGGAGTTCGCTTAGCATTTATGATTTGTGTATTTATGTTGTTTAGAACATTTGGGAAGTTTTCCCCAACAATTTCTTTGAATACTCTTCCTAGACCTTTACCCTTTTCTTCCCCTTCTGGGACACCAATGAGTCTTATATTCGGACGTTTCATATTATCTATCATATCCCTGAGGTCCATTTCGATTTTTTCAATTTTTTTCCCCATTCTTTCTTTTATGCTTTCATTTTCCATTCTGTCATCTTCCAGGTCACTGATTCGTTGTTCAACTTCCTCTAGTCTTGTACTATGAGTGTCCAGAATCTTTTTAATTTGGTCAACAGTTTCTTTAATTTCCATAAGATCATCCATTTTTTTATTTAGTCTTGCAATGTCTTCTTTATGCTCTTCTAGGGTCTTCTTGATTTCCTTTGTATCCCGTACTATGGTCTCATTGTTCATCTTTAGTTCTTTGAGTAGCTGCTCTAGGTGCTGTGTCTCTTCTGGTCTTTTGATTTGGGTGCTTGGGCTTGGGTTATCCATATCGTCTGGTTTTTTCATATGCTTTATAATTTTCTGTTGTTTTGGGCCTCTTGGCATTTGTTGAACTTGATAGGGTTCTTTTAGGATTTGTAGACCAATTGAAGTCCTTATCTCTAATTTATCAGATCTACAGCTTCGTGGAGTACACTTTCTCTAACTAACCAGCAGGTGGCGTCCACGAGCCACCTGTTCTCCACAAGCCAGTTCTCCCCTGCTTAGCCTTTTTGGTGAGTGGTGGAGTGAGTCTTGTGGGGTCCAATTGGTGTACCAAGCTTGCGTGTGTAGTTGGTGTTGCCTGCCCTGTATATGGGGCGTGTTTCTGGGCAATCAGGGAGGGGGGGGTGGCTCTAACAATCAAATCTCTCTGGTGATCCTAGAGTTTTAAAGCTGCTGCAATAGTCTAATCCTTCAGTTCAGTCCTGCCACAGTTTGTCTCTGCCACTGACCCACAAGTCCTTGGTATTGGCGTATGGCTCCTGAGACTTGCAAGTGGGCCCCTCTTCCAGGCCGTGCACCCCGGGTCCTCTGTTGAGGGATGACTGTGCTATGTCACAGGTGAGTGCCGTCCCCCCAGGGCAGTTATGGGCTGCTGGGCTGTGTAGGGAGGCTCCCAGTCTGCTGAAATGATGGCTGAATGGAGCTTTGTTAATTCACACTGCTCTACCTTCCCAACTCTGGGACAATCAGCTGAGGTTGCAGGGAAGGCTAATGTCCTCGCCCAGTTTTGTGGTGTGTGCCTGTTATTTGAAGCACTTCCGTCACACTGGTTTGTCTGGGGCAGTTCTGGGCTATGGGGCTGGCGATGGGCAGGAGTGTTTCCTGTCCACCAGGATGATGGCTGTGAGCGGACACCCCCTTTTCTTGGGAAGTTGTGGTGTTTAGTGAATTTTCTCAGCCACTGGATTATTGCGTTTTGTCTCAGAGCTCTCCTAGTTCTGCTGTTGACTTGACCTGCCCAAATAGCAAGTCTTTGAAGCTTTCTGTATTGGGCTTCTTAGAGTAATTGTTTTAGAAAAAGAAAAAAGGATTAAAAAAAAAAAAAAAGGGCCCTCCTCAGAGATCTAATGGGTTATTGAAATGCTAAGAGACAAAGCAACCAGGGCCATTAAGGAAAGGTCCACAGGGCAGAGAGATCAGCTTTTCTTCGGGATTTGCATATGCGCCTCAGGGCCCTTCCCCTTTCTATGTTCACCAGAACTCCAAAAATCCTCTGCTTTTATTTTGGAGTTTTTCGTGTTGTTTTTTTTCTATGCCTGTCTCCTCTCTGCTGGGCTGGCTGCTCTCAGATTCTCTGGTGTCTGGTCTATCTATGGTTGGAGTTTGAATCAGTAGAATGAGTTTCCGATAAGAGCTGCCACTGCAGTTCTCCCTTCTCCTTCCCGGAGCTGACAGCCCCTCCTCCCACGGGACTGAGCCTGGCAGGGAGGGGCGCGGGTCCCCTGGCCGCAAAAACTTACAGATTTCGCTGATCTCAGCAGTTCCACGTTTTCATGAGTGTTGTATGAAGTATGCCCAAAGTCAGATTGCTCTGTGGTGTCCAGTCCATGCAGTTCCTGGCTTTCTACCTACTTTCCTGGAGGAGTAACTAAAACATACAGCTCACCAGTCTGCCATCTTGCCCTGCCTCCTCTCATTCAGTCTTATTATCCATGTGCTTTCTCCTCTAATTTTTCATTAACATTTCTTCTAGGGTTTCTCATGGTTAGCCATTTTTATATTTCTTTATAAGTCTTCAGTTTTTGATCAAATAAAATCTTAAAAATGCATAAATTTTTGTATATGCTTTTGTACACTGTTAGGTTAAAAACAGATGAAAATATTTTAGGTAAATAGGAATTCTGGAATGCTTGTAATTCCTATATATACTTGTTACCTAGCCAGATTCCATCTCTTAGTGTCAGTATTTATATCTTAAAGTCACCGGTTTCAGTTGCTCACTAGGTATTTGCATGAAGGAATCACCTCCAACCCAGACTCAGAAGAAGCTGTGGAAATACACCTAAGCTTTTAATATAGGGGCATTTAGGTATCTTTCCAGCTGTCTAGGGCCCAACAGTGAAGCCAGCTGCATCCAAAATATTTTATTATGATTTAATGTTTTATAATGATCCCCCCAGGTATACAAAGCCACTTTCTATGTCGATGCTTAATTGGTCATCTCAATGATCCTATGAGATAAGTAATAATAGAAATACCTAATTTTTGTCCAGCTCCTTATAACTGAAAAACAATTTCCTTACGATATAATATTTGATCTTTATACCCCCATTCGTGATTCCTTGCACTTCAAACTCCAACACAAATAGCTCTACTTGGAATTCTCTAAACTCAGCGTATCATTACATATTCCAAGTGTTTGTCTTTGGCTTCTTGAGAAACTCCGATTCATCCTTCACAGCCTTTTTTCAGGAAGAGGTTAGTTTTTATTCCCTTCCCAGGAGGGATGAACTAGAGATAATGAGGTTGCCTAGGCAGCATGGACATAATTTTAGATTCACCCCCCAGACTGATGCCTCTTAATTCTGCTGCCGTCTTAGACAAGACGTGAAGCTCAGGAAATAAGCCTAAACTGCCTCAACCATAGCACTGTAACATCCACCTTCTACTTCTTGGATAAGTCCAATCCCATATTTATAGGAAAAGTACTGACCTCCTTTCCCAAACCCACTCTCTCTGGTTGGATGAGAAAGGGGGAAGAGAACTCTGTGGTTGTTCTCGGGGACACAAAGTCAAGGGAGGTCACGTAAGACTTTGTACCAGAGACCATTTTTACCACATTTTAGAGGGAATGAGAAGGGGCTATTGAGGGAAGTGGTATCATCCAAATCAGGTTTTTGGAAGATAACTCTGGAATATCAGAGGGAGAAGATTGGTTCCAGTAGGGATTCTCCACATGCATCCTTTTTCCTTGTCATAAAGCAAAATTAATACTCAAGTTACATGGATGTTATATGAAAAATTGCATAGGAGTTTCTCCTCCCCAACTAAATTCCCCTGAAAGCCACTGAACAATTGAATTGAAGTGTCCAATTTACATGATTTGAGTTTCACAATCATAGCCTTTATTTAGAGAATTGGATATTTCTCTTCTAACTGCATCTCAAGAACATGATTCATTTTCCTCGTTTGTCAAAAGTAATCAATCAATCCTGTTTCAAAGAAACGTCTAAACTCTGCCAGAAAAAAATGGGAACTATGTAAGAATCAGGAAGTTGCTGCTTCATACTGAAACATATTTTTATTTTTAAAAAAACATTTTTCTTGGAGCCAAAGATAAAATTATAGCTTTTATGTCTGTTTCTGAATGAGGAAAGGGACATTGTGTGTTAATGAAAGTTACTACAATCTCTGGATTCCCCTTCCAGTGTTCAGTTGTTGTTTAGAGCATTACATCCCAATCTTAAAGATGTATTTGGTCATGCATTTAGCAGCTTAGTTTATCAAGACAAGCTTTTCCATCTTGCGGTAGAATCAAAACATCATGTTATGGCCCCTGCTTAAAATAAAGTGAGTGACTCCATCCTGCTTACTAATCTTATATTAAATTCTCCCTATGGGTCTCCCTGAGACTGCGCCATCATCATCATAACCATCATCATCAAGAGAGATGGGAAATCATAATAACCAAAGCTACAAGGGTATAATCAGACAGAACTGTGTTAGAATCTGGGATCTGCCACATTCCAGCTTTGTGGCCTTGATGTTGGCTACTTTGCTAACTCCTCTATTTCCTCATCCTTAAAATAAGGAGAATAACAATCTCTTTCTTGTAAGATTGTTGTGAGGATTTATCAAGATAATGATGTAAAGTGCTCAGCATGGTATCTGATACACAGTAACTGTTTAATAAAAACTTATATTGTTATGATCATAATTGTTATCATCATCACCAGATGTTGTGGCCAAGATCAGAGATGGTTAACTTCCAAGAAATTAGCTAAGCAAAATCTGTTAAACTGAGTTTCCAGGGATGAATGAGCAATTCTTGTGCCTCACCATGCTTGATGTTAGAAGCCCTGGGTCTGTGCTTGCCCTGGAAAGCTAGAAAGTTCCGGGAAAAACCATAAATGCCAGAGTCACAGAACATTAAATTAGCCATCTATTAGGCATGGAGAAGAAGTACCTTGTGACTTCAAAAACATACACACCTAAGATCCACTCCAGAGTTGGTCCTTGGCAAACAGATGAAGTAACCAAATTTTCTTTAACACTTGATATTTTCTCTTTCTGTGGCATTTTCCCCTCTTTGCCTAAACTACTTTGGAGCCCATTGCTCCCAGCCGCCCTGGCACCATCCTGTCATTGGGAACAGTTTATTGGGTGGGTGGGGAGGTGCACATTAGGGTGCTAATGCACTATGTTACTCCTCCTTAAGTGTTAGTCATAACAGAACAATGAATAAGCAAGGATGAACAAATAGGTCTCAATCTTGCAGATAATTCCACTTGATTGGCAGTTATTGGCTGCAGTGTTATGGATGAGAGGGATTTTGAGGCCAAGCCCAGGCTCAGGAAGAAAGAATGTCATGAGAGATTGGTGGTGTTTGCCACATATGCAGTGAGGGAGGAAGTAGTAGTTCACAAGTTGTGCATCTATCACATTTGGTGTAATTCTGCCAAATAAATAAATAAATCCTCAATGGTGAAATTTCAGACATCATATATACTGGGTTAAATTGTACCCTTCAAAGATTCATGTCCACCTGGAATCTCAGAATGTGACCTTATTTGGAAGTCGGGTTGTCTTAATTTGCCTGAGTTGCTATCACAAGTACTACAATGGATTGGCTTAAACAATAAACATTTATTGACGTAGCTTTGAGCTAGAAGAAGTCTGAAATCAAGATATTTGTAGGGCTTGCTTTTTCCCTGAGAGTAGCATTTCGATGCTGGCTGCTAGCAATCCTTGGGGTTTCTTGGCTTGTGTCTCCACCTCTGTCACATGGTAACGTCCTCTCCTTTCTCTCCCGGTTTCCACTGACTTCCTGCTTCTCTCTGTGGCCTTCTCTGACTGTGGCGTCCAGTTTCTCCTTTTTATAAGGCCTCCAATAATCTGGATTTAGACCCTCCCTCAATCAATTGGGCTGTACCATATCTAAAAATATCATCTTGAAGAGGTCCTATTTAAAATGGGTTCACACCATTGGGATGCAGATTAAGGTTAAGAACATGTTTGTTGGGGTATAAAACTCAACCTACCTCAAGGGTCTTTGCAGATATAATTAATGAAGATGAGTTCATACTGGCTTAATGTGGGCACCAAATCCAATGACTGGTGTCCTTATAAGAAAAGAAAACGGACACAGACAGACACTATGCCAACAGAGACAAATACTGCAGTAATACATTACATCTGCAAGCTAAGGAACACCGCTGATGGCTGGCAAACACCAGAAGCCAGGAGAGACGTGTGGAACAGATTCTTCCTAAAGAGTTCAGAGGGAGCATGGCCAACACCTTGATTTTGGATTTCTAGCTCCCAGAACTGTGAGAGAATAAATTTCTATTGTTTTAGCCACCCAACTTGTGATACTTTGTTATAGCAGCCTTAGGAAATTAATATACCATATTGTCTGAGAGGGAGTATATTTAAGGTTATCGAGATCTATCCTGAAACACCCCTTATACGGCAGAATAAAGTAAAACAGATTTTTTTTTTAAAAGGAGATACTCTCCTTTTAACTCTGGTTGGCAGAGATGAAAATGTCTGCACACTGGAAGTCTGTTAGTTGAAGGAATGGAAATGGCTACAAATCTTGACATCACTATAGAAATTAATTCAGGAAGGTTGTTGTCCGGGATTTTTGGTAGAACGGCATCTCTGTCTCTCATAAATCTTCTATTGAGAAGAAGGAGGCACCAGATTCCTTCAAAATAGTCCAGTGGAAATATTGCTTCACACTTGCTCCTTCAGTGTGCTGACTGAGCAATTTAAGCAGATGTGCCCTTTTAAATCCTGATCTTAGGTAGGAATTAAATATTCTGCTTCTATTCAAATTACTTGCTAATAACTCATACTGAACTGTAAGTAAGCAGCCCCAGAGCTAGAAAAATATGCAGTCTGCATCCTCACTGGCAAAACAGTATTATTAGCTTTGAACATAATGGGTGATACCAATTCCCTACAGTAAAATTTGAAAAATTGGAAACAAATGATTTGGTTATTCAAGTTGCTTAATTGTCTAGACATTGCTTATATCAAGTTTCCAAGGCATTAACCCAAGCTGCCCTTTTCAATTTTGAATTTAGCCATGTGAATGTTTAGAACCAGGTTTGAAGCTCTTCGGAGCATTGCCAATATGTTTGTAAGAACATCTGTTCAATCTCTCAAACATTTGGAGCTATTCCCTTTGAGGATGTGTGTACCAAGAACAGGGAGAGAGATTCTCAAGACGGGCTGTATCATTAGTGTAATTTATATGAATACTTTGAAAGATGCTAAACTCATCAGTAAAAGCTGCCAGACCCCAAGCAAGTCACTCAATAGAAGGCCTATTACTTCTCAATAGCAACCAAATGAACTTCTCCAGTGGAAAAGAAACTTCTCACTTTCCTACTCAACAGCCTTCGCCATTGTCAGCTAAGTATTTGAGTAGTGCCAATACCTGCGTGCCAGTGTACTTTGCTGCAAAATGAGAGGTCGTGTCCTGACCGTGTTTTACTTGAAAGTCCACTTAAAAAATAATGCCTTTAGAATCTATCTGCTCCTATTATTCCCATTGCCCTTACTCTAGGTAATAAGAGCCTTTTTTACTGGTCAATTTGCTATTAAGATCTCCCTCCAATCAATTCATTTTGTATGACAATCAGATTGTATTTCCTAAAGAATATTTCTGTTCAGAATGGCCTCCGGAGCACTTATGTTTCTCTTTTCTAAATAAAATGATAGAAGCAATATAAAAATAAAAATAAATAGCAGCCCTGGGCCATTGGGTAACAGGCCACTAGCAGACCAAAGTTTGAAGAATTTTTGAAGAGTAAAAACATGGATCACATTGAAAGTGAAAGCCAAAGACTTGGTTATGTAACACATTTGATGAAAACCATAATTACCAAAAAAAAAAAAAAAAAAAAAAATGTTTTCTCAGAAGAATTCCCAAACAACCCTAAGATCAGAGGCAGGAAATGTTGGGAGCTGAAGCAGCTCATGATGGGGGATTCACTTAAGGGGCTGTGAAGAAAGACACCTGTCCTCTGCTTTTGCAGCTGTGGGATGCCACCTTTGCCTGAGGACAGATATAAATAAGAAGTTTCCATGCAAGACTCCCAGAGTAGATTGTGGGGCCAGAGCAAGAAGTGGAGCTGTGCCTCACATGGTCACAAAGACAAGGAACCCGAACACCTGAAAGAGAGCCCATCACTTCTGTATTCCACTGCCAGGATCCTGGAATCAGAACCTGTATTCAAGACATAGGGAACTAAGGGTCTGCAACTGTTCTGAAGAAAGGCATCCCCATCCTAGAGCCTCATCTGTACCTGTGAATAGCCAACCAAGAATCACCAAATACTGGCAAACGTAGGAAATGAGAGAGAAGCTTCAAACTGAACATCAGAAAAATAAAATCCCAGGAGAAACATATTAAAGATCTCTTCTTTTGTTTACTGCCATAAGTTTGACTGTACATATCTTTGAAGAGATGGTAGAAGGTATCACAAGAACAGGTAGCTGTGGGAGAGAAGTAAAGAGTGCTTGAAGCTTAAATATATATTTGCCAAAATAAAAAAAAAAAAGTTTGAAAGAAAACTGAATAGATAGGGTGATCAAATACCCCAATTCCCTCCAAGAAAGTCCTGGATAATGCCTGATATAGATCAGTAAAGTCCTGTGAATTATTTTTAGGGCCTCTCCCTATTCTGTCTCAAAAAGTATGCTTGTTTGGGCAAAATTATGAACAAAAGAATATGAAGTAGTAACCTGGAAAATCAAGCCAAAGTATTTCCCAAAAGACCATACAGCTAGACAAAGAAGAAAAATTCAAAGAAAACTTGAGAGATATGAAGGATAGATTTTAAAAAATCCAACCTGCCTTGTAAAAATTCTAGAAAGGAAATATTGTGGAAAATAAAATACAATGAAATAATGGAAAATTTTTCTACTGAACTTTGAGTCTTATAAGAATTTTGAAAAAGACCTAGAGTTAGGTCCACCCTAATGAAATTTGATAATTCAAAGCTTAGAAATTACATTAGATTACAGAAAGAAAAATTAAAACATAGGTTATTTTTCATTTCTCTTTCAAAAAATCCTCAGATTAGTGTCAGATCACTCAGCATTAAAATAACAGTCCAGGAAACAATGGAGAAAAAAACCATAAAATGCTATTGAGAAAGAAGGATTTTTTAACTTTTTGTGCTAAATCCACCACACTCTTCATAAAATGGACAGGAAAAATAATTTGGGGATATTCAAATATGTAAAATTTACTATTCAACACATCCACACTGGAAAAAAATTACACATTGGATGTGGTTAAACAAAAGAAAATGGCCTTTGCACACCAGTGTTCATAACAGCATTATTCACAATTGCCCAGAGATGCAAGAGATGGAAGCAACCCCAGTACCATCATCCAATGAATAGATAAACAAAAGTGGTATATTCATGTAATGGAATATTATTCAGCCATAAAAAGGAATGAAGTCCTGATACAGATGACAGCACGGATGATCCTTGAAGATATCATATTGAGTGAAATAAGCCAGGCACAACAGGACCAATATTGTATTATCTCACTGATATAAAATAATTAGGATAAGCAAGTTCATAGAATCATAATCTAGAATAAAGGATCAATATTGTATTATCTCACTGATATAAAATAATTAGGATAAGCAAGTTCATAGGATCATAATCTAGAATAAAGGTTACCAGGAGCCAGGGTGGGGATAGGGAATGGTAAGTTAAGGTTTAAAATATACAGGGTTCCTATTTGGAATGATGGAAATATTCTGGTAATGGATGGTAGTGATGGTAGCACAACATTGTGAATGTAATTAACAGCACTGAAATATACATATACATATATATATATATCTGAATGTGGTTAAAAGGGGATGTGTATTATTATTAGGCATATTTTATTAAATTATCTTTTTTGACACCTTCATCATTGCTAGATAATGGTAGTGTAATCCCTTACATAGACTGACTAGTCAGTAGCCACATAACAGTAGTACCTCATGTTTTGACCACTTGGGATAAATTGTACTTTGCTGCCTGTGCCTCATTTCATAATGACTTGGATAGGTTTTGTCTTTGACTCATTTCATTGTGTGAAAGCCTGATTTTATAATCTGGATCATTGTGTTTTTAAAGATATCAGTAGTAAAAAGTCAATTTCATTTTTTACCTTAGTGTTTATTGGTGAAAGTTTGTGGTTCAGATATAGATAAGGAAGCATCATCACTGGACTGGAAGAATCCTCACCTAAATAAATCCTGCTGGCATGTTTTTATTTAACAGTAAGATATCTATCCATCTCTTCTATCCATGTTTCAATGGTAGATGAGGTTTTGGATTTTTTTTAAAATAGGGAACATTATCTTACTGCCTAACTCAGGTGAATTACAAGTTTTACATTGGAAATATCTAGCTAACTCTTAAAGGTTTCCACTGTAGTTAAGAAAACATAAAAAGAATCAATCCCAAACTTAATTACTCGCCCTGACGGAGAAGAAAAAGAATAACTGAAAAGCAGATGCTTCTTTGTACATGCAGTTCAATTTCTCTTATTCTTCATTGTTAAAGACAAGGGTTGCAAACACAAATATTCACTGGGGCAATGAAGGGAATGTAAATGAATGGACCCAGCTTTGTAGAATCCAATAGAGGGTGGTTGGGAGCTTAGGGCACTGGAGAGAACATCCTATGTCTGAAGAGACAAGCTGCTTCTCAGCTCAACTCCACTGGTGTCATTCAGAAGTTGTTAGATTTCTGAATCTTCCAATATTTCAACAGAAGTTCAAAATCCATATTTTATATTAAAAACCTTCTGATTTCTAAGCATTAGAAACCAATTTAAATATTCCTTTTCACCAGTTAAAACATTTATAGACCACATCTGGTCCACAGGTGACTACTTATGACCTCTACTTGAAGTGGTACACTAGATTGCCAAAGGGAGTTGTTTGCTGTTTCTTATCCCAACTTATAAGGTATCCATTTGGTTATTATGAGATAACCAAAGCACAAGTAGCCAGAGAGAACAACAAGACAAGTGGACACATTTAAGTCAAGCTGAAGGATCCAACCAAATGAGAGTGTCCATTCCTGTGGACACTCAGAAATCCACAATACTTTTTAGACTGATCCATAAGAATATTTTGAATCTACTTATACCTAATACTTAGCTATCCAACATAGTTGAGTAAGGCAGTGTTCATATTAATAAAATTATGCCATTATATTCTACCCAAATTGTCTTCAAAGACTTAAGAATATTTATGACTTGTTCTCCTAATTGTGAATTCATCTTTCTTTGATGCTTCAGGAAGCTCTTTGGCATCTTCAGTGCCTTCAGTTATTGACAAGAGGAAGAAAACCTGTTATCATGAAAAGGATTGTAGTAATTATTAACTCCACTTTCATCTCTTCATGGTTGAAGAAACCAAGGCACAGAGCTGTTAAACATAGCCAAACCATGCAGAGTCAGAACTAGAATTCATGTCACCTGACTGCCAAGCTACTGTTTCGGCCAACACACTAATCTTCTCATTAGTGTCCTGGTTAGTAGAATGGCTGGTTGTTGAGAATTTTATATGCTTGGCATGTTGTAAGGGGGAAAACAAAAGAAGCAAACTTGGCAAAGTTACTAAGGAAAAGATAAAAAACAAAGATCAGAATCACACTTTTATTTTCATAAACCCTGTTGGTTTCATGAACACCAAAAGTGTTCAAAAAGTGGGGATCTCTCACTTTTGGGTGATAATATAGAAAGCAGTAGTTTTAGCCCCTTGTCCTCTCACCAAGAGATGTAGAGTCTAATAATAAATTGCTGTAAGGGAATTAGTCAGCAAGGGACTTATGTTAGGAATTTACTCCATATCTAACATACTTAAACTCATAGTAATTACAAGAATGGAGCTACAATTAATCATATAAATTGTGAACAGTTAAATCCTGTTCATTCTGTACTTAGCACAGTGTATGAGTTTAATAAATAAATATTTGATGCATACAATAGAAATAAAGGTCTTTTATGGATACAAGGGTTCTCTAGTAATTGTTGAGAAAAGGGAGTGTTGGTTTAGCTTTAGAGAAAGTCTCTTCCTTCCTATACCAGTCTTTGTCCCTTCTAGAAATTAAATTAGACATACATTCTTGGTCAATACCCCAGTTTTAAAACATATGCCCTAAAAAATGTTAGCGTGGTTGACATTTTCCCCTGTAATCCTGACTCTTTGGACTGGCATCCTTGTTATCGCCCCAAATATCTCATCACTCAATTGGTGCTCTTGGTAGTTATTATTTGATGGACTAACAGAGATTCACAAAGAGGAAGCTGCTCATTTCTCTACCAACATCCAAAGTCTTCTTGAGAATCTCCCAGTGGTGAAAATAAATAGGAATATAATGCAGTAGAATTATAAATCAACGTGCTATCTTCTTCAAAGTTATCTAACAACAAGACAAAGCCAAAATAAAGAGGGAGAGAGGAGACTTGGAAAATGATTTAGAAAAAGAACTAAACATCTTACAAAGTGCTTCTTTTCAGGAGATGTTGGGACCAAATAAGTAAGCAGCTTTTTCTCTTAATGGAGATAAACTGGGATCATACACATGCTGAAAATAGTCACATTCAAAGAAAAAATGAGCAGAGTCATTTGGCTAAATGGGACATCTGCTTGAGCATCCATTAATTTTTTTTTTTCCCAGAAGACATTAGACACTGTTAGACAGCTGTTGAATGATAACAGAGTATGGTAAACATATTTTTAAAAGCCATCTATTTTATAACTTGTAGCTGTAAGTCCATATATAGTGAGGAAAATGGGCATGAATATAGGAAATCCATGAGAACAAAATAACATCTATCATATTAGACATCATTTTTCAGTTGATATTTTAAAAGAAGTGTGATTTTAAGAGTTTATTACTTGTTTCCACTTAGAATGGTAATACGTATTATTTTTTTAATCAGTATGGAAATATATAATATAGAAAGCCACCCCACTGAAATCTATCCCGTGAACACATACACATACACTTTAAGGTATCCATTGAATGTTGAAATTCTCAATCAGCTTGTCTTTGTCCTCTTTTTTCTCCCCTTCCCTTCCCTTTTCTTACTGATCAATTCAGTCCTAAAGCCTTTAGATGGGGTAGGACAAGGTAGGCATCTGCTCAAAGGAGCAGCCCTGCATGGAGTGACAGAGCCGAAGTGAAGTGAGTAGGACATCCATGCAGAACGCAGCCTGTCATGAGAACTTAGAGCTTCATAGGGAATCAGGCCACAGAAGGGTACCCTGGCATGAGGCATGGAGTCCAAGCAGGGTGAGAAGTGCGTCTCGGAGGGAGAAGTGGTGGCAGTGGTGATGGAAAATTGTTTACCTTTGGGGGCTGGATGAATCAATAAGACTCTTAAGGATAATGGGAGCCACATTTCTCATGGTTGGTGATGGGAGTCACTAAATATGGGAAAGGAAAAGACGAGCATGAACTCTATGGTGTTGGACGAGCATGAACTCCATGGTGTTAGACTGGAATTAGAGGTAGAGGTGTGAATCCCTGGCTTTTTAAATGCAATGCTGAACTTCTGAACTGGATCCTTTGGCTATAAAGCATATTATTGGGACAGCTGGCAAAACCGTATCTGAGAATTAGACCACAGTAGTGTGTCAACGTTCATTTAGTGGTTTCAATGGTAATATGGTGGTTTTACAGGAGACAGCCTTGTATGTAGGAAATCCACAAACCAAAGAGCAGTCAGGGATGATAGGATATCAGGTCATTCTCAAATGGTTTGGGGGTGGGAATGGGGGGCAAGTTCTTTGTACTATATTTGCAACTTTTCTGTAAGATTAAAATTGTTTCAAAATCTTAAAAAAAACATATATACAAAATTTAACAAAATAAACTATGTGCCTAGCAAAGCCATTCAAGGAATCATGGCGTGATAGCCACCCGACTTTGAGGTGGCAGATTCTACCCACTTTCATCAAGCATACATCTATGAGAAAATGGAAAAATCTTACCCTACAAAATTTTAAAGGCAGTTATGATAATAAAATTGCCCATATTTTCTAAAGAAAGTGAGAAATTGGTAAGTAAAGGCAAAGCCTAAATTACTCCTCTCCATTCAAGATGTTTTTGTCTTCTCTAATATCTTCTAAGAGAATGTACTAAACACCTGATCAGATAAAATATGTACATGTTCTAATAATCAGTGTATTAATATACTGATAACTATGAAGATAATTAGGCTAGATTATTATAGATTATACTTGACAGAGAAAATCTAAAATTGTTTCCCGTTTGCTTTTTGATCCATGCAGTGTCTGTTCACCTTCATCTTATACATCTTCCCGATAAACTAATTTCAAATACCTCAATTTTCAAATAGTCTTAAATCTTTAAATTGTGACATGTTGACACTTCAGTTTCAAAATCAATTCTCAATAGCCCATGCACCTCAGAAATATTTTTTAGTTCTCCAGCCCTGTTTTAAAATCTATTTACATTGCCCTGAACATGCAATAAATTCCATCATGTTATCATTGGGGCCATTAGTCTTATACAGTAATGCAGATAATCATATTTGTAAATGAATAATTATTACTCACATTATATTTATCATATTAAAACATCCAATATATTTGCCACATATATTAAGGAAAACAGAGGAAGATATTAGTGGAAAAGAAACTGGATTTCTGAGAAAATTGGGAGTTGGTCCAAGAGTAATTTTGGCTGACTGGCAATGACAACATCTGATTATTTTAGACAATTGTGTGATAGGCTGACGTCATATGTAAGAGCATCAAGCATTGCCCAATGGGTATTCTGAGTTTCCTGTGGTTGGTTTAGTAATTCTAAAGGGAACTACAAGCTGTGCTCTTATAGGAGTGCTTTGTACATTCACATATCTGTGTTTTTGTTCCTTTTGTTGTCACCACCTGATGGGTCCTTCCAATTTATTTCAAGCTATCAGAAGTCTATCCTTCCTTTAAGGTTCATTTTATATTGCCACCAGGCAATATTTTTGTAAATATTGCAAATATTGTAACTATTTCCTGAGCAATTATGAAATTAATCTGGATGATTTTGAAAAGGTTTTCCTGCTATGCCTTTAAACACTTTTCCTCACTCTCCTTTTTTCATCTTGAAAATTGTGTTGGCTGCTTCTATATTTTGTCTTTCCTTTTAATCCTTATCGCCTTTCCATCTGGCTTCCTCCCTGGAAAGCTCAACCATGACTGCTCTCTTTAAAGTCTCTTCTCAGCTACTAATTTCAAGAGGGAAGAGCAGAAACCAGATGGGAAAACATCAATGGTTCATTCCAGAGTATTGGAGTAGTTTGGTGTAGCCCAGGTAACAAGTACTGGAAGGAGAGTAGTGGAAATCAGTTTGGAAACAGAGACTGAGGGGAATAGATATGTATAAAAATTGCAACCTAAGATAATTGTGAGTAAGAGCACCATTATTTTATGACCGTATCTCTAGAAGAGTTGACTGATGGGGAAGCTTCACCAAAAAGGTGACTTAAAGAAAACGAAGATTGCCATGAAGAAATATTAAACCTAAGAAAACCCAGAACATTCTTATCAAAGAGTGGTACCCACACCAAGAATCATAGGCATAAAACAGCCTCATAGGTTCACAGAAATGCAAGTTATGTATGGCCTAATAAGGTGGGGAGTTCTCTGAGACAAGACTAGGAGAGCAGGGGGTCAGATCATCTGAAGCTTTATAGGCCCTGCTCTGGAGTTTAGATTTTATCCTATAGATTAATGCTTGGTTTGAATTTCTTTCCTAATCTATTTAACAAACCAAATTTATAATAACTTGGACAAAATTTCAAAATAGACATCAAAAATGCTTCAAATTTGCAGCCATGTATATTTTTGTAAAAAAAAAAAAAGCTTTATTTGAATTGGAGACTGCCCTGAAATTGCAAGGTAATGGGGGAAATAAAGTGTTACATTTGAAACATTTCTGTGTGCTATGCTTTTATCTTCTTCCATGCTGTGCAAATAAAAAATAAAAAAATAAATTGGATGCTGAGACTGAAATAAAACTTCTCCTTTAACTTTCATTTCATTAGGAGTCTAGTCTTTTTGTAGGTTGACTTATATTAGGAAACTTGTATATTAGGAAACCTTATATAAATTGTTTATACTAATAAATACAGTTTTTAACTATTTTACAAGTGAGAGTTAAGGTTTATGTTTTAGTTCAAGTAGGATTTCACTGCTAAGAAAATAGAAAGCCTCTGTTAGAGATACAGGGAGCCATTTAATGATTCAGCCTCAGCAGATTAGTGATTTACAGGGGAGGAAAACTGATATGCATTTGAAAGGCACACTTGGAACTTTGTTCTTTTTTCCTCTGGTTCTCCTTCTTGTATCAGTGGTTAGTTAGAGGACAATATGTATGAATTAGAGCTCTATCATTTACACTCTGTAACCTGCCATTCAGTTTCTGAGCCTCAGTTTCCTTGTCCATAAAACACATTTTTCTGGTGAGAAAGGTGGGGAAGCTGAGGAAACTGAGAACCTGGCAATATCTATGCAGCCCCAACATCATGTGGGGCTAGGAAATGATCGTTTTGTTTTGCTCTGTTTTTGGAGTTTGGACCCATTCAATATTACTTTTTTTTTTTTTTTCCTGTTTCCCTAATTTTCTCCATATCTTAAGGTTTGTTTTCACTGACACTCTCATCGTAAGAAACAGAATGTGGTCTTTGGCCACCACAGGAATTCCCCTGCCAGGACCCCGTCATAATTAACAGGTTTCATGGTAAAATGAAACTTTCTTGTTTCGTAACTTCTGATTTTAAAATGGTAATCTTCTATATTAATCTTATTCAGAACAATTCTTGTATTTCAAAGTCAACTCCAGGTGAAATCGCTCATTCTTAGTGCCTCTAACTCAGTGTTTCTTACTTTACCTTCAGATTCCTTATGTGCAAAATGAGTGTTACATCAGTGGTGCATTTTTTAATGCCAGATTTCAAGTGTTAACTTTCTAACAGATTCTCTCCCCCACACACCCCACCCCACCCCACCCCAAAAAAACTGAACAGTTCACTCTAGAAAAAGCTTATTGTTTATCACATGTCCACTTCTCTTTGACAGATCTGTATAGATTATTTTCCCTAATTCAAATTTAAGCAGTTGTCCCCTTGTCCCTCTAACTGTGGATTATTGAGGTGCTTTCATCACAAGCTCTCAAAGCATGTTAAAAGCTCAACCCAGCTGAGGAAGGAAGAGTACATTGAGATTAGCAGAGATGTGACAAGAGGCAATTTGGAGGTTTAGCGATGTTAAGATTAAGGGAAGTGACTCTTCAGCGTAGCGTTTGCACTTCCCTGCGAGTGTGCCATGCTTTGTCCAAAATCGGGGTGTGCAGGGCTACCAGCCCTCCCAACAGGCCTTCTGTTATATGTACCCTGTCTCCATAAAGAGGCCTTGCATTCTAAGCTCCTTCTCTTCTTGCAGTTTTCTGTGAGGCCATCCCCTGGTTAGCAAACTCTGACTCTTCTGTCACTTTATTTCAGTTATAGGGCAATAGTAATTCTTACTATTTATCCAGCTCCCTAAGGAAATCCTGCTGGGTTTTTAGAGTCTATTTGAGAAAACCACACATGTAGCAGTGCAAAGCCTTCTGTGGCTGATTAGATGCAGATCAAGTCTCACCTGCTGCTCTCTCTAAGGCTCCAGGGACTCAGAGTGGCTTAGGTACCAGGAAGAAGGAAAATGGGGGAATGACAATTAACCACTTAGCTTGAAGTTGCTAGGGGAGAGGTCCTCAGGTGTCCCCTGGAGATTCTCACAAATATCTCAGCTTCTGCAAAGGCTAAACCTTCTCCCTCCCCAGGCAGACTCTCCCATGGCCTTTCTCCTCCCACCACCCGTCCTCTTGTGATGTGGCCTGGGCATGTCAGCCTTAACCTCCCACTGGACAGGACCACACAGACCACCAGGAGAGGTGCCTACAGGAAGGGGTGGAAACTCTCCACAGGGGCAGCCCTTTAGCATCTTTATCTCCTTGTTTTATGGCTATTGGAGTTTCAGATTATGTTTAAGCCACATTTACATGTGATTCAGAGGTATCTATGCAGGTCTCAGGGTGTGTTTTATTTTCTCAATTCAGTTTTCCTGAGATATATTCCGATACCCTACAATCATCCACAGTGTACAATCAGTTGTTCACAGTAACATCATGTAGTTGTGCATTCATCACCAAAATAAATTTTTGACCATTTTCATTACTCCAAAAAAATATAAAAATAAGAATAAAAATACAAGTCAAGAAGAATACCCAAAACACCCCATCCACCCATCCTCCTCTATTATTCATTTAATTTTTGTTCCCATTCTTCTACTTGTCTGTCCATACTCTGGATAAAGGGAGAGTGAGCACAGGATTTTCACAATCACACGGTCACACCATGTAAGCTACATAGTTATACACTAATTTTCAAGAATCAAGGCTACTGGGTTGCAGTTCAACAGTTTCAGGTATTTACTTCTAGCTATTCCAATATACTAAAAACTAAAAAGGAATTTCTAAATAACACATAAGAATATCCTCCAGAATGACCTCTTGACTCCATTTGAAATCTCTCAACCCTTGAAACTGCTTTATTTCATTTGTCTTCCCTCTTTTGGTCAAGAAATCTTTCTCTGTCCCACAAGGCTGGGTCCAGACTCATCCCCGAAAGTCATGTCCCACATTGCCAGGGAGACTTACACCCCTGTGAATCATGTCCCATGTAGTGGAGAGGGCAGTAAGTTTACGTGCCGAGTGGACTTAGAGAGAGGCCACATCTGAGCAACAAAGTTTCTCTGGGGAGACTCTTAGGCACAATTATAATTTGGCTTAGCCTCTCCTTTGCAGTAACAAGCTTCATAAGGGCAAGCCCCAAGATCCAGGACTCAGCCTTCTGAACTGGTAGTCCCCAGTGCTTGTGAGAATATTGGAAATTCTCCAGGTGCGGAAGTTTAATTATTTTTCCACTTTCCCCCAGTCCCTCAAGGGGGCTTTGCAAACACATTTTTATTCTCTGCCCAAATTACTTTGGGATGTGTCGATGTTTCACACTGAACTGCACAAACCTACCAGATCTCACTCCCTATTCAAAGTTCCATGTAATTATGGTGTTTGAATAAACTGACCGTACAAGTTAAATCATTTAGTGTGCTACTGAGAATATTGATTTTGCACCAAATAAACATCTCTTCCTTTGGTCTTAACAGAAGCTGAAGTTTTAAAACAGTCATTATCATCCTTTACCGTTTGGCCTGATCTGCCTTGTCCTAACCAGTTCTGCTTCCTTCATATCTCTAATTGAAGTCTGAACTCTTCTGCAGCTTTTTTAACAGTTGTTGTGTGGGGTAATACTGACATTCATAGCTCTCAAATTCTAGCTCTGAGTCTTAGGTGTCACACAGATACCCAAAGTTCCAGGGACAGACCAGGTTATAAAAAAGCTCAGCATCTCAGAGTTTAGAGATAACCATTACAACTCAGGAATAGATATGACTGCTATAAAAGCTTACAATCTAGGGGCCTTTATAATAAGCATTCCCTTGATAACCTGTGCTCTAAGATTCAATTCTCAGAGTTTACACATTATAGTTAGTCTATATTGGTTAGGTGGTATAATGTTTGTCTTTTCATTTCTGGCTTATTTCACTCAAGATGCCATCCTCAAGATCCATTTACCTAGTTGCATGTCTCATAACTTCATTCCTTCTTGCAGCTGCTCAATATTCTATTGCATGCATACACCCCCATTCACCATTCTGTTCATCAGTCGATGTACCCTTGGGCCACTTCCATCCATTGCAAATTGTGAATTCTGCTGCTGTAAACACCACTGTGCAAGTGTCCATTCATATCCCTGCTCTCAGTCCTTCCAAGTATATACCCAATAATGAGGTTGCAGGACCTTATGGCAACCACATACTTAGCTTCTTGTGGAACCAACACTCTGCCTTCCAGATAGGCTGCACCATTCTAATTCCCCACCAACAGTGAATAGGTACATTCCTCTCTCCACATTTTCTCCAGAATATGAATCTCCCTGTTTATTTTTCTCCCCTGAAATTAAATAGAGATGTATTCACATGCCATACGGTCATCCATGGTGTACAATCAGTTGTTCACAGTATCATCATATAGTTGTGCATTCATCACCACAATCAGCACTTGAACACATTCATTACTCCAAAAAAAGAAAAAAATTAAAATAAGAATAGTAAAAAAGATAAAAGAAAAAATTAAAAAAAAATAATAAGGTCAGACAACACCACCACCACCAAGAATTCCATACCCCTCCCTATATTCTCCTCTTACAGACATTTAGCTTTGATATAATGCCATGTTACAATTAATGGAATCATATTACAAGGTTACTGTTAGCCATAGACTCTAGTTTGCATTGATTATATTTTTCCCCAATACCATCCCCTTTTCAACATCTTGTAAAGTTGACATTTATTTATTCTCCCACATGTAAAAGCATTTTTTATATTTGTACATTTAATCATCATCATTGACCACTCTAGGTTTCACTAAGTTATACAGACTGTCTTTATCTTCTGTCTTTCCTTCAGGTGTCATACATGCCCCTAGCCTTCCTCTTTTAACTTTACTCATGGTCATCTTTGTTCGGTGTACTTACAGTATTGTGCTACCATCACAGAGTATTGTGCTATTCATTTCTGGATCTGTACAGTCAATCCTGTTAAACATTATATACCCCTTCAGCATCAAATTCCTGATCTCTACCCTCTTTCTATCTCCTGATAAAGCTGTGTTCTCAGCTTTAATTCTCAAAGTTTGCTCATTAATATTAATTCATATTAATGAGACCATACAGTATTTGTCCTTTTGTTTCTGGCTAACTTCGCTCAACATAATGTCCTCAAGGTTCATCCATGTTACTATATGCTCTGTGACTTTGTTCTGACTTATAGTTGTGTAATATTCCATCACATATATATATTATATATTATAAACAATATATTATATATTAATACATATTATATATTATATATTGTATATTTTATGTATATACTCACATACACAGCACAGTTTGTTTATCCATTTATCCATTGATAGACATTTGGGCTGTTTCTATCTCTTGGCAATCATAAATAATGCCACTATAAACATCAGCTTACAAATGTCCGTCTGTGTCTTAGCTTTCAATTCCTCTGAGTATATACCTAGTAACGGAATGGCTGGATCATACGGCAAATCTATACTTAGCTTCCTGAGGAACCTCCACACTGTCTTACAGGCTGCACCATTCTACATTCCCACCAACAGTGAATAAGTGTGCCTCTTTCTCCACATCCTCTTCAGCACTTGTAATTTTCTGTTTTTTTGATAATGTCCATTCTAGTATGTGTGAGATGGTATCTCATTGCGGTTTTGCATTTCTCTAATAGCCAGTGAAGTTGAGCATCTTTTCATATTGTGTTTCCTCTTCAGAAAAGTGTTTTTTGCCTATTTTTTTATTGGGTTTTTGTCTTTTTGTTGTTGAGCTGTAGGATTGCTTTATATATTCTAGCTAGTAAACCCTTATCTGATACTGGTTTCCAAATATTGTCTCCCATTTCATAGGCTGCCTTTTTACTTTTCTGACAAAGTCCTTTGATGTATAAAAGTGTTTAATTTTGGGGAGATCCTATTAATCTATTTCTTCTTTCATTGCCCATGATTTGGGTATAAGGTCTAGGAAACCACCTCATATCACAAGATCTTTAAGATACTTCCCTATATTTTCTTCTAAAAGTTTTATGGTCTTAGCACTAATGTTTAGGTCTTTGATCCATTTCAAGTTAATTTTTGTATAAGGTTTGAGGCAAGACTCCTCTTTCATTCTTTTGGATATAGATGTCCAGTTCTTCAAACACCATTTATTGAAGATGCTGCTCTGTCCCAGTTGTGTTGGCTTGACTGCCTTATCAAAGATCAATTGTCCATAGATGAGAGGGTCTATTTCTGAACACTCAATTTGATTCTGTTAGTCAGTATATATGTCTTTATGCCAATACCATGCTGTTTTGACTACTGTAGCTCTGTGGTATGCTTGAAAGGTAGTGTGAGACGTCCCACTTCATTCCTCTTTCTCAAGATATTTTTGGCTATTTGGAGCACCCTGCCCTTCCAAATAAATTTGGTTATTGGTTTTTCTATTTCTGCAAAGTAAGTTGTTTTGTTGGGATTTTAATTGGTATTGCATTGAATCTGTAAATCAGTTTAGGTAGAAGTCACGTCTTAACTATATTTAGTCTTCCAATCCATGAACATGGTATTTTCTTCCATTTTTTTGGTCCTGTTTGATTTCTTTTAACAATTTCATGTAGTTTTATGTATATAGGTCTTTTGTGGCCTTAATTAAGTTTATTCCTAAATACCTGATTCTTTTGGTTACTATTGTAAATGGAATATTTTCCTTGATGTCCTCCTCCTGTTGCTCATTTCCGGTTTATAGGAACACTACTGATTTTTGCGTGTTGATCTTGTACCCTGTCACTTTAATGTATTCATTTATTAGATCTAGTAGCTTTGCTGTAGATTTTTCTGGATTTTCTACATATAGGATCGTGTCATCTGCAAACAGTGAGTTTTACTTCTTCCTGTCCAATTTGTATGCCTTTTATTTCTTTTTCTTGCCTAATTGCTCTAGCTAGAACTTCCAGCACAATGTTGAATAACAGTGGTGACAGTAGACATCCTTGTCTTGTTCCTGATCTTAGAGGGAAAGCTTTCAGTCTTTCCCCCATTGAGAATGATGTTAGCTGTGGGTTTTTCATATATTGCCTTTATCATATTGAGAAAGTTCCCTTCTATTCCTATCCTTTTGAGTGTCATCAAGAATGGATGTTGAATTTTGTCAAATGCCTTTTCTGTATCAATCGAGATGATCATGTATTTTTTCCGCTTTGTTTTATTGATGTGGTGTATTACATTAATTGATTTTCTTGTGTTGAACCAGCCTTGCATACCTGGAATAAATCCCACTTGGTCATGGTGTATGTTTCTTTTAATGTGCTGCTGGATTCGATTTGTGAGTTTTTTGTTTGTTTGTTCTTGTTTTTGTTTTAGGATTTTTGAATCTATATTCACTAAAGAGATTGGTCTATAATTTTCTTTTTTGTAGTATCTTTGTCTGACTTTAGTATTAGGGTGATGTTGGCTTCATAGAATGAGTTAGGTAGCTTTCCCTACTCTTTAATTTTTTTTGAAGAGCTTGAGCAGGATTGGTACTAATTCTTTCTTGAATGCTTTGTAGAATTCACATGTGAAGCCATCTGATCCTGGACTTTTCTTTTTGGGGAGTTTTTTGATGACTGACTCAGTCTCTTTACTTTTGATTAGTTTGCTGAGGTCATCTATTTCTTCTCAAGTCAATGTTGATTGTTCATGCTTTTCTAGGAAGTTGTCCATTTCATCTAAGTTGTCTAGTTTATTAGCATATAGTTACTCATAGTATCCTCTCATTTTCTCCTTTGTTTCTGTAGGGTCAGTAGTTATGTCCCTTTTCCCAATTTCTGATTTTATTTATTTGCAACTGCTTTCTCTCTCTCTCTCTCTCTCCCTCTCTCTCTTCCAATTGATTTTCTCAAAGAACCAACTTCTGGTTTTGTTGATTCTCCCTATTGTTTTCATGTCCTTAATTTCATTTATTTCTGCTCTAATCTTTGTTATTCCTTTCCTTCTGATTGCTTTGGGGTTATTTTACTGTTCTTTATCTTGTTCCTCCAAGTGAACAGATAATTCCTTGATTTTTACTCTTTCTTCTCTTTTAATATAGGCATTTAGAGCAATAAATTTCCCTCTCAGCAAGGTCTTTGCTGCATCCCATAAGTTTTGAAATGTTGCATTTCATTTTCATTTGCCTCAAGATATTAACTAATTTCTCTTGTAGTGTCTTCCTTTACCCACTGGTTGTTTAAGAGTGTGTTGTTTAGCCTCCGTATAATTGTGAATTTTCTGACCTTCTGCCTGTTATTGATTTCCAACTTCATTCCATTATGACCCAAGACAGAGTTTTGTATAATATCTCTATTTTTAGATTTGTTGAGACTTGCTTTGTGACCCAGCATGTGGTCTATCCTAGAGAATGATCCATGAGCACTTGAGAAAACTGTGTGTCCTGCTGTTGTGTAGTGTTCTATAAATGTCTAGTTCATTTATCATATAATTCAACATCTCTGTTTCCTTATTGATCCTGTCTAGATGTTCTATCCATTGATGAGAGCAGCGTATTTAAGTCTCCAACTGTTATTGTAGAGGTATCTACTTCTCCCTTCAGTATTGTCAGTGTTTGCCTCTTGTATTTTGGGGCACTCTGGCTCAGTGCATAATTATTTATGCTTATGTCTTCTTGATGAATTGTCCCTTTTATTAATATGTAGTGTCCTTCTTTGTCTATTTTTATTGTTTTACATTTGAAGTCTAATTTGTCTGATATTAATATAGCTACCCCAACTTTTTTCTGGTTGTTGTTTGCATTGAATATCTTTTTCCAACCTTTCACTTTCAACCTACTTTTTCCTTTTGTCTAAAGTGAGTCTCTTGTAGACAGCATATAGATGGGTCCTGTTTTTTTAATCCATTCTGCCAGTCTATGTCTTTTAATTGGGGAGTTTAATCCATTAACATTCAGTGTTATTACTGTAAGGGCAGTACTTTCTCCTACCATTTTGTCTTTTGGATTTCATATGTCATATCTCATTTTTTTCTCTCTCCTTTTACCCTTCCTGGTAATCTTAATTTCTACACTTCTCCAAACCTCTCTCTCCTGTCTTTTCCTATCAGCCTGTAGCACTCCCTTTAGTATTTCTTGTAAAGCAGGTCCCTTATTCACAAACTGTCTCAGTGTCTGTTTGTCTGTAAATATTTTAATCTCTCCCTCATTTTTGAAGGACAGTTTTGCCAGATATACAATTCTTGGTTGGCAATTTTTCTGTTTCAGTATTGTAACTATATCATACCACTGAGTTCTCGCCTCCATGGTTTCTGCAGAGAAATCCATATATAGTTTTATCAGACTTCCCTTGTATACGATGGATCAATTTTCTCTTGCAGCTTTCAGAATTCTCTCTGTCTTTAACATTGGACAATCTTATCAGTAAGTGTCTGAAGGAGGTCTATTTGGATCTGTTCTGTTTGGGGTATGCTGAGCTTTTTGAATCTGTAATTTTATGTCTTTCATAAGAGTTGGGTAATTTCCAGTGATTATTTCTTCTATTATCCTTTCTGTCCCTTTTCCCTTCTCTTCTCCTTCTGGGACACTCATAACATGCATATTCATGTGCTTCATATTGTCTTTCAGTTCTCTAAGACCCTGCTCATATTTTTCCATTCTTTTTGCTATCTATTCTTTTGTGTGTATGATTTCAGATGTCCCGTCTTCTAGTTCACTGATCCTTTCTTCTGCCTCTTCAAATCTATTGTATGTCTCCGTTATGTTTTTCATCTCTTCTATTGTGCCTTTCATTCCCATAAGTTCTGCCATATGATTTTTCAAACTTACAGATTCCTCTTTATGATCATCCTGTGTCTTCTTTATATCCCTCATCTTTTTTGCCATATTTTCCTTCAGCTCATTGATTTGATTTAGGTTTGTTTGAACATCTTTAATTAGTTGTTTCAACTCCTGTATCTCAATTGAAGTGTTAGTTTGTTTCCTTTAGCTGGTCCATATATTCATGTTTCCTAGTATGACTCATTAATTTTAGCTATCTAGGCATCTGGTTTTCTTGATGAGTTTGTTCTGGAGCTTGTTTTCATTCTTTTATCTAGGGTTTTCTTGTTGGTTGGCTTTGTTCTCTATATATTCTTTGGTGTTCAGTTAACTTATTCTAGACTGCTAACATAGCTTCTGTTTAGTTGATCAGAATTTTTCACCTCTTGTTTTTCTGGTCCTTGCCCTGCCTCTATGTAACCTTTTTGTGAGAGGGTCTCCCCAGATATGATCGACCCCAATCAAATTTACCCAGTCCAGACAGGCCCAGGTCTCAGGAAGAAGGTATATTCTGTATGAAGTTTCCTTGAGAATGAGATCCCTTAGGTTGTCAGACCCTCTTGCAACACCCGTAGACTCTGTGCTTTTCCTATCCTCCCAGGGGCATGCTGACAAGCTGTTTCTGTTATCCAACCCCTGGGGTCTGAGTTCTCTGAAGAAGGCCTGCCAGTTGAGCTGGGCCCTGCCCTCATCCCCCTTTCCTTGGGGCAGTTATGCTCAGGTCATATTTTGAGTGCATGTTTATAGGATAGAATCAGGGATCTTCTGGGGAAAACATTCATGCAAGAGGAAGTCCAGACTCTCCATCCAATTACAGTATTGGTAAGGAAAGGATATTCCTGAGGTCAATAGGTATCATTTGGATACCATTGTCCTCCAACTTGACACACAAGCATTTATGCAAGACTGAGGGGTAGGAACAGCTAGCAAAAACACTGAAAGAGCTATCATTTTGAGATCTGTTTGGAGCAGGAGTCAGCCCTTGCCTGGGGCCCATGTTCTATTTTACAGTGCAATGAGGAGATAGTCTCTTGATTTCATTGGAGAATGAAATGCATTTTCTTAATGTGAAGGCATCCACTTTACCATTGGTTTCATCTGCATCAGCAGCTCTGACTCAACAAAGTGACTTAAAACTGGCATAATGTACTGGCAGCTAGCTTTGGCCTCAGCACACCAGGTGCTAATAACTTCATCAGCAACTCTATCAGTAGTTTTGCTGACATCAGATGCTCCAGCAGCAAATCAGCCTAGGGAGTTCTGGAAGTAGAGAAAAAAAAAATCTCAAGTGCTGAGGGTAACTGGAAAAATACGTTTATGAATATCTATGAAGCACTCCTTGGACACTCCCCAAAATTGGCATTTGTGGGGAGATTGTGGAGAAAAAATGGAAATGCACAGTGGTGGATAAAGGCAGAGCAAACACACACTATACTTCTGCCCTGTACTTTGGGCTTTTCTTTTTTAACATTCTTGGCCAGGAGGAGATAGACTGGGGCTCAAATTGTGGGCATGACCCTCTTCCCACTGACCTGTATATCTCAGCTCACTTTTTTGCATTCTAACAGCATCTGCAGTTCTACTTCTCAAGCCAGTCCAATGCAGTTTCACCCTTTGTTAGTTCTTGAACAGTTAACCATAAAGAACATTTGGTGCAAACTTAATGCATTTTTAGCCCATTAGTTAGATTAATAACTGAAGATAGCAAGCGCAACTAAGTTTACTTCTGTTCCAAATGGTTAAAGTAAATATAATAATAATAATAATTGCTGTAGGAGTTCAGAAAGACAGACTAACATAGTAGAGGAATGCTTCCCAGCTGAAGTGAAATTGACCTGGCTCCTGATGGATTACTAGGAATTCTTTTAATGAATTACACCAAATACTGGAACTACAACATTCGCAAAAAAACTCTATGACCCAGAAAATGGTTAAGATACACTTCATGTACCCACAGATTGGAAAGTTAATAGTAATACTAATAAAAGTGATAGCAAAGGAGCAATTGGCATGCTTATACACTCATTTTCATTATAGCTTGATATAGCCTTTTTGGATAGGATTTTAAAGTATTTAACAAAGTTTCGAATGTATATAACTTCTTCCAGTGAAATTAGCTTGTTACATTATTGTTAGGTATCTATCCTACAGAAATAATCATAAAGGTATGCAAATAAAAATGTGTGTGATATAAGCATGCACATATGTACTTATATTATTATAGTTATATGCCCATTACAGAATTGCTTAACTGAAAACTTGGAAATAATCCAAAGTTAAGCAATAGAGGACTGTTAAATCCTGGTATATCCATATGGTAGAATACTAACATATTGATTAGCTTTCAATTTACACTTTAATAGGTACATTTAAAAACTTTAAGGATAACCACTAAAAAATGTAAAGAAAATGTTTAGCCTCCAAATCAGTAGAAGGAAAAAAGAGGAATTAAAAAAATCATTCCACAAAAGGCAGGAAAAGAGAGAAGTTTATCAATTGAAAATACAACATAATATTATAACAAGTGCAAATATATCAGTGATTTCAATAAATGTTAACAATTAAACTTACTGGTGAAAGAAGATTGTCAGATTTTAGTTTTTAATCCATCTATTCTCAGGTTTCAAGCATCACAGTTAAAGAAAAATACACAGAAGTTTTGAAAATAAGAGTTAGTAGAAGGTATACCAAAAGAAAGCTGATGTACAAATACTAATATCAGACAAAATAGAACTTAAGGCAAATGATGATACAGATTAAAAGGATCAAGAATATGTAGCTGGTATATCTCCAGCATTAAGGAAAATCAATTAAAATGTTATAGAATGATGGAAAGCCATATGTTTCTGGTTTCTTTTTTAAAAAGCAAGTTTCAGAACAATATGTAAAATATAAACCCATTTTTTGCATATAGACCTAGAGACAAAGATATAGTCATGGATATAGACATAGAGATCAACATAAATGCATATTTGTAAATATGCAGGAAAAGTCTACAAGGAACCTCTTAACAGTGATAACTGCAGAAGGAAATGGGGGGCTGGGGATGTTGGAAGGAGAGTTACACATTTTACTCTATTTACATCTAAACTATTTGAAAGTTTAACTTTGATTTTTTAGTTTCTAAGTGAAAAAAAAAAAAAGTCCCTGATCTATATCATCTCTAAGTTACCACAACTCAAAAGCTCTCTGATGCCAGTTTCAAAAGCATTATTAAAATATATTTTAACAATATGTTATTTGAATAAAATATTACTTTATACATTATTTTAATAATACATTATTTAAATAAAATTCATCATCATGTTTTGTTTTATTTTGGCTCCCACGCTAGGTTGCTGCTCACAATCACTTCCACATTTTAAAGACACATTACAAATGTAACCCCATGTAACATCCACTGACAAAGATTAAAGTTAGCATTTTCATCTGCCAACTCAGAGAATGCAGGAATTATGGTGCCCGGTTCATGTCACAAGTGTGTTCCTTCATTTTATAATCGGCCTTAATCCCCTTTACTTCAGTTATTGTAGGAGAGCCACTGAGCCTGTTCTCTCTCCAGAATGTCCTACCCCAGACTGGACGCTGTCTCTAAATTCCACAGCACAGCTTAGCACATCAGGTACCTGCCACCCACAGTAAATGGGACCCTCCTTCACACGCAAAAGCCACCATCACCTGTGCTCAGCACTCGCCTTACAAAAAGGACCACAGGGGACGAGACCAGCCAATAAAACAAGAATAATCCATGATCTTCTACCAAGGAGAACTGTACTGATTAGCTTCTGTCACGTGGTTTTCAAACAACATTTAGGAGCAAGAATCGTGAGACCCAAAATGGTTTTGATGGATATCACTGAATAATCATTGATGCCATAGTGATATGAAATGAAACCACATCAGTTAAGGTGCCTCTGATTTAAAGTTACCGAGAATTTAGTCAGAGCTGAGGAGACATTTTAAAAGATAAAAAAAAAATCTTGCTTGCAAAAACAAAACCAAAAAAGAGGCTACTGAAGAGAAAGGATGTTGATTCTGCTTGCAAAAACTACTTTTGAATATCATCTTTGCATGTCTGTATGAGTTTCTAATGTGATTTATTTTCTCATTTCAGCAGGTAGCAATTTCAGCTGACAGTCCTTGAAAATTTTCAAACATTATTCCTTTTAAAAAAATCTCTTGAAATCATATTTCTCACAAATCCCATTTAGTCTTTTCCCATTGAATATGAGTGGATGCATTTTATCAGTTTTAATCATGTTTTCCTTTTTATTACAAGAAAACTTAGAAAGATCTGAGAGTAACTTGGTCACTGCTGTATTTCCCCAGAAGCTCATTTAACTGGAGAATCAGACCTACATCCAAGTCTTGTCTTGCCTGGTTTATTTTCAGAGAGTTGATCTCTCTCCTCTCAGAGAGGCCACCATCAGGGACTTAGTTCCATAAACTAAACTGCTATCTTGAGATTCTGGCATTTCTTCCAATATGGAAAACTCTGTCCCTTCTTTATCAGAAATTAAACCCATATCAATTCATTTATTCTGAGACTTTGCAAAACAAAATGTAGTCCATCTCATTGAAAAAGCAGAAGCTTGCCTGGTTTATTTCCAAGTAGAAAGAGTCATTACAATTCCAGGGGAAAGAATCCACCTAATTTCCCTAAGAAGGATTATGACCTTCACTTCCCTTATTCAGTTCAGTTTGAGCACCTACTGTATGCCCGGCAATTAACTAAGTGCTGGGGATTCAAATAATTAAATAGAGTCCCTGCTTTTTTGGGCAATATTTGGGGGCAGAGAGAATGGCAGTTTGCAGAAATGTCAGTTTGAAGTAATAGGTGCTACGAAAGAGGTGTGTTCAGGGGGCTGGGAGAGGCCGGAGGAATTCTCCAACTATGTGCCCAGAACTTTGTGGGACCGAGGTTGTGCATTTGAATAAGGCATCCTTCTTGACCTCAGGGAAGTTACAGACACAGGGTGAGACTCTACCTAACAAATATTCATACAGCCACAGCACTTGGAACCTGGAAGCAACTCTAAAAGTACAGAGGTTCACGCTGTCCCTGCCCACTAGCAATGCCACCACCCATTTGACAGATGAGAATATTGAAGACACTTTATATGTCTCATCCCAAAGCACACAGCTAATTAGGGCAGAGCCAGGAGTAGAATCAGTGATTTTTCCACATCTGCATACTTTGGGTGCCCATTGCCCACTCTGCATACTCTGGGTGTCTGTTGCACGGGGAAAATCTGCAATTTTGCCGACTTTCCTAAATATCTTTTCCAGAGGCCTAAATGTAATTGAGCCCTATGGAAGGACCAGACACAAGAGGGCACTACAACACTGCATATTTATTTAGGGACCTTCTAGCTGTAGAACTGCTATGGGGTCTTTAAAGTTATTGGATTTCCCCAGCTTCTGGGGTTTCCTCCAATGTATAAATCATGCCACCTCAATTGAATGCGTCAGAGCACCTAGCAGGGCCACAAAGAATTTAACAATTCAGTTCCCTTCCTTTGATAGCTACTATTTTCCAGACACTAAGCTGAATGATGAGTATGCAACAATGAGTAAAACAGAAAGTCCTGCCCTCAAGCAGTCGATAGTCTAGAAAAAGTAACAAAATTGTGAAGCCAATCAAGGGCAAGAGCTTGGGGAAAGGAGCTACCGTTTGCTGAGAGTCTCTGCTGCATGTGGGCTGTGTCATCTCCTTAGTGGGTGCTGCCCCTACCCACAGCCCCATGCTGGGCTGTCACATGAACAGTTCAAAAGAGTAAAGATTACAGGGACCCTGCCCTCTAGGAGATTACTGTCTAGGAAAATAATACATCTAATCAACCAGAAAACAAGAAAAGGCAAAAGAGTATGGTAAATTGTTTGGGAAAGACTACATGCTGCATGTTGCCAAGAAACGGAGTGTTTGGTAATTGGTACAACTGAAAGAAAGAGGGGAGGAGGTGAGGAGAGGGAGAGAGAAAAAGAGAGGGAGAGAGGGTGTGAGGGAGAAAGGGGGGAAGGAGGGAGGGAGAGAGGAAGGAAGGAAGGAAGGAAGGAAGGAGGGAGGGAGGGAGGGAGGAGGGAAGGTCTTAAGTAATCCTTCATTAAAGAGAAGGAAGTAAAGAGTAAATGACCTCCCTGTGCCTTAGTTCTATAACATGAGGATAATGAGGTCACCCACCTGGTAGGGTTGTAATCCATTGAAATTATTTGATATTTCTAAAGCACTTAGGACAGGACCTGTTGTTGTCATTGTGATTGTCGCAGCCGTTGTTGTTGTACCCTAATTCCTGACCTTACTCTCCAGTCTGAGGTGGGTGCCTTTGTGCATTCTCACCTATTCCCTGTAGTGGGGGGGTGGCGGGTGGTTTTAAATCACACCCCATAATACAACTGGCTCAGAATTTTCATCTCTTCTTTCCGATGACTGGCACCATCCATTCCATGCAAAAATTCAGCTAAAATGACCAAAGTTTCTCATGACACTTGTGCATGGACAAGGAATTTTTATTTTCTCCCTGGGTATAAGGAAAGGTCTGTGGGGGCTCTTATGATTGGCCAAATCAGATATTGAAGACCTGGGCTAGGAGCTAGAGAGTCCTGGACCAGCACCAGACCTGGGGCATCTTTACACAAAGAATGGCAGGGAAATCTCTCCTCAGAGAATAAGGACCTTGTAAAAATAAAATAAAATAAAATTTAAAATATAAATGAAATAAGATAAAAATACACTGAAGGGACAACTAGATGATGACTCTTGCCTTATGTGCAACCCTCTTGCTTATGGTAAAGCCCCAGAATTGGCAGATATCCTGCCTCCCCTGTGGTCTTTTTTTCTTTTTCTGATTAATTTTTTTTTATTGTGAACTTTAACATATATACATAACAGTGATAACTTTCAAAGTACGATTTAACAAGTAATTTGAGAACAAATTTCAAAGAATGTCTCTGGTCACTGTTCTACAACTTCAGGCATTTCCATTATTGTGAAATATACATACAGAAAGGTGTCAACTCTTGATGTACAGCTCAACAAGCAGGTAATTTAAATATCTGTTATGGGTCACAGTTCCACAGTGTCAGTCCCTTCCCTATTATGCAATACAAGGTATATACAGAAAGGTGAAAACCTCCAAGGCACAATTCAATGAGCAGCTATAGAGCAAATCCCAGAGGATATATATACAGTTTCACCATGTTCCCCTGTGTCTTAAGCAAACTTCCATCCTCACAGAATTCTCAGCTTCTGTTACAGAATGTTTACATCATTAATAATTATTAATAACTCCCATTTATTTAGTTCTTACAATGGCCATAACGTGCTAAAGCATCTGCTTCATTATCTCCATTTGGTCCCTACACATGACACTGCTACCCACATTTTCCACATGGGAAGACTGAGGCTCAGAGCCAAGACCACAGGGCTGTAGACAGGAGATCTGGGCTAAGACTCAAAAGTTAATGCTCCTAACCACTGTCTACACCCCTGCTATGGGATCATGATTTACAGGGCTAAGAAATACGATATAATTTATTCATTGCAGAAATCCTCATTTTGTGGGCCCTAGGCCCAGAGAAACCCCATTTTTCTTTTATATAATTTGCAGTCAGTTATCCACAATCTGAGCAAGATTCTAAGCGTGGCAAGAGCTATGCTTACAAGTCCACATCTGCCCCCGGGTGACCCTGCTGCAGGGCACGAGCACTCAGTGGCAGTTCTGATAGTGAGTCCCTTCTGTGTTGTATTTCGTTTGCCTGCGTCCTGAGATTTAGGCTAAATAAAATATAGAGGGGAAAGCTGCTTTGGAGAGGGGGTGGGGGCCTACAGAATGACCTGACCAGAAGGGTCAATGTCTACCATATGTAGATTTTCTGACAACAAGAAAAGACCTACTTCTAAGTCCCCAGTCCCATACGCCTCCAAATCCTTCTCAACCACTACATACCTACCTGAAATTGCCCCCTGACTGAAGGCTAACGGAAAAGGAACTTGCTGAGCAATCGTTCTCAAATTGTGGTCCCTGGAGTTGTTAAGATATGCAAAGTCTCAGGCCCCACCACAAACCTGCAGAATCAGAAAAGCTGGGGTGGGGTCCTCCAAGCCCCCAGGTGACTCTCATGCAGTGAAGTGTGAGAACCATTGCCTCAGAGGGAGTGTATGAGATCCCATTTCCTCACTTTCAAGACATAATTTTCACATATTAATTTTTTTGAAATCAGAATATATCCTACAATAGATATAAAATCTTATCAAATCAGTGGTTCATATTACAATTGATGATGTCTGAAAACCAATAAAAAATTAGTAAACACTACCATTTATCCAATGTGCCTATGAAGTACAGTCTGGGTTAGGAAAGCCACAGCTGAAGGTAGAGACAGTGTCTGTTGTCCGATGATTTTAAGGTTGTTTGTGTCCCAGCAGTGGGGAGTGTAATGAGCACCTTGAGGCAAACTGAAACCTCCAGGAATGTTTCTCCAGAGGTTCCTGAAGCTTCAATTCATTTTTGATGCACCAAAGTCAGCCTGGGGCTTAATCTCTGGGTCCGGCTTCTATTTAATTACTGGGAGCCTTTCAGAAGGGTCTCTGGTCTTGAAGCTTTAATTCTAAGACCTACCTCCTTACTTAGAGATATCTGGCCCCTGGCTGAAGGAAATCATGCATTTGGATGACTTGTTTTGTTCTTGTGTGTTTTTTTTTTTCCTCTGCTTTCTGGAAGTATTTCCTTCTGAAGCACATACAGCTGTCTCACCCAATCCCAAAACACTTGGGGAACTGAGCTTGCAGATAAAAATAGTATGCAGTTAGGGGGACAGTGTTTAAGAGAGAACATCTGTTCTGTCACACTTTAACAACACGGTTATTAACACAGGATAAAATTAATTAAAATTGTCACTTGTGTGGATGTTCGAATTATATTTCCACTTCCTCTTCCCAGACCGTTCACTTACGTGCTATAAAATATTTCATTGTGGTTTTACACATCATTAATTTTGTTTAAATTACCCTTAATTGCTCACTGATGTGACAAAAATTGAGGAAATTGGGGGAAGAGATTCTGTTTTAACAACAGAAATATTTAAAGGGTGAGTTTTAGGAATGCCCATTGGATGGTGTGAGCTCATCTGTGGATGAACTTGGACACACACATGCACGCACGCACACACATGCACACGCTTTATTTGTAAGCGTATCATTGCTCATTTCTTTCCCTCCTCTCCCCAGCACAGGTGAGGTTTTCTAGAACAGTGATTGTCCAAGGCCCAACACCTGGCTCTGGTCAACTTTTTCTCATTTCTTTTTCCAATATTTCTAACCCAAAGAAAAGAACTTATTTGTATACATACCCTCAGACAGCTTATACTTTTATAATTTATTTGTTTATTTTTTAAAATATTTAGCCATGCTCTTCCATTGGCAGGGCACTGTGGGGGCCCAGATGCCATGCTGCGGTGGTCCTTGCCCCAGTGGCCTTGGGGGTAGTTGGCTGAGATGATCTGGGCGCACTAGGACAATAATTCAAGGAGAAGGTAGCAAGTATAATCAGAGCAGTAAAACAGTTATTAGATAATTAAGACAAATAAGGGATTACTTCTAGCTGGAGGGCATCAGTATTATTTTTAGATTTATAGAATGTTAGGGCAGAGAGAAGTTTAAAGGTTGTATAATCCAGATCCTTTCAAACTTGTTTTAAACCACAGGGCCCCTTTACAAAATGAAAACTTCTTGGAAGCCCAAGATGTAAATAGCAGTTCTTCAAGAGACTCGGAGGAGCTCACTTTAAAAATCTCTTACCCACTTCTATCGCTTCATTTTACAGATTAAAGAAATGCGGGGCCACAAAGGTTAAGCAATAAGAAAAGTCTAGTTGAAGAAAATAAAAATCAATTGTACCAAGTTCCTACCTGTAACAGCATATAAAATGTGTTTGTGTTCTCTAAGTAGATATTTTTCGTGTACTTCTATGCAAAATGTTGACAACGTTATCCCAGCTTCAAATAGTTAATCTAGTTGGAAAGGGAAGACAAAGAGACTGTAAGTTTAAAGGTGAAGGATAGTAACTCAATGCTAACAGGGAGGTGGAGATGAAAAGGGAGCAATCACTGCCGGAAGTCAAGGGCTCCAGGGAGGTACTGCTTGAGCTGGGCTCTAAGGGACAAGCAACATGGAATAATCTGAAACTTCTAGTTTGCATTTGAAGTACAGAGGTGCCTGTACATTTGTTCCCCCCTTGTAAGTGATCTTAATGGGTTGTGCATATCTCAGAATATCGCAGGAGTCAATTCTGAAGACAACTGTAGCATTCACCTACCGTGGGGTGAAAGGGGATGGGGGCTTAAGTGCTGCAGGGGTGCAGGCTGCGTATTGACTAAGAGCATATTTTAAGTAACTAGTCAAATGTTAATAGCATGTAAGGATTTCTGTAAAAGTATTCTACTGTTGTATGGAATTGCTAGTCTCTTTATTTATGGAGTCTTCCGCTAACTCTTACTAACCTTGTTACCAATGTATACCATTAGCCCAAGGAACCCCAAGCAAACGAGTGTGGGTGAATGGATATTAATAACTCCTTAACTGAAAAATAATGATAATGATAAAATAATAACAGATAACACTTAATGATTATTTACTAGGTGCATGGCTTATCCTAGGCATTTTTGTGTGTTATTTAATCCTTATGATAACTCTTTGAGATGGGGACCATTATTACTCCCAATACACAGATGAGAAAACTAAGGACCAGCTAGTTAATGTGACTTGCCCAAGTCCACCCAGCTAACAAATGGTATAGCTCATTTTTTTAATGGAGGTAAAATTCCCTTAACATAGAATTAATCATTTTACACTGTACAGTTCATTGGCGTTTAGTATATTCACGGTTTTGCATCCATCACCTCTGCTGCTTTTTCATCACAACTGAAAGAAACCCCATATCCATTAAGCAGTCACTCCCCATATTCCCCTTCTCTGAGTCCCTGGCAACCACTAATCTGCTTTCTCTCTATATAAATGGAATCTCTCTGGCTTCTTTCACTTAGCATAATATTTTCTAGGTTCATCCTTGCTGTAGCATGTATCAGTACTTCAGTCCTTTTTATGGTTCAAGAATATTCCATTGAATGGATGTACCCCATTTTGTTTTTCCATTTATCAGCTGGTAGGCATTTGAGTTGCTCCCATCTTTTGGCTATTGTGAATAGTGCTGCCAAGAACATTTGTGTAGAAGTTTTATTTGAATCACCTCTTTCAATTATTTAACGTATATGCTTAGAAGGGGAATTGCTAGGTCATGTGGTAATCCTATACTTAACTTTTTGAGGAACCAGCAAACTGTTCTCCACTATGGCTGCACCACTGTATGTTTCCACTACCAATGTGCATCAGTTCCAATTTCTGAACAGTCTTTCCAATGCTTGTTTTCCATTTTTTAAAGATTAGCCATCCTAATGGATGTAAAATAATATCTCATTGTCATTTTTACTTTCATTCCCTAATGACTAGTGATGTTAAACATCTTTTCATATGCTTATTGTCCATTTGTATATCTTGTTTGGAGAAATGTCTATTAAAGAACTTTACCCTGTTTTTAATTGGGTTATCTTTTTGTTGTTGAGTTGTAAGGGTTCTTTATATATTCTGAATACTAGATCCTTATCAGATATATGACTTGCAAATATTTTCTCCCATTCTGTAGGTTGTCTTTCACTTTTTTTGATAGGTTCCTGTGATGCACAAATGTTGTTAATATTGATGAAGTCCACATTATTTTTGTTGTTGTTGCTCGTGATTTTGGTATCATAGCTGAGACTCCATTGCCAAATCCAAGGACATGAAAATTTACTCCTATGTTTTCTTCTAAGAGTTTTATAGTTTTAACTTTTGCATTTAGGTCTTTGATCCATTTTGAGTTCATTTCTGCATATGGTATGAATTAAGGACCCAAATTTATTCTTTTGCATATGGATATCCCATTGCCATTGCCACAGCACTCTTTTTTGAAGAGACTGTTCTTCCCCAGCTAATAATCTTGATACTCTTCTTGATACTCAGCTGACCATAGATATATGTATGGGTTTATTTCTGTACTCTCAATTCTATTCTTTGATCTATAGGTCTATCCTTATGCCAGTACCATTCTGTTTTGATTACTATAGCTTTGTAGTACATTTTGAAATGAGGATGTTTGAGTCCTCCAACTTTGTTTTCCTTTTTCAGGATATTTTTGACTATTTAGGGTACATTGCAAATCCATATGAATTTTAGCTTTCCATTTCTGCCAAAAAAAATTTGGGGATTTTGATAGAGATTTCTTTCAATCTGTCTAACTCTGGGTAATATTGCCATCTTAACAATATTATCTCCCAATCCATGAACATGAGATGTCTTTCCATTTATTTAGGTCTTCTTTGATTACACTCAGCAATGTTTTTCAGTTTTCAGGGTGCAAGTCTTACACCTACTTGGCTAAATTTATTCCTATGTTTTCGCAGCTAAGATTTGTACACAAAGATTTCTTAATATATACAAAAGGCCACAGGGAGGGGTTATAGAGCAGAGTAGATAGGAGTATGGATTCTGTGGCCATGGCCAAACTGCCTTAGTTTAAGTCCTGGCTTTACCATATCCTAGCAGGTTACTTAATATCTCTGTGCCTCAGTTTATTAACCTGTATAATGGGGTATAGCACCTAACTCAGAGGGTTACTTTAAAGAAAAAAAGTGAATTAATATATACAAAGCTCTTAGAGCAAAGCCTGACACATTATAAGCACTGCATAATTATTATCTGTTGCTGCCTTCGTTATTCCTATTATTACTATTACTATTTTTAGATGGTGTGACAGAGGAAGGAGTAGTCAGAGAAGGCATAACAGAGAAAATGTTTGAACTGAATCTTAAAGAACACATGTAGGTTTAGCAGGAAGATTTGAAAGAAAGGACATGCCAGAAAAGGGAATAGCAGGTGCAAACTATAAAACAATGTAGCTCCTGCCCTGTGCCAGTTTGAATATATTATGTTCCTCCAAAATGCCATTATCTTTGATGCAGTCTTGTGTGGGCAGATGTATTAGTGCTGATTAGATTGCAATTCTTTTAGTGTTTCCATGAAGATGTGACCCACCCAACTGTGATAACTCTGATTAGATAATTTCCATGGAGGTGTGGCCCTGCCCATTCAGTGTGGGCCTTGGTTAGTTTACTGGAGCACTATATAAGCTCAGACAGAAGGAGCAAGCTTTCTACAGTCAAGAGGGACACTTTAAAGAATGCACACGAGCTGAAAGAGGAGCTGCAGCTTAAAGAGACATTTTGGATATGGCCACTGAAAGCAGACTTTTGCTCTGGAGAAGCTAAGAGAGGACAAATACCCCAAGAGCAACAAAGAGTGACATTTTTGAGGAGTTGCAGCCTAGAGAGGAACGTCCTGGGAGAAAGCCATTTTGAAACCAGAACTCTGGAGCAGTTGCCAGCCACATGTCTTCCCAGCTAACAGAGGTTTTCCAGACGCCACTGGCCATCCTTCAGTGAAGGTACCCCCTTACCTTAGACACTTTATGGTCTTAAGACTGTAACTTTGTAACGAAATAAACCCCCTTTATAAAAGCCAATCCATTTCTGGTATTTTGCTTAATGGCAGCATTAGCAAACCAGAACATCCCCAAAAGCATAAAGAGTTCAAAATGGCTGTAGCACAAGGTCTGTATCGAAGAGTGACAGTAGAGTGATAGTGTGGCATTGTATTTCATTTGAAGATTTTTAAACTATAAGTTTAACTTAAAGTTATAGATAGTTATAGTTATAGTTATAGTTATAGTTAAAGTTTATCTTTATCCTCTGGGCAATGGAGAACAATTCAAGGGTTTTAATCAGAAAGGAACCTTGATCCAAATTGTGTATACGTACTTGAAAGGGAAAGATGAAGAGAGCCATTGCTAAGAATGTTACCATGGGGATGGAGAGGAGGAGGGGATATTGTAGCAGGCACAATTGGTAGGATCTGGTGGTGAATTAAATGCTAAGAGGGAGTGGAATGTGGAATTGCTTCCATTTAAAAAGTGTGATTTGTTTATTCTATATCCTTGAGTCCAAAAAGAAAAACAAGGGAATTTTATATCTCAAGAAGTACCCAAGAAGTATCAAGATTTTTAGGTGGGTCCTCTCACTTAGGCCTCGTACCCCCATTGGCCTGCCAGACAGGTGGTATCATCTCCATTTTACTGATAAAATAACTGAAAACTGAGATCACTGCCTAAGGACACACAGCCAGTGAGTGGCTGAGTCTGAATCCAAACCCCAAATCCCTCTGACTCCAAGACCTGCCTTTCATTCAATGGACACCACATCAGAGAGTGAGGAATAAGATGGGAAGAAAGCCTCAAAAATGAGGCACAATGGAAGGTCAAGAAGAAATCAAAATCAAGGCAGGACCACCAGGGTCCCTTTTATTCTCCTACTTCCTAAAGTAACTCAACCTATGTTGAAATTTGTAGCCAGCTTCCAGATCAAATTAGAAAGCAAACAAAGACCTAAAAGTAACCCATCCTATGTTGATTTGTAGCCAGCTTCCAGATCAAATTAGAAAGCAAAGAAGACCTAAAATGTAATCTGTCCTCAATATGATAATAAGAAATGATCCTGATTTCTTCACATGCCATAATTTATGCATCCTGGAAGCTGAGTACTTCTTCCAGTAATATGGACATTGCTCAAAAGTTTTTAGAATTCCTCATATAAAATTATCTTTACATACTAGACTCATAAAGAATACACTACTCTACTTTTTAGAATGCTTGATTGTTGACAGTGTTTCCTAATCATCAAACTTAGAATCCCTTAATTATAAAACTTTGCTCTTACTGGTCTTTGACACTTTAAAAATCAAAGATAACTTCTAAAGACAAGTAATTGACAACTTTGAGGCTATTCAAAAGAATGTGCAGAAGTCTCTGGACTAACTTCACTAACTTTAACAAATTTCCAAGGAATGCATACTATCAATGAATTATTTATTCATTAATTGAATCAGTAAATATTAACTGGCCACTTATTTTTAATAAGATACTGTATATTTTTCAATGTGGAATACAAAGTTGTGTAAAAATGGGTTACTAAGCTCCAAGTATAGTTGAAGAGATAAGACTTAAATATATAATTAGGACTCAAATTAGAACTTAATAGCTTTGGTTGAAAATCATTGCAAAACTTCTGGAATCACAATGCAGGCAGCTTTGATAAATATTATTACAAATCTGAGAAACAGGACAATACCAGAATCTGTGGGAGGTGTCATAAGAAGAGCCTTTGAATAGGAGCTGGAGTCCCAGATTTAAGCTTGGCCACAAAGAGCGGCAAATAAAGAGCACAATGTCCATTGCATTGTTTGTCTTGTGGGTTTGCCTAATCTCACAAAACTAATAAAAATAAGTTCCTTCCTTCATCTTTTGAATTCTCTGAATTCTGTGAAACATCTAAAAGTTGGTGTGTAAAGGGCATAAAAGTGATTCTATGATTTAAATGCAAATAATTCCTGAAACATAAAGCTTTTTATGAATCACCTACAAGTAGATATCTGCCTTTCAGGAACACACAGGGTCCCCTTATTTTTTTATGTTTGGGAAGGTTACTCATGTTTAAAAACACCTTTCATAAGCTCTAACTTCCAAAGCAAAAGGTTACATGTGACTGTAAGAAATCAGCGTGACTTTGCTTCATCATCATTTGTAACCCACCAATTTCTGTGAGCCCTGCTGAGCAATGCTAATTAGCCTGCTGCATGGGAAATATGATGACTTTCAATTTCCTTCAACACATAATATTGGATTGAAGCAAAACTGAAATGCTCTGGGACATGGGCGGGTAAGTGGTGAGAAAGTGGGGGTGGGGTATCCTAAAGCTCAGGCTTGATGTCAGCGATAACAAGGTTGCAGAATCAAACAGCAACAATATCTGTCTGCACTGACTAGGAAATACTGTCTTTGAACAAATATTTTAATTATCTACAGCAGTTCGGGTAGCTCAGCTAGCACCCTGTTTATTGGGATGGTAATATCACCTCAATGTATAAACTTTATGCATCAGGCATACATAATTCATAAACTGGCAAATAAAGAGATCTGGAATCTGTACACAGCCGAGGCCATTGCCAATTATCTCGCTTTGCCAGAGCCTTCCTCTTTGCTCACTCTGCTTGCAGCTGTTCTTTTAAACCATTCATCAGTGCTTAAGAGATATGCCAGTGGTGTTGGCCGAGACTATTTGAATTTCCATTGTTTATATCCTATGGGTTTAGCTTCTGATTGGAAATTATCTGTCACATAAACATTGTCCGAGAATGTAGATGACAGAAATGAAGACAAGCACTGTTTCTACAGATTTTGTTATTTATTCTGATGACTTTCTTCTTTCACAGTTTTGTGTCCTTTTTAATTACTTCATTTTCATTGGTAATTGTCTTATTTCTCCATCCAGTCAAGCAGGTGTAAATTAATGTTCTGAAATGAATGGGACTGGAAAGCAGAGACTCAAAAATAAAATATTTTCATTTGCAAGACTGTCATGCAATTCAAAGCTTTTCTTGTAATTTGAATTTTTCCCTGCTCGCAGCAGGATCTTTATTGATCAAAACTACCTTATTTGTTGGTTGTGAATTTGCTTGCTTCAGTTTGTTTATTTTCCCTTTCAGGAACAATAAGAATTTGGAAGTCAAATATTTAGCTTGAGCCAGAATAGTATCTGTCACTGAACAAAGTTTTTAAAAGGCCAAATGTTGTTTATATTGTTGTTATCTTTGTAAGCAAAGGCTGAGCAAATATAATTAGTCTTCTGTTGTCAGTGAGCATGCAACTCTGTATTTAACAGTTAGAACATTAGCTCTTTTGTTGTATGCTCCAAGGGTTGACTATCTGTGGGACAAGCTTACTTATGAAGGACCTAAGGAATATTATAACATGGCAAAGAGAATTATAATAACATGTTTGTGTTTACACATGTGTTAATATATGCATGTTTGTATATGCATGAATATAAGAGATTATACAGAAGAGTAAGGCAATAGGCATGCACGTGTAGAATCAAATATTTAATATTCAACCTAATTAACAGAGAAAATTAGAGTGGAATATAATTATATGCTTTCATTTCAAAGCATATCCTATGTCCTAAGTCTAGACTAAAACCTGAAGGTGCTAGAAGGGTTGGCTGAGAAGGAACAGACAAGCTACCCTGTTTTCTCGTGCTGATTCTTCCAGTTCCTCCTTGCCTTCCGTGTCATGCTGAGACTAGGACCGCCTCCACACTGTAGGGTTGCCTCCTCTCATACTTTCCCAGGACCACCGGTAAATGTTTGCATTTCAAAGGGAGATTCTGATCGCAGAATTCCAATCTCTGGAATAGGGCAGGTCGACTTCATGGAGTTGTGTGGCAAGGTTTTCCTGGCATACGACAGGAACCCAAAGTGTTGGCTCCTATTGTTTTGGCTGTAGCTGCTGTTGCTCTTACTAAACCTTAACAGCCCTATATTCTGCAGCTGAGACCCAGAGAAGTTAAAGTTGCTTACCTAAAATCACAAAGTAGTTGGTAGCAGAGGTAGGACAAGAACCCAGGTCTCTTTACTGCTTCCTTATGGGAGGCAACCTGCAGACCACCAAACCTTGCACCTGCTTCTGTTGACTGTACGTACACGGTGCAGCAGAGAATATTTTTGTGCATGTCTGTTTTCCCCACTAGACTCTGAGCTCCCTGAGGACAGGGACTGTCTATTTCTGTTTGCTTTCCCTAGACCAAGCACGGTACCTTGCACATGGGAGAAGCTCAATATATTTGTTGAATTACCTGCAAAGTAAAAACAAACTATGAATATGAGTTGTAAGAAGAATAGCCATAAAGCAGAGTCCTACGAGATTCTGCCCATCTATGAAGCAAAAAGCAAGATTTTCTAGGCTTTAAATATAATAATCTATGTGTACATGACAGCCAATTTTCTTAAATGCAGCAGTGACAAAATACCAAAATCCTTCTATTGTGCAAAAAAAAATTCATTAAATAAATTAGTTATCAGCTAGAATTACATAAGACTACTTGGAAGAAGAGGAAGAATAATAAATTTAAGACGTATGTCAGTGGTGCAGCCCCTCTTAAGACTCTTTAGCAAAATTATTTGTAATTATTTCAAATGGGTTTACAGTACTCCCCCCTTTATAAGTTACAAGCACCCTTCAAATCTTGTGTATGCTGTTTATGTGTTTAGCATGACCTTTCTTTTCTTAGAAAAGCATCAGGTAAATATTAATCCAGGTCTGGTCACCTGTCACATGTTCCAAATGATAGGATTCCAGATTAAGAATCTTCCGCGTTTTGTCTGTTTCTTAGAAGAATACTCATTTTGATTTAGGTGTTTTTCTAAATTATCTGCCAGTTTTCAGAGACACAACAATCATATAAATCTTGAAGCTACAGAGTGATCTTATAATTCACATAGACAGAGCAATGGGTATAGACCGCCTGGGCCAGAGAAGCAAGATACATTGGCACCTGAAGGGGGGGTGGGGGTGGGGGGCAGGAGGTAGAGTTAGCACCGTGGACTGCAGGTTGCCCCCAAGAGCCAGAGGCTCGTACCAGCCTCAGGGAGGATCTGACTGTAAGACAGGAATCTGGGTGACTTATAGGGAGTGTTATAATTGATATAAAATTAGATATACGAGTTTGTTTAGATACCAAACAAACTTTTTGTTTAATATCCTCCTTAAGTGTAGTTTTTATTCATAGTCTTTGTATTTCATTATTCTAAAAAAATTCTATATTAAAATAGAGGTAAAGGTGGCATGGTTGTGATGTAGCTCACCAAAAGAGAGCACAGTTCAGATGTTATTAATGGAGGCAATTATCCTTTAGCCTAAGTGAAAAAGGTAGAGGTATCATAAGTATCTATAGAGAGATAAGAACGTAGATTATTTAAAAAAAAAACAGTAATGAATAGACTGGTCTTAAGAGAACTTTCCTTAGCTTAACTTAAATTTGCTGACATGCTATGTCATAGCCAAGTATATGATCAGAAGGTCATTCATTCACTAATGGTTAATCCATTGAACAAACATTTTGTTCACAACCACTGACTACTAGATACATGGTAGGCACTGGGGATGAGATACACGAAGTTTTCACCCAAGGATTTCAATGACTAAGTGAACTTGGTAGAAACAGAGATATATTTGCAATTCAGCATGACGTTTGCTTCTGTTAGTACTTAAAGCACTTTTTTGAGGACATAGCAGAAAGAGTATAAGAGAAATATCTGCAGTAGAATAGTAAAGATCTAATTGCCTAAATGCATAAGAACAAACAAGGCAATTAAACTGAGGCCAAGAATGTGAAATGGCAGTTTGCAGTGTTACACAGACAAAAGAAATGCTGAAGTCCAATAAATGTGAAAATTTGCTCAACTTCACTCAAAATTAAAGAATTGTAGATTAAAGCAATACTAAGGTACACCGCCTGCTCATTAGAGTGATTTTTAAAAAGTTATAATGTTGATCTTCATTTGGAGTACAACTTGATACAAGTATTTTGGAGGGCAGTTTGACAATATTAGTTGAAATTTTAATTATCTCTGCCCTTTGTAGAAGATTATATTAATGTTCCTAATTCTTCACTCCCCCTCCTAGTTGGAAGATGACCCACCATGCCCCATTGCCCTGTGACTTGCAGCCCCTCCTTAGGACAGGGGTAAGCCCCTCCCTGTTGACAGCTCAGCCATGTGACTTGCATTGGCCAATGGCATGAGAGCAGCGGTGAGCTATACTATGTTCATGAAGTGTTAAGCTGGACATCATGTATCTCCACAAGCTCTTTTTCATTTCCTTTTATCATGAGTGTAGTATGTTCCAGATTAAGGCTGCTCTTTCAGCCTGGATCCTAGAATAAAGACTTCACTTGGAAGAGAACTATGCAGAGCACAGCAGAGCTGTAGCTGACCCATTTACCAGGATACAACATGAGCAATAAATAAACTTTTGTTTTAAAGCACTTAGATTTGAGGGTTGTTTGAAACCACAGGCTTGTTTAGTGAAAGCTAACCGTAAAACATTTTTAGTATAGCAATTGCATTGCTAGTAACTAGTGTAACCTACAAATGTAGTCCTACATGTGCAAAACTATAGGTTTAAGGGAGTTTCCTGTAATACTCTTTATGGTAATAACAACAGAAGGGAAGCAACCTAAACATTCAGTAGCACAGAATGGACTAAATGATTTATGATATATCCATATAGTAGAATTGTATCCAACCATTAAAAAATTAATTTTATAGCTTTTTAAAAAATTCTTTTTATAAAGCTGTATTACAGTATTCACCATTCTGCAACTTGACTTTTTTCACTCAACACTGTATTTATATTCATCCACATTTATAGGTATAAAAATCTTCATTCCTTTTGTATGTTCTCTAATGTTCTGCTAGGTGAATATACCACATTTTATTCATTTACTCTGCTGCTAATGTATAGCTGGATGATTTCCAACTTTCCTCTTATGAAATTGCTGTTATGAACAACCTTGTACGTGCCTCCTGGGTACACGTGCAGGAGTTTCTCTGAGATATATTTCCAGAAATGAGGTTGCCAGGTCCTACAGCATAAGTATCTTCAGATTGCCCAGATATTGCTTAATGGTTCTCCAAAGAGAATGTACTCACTAATACGCTCACCCATTTGCCTCGTCCTCCCCAACACCTGCTATTGTCAAACTATCTCAGGACTGTATAAAATATGTTACATTGTGGCATGCTATATTACCTTGTCTATAGCATATATCATTATGAATACATAATCATGTGGCAAAAATGTATTTTAAATATGCAGTAAAATGAAAAATACTAACTTCAGGATACTGGTGACCTCTGAGAAGATAAGGGACCAAGACTAGAGAAGAGTCACGCAGTTTACCTCAAATCTACCTGTGTTTTATTTCTTAAAAAAATAAAAATAAAAATAAACTAAGGCAAATATGGCATAATACTAAGATTTGATAAACCTTGTGAATTTACATGCAAGTCTTTATTATGTTATTTATTCTATTTTTTTCACTATGTTTAAACCATCTTGAAATTAAAATATTTGGTTGTATGCAAATAGGATCACCTATATGAAGAGAAACATTTTAGGACATTTTAGAAACATTTAGGTTACTTCTGGAAAGTAAGGATAAGAGAAGTCTTTTACTTTTCACTTTTTACCTGCCTTTAGAAACATGTTAAATTCGTGAATTAAGAAATGAGAAGGGGCTAATCCAGGCTGAGCAACTTTCTTATTGTATGGATGAGACAAAAGACTTAAAGACCTCTAAACCCGTGTTTTCTCAACTGTAATATATGGTTAGTAATAAGATGTAAACTCTACTTTGCAGAGCTGCTGTGGGGATGGAATTATTTATAAAATATCTAGCTGAGTGCCTTTTACATAGTAGGCACTAAATAAATAATAATTGTTTACATTATTAATGAGAATGCAGGATATGTTCTGTCTGCAAATTTACTTATACTGAAATAGAGAATATAGATGTAGATTCCTTATTACTCACTGGCTGACCTGTTCTTCCATATAAGCTCCTCATGGGGGAAAATGGATCTAAGAGCCAGGACACTTGGTTTGATTCAATAATTTGAACTTAAAGCCAATGTTTACATCCCTCTCAGTAAATGCTGTCTCTTTGGGTAAAAACACAATGACACTCAGATTGCTGCACCCCCCCCCCCCTTCTCCTCCTTGGTAGGGTTGCCAGATTTAACAAATAAAAATATAGGGTGCCCAGTAAAATCTGAATTTCAGGTAAACCACAAATAGTTTATTATTGTATGTCCCATATATTGCATGGGATATATTAAACAATTATTCATTGTTTTTCTGATATTCAAATGTCACTGGGCATCCTGTATTTTATCTGGCAACCCTATCCTGGGTGAATGGGGGAAGGAGGAAATAAGACCCCGGATTTCCTTAACTTTGGATGTGCACTGGGCAGTATCCAGATTCCATCCTGGGTCACTTGAAAGCATCTGCTTCTGAGGCCCACAGCTGGTGTGACTCTCGTTCTGGTGTCCCCGAGCTTAGCCAGGGCCTGGGGGAGCTCCCGGGCTGATTCATCCTCTCTTCACCTGTCAGTGGCACCAAAGATCCCTTTGATTTTCTGCCGTGTCTCCTTGGACCCTAGAATAGAATGTAAACTCTACAGCCTCTGCTGTGGGGTCTTTATGCCTCACCATGTTGGAATCCACAGCAGATTCAACTCAGCTGCTTGTCATATGGCCCCTCAGAAGTGTGGGAAAAGCCTGGCGATGCTCCCAGGGAAGCTGACCTTCAGCCTTCCCTCTACCAAGTGTGTCCTCCGGCATTGCTGTGGCCACCCCCTGGGAGTTCACAACATCCCAGAGTCTCCAGCCCAAAGGAGAGCAAACGCAGCTCCCCTGGCCACCGTGTTCCCACAGCGCTTCAATTTCCCTTTGACTGCCTGCCTCCCACTTCCGCTTTCTTCGTTCATTCTCCCACAATCCCCCAGGGAGAGCGGCAGCCTCCACCCTCCCTAGTCCTCTGGGGTCTGGGCCTCTCCACAGGCTCTCTGATGGCTCATTTGGGATTCATTCCATGAACATGTAACCGAGCACCAACTATATTCCAGTCCCTGTAGTAGATGCTGGAAATAACAACAGTAAAGGAGACAAATTCTCGGTTCTTGTGGAGCTTACATTCTGTCCTCCTCCGTAACAGCACCGGCTGTTAAGCAACTGTCAGCAAATATACTGAAAATTCCTTACTAGAATGTCCTGACATTATAGCATGTGGTAATGAGCTCTATAAAAATAAAAAAAAAATTTTTTTTAAAAGGGAAGCAGGATGGGGATAGAGGGTGATAGCATGGGAGTGAAGGGGTGTTCTTTCAGACTGGCAGTTGGAGAACTCATTTGAGCAGAGATTTAAATGAAGAGAAAGACAAGACAAGCAAATAAATGTGGGCAGAGCACTTCAGGCAGAGAGAATATAGCACAAGTGGGAATAACTCAGCAAATTTAAGAAACTTAGGAAGATAGCTAGCTGGGACAGAATGAGTGGAGGAGAGTGACAGGGGAGGAGGGTCGCCAGGCCTGCCTCTTCATGTGTTTTTATGAAGTTATAAATAAATAATTTAGAAAGTCTTTGTTTTCTTTCTGGACTCTCCTGCTAAAGAGTGTAGGGGAGTCAAGTTACACACTCAAAGCTGATCTGGGGCCACTTTGTCCAGAGTGGAGTCTGCCTGCTCACTCCCTGGGGCCATAGCTTCCGGACTGCCCGGGGACTGGAAAGCTGCAAGTGAAAGTGCTTTAAGGGAAAATGGAAACATAGTCTAATGTTTGCAAAATCTGCCCATTGCATTAATAAGTTGTTATTAAATATTATGAGAAACCAGAGGTGGGAATGACTTCCTAAGAGTCAGAGAAGATGTCTTTGAAAAGGTGACTTAGCACTGAAGTTTAAGTAATTTACTAGCACTAGACTAAACCAATATGGGATCTGTGTCTGGAGAGTAAAAATGATGTGAGTATATATGATGCCAAATGTAAATGCTTCATAAAATGATGTTTTGGGTCATTACAATAATCTAAAATTCTGTCATTTCAATGGAGTTTGTTGTAATTAACATGTTTACAAAAATTAGAAAATTGAGGCTTTAGCAATGCAGCAGACCTGGCTTTACGTGTCTCTGCTATCCACTCATTGATGCCCGCCGATTGTTGATGACTTAGTCTCAATGAAGTCAGCTTCTCGAGAGTCCACAGATCAATGTGTTGTAATGAAAGCTCATCTCCTTGTTTTGCTCTCAACTGACTGCCTTGTTTTTGTTTCTTTTCTGGCTTCTCTTTTCCACCCTGTTGTAGGACCTGGAGTTCCCATGGTGACAGTGCACAACACAACGGATAAGAAAAGTAAGTACCTTTTGGTCTTTTCTCAAATCTTCCTGTGGCTCAGGACAAAAGGGAAAAAAGAAAGAAAGAAAAAGAAAAAATCTTTGTGAGATAATTCAGACCACATTTTCATATTTGGAGACAGAGAGAAGGGTCATGTCTGGAGGTTCGGAAGTGAGTCACCCAGCTGATTGCCAATAGTCATTAGATGTGATAGAAGTAAAACGGCTGAGGCCTGGAAGGTCGAGTTCAAGGCCACCCTTGAACTGGGTGAGTCTAAGGCGGGATGAACCTGAGCAGCCAGCCCCTGAGGCTTGCCTGCCCCTTCCCTCCTCTATGCTCCCACTGGGAGGCTGCCCTATCTTTGAGGGGTGTGTAGGTGCATCTTCATGACCTGGAGGGGCTACACATCTATGCCACTACAGGAACGGAACTTTCCAGAGCTTCTTGAGGACCTCATAGTGTTTTGTGTGGTTTTTTTTTTTCTGGAAAGGACACCACACAGGTTGTGACACATACACATGTGTATTGATGTGAAGGATTTGAAATGATACATCCAGTTTCAGGTAGACCCTCAGCAAAACTGAGAAGTAAGGAGACCTTGTCTTTGACACCCTCCCTTCCTAGGCCTTACTTACTCTACCCTATCCCCAAGGAACCTAACTCCATTCTTTCCCCCTAATTCCTCCCCTCCCCACAGGATGTCCCCAGTCTCACCTTGTGGCCCCCTACACGGTGCCACATTCCCTGGACGGCCCTGTTCTGGACCTTCCCTCCCCCCATCCAACCTGCTGGCTTATTTCCTTAACTCCCTGGGGACTTCACATTGCTGATGAATATCAAGTCAGGCATATAGTAGCATTTCAAGCACCAAGGAGAGCTGGTGAGGAGAAAATTTTGGGCAAGGAAGTCTCCAAACATATTTTTAAAATGATTTAAAAAAATGGTTAATGTGATCAAAAGAGGATAAAATAGATTTGTGTAAAGAAACAATACCCCCAAAAGTCCAAAATATTGATAATATGCTGCAAAGATTAGAAACACAAAATTAAAGCATCAGTAATACTTAAATAAATTGGTTTTAAAGTCAATTAAATGCCAAAAATTGGATGCCAGAAGGGACACACACACACACACACACACACATACACATACACACAAACACTCAAATTATTTGAATGGCAATCAAAGGGGAGCAGCTGCTGGTAACAAGCTGCAATGGCCTTTCTGTCCTGCTCCCCAGAAGAGAGGTTGGTTTTCTGGGTAGAGGTGACCTGGTTCCAGGCCTGTCTCCAGTCTCACCTGGGGACCGTTCTAGGAGTCTGCAAGGTTTGGGAAGGTTTCTGGTCCATACATCTGAAAGCAGCAGTCCTCAAAGTATTCCAGAGCAATTGCTTCGATTCTACCATTTGCCTCCCCCAAGCATCCACCTGCAGGCCACCCACTCTAGTGGTCACAAGGGTGTGAAGAGCCCTGAGGAGCCCTGGCTCACTGTGGATGGGTTGGAACTTGTACCCCAAGGCGTGGCATCCTTTGGGGTCTGACAAACATACCCCAGCCTAAAAATCCTTGAAGAAAATGTTCCAGGAACCTCTTTGGCTATGATTTTCACCTTAAAAAATGGAAATACTTCATAGAACCTCAACTGTGACACCTTTTTTTTTTTTCCTCAAGAAAAGGTGAATTATTCATTACGAGTATTTGTTAAAACTTAAGAATATAAATAATTACTGATATTTTATTAAATTTTCCCTTCTTAAAAATTTGGTGCAAACTGAATTAGTCTACTCTAATTAACAGTCTCATACTAGTGGCCAGTTTCCTGGTTCTGATAGTATGTACTTTTATATAAGATGTCACATTGGGGACACTGAGTGAAGGGTACACAGAAACCCTATGTACTATTTTTGCAACTTCCTATGGATCTATAATTATTTTAAAATTAAAAGTTAAAGTCCATGGTCTAATAAGAACACATAATTATCTCTAAGCTTCAAAAAAATATGTGTGTGGTTCTTCTTTCAAAAGTCATCTTTGGAAGATGCTATTATTCTTCAGAGTCAAAGGTTTAATAAAGAGCCTACTCTCTGAGAATTCCTTTGGACTTCTAAGCCACTTTCAGGCTTGGGAGTGATCACTTCTTTAAGGGATCCTGAAGACCAGGAGTGTGAAAACTTTGAATGACTCACTCATAGAATTTCTACAGAGTGCTGGATAAGGTTGTCATTTCCTAAAGCTCATTGTGTGAATGAAAATGAAGTAGACCTATGTCTTAAATATGTGTAACAACATTGAGAAAATATTTTATTTATTCCATTTATTAAAATAGGGTAATGTATGAGTGTGATGGGTGGGGTGCCATGCTTTGGAAAAGAGTACAGATAAGAATTTACCAAATGTCCTCCCAGCAAATGCAATACGCTAATGGTCTCCAAGTTCCGAAATATTTTATTAGTTCTACTGTGAAACCAAACAACCAATTCTTTTCCTCTGCTTGTTTGATTAGCTGCATTAACCAATCAATCCAATCAATACTGGCAAACTAGAGATCCTAGATTGCCCTCCATATTCCATTGTGGAGCATAGTAAGTACAAAGGTATTTTTAAGGAGCATTTTACTCTCTGCAGTTAAACTCTTAACTATTGTGACTGTAGTTCCCAGAGGCAAAGAGACAGGACTGAGTGGGATAAGAAATAAAAGTATTATGCACCCAAGATGGAAGTTGGTATTATATTTCAATGTTCCATCATTCTATATGTGAAATTTAATAATGAAACTGAAGGTGACACTGTTGTACTTTATCTAAGTGACGTGGTGATAAATTGGAAACTGGACAGAGTGTATATCACATTGTGATGTATAGAATTCTCTTTAATTGCATCTATTTTACAAGCCTATTTGTATAGTTATATTTGAGCTCTGGTTTTCCTGTAGTCTAATTCAAACTCTGAGGATATTTCATTCTGACCTCGCATGTTTCTGCATTTATATTTCTTAGTACAGTTCCAAAGTCTTTCAAAATGTTGACTTAAGCCATGTTGACACCTAATTAACTTGGAAAAGAATCACTAAATGTGGCTGAGTTGTTCGTGGCTCCCACACCACCACTGGTAGGGCGAGAAGGGTGTCATCTTGTTTTACATTCAGACACAGTGGTTTTTACTGGACCAGAAAGACCTCCGTTAGTGCCCATGTTTCTCACCTGCTGGATACAGGGCCTGAAATTCCATCATTCGATGTTCATTCCTGTGGGTTGGGACATCATAGCTGCATGAAGGCTTCTTATAAAATATAAAAATCCCTTATGGATTATGTTCGGTCATGTGTAACAGAAAACTCAAAATAGCTGTCGCTTAAACAAAACGGAAGATATTTTTGTCTTGTGTAACTTTCAGGGGCTGCTATGCCAGCGTCACAATCATTACTGAATGATTCCTTCTATCTTTCTATTCTGCCATCTTTAGCTTGTAGATTTTACCGCCAAGGTTGCTTCATGATACAAAATGGCTCTCATGTCTGTATTCCAGTCTGGAAGATGGAAGAAAGGGAGAATGCAAAAAGGGGAGGGTTCCTGTGATGGAGAGAGTTCTCTTTAGGCAGTCTTCCCACAAGTGCCTCACAACACTTCTGCTAATACCTTCTTTGCCAGAGCTTTCTCACCTGCCCATACCTAGCTGCAAAGAGTGCTGCATGTCTTCTAGCTGGGCTCCTTGCCACCTGAAGTTAAATCAAGATTTCATTGCTCAATCTCTTAGTCAAAGTAAGTAATCATAGCTGCTATATTAAAAAAAAAAAAAAAAAAAAAAAAAAAAGGAACACCAAAATCTCAGTGGCTTAGCAAAACAAGGACTGGGTTTTTTTGTTCACATGAAGTCCAGTTCTTATGTTCCTGGTTAGGCTGCCCTCCTGGGAGCAACTTGGAGGTCCAGGCTCCTTGTAGAATGTGACTCCATCATCTTCAGTTCTCCAGCCCCTGCCTTGTGAACAGGGAAGGCAGAAAATAGGAAGATTATGTGCAATTTTTTTTTATGTTGATGCCTAGAAGTAGTGTACATCATTTCCATTGACAAGAATTCTGATAAAAATGATAATTCTATTAATCAAATATACTGGGGACTATAGATTACAATTCATATTATGGCTTTTTGCAGAAAAAGAAAAGAAAACCTGTTTTATTCTGGGACTCAGAAAGATTTTAGAGTTTAAAATGACATTAGACACCAACTAATCCAACTCCTTGGAAAATGGAGGGTCAGAGAGGTGAAGCATCTTGCCCCAGGTCACATAGTTCGTGGGTATCTGAGCCTGGATAAGCATTTCCCTTAATTTCAGGTTATCATTTTCTTCTCTGTAAAAATTGTACATATTGTCTAGCCTAGTTGTCAAACCTCAACTGAATACCCTTCTGGTTCCCTCCATCTGTGAGTAACTACAATAATTGCCATCCACTGAACGTTTAGTGTATGCCAGACACTGTTCCAGAAGCTTTAACTCATTGCATCCCCTGACAGCCCCGTGAGGAAGACACTATTATCATCATCATCCGCATTTTACAGATGGGGACTCAAGACACAGAGAGGTTAAGTGCATTGTCCAAGGTCACAAGCTGGTAAATAGAAGAGATGGGATTTGAACCCAGGAAGTCTGGCTCTATACCATGTAGAATCCAGTATTATGCTGCCTGTCATTGGCAAGGAGGGGACAGACCATTTGAAAGAGACACAGGGTCGTTGGCTAATTATCCCCCAGGCCTGAGTTCCCCAGATTTGGTGCTCATCAGCTGTGTGAGCTTAAGCAGACCCTGAAGTCTCCATTTGTCAGTCTTTAAAATGGAGTTGCAACACCTGTCTCAGGAGGGCATTCGGGTGACAAGGATACGATTCATCCATGTGTCAGGAAGCAGAACCGCTGCCACACAGCAGCACTGGGCCAAAATCAGCAGTCAAATCATTTTGAAGGACTTGCACACCTTCACGGTCCAGCCAGGCCCTGATAGGGACACAAACCAGTAGGTGAAATGAGGAAAATCCTTCTACCCCTTGAAATAAATGTTTCCTTATGCTGCAGGGTTAGCAGTGAAAACAGTAAGCTACCTTCCTAGATGGTGAGGGAGTGATTTCCGTGCCTAGCCCCCAGCCCCATCCTCAGGAAAAGGGTTGCTGTGTCTTCCAGGAGAGGAAACACATTTCTTTGATTTATGTTGTCCCATGTTCAGGCACCTTCAAGGCTCCTTAAACATCATGTTAGCCTTGATCAGAATCATAGATTGTGGCCTGGAAAGGACCTAAAGCCTTGATTATCTATTACATATCCTTCTCTCAGGGGGTAATAACGATTATTATTACAGTTGAATATTGTGTTGCAAAGTGCTTTTCCCTACATTCTCCTTCCCTCGCCCTTCATGGTAACCCTATGAGGGAGGCAAGACAGGCAGCATTGCCCCCATTTTACAGATAAGAAAACTGAGATTCGAGTTTCAAGAGAACTGACAGCCAAGACATTATTTCTTCTGCAATTCTGACTATTCAATGAGAGGGGAAAGTGGGAAATAGTTAAAGCAAAAGAAAAGAAAGAAAGCAAAACAGAGAAAGAGAAAAAGAAAAGAAAAAAGGCAAGAAATCACCTAGGGAATCCTCTAGCAAGCTCACATTTTAAAAATATTAAATAAATTTTTAAATTCATTCGGTGCGTCAATAATAAGCATTGATTGCATGCTTATCGTGTGCCCGTCACAGCATGGGTCCCAAGATTATGTGACCCGCAAATAACCTTTGATCAGGAGGCCACAAACCTGGCTCCCTGACTGCCAGCCCCAAGCTCCCTCTCAGAGGATCCAACCCTGCAGGAACAGGCTTTGGGTATCCCTGAAAAATAATGGCCGAGTTAACAACTTTTTATTGCAGGTCCTGGTAAAATTTTCATACAAGGCACTCTGAATTCTCGCCTCTAGATATTGTCAGTGGGAGGCGTTTGGGATTTTTTTTTTTTTTCCCAGTCTATTGAACTTTTCATGTGTCCGATGTCCTCTTTCAGTGCCGCACAGCTCATTTCATCTCCAGCTGTGTCAGCACCAGGCAAAACGCCCTCTGTTTTCATTTGGTCTGTCAAATTGGGCAAGTCTCGGGGTAAGAAGTCAGGTGACCTGGCGAGCCCGGGCTCCTTGATCCAGAGCTGTGTGCCCTGTGCCTGGTGCACAGTTTGGTCCCATCAAAGTCTCCGGCCCTCGGTGGCCTGATGAAGCATCCGTAGCAGTGCGGGTCGATGAGTATCACACATGAGCAACAAAGCAGTTGTCAGGCCAGCTCTGCACAATGGAGCCTCTGGGCCTCAGGTATATTTCAGATTAGTTGAGCTCTTTCATGATTGAAAAGGCCACTGGAAAAACTCCAGGAGCATCACAGAGGCAAACCACTGAAGCAATCGCCACCCCCGCAGTCGCTCTCCTTTTCATCTGCAAGCGCAGCCCCTGCCTGCTGTTCTGGATCATTAGGACTCTGCAAGACCCCAAACCATTTGTACTTTCTCTGCTCTCTCCATCGTGTCTTAGGTAAGCATGTCCTGGCCAGGGAGGCAAAGACAGACCAGAAATGTGCAATCAGGGATAAAGTGATAACACAGATAGCAGCCAGCATTTATTAGGTACTCGATATGGGTTGGTGCTATTTTAAATACTTTACATATTTTAACTCTGTTTTAGTTTCCTGGCTGCTAAAATAAATACCATGCAATGGGTTGCTTAACAGGAATTTATTGGCTCACAGTTTCAGAGGCTGGAGGCTTGCTTCCTCCCGGCATTGGTTTCCATGTCCAATTTCCTTTGCTTATAAGGACTGAATGCAGTCTTTGGGTTTCCATGTCTTTTCATTCATGAGGCAATCACGCAGCAGTGTCTTGTTGTTTTTCTTCCGGACCGGATTCTATTGACTTCCACCTTCTGGCTGTTCCACATGGCTTCTCTTTCCCATGTCCAATTTCCTTATAAGGACTTCAGCCACATTGAATTAAGGCCCAGCCTCCCTGAGATTGGGGTACACCTCAACTAAGAACATCTTCAAAGGTCCTATTTACAGCTCACTTCACACCCACAAGAAACTTGCCTTTTGTGGGGGATATGATTCAACCCCCAACAAACTCATTTAGTCTTCAGAACAACCCTATGAAGCAGGAACTATTGTTATCCCCATTTTTCAGTTAAGAAAATGGAGGCAAAGGAGCTTAAGTAATTTGTCCACATTCACACAGCTAGAAAATGGTGGAGTTTGAACCAAAGTCTGTGTTCTGCTCAGCTGCCTTTCAGGTGACATGACACACCCAGGCTCAGAGTGGTCTGAAGAGACTACTCCACAACATATTTTCCATTCTGTACCCCCAGTTAAGATGGAGGAAGAAAAAATTGTTTGTCCTCTGATGCCTGCTGAGAGTGACCTCTTTATCCCACATCATAACCCTTAACCCAGTGTCTGGATAGTTCCCTTAGCCAAGTCCAAGCCAGCTCTGGGGTAAGTTGTGCAATATTATACCTTTTCCTACTCTGAGAAGACTTACGTATCAGAGAGAAAGAGATTCCTTTGGGCCCTGACAATCAGTAAATCTATGATAGACTTTAGGTTGGGGGAGTGCTTTGTAGATTAGAAGGGCTCAGTTGGGCCCTTGAACTTTTCCCTCTAAAGCCGCTTAATACCCGAGTCATCATCCCTTGGTCAATCATCCATGACCTCTTTTTTCCCTCCCTTTCCTCCCCTTCCATCTATTCTGCCCCTATTCCAACTTGATTTTCACATTCCTTACTCCGGGTCTATCCTATTCTAGGCAGGGTTGGGCCATAGCTGCAGGCTGCGCCTTCAAATGCATTTTTTTAACTAGAGTTTCTGGAAGAATTTCCAGCTGTGTCTCCATCCCGCTTTTGCTAATCAGAAGTTTTGTGGTTCAAGATATTTTACCATCATGTTTCCCAGGAGGACTTAAAATCTTACTTTAAAATTTTTTTATTGTTTTATTTATACATACACTATACCCACTAAGCAAAAGCTCCCATCCATTATGTTTTTTCCTTTATTAGAGAAGTTGTGGGTTTACATAAATAAGTCATGCATAAAATATAGGATTCCTGCATATCACTCTACTGTTAACACCTTGCATTGGTGTGGAACATTTGTTACAATTAATGAAAGCACATTTTTAAAATTGTGCTATTAACTATAGTCCATGGTTTAACTTAGGATTCATTGTTTGCATAGTGTGGTTCCATGGATTTTAAAAAATTTTTATTGTTACCACATATGCAACCTAGCATTTCCCTTTTTAACCACATTCAGATACATATTTTAGTACTGTTAATTACATTCACAATGTTGTGCTACCATCACCACTATCCTTTACCAAAACATTTCCATTATTCCTGTACCCTTTAAGCCTTAATTTCCCATTCCCTATCCCAATCCCAGCTCCTGGTAATTTATATTCTAGATTATGATTCTATGAGTTTGCTTACTCTAATTATTTCATATCAGTGAGATTAGACAATATTTGTCCTTTTGTGCCTAGCTTATTTCACTCAACATGATTTCCTCAAGGTTCATCTATGTTGTCACATGTAGCAGGACTTCATTCCTTTTCACGGCTGAATAATATTCCATTGTGTGAATGCCACATTTGTTTATCCATTCATTGGTTGATGGACACTTGGGTTGCTTCCATCAGTAATTGTGAATAATGCTGCTGTGAACATTGGAGTGCAAATATCTGTTCAAGTTTCTGCTTTCAGTCTTTTGGGTACATACCTAGCAGTGGGATTGTCATCTGTTATTATTTAAATGTAATTATAGCACCAATTTATTACTGTGTTCCAGCATCCCAAAGGGCTTTGCATGTATTATAAGGCATATTTTTTGTAATAACCCTATGAAATTGAACAATTTACCCAAGATCACATAGTTAAATCCAGAAAGAAGCTTAGAACCATGGTTTATCCTACTCCAAAGAACATGCTGTTGACGTTTGGGCTATACCAGACATCCTGCTAGGGAGAGTCCTCATTCCTACACCCCAGGACCCCAGGATTCCCGGGGTCAGTGGATCACTGCCACCTAAGTAATATGCTCACATATTACTTAGTCCAGTTTAATTGTAAGGTAGTTCTGAGTCCCAAATTGTGTTTGCAACCTTACACTGCATTTGAACAGCACATGCCAAGAAGGAGACCTTCCCAACAATCAGGGAGGCAGTTCTGACCTGACGGGGAATTGAGATGGGGATGCATATGTCTGCAGCAGAGCAAGTATGAAGGCGAGTTGAATGAGCTCTTGGAGAGGTGGCTTTTGAATAAACCATGGAAAGCCTTGACTGTCAGACTAATATCTAGACTGCATTCTGTTAGCAGTGACAAAGGGAGAGGATAAAAGCTATCAGAACACTCCATGTCAGGTAATAAAAGAGGCCAGGAAGGGTTAAGATTCTGACTATGAAGGCAGGCTAATCATTTTATCTTATTCAAACCCTGCTTTGAAATTCGAAATTACTGTTTCAGAATGCTCTGCCCTTTCTCCCCCTCTTCCCCCCTGACCCACAAGCCACCCTGGAAATATTTGACTCCCCCCCCCCCCCCCCCCCCCCCCCGTTTAGAAAATCTTATCTACAAACAGAGCCTGCAGGGTGTTCACAGATGTGACTCTGAATTATTTAAAAGCTGTTTCCTTAAGAATGTAATTATGATTGGGACCAAAGTATACTCCTTTGGAGCCTGGGTATTCAAACAACTTAGGTATTGGGATAGAAAACCAACAAAATCAGTTAATGCTTTGTTGGTTATAATGTAAAACTGAAAGGGAGTGCAACTTAGATATGTGGATACCAATTCAGTGTGTGAGAGTTGTAATTACCATGCAACTTACAGTACAGTACCTCAGTCTTTGAAAGAAAATGCCTGAGTTGGTGGAGTTAAAGTATAATATATGTTCACTGACAATACCCCACAGTGTCTTGAAAGCACATTCATGAGCCTCCAAATTACTAGGTTGGCCAGTTACCGCGCCTTCATCGACATTAATAGATAGGTTTCTCTCCTCCTACTCTATTCAGTTGGGTTTCTAGAAAGACGCAAACCCAACTCCCATTACCAGTTGGAATCAAGGCGATTCTTTCACAAAGTTGTATTAGCCATCAACTCTTCCCTGCTTCTGTTCCATTGCTTGCGCTGTTTTCTCTACCTGGAATGCCATCCCTGTCCCTGTCCCCACCGTCTTCCTGAGTAGCCGCCTACTAGGCTGTCCTGCCTGGCTCCCGTCACCCCTCTGTGAAGCATATGGATAGGAGGGGAGACGGGGCAGTCGGGAAGCCAGCAATTTAGGCAAGGGTGGAATTATGAAGGGCCTTGCTGGTCAGTTGGGCAGAGGAGTTTTTCCTGATCCTGGGAGCACCTGGGAATGACACACAGTTGGATTTCCATTTCTAAAAGGTGTTCTGGATACTTCACGTGGAATGAATTAGACGGGGTCACAGTGCAGGCAGGGAGAACTGTCGGGGGGCTGTTGCAGTGATTCAGAGATGATGAGGGTCCAGGCTGGGGGGCAGCGGGACACTGAGGGTTGTTTCTCCCAAGGCCGTGTAGGGAAGAAGGGAGAGAAATTCAAGCCAAAAACAGCAATTAAAGAGTTACAATTTCTCTTCGGTGCAGGCAGCGTGTGTCATGTGGTTACAGTAGAAAACGGCCCCCAAAATCCTGGGTCTTCTCCAGTCCAAAGAGAGGGGGAATGGCCCCTTTGCCAGTGAGTGTCAGTGGCCACACCAACCCCAAAACAGACTGGTGCACGTCTTGCTGCCCTAGACTGTGCTAGACAGAGGGGCCCAGGGCCCTCCATTTTGGGGGCCGGCTGGTATAGTCCTTACTCTCAGAAAGAGTGGGGCAGGCTCGCCAGTCATAGCCAGCAAGGGCTACCATCTAGGACTGGTGCTGTGAGCCACACACAACTCACTTTACAGCACAGAGATAAAAGTCAGTACCATGTCAGTTACTTCACACAAAGCTCTGGTGCCCAACTCAAGTCCTGTGTTTTAATCAAGATACATCGGGCAGGTTTATATCTAAGACCTACAGTTTTTAAATACACTGATTAACAATTTGATTGCCAAAGAAAAAGTTTCATTAAAAAGTGGCATTTGTGTGAGAGACCCTTGCCAATAATGCTCCATAACAAGGTAAACCAGGCTTGTAGTCCTCAGATGTTTTTGCTTGTGTAATCTCTAAAAGAATTTTGAAACATCATGTACCCCCTTACCTATTTTTGAAGTTGTCATCTAAAGCATTTCTTCATTAATTTAAAGAGTTACATAGGATATATTTTCAGCATATTGTAAAATATTGACATTTAAAAATAAAACCATTGCATAATTGTAAATGAATCCTTTGGTTTCTAAATAGCATAGCAATTTGATACCTACTGCTGTCCATGTAAACATTTCTTGAACAAGTTCTGCTTTAACAGTCAGAAATTTTACATTCTTCCTTTTACTCCTCAAACTCGTATTTGCATTACACTTGTCTGCCCTCCTCCCCCCTCCAGAATTCTATCCTAATGTAATACCTGCTTGAAAATCTTTTAAAGGGTTATTTTTAATAACTTTAAATCAAAGGGTTATTTTTTTCAATTTCTATAATGCGGAAGTATTACATATTTTCTTCTGGATTGAATTAGTCCACATTGAAACAACCAGAATGTATTACAGATTTTGATCATCATTAAACACAAAATGTAACAATTTATTTGAAATGCATCTCAGAATGAGTTGAATGTGGCTCTTTTTTCACTTTGTTCATGTCTGAATGGATAAATATTAATCATTTCCAGGAAAAGACAGTGTTCAGAAACAATTTGACTTCTATTTGTCTTTTTCTTTTCTGGTGGTTGCTTTCCTTTGTTTTTCTGGGGGCTGAGAAAAGGTGTTCATGTAAATAAATGGATGGGAAAGGAAGGAATTTTGTTATAATGTTGTCACTTAATTTGAACTTCTTCAGAGTTATATGCCAAAAAATTGTGACCAGTCTATCCTCAAAAATGATTTTCGATGTTCTATCAACTTACAAGTCAGTTAGCACATCCTTCAATTTTGTTAAAATCAAAGAACTAGGAAGCAAGCTGGGTTCCAGAGGGCCCCTTAGCCATCACTGGGGGCATTCACTTAGTCCCTGTTCCTGATCCTTTGGGTAGAGCCCCATCTGTGGGCAAAATGCTCCAGGGAAAGGTGAGAGATTGCTAAAAGGCCTGCCTTTCTTTTTCAAAGTGTGGGTAAGGCTCTTCTGGTAACAGGGGTGGGAAAGAAGCAGCTCCCTGATGCTAATCGCAGGCTCGTTTGTTCTCAGGCTCAACAGTTTTATGGTGGCTTATATATGGAAGTGGAGGAGCAAGGAACCAAACCCATTAAAGCCTCAGTGTGTCTGTGTGTCCTTTGGAAAGTCTTCTGGTCCTCTGGGGGTGCCCACTCTGCTGACATAGGGAGGGATAAACTGAACATGGATGATTAGATTTACAGATGGCTACATTGTCAACCAGAATAAAGCACATTTGGTGGACCAGTTGGCATTTGGCTAACATACGTTGGAGCATAAAGAAGCTCATGATGCCTAAAGCCCCACCAGAGGACGTCTGGATTCGCCTCCTTCCCCTCTTCTGGAGAAGGCTGGGCGGCAACTCTGCAGAATGGGCAGCTCTCGGGGACACCATTGTGGGCTGGGTGACATTACAGGTCGGGCGCTGTGCACACACGGCATTAACGCTGGGCCTTCCTCAATGGGAATATAGTTAATCTGGGAGAAGACAAGATAGAGAGGGAGAGAAACACACCAGTTCAGTCAATAAACAACTCCTCTTTCATTAAAAAGAATATTCCTGGCACAATGTCTTATTTCCTGGCACAGTGCTAATTGCTGTGAGGAATCAAAGATAAATCACTTACACAGGCCGTTTCTTAAAGTTGCTTAAAATTTGGCCAGTGAGAAGAACAGATTCAACAAAAAGGATGATTATGACCCAAACACTCAGAGTTCAGAGAAAAGAGATACCAGGTGAGGCAAAGGTGTCTTTATAAAAAGTATGAATGCAAGAGTTGGGGTGAATCTGGTCTTTGAATAAGATCTAGAAGGACAGCCCTGGGAATGAGCAGGCAGAATTTATAATGCCATAAATGAGCATGGGGGGGCAGTGGTGGGCCCGTCCTGATAGCAGCAGGGACAGGTGCACCTGAGGAAGGAATCAGAAATAAGGCAGAAAAGGCCTGGACAACAAGAGGCATAGGAAACTCAGGCAGGGGAATCAGAATCCATGCAGAACAGAGTTCTTGCAGAGTCTTGTGCATAAATTTCTGTGCATGTGCAAGCATCTGCTCACACACACAATACTGCCCTTTTACTTTTTGTGGTAATGTGAGGCAAGGAATAGGCTGCCCTTCTCTCCTTTAGGTCAGTTACCTATTGGTTTCTATTTGGACCTGGTTACTACTTTTCCACAATTCAGCTAAGAGGTGATTCCACCAATCCCCTTACACCAACAGGAGCCATTCTGAAACGTGTCTCAGAACAGCCCATGAGCCAAGCTGCGTTCTGCCCACTGGGAGGCCGTGAGTGAAGCAGTCCTTGTGAGCAGGCATTTGTCTCTGTGGTCTCACTCTGCCCAGATCTGATAATAGCTAATTCTACCAAATATTAGAGGGGGCTCACATTTAATTAAGGAGTGGCCATTTGTGTCCTCCAGACTGGAAGTCTCCATAGTCCTGAAGTCAAAAGAAGAGTCCTTCAGGGAATATGCCAATCTTTTCTTATTTCCTCTGCTATGCTCCTGCCCTCTTTGAAAGCAATTATGGGAACAAATAAAATGGCTTAGCTCAACTCCCCTGTGTGACATCCAGCTCTCTGCTGATAAAACCAGTTGTGTGGGCAATCATTAAATGAGAAATCTAATATTTAACTAAATTTAATAGTCTGCTGCTTTGGTGCTTTTTTGTGAAGGGTAGGATTTCAATAGAGGGGACCCAGCTATTCAAATGCAACCTGCATATTCGGTGAATGATTAGAACACTGTGCATTCCCACAGAAAACCAGAGCTCTGAGATCCAGGAATTGGTAACAGGGTGTTTCAGTAGCAAGTCTGTGTTCTTCTTAGCTCCAGGCAAGCTTAACTCAGTAGGCAGCAAAACAATATTATAACCTGAGTATGAAATTTCTCCTTCAGTATCAGCATTTGAGATTGCTGAATAACACGAGAGAGAGAAAATTCAAATACATGCATGTGGGGATAATAGTACATTATGATAACTGTGAAAGGGTCTGTCCCATTTTTTTTTTTCCTTTTGAAATTTAGTAGTACAAATTGGGCCTTGCCACCATCAAACTTTACCAACTGAAGCCGTCTTAAGACACTCCCCAGAAACGTACACATTTGCATCTTCTCAGATAGCATGGCTCTATTTTCTTATTGGTAAAAATATTCTACCTCTGCCCCTGCTAATTCCACTGGTCTTCATGAGTTACCATTTCAATGGTTTGATTTGCATCGGCACACCCCAAATCCCTTACTTGTTATCTACCCTGGTGTATCCCGTAGGAAGGCACCACATAAAGATTGCAGGTTCTCCAGAGGCTTTTGTCTGACCTCCAGCGGGCTGAAGCTTTCTGGCTGACCCTGTAAGATCTGTGCACTG